>NC_090937.1:920708997-921958997 GCF_040938575.1 Ambystoma mexicanum | reverse complement strand
GGAATTTCCACACGCTATTGGAGTGGGAACTAGATTCCAGGGGTGCGAGGGTCACACGCTCGCCTAGAACACGCGCAAGGCATTAATTTGCGCACTTTTCAATAAACAAGCCAGATGCCAGGATGAACATACCGTTCCTAGCAGCAGTGGCAGTGGGCTACCAAAGGAGGAGGAGGAGGAGAGTCAGGGCCAGAATATTCACACCCAGAACCAGCCTATTCGGGATGCCTGATGACCAGGTGTATGGGAGGTACAGGTTTCCAGCACACATCATACTGGACCTGGTGAGTGAGTGGGAGGATGACCTCACATCACCCACCCTGTGCTCCCAAGCACTCAGCCCCCTGCAGAAGGTCCTGAATGTACTGCACTTCTTGGCCACTGGATCCTTTCAGCGGACAAGTGCCATAGTGGGTGGTGTGTCACAGGCCACGCAGTCACGCTGCCTACACCAGGTCTTGAACATCATCACTGCACGGCCATCAGTCCGCAGGCACATATATCTCCCCAGGACTCATGCAGAAAGGCGGACGTGCATCCAGGAATTCTATGGTGTGGCTCAATTCCCCAAAGTGCTTGGTGCAATTGACTGCACACATGTGGCTCTACGTCCACCCAGGGCAACAGAGCACATCTATAGAAACCGCAAGCACTGGCATTCCATCAACGTGCAAGTTGTATGCAATGCCAAGGGAATAATCACATCAGTATATGCCAACTATCCCGGGTCCACCCACGACAGCTTCATCTACAGAATGTCTACCCTATGCCGGGACCTAGAGGCTGGCCAGCATGGAGATACATGGCTGCTTGGTGAGCATGAATGCCACTGCACATGCATGCATGTCAGATACTGGGTCATGACACAACACCACTAATGATACCCATCACCACCTCCGCAGGGGACAGTGCCTACCCTATCAGCCCCCACATGATGACCCCAATCCGGAACCCCACCACGCCACCCGAGGTAAGGTACAACACAGCCCACATTGCAACACGGGGCATAGTGGAGCGCACATTCGGAGTGCTGAAGTCACGCTTTCGCTCCCTTGACCGTTCTGGCGGGCAGCTGTTATATGCTCCCCGAATAGTGTGCAGGATCATAGTGGCAGCATGTGTCCTGCACAACGTTGCAACACGCCGGGGCCTGCCCGTGGACATGGTGGTGCCCCCACATCCACAACCACATGCACGCCCGCTGCGCATGGGAGGGGAAAGGGCACGGGGGGAGGCAGCCCGTACGCAACTGGTGGCCAACTTCTTCACCTAGGAATCACAGTGCTGGCTAGTGCACACTGCTCTGGCACATACCATCTGACAATCAATGATGACACTACCTGACAATGTCACAAAATTACTTGACAATAAACTGTCAGATACACATCAGCCTGAGATTGTTAACATGGAAGTGTCACTATGTGTGCACCCCTACCTACACATACACCAGCAATGCATCACAACGAAAAGACACAACTCCATCAATCAAATATGCATTGCCACAGGCGATTCACTACATGACAACATTGCCATGTCACCCATTCCCTTCACAGTCCCGCCACTGAGGACACCATGTCATGGTATGTGAGAGCAAACAAACTGGCCATCACAACATGACACTGGTGTCACAAATAGCAGTGCCCCAAATGGAACATAGCCGCACTTGAACAGCTAACCGCGCTGGAGCCACTACTACACACCTGTGTAAGAGTAATTTCAATCATATTACACACCAACCCACCCTGAAGCCCACCCAAACAAGACACAATGCATGTAATCAATGGTAGTCTCATTACCTGATTCTGCTGGTATGTCCTCACCGTCCAGATGTACAGTGATGGCGCCACGCAAAAGTGTCAGTGCACATCTACCGACATGTAGTCTGACTCCAGAGAGTATGCCCGTGTGAAGAACTGTGTGAAATACCTGCAAAACATGAGCAACATATGTAAGTAGAGGCACATATCAAACAATCATGCATAGTTAGGTGCAACAACAATGTACACTATGAATGTCTACACAGTATTGACTATGGACTGGCCAACAGCTCATGGGAGTCCAATGTCACCGTGTAATTTGCTGTCACTTGGGCACACCCTTTGCAAGCCCATGGAAACGGAAGCAGGAGGGGTGTGGATGTCTGGTACCCAAGCATCGAAACCAAACTCAGGACAAGCCTGCATGTGCCCAGCCACAATACAGTGTATGCCCAGGTACCCACACAAGGCAACACTCTTGAAAAAGAAAACAAAATTGAGAAAAAATGGCCATGAAAGGGCCGGCGGGGGGGGGGGGGCACCTATGAGGTCCGAGGACAGGATGCACGCCACAATCCACCTGTGTGGATCATGGGAAACTAAAACACCCCATAGGCTCGTGGCCCACACGGCTACTCTGTTGTGGGAGATGAGTCGCTATCGCTCTGGCCAGACCCTGCAGCTGACTCAGGAGGTGGGGGAGCTGCCTCAGAAGATGGTGTGACAATGGGAGGCAGCCCACGCAAAGCACGAGTTTGCTCCTCCATGGCTGCAAGCAGGCGGGTCTGGTAGTTCTGGTTCTGGGTTATAATCATGCGGAGGTCCCCATGCAGTAACTTCCGGGATGACCTGACCTCCGCACGAGTTGCCTGCATCTCGGCCGAGAGCGTCCGTGTCAGACGCTCCAGCTGCTCCTCTGTCCTTCTATGGGATGAAGCCTCAAGCTCTAACAGGGTCGACCTGAGGTGATGGAATTCTTCCCTCAGGCCTTCCCTGTGGCGCTGGGACTCCATGGAAAGTGATTCCCGCAGAGTCGCCAGTGCCGCCCGCCTGTCCATGTTGGACGCCAACATGTCCTCCCTGTGTGCCTGGCAGATGGACTCTGTAGCCTGCTCCAGTCGCTCCATCAGCCTTTCTGGGGGGACAATGGAAGTGGCCACCCTATCCATGGCCTGTGCAATCATCTCAGATGATGCTGCCTGTTGGGTGGCCATACCGTAGATGGATTGCTCCCAAGCGGTATTGCCAGGTGGCATACGGCCACCACGTTGACGGGCACCACACCTGCCTGGGGCAAGGCGGACTGCGCCTTGCTGTGCCGGCAAGGCCTCAGGCTGCAGGACTGCATTCCCTCTCTGATCTGCAGCCCCAGGAACAGGATCAGAGATTGTGTGGTGTGGCCCTGCATCCGTAACCACCGGAGGCTGAGCTGCCGACACTGACATCCCCATTGAGGGCAATGGCCCGGCTGCAGGTGGGTCGGACAGAGGAGATTCTCTCCCAAGAACACTCACCTGCGACTGCACATAGGTGTCATCCTCCGAGTCTACACCTGAATACTGCTCGGGGGAGGAACCCCCAGAGACACCCCTCGACAGCACGACCTGCAGCACTTGTGGGTTTTCACCCACAAACACACCACGTCCCTCACTTGTGGAAGGTCGGCCCGGGTTGCCCTCCTGGGACGGCTCAACCACCACATCCCCAGCATCAACAAGTGCTTCGTCCCCTGCAAAGACATGAAAGAGAAAAATGGAAACAGGCATTAGCACCATGGCATGCAACAAGGGCTGATGAACAACAGAGGCAGTAGTTCTACGACATGTCCCACATGACTGGGAGACCTCCTATGCATTCACCATCACTGGGTCTGTAGGGGAGGCTCAGGGCATACAATGTACAGATTGGAGAGCAACGCCTGCTCACCATGCTGCCTAGCACTGCCATCACACATTGGCCGGTGATTGCCATGTCAAAGGCACATGCCATCACACACATGGCATGTGACATAGCCACCAAGTGAAGAGGGAGAGGAGGGCAACTTTTTTGGATTTCAACCACTCTGGTCCTGACATTGCATCATCACATCAATAAGTTAACATGTTGTACATGGATCTGCTAGTCCCAATTGGCCACAATGCACAGTGCCTTGTCTACATCAACAAAATGCAGTAAACAATGAGATTCCACCTCCCCATCACCTGTAAAGGAATCATATAGCATTCGTGAAGCACCGGTCCAGAAATGTATGAAGGTACAGCAGAGCACTGAGGGGTGGTGGGGCAGAAGGGGATGCCAGTCAACAATCCTACTGGTGCTGGTGTCATTCATGTCACGCAAGTGCAGGGGTGGGTGGCACAATGAAGTGCAAGGGGAAGTGGCGGCTGGAAGTGCTGTACAAGGTAAGTAGGACTTAACGTCAAGGGCAGATGGTGTTAGGTGCAGACAAGTGCTGGGGGGGGTGGCCTATAGGGGTACAGAGACAATCATGCAGTGCTGTGGGCTCGGAGGGGACAGGGGAGGTACACACTGCATCTGGCTCGGCAAGGTCCTTGCAGATTTCTATGTGTCCTGCAGAGTTGTCACATGCCGCAGATATGTGCCCTTGGATTGGGGATCTCATCTTGGTGAAAAGGGTGAGGCGCTATTGCCTTTGGAGCATGTGGCAGGCCAGTTTGCCAGAGGATGAGCATGATGCAGGACATTCCCTCTCTGCCACCCGGCACCTGTGGTTTGGGTTCACAAGATCCGAGTCATGCCAGGACTCTGCATTGGCATGGTGCTTCAGACAGGTGGTCATGACCGTGGCAAAGACATCCAGTGTACCTGACATAGAGTGGAGCATGGAGTGGGCCCTGTCAGGATGGGAGTGAGCCTAAGGGGGAGCTGGATGGGGGGGAGATTTTGGCAGCATAAGCCTCGACTGACACACACTTCATGGGTTGGAATACCAAGAAGGTGTGTGACAGTGGTGAGGGTGGCTTTGCCTGTGGGGTGGTGAGGGTGAGCTGGGAGGAGAGGAGAATGTGATCACTCCAGGAGAGAGGAGTGCAGAGATGGACGGAGAGGGGAAAGTCAGATGAGATCAGAGCATCAAGAGTGTGCCCTGCAGAATGAGTAGGGACAGACGGGAGTCTAGGGAGTTGCTGAGGTCACAGAAAGGTCACGTGGGGGGGTCAACAAGCATGCAGGTGGATGCGTACAGCACCAAGGAAGAGGATTTCTGTGTCTGGGGACATGAGTGAGGAGGAGAGGTGAGGACACTCAGAAAGGAAGTAGTACATTTGACCAGTTTTCCCAGACACAGTACGCACAGTTTGTGAATGTCAAGGTGTGGTAGAGAGAGACGTCACACAAGCCATTCCAGAGTGGAGTAGGTCTAAGTAGGAGTGACAGTGGCAGGAATACCCTCAGGGAAGCCAAGGGCACACCCCCCCTGCACAGCAGTGGCGGGCCAAGGAGAGGATCTCCTGAACATCAGGTAGGAGTGTGTGAAGGATGCAGACAGAGCTGGCCGTCAGACATGTTTCCATGAGACCAAGGATGTCAAGGTGCATAACCTCATGTAAGTGACAGATATCGGAGGAATGCCTGATGCAGCCGCAGTGAAAGGAGTGTAATTGTGGAGGAGGTTGACAGCCTTGTAGGACTTACGGGGAGTGCTAGAGATCAGAGGTGCAGCATGTGTAGGAGTTGGAGTGGGAGGCGGAGAAGGATCATGGGAGGGTGCAGGGAGGCAGTGCAGGATTGATGAGGAGAGAGGAGGGGGGACAGCAGGAGAGGAAAGGAAGTTGATGAGATGTGGGTAGCATTTCTCAAGGAGAATGAGGTTGGCCTAAGGGCCTTGGACTGAGATGCTCCCATTACCATGCACATCAATTCTGGCCTCTGAGGATTGGAAGGAGGCCAGGAGTACACCCCAACGGGTCCCACCATTGATGGTGGAAGAGGAGCAAGGAGAGAGGACAGGGACCATGTGAAGGGTCTATGGGACAGGCAAAGGCATGTATGAGCAGATGTCAGTGAGAGTTAGCTTTGAGTAGGCTCAGATGCACTTGTCAGCAATAGGGTGGGTCGCATTGGAGGGCAGGGTGCCCTCATTTGACTGTTAGCAAGCAGGTGTCGTGAGTAGGGCATGATGGTCTGAACTGTAGAAGTCAGGGAAGATAGACCATGAAGAGCAGCATGGAGTGTGAGGGAATGGGGCTCGAAACCAGACGGTACCAAAGCACACAGGTAGGAGGTGGATGTCAAGGCAACATCCACAGTATGACAGCATGTTGGTTGGCATTTATATACAGAGGACGCATTAGCATGTGGTATCATTGCATGTCAGGCATGTGAAGATGAAACTTGATTGGCTGGGGGAAAGTATAGGAATGGTATGTAAGACATCAGATGAATAGACAGGGGAGTATGAGCAACAATGTAGTGACAAAATGACAATTCAAGGGCAACTTCCATGGTGTAGGGCCATATGTGCACTGTTGCCAGTAGGGATAGTGCTGTGGGCAGATGGTGTTGCACTGAACATACTGGATGAGGCACATGGGTGCCACTATCAACTCTGCCACACACCCCCTTGACAGGCACCCAACATGAATGCTTCACACACACACCATGCACATGGATAATACACACATGCATGTGCACTCACCGGATGATGCCTCGTAATCAGGGAGATCTCCCACACCTTGGAGTTGTCCCTCGGTGACGTAGGATCCAGCTACGGACTCGTGTGGTGTGAGTTCTATTTCCTGTGCTGGGGACCCACCTCCAGTCACCAAGGTTGCGGCATGACTTGAGGCCAGCTTATCCTTTGCCCTGCGCTTAAGGTCATTCCAGCGCTTCTGGCAATCACTAGCTGTGCGCCTCACTACTCCAAGGGCACTTATTCTGTCAGCAATGGTCTGCCAGTGTGCCTGGCGTCTGGCATGTGTGGTCTTGGACCCTGCAACGATGACCATTTCCCTATCATGATCTGACACATACTGAACAAGTGCATTCAGTTCGGCGTCTGTGAAGCTTGGCTTCCTTGATGGGCCGGACTGTGCAGCCGTGCCTGGGGCATCAGCCTGTGCCGGACGTGCACTCTTCCTCTTGCGCTTGGAAGGGGGTGGGGATCCAGAGTGTCCTACGCCGCTGTGGACACTAGGGGCAGGAGCCGTGGTGGACTCAGTACTGGGTGTGTGGGATTGCACACTCAGCATGGGAGTAGGTGCAGGCATTGGGGGTAGAGGGATGGGGTCAGGCCTGATCTGAGGTGCATGAACTAGGACCGACACAGTCTTGGCAGGGTGTATGAGAGGTGGGGTGGATGGAGCCACACCCTGGCTACGGGGGCCAGCAGATGACCTATCTGGCATAGATGCGCGTGCCCTGATGACACCAATGTGCACCGGTGCACGTGCAGTGGACCTGCTGACCTGGATGTCAGCGATGGGATCACCCTCGGACAGGTCTGGTGCCACAATGGGCTGGTCCGACAAGGGCTGATCAGGGTTGGTATCAGCCACATGACCCTCAACTGGGGGGTGGGGCATGGGTGTCCCTGACTGGTCCTCCAGACTGGGGGGGACAGGGGCACCCTGCAAGTCACAACCACGTCCCCTAGTGGATCCTCCACGGCCACCACGTGTGGCTCGGCCACCTTTGCCACCCTTACGGCTTGCACGCCTCCCAACCATGGCACTGATGTTATTGTGCGTATGGGAGTCGGTGTGCACAATTGTCCTGGGCAATTGGGTGTCAAAGGGGTTGGGTACCAGATGGTATTCGTACCCTAGTGCAGTGGCAAGGCTATATGACACCCCTGGGGAAAGATGACGGGTCACGCAACGCACAGGCACCCCAAAAAAGTTAAGGAACGTGCACAATACCCCTCCTAGACCACGTGTGCTGATGGAAAACCCTGCACTACGCTGTGGCATCCAGTAACACAAAAATGAACGTATGCGTGTCACACGCAGCCTAGAATGACCTCTGAAGGGGTAGGCTACACACGGGGCAAGCACAGAAGTTAGATACGTGCGTGACTCACCGTCTGCCAGGTAAAAGAGCGTGAAAAATGAGCGCGTTTGGTTGGCAACACCCCCGCCAAAAGAAGATGTGTACGCTGTCTGAGGAGACAGGACAACAGTAGAAGGGGACACTGTTTGAGGGAACAGGCCCAGGTAAACCAGTACAAGAGGAAAAAGAGAAAAAGCTGTCAGAGGTAACAGGGAGTACGAACTGGAAACGCCGTGAAGTAAATCGCGTGTGAAACGACAAGAAGTACAGAATTCACCCACTCGCTCTCCACGAAAAGCACGTACAAGGAAATGGTGTTCTACACTACCTTATATACAGGCCCACACGTACAGCGTCACTTACGGCGTGTACGTGCTTGGCCCATGTTCACCAATCACACGCTTTGTCACTTCTGCGTGTGGATCCTTTTTCACCAATCACACGCTTTGACACTCCTGCGTGTAGCTCACTTTTCACCAATCACACGCTTTGTCACTCCTGCGTGTAGATCCATTTTCACCAATCACACGCTTTGTCACTCCTGCGTGTAGATCCATTTTCACCAATCACACGCTTTGACACTGCACGTGCAGGTAACTATAGACGCACATATGCTGGTGACGGGTTTTCGCGCGATTCGCTGAGTGTGGGATTTTCACGTGCAAAATCACTCCCTATCAGGCTGTCCACGCGTTCAAACACGAAAGACCACGCTCCTGGCCAGGAGGCCAAATTACAGTCGCCCAGAGCCCTGAGCACGCTCCCACCTGCCATCTGCTGCTGCCTGACTGCCTGCTGGCCACGTGCCCCACAGTGCTGGTGGGTGGGGGTGGTGGGAGACATGGGTGGGGGCCTGGTGGAGGGTTCCCCTGGTGGATGGGGGGTGGGGGTGGTGGGAGACATGGGTGGGGGCCTGCTGGCAGGTGCCCCTGCACTGCTGGGGGGTGGGGGTGGTGGGAGACATGGGTGGGGGCCTGGTGGAGGGTGCCCCTGGTGGATGGGGGTGCAGGGGGACATGATCAGGTGTGCAGGGTAGTCCCCTGTTTTGTGGGCTGCCTGCAGGGGCCGTGGAGGGTGTACAGGGTACACCTGTGAGGGCCCACCCAGCCTATTCGCGTGTGATAATTACCACGCACCCCTGTAATACAAGTACCCTGGCCAATCGCGTGTTGAACTTCCCGCTACCCCTGTAATACACGCACCCTGGCTGTTCGCGTGTGATAATTCCCGCGTACCCCTGTAATACACGTTCCCTGGCCTATCGCGTGTTCTACTTCATGCGTACCCCTGTAATACACGTTCCCTGGCCAATCGCGTGTTGAACTTCCCGCTACCCCTGTAATACACGCACCCTGGCTGTTCGCGTGTGATAATTCCCGCGTACCCCTGTAATACACGTTCCCTGGCCTATCGCGTGTTCTACTTCACGCGTACCCCTGTAATACACGTACCCTGGCCAATCGCGTGTTGAACTTCCCGCTACCCCTGTAATACACGCACCCTGGCTGTTCGCGTGTGATAATTCCCGCGTACCCCTGTAATACACGTTCCCTGGCCTATCGCGTGTTCTACTTCACGCGTACCCCTGTAATACACGTTCCCTGGCCAATCGCGTGTTGAACTTCCCGCTACCCCTGTAATACACGCACCCTGGCTGTTCGCGTGTGATAATTCCCGCGTACCCCTGTAATACACGTTCCCTGGCCTATCGCGTGTTCTACTTCACGCGTACCCCTGTAATACACGTACCCTGGCCAATCGCGTGTTGAACTTCCCGCTACCCCTGTAATACACGCACCCTGGCTGTTCGCGTGTGATAATTCCCGCGTACCCCTGTAATACACGTTCCCTGGCCTATCGCGTGTTCTACTTCACGCGTACCCCTGTAATACGCGTTCCCTGGCTGTTCGCGTGTGATAATTCCCACGTACCCCTGTAATTCACGTTCCCTGCCTAGTCGCGTGTAGAACTTCCCGCGTACTCCTGATTTGAAGATTGCCCGCTTTGCTTTCCTTGTTTGCCTGCCCTGTGAAGTGGTCCAGGGTTTGCGCAGCCCTTAGCGATGATTTAGCGATTTTGATGGCTTTTCCTTGCGCGAGGGCGTTCTTGGGGGCGTTACTGGCGCTGCTGCAGGCTCGCTGCGATTCTCTGCGCCACGGCTGGTTTGGGAGCATGGAATCCATGAATACGCTGTGCGCGGAAATCAGTTTTAGCGCACGTGCCTGGCGCAGACTATCGCAGGCGCACGCTGTGCGCCAGCCGCGTGCGCTACTTGTGCGCTGGATTCTATGAATTACCCTGTTGATTTCAATTCCATATTGTACCTATGATCCATAGCTACACCCCAACACAAGATCTGCATCATGATTAACAATATTTCAATAATAGTAAATTCAGGCGGGAATTGCAAAAGTTTGCTAAATTTCCAACGTGTCATTTTGATTTCAAACTGTTTTAAATCTTCCATTTAATTTCGAATTGTATGCTTTTGCGCAATCCATTGCTTGTTATTGCTAGCATCTTTCCAGTGTTGCTCCAGTAAATAATTGTTTTTGTTTCAAGAGTTTTATACACATTCATTCATTTATTCATCAATTTCCGAGTGTCATTTTTGGCATTGCCAGGGTTTGAAATCTGTTTTTCTCTCTTGTTTGGGGAGGGAATGTCGGATTTCAATTATGTTTTACATTTGTCATTCTTGATTACCTGCTGCTTCTGTATATCCCCTCAGAGTTGATTATTTGTGGGTTGAGGGAACATTGCAGGCAGAAATTCTAACTCAAGTGCTATCTTATCTAAAATCTAAAAGTGCTCCTATTCCCTGGTGTTTTGTAGATGTGTCAACAGAAGGTTAAACTTAGTGCATTGCTTACATTCCTGATGTTCTTATCAACTCATTGGTGATTGCTGCCCCGTATTAAAAATTGTATGATTCTTTATATTTTCAAATAAATAAATAAATATTATATTTTATCAACCAGCCGGGTTCATGGTCCATTGTGACCACGGTATTTGAAAAGGGGGTGTGATATGAGGGATATATCATCTCAATATTGAATCTAATCTATACCATAAGCATTTCAAATGCGCGCTGCATTCTGGGGCGAGACTAAGGTGTGCGTCGCCTGATTGAAATCCTTAACACAACCAATTTAACTGGTCATTCAAACCCTCAATGTGTGACTGTAATAGGTAAATCCATTGTTGTTCAAATCTAGACAAACACATATCTTTTGGAATAGTTCCACCAGCCACTGCTTTATCACCACTATCCACCTAAAATCCTATTCAACGTGGTTCATCTGGCAAAAGTGTAACATTATTGGAGCCGTAACCAATCTGTTGTGTATTCGTGATTTGTAGATGTACTGGGTGCTTAGTTTTGCCGATGTAATATTTGTTACAACTGCCAACAATAACATAAATTACATGTGCAATTTTACAATTAGTAAAATGTTTTAGTAACCATGTTTGACCGTTTGCTTTAAAAGAAGTAGTTTGTATAGTGCAATCAAACATAGATCAGTTCCCACACTTGAAGCGCCTTTGATTGGGAGCAATCCAAGTAGACTGTGAGTGTCAGTGTTGTCTTTGTCTTCCTTGCTGCATGCACAAGTGACTGACGTAGGTTGACTCCTTTTTTGAAAGCAAACAACAGGTTCAGTCACTTGTTAGTCTGAATATAAAATTCAGAGAGGGAAGAACAATTTCTATGAATTAGTAGAAATTGATCACATTTCAAACTTATAGGATGTTGGCTGGTGTGATGCAAGATGGTGTTTCTGTCTGTCGGCTTTCTAAATAGTGTCACCTCCAAATGGTCTACAATCACTTGTATTAACAGATCAAGAAATGGAATCTTTTTCTTACTGGATGCTATTGTAAACTTTACATTTTGATTCAACTTGTGTAACCAATAAAAGAAGATAAGTAAAGTAGTGGAATCACTTTTCCATACCATGAAGATGTCATTGATATGCCTGCGATAAATTCTAATATATCTCCTGGAATAAAATACTTTTCCACTAAAACATGTCAGTCTTTAAAATGCTGAACAAACAAATTTGCCATGGCCGGTGGAAAGGTTGCACCATAGATGTCCCTTGGATTTGTTTGTAGAATGTATAATTATGCATGAACAAGTTTTCTTCCAAACATATAATGTTGCCAAAGCCGTAAAATAATTATGTAGTTGTTTGGTGAGGGGCTTCTTTTAAGTTGGATTTCTGTATAATAAGCTCCAATGCTACTCTTTCCCAAATATTTGTGTACAACAAATCTATGTCCATTGAAAATAGCCAGTCAGAATTCTCATCAAAAGGCATATTTTCAATCTGCTTAATTGCATCCCTAGAGTTCTTCAAATAGGATGCCCCTAATGTAGAAATAGTGTGAATTCAAAAATTGACATATTTAGATAAAGGCTCCAAGAGTGACCCTCACGCCGAAACAATCTGCCTCCCTGGAGGGGAGATGATGAACGTATGCACCTTGGGGAGAAAATAGAACAACAGTATCCTAGAAATTTTAGGATTAAGAAAGGTGTATTCATTAGAGTTGATGCATCCTTTCTCAGATGCCTCATTAGTAATCCTATGGATATGTTGTGCTAAGACCAGGAAGGATTGCTCGATAGTCTCAAATAACGGCATTCATTTGAAAGCTGTCATAGAGCCTCATTGTCATAATCCATCACTGATTGAATTACAATGCTGCCCACTTTGTCTGCTGGCTTCAACACAATGGAAGTATCATTTTTCAGTTTCTGAAGGGCAAGATATTTTGATTTTGGAAGGTTTAACTGACACGGTTGTTTGTCATTCAGTCATTGATAATAACAGACTCAAAAGTCAATACGTCCTTTAGAATTTTTGTAGTGGGTGGAAGAAAATGTGTTTTTACACAGAAAGGAGAATAGGTCCGACATCACCCTCACTGTCACTAAAATAGAATTTTAATCTGATCTTCCTAAGAAATTGTTTGATCTCAGTCTCTAAGTGTATGTTGGAGGAAGTTTGGCTAGGGACAAAAGAAAGTATGTTACTCAAAAGATGTGACTCGTTTTGATTGATAGGGGAATCAGTTAAAAAAAAAAAAGCAGAAGGAACTAATGCACCACTATCGACCAACGGTATGCTCTGCGTCTGGTGTTCATCTCCATTAGTGGATCCGTGTATTTCTGATGGAATATTTGATGTGTTTATTGTGGCTGATATTGATTGCCTACTGCTCTGCCTCGTCTGTGGCCTCTGTTGGAACCTGGTTCCAAAAAAAGAAGACAATTTTTGTTTTGAACCAGAGGTACTTTTAGAAAATGTAACCCATTTCCTTTTAGATTGATATGGTTTTGATTGATCTGTCAAAACCCACCTAGGCTTTGGTTGAAAATCATCGCTATGTATGGGTTTACTAACTCTTTTTTTTAAATTGGTCAAATACTTTTTTAATGCATTTTTTTAAAATTAATTGTGAATGTTTAAACTGTTCCTCCTGTTTTTGAATATTAGTTAATTTCTCTTTAACATTAGTTATAAGTGGGTCCATTTTAAAGGCTTGTTCAGCTGTCTCAAACTTATTCAAATAATGTTGACTTTCGGATTCGGATGCAGTTATTGTTAACACCAACAGATCATGACTGCATTTGGTTGCTATCTGGTTAAATGCAATCTTATATTGTACATTGTCAAGGAATAAGAAAGGCTCATTCTTAATGTGCAGCCATAATAGTATGCACTCCTGTTCCAAAAATGGCATACCTATGAGAAGGCTGTCCTGATGGCCTGTTAAACTGTAAATATAAGTCTTACCTGAATTTTGGGGATGGTGGCCAGCATCTTTCACAATTATCCATCCACATCACATTAATATTCTATGTCCTGCACTTAGAAACCACTTGTTGGTATTCAGCGCATTATAAATAAACAAGTATAATTATAATTTTGTGTGAAGAGTGTGAGCTAAGTTCAGTTATGGAAGGGTTATTTGTATTATCCTGAGCCAGGATGTTCTTGGTGCAGCCTGCCGGACTGTAGCTCTGTCGGCTGACTCTATTTTTTCCTTTGTGAGGATAGGTAACATCCTTGCCAGAGAGACAACCACTCCACAGGAAGCTGTCCTGGGATCAGGAATCAAAGGACACACCCATTCACAAAAGTGGTAGCCTTACACGAGGGTGATGCATACCAAAAGGACTTTGATTATATTGAGAAGGGGAAGGTGTGGAGTTAGTGTAGAGTGAGGGATCTCTTACATCTGGAGTAAGTTTACACCATCATGTTTCTCTCTGCCTTTACATGTTCTTCATGTCCCCTTCACTTCCTGTCGCACAACATACTTTGGGTGGGTGTGGTTCCTTTAAAACAAGGGGTCTCCCACCTCTTCTTTGAATCATCTCTGGACTTCAAACCATCAGGAACATTGTGTTGCACCCTCCTGGTAGAGCAGTCCTTTTCAAAGTTCTCCAGTTGTGAGATGAAGGTAAGTGTTCCAATGCATAGGTAAACTCAGTCACCTAACCATACCCAGTGACCATTGGGGGTGTATCTACTGGGGAATCAAGACCTGCCATTTCGCCAGTCACACTGTTGCCCAGGACCTCACTGTGCTGAAGGACACCTGAAGGTGTGGGCCAGACTCCCCTGTGTTTTGGAGCCCTAGAAAAAGACTCATAATTGTTGTTGACCACCAAGATACACCAAGATATTATTGTCTATTAACTTACCATTGGTCCATTTTGGGCCCTAGAGACTGGCTAGGTCTCATTAATCACGTTTTGCAACTCAAGAACGTATCATTTTTGAACATTGTGGTTTTTGTTTTTTGTTGTCTTTTCTCCTACTGTCTTATTACTGATAGTTCTGAATCTTGCTATCTTACCTAGTCTGCGTTCTTTCTACAGGGCTGGGTTTTTGTAGTTGCTGCCATTTAGTTATTATTGCATTGAAACACTTGTGTATAGGCACCTTAAAAAAACATGTTATATCATATCATAAGGTGTGTTTAATTAAAATGCATCTCTGTTTTTTAGAACCATGATTGGACATTGCTTTATTTTGGACTGTTACACTTTGCTGTTTGAGTTGCTACTGTCTCACGTGTACTGCCCACTTGAGAGCATAGCCTTTTCTCTGCCCACTTTACCAGATAAGGTGAAGGAGGTATATCTCTTAGCTGTTTCTGTTTTAACTGTGTGATTGTGTTAGCTCTTGGTTTGTAGAAGCGTGAGGGCTGAGTAGACACGTTAGCCTCTACTCATCCTTGTACTCCTGCAGGGCAGAAGTCAATTTGTCATAATCTCATGGAAGCAAATGGCTGGATAACTTACCATAAATGAACTGCACAAATGTCCAGGTCTTCCCCGTCACAGTCCTTACTATATCCTAATGTTAATGTTAATGTTAATGTTAATGTTAATGTTAAAGGTCATTTGTACCGCGCACTATCACCACCGGAGTGGTCCCCTGGCGCTCTGGCGGCTCTGAAAGAGGGGGGGGATGGTGGGTTAGTGGGTGGAGGCTGGAAAAGTGCAAGATTGCAGTGATGTGCTGTTGGCAGCCTCAGCCCGGTGGTTCCGTCGGCTGGGCCTGGGGTGTATGCGGCCGGTAGTCGTCGTGTGCTGATGTGCGAGTCTATGTGTTTTTTTTGTTTTGTTGTTGCAGTGTAGTGAAGTTCGTGCGGTTTGCTGCGCTAGAGGTTTGTGGTTGTGTTTGGTTTGGAGTTTGAGAGGTGTATGCAGAGAAGGAAATTGTTAATGGTATTCGTTAGTCATCTCTATCCTGGACTGAACCGTGTAATCTTACCCGACGGGATGCTTGTACACCCTGAGCCTCAGGAGGTATGTGCCCGATTTTCCATTCGAGGCCGTTTGAGGATCTAGCTGCCCCCTCCGCCCGCTCCCTTAATAACCTTGCATGCTCCTCCCCCCCTCCACATGACTAGCGCCGCTGCTAGTGTCCATACACCCGGTTGTGTGGTGATTGGTGGTATATTGTCTGTTCCACAGCCTCGTGGGACCTAGTTGTGGCTGTAAGGGCGGTGGGGGATGGTAAGGGTTGGCTGGAGTAGTTGTATCCGTTTCTCTGTGTCTCGCGGGTGGACCCCTGTGTCCAGCGTCAGCCCTGTTGGTGCCCCGGGTACTTCTGTCGGTTCTAGCGGTTTGTCACTGTCCTTTTTTGATGATTCGTTTGTCTTATTGTTGTTTTGGTTTTATTCTCCGGTGTTGAAGAGGTAGGTTTTTAGTAATTTTCTGAATTTAAGGTGGTCTTTGGTGTTCCTTATTAATTTTGGGATGTTGTTCCAGGTTTTCGCGGCTAGGTGGTAGAAAGCGGTGCCTCCGAGTTTCTTCTTGATGTAAGGTTTTTGTTCCAGTCGGATTTCGTTGGTTGACCTGAGTGGTCTCGTTGGCTTGTAGATTGTTATTTTTTTTTGTAGGAATTCAGCTCCTTGTCCGCTGATTGCCCTGTGCGTTATGCACATTGTTTTGAAGATGATACGCTGTTTTACTGGGAGCCAGTGTAGTGTTTTTAGGGCCGGGGTGATGTGGTCTCTTCTGGATAGTTTGAGGATGCATGTGCATGCATGTGACGAGGTAGATGGGCAAAGAAGTAATGCTCTTTTTCATGGACACAGGTTTCTTACAGAATGAAGTACAAAAGAAATAGTTTACGCTTAAAAATACAATGGCAATACAGGTGAGAAACAGCCAGCGTGTGTATTAATCTTGACATGGTAAATATGAAAACGATACTTTCGAGTTCCGTAATTAATGTAACATATGTTTCACCAAACGCTCTTGAAGAAAAAGGACGAATGCTTTAAAGGGAAACAGTTTTAAACATCCTGTGCTTACTTCACAAGCTGCGTGGTGCAATTGCAGTATGTTTTTCAGCAGGACTGTGTCAGCAGAGCAACCCTGACATATGGCGCTTGTTTTGCTTCTGATTTGCATAATGAACTCTGGCAGATCAGCTGCATATCGATGCCCTTGCATGCCCCTCTCAAATGTTCTCAGAATCACGTATTTTCTCTCATACACTCCCAGTTTTTCTTGTCTCTGTGTACTTAAAAGCTTGAGGTACAGAAACGACTGATTAAAAAAAAAAAAGATTAAAAGCTTAACGTTGATTAAAGAAGTTAAGTATTAATTTCTTTGCTGTCATATTCAACTTACTTAAACAAAAAGAAAGACAAGAAAACACTAATATTCTGTATATATCAGAAGTTCTCAGGGATGTCATTTCACCAAAATGCCAGGGGTAGCGGAAATTACATCACATGACCCTTGACCCCATGATGACATCACAGGAAGTGATGTCATTTGACCCCACCCAAAAGTGATATTGCGGGAAGCAATGGAAACCAACCTTTCACCCGTTGATAAAACAGGAAGTGGCATCACATAGCATTGTACACCATGAAAAATATGGTTACGATATCATTATAAAGTGATGTACATTTCATACTACAATAGATCACCATATGTTTCGTTATGATCAGTGTGTATAGGCCCATATTACCAATGTACTGTGATTGCAAGCAGACGTCCATGACCAAATAATAATGATGTGTTATTATATAGCACTTACACTTAAGTGCTTTACATAGAAGACATATGCACCCAATATCACCCAACCTGTATTGGTACCCATTTATCAACCTCAGAAGGATGAAAGGCTGAGTGGAGGCGTTTGAGAACAGACTAAATCAGTGACTCACCCCCTGAAGTGTGCCTGAAATAAACCTTTAATGAGTCTAGCAATTATTGTATAGAATTCCAGAAAGACACATTTTTTGGCATTCCTATTCTTTCGTATTTAGGTTCAGTGCTGAATGTGTTAGACTTGTGGCTCTCATGTTCTTATTTTTCTTCTTTTTTTAAGGGGCCTGAACAAGAAAGCTACCACTCCAGAATTAAAGAGCCACATGGTGCTGGCCGCAGCCCAGGAGCTTGCATTGCAAAAAAAAAAAAAACATTTTTTTTAAAGGTCCCAAGGGAGACCACAGTGGTCGCAAGGGAGACCACAGAGGTCGCACTTGCAACCTCTGGCGACCCCCAAATGACATCCCTGGAAGTTCTATGCTGACCTATTCCTCGCACTATCCACCATCTTAAACGGTTTATAGTGACAATTTCGAATTACATAATTTCGAATGCCAAAATGTAGAAAAAATGATACCTAAATAAAAAATTCGAATGTCTTTTTTAAAAAAAAATTGTTTTTTTTTTACTCGCAAAACAAAAAAAAACATGTACATTAAAAAATAAGATTTTTTTTTTAGGTATTCTTTTTTCGACATTTTTGTCATTTGAAATAATTTTTTTTCGACATTAACTGGATACCATCTTAAACCATCTCTATCGTCTCCAGCTTCTAGCATTCCATTTCTTTTTTTAGTCTTTTTCTGTCTTTCTTGTTCTTATTTTTACCACTTGCAGTTGGTTTTCTATATTCTCTACTGTGGTGAAGTGCATTCATCACAGAAATCCAACTGGCCCAGTAGTCATTTTGTTGTCCCTATGTTTGGTCAGGTGCAGGTGCGCAGGTCCATGGTTCTGTAGAGCAATAAATAAGGATAGAATAGAAACGAGTTGGCAGCATTGAGCTGAAGTGAGCTCAATTTGACAGGAAGCACAACTTGATTACTGAGGGTGCCTCGGCAATGCCTAAAAATAACCACTGTCCCACTTAGTTGGAAAGCCGAGCCCTGGAGATGATGAAAGTTGCAAGAGCCTGGAGTTGATTTGAAAAATGTTGGGCCTCATTGTGAGTTGCCGGTGCAGAATCAACGTGCCAGTAATTCCATTTACCAGCATGTTTCTGCAACAGCATACTCCAAGTTTGCCAGTGGGTTGGCCGGAACTACCTCTATCTAAAAGCTGGAGGTTATTCCACCACCCCACAAGTGCAGAACGCTGGTATTACTGGTGCTGGTAATACCGGAAACTCCTCCATGGAGTCCTGCAGGACTCCATGGAATGGGAATGGGGAGTTACTGCCCTTACAGGCACTTGGAATCTGGTGGTAATGCCGCCAGACCAAGTGCCGGTAACAGTAATTCCCTTTGGTGGTATCCAGATGGATTTACCGGTGGGATACCACCAAACTTACAATGAGGCCAAAGTCTCCTAAGAGCAGATAGAAAGAATGAAGCTGTGCGGAGGGAGCAACAAGTGGCAAGAGATGGAAGGCCTGGACAAGGAGCCACTCTGGAGCAAGGACAAAGAGAAAGCGTGAGACTGCAATAGAGAATGAACAGCGCTGAGAGGCAGAAAAAGAGCCCAAGCAAACTGCATGCAGAGAATTGCAGGGATGTATATGACTACTGATACCCGCACGAAGGTTGTCAGACACACTGAGTGTCACTTATTTGATCCTCATTTTAAATTGTTCGACATAAGCAAAAAGTAATCTGTATGTGCTAATTGCTCCCCATTTTGTGGTCAAGTGAGTCATAACATGGGTGCTCTCTGAGCCCACAACACAACCCTGCCACATTTCCCTTCCACTTCCCTCCCCCACCTTCAGCATTGCCTGATCCTCCTGGGGGAGGGGTAGCCTACTGAACACCTTGTTCCATGCCCACCTCTGCTGTTGTGCAGCCTCTCATCAATGTTGCACAAGTGGCAATAAAAGAAAGAGAGAAAGCACACCAGAAGAGAAGCAAGAGATGCCACCATAGGTACATCTAACTGGAGAGAAGCCACAACTGTAGCCGAGAGAGAGAGTGAATATTTGAGAATTGATTTTTGGTCCTTCTTGTTGTTCACAAGACAAAGCATCTAGTTATTGCTACCTGGGTATGACATTGGTCTACAAAACATTGCTCTAAAGTCACTGCAGTTATGTCCTCTATTAAAAACATGTGTGTATAGTGTTCCAAGATATTGGCCCTCATTACAAGTCAGGCGTTAAGGGGTTAACGGCGTGTAAAGAGCGTCGGCGCCGTTAAACCCTTAACGCCTGATTACAAGTGTCCCTTTGCGGGTTGGTGTTTAACGCCTGCTTTTAGCAGGCGTTAAAAATCCAACCCGCAAAGGGACTTTGGAGCTAATTACGGCACCGTAATTTACGGTGCCATAATTAGCGCCTTCCCCATTCCCATTATGGCCTATGGGGGCATAAATGGGAATGGGGAAGGGGCCATGGTGAATAGTGAATTACCGCCCCGCCAACCTTGGAATGGGCCGGTAATTCCGCCATCCACCATGGTGGAGTCGGTGAGTTACCGGCATGGACCATGGTGCTATTAGCACCATGGTCCACCGCCAGGGTCGTAATGAGGGCCATTGCCTGTTTGGACTGATAACCATATAAAGACAAATGTTAGTATCAATTATAAGTTGTGCATGAGAATCCTCTTACACCAATTGTGATCAATGGGCAAACACTCTTGAAGGTGTCATTTGGCACAGTATTCTGGGATTGTCCAATGCTACCCCGATACAGGTTATTAGGCTTGAGTTAGGCCTGATGTCCATGGCAACCCTGATCAGGATCAACAGAGGGAAACTGTATATACAAATAATGTGTGCAGAGAGAAGCTCAATATTATTTTTGTTGAGAAATTAAATTAAGAACATGTTGTTCTCATCGTTGCTAGAGTTTAAGGAAATTATGGTGACATTTTTTTCGATGATTGCTTGGTGCCCATGTTGGAATTTTTGAATTTGGGCGCTTATGATGTCTCTCAAAAAGTGTGCTGAGAAATGGGACAGGGAGTTAAACCATGATTATGTTAGTAGATTGATGGGGATGACACACCTATGGATCCGTGTGGGCGCTGGTTGGATTTAATAGTCCAAGAAATTGCAGTTTTGCCTGTGGTATTTAGTCATGGTCGAGTCAAGGAGTTATTGGTGCAAGTGGTTGTTTATTTTGGTTGGTTTACCAGAACCAAAACATCATCAATGTGGCAATTATTGCCAGTTAGTCAACATAAATGTGTGCAAACAGCCGACGCATGTTTCAACCTAAGTCTTTTTCAAGGCTGTGATTTGTGAGTTGATTGGGTGGAGAAGTGATAAGCACGGCGCAGTGACATTGTGTGAGGCAGCAATTATGTGCGATATAGTAAAACATGGAGGAGGTATTGCAAATTATGATCACATGGTAATAATCAGGTTATGCATACAGTAATTGTAGTTGCAGTCATGATAAATAAACAGTCGTAAGAGATTTGAAACAATAATAAATGGTGATAGTGAGTGGTGGTGGTAACATAGGCAAGATATATATGTTGGATAAATGTGTATTAACATTATTGACATATTGTAACATTGGTTGAGATAGGGCATGAACGAAGTACCATGGGAGAGAGGGGGGAAAGGAGAACAATGGTTAGATGTGGGTAAAGGCCAAGCTGAGTAAGTAGGCACTGAGGAAGGAGGAAGGGGTGGTTGAATCTTACCCAATTGAGTATTGTGGTGGGCTCTAACAAGAGCTGGTGTCTTGACCTCCCAGGTCCGGGTGCCAGTGGGGCTGAATAGCCTTGTCTGAAAGGATGCAGGGAAATAGGTTACTTGGTTAGAAGGGGGAAGGTTAGGTCAGGTTAATTCACGCATCCTGATCGATGGTGCTGGGGGGGAGCCATGGTGGGGGAGGGTGCCTATGTGTATTTTGTAAGCGTGGCGGTAGCCTGCCGCGATAAGCAGAGCAATTTGTTAATTCAAATAGGCTAAAAGTGTCTATCGGCGCGGGTTCCGGATAGAGAAGGAGAGTGAAGGGTAGGTGGGAGTGGGTGTCCCACCCACAGGTTGTTTGGTTGGAATGGGGAAGGTTAGTTCAGGTTAATTAACGCATCTGGATCGAGGGTGCTGGAGGGGGAGCCATAGTGGGCCCAGGTGTCCTTTGTGAGCGTGGCATTGGTCTGCCGCAATAAGCAGAGCAATTTGTTGGTTAATAAGCTAAAAATGTGTATCAGCGCGGGTGCCGGATAGAGTAGGAGAGTGAAGGGTAGATGGGAGTAGGTGTCCCACCCACAGGTTGTGTATGTTAAAAAGTATGAGTTGTGCAAGGACGCTCGGTAGCCTCCGCGAGTGCTGGGTCAAATACGTGCGAGGGGCCGGAACGCAAACGGATGGCCAATGGCGGTGGGCTGAATAGTTGGAAGCCGGTCAGGCGCAGGGGAAACCGGGCTTGTGGCATCTGACGGGCACGAGTGGATGGCCTGAATGACCCAATGGGGAAGGTGGAGAAGGGGCGGGCAATACCATGTTAGCGCACAGCGCAGGTGCCACGAAGAGAGGGACGTCCGGGCCAGGACGGATCTTGTGGATGCTTACCGGTTGCTGTGTTCGGCGAACAAGCCGTGGTTTGTGTGTCAGGAAGCGAGACAGCGATGAATGTTCTGAGCTTCCTGACCATAAGTAATATTCAATCTGATTGGTTACAGTGGGGAGTGACCTGATTGGTTGCCGAGAGCGGACCCCGGATTGGGTGGCTTCGGGGAGCATGTATCAGGGGAGGGACATGCCGTGTCTGCTCATGTGACAGAAAAGGCTAATCTCCGTGAGGTTGGGGGGATTGCATGGTTACAACTAAAAGGCATGATTAATGAACAATTGAGTAATGGATGTGTGGTCACACTAGGGAGAGAGTGCAATGGCCCAAAGGTGTTAGCGCAAGGCACAGAGTCGGTCATGAAAGTGGTGAGGGGTGCATGAGCGGATGCCCTGTTAATTGGATGTGGTAGATGGGGTGTTAACCCCATTATATATGGAAGGGGGTCAGGGAGGAGAGAAAGAAGGCAGCCCTGATGAGGGATGGGGGGGCGATGGATTGGAAGATGTAGAGCCAAAACCCGAGGACCAGGACATGGTTAAGTAGCGGGCCTGATTGGTGTACACCCCATATGGTTGGTGAACAGGTGTTCAATGGTCATACTGAGAGAGTACTTATGATAAAGTACGTGCAGAGTTCACTTGGAGAAGGGCACACGTATATTCACAAGAAAACATGAAAATCATGGTCACTGTTTAATCCAATGGTGACGGCTCAGTATCTGCAAATCAGCCGAGCTTCTCTCTGGCGGAGCTGGAGTTCTCTGTCTCCTCCTCTTATGTCTGCTGGTATTGATTCGAGTCCCACGAAGCTGATGTCTTCTTTGTTATCCAACTGGTGTTCTTCGTGCCAGTGGAGCACCAGTGGGTATTTGGTGTCTTGAGAGTGAAGGCAGCTGAGGTGTTCCATAATTCTTGCTCTGAGTTCCCTCTTCGTACTTCCAATGTATTTTCGATTACATACACAATTGATAGCATAAATTACATATGTGGATTTACAATTGATATATTGTTTGATTGCATGAGTGCTAGTTTCACTGAAATTTAGGATCTTAGTAGTTGTTTCGAATTTACACATAGAACAACTTCCAAATTTGTAAAATCCCGCTGGTTTGTTACCTTTGAGCTAGTTGGCATTGATTTTTGGAATTGGTGCCATGAACGATGGGCTTAAGATGGTCTTGAGTGTTCTGGCCTTGGTATAGATCATACTCGGTTTGTCCGGTATCCATGCTCTGATGTCTTCATCTATTGATATAATATGCCAATGTCTCTTCAGGATCCTCTGTACTAGGTCGCTATCACTACAGTATTGGGTGATATATCTTATTTTGTTGTCATTCACTTCATGCTCGCTGGTGTGTACCTTTGGAGTCAGTAAAGTGCTGCGTTCTTTGTTGTTTGCCATTGATTTTGCTGCTTGTCTGCTTGCTCCGGGTAGCCCCTCTCTGAGAAGCGTCTGGTGAGTACTGTGCATTCTTCTCCATAGGCAGGCAAGGAGCTGCAATTCCTTTTTGCTCATAGGAATTCCCCTTTGGGAATGTTGTTAATTACTGATTTCTTGTGGCAACTTGATGCATGTAATACTGAATTCACTTCAGTGGGTTTCTTGTAGGTTCTTGTCATTAGCTCTGTACCTACTGGCAGGATGGTGATATCCAGAAAGTCTATGGTTGTGCTACTTGAGGTTCCTGTCAGTTCAATGCCAAAGTTGTTCTTGTTCAGATATTGTTTGAATGACTCGAGTTCTTCTTTCGTTCCACACCAGATCATCAGGATGTCATCTATGTAACGCATCCAGGTGTGGATCAGTTTGTTGAAATCATTATTGGCAGAGGCATGCACCTGTTCATAGTAATGCATAAATAGGTTAGCCATAGATGGTGCATTTGTGGCCCCCATGGCTATGCCTTTCGTTTGTCTGTAATATTGTTGGTTGAAAAGAAAGACAGTGTTGGTTAAGGAGAATTCCAGAAGTTCTTTGGTGAGTTCCAAATGTGACCAGAATGATGCTGAGGCTTTTGCAAATGCAAATTCTATGGCTTTCAGAGCTAGTCTGTGGTCTATGGACATGTAGAGGGCTTTGACATCCAGAGTTACCAGAATGTAGTCAATGTTCCACACAATGGGCCTCATTATGATCCTGGCGGAAATCGGAAAACGATGGCGGAAATGCAATACCGCCATCGAATAGCGCTCGGTGCGACTATGACCCGTCACCGCAAAGTACGAAGCCATTAGCGACACCGTAGTGAACGCCAACGCTAACTGCACCAAGTACGCGCGCGCGCGCCATGCCAAACCGTAAATACCACCATGGCGCAAGGGTACGCGAATTCCGACCCTAGCGGACATGTACCTAACGCCATCCAGCATGGCGGAAAGTACCATTCCGCCATGGTGAGAAGTACGGCATCGCGAATCAACCGTAAACGGCCCCACTGAGTGCCTGTACACCGCTCCCTGCCCACAAAGTACAACTCCCCGTAGGTGCAATGAAGTCACAATGCAACCAGTGAAATGTACAAGTCACCCATGCATGCCAACGAACAAAAGAATCACAAGAGGGGCCAATGGGAGCTGCAGGGCACAGATGGCACGAATACAGAAGCCATTCCAATGGACATGACCACAGTCCCCCCCCCCGAAACGCACGCAAACACAGGCACCTGTGACCAGCAATATTCCGAAAATCACATCATTCCACCAGTCCACCTGGCTGACCGCCATCTGTTACACAAAACCCAATCCCCCGCCCCTGAGCATGACAACATTCAAACAGTCATATTGGCAGCCCCCATCCCTGACCTCACTGGGCTTCGTAGGCAAACGCGCCCAGTACAGTACCACGCAACTAAACTCCGAAGCTGGAACCCAATGCAGATCTCCTCCCAATACATCGCTCCCCAAATAGGAATATGCCACATCACTTGCAAAGAAGAACGCTACACGGGCCAAATCAGAATAGAAATTTAATGCACAACAAAATCACCAAGCCCATACAGCCATTAGGCCATGAACTCCAAAACACATTTCACCATTGTGGGCTGCATCCGCAAGAAATGACCAGCCACTACTTGTGTGACACCCAGTTCCATCATGGTACACAGAGCCACATTCACGTACGAAAAGGCAACATGGAAGCGCACAGAACCGCAGGGCCGTCCCTATGGGGAGGCACTAGTCCAGCTGAAAGGCCGAAATGTTGCTCCGAGCCACTAGTACTGCGTAAGGGCATGTGGCCCATTGGCGATCGTCCCATAAGATCGTAATGCTGCTCCACTGATTAACACGAAGCAGCAGGTGTCGGGAGTAAAAGCCATCTGCAGGAGTGGCATACAGATGGCAGTGGCAAAAGGGGAGGAGATACCTGTCAACCAAAAGAAAAGAAAAAGAACAGAATGGCCATCAGAACTACATTCGAACAACTCACTTCAATGATCACACTAAATCCACAGCCATATGCATGCTAGCCCACTCCAAAGGATCATCACCACCCCAAAACCACTTGCGACTCATAACCATCTATATCGAGGTGTAAACACCATCACAAACGAGTGTACCTGTGCATGCGTCTGTCAAAACAGAATCCATCATATGGGATTGGTAACGGGCATGGACACAAGTGTCTGAGGGCGCGTCGAGACAGGGAGGGCTCAACAAGGCCAGATAGACGATGGTCCCACTATGGCAGCCCTGCATCACATAGCGCAGGGGAGGCGGATAGATTCCAAGAAGCCCTGTACATGGCAAACTCTGTATCAAATCACCTGCCCATGCATCCATTCATCATTCCCTCATCCCGGTATAAAAACGCCTGAATATTTACTCACATAACATTAGAAATATCCATTGAGTCTGTGCGTTATGCAGCCTGCAAAATCCACAGTGCCCCAGCCCGTAATTCCAGTGTTGTGAAGTAACATGTATTTGGGAACGTCCGGCCTCATCGCCCACGTCGCTATTGCGCATCCCAAACCATTCATATCAATCATTGCATCCTCGCCATGGCCCCTGTCTCAAGGACATTGAACAATAGAACGTTATATTTTCAGTCAGACCTGTGGGCATCTCCTCGCCGCTAGCTGAAAACCGAAAGCGCCGCCCTTCGAATTCCTCATTTGCAACATCACGTCGAAAAGGCATCTGTGGCCGTTTGAAATCACTAATTAATCCATCTAGTGCGGCTGTGTGTGGAAATGGCAAATGCCTTCACCCACAAATGGGACGCCCCGCCCGTCGTTGCAACTCGGTACAGTGATGCATGAGGGCCCACCGTTACTCGAGTACTACGTTCCACTGACCCTTCACAAGTCTGTTCGCGACTGCAAAGATAGTATGTGAAACAATGGGACCATAGCAGAATGAACATATCAACCAATGTTACACGGCCATCGGGTACAAATACATGATTGCAATAGCAAGATGCCATTCCTCGAATTGCAGCGTTGTGTGCGGGACGTGCTCGGCCAAAGGGGAGAGCAGTTTGCATAGGTGGAATGAATCACCACAGGTGGAGGCCATACAGCCTGAAAACACATAAATTGCACACCCAGTCTCCTCCCACAACCACACCCACTCCGAAATGCTACCGGCAGGACTCGCGATGTTGGCCCTGGGGGACCTGATAGCACTGCAAGTACTCCAACTCCAAGAAGAAGACGAACACCAACTACAACCGGCCGCACGGAGGAGACGCAGGAGGAGGAGGAGGGCAAGGCAGGGCCAGCAAGGGCCGCCAGCACAGCCACTACCACCACGCAGGCAGCCCGCAATCCCACGCCTCCGAGCACATCCGTTCAACCTCACTGATGAGCAGATCCACACCCTCTACCGTTTGGACCGGGACACCATAGCCGCCATTGTGGACATGACACAGGCTGACCTTGTCAGCATGATAGATAGCCCAACCGCCATCCCACCCCTACTGAAGGTGGTGTCTGTACTCCACTTCCTGGCCACAGGCACCTACCAGCACACAGTCGGACAGTTGCATGGCATTTCTCAGCCACTGTTCTCACGGACACTATTGCAAGTGCTCGATGCCCTCCTGCAGCACGCAGACGACTACATCTCTCTACCACGCTCGGAGCAGGAAATTACCAACACAAAAGTGGGATTCCATGCACTTGCCGGCATACCGGGTTGCATTGGTGCCATCGACTGCACCCATGTGGAATTGGTCGTCCCACATGCCATGGAGGCCCAGTACCGCAACCGAAAACAATTCCATTCCCTGAATGTACAAATGGTGTGTGACTCCAACAGGATCATTACACATTGTTGTGCCAGATTCCCTGGATCAACCCATGATTCTATGGTCTTGAGGAACTCAACAATACCACGCTACATGGAGCGACATGCAGGGAACAGATCCTGGCTACTCGGTGAGTCTCATTTCATGCATGATGATGTGGGGTATGTGATGCGGCAATGACCTGGCAGGAAGGGGGGGGGGTGTGCGTACGTAGCAATGGCATTCCACATCATACGTTTCTCGTCCACCTACAGGTGATGCTGGGTATCCACTGAAGAGATGGCTCCTCACACCAGTCCGGAACCCACGGGACCAGCATGAGGAGGACTACAACCATGCCCACTCACGTACCTGTGTAGTCATTGAACAGGCATTCGGCCTACTGAAGACTCGTTTCCGCTGCCTCAGCAGGTCTGGCGGGGCACTCCTGTACCGCCATGAGAAGGTTGCAAAGATGGTGATGGCATGTGTCATGCTCCACAACATATGCGTACGTAGAAATGTGCCCATGCCCCCTGACGCAGAACTGCAAGCACCTGATGATGGTCATGATGAGGGTGGGGATGTGGCAGCACCTCAAGGAGTCTGCGAGGCACCGGAGGGCCGTGACATTCGTCAGCATCTCATTGATGCATGCTTCTAGCACTCACGCCTGGTGGCTGATACATGGACACGGGACTCGTGGCACTGTGTGTGTCTGGTACATGCACAATATGGACTGTACGCCTATGATGGCCTAGTACACAAAGATCATTGTCCACACATCTCATTGGTTGATCGTGCACTGTTTATGGCATATGTGATATCATGTTGAACACCCTATCGACCCGCCACCCAAGTGAGCCCAACACACCCCCTCCACCCTCCTACCTCCCCCCCGAACACCAGTGTCCAAAGATGCTCATTGTCAGTGGGCTGTCGCTATTGCAAGCCCCCTCTGCGGGTATCAGGGGCACCCCTGCCTGTGGAGCGCAGGTTCCTCCCAGATCTACGTTGGGGGCTGCCCTGGACGGAACTTGCAACGGATGATGTCTCTGCCTGCTCACGTCCATGCATGTCCCTAAGGGTTTGCGAGAGCTCAGTGAGCACACGGCGCACTGCGGCAAGTTCGGCACATACGTCTTTGGACGTCGCATGCAGTTCCCCCCTCAGGCTCTCGGTGCTTCTCTCCATTTGGACTCTCAGGCTCTCGGTGCTACTCTCCATTTGGACTCCCAGGCTCTCGGTGCTACTCTCCATTTGGACTCTCAGGCTCTCGGTGCTACTCTCCATTTGTGCCCTTAGTGTCTCTGTACTTGTCTCCATTTCTGCCCTAAGTGTCTCAGTTGATGTTTCTATGTCTGCCTTAGTGCCCCCACATTCATCGGCATGGTCCTTGAGGAGCGTGGCCAGTTGCTGCTGTTGCACGATTAACTGGTCGAGGGACTGTTGCCTCTGCTGTGCCATGGCCATTTGCGGGGGTGTCACAGAGGGGCTGTTGTCCTCATGTTGCCTTGCCACAGGGCTTGTGGGGGATGGCCAGTCGTCGTCTTGTGGGTGCCCCTGCGTGGTATCCTCATGTTGTACGGGATGGGACAGACAGGGGGATTAGGACAGGTCATGGATGGATCTGACTTCGACATCCCCGTCTTCTGTGTCGGAGCATGCTGCCATCAATGGGGTGTCACCTATGGTGCTGCTGCCACCAGAGGCAGTGCCTTCTGTGGCATCCGTTGGGGGGACCTGTGGTGGTGGTGTTGTGGGCATGCTGGCTGCTGGGGTGCCTGTTGATGTTCCCTCCTCTGTGCTGCCACCTGATTTGTGCTGCTGCCGTGTCTTGATGCGTGCAGCTGAGGTGGAGGGTCTTTGGCCGTTGGTCTTGGCCCTCTTTGCAGGTGTGCTGGTAGGGGTGTCCTGATGCTCGTCGTTTGGATCGGACCCTGTGGTGGAGTAAAGGAGGGCGAGGGTTATTAATGGGTCTGTGGGAATTGGAATGGCATTGTATCACATGCATTGGGGTGGTACCTGAGGGTGATTTGGGTCGGGGCCTTGGAGGTGCTTTCATTTGTGTGTGGAGTGAGGGTGCAGTTGTTTGGCAGCCTGCAGTTAGGGTGTGCCTGCTGCACGTGTAGTGGGTGTTTTAGGGGTTTTTAATTATTTATGTATTTATTGTGAGTTTTAATGTGCGCTATCAGGCCGATGTGTGTGGACGTTCTCCTGGACATGTGTTTCTGTTGCACTATGTGGACACATGGTACTTCACATGATTGGACATTGTGGATTTAGCATTGTTTTATCTGGCCCACCTACCTGAATCTTCGGATGTCTGCACTCCTTTCTCCATCCCTCCGACTCCCTCTATGCTCTCCATTCCGATGGTGGAGGCACAGATTTCTTCCCAGGGGGTCAACTTGATGGGTGATTCAGGACCTTCCCCGGTGGCTGTGGCAATGTTGCGGTTGGCAGAGAGTATGCTGCGGACGCGTATCCGCAGGTCGTCCCATCGCTTTCTGCATTGCTGTGGGTTGTGGGGTGCGGTCCCCACCGCACTTACCCGCTGTGCCACCAGAGCCCATATGGCCTTCTTGTTCGCAAGTGCCGTCCTGGTCATTTGCGTGGAGAAGACGACGGCAGCATTCTCCTGGAGGGTCTCTGTTAGCACGGTGAGTTCCTCACGGGAGAAGTGGACCTGCCGCTTGCGGTCGCACGCTTTCTTCGCTACTTTTGCCATTTTTCTTGGTTTCGCTAGGGTGGATGACGGGTTGGGGTGTGTCTCAGGGTAGTGTTTTTAGTGGTTGTGTGGTTTTTGTGGTTTTATAGGTGTACGGCGGGATGTTTCCCGTTCCGGGCCCATGTTTTTACTTCCGTTTCCGTATATTTCCGGTCACCGTACTTTCCGGTAGGCGCACACTGTGGTGTCCGCTGTGATGGGTGGCGGTATTGCACCTAGGGCGCCGTACGGCGGCGGTGTGGGCTGTTTTGGGGTCATTTCCGCCATCGCGGACTTTGCACTTCCGCCATGCCGTGGTGCTCGTGCCCGATGGGTCGGAATGGGCCGCACTTTGCTCCTTCGTGCAATGGCGGAAACGCTATTTACGCTGTGGCGGTCCGGTCAGTCACTTTCCGCCAGGGTCGTAATGAGGGCCAATGTCTTGTAAGACTAGAAGGGTGTGCATTGTATCACGTGAAAAAGTTGGTATCTTGGGTACTTCAGGTGCCAGTACGTTATTGATGTATTGGTTCAGGGGTTCTGTTATTTATTGATCCCATATCACTAAGTATTGGGCGGCCTTCTGGTATGGTGTGAAATTCTTTGTGTATCTTAAATAGATCGTCGGCATCCTGGGATTTTTTGGGTGAAGATATTTCATTTCGTCGTCAGACAGGAGTCCACGTTTATGCCATTTGGTCAGCAGGGTGTTGACTTCTGTTAGGATTTCCTTGGTAGGATTTTTGTTGACGGTGTCATAGCATCCGGGGGTAGTTAGGTGAGTAAGGGCCATTTGTACGTAGTCTGTTCTGTCCATGATGACCACATTGCCCCCTTTGTCAGCTTCCTTGATTATGATTTGGTGGTTGTTTTGCAATTTCTTGAGTGCCAGTTTCTCCTGACTGGTAATGTTGTCTCTTCCTCTTGAGTGTTTAGTTCTCATATGGTCCTCTAATGTTTGAAGGTCTCTCGTGACCGCCTGACTGAAGATTTCAATGGCATTGTCCACTTGTAGGTTAGGAGTGAATTTTGATTTGAGCTTCATTTCTGGTATTTTCAAATTTCTTTCTTCAATATCAAGTTCTTGCAAGGGCTGGTGCATGGTCTGTGTTTCCATGTTGGTGTGATTGGCTGGAGCGAATGAGAGACCTTTATTCAGGATTTCAGTGTCATGTTCCGAAAGGGTGTGCTTGGAGAGATTGGTTACTAAGAATGTGGTCTTGGTGTTTGCTGTTGTAGTTGCATTTTGGATCTTGTCAGTTTGATAGCACTTTCTTGTTCTTCTTGAGTGTTTCTTGGTCCCAGCTCTCTTGCCTCTCTTGGTTCTAATCTTGGTGGTATATTGCCCCGGGTAGGGTCTAAAAAATTAACTTGCCTTTTTTGTTGTTGCCGGGCGCAGGTTCCTTTTTTGTAGCGTTGGATCTCATCAAGGAAGTTATATCCTATGCTTCTGCTAGCTTCATGTTGTCTGGATAGTCTTGGTACCGTCTCTTCGGATTCTGCATTTATGGTCTCTGATGCTTGGTCCAATTCCTCATTTGTATCTGTTTCTTGTTCTGGTTTGCTGTCTGCGTCTGATGTGGCCGGAGAGCTGGTCGGGAAGCTTTCCTTGGAGCTTGTTCCCTGGATATTGTCAAATTTGGGTTGGAAGGTGAAAACTCTATTGTCCTGATAGTCTCTTTCATCTCTTGCAAATCTTCTACATTTTCTGATTTTAACTTCGTCTTGGTGGATTCGTAATATTTCGTACATGATTTTGTAATTCTTATCTTTTGTTGCCGTTGGAGAGTTACTTGACTCTATGCTGGTTTTCAGTTGGTCAATCTCTAAAACAAGTCTTTTGTGAGCCCTGTTGGCATGTTCAATTAGTAATTCCAACATTATTTTGGAACCCATGATCAGGTTTTCTTCCCATTTGGCTGCCAAATCCGCATCCTGAGGGTTAGTAAAGTCTGGAAAGATGATGATTCTCAATCCCCTAGGGATTTTTTCTTGTTCAAGGTAAGTTTGGAGAGTGAATCTCTCCCAGAATTTGTTAATTTCCTTGGTACAAAGTCATTCTAAATTGTTGCCTTAAATTGTCCGGCGCCTTTGGAGTGGGTGGGAAGGCATGTACTGTGGATCCTTTGGCAGAAAAAAAGATTCTTGATGTCAGTTTTTCTTGTTTCGGCTCCGGTGCTGCGGGGGTCAGGTCCCTGAGTTGAGGTATAATTTGGTTGGAGTTGTCGGTGTCGGGACTTCCGATCCCGTGCGCACCTCCTATTGGTGTTTTCAAATTCAGCCTGCAGCCTGGATCATGGTTTGTCTGGGGACCAACTCCAAGGTTTCCGATTAGTTGAGAGATTGATGGGGATGACAAACCTACGGATCCGGGTGGGCGCTGGTTGGATTTAATAGTCCAAAAAATTGCAGTTTTGCCTGTGGTATTTCGTCATGGTCGAGTCAAGGAGTTATTGGTGCAAGTGGTTGTTTATTTTAGTTGGTTTACCAGAACCAAAACATCATCAATGTGGCAATTATTGCCAGTTAGTCAGCATAAATGTGTGCAAACAGCCGACATGCGTTTCGACCTAAGTCTTTTTCAAGGCTGTGATTTGTGAGTTGATTGGGTGGAGAAATGATAAGCACAGCACAGTGACATTGACTCTCTCAGTATGACCATTGAACAACTGTCCACCAACCATATGGGGTTTACACCAACCAGGTCCGCCACTGAACCATGTCCTGGACCTCGGGTTTTGGCTCTACATCTTCCAATCCATTCCCCGCCATCCCTCATCAGGGCTGCCTTCTTTCTCTCCTCCCTGACCCCCTTCCATATATAATGGAGTTAACACCCCATCTACCACATCCAATTAACAGGGCATCCGCTCACGCACCCCTCACCAGTTTCATGATCGACTCTGTGCCTTGCGCTAACACCTTTGGGCCATTGCACTCTCTCCCTAGTGTGACCACACATCCATTACTCAATTGTTCATTAATCATGCCTTTTAGTTGTAACCATGCAATCCCCCCAACCTCACGGAGATTAGCCTTTTCCATCACATGAGCAGACACGGAATGTCCCTCCCCTGATACATGTTCCCCGAGGCCACCCAATCCGGGGTCCGCTCTCTGCAACCAATCAGGTCACTCCTCACTGCAACCAATCAGATTGAATATTACTTATGGTCAGGAAGCTCAGGACATTCTTCGCTGCCTCGCATCCTGACACACAAACCACGGCTTGTGCGCCAAACCCGGCAACCGGTAAGCATCCACACGATCCGTTCTGGCCCGGACGTCCCTCTCTTCGTGGCACCCGCGCTGTGCGATGACATGGCATTGCCCACCCCTTCTCCACCTTCCCCATTGGGTCATTCAGGCCATCCACTCATGCCCGTCTGACGCCACAAGCCCGGTTTCCCCTGCGCCTGACCGGCTTCCAACTATTCAGCCCACAGCCATTGGCCATCCGTTTGCGTTCCGGACCCTCGCCCGTATTCGACCCACCACTCGCGGAGGCTACCGAGCCTCCTCACACAACTCATACTTTTTAACATGGGTCACACACCAGACGTCCAACCTGTGGGTGGGACACCTACTCCCACCTACCCTTCACTCTTCTTCTCTATCCGGCACCTGCGCTGATACACATTTTTAGCCTATTAACCAACAAATTGCTCTGCTTATCACGGCAGGCCAAAGCCACGCTCACAAAGGATACCTGGGCGCCCTCCCCCACTATGGCTCCTCCTCGATCCGGATGCGTTTATTGACCTGAACTAACCTTCCCCATTCCAACCAAGCAACCTGTGGGTGGGACACCCACTCCCACCTACCCTTGACTCGCCTTCTCTATCCGGCACCTGCGCCGATAGACACTTTTATCCTATTTGAATTAACAAATTGCTCTGCTTATCGTGGCAGGCTACCGCCACGCTTACAAAATACACCTAGGCGCCCTCCCCACCATGGCTCCCCCTCCAGCACCCTCGATCCCGATGCATGTATTAACCTGACCTAACCTTCCCCCTTCCAACCTAGTAAGCTATTTTCCTGCATCCTTTCAGACCAGGCTATTCAGCCCCACTGGCACCCGGACCTGGGAGGTCCAGACACCAGCTCTTGTTAGAGCCCACCACGATACTCAATTGGGTAAGATTCAACCACCCTTCCTCCTTCCTCAGTGCCTAATTACTCAGCTTGGCCTTACCACCACCACTCACCATCACCATTTATTATTTTTTGGAACCTCTTACTACTGTTTATTTATCATGACTGCAACTACAATTACTGTATGCATAACCTGATTATTAACATGTAATCATAATTTGCAATACCTCATCCATGTTTTACTATATCGCACATAATTGCTGTCTCACACAATGTCACTGCGCCGTGCTTATCACTTCTCCACCCAATCAACTCACAAATCACAGCCTTGAAAAAGACTTAGGTCGAAAGGCGCGTCGGCTGTTTGCACACATTTATGTTGACTAACTGGCAATAATTGCCACATTGATGATGTTTTGGTTGTGGTAAACCAACTAAAATAAACAACCACTTGCACCAATAACTCCTTGACTCGACCATGACGAAATACCACAGGCAAAACTGCAATTTTTTGGACTATTAAATCCAACCAGTGCCCATACTGATCCGTAGGTTTGTCATCCCCATCAATCTCTCAACTAATCGGGAACCTTGGAGTTGGTCCCCAGACAAACCATGATCCAGGCTGCAGGCTGAATTTGAAAACACCAATAGGAGGTGCGCAGGGGATAAGAAGTCCCGACACCGACAACTCCAACCAACCTATGATTATTTTAGTAGTCTCAAATGTCTGGGCACGTTTTCCAAAATGTATTTTCCATACAAAAAGCCTCAAAATTATATTTATCAGTTTCCCTTCTTGGTATTAACCATAAGTGCGAAGGACGAGTATGCCTGTCCTTTTTGCATAGACTTGCATAGTAGCCTAGCACTTACGGGGATAAGGGAGACATGTATGTTAATTAGATTTAAAAAATTACCTACCTGTACCTGCAATAAAAGGTGCCTGGGAAGGAATATCAGAGGATAAGCGCATATGAACACAATGGATTGAGATTCGGGACGGTATCTCGCGCTCAGGACCCCAAATTAGAAGGTCCACTGATATCGATGTAGTATATCACTCAGAAATATGTGCTTATGTGGTAGATGATATTTATTCTTCAATACATATACAGCCGACACGTGTTTCAACCTCTTGGTTGTTATCACAGCTGCAGTAAATTTTATCAAATGCAAAGTAATTAAAAAAACCACAAAAAACCACGTGGGACCCTGGCAAGGATGCAACTTCTTTTGATCCCCCTCAGGAAAGCTGAAACATTCCTCCATGGCATAGGAACCCATCCCGTGAGTGCGCTGGGACGTAGTGTTTCGAAGTCTGATCTAAAATAACAAAGACTCTCACACCAGGCTTCTGATTACTGGACAAACAAACCCAAAAGGTGGGAACCTCGTAACCCACTGGCAACTCGAGGTAGGACAATATAATAGAACAAAAAATGGTACCAGGGTAGTGAGAGAAACTAGTGAGAGCAAGACAGAAGGTAGTGAGTATTAAATCATTATTTTTATTTCATTCTGATTTAAGTATAAAACAAAGTATCTATCTGATACTTTGTTTGGAGTGAACAACTGTTAAATACAGTAGAAATTAATTGGTATTTTGTTCAAGATCTTAAAATTATAAAAAAATGTTTTAGGATTTAATATAGCTGAAATGAATGTATGAATGCATGATGTTAGGATGCTTTTTATAGAATGTATTAAAAATGTTTAGTGATTTATATATATATATATTTATACTTAAATCAGAATGAAATAAAAATAATGATTTAATACTCACTACCTTCTGTCTTGCTCTCACTAGTTTCTCTCGCTACCCTGGTACCATTTTTTGTTCTATTATTCTGATTACTGGAGTCTATTTGAAGTAAGCAGACATGAGAAACACATGGAGTTAGAAAAGTCCAGTGGGGAGGGATAAAGCAACAGATGAGTTCTTCCATCTTTCCTTTTGCTAGGGTTCTGTAAACTCCTTCCCCATCCCAACTTCTGCAGACAGAGCATTCTTGGTATTAGATCAGATAGCAAAGGAAACATGTATATAGCATCATAGATTGTAATCCTGGTAACAGGCTTGCTTTTGACCAATCCACTGTAGCATGTTGCCTTTATAAGGGCAAGGAACCTCACCCTTTGTTAATTCATCATTGAGCTTCCAGACAATAACGATTCAGCTGGAACGTTGTTGGGTATACAGTATATCCCAAGGTCCTCTGCCCTATAGGTGAAGACAGAAGGCTCCAATGAAGAGGAAAGATCTTCTTTCCTACCCACCTCAGTGGCTCATTTGGGCTGTCACTGCTGTTTACAAAACCTCTGCAACAGCGGCACTGATACCCTAGAATCTGCTTACTGGAAGAGGCTGTACCCTGCAAGTGTGCACTAAAACCCTTTGCTGGATAGGATGTGAAGAAAATGACACATCTTGCCCCTGAGAGCCTGGATTAGGTCTCCCATCACCCACAGAACCAAAGAAGCAATGCCTTGCTCTACCTGCATCTCATAATCACATTGCAGCTGGTTTGGGCACCATCAACACAGTCCAAGCTGCTGTATGAGAACAGCAAGAAATTATCTCTGAGTTTGATGCTCAACTGTCCCTTTCTCCCTCGGTCTGCCTTAAAGGACTCTAGTGACATTTTAGATCCCTTCTTTACCCTTTAAAAGACATGTCGTCTAACATTGATATCTGCTGCTTAAATCATGCCTGCGTCCCTGTCTTCACCCAGCATGCCATTTTATTCAAAAGTCTTGATTCTCTATGCTTTCTTTCCAAAGGTGGATCTTTAGTGTTTTAGTTAGTTGTGTGCAATTTTAGTTCCTATTATTCTAGCCCTTGGTTTCACATTCTTTTATATGGTACCATCATGTATCAGCTCACACCCCTGCCGAAGAGTACATCTTCCCCCTGCCCACGTTAACCAAAAGAAGTGAAGACAGTACCTGCAAGGGTGTGCCTGTTTCACATTGGGGTTGGGATCACTGCTCATTTTGTATTATTGTGGGTGGCTAATGTCAATTCATCAAAATGTCAGGGATTGCGGAAGTGACATCAAGCATCTGATGCCATTACAGGAAGTGATATGATGTGACTTTTGACCCTTGCAACATTTAACCATGATGGCATCACCTGAAGTGACTGACTTATGCAAAATATACAAATGCTTACATTTCATTAAAGACCAAACTAGCACTAAAGCAGACAAAATGCCATGGAGGGCTTCATGTTATGACAGATCCAGTAGAACCAACATAGGCCAGGATCACTGCCATGCATATTTTATTATAGACTCAAAGGGCCATTTACTGCCAATGTTTACTGATTATTGCTGCACCTGTCAGATCTAATAATCATAAGCCAAGTAAAGTCCCGCATTTTCAGGGGCTGCCATAATACAGAATGGCAAATGTAACCTCTGAGGATACAACCATCTCATGTCTGGTATAGCCTTACAGCCTAGGTGTGGTCGACATATGTAAATTGCAGCTTTGTATATCCAGTTGCTTCTTTCATTTGCCAAGTGCATCCTCAAATGGCTAGTAATCCCACCCAATTTGAGTTAATGTCCCATACACCTGGTAAGGGATAATGTCAAAGGAAAAGCCAACCCCAAACACCCAACCCCAACCCCCAAACACCAAAAGGCACACAACCTCACTGTAATGAGTAAAAAAGAACCCTTTATTTTAGCTTTTTAACACAAAAAGACGTTCATTATAATGTCAAGCTTATAGAGGCAATATCTATAAAATGCATTTTAATCCAAAAGTATATAACAAGAAAACTTAAAAGGAACCTGTGCCACCTCAACATGTTTTGATCGGGACATGGTTCATCATCAGGAGGACCAAGAGGCTGACCCCACAGTGTTGTAATCTTATATGCTGTTGACCATACATTTCTGAGCTATATGGTAAGTGACATATACGTTTCAGTAGACATTGCTAGGATTCACACATGGGGCATCCGAACACACATGATTACCAGCAATGAGCACTTATTTATTTTTATGTTTATTTATTTATTTGAATTTATAAAGCGCACAGTGGCCGTAAGGCATTGTGGCGCTGTTACAGATGATTTGCTTGTAAAAAGGAAGAGAGCAAATTTACATGGTTCATAAATTACATATTGGTGTGTACTTTGGTTACAGTGGATCTCAAGCTACAGTAGAATGTAGTTGAATAGCTTTGTTTTCAAGACTTTTCTGAAAGTGGTGAAGGAGGTTTCGTTTCTGAGTTGGAGTAATAGTGCGTTCCAGTTCCACTGTGAAAATGGCCCCACCAGCTTTGGTTCTTTTGAAGGCAGGGATTGAGAGCTGGTGTGGGTATTGGTCTCGTTTGGGTCTATTACCAGCCACCTGGTGAATTCCTTCAGAGAGGTATGGAGGGGCAGATTGTGACAGGCATCTGAGTGTGATGGTGAGGGACTTGAACAGTATGCCCTCTTTGATTTGGAGCCAGTGGGTTTCTCGTCTGGCTTGGGAGATATGCTGTCTTCTTGGGATCCTTAGTGCCACCCTAAGGGCATTATTCTGTGTGATTTGCAATTTGTTGATGTGTTGAGATGAGGCGCCTAGGAGCAGAACGTTGCAGTAGTCCAACTTAGCCCTGATGGTTATTCTGGCAATGTTAAGGCAGTTTTTAGCGGAGAGGGAGGTTTTACTGCATTGATTATTTTGGTCATGAGAGCTGCCGATAACGCAATAGCGCTGACCTGCCGCATCATTGAGTTTTTACAGCAGCAGAGACTGTGATTACAGTATTCTCAATACTGAAGGTACTGTATTGACTGTCTAGTTTGTTCAGTATTTCTTTGGCACCTACTAGGAGAATTTCTGTTTTGTCCCTGTTAAGACGTAGGCCATTAGCCGCCATCCAGGTCTGGATGATAGCGTAGGTTTCCTTGAGAGTGTTCAAGTCTTGCTCGTAAGAGCCAGGTAGCGGGAGGAGAATTTGCTTATCATCGGCATAGTTAGTGAAAGCTATGCTGTGTTAGTCCAAATCATTAAACAGGGGTAATGTGAAAAGATTGTAGAGGGTAGGGGAGGTGCATGAGCCTTGTGGGACTCCACAGTAAATGGGGGATGAAGTGGCCAAGGCTTGGTCAGAGAAGAATCTCATGGCCCGGCCTTCCAGGAAGGAGGTTATCAAGGCTGTAGCTTCTTGGGAGAAGTGAGCAACCTCTGTGAGGTGTCCACTTAAGATTTTGTGGTCGACCAGGTCAAAGGCGGCCGACAGATCCAAGAGAAGGAGAATTGCAGGCTTGCCCTTGTCCATTGTTTCAAGTAGCTGATTCTTAAGGTCTAGTAACGCTGATGCTGTGCAATGTCGTGGACGGAATCCAGATTTGCTTTTCCCCCAAAATGTTGTGCAGTTCCAGGTAGCCCTGGATCTGCAGGTATGCGGCTTTATCTAAACATGTTAACAAAAAAGGGATGGTGGTTATAGGCCTGTAGTTGTTGGGAGAATCACGGTCCAGATTAGTTTTTTTTTGTATTTGTCTGACCCATGCTCCCTTAAGGGATGGCGGGACCAGGCCAAAGGCAAATGAGACATTGACAAAAGCTATGAGAAAAGGTGCCAGTGACTCTGCACAGTCTTTGATCAAGCTAGCTGGGCAGAGTGATGGCTCCATCTGTCGCTTAATCAATAAGAATTCTGATTCGATTATGTTTCTGAAGGCAAATGGTTTTGGGCTTTTGTTGTGCCGTGTGTTGCCAGGTAACGGCCCTGTGGCTTTAGTTGTAGATTTTTGAGCAGCGGTTTTGGGTAGGGCATTAAAATGAGACCAAATTTTTTCTTGAAGAGTGTTTATTTTGTCTAGCATGGCGTTTTTAATATTGTCACGCCACACCTTGTCTTTCACTGTTTGTTGTGTAGAGGTGGGAGGTGTGATGAGTTCTTTAAAGATTGCAAACAGCTCATTAGAATGCAATTTAGCATTGTCAATTCTGAGATTGTAGGCGAAGGCCTTGGCTTCTGCGATGCCACTTAACATGCCAATCTATTTTACCAGCTATTTCTTCAGCATGTGGTGATGCATTGGCTCTGGTGGTTACATGTCTAACATAACAATTATAATCCTAGAGCTTCTAAGTACTGTAATGTCATGGCCCACTTTAACTGCACAATTGATTAAACAGCATTTTGTGTCGCAATTCGAAAGCTCAGAGAATTAAAAGCTCATTTCTGACACGTGCCCGTTAGTCCAGTTCCCTCGTGTTGCCTTTACTCATGGCATACCTGGGGGCGAGCCTCCCTTTTACATTTCCATTTGTGGGTGTTCCTTGGCCTACTTCCCTGGCCCTAGTATATTTGTTTTATCACCCTCTCTTTTTGGGGGGTCTATATTGGCCGGGGAGGTGGGTGGGGTGCTGGGGTGCTTCTCTTTATGGTCATATCCCTCATTGTTTTTTTTGCCTGGTTACTTTCCCATGCTTGGATGATCAGGATGTGTGCAGACTTCGTTCAGTCGGCTTTGTTGTGTTTGGAGTTGAAGAGTCAGGTGTTCACCAGGTTCCTGAATTTTGTATGATCCTCCACAGTTCGAATTACCCTCAGAATGGAGTTCCATAGATTTGCAGCTAAGTAGGAGAAAGCTGAGCCTCCCAGTTTTAGGTTTGAGACAAATATCGCTGCAGGATCTAAGGATTCCGGCTGGTTTGTAGGTTGAGTATTTCTTTTGAATAAAGTCTGCTTCCTGCCAGTGGTGTAATGGGGGAACCCACATTCCCCACAGCCCTCACAATGTGGGGGGACCCACCACCACATGTCTTGGGAGAGGCCCCTTGGACTAAAATGTTTTTTCTTTTGACAATATAGGATTCATTCACAATTAAAGTCTCTGAGAAATAGCACTTTAATCTAACCTTCCTGAGAGGAAAACACGAACAGAGAAAAAGAGTTGGACAGAGGGAAAGCAAGGGTAAGAAGCAAAGTGGGCAAAGGGGAGGGGTTATTAAACAAACAGGCAGACAAAAAGGGAAATAATGACCAAAAAGCACGCAGAATTATATTTTTTTTTAAAAAAGGAGATTGTTTCTTTTTGAAGTCAATCTGCCTTCATAAAGAAATTATTTCCACACGGTTTTGTCCTTTAACGGAAATCATTTCTTTATGAAGTGAGAGTGACATTCAATATTTCACCTTAAAACTCTGACATTTCCCACCGTCTAGCATAAGTTTTAACACTTCTATACTTTTCCCACTGTTTTTGCTTCCGTCGACGTCCACGAACGCCTGACGTCATTGTGGACCTTCCAGGCAATGCCACGTGATCATGCTCTTCTTGTGTGTGGCATGATGACGTGCAGATGAACGCATTTGCACTTCATGTTCGGGTCCTTGCCTCAAGGACAGTTCGGAACTGCATTTTCTACTGATCTAGGAACTTTCAAGCTCAAAATGTACCCTTGCACAGCTCCTACACCTTTTCTTACTCATTATCCATTAACAATCTAGTACAAAGAACATACTTTAAACAGTGCTACTTTTAGTCCTTTAAATCTTTGCACTCCATGCGCATTTTCTTGCCTTTTGCTGAATTGCATTGTGGTATTTGCAGTCTCCCAGTCAAAAATGCCAGAATTGTACACATTTGGCCTAACGTAGTCCTATAAGGAGTAATATATTTGAGTGACACTATGATATGTGTACTTTTCAAGTTATCTTTATACAGCAGAGCATTGTTGAAAGCCAGACATGGAGGTGAGGAGGGGAAAGGATCAGAGGGCAAGAAAGTCATGAGTATTTGGCCACAGTGTGGCAAGAGAGTTTGCAATCATAGACACTAGTGCAGTTAGCTTCCCCTGATTGTGGCTGATTTTCATGGCACAAGTAAAGGACACATGTGGGTTGACAGTGTAACTTTCTTTCAGTGGGCGGACGCAACCCCTTGTTTTTTATTGGTTGGCAAGCTTGCTCAAGTATTTGGCTTCCAGGATTTTACTCTGGTTGTCATGTTCCTAGTGCTGATGCTTAACCATTCGACCACAAGCACTTGTTTTGTATTGGGATTTTGTTTACCAGGGAATATTTCAAGACAGAGTGCTTGGTTTTAGGATGAGTCCCTTTCATGCTTTGCTTAGCATATTTATTGGAAGATTTCCTCTCTCATGTTATTTGAATGGTTTTCATAACTTTTTTAAAAGTCAAATGTTATTTTGTCTTGCACACTTTCTTCTAAGGAGAAGGTCAACTGAACTTACTTTGTATATTTCACTTTAAAATATATGTTAACTTATTGTGCGTATATTCCTGGTTGCTAGATTTTGATTTTCGCTATGGGGAAAAATTACCTGGGCATATGTTATTCATGCAGCTGGTAATTTTTTCCCTTTTCTGTGCTGCTTAAATACAGCAAGATGGGGTAGTGCGATGTATCACAACAGTCACCAAGAGACCGGCCATAAAACCGGGGGCTTGTAGCATTCTGCTTAACCAAACTAGGTGATCCTCGGCAAATAATTTAATCTCCCTGCGCATTGACTAAAAGAATTGTGAGTTCTCAAAGCCTGCAAACTTTTATACATCTTAAAAAAGTGAAAAGTGATATTTTTACGGTTACAGTGAGTTTCCCATCCATACAGTAATGAGGACCGACCCTGCTTAGCTTCAAAGCGAGGAAGGGGCCAGTCCCCTTAGGCCACGTTGCCTAATAAATGAGCCTGTGTTACAAGACCACTTAGAGCAATATGGCCAATGGGGGCTGGACCCTTCTTTGCTTTGAAGCTAACAGGGTCATTCAGGTTTCATATTTTTTTATAATTCATTACACATGGCATCCACAACTGTGCTACTGTCAGTCCTTGAACGTTTATCCCTCAGCAACCATTTTTTTGCCTTTTGTTGTATTGCATTCTGGTATTTCTAGTCTCCTAGTCAAGATCAGGGAATAATGTCACAATTGTGCACTTTTAGCCTAACAAAGTTCTATAGTTCTATAAGGATTTATATATTTGAATGACACTGTGCTATGTGTATTTTTTAAGTTATCTTCATAAAGCATAGTATTGTTGAAAGCCAGACATGGTGTTGAAATCGAAATAATATTATACCTCCTATCGCATTGTTTGAATGTATGTTGGCCTACGCCAAGTTGTCTAAAAACATTGTGAAAATAGATTCCGCGGCAAGGTCTTGACCTTAATGTATTGTGTAAATCGCCATCTTGGATTTAGCCGCCATTTTAGGTTCTCTTGTAGTGTGGAAGTCACCCTGAACAACAAAATGGAGGCCGAATGACATTTCGAGTGGGATTCTGGCCGTTGTGACCTCCGCACACATGAAAAAGTAATATGCCTGCAGGCCACTTGTTGGGGTCGCGAACTGAGACCTTGTCCTATCCCTGACCTATGTGTAAATGAACAACTGTATCAGCGAAACTGATCGAAATGCATACATTATGGGATTGACCTGGCAACAAACTCTAGGCCTGGTTCTAAGAATGGTTAACCTGCGAGGGGGTTGGCCAAAGCTGGATAAAAAGTATAAAAACCTGAGTATCCCAATGTACGGTCTCTCACACTAACACGGCGAACTACCGTTGATAGTTCGTTCTGTTACTCTGAGGGCCGAATAGCTATCCGTTTGTCAATTGACTTTTGGTAATTGTTGTATCTTTTGAATAAAGCGCTTTGTATGTTCTTTGTAACCTGTGTTGGTGTGTTTCCTCTGGGCTTCCCAACCTCATATCAATTTTTCTGTTTCCACAATGGGGGTGAGAAAGAGAAATGATGAGAGGGCAAGTAATTCATCAGTATTTGCCCACAATGTGGCAAGACAGTTGGCAATCCAGGAAACTGGTGCAGTTACTGTCCCCTGATTATGGCTGCTTTTCAGAGATCAAGTAAACGACACATATGGGTACAGCATAACTTTTCTTCAGAGGGTGGATGCAACCCCTTGAGTTTTTTGAGGTTGGGAAACATGCACAAGTATTTGACTACCAGGATGTTCCTCAGGTTGTCATATTCCCAGTGCAGACGCTTACTCACAATACCACAAGTACTTGTTTTTAAAATGGACAGTGGGCATGGCCAAAGTCCATGGCTAGTGGTCTGGTAGTGTTCTAAAATATACAGTGGACACGGCCGTAGATCGTGGTCACTGACCATGTGCGGAAAAAAAGTATGCAATAACAAAACCCATGAAATTCAAGGAAAAATAATAGTTGGAGGGATGTTAAAGTGAGTAATACAAAAAAAGTTACTTGAAATTCAAGGAAAAAACATTAGTTGCATGAATGTTAAGGTGAGAACTTAAAGCAACAAAACCCGATCTCCAATTGTGAGGATGTCAGCGGCCCCGCAAACCTTTTGAATGTCCTAATCCAAAGTGGGCGTGAATACTGCCATCCCCCATGTAGGGAATGATTTGTCATATACAAACACATAATGTAGCTTTTCATTTAATTTCGTCCACGTTTTCCAGGTTTCCCCCACTGGGACCACTGGATGCGTGGGCTGATATGAACCACCCCCTAATAGTTTCAACAATGAGACTGGGCTAACTTGTGTTATTTCTGATCTAACATGTGGCAAGCTAGTGTTGTACAGTGACCAATATGTTGCACAGAGCAAATTGGAGCTCTCCTGTCACTGTTTTTTCTATTAGCCTCTTTGTTGTTTGAAGATGGTAGGTTGCAGGTCGTAAATACTTGGGATGTTCCAGCTAACACATCGATCCCCCACTGCAGATAATGAGCTAGACCAGCCCTGTGATGCCAGGAGGCCCTGTAGACATATGGCATCCTGTCCTCTTATCTGCAGGGGACCAACATTTTGATTTGAAAAGCTTCTATTTTCCTGTATTTTTTCCAGCATTCAGCCTTGATTGCAGCCCTTGTTTTCACACCTCCCCCCTACATTCCAGTCATGCAAAAGCTAGGCCATTTGCCATGCACAGAAATGAGCTTTCAGAGACATCAAGTCTGGGCAAAGGTTGTCTTCATCACTCTTAGGGGCCACACTTTATTGCAGTTGTAAAAGCTGGGATGCAAGCTAGTCTTTCAGTGCGGAACTTCTTTGTAAATTTTGCCAAAAACAAACAAAAAGGTCTGCCTAGGGCCTACAGGACATTTTCATGTGATCCATGGGAACAAAGTGGGCTTTTCATTTCAAATGTTGCCAGTATTTTGCATGTGAAGCATAATATACATTACATCTGGTAAACACACAAGTCTTTTTCCTGACATCGTTATGTTAGCAGGGAAACATTTTTCTCATGTCTTTCTTTAAACTGCAAACTCCCATGCAAAGTCATTTTAGTGTCAGTGTTTGAAAATCCTGCTTTCCATGTGAAAGGAGTCTTTGAATTTCTTCTGCGACTGTTAACTAACATGCTGCATTTCCTTTTGTAATGACAGGTAGGCCTTTCTCACATGGGACCTCCTTGTGTTACTTGCAGAAACCCCTCAGTCTGCCTTAATAGGCCCATTTTCAGTTTAAAGGTTTTGCTATAAAAGCTGGCAGGTCATTTTCTTTCAGTCAGCGCTTCAGTTCCATTCCTTTGGAGTCTTTGATTACATCCAACAAACCAGGAGGCAGGGGTGGCCGTCGTCAAGGATGTTGAGGGCGCCATTGACCACCTGTGAGGTTGCCGTCTCTGTGCTGCACATGGGTCTGTGTCCAGATTGGTAGCTTTGGAGGAGATTGCTTGTGTCGATGAGTTGCTGCAGTTATTATTAGTTTACCAAGGATGTCGGGATCCAGAGTGGATTTCTTTAGCAGAGGGAGGATTTGTCCTGTGTTTAGGGTGGATGGGAAGTTGCCCTGAGTTAGGGAGCTGTTGATGATCTCCAGGCAAGGAAGCAGGGTTTTGAGGACGGATGCTCAGAGGAAGTCATTTGCATACACGGTGGCTTTGAGGGTGTCCAGGGTTTCCACCAGATGCTCTGTCAAAAGTGTCTTGAATGTTGTCCAGGGTGTGGAGACTTCGCGAGGAGGGACATCAGGTTGGTCTGTGGATGCAGAGCTGGCATCTATGTGCTGGTGAATCTTGCTGATTTTGTCAGTGAAGGTGGATTTTAAGATGAAATGTGGCATGGCAGGGTTGGGTAGCGGGTTGATGAAGTGCTTGACTGCAGTTAAGAGGGCACTGCTTTTTTTGTCAGCTTCTGCTATGGTGTTCTAATAGTAGGAGGCGTTGGTGATGTTGATTAGTTGTCAGCAGGTTTCTCAGAGTTCCTTGTGGAGCACCAGGACGGATGTGGCCCTGGAGTGGCACCAGGTTTTCTCTTGTTTCCTGATGACTCATTTTCTGAGGTTCAGTTATTGCATGTACCAGGGTGCTGACTGTTTCGGTTTGCAGGTGCATTGTTTCAGAAGTGCGTGTTAGTCGATGGAGGCTGAGAGGGTGGCATTGAGTACTTCCAGTTGGGGGACACAGTTTGGTTGGGGGTGCTCGGTCCCTGTAAAGTATAGGTTAGGTGAGGTCTTCTGTGAGTGCTTTCACTGGGACGTTCTTGAAGAACCTGAAGGTCTGTCTGATGGGTTTCTGCTGGGAGTGCTTGACTAGAGTGGTGTGCAGGATGATGAAAGGCATGGCTAGGTGGTTAGTCCAGTCAAGCAGGAGAGGGGAGCTGTTGTGGATGGAAGACAGTGAAAGACAGTGCAGTGATGATTCGGTCAAGGATGTCACATCCTCCCCTTGTCAACAACTCTGTGTTGGATGTTGTAGCTGTTGGGGACAAGGATTTCCAGGATATGGGTGGGTGTCAGGCATGTCTCGGTGATGAAGATGGCATCAAGGTTGTGTGTAGTTATGAGGTCTGCGATGTCTGCTGCATGGGTGAGAGCTGAGCTGACATTGACGAGCATCAACTTCCATGGACGTTGGGGGGGTGTTGATGGGATTGTGGCTGATGTGGGTGAGGTTGCTGCATTGCGGAGTCCATGCCTTAGAGGAGGGTAATGTCAGTGACGTTGACTTTGGCTGGAGATGGTGTGAATGGCCTGTGGGGACAGAGGGAGAAAACACATGTTGATACAAGCAATCTGTTGTCAAAGCAAGGGTTTTGGGCCCAGGGTCCTCCTGGTCCGAACAGGTCCAAACAGTGAATTCCCTTTCCTTCACTTCAGATGCCTGGGTGAGAGATGCCCTTGATCTAAGAGTTAAGAGCAGAAAGGAAGAGGCAGGGCTTAGAAGGTGGGTGGGTGCCTAGTTCCCCTTGCACCTGCTCACCAACTGCAAAGGAAAAGAGGCTGGCAGACTAATTAAGTAGGTTAAAAGGATGACAAAATGGGAAGGTGCCAACAGTTTAAGGTGATTGGCAGGTGACCGGGGCTGAGGCCTGGTTACCTAGATTCACTTGTACCTGCTCACCAACTGCGAAGGAAAAGAGACTGGTGGTCTACTTAAGTAGGGAAAAAGGGCACCAGAACAGAGAGGTGCCAACAGTTTAATAATAACATTGTGGACCCCTAGGTGCAAGGGGAACTAGGCACCCACCCACCTTCTAAGCCCTGCCTCTTCCTTTCTGAACATTTGTTTCTTGCAACAACAAAAAATCTTTGCGCCCTTTCTGTTTGCATATGCTATTACCGTTTGCGCCATAGGTAGCTTAGAGCACCATCACTCAAAGTGTATATAAATAAGTATATCCTGTGTCCTACAGTTTGGTTAATAAAGTATACATTAATCTTACCCTTCCCATTGTGTTTTGTCCCCCTTCTTGCAGCCCCCCTTGCTCCCCGAACTTCGGCAGTGCCTAACCCCACTGTCCAAAATACCAACATTAATCCGAACATTTGCTCTTGCAAAGGGGACATTTGTTACCTACTTAAGCAGCTCTGCAGCTTATTTTCCTTTGCAGTTGGTGAGTAGGTGCAAGTTAATCTATGTCACTTGTAAGTGATTCCAATCGGCACTTCACCTAAGTCAACGCGTAGCGTGTAATGCAAAACTGAAATCCTTATTTATTTTGTGTCTAAAAGTTCTTTTATTCTGAACGATGTACCACTTATATCACGCCCCTCTCTTGGAACCCCCCGGTCACACTGAACCAGGAATCACGCTGGTTTGCAAAGTTAAAATATTTATTTATGTATTCACAATATAATCATACTGGCCCTCATTACGACCCTGGCGGAAAGCAACCGACCGGACCGCCATAGCGTAAATAGCATTTCCGCCATTGCACGACGGAGCAAAGTGCGGCTCATTCCGACCCATCGGGCACGAGCACCACGCCATGGCGGAAGTGCAAAGTCCGCGATGGCGGAAATGACCCCAAAACGGCCCACACCGCCGCCGTACGGCGCCCTAGGTGCAATTCCGCCACCCATCTTAGCGGTCACCGCAATGAGCGGCAATCGGAAAGTACGGTGACCGTAAATATACGGAAACGGAAGTAAAAACATGGTCCCGGAACGGGAAACATCACGCCGTACACCTATAAAAACACTATTTCCACACAACCATTAAAAATACTACCCTGAGACACATCCCAACCCGTCATCCACCCTAGTGAAACCAAGAAAAATGGGAAAAGTAGCGAAGAAAGCGTGCGACCGCAAGCGGCAGGTCCACTTCTCCCGTGAGGAACTCATCGTGCTCACAGAGACCCTCCAGGAGAATGCTGCCGTCGTCTTCTCCACGCAAATGACCACGATGCCACTTGTGAACAAGAAGGCCATATGGGCCCTGGTGGCACAGCGGGTAAGTGCGGTGGGGACCGCACCCCGCAACCCACAGCAATGCAGAAAGCGATGGGACGACCTGCGGATCCGCGTCCGTAGCATACTTTCTGCCAACCGCAACATTGCCACAGCTACCGGGGGAGGATCGAAATCACCCATCAAGTTGACCCCCTGGGAAGAAATCTGTGCCTCCACCATTGGAATGGAGAGTATAGAGGGAGTCGGAGGGATGGAGAAAGGAGTGCAGACATCCGAAGAATCAGGTAGGTGTCCCAAATAAAACAATGCTAAAACCACAATGTCCAATCATGTGAAGTACCACGTGTCCACATAGTGCAACAGTAACACATGTCCAGGAGAACGTCCACATACATAGGCCTGATAGCACACTTTAAAACTCACATTAAATACATAAATAATTAAAAATCCTAAAAACACCCTCTACACGTGCAGCAGGCACACCCTAACTGCAGGCTGCAAAACAACTGCACCCTCACTCCACACAAAAAAGAAACCACCTCCAAGGCCCCAACCCAAATCACCCTCAGGTACCACACCAATGCATGTGATACATTGCCATTCCAATTTCCACAGACCCATTTATAACGCTCGCCCTCCTTTACTCCACCACAGGGTCCGATTCAAATGACGAGCTCCAGGACACCCCTACCAGCACACCTGCAAAGAGGGCCAAGTCCAACGGCCAAAGACCCTCCACCTCAGCTGCACGCATCAAGACACGGCAGTAGCACAAATCAAGTGGCAGCACACAGGAGGGGACTTCAACAGGCACCCCAGCAGCCAGCATGCCCACAACAGCACCACCACAGGTCCCCCCAATGGATGCCACAGTAGGCACTGCTTCTGGTGGCAGCAGCACCATAGGTGACACTGCATTAATGGCAGCATGCTCCGACACAGAAAACGGGGATGTCGAAGTTAGATCCATCCATGACCTGTCTCAATCCCCCTGTCTGTTCCATCCCGTACACCATGAGGATACCACGCAGGGGCACCCACAAGACGACGACTGGCCATCCCCCACAAGCCCTGTGGCAAGGCAACATGAGGTGACCAGCCCCTCTGTGACACCACCGCAAATGGCCATGGCCCAGCAGAGGCAACAGTCCCTCGACCAGGTAATCGTGCAACAGCAGCAACTGGCCACGCTCCTCAAGGACCATGCCGATGAATGTGGGGGCACTAAGGCAGACATAGAAACATCAACTGAGACACTTAGGGCAGAAATGGAGAGAAGTACAGAGACACTAAGGGCACAAATGGAGAGTAGCACCGAGAGCCTGAGAGTAGAAATGGAGAGAAGCACCGAGAGCCTGAGAGTACAAATGGAGAGAAGCACCGAGAGCCTGAGGGGGGAACTGCATGCGACGTCCAAAGACGTATGTGCCGAACTTGCCGCTGTGCGCTGTGTGCTCACTGAGCTCTCACAAACCCTCAGGGACATGCATGGACGTGAGCAGGCAGAGACATCATCCGTTGCAAGTTCCGTCCAGGGCAGCCCCCAACGTAGATCTGGGAGGAACCTGCGCTCCACAGGCAGGGGTGCCCCTGATACCCGGAGAGGGGGCTTGCAATAGCGACTGCCCACTGACAATGAGCATCTTTGGACACTGGTGTTCGGGGGGGAGGTAGGAGGGTGGAGGGGGTGTGTTGGGCTCACTTGGGTGGCGGGTCGATAGGGTGTGTAACATGATATCACATATGCCATAAACAATGCACGATCATCCAATGAGATGTGTGGACATTGATCTTTGTGTACGAGGCCATTATAGGCGTACAGTCCATATTGTGCATGTTCCAGAAACACACAGTGCCACAAGTCCCGTGTCCATGTATCAGCCACCAGGCGTGAGTGCTAGAAGCATGCATCTATGATATGCTGATGAATGTCACGGCCCTCCTGTGCCTCGCAGACTCCTTGAGGTGCTGCCACATCCCCACCCTCATCATGACCATCTTCAGGTGCTTGCAGTTCTGCGTCAGGGGGCATGGGCACATTTCTACGTACGCACATGTTGTGTAGCATGACACATGCCATGACCATCTTTGCAACCTTCTCATGGCGGTACAGGAGTGCCCCGCCAGACCTGCTGAGGCAGCGGAAACGAGTCTTCAGTAGGCCGAATGCCTGTTCTATGACTACACGGGTACGTGAGTGGGCATGGTTGTAGTCCTCCTCATGCTGGTCCCGTGGGTTCCGGAGTGGTGTAAGGAGCCATCTCTTCAGTGGATACCCGGCATCACCTGTATGTGGACAATAAAGGAATTTTGAGGAATGCCATTGCTACGTACGCACCCCCCCCTTCCTGCCAGGTCATTGCCGCATCACATACCCCACATTATCATGCTTGAAATGAGACTCACCGAGTAGCCAGGATCTGTTCCCTGCGTGTCGCTCCATGTAGCGTGGTATTGTAAAGTTCCTCAAGACCAAAGAATCATGGGTTGATCCAGGGAATCGGGCACAAAAATGTGTAATGATCCTGTTGGAGTCACACACCATTTGTACATTCAGAGAATGAAATTGTTTTCGGTTGCGGTACTGGGCCTCCATGGCATGTGGGACGACCAATTCCACATGGGTGCAGTCGATGGCACCAATGCAACCCGGTATGCCGCCAAGTGCATGGAATCCCACTTTTGCGTTCGTAATCTCCTGCTCCGAGCGTGGTAGAGAGATGTAGTCATCTGCGTGCCTCAGGAGGGCATCGAGCACTTGCAATAGTGTCCGTGAGAACAGTGGCTGTGAAATGCCATGCAACTGTCCGACTGTGTGCTGGTAGGTGCCTGTGGCCAGGAAGTGGAGTACAGACACCACCTTCAGTAGGGGTGGGATGGCGGTTGGGCTATCTATCATGCTGACAAGGTCAGCCTGTGTCATGTCCACAATGGCGGTTATGGTGTCCCGGTCCAAACGGTAGAGGGTGTGGATCTGCTCATCAGTGAGGTCGAACGGATGTGCTCGGAGGCGTGGGATTGCGGGCTGCCTGCGTGGTGGTAGTGGCTGTGCTGGCGGCCCTTGCTGGCCCTGCCTTGCCCTCCTCTTCCTCCTGCGTCTCCTCCGTGCGGCCGGTTGTTGTAGTAGTTGGTGTTCGTCTTCTTCTTGAAGTTGGAGTACTTGCAGTGCTATCAGGTCCCCCAGGGCCAACATCGCTAGTCCTGCCGGTAGCATTTCGGAGTGGGTGTGGTTGTGGGAGGGGGTTGGGTGTGCAATTTATGTGTTTTCAGGCTGTATAGCCTCCACCTGTGGTGATTCATTCCACCTGTGCAAGCTGCAATCCCCTTTGGGCGAGCACGTCCCGCACACAACGCTGCAATTCGACGAATGGCATCTTGCTATTACAATCATGTATTTGTACCCGATGGCAGTGTAATATTGGTTGATATGTTCATTCTGCTATGGTCCCATTGTTTCACATACTATCTTTGCAGTCGCGAACAGACTTGTGAAGGGTCAGTGGAACGTAGTACTCGAGTAACGGTGGACCCTCATGCAACACTGTACCGAGGTTCACCGACGGGCGGGGCGTCCCATTTGTGAGTGAAGGCAGTTGCCATTTTCACACACAGCCGCACTAGATGGATTAATTTGTGATTTCAAGCGGCCACAGATGCCTTTTCGACGTGATGTTGCAAATGAGGAATTCGAAGGACGGCGCTTTCGGTTTTCAGCTAGCGGCGAGGAGATGCCCACAGGTCTGACTGCAAATATAACGTTCCATTGTTCAATGTCCTTGGGACAGGGGCCATGGCGAGAATGCAATGATTGATATGAATAGTATGGGATGCGCAATAGCGAAGTGGGCGATAAGGCCGGACGTTCCCAAATACATGTTACTTCACAACACTGCAATTACGGGCTGGAGCACAGTGGATTTTGCAGGCTACATAACGCACAGACTCAATGGAAATTTCACATGTTATGTGAGTATGAAAACAGGCGTTTTCATTACGGGATGAGGGAATGATGTATGGATGCATGGACAGATGATTTAATACAGAGTTTGCCATGTACAGGGCTTCTTGGAATCTATCCACCTCCCCTGCGCTATGTGATGCAGGGCTGCCATAGTGGGACCATCGTCTATCTGGCCTTGTTGAACCCTCCCTGTCTCGACGCGCCTTCAGACACTTGTGTCTATGCACGTTACTAATCCCATCTGATGGATTCTGTTTTAACAGACGCATGCACAGGTACACTCGTTTGTGATAGTGTTTTCACCTCGATATAGATAGTTATGATTCGCAAGTGGTTTTTGGGTGGTGATGATCCTTTGGAGTGGGCTAGCATGCATATGGCTGTGGATTTGGTGTGCTCATTGAAGTGAGTAATTCAAATGAAGTTCTGATGCCCATACTATTCTTTTTCATTTCATTTGGGTGACAGGTATCTCCTCCCCTTTTGCCACTGCCATCTGTATGCCACTCCTGCAGATGGATTTTACTCCCGACACCTGCTGCTTCGTGTTAATCAGTGGAGCACCATTACGATCTTATGGGACGATCGCCAATGGGCCACATGCCCTTACGCAGTACTAGTGGCTTGGAGCAACATTTCGGCCTTTCAGCTGGACTAGTGCCTCCCTAATGGGACGGCCCTGCGGTTCGAGGCGCTTCCATGTTGCCTTTTCGTACGAGAATGTAGCCCCTGTGTACCATGAGGGAACAGGGCGTCACACAAGAAGTAGCTGGTCATTTATTGCGGATGCAGCCCACAATGGTGAATTATATTTTGGAGTTCATGGCCTAATGGCTGTATGGGCTTGGTGAATTTGTTGTGCATTAAATTTCTACTCTGATATGAACCGTGTAGCGTTCTTCTTTGCAAGTGATGTGGCATATTCCTATTTGGGGAGCGATGTATTGTGAGGAGATCTGCATTGGGTTCCAGCTTCGGAGTATAGTTGCGTGGTACTGTGCTGGGCGCGTTTGCCTACGAAGCCCAGTGAGGTCAGGGATAAGGGCTGCCAATATGACTGTTTTAATGATGTCATGCTCAGGGGCGGGGGATTAGCTTTTGTGTAACAGATGCCGGTCAGCCAGGTGGATTGGTGGAATGATGTGATTATCAGAATATGGCTGGTCACAGGTGCCTGTGTTTGCGTGCGTTTCTTGGAGGGAGACTGAGGTCATGTCCATTTGTGTAGCTTCTGTATTCGTGCCATCTGTGCCCTGCAGCTCCCATTGGCCCCTCTTGAGATTCATTTGTTCGTTGGCAGGCATGGGTGACTTGTACATTTCACTGGTTGCATTGTGTGACTTCATTGCACCTACGGGGAGTTGTACAATGTGGCCAGGGAGCGGTGTACAGGCACTCAGTAGGGCCGTTTACGGTTGGTTCGCGATGCCGTACTTCTCACCATGGCGGAATGGTACTTTCCGCCGTGCTTGATGGCGTTAGGTGCATGTCCGCTAGGGTCAGAATTCGCGTACCGTTGCGCCATGGTGGTAATTGCGGTTTGGCATGGCGCGCGTGCGCGTACTTGGTGCAGTTAGCGTTGGCGTTCACTACGGTGTCGCTGATGGCATCGTACTTTGCGGTGACGGGTCATGATCGTACCGAGCGCTATTCGATGGCGGTATTGCATTTCCGCCATCGTTTTTCGATTTCCGCCAGGGTCGTAATGAGGGCCACTATGTTTAATGGGCATACAATAGTCACCAGTGGGGGATGTAACACTAAGCAATCTCTTTAATCACAAGGAGCAATAGTGAGCAAAACAATTCAGCATAAAAATAATACTTTTGTGTGTGTTCCAATCAAATAGCAATGTGATTACTATTTCTCCCTGCACACCCTTGACCCCCCAACAAGCAATGTAAAGAGATAGGAGGAGAGAGAGCAGGTATTCAGGAATGCAGAATTCAAACAAATGTCAATCCCAATTTCCCCCCAGCAACACAAGAGAGAAACAGAAATGATTGGCAAACTGTCAAAATGGTTGTGATTATTGAGAATGGATTGGGTAAAGCACTAAATATGGGCTAAATTGCTGAAATTGCTTAAATTCTAATGGGAGCTGCTTTAGATAGTTACAGACAAACACTAGCAATGATTTGGTAGTAATAAGCAATGTGAAAACTTAAAACTGAGGTTGGGTGCAATCAAAAGCTGTTTTACACGTGATAGAAATTTCCTAAAACAAAATTTGCAGCAAACTTTTCTGTGTGCGGTAATCGTGATTGCGGGAGAACTATATGGCTTTGAGATGCAGTTTTTGGTTCTATGGAAAGCTGTGGATGTTAGCTACAAGCAGAAGTTGGAATTTTTCTAGCATAAAACTTGAGAAAGTTATGGACGTTTCAGTGGAGGTCGTTTTTATGAGATAGGCGCAAGAATGGGAAAACAGGGAAGCACTTTCAAAAGGCAAATGGGATTTCTTATACTAGATTATGACTATAGAAAAAGAGAATGCCACACATGAATCTCCATCAATCCTGGCCAGGGACCCTTCATGTGGTGGATAATCAATTTATTTCTGGGATTCAATTTATTTACTCGCAATACTAATGATTTATGATTTTAGAGAACAATTGAGAGAAACCTAGCACAAGAAAAGATGTGACAATTCACAAATACTCCTAACATTACTGGTTCTGAATAAAAGAGAGGATGGGTTTGAAACAGGGATTACTATGGACAGTACATATGTTAGTGACACAGTTCTCTCTATAGATACTCACTATATTGGTTTCAAACGGAACAGTCAGGGATTCTGGTCAGGATTCTGGTTCTGGGACAGACTGTTGGGCACACCGGATTAGACTGGATCTGCAATGGTTCTCGTCACAGCTTGGCACGGGACTGGATCGGGTCTGCAATGGTTCTCTGGTCACAGCAGAGCACAACTGGATTGGATCTGTTGGTTCTGGTAATCATTCTTTTAGCAGGAAAGCAGTGACAGCACAGCCCGGCTGTTTCTTTTGTTCCCCTTAGATTTTGGGGAATTCTTTCTGGTTCGGGGAATTCAAGGCCTAGTTGAAAATGGTTCAACTAATGGGATGGGCCTTTCTGCTTGCCAAATTTCTGGAGTCTGGAGCAAGGAAGATGGATGGTTCTCTCACAAGGTGCTCCGCCAGCAATCGGTTAGTCAGTGAATCTGTCTCCTAAGTCCTCAGCTTTCTCTATTTATGCATATGATAAAGGGGGTGTGTGCTGGTATATCCTAAGTGCACCCCTTAGGCAGGCGATTGGCTGGAGTCTCTCCTCTCACTTGATTGGAAAAGAAAACAGGGTGTCACCATGATGATGTGGGTTTATGAGTCAGAGAATCCTCCCCTTGTCCCTTTGAACATAAAATCCACTTTTGGTACAATACATATTTACATGTGTGCAATCTATATCACAATAACATATATAAATCACATATTTTGTGAAGCAGATACTCCTCCAACCCTCGTCACTGTCGGATCTTGTGTCTGCTTTTGACAGAATTTTGCCCTTTTTGTCCGGAACACAATATCTATTTTATCCAAAAATGTGTACAAATGTGCACATTGCATATGGGCATACGAGTATGAAGTTTTGTACTTTTGGCATAAATACATTTGGTGTAAAACCATATTTTCTGCTACTACTTCCCAGAACATCTCACAGAGTTCTGGCATCTCGTAAACCGTGCATCCAGAAATCACATTAACAAATCTGGTGTTGACATATTTTTCACAATTTTACACAGTAATTTATCAGTCTTTTTAAAAATTTACTTTTGCCTTTGTTAAACAGCAAATGGTGGTTTGTCTCCACCTCCTTCTTAACTGGCAGCTCAGAAGCAATCTCCGCCACCTTCCTTCTGGGAGAGGCCATTTATGACTCTTCACACTCTGCATATCCTTTCAGCCAGAGGGAGTCCACTGTCCCCTTCCCCTGCAGCCCAAGTTCTACTCCCCTGATCTAATCATCACAGAGGTGTGATTTCCTGGTAGAGTGAAGCAGAAGGGAGATGCTTGGCCTTTGTGGGGGGAAGCTGCTGGACAGGTTTAATTGTTTTTAGGCAGGCTTAATTTAAATGTCATTCTGTTACATTTTTTTCTTGCTTTAAAACAAACTTGCAATTTTCAAAACAAGCAGCTAGAACACATATTCCAGCTTCTAAACCATGGGATTTGAATAGTTACAACCTAGGTTACTCTCAATGAGAGGTCACTGGGTTTTCCGACATTAGATTTCAGTTGCACAAGTTTAAATCCATATGATTCAAGCTACTGACAGCTGACATACAGGCGACCACTTGTACTGCGCCCTGATTTTGACAGATTTCACAGGCAGGCACATTTTTGCTGTGGATGTTTTGATGACAAATTCAGATTTTCAGGACATTGTCTGTTCATAATGATTTCTTGAATGAAGTGGCTTGTAACACCCAAAAGAATATTGGATGTTTTGATGGTGTTTTTGGACCGGCATTCTGCAGTTTCAGCAACCAAGAAAAAGATTTACAAACAAGATTCTGGATTTCTTTCAGCAAAGCATTGCTTTTCATGCAGGCTCCCTTTTTACTTGTTGTGAAGCCCAGTGACATGTTTCAGGAGTGCGCTCTCTGTTCCACCACTGACAACATGCATGGTAAATTTGGCAGCCATCTTTTCGTGTTACAAAGCGCGATTTCCATAGGTTTTGGCATGCACAAGGGTTTTGCGGGCATTTTGGTAATTCTGGCACCATCAGCACACAGGGATGCCGCAGGGCAGAGCATAAGTGGGTTAATACATCCCACAAAGTGGGCCTAACAACTGCCCACCTGTCAATCAACATAAACAATTGATGTCTCCAAAATACTAATATTAAACTGAACATTTGTACTTGCAATGGGGACACCTGTTATCGTTTAGGGCGGGCATAGACCATTTTAGCTTTAATACTCAAATTATGGAAGTGAGGCCAGTATAATTTCATATGCAGTGAACAATATCATGTAATGACAAGAAATAGCCATGTTAACTTCCTGCGGGGGAGGAACCATCAGATTGAGGTTCATGCAAAAGAATTGTTGCCTACATTTCACATAATCATGATAAGCTGCCCAAGCCATGGAATGGTGGTGTAGGGTTCATATAATCATTAAAAGCCACATCTGATTTGAATCATTTACATGTCAGCACTGTGAGCCCACACCAGTTGTGTAATGGTTTTGTGTATTCTAGTCAGATAACCTGCCCCTGAAACGCAGCCAAGCAAGAGACTGAAAGACTGAGTCTATCCTTTGATCCTTTATGAGGCTGGGTACCCCCTCTTCCAGCACAGTTAGCCCTCAGCAGGAGTTGTCCAGGGGAAACAAGAATCAAATGGCACACCAGATACAAAAGGACTAGCCTCACACCAGGGTGTTGTAAAACAAAGGGCCTTTGAAGCTGCAGGTTTGAGAAGGGGCAAGATTAGTGTAGCATGAGGGACCACAGCACAGCCAAAGAAAGGTCCCACCACCTTGTTTCTCTCTGCACCTCTCCTTCCATCCTGTGTCCTCCTTCATCACAGATCACTCTCTGCATGATGCGTGGAGGCAAACAATGTCTGACAAGCAGAGGGATTGGGCCACTTAAACCAAGCTTACCTTTGGCCAATTACATGTGGAATGTTGCCAATAAAAGAAGGGATCTTTTATACACTTTTGGACCATTGTGAACTAATGGAAACATTCATTTCACATCATTTGGAACTGTTGATCATTACAGAGCCCTCAGCCACAGAGTTGAAGAAGCAGTATTCCAATGCTTAGGCACACTCTGCTCCCTACCCACTGCCAGGGAACATTGGGGGCTGACCGTTGCTGAGGACCAGGATCTACCACCCTGCACTAAACCTCCCTATGCTGGGAGAGCACAACCTGAAATATCTCCCTGTGAGTTAAATCTCCTGCAGTGCAGTGCTGGCCATGTGTACAGCTACTCACAATTAGACTAGTCTGCTAATTTAGTTTTCTTCATTCACATTTCTAAAATCCTTCTTATCTGATCCGTGGTCAACTGTGCTGTGATCCTAACCCTTCCTCCCTACAAACTTCAGGAAAGAACATGGTAATCATTTTCAACTCAGAACTCTCTTTCCTACAAGAAATAAACACACTTACCAAGACCTTCTACCTCCAACTTCACACCCTGGAAAAGAAAATGTGCCTCATTACAAGTTTCCCGGTATCCTGCCGGTAATTCCGTTGGGATACTGGTAAAAGGACTCTACCGTTACTGATGCCTGATATCCGGGATATTCCAGGTGCTGGCAATGGTGGGAAATCCCCATATCATGGAGTCCTATGGGATTCCATGGAGGGAATGGCTGAAATTACTGGCACTGGTATTACTGGTGCCGGTAATTACAGCATTTGTTGGTGGTGGGGCCTGATTTACTGGAAAGTCAGGCCTGGAGGTAGATACGTGGCCCTCACCGGCAAACCTTTCCCCAGTATGGTAGAAATGCTGGTGCCGGAATTACCGGCAATTTTACCACTATTTTTACTGTATCGTGGAAACTGTAATTAGGCCAAATACCTATTAGGAACCAACCAGAAAACTGTGTTAGATTTGGTCATGATAATGAATGCACATTTTCTTGCAATATACTCTACTTAGGTCCCCCAAAACACCTTACTAGGCAAATATTACAAAGCAAACATATAGAGTAATATTTGGTCTTAAAAAGTGTGACCACATTATACCAGTCCTAAAATAAGTAAAAAGTGTACCTTTAGAGAAACTGACCACACTTAAAACAGCTTGTATTTAATCTAAAGAGCAATGGAATAAAGAGGCCAGGTTACTTGTAAACATTTCCCATTCATTACTACTCTAGCCTCAGATATCTTAGGTCACCTTCTATAAATAACATGAAGGAGCAACACTACTAATGCATGGATTTTAAAAGTATCATCTTGGTTTGCCTTTTTCTCATTCGTAAAAATAATGTGTATATGGTTTGCGACCCCTTCCAACACAAGCTACAGAAAGATCACACTAAATTGCTCATTCCAATCTATATTGTGCAGGTCGATTCCCTTGATTCTGATTAATCTTTGCCTTTGGCAGAGAAGGATCAGTACATCACTGTATGCAAGACTGCAGAATAGGCAGGGGTAATTTTACATAAGGCACCAGGGGTAATGATGGTGTAAAAGCAAATTGTATTGTGTTTAAGCCTTGTTTCCCACACAGCACCAGTTGCAAGGGCTTATAAGGAAGAGAAGGGCTTCAAGCATAGTATAGATCTCTGCCGTGCTTTCCTGTCCCTCCTTGTCAGTGCACTACAATGTACACCTGCATGTGATTTGACAAGTAGGTGCAAAATTCATGGACTCCTATGGAATCCACTTCCATTTAGCACCAGCTGAAAGTAAGCAGATTCCATATGAATCTATTAGTACATTCTGTGTACAAAAAATCATTTGCAAGCTGCATTTGCTTTTTGACAAGACAGAGCACAAAAACCAAGAATAAGTAACCCTTTAACCCGTTAACATTCCAGGAAGCTCAAGAGGTCTCAGAAGTTGAGACTTTCTTCATCTGGAAGTTACACAATTCAAGTCAACCTTTTTCTATGAAGAGATCCTTCTCAAGAGCTGCGGTGTCAGCTTGGAATACTCTCTCGAATTATCTTCGTGTGACAACCGACTATCTGAAATTCGGAAATAATTTGAAAGCTGGGTTATGGCAATCTGTTTTTTAGTTCATCAATGTAATACCGATTTTTGTAAACTTAAGCATTTTGGGCACGATTCATGGAAAAGTACGCATTTATCTTTAAATGCCTGCGCCCCCAGAATGACCGTGTGTGACCCGGCGTGCAGAAGTTACACTGCACGCTCTATGTATTCATGGAATCCCTCACGCAAATGAACCGTATTCGCAAGTCGTGGCTGTAAAGCCCCCGAACCCACCGACGCAAAGCCAAAATAGCCAGAAACAGCTCCATTTGCATGCACTGCAGACACGCATACATGCAAGCAGGTCTACACCTCAGGGATTCTGTGCAGGGTCCCCCGCAACTATCACTGGCACCCCGACAACATGCATAAGGTTTATCGTAACTTGGTTATCTGTGTGCGAACCCCCCGTAAGCCGTTCCAGCAGCCTGATTTCCAGCATACACTCACCCCTAACAACGATTGGGACATTGTCTGCGTCCAGGCACCCCTAAATCCAACATGCAAACTCAACTCCAAAGTTGCAAATCCTCCGGGCAAGTCTGTACGTTGACTTTCGGGTGGCAGAGAGTTCGAGGGGTTAGCGTGGGCATTTTGCAGGCGAGAGGTTGCATGGCCACATCCATGAATATGCTTTGTTGTGTGCAACTGTGGCCGTGCCATGGACTGCTGCATGCCGTCCCTCGTAACGTCCACTTTTGGGCATGTTGTTCCCCATTTTCCGTGTTCTGCCCACAAAACCGCCCTCTGTGTGGCCTCGCCTACGCCCTGGGTGGTCTCTCACCCAATGCCGCTAACAGAGATGCAAGTCGGCAAAATATCCTGGGCAGTTGATTCCATGAATAAGCGGATGGGATTCTGCACTCATTTTGTCATGCACATCCTGTATTTTACACGCAAATAATTCCATGAATGGGGTCTTTTGTCTTTAGCACAGTCAGTTTGTCCCCAATTAACAGCTGTCTGTTTGAACTAATCGTTATATGAATAATTTTGTAAATCGCTCTGATGCACTCATGCCTGGTTTGCGCTATAAAAGAACTGTTAATAAATAAAGAGAGAGCTAATATTCCAACAATGCCCAACCCATCTCACTAATGGCAACAATGCACTGTGTCTTGTTTTTGCACCCACAATGAAACCATGCCTCACCCACTGTTCCCATCCCTGCTATGATGCCCATCCCATCCCAATGTCTATCACACTCATAGGGCCATCTCTATGCTGAAGACCACCCTTGCCCTGAGATGCAAACCTTCTCTGAGACTCTTAACTCCTCAGGGTGCATTTATGCACCACACATGGGTCAAAACTATGGAACGATGTAAAATGCTTGTTCTAACTGCTACAGCCTTCCAATAAGAACAGCCCCACTAAATTGCTATTTTTTGAATAATTATAACAGCATATTTGTAATTGCTTTAATTTCTATGTTTTGGTATTTAAAAAAAAAAACACTTCCATCAACATGTGCATTATAAGGACACTAAATGTCACCTTGATGATAATGTACACTTGAGGGCACATAAATCTGTATAATGTGGTATGGTTCCCTGCTTAATATTGAGGGTCAGGAATGAGGGGAGCATGGGTGTCCAGCCAGCCAGAAGTTGATGCAAGACCCAGGGGTGGTGTTGTGTGGTGAGGATGCCCTGGTGTACCCCTTAATTCCCAGGTAGCATGGGAGTGATTTGTTATTGGGCACCACAAATGAGTAATACCACTTTAAGGGATGGGGGACATGCAATTCAAGTATTGAGCCCCATTGAAAACATTGACAATGATCCTGTGGGCAGTTTAGAAGGTACTTACAGAGGCTCCTATAAAGAGAATCGAACTTTGCATAAGGGCGTGGGAGTCCAGAGGGAGTAAAGGTGTGGCAACAAAGTATTGTGGAGGTAAGAGATGCTGAAAGAGCGGAATCTGGTGAGAAGAAGTCTGAAGAAGAGGAGAGGAGAAGATTTGGAGGCGAGCAGAAGAAGTGACTTAAAAGTCAGAGAGGTGTAGGTGGGAGATAGCTAGTGAAGGATGAGATGGTGATACAACAAGTGGGAGAGGGGGGTAGATATCTGGAAGAGGTAAACGGACAACTGGTGAGACAAGAGAGGTGGAGTGAGAGTCTGAGGAGGAGAGGTTAACTGTGGGGCACCAGTCCTGTGAGATCGCTCCGGCCGTCCTCTCACAGGACTTCATCTGCCCATGCAGAAAAGGAGACAGAGATTGAAGGAACAATGAGGACCTCAAAGGGAGAGCACTCCTTCTTTTTGGCAGATAAATACTAAAACAACAAAACAAGACGGGCCAGGGAAAATGGACCTCAAGTGTGAACAATGAATAAAAAGGTGCATCCTGCATATGGTTTACCTTTGTACAAGATACATTTCATGTTTAAACCTGCATTGTGTTGAGGCTCACCTTTTACAAGGCCATAACAATACCCCAGGAAAAGAAAGCGGAAGAGGAGGATAATACTCTGAGGAGAACCTGGTGCTTCAGCTAGAGAAGGTTGGGAGATAACAGAAGATGACAGTAGGAAATGCAGAGAAGGGAGAAGATGAAAGAAAAGAGGATGACGTGGTGACATATCAGTTGGATAGAGGTGTAGGTGCTGCTGGAGAAGAGCAGGAACCTGGGAAGACACAGGCAGAGAACGAGTCCTCATCAGCATTCCACCAATCCACAATATGTTCTCATCCTCTTCCCTAGGCACTCTACATGTTATGATCATGATAACATATTCACTACAATTTCAAAACATAATGCATAATACAGACGTTCATCAGTAAGAATATGTCACTCAAGACATGGACGTGGGATAAATCAGTTTCGGCCAAAAATAGTGAATAAATAAAACGCTGAATTCCCATTTATTGCACTTTCGGCTTGGGAAAAAATAACAAAGCCCATAATGCTGAACAAGGGGGGACTGCGTTGCGGGGGCGGGGGTGGGGGGGTCTCGCTCTCATGACATTGAATGCGGGTGACAATAAAGTGAAAAAAACAGAAAACAGGACCCTGCAGCAACAGCTCAAACCCACATTAGTGGGGGGGGGGGACTGACGCTGCAGGGATAGTGGGGACTTGGCGGCACACACAGAAGTGTGCCCTCGAAAAGGTGAGTAGGGGAAGGGGTAGGAGGATGCAGGATGCAGGAGTAAATGATCTATGTGATCACTGCACTGCACGATTTTCGAATTCAGAATTTTCGGATTCAAAATGTTGCGCTGTGCAGTAATCTTTTCAATTGTGAAAAGCATTATGGGTATGTGTTTGCAATTACACACATATACTGGACAAAGACCCAAGTTAAATGAGGATTAATAAGAGACTGAAGTAGTTTCCTAACATTTTCATCTTTTCTAAATGTATGCGCTTATACGTCCGAGACAGATAAAGAAATGACAGACATTCAATCTAAAACATTGCATTTGATGTAACCTCAGCGTATGAGCGAAACCTCTTGGGTGATAATCAATATGTTGCAGCACGTTAAATCTTAATTCCGCCACCGTCTGATTCTTCCATTTAAAATGGCATGCAAATTGGGACTTAGGTTCTCTCCGGTATATAGGAGATGTATGTTTATCTCTTTAATCCCCTATCCATGCAGTAAGGGGCGTTGTTTCACTTGTGGAATCCGGTATACTTATATCTTGACACTATAGTGACAATCCTATTGTAATCCCCATTTGAAGAGCACGTGAGGAAGAGAAGAGTGTCGCCTGGCAGAATCCTGCACATTTGATTTTAGCTATGACATTGCGATTTTCTAAGACATGAAGACCAAATTGCCAATGGATTGGAAGCTGTTGAGGAATAATTCTACTGTTTTGAACTATTGATGGACTAGAATGATCAGTTCATGCAGCTTGGCATAAGAAATCGAGTTTACTTTGAAAATCAATAAGAACAAGAAGCTTGAAATAGTGGCGAGAGATGTTCATTAGGATGGTTGCCCTCTGTATAATAATGCTTCTTTGGGACCCCCCAGTGATGGAGTTCCAGCAAGTGGTAGCGATTGACTGTATACCTTACTCGTATGCTGCAAAGAGCGGCGATGCTGCAGAATCTTTTTTTACGATATTGTTTACTGTCAGTGTACAATTGAGCTGTCCCTAAGGAAGGCATACGGGGTAATGGCTGCATTCCTGTACTTGCAGCTATGTACAGCACTCAGCGACAAAGTCAGGGAAATGGGCTGCCGAAGCTGGGTGCCGCAGAGAAGTGCCTGCATGCCAGCTGAGGGAAAGCCAATGCATGGAAACACACATGCCCTCAGAAATCAAAGCGTGATTACTGAACTGAGAAGAGGAGAAACTACTGTAAGATTGGGCCGAAGCAACATAGTTCCTCTTTTCAAGACAGTGGTTGAAGTGGGCGGGAGCGCTTGGGAGCAGTGCTCCTCTACTTCTTTGTTCCTATACTTTTGTTTGAAAAAGAAACCGTTCCGGAATGGTTTCGTTTTAAAATAAAAGTGTAGGAAGCAGTTGAAACTTGCACTTTCAGTGCAGTGCACTAAACATTCCCTTAAACTGCAGGCGTATGTGTTTGGGGTTTTGTATTGTGCATGGGAGGGGGGTGTGACGATGGGTTTGTGGGGAGCGGTGCAGACCAGTAGGGAACACAGTTCCACTACTTCTTTTCATACACTTCGACCACTGTTTAAAGATGAGATGTTGTGCACCTGGGTAAAACGGTTGTTGAATGTTATGATGCTGATGGAGCAGGACAAGTCACACCACGGAGCAGACTCTACAAAGATGTTCGTATGAACATACATTCCAGGAGCTTTTATTTTACTCGTCATGGCCGCTGTATGGCAACTTTAACCCACTTCCAAACTTTAAGTCATTAAACATGATTTGACAACCGATCCACGTTGCTGGGTATGTGACACAATCAGTTAGAGATCTCCAGCAGCAGTAAAACCTGGCCTGCTTACATTAGATGCTACATTTCAGGGTCTGTAAAAATGCTACTGTCCAATGACTGCTAGCGGCACAGTCCACAGCGCAGCAACAATTCGCGGACGCGGGCTGTGGAACTCATTTTCAGGCACCATACAAAGCCCGGCCATGCATCTAAATTCTATAGATTGAGCATGGACAGGTTTTAGGGATTCGTGCCGAGATGCTCCAGTGGCAAGCAACTCATGAAGCTGTCATAATTACTACACGCAGCAGTGGCAAATGGTGACCAGAGATGAATCTATAGTATGCAAGGAGACGAGCAGTGGATGGACATGATTCAGAGCACTGCCACAATAACGTCAGCTTCTGTCACTTTATGGCCACATTCCCCAATATATATTCAGATGTGTCGGGCAGAACGCAATTTGAATACGCCTGGTAACCTATTAAACATGCATTTGTATTCATAGAGTGCAGCCTGGAAGCTTCTGGAACCTCTGACTTCCCTGTCAGGATGTATAGAGAATGCTCAGGTGTGCATGGTCTGTGTATGCGGGATTGACGAGATTATATTTAATATTCAACATCTCCTTCCTCAATAGATAGAATTGTGACGGATGCATCATTTGCTGTAGCCACAAGAGCAGAACAGTATATTATACAGAGTTCCTGTTGGGTGATTGTGTCACAGAGAGGTCAACTGGCAACAGTGCTTCCCTTGCAATAAACCACATCACGGTACAAGTGCAGACAAAGCTGTGCCCTTTTATGATATTGTTGCAGGCAATCTAAATGTGTATTCTAACACATTTTGTTCAGAAATGAGGCTTTTTGTGAAACTCTTGTCTCAAGAACAACTAAGGTCACTAAAGAGACACATCCTATCATAATTTTATGGAACGTTCATTATTATGATCAGTTGTTTGTGGAAACACTACAAAATATCAGCAAAGCAAACATGTGAGTATGCATTCATGAAACCTGAAACTGTATTCTTCGTCATACATACGCGTTGTCACAAAACAAACTATGGAGGGATGCAGGAATGATATGTCAAGAAGCAGCATACGATTGATTTGGGAAGCCAATGTGATTAGGACGTTTAGGATGAACTCTCGCTGAGGAGTGACGAGGTATAATTGGCATTTGTGGAGTTGGCATCCAAGGAGTGTGAGAATGTCCATAGGAGAATGATGTGGTTCATTGAACGCATGCTTGACGAAAATAGATATGCAACAAAATGCACTGGGAATAGATCAAAAACATCACCCTGCACTAAAATGGTGGTCAAACACCACAAACAGCAAATAGCATAATTCACAATCATGCACAACCACCAGAGACACAGTAGCCCACACCTGCAACTGACAGGAACATACGTTGCCTATATCCCTAATATCATTGCACATTTGTTGACACCCATGTGGCAAGACGTTATATGCAAGCACACATAAGTTGTGGAATATCTCACACACACATGCTAACAGAACGTTGGACAAGGAAAGCACTGCAATCAATGTATAGAAAGTATAGGCAGTACTATATTCAACACAATCATTCTCAAAGTAAATTTCATCCAATTCAGATCAACCACAGATACGTAATGGCAAATGGTGGTAATGAAACCACTCTGTGCCTCCCAAGCTTCATTAGTAACCTGTCACCATTAAACTAAGGCAATGCCCCTTCTGCCTCCATTCTGCTATCAACACCTGTGTGACTATATCAGGTAAACTCAGGCACATGCTGAATGCCCCACACTGCATGCAGGATTGACCCAGAAACTCGGGATGAACTGGAGCAGAACAGGATGCACGATCAGCATCATGCCACACGATGTTTCCTTGAAAATATGTATTATTGCATTGAAGTGACACCAATCGTGGCAGATCCCAGGAAAACTACCAGAAGATCCCAGGGAAATCAGTATTATCTGTGTTTTAAGTCCTGTCACCGATCCCCCAAGGACCAGACCATTGGCCCCCCCAGCAATCCTGTTCCATTAGTGTGCCTTACTGCATATACAATAGTTGATTCCACTTAAAAGGTACAGCACAAACCAACTGAGGTTTTCATAAAGGTACCTTAATGAAGCACAGTGGTGTGGATGGTCAAAAAACATGTGAGCAACACATTCACATGTATTGAATTGCATGTATTGGAAAATAATGTAAGGAGGCTGCAGGGTACAGTTGTGGATATTATTATGAACGGGGTTTGGAAATGTTAGATATATTTTGGCAGTATTATTGTAGGTTGAGTAGGGTGATGGAATTACTGATCAATGGTTATGAGATGTTTTGATCATATCATTGTGAGTGCCTACTGTTGAGGATATCATTGAGGGAATTACTTGAGTTATTGCTGTGGGTGCAATATGTTGCAAAATATTAAGTGACGATTGAAGGAATGTCCCAGTTGTAACAGTGGCGTGGTGGCAGTTGTATACTAAGGTGGACATTTTCGAAGAACCTGGATTGTGAACAAGGTCTCACCGCAACATCACTGACCATTCCATCTTCCTTCCTCCAGGAACTTTACCAATAACTTCAGCCTCCTGGAAGGATTTGAGCACTACATTGAGTGTTACAGGAAGGCTGCAAAATCAGTCCCCCACATTAAAACTCCTCACAGTTCCTCATTTCTGCACCACAACCACACTTCCGTGTGCTGTGGTCCTGTCACAGGGAATGATTCAGCCCTGCCGGGCCCAAATCATCCCACATGCATTGGCCAACATTAAGAGATTGGCGAGCCACGGCATTACACGATCTATAACCACAGGGCCAGCGGATAAAGCAGAGGCACAATTCTTTGCAATCGGCACTTTTCCCATCGTGGTTTGGGCCAAGGAATAAGTACACACGGCTATGTACCATTTAGGGAAAGAGAGGAGCTCTTCAGTAACAGACACATGCAGCATGCCAAAAACATGGAGAATAAGGTGAATGAGTGCATGGTGTGTAAATGTTTGGCCTATAAATGTATGGTGCTTAAAAAGCATTTGTTATAAAGGCATAAAATGCACGTCATATATGCCTCCCATACATATGAAATTAAATGAAAGTCTGGTTTGATATGATGTAAGGTTTCAATATGTACACGAGGCATATATACGTTTTACAGTTTGTATATATATGCAATTTACATCTCCTGAAAAATGAAATAAAGGTTTGTCCTGACTTATCTGAGCTTTCTGATGAATATTAGTGTACAAATACAAATGTTTGTCTCCCACTTGTATGTGCAGAGTCTGTATATAAAATGTACATTCCTTCTCATAATGCATTGTATGCCTCATATACGAATGAAATCTCACATTGAAGTTAACTCTAATGTTTATGTGAGTTGCCAATGCTTACTGGAGTTCATACGTGTATGCAATTTACATCTCCTGAAAACTGACATCAAAGTCTGCCCTGTCTTTGATGTGAGTTGGAATCCTACAGCCTCCAAGCGAACGGCACACAAAACCCCTACAGTCCATGCTGAGTATTGTCCGCAGAGTTTCTATAACCCAGATATGATACCAATGCATTTAATATGCACAATGCAGCCCCAATTGATGGCAGCACATGAACTTTAAGAGGAGAATGATTTATTGCACCAGTTAATAGTACAGCCAGAGCACTACCCTCCTTTCATTGTTCTTGTTGCATCAGACCGTGGGGCTTCCGTGAACTCAGTATTAGAACCCGACTTTTCAAACACATCGGCCACTCCTGTGCACCCAGATTACATTGCTAAAACTTAGTTATATGAGTCTGTTACTCCTAATGAAAACACCATGTATCAAGATTCCAAGATGCTTTATGTTGGCGCTGTACAATATCCAGATAGACAAGCTGGTAGCCGCAACACTGCTACCCATGCCTCTAGATTTTGTTATGTACCACAGATATACTCTCACACTCCTGAGGGTTATGCCAAGTCTCCTGAGGACGTCTTTAATCAGAAAAGCTTCCTGAAACAGCTCTTCGTTCTAAAGGGTCAAACCATGGTTTAAAAACGACTATGTCATCCTGTATTGACAAAATGTAAGGGAGGGATACATTTCATCTTCAGATAACCCATGTCACCCTGCACCAGACATTCCCTCTTTACCTATTGACAACATTAGGATTCCAAAAGAGTTGTATGAGCTAAAAGAAAGAACATTAGAGTAAATAGAAGTTTTGAAGCAAGAATATGCTTACCAGTTGTAGGTTAACTTATACTCTTCTCTTTCTGCTCAAGCTGCCTGCAGGCTTCCTCTAACTATGATCTATTTGGTGAAGACAGTTCCTGCACCTCACCTAGTGACACCTTTGAAATGCCACTTCTATATCCTGCTGACTTTACCTCCGCTATCCCTTCTGACACTTCTGCTGACTCTGTACTAGATCTTTTCCAACAGCCTAACCAGACTCCAGCTCCAATCCTGCCCTCTGCCCTAACTCCTCTCTTGACTCCAATGCCAGTATCCAGCTCTGCCTTGCACACAGCCAGCAATACAATTAACATTTCTAGTGATTACAAAACCACTGTTGCCGGACTGAAACAATAGCCAGTCCAACAACCCTCTTTGTCAAAGACTGTGTTTCAATGCTTGCTCTGGCGTGTGACCTGAATCTGGACTGTACATCCATGCTTACCCCAAAGTCCACTGCAATACCCAAAGTAATCCAAATACTCATGCCTGAAATGAAACCACAAGAAATGAATGAATATTCTGTAATGGATTTAGTGATACAAGACCTTATGATCAGTACCATTATTAGTGCTATGCGGCTTGAACATTTGAACCAGTGGAACGAGGTACCGGCATGACCCGTCTGTGAAAGGAATTTGGTAAAGTCTCCGCTGGTCTTACACTCAGCAGTATTTCTTGCCAAAGTACATGAAAACTCTGAGCCTGCCACCAACTGCTTGAGTGTGGTATCCACAGTGCAATGCCAAATTCTACCTAATGGAATCCCCATGCCAGTTGAAGCAATGCCATCAGAAAACTAGCTTTCAGTGCCAAAGAGAATACCTGCCCTTCCAGAAAGTCATCAAATTAGTTTAATTTTGCCACAGCCATCTGAAAAATGTCTTTGCATTTTGAGTCACATTCACAATTGCTGCATCCCAAGACCAAGAACAGGCTGAAACCAGCAATGTGTTTGTCTGTGCCAGCCTGTCTTGCAATAGCCACTAAGATGCCACAGTCTACAGCTCTGTTTTCCTAAGAACCCGCCTTACGTTCTGATGTACTGTGTGAGTTTTTTGAGTGGGCTGTAAAGATCAATCACCCTTTTGAAATTTTTGATCAAAGTACTATGTTGAAAGAGTATAGAACCTTTCCCTGGTCATTGTTTTTGACTTCAGGGATGCAACCCTTATTCTTTCTACTGAAGCTTGAAAAAAGGGACTTTGCTTTCCTTTGGGACACCCGTAGGTGCCCTTTGAGAGGGGGTTGATGTCAGGATCCTGTCTACCTGCCACCCGGCAGCACTACACGCAGACTTTCAGAGACTCTGTTTACGGCATAATTGCAAAGTTAAAACCTACAAACTGCCTCTGCATTCATTTACTTGTTTTATCGCTGCAGTTTCAGAACAATATAATTTCATGCTCCATTCCGGGTTTTGGGTTAAACCAGCAGATGCATTCTGGTACATGTATGATGTCCAAGAGGCAGAGACCTGGAGGAGGCATACTGAGTACAGTTGTTTACAACAAGCTACTACGGGTTGGAGGAGGCATAATTAGTACATTTGTTTGCAGCAAGCTACTAAGAGCTGGAGGAGGCATACTGAGCACATTTGTTTGCAGCATGCTACTAAGAGTTGGAGGAGGCATACTAAGTAGATTTGTTTGCAGCATGCTATTAAGAGTTAGAGGAGGAATACTAAGTACATTTGTTTGCAGCATGCTGCTAAGAGCTGGAGAGGTCATGATTGCATTCACCTGTACCAAGCTACTACAAGCTAGGCTGCAGAGAGCTGGGGAACCCTTAATTACAATCCACTGCTGCAGGCTAGTGAAGCCAGAGCTGGGGTTAATAGAACACAGCTGCCTGAGACTGCAATCAGCTCCACCCCGTTGGTCTATTGGCTGGGAGGGTCTTCATAAGCTCACTTTGAACAGAAGCAGTTTTTCATTCAACTGCTTCCACTGGCAGTTCCTGCTTTTGTGCTCCTTTGACCAGTGAACCTTTCCTGAATATCCTGATTTTGGCTTTTGAGTTCTGTTTGCTGTTGCTGCTTTGCAGCATCCTTTCCAGTCTGTGTTTGCAGTCTGCCTGTTTTTGGAAACTTTCCTTGAGTTCCAGCTTTTGATTTCTGAAACCCTGTCCTGTTTTGCTGTTAAAGACATTCAGTTCTTTACTGATATTTTTTTTCTGTGAAAACCCTGTTTTCTATAAGTATGTCTGCTCCACAGACTTGCCCTGATTCTGTCTTGTCTTTCTCTCTTTCTCTCTGCAATACCAGTCACTTTAAGTTTTCCTGTTTGCTCCTTGCCTGCAATACTACCAGGCTTTAGTCCATAGTTCTGGTGCCTGTTCTTAAGTACTCTGAGCTCCCAATTCTCAACTTGGCGCAGTAAAGGTGCTAAACAGCACGATTCACTGCACCAAAAGAGGATGCCCAGGCTCCACTACTATTCTCAAGGGGGCCTGGGCATCCTCGTAGAGCACGACAGTGATCTGTGAGGATTGCACCTGTTTTTAGTTCTAACGGGTGCAATCGAATCTCTGCAGCATTTTTGTAAAATAACGACATATTTGTTATTTTACAAAAATGCTGCAGAGAACACAGATTAACAGGTTCCTATACAACGAAGTGAGCAGCTTCAACATTGCAGGATGTTGAAGCTGCCTACTTTGGTGTATAGGAAAGTTTTCATATACACCTGTAAATGAAAGTGTTTATATACACCCGTGCAGTGTATATGAACACTTTCATTTAAAGCGAGCAACTTCAACGTTGTAGGATGCAACGTTGAAGCTGCTCGCTTTGGTATAAGTGAAAGTGTTCATATACACCCATACGGTGTATATGAACACTTTCATTTACACCAAAGCAAGCAGCTTCAACATTGCAGTATGCATACTGCAACGGTGAAGCTGCTTGCTTTGGTGTACACCAAACAAGGCTTCTTGTGGTACTCCTCCAATTTAACAGCACCAAAGCGAGCAGCTTCAACGTTGTAGGATGCAACGTTGAAGCTGCTCACTTTGGTGTAAATGAAAGTGTTCATATACACCAGTGCGGTGTATATGAACACTTTCATTTACACCAAAGCAAGCAGCTTCAACATTGCAGTATGCATACTGCAACGGTGAAGCTGCTTGCTTTGGTGTACACCAAACAAGGCTTCTTGTGGTACTCCTCCAGTTTAACAGCATCAAAAGGGTACCCTATATGTGTGCTAGTTTAGCGCACATATTAAACTGCGCCACAAGAATAGGCTTCCAAAAAGCCAGTTTATGTATGTGGTGGTTGCTAGGTTGGTTTCCAACCCATCCCAGCAACCGCCACATGTATTCCGAAAGTGGCGCATTCCTTCCGACTTCGGAGGAATCCGCCACCTTCAGAACAGGTCTTAAGTATCGAAAAGGTCATTAAGCCTTTTAACGTCCTTTTCGGCACTTAACACCTGGATGAGAATAGGGCCCTGACCTGAACCCATCATATTCGCTGTGTTGGCAGCAACCTGTCTTGTTTGAGTCCTTTACCTTTTGTCTCAGGTATAATTCAAGAGTTAGACTATTGTGCAGTAATCATAAAATTTACCATAAACACACTGGAAGATCCACAAGAATTCCTAATGTACTTACTACAAGTACTGGAAACCAAAAACATTCCCTATAAATGAAATCTTCCAGATTGCATACACATGGGAACTGTAGGAGGTTTTATCTTATTGGGACAAATTCAGGATTTGGCGGTATTTTCTTAACGTGATATTGATAAACTGGCCTTACATTTATAGATAATTTAGTATTACCTTATTTTGGTGATAATATAGTATTAGCTTTCCCCCTGTGGACAACTCTTTCAAACTGTGTGCAGTGCTGTGGCTTTAAGGCTGTGGGCAGTGCCTATTTAATTGGAATCAACGCGTGTCAGTCCGCGACAGGCTGCTTGCCGACTTGCCGACTCCCGTTATGACCGCGCAATCGGGCCATGGAGGCCATGGGGGTCCGTCAACTAGGCGCAAAACGATCCAGCAGCGCTGCATGCAAAATCCCTGGACCGCCCTCAAGCCCGACTCAGCACTCGAAGTCTCGAAGAGCTTGAAGGTAAGAGCTTCTTCACGTGCTTATATGTTAAAAGACTCCTTTGAATCTTTGTCAGGCCCCACGATTGTTTCCACGGCTGGCACTACGAACACTGTAGCAGTTTTAACATCTGGACTGAGTTTGCCAGTCTGTGTAAAGGGTCAGAATGATTTGGAGCACAGTAACCAGGGCACCCCCTCGGACCAATTTCAAAATCAGGTGCAAGTTTTAGATGCACCAGAGGCTGCCCCGACTAAAACTGTGAGAGTCAGGGAAATTATTGATACTGATGACGTCGCACCGTTAGCCATGAGTGTTCAGAACGCCCATAATCCTGAGACTTTTCAACACACACGTTTACTGACACTAAAAGACTTACCTCTGGTTCCTTCCTCTCCGCTGAGAACTTCCCAATCCAATGTTAAAATACATACGGAGATGTCGCTTCTTACTTCAGAAGCTGTCGATGAGTTTTTTTTGCCCATTTGAATTCACGGATGCAGAGCTAATGGAAGCCTCACAATGTGACGACGGAAAGGAGTGCCAGCAAGAACCCGCAGAATCCGAAGTGGCGGTTGGCAGCCCTTCGGATGCCGGTGACGACGTGCATCGGCCTATCAGGAAGGCTGACTCCAGTGCCTCCAGTGCCTCTACCCCTTCCATCTGTGTAACGAATACGCAGCTCATAAAGAAAACGGATGAGCCAAAACAAATACAATAGATACTTGTCGAGGCACATGGGTTGCCATGTACTTCTCCCGCTGGTGTAGACTGCATGGCCCGGTTGCGAACCCAGGAATTATATCATCACATAAGCCTTGAGCCCGGCATGCAGAGTCCAATGGTTTGGCTAGATAAAATTCCCCAATCTTCATCAGTGAATCGTACTAGCCTGGGAGTGTTCCTAAATGAAGGTGGAAACAAACGCTGTCCTGCAGATGCAACTCTGCAAGTTAATAACATCAAGATAAGCCTGCATCAAAAAAGAAAGGATCTAGCCAGCACCCCCAGAACTGCAGGTTCACGCTCAAAGTTAGTACATCTATTGAGAGACAATACCTCTACTCCAGCGGTGAACACATCCACATGTAGTCACTTACATTCAGAGACTACAAATAGCATACGTTCATGCTCGGATGAAAATCTTGGGTCTAAATCAAAACCCAGTCTCTCTTCTGCTGCTGTGATGCAGATATACAACAACGTACTAGCGGCTTCTTCAGCTGCCCTACTTCTTTTTCTAAAGGTGTACAAATCTTTGCATGAGGCCTTCAAAGATCAGACCTCGCTTATAATAAGCTTAAAAGAAAAGATGGAAAAATTTGAAACTGTGACCACTTTTCTACAGACTCAGTTAACCCAAGAAGCCAAACACACAATAAGATGGCAAGAGCAGCTGAGTGACCTAGCCACTCGACACCATTGTCAGAATGACACCTTAGTGGATGGGCTGCTTGAGGCAGTAAAATGGATACAGCACTCTACTGCCATTAGTAAATTTCTCTTAGCAGCAAACCATGTTGCGCACCGATGGGCCAACTGACCAACTCTGACTCATTGCCAGCGGCTGTCCAACAGAATGACCGTAACAAAAACACAAAAGAGAATGAAACAAAAAACAAAAAGAACAAAAAAGCAGTGCCAGAAAAAATACAACCACCAGTGTTTAAAGTTGTGGCGGCATTGGCAATCCTGACTACTGCAGCTGAAGTGCAAGCAAAGGAACCAGTTGCAGCGAAACTGCAAAAATCACAGAATGATGACGCAAACCAAGCTATTGAGGCCACATCTCAAAGAACACAAAATGGAACCGGAGCCATAGCGATACAAAATATCTTGTTTGCCATTTTTTCAGGATCGGCCAAATCAATAAAACCTGCAAGTGTAAAGCCGGCCCTACTTAAGGAGAAAAAACAAATGGGTCGAAATCAATAATGAAAGCACCTCCACTGAAACGTCCACGATCATATGACGCAAAGAAATTTATTAGAAATTTGACAACTCCTCCGCGTCTAGAAGTGGCCACAAAACGTCCCATGATGGCCAGGTCAGAAAAGTTGAAAGAGAAAAGCGATACTGCCAAGGAGGCAGGGAGTTTACTGCAAATATCCACCAAGCGAGTGCGAGAAAATTCAATTTCGTTTGACGAAATACCTTCAAACGCCTCGATAGATTTGTGTAACCTTTCAACATACTCAATTGACGATGATGATGTCTCAGTGACATTTGAGAGTGTGGGAGAGGAACATTCTGCGAATAGTCCCAAGAATTTAGCAAAAGTTTAAACACGAAAGTCAACGCAACGTGACACTAGGTAGCATGAGCCCACTAGAATTAGGGCAAAATCGAATGAAAAAAGGCCTTCGGCCATTGTTGATGAACAACATCATGCAAGAAGCTAAATAACAAAACTGGAAGGAAACGCATCATTGAGGCTTAATCCGAAACAAACATCAGCTCAGTATCAAAAATAAATACACCAAATGACAAAAGAAAGAAATTCGCTGACCGTGCCATCAAAATCCGGCTGGTGGAAATTGGAACTGGAAAACATCTTAGAAGAAAAAAATGAGGTAAACCTAAATCGAGCCAACGTAATGAGGTTGTTACATTACGTCCCAGCGTTACGGAACATAAGGTCTGATGACATAGCAATAGTAGAATACAAATCTGAACTAAGATCTGATTGGGTCATTCTACATATGAAATCAAAGAACCTAGCAAAACCATTACTCAATGCCAAGGAAGATCTATTGTTTTTTGGCTTTGATTTAGCGTTGTGCGAAGATCAGCTGTCATCTCAAGCCTCAGCGGCAGAAAAAAATCAGAATACCGTCTCTAACAAAAGAAATGATCTGTGGAAACAACTTAAACAGCAGTACAATCTTGCACTTGATGCAAATAATCAAGACAAGAATGTCTAGGACAACGTACGGTCAAGAAGCTTGACCCAGTTGTTAACTTCGTGGAATACACAAGGATTTGTTCACTTGTTCCAAGAAGGTTCCTCCAAGAAGATAAGGAGCCCAATAATTTGCTTGCAAGAAACTTGGCTCCATGACATGCCCTCCTGTGATGGCTATTCGGTATTCTTAAATGCGGTGGGGAAAAATCTATTCGGCCGTCCTTTTTCTGGACTACTCACGATGATAAAGAATTCATTCGGATGGGAAGTGATAAACATATCAAATCCTAATCTGTTTGTCTAAGCTCTAACTTTAGAATCTATTTTGGAAGAAACACCCAAAAGAAAAAAACATTTCTTGATTATAAATACTAATTGGAACCCTATAATGATCTGTTTATTTAGGATCAATCACAGCCCAAATAGATGCTGGCCACCTGAACTATACATGGTTCGATAAAGCAAAAGTGCGAAGCACACCGAACTTGCTGAAAGTTCCAACTGAATCAGCAGATCGTGGCCTCAAATGGGAATATGAACTAACCTTAGGTCACTGTGTGATGTTGAATGGCTGTACCAGGGGTGACATTCCAGCAGCTAACACCTGGCACCGAGGAGATTTTAAACAAAACCTAGATTGTTTGGGTTTCAGAAAATCTGCATTGTCACATTTCAAAGTTAACAACAAGGAAATCACTAAAAAGTGGTCATGATGCCCTAGTGCTATTCGGGGAGTGGCACCACAATAGAAGTCAGCCTTGCTATAAAACACCATTAAGCATCAATGGTGCTCAAAATCGATTGAGGATAAATAGCAAGCAGATTGATATCTTGATAGCTGACTTTATCCGCTCAAATACGACGAAAGTCCAGGCGGACTATGTGTCTTTGCTGATGTAATTCACTTTAGGTTCTTACAGGCATAACATGAAAGTAATACAAAATAAACATCCATTCAGCTCCGAAATAAGCGAAGCAAAGAATATGCTAAAAAAGGATCTTCGTCTGTTAAAGAAATCTGGTGGGATAAACATGAGTTCCCTGATTGCAAAGAGACACCAATGATATTGAAATTGGTTAAAATCATTTAACATCATCCGCGACCAAGAACAAGCAGAATTAATGCTACGTCTAATAATCCAAAAAGATAGCAAAATCATCTGTAAATTATAAACACTGGTCACCTCAAACAAGTTTTCGCACTATCAAATGGTGTGAACGCTGCAAGTTGGGTGAAGCACTACACAGCAGTCTTCACCAGTGAAGACTCTGAAGATATAGCCAAAATAACGGTTGAGAACTGTGAATGGAATGTCACCGAAACAGTGGAAGACATCGAAAACGCCATTCGAAATCTAAAGATTTCAAGGGCCGCTGTGCCGGATGGCATATCAAATTTGATGCTAAAAGCTAACAAAGAAAACTGGGCGCAATTAATTAAAGTGTTATTTGATCATATAGCGTCGACGTTGGCGATCCCGGTCTCGTGGAATTGTGCTGTGATAGTCCCTGTGTTTAAAAAGGGAAACCGTGAAGACCCGGAGAACTATTGCCCCATAGCGTTGCTAGATACAATGGAGAAAATATGTCCCACCTTCCTGCAAAAAAAAACGCAAGGTGGGCCGAAGGAGCCAATTTAGTCGACAAACGGCAAACAGGCTTTACAAAAGGTGTAGGAGTCGAGTTAAACCTGAAGCTCCTAAATTTGTTAAAACTGGACTTCTTAAAACGTAAGTAAAGGTTGTTTCTTGCATTTGTTGACTTAAAACAGGCGTTCAACAGCATTAATCACCAGCTCCTATGGAAAAAACTCAAGGCCTGGGGCTATCCACACCAGCTATTGATCCCTTTGATGGCATTACACTCGAATACCACCATTTGGGTGCGATTGAATGCAGAACGAGACCTAACTGAAGAAATAAAAACAACTAAAGCAGTGCAACAGGGCTGCCCGCTAGCAGCTTTGTTGTTTAAACTTTTTATATCAGACCTGCCTGCAGCCTTGTTGCAAACAAGGTCATTTCCACCAAAAGTGAATGTCAAGCACTTAAGCTGGGTAATCTACGCAGACGATGTGGTCTTACTTGACTCCACTGAAATTGGGCTACAAAGATTGCTGATAGCATTACAAGACTACCTTGTTCTAAACCATCTGGAAATAAATGTGACAAAGTCAAAAGTTATCGCCTTGGGTCCTAAAACGTAAACAAGGAAAGAATTGTTTAAGTGGAAAGTCAATAATGAGGTCCTATCCAAAACTACAGCCATCCATTACCTGGGAGTCTCGTTTAACATCTCAATAAGAGAGTGGAGTTGGACCTATGATGTCTTGTCTCAAATGAAGATTTTTGCACAGCAAGGAGCAAAACTACATGCACAATATGGCAAATTTATTTACAGAAAGTGTCGCAAGTTGTCTGCTTTGGCAGTGAAGCTGGCTGGAACATCGATGCTGGTTTTTGGCCTCATCTGGAGGGGACTTTCTGGTGAAAAGTTCTTAAATTGCCACAGAGTGTCCCAATGGTAACAATCAGACACGAACTGGGTTTAAACTCTTTACACTCCCTTGTGGTTTGGAAATCAATATTAGTCCTTCGAAAAATGCGTCTAATGACAGCAGCGAAACCTTACCTGATTTTGAATGAAAAAAGCAACGATCCGTCAGCCTTCCTATTAAATCGATGGGAGGATAAATTGAAGTAAATATTACGAGAAGCCAACATAAGTATGTCTCTGGTTCTGCAAATTCCGCAAGTAGCGAAAAAAAAGTTCTGACAATGCAACTGGATAACCAACATGGAAAAACAGAGCTCTTTAACTTCATCAATAGACCTGGGAACTTCGATGCATAGACTGGGTGAACTGCCAAGGTACCTCTCTAAATTTCCTTCCCGATATCATCGAAATCAGTTTTTAAGAATACGGCTAAATCTCTACAACAAACATGAGGTCTTGATGAGAAGGAAAGACTTGGCGATTAAGAGCGACATTTGCCGTTTTGTTTGATAGATGTGGAATCGATCAAACATCTAATAACCGAGGGCCCGAAAAATTGTTGACCACGCTCACTACACCTCGCACAATTCGCTCCAAAAAATGGAAACATGCTTGAGTGGTGGAGCTATCTAATCTCAGGGACAAATGCTCAATTAACTTGTGCAATCATTGATTTTATGGACTTGATTTTACCGAATATGTGTTTGATTTGAGTCTCTTGTGCTGTGAGACGACATAGGTATGTTCAGTCTGTCTTGGTATTCGCTTTTCCTTTTCCTTTTCCCTTCCTTTCCTTTCCTTTCTTTTTCTTTCAATGAAACTTGAGCTGTAGTGGAAAGAGACACGGTTTGACAAAAAGGTTTTTTTATTTTTTTTTGCAAATCTAAATGTCAATATATAAATTTAAAAAAATAGTATTAGCTTGTGTTGGTGGTAATTTTAGTGGTATCATACTTTGTGGTATTTTCATGTTTGTGGTATAGTGGTGAGCATGGCTTTTTGTACTACAGCCCCATCATAAAACAAATCTTTCCTCTCTATTAGATTATCTCTTGGTCGCCTGTAGAGAAACCCCCAGATCTATTACACCCTTAAAGAACCCAGTGAGTTTATTCAGAACGCCACCTATTGTATGCGGCTGGTATTACTGGCTTATTTAGATCCAGTAATCTATGTGTGTCATCTGACAATGCCTTCTTTTCAGCATGCAAAGAAGGACTCACAACACCTACACACACCTTCCTACCTTGCAAGTATGTATTCACTTTTCCTTTCTTGCTATTTTAGCTACAGTGGTAAATTAGCAAATGTTTCATCGCTCTTGTATACACATCAAACCCTTGTGATTCCCCTGTATAGAAATGATTAACATCGCATTAATGACACCAAAATCCCAGCCTTTGTTTTTTTTTACACTCTGTATTATATAGCAATTATAAACAGAAATACATCTTACCACATGATATCACAGCATTGCCTACAAAATATAAAAGAGAACAGAAAACCTGGCACTAACTCACCCAGGCCAGTGAAGTCTGAAACTCTCATTGTCAGGATTTTATCTGTACAACCTCGCTGCTTTGCCGACCCAGTGCTAAGAACCCACATGTGTTGGGAGCTGCCAGCTGTTTAAATTTGTAGCTAGCGCTCACACCCACATGGAGTCCAGCAGCATTTATTATGTAGCACCGTCTGTCTCTCTGTCCCAGCACGATCTGAACTCTTCCCCTGGTTATTCCTTAAGAAAACTCCTCCTGCCTATCATCCCTAGGTCAGCCCTCTATTGACATGGCCCATCCACCCTCAATTTCTACCAATCAGAATAAAAGAATGTGTCCTGTACCAGCCCTCGTTTTTCAAGACAATGAAGATTTCAGCTCTGCAGAGCAACTGTTTCTGTTTTCCTTCCTTCCAGTGGCATATTTCTGCTCTCCACGGTAAAAAAACGCTCACATGGACTGAGTGTGCATCTCTTCATGGAAAATAAAGTGCATTTGAAACCGTGCATGTAAAAACATAGAATGCATTTCATTGTGCACAAAAACTGCATTAATAACGTTAGAAGGGTTGAAGTTAATATATTAGTAAGGCAGTTAGTATAAGGTTAATTAATGATGTATTTCTAATGCAGTTTGCACACATGAAAACATCCAATTTGTAAACTATACACCTCTTCATTTTAAAATGACAGCACACTGTGCTAAAACATTTTACTAAATTTACCTGCTGGCTGGTACTGAAAACAATTTTTCACCTATTGTGCACCTATTTTGAAATGTCTGCATTTAGATATGGCATACTGCATACTATCAATAAAATCCCCAAATATATCCTTGCATACCATCCTTTTTCTGACAATTCTGGCTAATAAACCCATAATTGGAGGAAACTCTCTTTTTCCACTGTTGTTAGATGAATCACGGTTGAAATAATAGCATCTTAAAAAAATGAATATGTAAATATTTCTTAACAAACCATTGTTTAATCATATTAAAAGTGAAGCATATCCGATATGGGCCCATCAGTCCTCACACACATGTGCATGTGCATGTATAATGGAACATTGTACACGTATATTTCCAAATGAAGTGTCCACGTATGTTTGAATGTCTTTTTCAATCATAGTCTTTATATATGTGTGAAATAAACATTTCTTATTAGTGTATATGTATGACAACTAAACAATAAAATAAAATAAATAGATAAAACAAATGACTAACATAACTAACTAAAACAATTAAATAAAATAGCAAACTTGTGGGTCTCCATTATTCCCGTTTTCAGTCACACAACACAATAGTATGCACCACCAGCAACACTGCAAAATTAAGTTCAACTGACTACTGTTTCATTGGTGACATTCACCATCTTCATGACTACACCTCTGAGATGTCCTGATCACCAAACTTCCATTACATCATCCCTTTAGTGGAATTTTTCCAGCCTGGCGCTCTTGGACGTCTTTCCACAGAAATCATCTCTTTTAGTATCCCAGTCTATTTGTCTTCACCTCCATATTTCGGTCCGGAGGCTTTCCTGGGGCTTCATCCCGTGGACTCCAGGAATCCATCCTCTCTCGCCTCCTCTGTTCCTGCGACCTCCAACCCGTGCCAAAATGACATTTAATCATATCTAAATCAAATAGAAAAGGAACAGATTAAGTACATAGCACAATACCAATTTTACCCTTTCCACTACTGTGCCAAAATCAAAAATGTGGCCCAAACATTAAGTCCTTTACTTCTGAATACCTGCAATTAAGCACATGTTATAAACAAAACAAGCAACGTAAATATCCCACCTTATTACACATTTTTAACATTGCTTCTTCATCTACTACTATAGTACTATGATTTTAGTTTCTCATGGAATAAAACATCACCTTTTATATTTTCATTAAGCATACATTATGGTCAACAGTTCTTCACTCATTCATTAACATACAAACTCACTGTGTCATCAGTTATCTTTACTGCTAGCTTGCTTTCCCATGTAGTTAGTATACCTAACCCGTCTCCACCTACTCAAGTCTCTTTATGTCATGCTTTGGATGACAGTGGTTAATTTGATTAACGTGAACAAATATATCTGCTGCTATCTCACACTCTGTCTTCAAGATCAAGATTTTATATACTACCGGGGACACTTTATCCTTTATTTCAAAGGGACCTTGTCATACCGCAAGAAATTTTGAGTTTTTATGTTTACCTTTCCCGAAATGAAATTTATATATTCGATCACCTATTTTATACTTTTTCACAGATGTCTTTTTATCATAGTAGGACTTTGCACTATCGGCAGCTCTTTCCAAATTTTGCTGCACAAATGCAAATGCATGTTGTAAATGCTTTCTCAGTTCTTCCACATACTCGTGAACTGTAGATGCACTCACAAGTGTTTGCTCATGTGTCCTGTATAATAAATGCTGTGGCAGTACCATTTTCCTTCCTGTCAACACCTCATGATGACTGATCGCTGTTGCTTTAGCAGGAGTCGACCTAATGGCCGTCAATACTAAAGGTATTCGCAAATCCCAACTAGAACCTGCCTCTGCTACAAACTTCTTTAGTATCTCCACGACAGATATATTGCAACGTTCAACATTCCCAGAAGAGGTGGGCCAATATGCAATGTGCAACTTCCCTTTTACCCCCCAATATCTGCCACACCTTGCTCATTAAGGTGCTCGTGAAATGGCTTCCTCTGTCTGACTCTATTCTTTGTGGTAACCCAAATCTTGAAAATATGTGATTTACCAGCAATTTAGCTGCTGTTTGCACACTACAATCTGGTGCAGGAATACATTCTACCCATTTTGACATTAAACATACCACCGTCAAAAGATAACGGTTTCCCCTACTCGATCTCTTTACAGGCCCTAAATAGTCGATTTGCAAACCTGACCATGGAAGAGTTAAACCTCTTTTCATTAATGAAGCTCTATGCATTGGTGAAGCATGTTTGAATTGTGCACATACCAGACACCCCCTGATATATAATTCTACATCTTGGGATATGTGTGGCCAGTAAGCACAATCTTTCAGTATCTCTAAAAATGTTCTTGAACCTCTGTATCCTGCAGTTATGGCATCAAGTGCATGTTTTAACATTAGCCCTCTGAATGAAAGAGGTACCACCCACTGTATCTGCCCTGTTATGGATTCCGTGATCATCAGACCATCCTGTAGTTTAATTTGTTTTTTGTTCTTTAATAACACTCTCAACTCTTCTTTTACTGTACAATCATTTTCAGTTAAAGAATTTTGTTCGGGGTCCATCAAATAATTATAATAGTCCCCCAATACAGGGTCATGTATTTGTGCCTTAATCAGATCCTGATCTGGTGTATCATAGCTCCATTGCACTACAGGTTGGTCAGTTTCTTTTGGAGCTTTAGAGGTGTAACTGCATCTATTTGTATTTTACCAATTAAGTGTTTAATGGGCAACAATTCTCCCATAACAGTCCCAATCTTGGCCAATTGATCTGCTCTATCATTTCCCTCCTTATCCTCTCCTGTATTTTCAAATGTCCACGAAGTTTCCTCCAGTACACTGTTAAATCATTATCTGACACTAATTTGTCTGTAGCTTGAATCATTTTCCCATGTTTGAGGGGCTTTTTGTTATATGTGAGCATGCCTCTTGCTTTCCAGCCAGGCAAATATTCTACAAAGCAATTTTGTGCATAATCAGAATCAGTCACCAGGACAATTTCACTGAATTTGTTATCAACTGCAGTAGTAATTGCTTTATAAATGGTTGCTAACTGCTACGTGGCTACTCCTAGCCCCAATTCTCATTCCTATACTAGGAATATCCTCACATCTCAACCAGACATTTTCTATCCCAGACACCAACTGTTTATTGGTGTCATTTTCAATGTGAAAAGCACATCCATCGACATACACAATTGGCAATTACTTGCATGTATTTTTATCAAAAGCTTTGTGTGGTGATTGTTCAAACTCCTGCAAACGGGACTCCACCTCTACCTCATCTGATACACATTCAGCTGCACAGTCATGTAGATCTGCCAACCCTTGAGCAATTGGGCTCTTTTTATTCTGGCCATATCTCACTTTTAAAGGAAAACCCTGCAACAACAATGTCCATGAAGTAATTCTAGACTGTGCTAGATTGCCTGATCTAATCCTTTTACTCTGTAAAAACTGCAATGGTTGATGATTTGTCTCAATGATCTACTTCTCCCCGTGAACAATGGGACGAAAATGTTGCAATGCCCATACAGTTGGTACCGGGAGGATAGCTCAGTGGCAACGTGCGCGTCTTGGAAGCAAGACGACACGAAGCAACACAGGTTCGATCCCCGGGTCCGCGCTTAGAACCCTCTGGGTGTTTAAGCGCGTTATAAGTACGCAACTAAGACAAAAAAAAAACAATTACGCAACTAAGAAAACAAACAATTCCTGTAACAGTGCCTCGATGCCTGCGGGCTGTGTGAAAGCTTTAAAAAAAAAAAAATAAAATGTAAAATAAAATACAGTGGTCAAAAGGGCCTTTTGACATTCACTGAATTTAATTTCAACTTGAGAAAATGCCTTACTTGCATAAGCAATAGTTATATGGCTCAAATCATGTTTTTAAGAATACACTGCCGACATACACTGCTCAGTGAATCCTATTTCTATGAAAAAACCTTTATTCTTTATGGGATAGGCCAAGCATGGTGCCTTTATGAGACATTCCTTCAATTTAGCAACTGCTTCAGACTGCTCCTTTTCCCATTTCGAGTGTATTCAGCTTCAATAGTTTAGTCAATGGTTGAGTGATTTCAGCATAATTTTCAATAAATTTCCTGTTATATCCTGTCATTCCTAATACACTTTTTAAACCTTTCATGTTTCTAGAATCCTTCAACTTCTGTATGGCCTCCACCTTTTCTTTTGTGGATTTAACCCGTGTTCAGGTACTTCATGGCCTAAGAAATTCACATTTTTCTTGCAACATTGGGCTTTCTGTAAAGATACTTTGGCACCCGCCTTTTGCAATTGGTCAAGTACATGTCTAATTTCATCAAAATGACTTTTAAAATGTTAATTTGTTATCAGGACATCATCTACATAAACTATGGCCACTCTTTCCGCTGCATCTGGCATAGCTTTTCTCAAAAATATGCCAAATTCGCTCCCACTATTGACATACCCAAATGGTGTTCTGGACCAAGCGTATTGCGTTTTATCAAATGAAAATGCAAATAAATTCTGAATGTATTCTGCCAATGGCACACACCAGTACCCAGATGTAAGATCTAATGTGGTAAATACCTTTGAACCATGCACTTGAACAAGGCCTTGAACAATGAATGGCAGCAGCCATGTAGACACTGGCCCTCTTTTATTTGATTCCCTAAGGTCTGCACACATTCACCATTGCCCATTTGGCTTTAATACACACAAAATGGGAGTGTTGGCTGTACTATGAATGGGTCTGATAATTCCCCTAGACTCCAAGTTTTTAATTATCTCTGCCAATGACTCTAAGCATGCCAGTGGTAATCGATATTGTCATACAAGTACTGGATGTCTACCACACCCCTCTGGTAATGTGGCAACATGTAAATCAGTTAGGCTGTAATCATATGCGGCTTTGGCACAAACTTCCTTAAATTCCATGAATATCTTTCTCAATTAATTCTTATCCTCTTCGCTATCACAGGCATCTGCTAACAGAATCTGCTCCTCTACCATTTTTGAAAATTCTGGGAAATCCTCCAATGGAGGAACCTCTGTGCTTTCTTCCAACTGTGTGACTGTATCTCTCTGCAAAGCTGCCATTTTTTAATATTTTGGCATATCAGCCTCCATTTCAATGTGCTGATTTATTGTTTCATTTTTATTTAAATCAAATAATATACAATTCTCCTGGTGACAGCACACTGTCTCATTGGAATCATAAGGGTGCACAGATTGAACTTTGAACATCCCTTTGGGTTGAGAATCCAGGTACTCTAGCAACACACTCTGTGCATCTACATATCTCTCAGGGATATTTCCAATCACCATATTGTTGAAATCTGCAGTATAATGTGATTTTTTTTATGGCCATCCCTAGCACAGAATTCTCTTCTAAATGAACATCTTGATATCCTCTATTATCCAGCATGATTTTGACTGACCCCTCCCCAATATCTACCAAAGGGGTATATTCATAATCCAGCCCTTGCTGTTTCATGGATTCATTCAAGCACACAAATGCATTCTTCATTTGCTGTCCATTCTTGTGCTTTAGTGTTATAGCAACCTGCTTGGTGAATGCAGAAATAGTACTATCCTTCTTCACCTGTAGTTCAATTGCATATGGCACCAATTGTGCACAATGATAAGCCTTTCTTATGTCTTCAAATTCGGATGCAGGCCCGCCTAGTCGGGACCATATTTGTTGGTGAAGGAAATCTAACACCATGCAGAGAAGAATGGTGGAGCTATGTAATTACAGGAACAAATACAAGGTTGACCTGCGCTGTAATCAATTTTATGGACTCTATTTTATACGTAAAATGAGGCTTTGCATAAACATTTGAGTAAAGTGAAACGCTGACCTGCCAAGTTCAACCTCATTTGGACTTGGATTTAACGTTATTTGGATTAACGTTGTGAAATGTAATAAAAAGTTTGTATTTTTTTTAAAGTCAAACTAAAAATTACAATAAAAAAAAACACCATGCACATCCTTTGCATGATATCATTGCCCAGATTTACATCATTTTGTGTTCCACCCACTATCCACACATTGTGGTAGATGGTTTTTTGTCCAACATTAATCTTTAGCATGCACCTTCCTGCAATTCGATTTTCAAAATCTGGATTGTCCAAACCATAGATGTATTGGTATTTAATTCTCAACTTCGGGATCTCTGTAACGCTCACCTTACTCCCACGGAGGCGCTGGCCTGGTTCGCGCTGCTGTGACCTCTTCTAAGGTGATGCGCAGGGTTCGGAAGACGGACTGTACCGGGTCCCCAAATCTGGCTTGTCTGGCTCGCAGAAGTATCGTTCTGTAGGCAAAAATAGGGGATTAACTGTCTGCGGGGTAATGCAATCAGCCTCCCACTTTCCCCTCTCACCCTCCTCGAAACCCTTCTGTGATTCCTCGTAGCGTCTCACCTTAGGGTCTGGAAGGACGAGCTCTCCATCCTGCTTCTGATGCAGGGGCGCGTTGGTATCCAGTTACTTCACTGGATTTTCGGATTGGTGAGAACCAAACTTGCTTGGCTTCCAGGTAAGTTTTTTGATAAGAGGTTCCCCTTGTGTCCATGCATTAATGTACTAATGCCAGTGTCTTTTTCCCCATAGGGGCCGGGGTACGGAATGCCAGGGAACAGGCACCGACCCGAGATGAGAGGTTAAATCCTTGTAGAAATCAGGTAAGTCTTTAATGAGCGTTTTTTGGTAATGTCTTTTCATTCGCTCATTAACGCTGATGTCTCTTTTCCCCTTAGGGGCCGGGGTCCGGAAATGCCAGGATACGGCGCGGACCCGAAATGAAGAGGGAATGAATCAACAGGTAAGTCTTAACATGGAGATTTAGCTTTCCTTATTCCCTTCTCTCTCTCACCTTTTGTGCTGGTCTTTTTCTCCTTAGGCGCTGGGGCGTGACTGCGAATCTGGATGATGGCTGCTGAACATGGAGGCGCCCTGTAAAGGTGAGTGGAATGCAGCGCTGCAGCGATCGACGCGATGAGCTTTTAAATAAAAGTCTTCCTTTTCAGGATTGTCGGCGAGATGTCTCCGGGATGCGGATTTAGCAGGTAAGGACTTTTCCTTCTTCTGTTCTCTTCTTCTCTTCCTTTGCAGGTGATCCAGGATGCTAGCAGGCGTGGCAGAAGTCAGGATGCAGGAGCAGACACAGTGAGCGTCCAGCTGCTAGATGCAGAACAACGCGAAGCACGTGTGGCTGTTCGGGTGGGGTTTAAATAGCCTTGGAAGAAGTTCCAGGTATGTATCCTTCCTCCAATCAGGTATGTATCCTTCCCCGGCCACGCCCGGATGGTAAATTAGTCCCACAGGTAAAGTAGTTCCTTTCAGGCCTCAAGGAGGCCGGGATCCTGCAGCATGGTCTGCATCAGGTAAGTGCACCCAAGCACTTCCATAATGAGCCTGGCGCCTATGGCGCCAGGACTGATGTCTTTTATGAGCCTGGCGCCATAGGCGCCAGGACACTGTCCAAAGGGCCCCTATATGGGGTTGCTGGGTCCTTCCTTGGGGACTGGATCTCCGCTTTCGGGGACGCAGGGCTTGAACCGGCTCCCCGGGAGCAGGCATCATGACAGCACTCCCCCCCAAGGCCCCTCCCAAGGTTGTTCCCTCCGGGGGTTTTGGTTTGTCTGGGAAGAGTCGGTGGAATTTCCTGACTAATCGAGGTGCATGCACATGGTCGCTGGGTTCCCACGACCTCTCCTGAGGTCCGTACCCCTTCCAATCAATTAGGTAGAACAGTTTTGACCTAAACATTTTTGAGTCTAAAATGTTCTTCACTTCGAATTCGGGCTCCCCATCTATTAGAATAGGTTCTGGAGGTTTGAGTAGTCGGGTTCCGGGTACCACTGGTTTCAGAAGTGACACATGAAAAACAGGGTGAATTCACATACTAGCTGGTAAATCAAGTTTAACAGACACTGGGTTAATTATTGCCGTAATAGAATAAGGTCCCAGATATTTTGGGTTAAAAGTTCGAGGCCCTTTGAGTGGTAAATGTCTGGTAGCTAACCACACTTGATCCCCAATCTGATACGGAGGTGCTTCACTCCGATGTAGATCAGCATTCTCCTTGTATTTTCTCTTGGCTTGTTGTAAATGCGTAGTTGCCTCTTTGAAGGCTTGGGTAATTGTAGAATGCAGATGTTCTACTGCAGGCATTCCGAGGTTCTGAGGTGAGTCAAGGTTTGAGGTTCGAGGGTGATGCCCAAACAAAGTATAAAAAGGACTGTGCCCAGTTCCAGAGTGTACCGAATTATTATATGCGTATTCGGCTATCCAAAGAATGTCTTTCCAGTTGCTTTCAGATTGCTGTAACATACACCATAAGTATTGCTCAAGGGTCTGATTTGTCCTCTCGGTCTGACCATCGGTCTGAGGGTGGTGACTGGTCGATAATCTTACGTTGATCTTCGCCATTTGACAACATTTGCGCCAGAAGTGGGAAATGAATTGGCTTCCCCGGTCAGAGATGGGAATCCATGTAGCTGAACAACATTTTTGAGGAATTCTTTGGCTAGGACAGAAGCTGAAGGTAAACCTTTCAAAGGAATAAAGTGGGCCATTTTGGAAAACAAATCCACTATTACCAGAATAGTATTGTACCCCGAACAAGGAGGCAGGTCCGTAATAAAATCCATTGATAGGGTGTGCCAGGGTGCTGGCGGTATGTCTAGAGGTTGAAGGAGACCGGCTGGTCTTTCCTTTTGACTTTTATTTTGGGCGCAAACACCACAGGACATCACAAAAGATTTAACATCTTTTCGCCAAGAGGGCCACCAAAATTGTCGTTTCACCTTTTCCTCTGTCTTGGCAATACCAGGATGTCCCTCTATTAATGCATCATGATAACCGGACATAACTAGTTCGTGTAATTCCTTATGTGGCAGGAATAAGCGTCCTTGGAAATAAGGTAAACCATTATCTATAGTAAAGTCTGATCCCTTTTGTATCCAATCCTGTAAGGTTGTAGGGTCCAGGAGTTGTTTCACTCTGGCTTGAATGGCTTCAAGTGTCTGTAATGAAGTCATGCCTAGAATCCTCTGTTCGGGAATTATTGGTACTGGTTCTGAGTTTGTATCAGATTCTCCCATTCCAATTCGGGATAAGGCGTCTGCCTTTAGGTAATCACGAAAGGTCAATAGGTAATCACAAAATCAAATTCAGCGAGAAACAAAGCCCATCTGAGCTGCCGTGATGACTGAGCCATGGCGGTTTTCAAATACTGTAAATTCCGGTGATCAGTGATCACTGTGATGGTATGTCGAGCGCCAAGCAGATAATGCCGCCAGGCTTTAAAAGCGGACTTAATGGCTAACAGTTCTTTGTCCGTGATTGCATAATTAACCTCGGGTGCCGAGAATTTTCTGGACCAAAATGCTACGGGATGCAGTTGGTTGGTTTCGGGATCTCTTTGGGACAGGACAGCTCCCATGGCTAGGCTGGATGCGTCAGTCTCGACGACATAAGGGAGATCTGGACGCGGGTGTTTCAATATAGGTGCGGAGGTAAACTTAGCTTTTAAATCCTGAAAGGCCTGCTCGGCTTCTTCAGACCATTCAAAGCGTTTATTTTTCCTCAAGAGTGCAGTAATGGGTTGTACCACGCGTGAAAATTCCGGGATAAACCTGCGATAGAAATTGGCAAAGCCGAGCATGCTTTGAACCCCTTTTACAGAGCTAGGTGATGGCCATTTGAGGATGGCATCCACTTTTCTTGAGTCCATTCGGACTCCTTTGGGTGTCAGGATGAAATCTAGAAACTCGACTTCTGTGGTATGGAAAACACATTTCTCCAATTTAGCAAATAGTTTGTGTTGGCACAGTTTTTCAAGTACTGCCCTGACGTGTTTTCTGTGATCAGATTCCGAAGAGGAGTACACCAGAATGTCATCGATATATACGACAACACAAACATCGATGAGTTCCCGAAGGTCATCATTCATGAAGTATTGGAAGGCAGCCGGCGCGTTACACAATCAGAAAGGCATCACCTGGTACTCGAATAATCCGTATTTAGTACGGAAGGCAGTTTTCCATTCATCGCCTTCTTTAACTCGTACCAGATGATAAGCCCCCCGGAGATCTAACTTGGTGTATATGCAAGCGTCCTTCACCTGGTCAAGGAGTTCAGGGATCAGAGGCAGAGGATAACGGTTTTTAACCGTTATCTGGTTCAATGCACGGTAATCGATACAAGTTCTAAGGTCGCCTTCTTTTTTGGGCACGAAGATCAAAGCCGAGGATGCCGGGGACTTTGACGGGCGAATAAAACCATTAGCTAGGTATTGATCCAAATATTGTCTCAAATGCAGATTCTCAGGTTCGGTAAGGGCATAAATCCTGCTACAAGGGGGTTGTTTACCGGGCACCAGATCGATTTGGCAATCATACGATCTGTGAGGAGGTAACGTGTTGGCCTGTTCCTTTTGGAAGACGTCCTGAAAGTCTTGCTATTCCGGAGGCAGTTGCATGGAGGCAGAGGTTACAGATGCTAGATTAATCTTCAGGTTTTCTGGGTAGCAGGTTTGTGTACAATCCGGGAAGGTTATTCTCTTAGCTCGCCAATCAATTTGAGGATTATGTGTCTCTAACCAAGGGATTCCAAGAATAACCTGAAACTGTGGAGCCTTGATTACATCAAACACAACACCCTCCCGATGGCCGTCGGGACCAATAAGAGTCACCTCAGTAGTGGAATGTGTTACCGGTCCAGAGGCAATTTCAGTTCCATCGACTGTGGTGATGACATCTTTGCTGGTTTTAGGACGGAGAGGGAGGTTAATCCTAGAGACCAATTCACGATCCACATAGTTTCCAATAGCCCCACTATCGATGTATGCCTTTATTGCATGCAACCGCTTAGGCTGTTCTGGATTTACGAGAACCATTGGCACAATGAAATGCGAGGTCTGAGAGTTAGTTTTCAAGCTCGGCAAGCGGACCCCTACACTTGTCGGGCGGAGTCGTTTCCCGAAACAGAGTCTTCATGGTTTTTATCAGCGGCTCCTACCGCCTTTTGGGGCGGTTTTGCTGGGCAATCTCGTAGAAAGTGTCCAGAATTCCCACAATAAAGACATAATTTTAACTGCCGCCTCCTTTCACGTTCCTTTTGAGTTAAGGGTCCTTTAACCCTTCCAATTTGCATAGGCTCAGAGACATCAACTCCCTTGGGATTAGCATGGGTCTTGACCAACACCCGGGTCTCAAACCTGGACCGATCTGCTTTTCTGTTTTGAAGTCTGTGATCCAATTGGACCACTAAATCTATATACTCTGTGCATTCTTGGGGCGGATTTACAACTTGGGCCAAGAAATCTTTAAGTTCTCCGCGTAGGCCTCGATAAAACAACATGACTCTTTTATCCTCTGGCCATCCCGTTTCCACAATTAGTCTATTAAAGGTTGCAATATAGGATAGCAGGTCCTGATTGCCCTGTCGCAGGGATAGAAGTTCGTCATCCAGAGCCTGCCCCTGAGAGTGTCGAGCAAATAATCTTTCCATGCTTGCTTGAAACCTTTGAAAATCACGGAGAATCGGGTCATCTTGAGTAACCAGTGGAACTGACCAATCGGCAGCTCAGCCGCTGAGATATGACAATAAAAAGGCTACCTTGGTCTGATCATTAGGGAAGGCCCCAGGTCTGCATAGGAAGTGCAAACGACACTGATTCATGAATACAGCGAATCGTTTGGGGTCCCCAGCAAAGCGTTCGGGTGGGGCCAGCGGCATGTTTCCAGGTAGATTAATCTGCACAGGGTTACTGGAAACCACAGGAGCGGGGTTCCCTCCGGAACCGGGTAGAGGAGTTTGCCCAGATTGACCTTGCAAAAGCTGTCTGGCCAGGTCATCAGTTCTTTCCTTTGATATTATTAATTCCCTCCTGAGGGCATTAGTCTCTTGACGAGCAGCATGTACTTTGGCCCGTAATTCCCCCAGTAATTGGGCCAACTGATCAGTCTCAGAACTTTCCATAGCGCTTGGGTGGGAATATGTAGGAAGGCTTCGCGTTCTGTACGCTCACCTGACTCCCACGGATGCGCTGGCCTGGTTTGCGCTGCTGTGACCTCTTCTAAGGTGATGCGCAGGGTTCGGAAGACGGACTGGACCGGGCCCCCAAATCTGGCTTGTCTGGCCCGCAGAAGTATCCTTCTGTAGGCGAAAATAGGGGATTAACTGTCTGCGGGGTAATCCAATCAGCCTCCCACTTTCCCCTCTCACCCTCCTCGAAACCCTTCTGTGATTCCTTGTAGCATCTCACCTTAGGGTCTGGAAGGACGAGCTCTCCATCCTGCTTCTGATGCAGGGGCGCGTTGGTATCCAGTTACTTCACTGGATTTTCGGATTGGTGAGAACCAAACTTGCTTGGCTTCCAGGTAATTTTTTTGATAAGAGGTTCCCCTTGTGTCCATGCATTAATGTACTAATGCTAGTGTTTTTTTCCCCATAGGGGCCGGGGTACGGAATGCCGGGGAACAGGCACCGACCAGAGATGAGAGGTGAAATCCTTGTAGAAATCAGGTAAGTCTTTAATGAGCGTTTTTTGGTAATGTCTTTTCATTCGCTCATTAACGCTGATGTCTCTTTTCCCCTTAGGGGCGGGGGTCCGGAAATGCCAGGATGTGGCGCGGACCCGAAATGAAGAGGGAATGAATCAACAGGTAAGTCTTAACATGGAGATTTAGCTTTCCTTATTCCCTTCTCTCTCTCACCTTTTGTTCTGGTCTTTTTCTCCTTAGGCGCTGGGGCGTGACTGTGAATTCGGATGATCACTGCTGAACATGGAGGCGCCCTGTAAAGGTGAGTGGAATGCGGCGCTGCAGCGATCGACGCGATGAGCTTTTAAATAAAAGTCTTCCTTTTCAGGATTGCCGGCGAGATGTCTCCGGGATGCGGATTTAGCAGGTAAGGACTTTCCCTTCTTCTGTTCTCTTCTTCTCTTCCTTTGCAGGTGATCCAGGATGCTAGCAGGCGTGGCAGAAGTCAGGATGCAGGAGCAGACACGGTGAGCGTCCAGCTGCTAGATGCAGAACAACGCGAAGCACGTGTGGCTGTTTGGGTGGGGTTTAAATAGCCTTGGAAGAAGTTCCAGGTATGTATCCTTCCTCCAATCAGGTATGTATCCTTCCCCGGCCACGCCCAGATGCTAAATTAGTCCCACAGGTAAAGTAGTTCCTTTCAGGCCTCAAGGAGGCCGGGATCCTGCAGCATGGTCTGCATCAGGTAAGTGCACCCAAGCACTTCCATAATGAGCCTGGTGCCTATGGCGCCAGGACTGGTGTCTTTTATGAGCCTGGCGCCATAGGCGCCAGGACACTGTCCAAAGGGCCCCTATATGGGGTTGCTGGGTCCTTCCTTGGGGACTGGTTGTCCGCTTTCGGGGACGCAGGGCTTGAACCGGCTCCCCGGGAGCGGGCATCATGACATCTCCTCCCTTTCCATTATTCTCTGCAGTACTTTCTCATTAATAAAACTCTTTTCCTGTTCAAGTGCCAACGTGGCTTTTATCATTTTAGAATGGCCATTTATACCAATATGAATCCATGGCTGCTCAGCTTCCATATGTATTACATATGTATTACAGCAAGAGTGGTAATGTGTTTTTCGCTGTCTGCTTTAGGGATGGTGTTCTGTTTCCACTTCTTCTCTTTTAAATAGAAGCGCAATGTGTGTTCCTCTATTTCAGTTTGACATTTCTTCCTAGGATCCAAATAAATCTGCACAGATTGTTTCTCTTTTTCACCTGACACATCAAAATAACGGTGACACCGGGCACACAACTATTCTGGAGGTACACCTCCACTGCGTCATTCTATTTGGCAACACTATGGCATTCATTTATGCTGCTGTTTTGTGACTTTATTTTCTTAGACCTTAATGGTTTTTTGGTTAAAAACCACAGAACCTCATTTACCCCATCAATGAGAGGAGACAATCTTTTCAGGCAATCTGTTCCCATCAAGAATGGAATTTCACAAATAGATTTGATCAATACTTCCTGTTTCATTCTGTGTTTTCCTATCTTTATGTCCCCTTCAGTGACACCCTCTATAGGCAACTCCTCACTGTTAAAGTTATGTACTGGGCCTTCACTCTGTCTCACTTTGATCTGGTTCTGTGGAAATCTCCCTTCATTGATACTTTTTACCAATTCTTTGGACATAATTGTGGCCTGTGCACTTGTGTCAATCATTGCAAATGTATTGCACTTCTCTTCCACAGTAATGGGAGCATAATATCTGTCTTCAACTTCCTCTAATACACACAAAAAGAGCGAATTTTTACTGATTTCAGGATTCACTTTTCTCAGACCATTCTAACTCTTGGCTAAGCACATCGGTAAATGAAAGGACATTTTTTCCTCCTTTCTGTCCATTTCCATATGAGAAACCTTACTAATCTCCCTATGTTCAGAGGTCATTTGGAGTGTGGCCACCGTTCGCCCTTCCATCCGGGGATCATCAGAGTTCACACTGCATTCATCCAACTGAATATGCGTATAAACATCACCTGATAATTTGTCATTTTCCAATTCTGGACATTTGTTGGTATTTGGCATACCAGTCTTTTTAATTTCTTCAAAAATCTGTGGCTCAAAGAACTCTTCAAGTGACTGATCTGTACCCTCCTTTTTAGTACGTATAATTCCTGCCTGTATTTTATTAGCTTCTTGATTTTCTAGGGAGTGTGTCTTAACATTCACATCTACTCCCTCATCAATTATTTTATCTGTGCATGAGTTGTCTTTCTTAAATCTGTCTCTTTGTTCCTTTGGAATTTCATGTTCTTCTCCTTTTCCTTTTTCATTTGTACAAATTTCCAACGTTTGATTCAACGCAAGGCTAAACCAAACCTCTTTTTTAGATGTGTTTGCAATTTCTGCCTCATGTTCATTTGCAGGTGTTTTCGGTTTTAAATCATTAAACAGCTCAGGGTCATTATGCAAAACCGGATCAGGGGAATCTGTCTTTTTATCATTGCAGGTGTCATGAATATTTAGTCAGTTATTATCAGAAGCCACCAGGTCACTTCTATGACCTTCGGCCCCTTCATTTGATGACTGTTTTTGAGCTGGTCAGAGTTTTCCTATTTGTTCAGCCAACATTTTTACTTGGGCCTCGAGACACTGGAATTTTCCAATTCTCTAGAATCATCTCTTTGCGGCCTATGCCGATATTGGTTGTTCTCCCCCTGGTTAAATCTTTTCTGGTATCTCTCAGGAGAGTGATTCCTATTTGAATTGTTTCTGAACACTTGATTCATGTGGGGCGGGGAGCAAGTTGTACCTATTCTTTGGTTGTAATCCCCTGGTGGCGGTGATTGATTGTATTGACATGGAGCATAGTTCATATTCTGCCTCGTGTCCTGTCTCTCATTTTGTGAGTACTGTCCCCTATACTGATTCCCATTTTCAGTAAATCGATCAACATACCGTGGTCTGTCCTGGTTACCATATATCATGGTGTTGGGGTGAAATCTGCTGTGTGTCCCCAACGTCCGGTAGGGAGTATTACTTCTTTGATCTTGATTTTGTCTCTGATTGTTGTACATGACTGACATATCGGGCCAGAATCCTGCCCGGGGTCTGTCTCCTAAGTACCTAGGGCTAATGTAACTCTCCCTATTACTAGGATCATGTGATTGAAACATCGATGCCAAGGGCGGCAACCTCTGTGGAGTACCCCTCTGTTCGGGTGTCATATTATTTTTGCCTGGACTTTGAGCGGACTCAAGTGACATTTTAGCCGACCTGATCTACATTACTGTTGCAGAGGATTCTTTAGATTTTGATCTTGTTTCTTTCATTTTATCGGCCTCCATACCCTGGCAGTAGAGCACTTCATACAGTTGTGTACTTTGGTGCACAATCCATTCAAGGGACTTCTCACGATCAAACTCGCGACTAACTGATATAATGGGCCTCATTACACGGTAGGAGGTAACCATGCCGCTACTAGCGGCATGGCTACTCCCTTACCGCATACCGGGTCTGGGTAGGCGGTATGGGGACTTACCGTGTCATTCTGACCCTGGAGGACCCGGTAAGTCCCCATTCCAAATACCATTCTGCATTCCCATTTGAGCCCCCATAGGGCTCAATGGGAATGGGGAAGGAGCTAATAACGGTTATTAGCTCTGAAGTCCCTCAGCAGGTCCCATCCTTAACGCCTGGTCAGACCAGGCGTTAAGGATAGGACCCGCTGAGGGACCTCGTAGTAGGGCGGTAAGTGATTACCGTCACCGGTGACCTTACCGGCGCCGGTAATCCCTTAGCACCTACCGTGTAATTAGGTAATTATGTCTTTCTGCAAACCATAAAAATAGGCAGTTTTAAACTCATTGGAATTGTGATTAAAAGATACATCAAAACGAGAAAAAGCTCTTTTTAAGGCTTGAAGAAATTTGCAAGGTGATGTATTTGGCCCAGCTCTGATCGTGTATGCAACTTTCTTTGCCTCCTGTAATGACTGTAATGGAGAGAAATGACGCCTAATCTCTTTTTCAAATTCTGCCCATGATGAGTTCTCCTGTTCATTCAATCCCCTGATGATGCTCGCTGTGGGAGCATCCAGAGTTAAGTGAAAGTATTGTCTGTATTGTTCCTTGCGTATGTATAGGGCTTTAAATATATTGTGCACCGCTTCTAAGTGGTCCTCTATACAGCACTCCCCTCCTTTTTGAACGGTTTTATCAGGGCCTTGATTGACTTCATTATCTTGATAGGTCTACTTGGAGCTATATCTGGAATTGCATTACTTTGAGGTTCAACCCTTGTCCCAGGTATATGGGATTGGTGGTAACCCCCAAGGGTTAGTCAAAACCCCCAAAGGCACTGCAAGCAAGCCCAGACACCGGCACAGCCACTGGGGCGCTATTCTCCATAGAGAAATGGAATTTACCTCAATCCCATTGAATGTGGTGCCCTGTCGCTTGTCCTGGGACCTGAAATCGCATATCTGCTGTTCCAAATCCTTGCACTTTTTAAGGAGTCGGCCTGCCTCCTTACGCAAGTATGTGTTTTCACCACCCATTTTATTAATCACATTTTGCATATCGCGCATATATTCATTTGACATTCATTAAACTCTTTGTCCCACTTGTCCCTTTCTTGAAACATTTTAGCTATCTCTTGTTCAACAGTCTTGAGCTCACCTTCTTTCTCTAGATTCTCTCTTTGTAAAACTTGCATCTCTAAAATAGCCTCCTCCTTATCTTGTCTAATGTGACCTACTAATCCTTTCAAGTGTTTTAATTCTTGCTCTCTGTCCTCAAACTGTTTTCTCCTTTGAGATAATTGAGTGTTGAATCCTTTACACTTTGATTGCATGTCCTTTTGACATACCTCCCGTTCTGCTTTTAACTTTTTCTTCTGTTCACTAGCTCCATCTAATTCGACTTTTAGTCTGCTAATTAGCTTGGCATCATTTTCTTGCATTTGCAGAGACCTATTTAAAGTGAACCATGTGTTGGCACATAGCCGTATCAAACAGTCTTTCTCTGCAGGTTTGTCAGCAGCATTTAATAATCTCAGAAGACAGACCTGAATTATGCTGCCCTCTTCAAAAATGTTGTCCAATGGTTCTTTTCTGAACTTCCCCATAAACACAGTCATGCCACTCTGTGGCATTATTTGATGACCATGTTCAGTGTGCATATAATTTTGCCTCCAAATATTTCACCAACTCTGGGAATGTGGCATCAATTTGAGACATTCTGAGATTCACTTTCAGTGTCACACTGCTCTCACAAAATGAGTTCCCTTTAATGCACATATGGCAGTGTGGAACACACTTGCCATGCCCAGTAGATGCTCTACAGTCTGTTCCCACAGGCCCAACGCACCATTTTGTAGGAGGTTTTATCTTATTGGGCAGATTCGGGATTTGGGGGGTTTTCTTACTGTGATATTTTGGTGGTAAACTGGCCTTACATTTAGAGATAATTTAGTGTTACCTTATTTTTGTGATAATATAGTATTTGCTTGTGTTGGTGGTAATTTTAGTGGTATCTTACGTCGTGGTATTTTCAGAATTACCTTATTTTTGTGGTATAGTGGTGAGCATGGCTTTTTGTACTACAGCCCCATCATAAAACAAATCTTTCCTCTCTATTAGAATATCTCTTGGTTGCCTGGAGAGAACCCCCAAGACCTATTACACCCTTATAGAACCCAGTGAGTTTATTCAGAACGTCACCTATTGTATGTGGCATGTATTACTGGCTTATTTACATCCAGTAATCTATATGTCTCATCTGACACTGCCTTATTTTCAGCATGCAAAGAAGGAGTCACTCACAACACCTACACACACCTTCCTACCTTGCAATTATTTATTCACTTTTCCTTGCTTGCTATTTTAGCTACACTGGTAAATTAGCAAATGCTTTACCGCAATGGTACAAACATCAAACCCTTGTGATTCCCCTGTATATAAATGATTCACAGATGCATGAATGACCACAAAATCCCAGCGTTTTCTTTTTTTAGACTCTGTATTATATAGCAATTATAAACATAAATACATTTTACCACATGATATCACAGCATTGACTACCAAAATATAAAAGAGAACAGAAAACAACAGGCACATTGCAAAAAAAAACGAATTTGGTGTTCGGCACTTTTAAACATGGAGAAATGTGAACATGCAGTATTTTTTTCTAACTCCCTGCACTGCTAACACATAATTTCATCTCCCATTCATTATTTTTCCTCACTTGGCACTAACTCACCCAGGCCAGTGAAGTCTGAAGCTCTCATCAGGATTTTATCTGTACAACCTCACCGCTTTGCAGACCCAGTGCTAAGAACTCCTTCACATGTGTGGGGAGCTCCCAGCTGTCTAAGTTCGTAGCTAGCGCTCACACTCATATGGAGTCCAGCAGCATGTATAATGTAGCAATGTCTGTCTCTCTGTCTCAGCACGATCTGAACTCTTCCCCCTGGTTATTCCTTAAGAAACTCCTCCTGCCTATTATCCCTAGGTCAGCCCTATTGACGTGGCCCATCCACCCTCAAACTCTACCAATCAGAATACAAGAATGTGTCCTGTTCCAGCCCTCGTTTTTCAAGACAATGAAGATTTCAGCTCTGCAAAGCAATTGTTTCTGTTTTACTTCCTTCCAGTGCCATATTTCTGCTCTCCATGGGAAGAAAAATGCTCACACTGACTGAGTGTGCATCTCTTCATGGAAAATAAAGTGAATTTTAACTGTGCATGTAAAAAAATAGAATGCATTTCATTGTGCACAAAAACTGCATTAATAATGTTAGCAGGGTTGAAGTTAATATATTAGTAAGGCAGTTAGTATAAGGTTAATTAATTATGTATTTCTAATGCAGTTCACAAACATGAAAACATCCAATTTGTAAAATGTGCACCTCTTCATTTTAAAATGACAGCACTCTGTGCTAAAACATTTTACTAAATTTACCTGCTGGCTGTTACTGAAAACTATTTTTCACCTATTGTGCACCTATTTTGAAATGGCTGCATTTAGATATGGCATACTGCATACTATCAATAAAATCCCCAAATATATCCTTACTTACCCTCCTTTTCTGACAATTCTGGCTAATAAACCCATAATTGAAGGAAACTCTCTTTTTCCATTGTTGTTACAAGAATCACGGTTGAAATAATAGCATCTTAATAAAATGAATATTTAAATATTTCATAACAAACCATTGCTTAATCATAACAAAAGTGAAACAGATCTCAAATGGGGCCATCAGTCCTCACACACATGTGCATGTGCATGTATAACGGAACATTGCACATGTATATTTCCAACCTAAGTGTCCACGTATGTTTGAATGTCTTTTTCAATCATAGTCTTTATATATGTGTGAAATAAACATTACTAACTTAAACAATTAAATAAAATAACAAACTTGTGGGTCTCCATTATTCCCATTTTCAGTCACATAGGACAATACTATGCTCCACTAGCAACGCTGCAAAATTAACTTCAACTGACTACTGTTTCATTGGTGGCATTCACCATCTTCATGACCGCACCTCTGAGATGTCCTGATCACCAAACTTCCATTACATCATCCGTTTAGTGGAATTCTTCCAGCCTGGTGCTCTTGGACGTCTTTCCACAGAAATCATCTCTTTTAGCATCACAGTCTATTTGTCTTCACCTCCATATTTCGGTCTGGAGGCTTTCCTGGGGCTTCATCCTGTGGACTCCAGGAATCTATCATCTCTTGCGTCCTCCGGTCCTGCGACCTCCAACCCCTGCGAGTGTTCATCTCTTCATGGAAAATAAAGTGAATTTTAAACCATGCATGTAAAAACATAGAATGCATTTCATTGTGCACAAACACTGCATTAATAATATTAGAGGGGTTGAAGTTAATATATTAGTAAGGCAGTTAGTATAAGGATAATTAATTATGTATTTCTAATGCAGTTCGCACACATGAAAACATCTCATTTGTAAAATGTGCACCTCTTCATCTTAAAATGACAGCACATTGTGCTAAAACATTTGACTAAATACTCTGAAAAATGTGCCTGCTCGCTGTTACTGAAAACTATTTTTCACCTATTGTGCACCTATTTTGAAATGGCTGCATTTAGATATGGCATACTGCATACTATCAATAAAATCCCCAAATATATCCTTACAGAACATAAATGCACTCTCTTCAACCATCTTTCACAAGACCACATCCCTAATGAACAATTTGTATATGTATCCATACCAAATTCTGAATCCATTACATCTCACCAGCTTCTGCAGAATGCAAATCATGGAATATTATGCCCTTTTTGCAATTCAGACAATCGTTCCACCTTACAAATTAACTCACATAGCCAATATGTCATAGTAATGCTTCTAAGGTACAATGCAGATGGTACCAAAAATAATTGTAAATTGAGAGGCTTCACGCACAGCCAGGTATCTCTTGGAAAGAAAACCTTCACAACAGTAGGTATAATATACCACACTTCAGGGCACTACACTGCATATGTCAAAAAAAGAAGTGGTTGGTTTGAATGTAACAATACCTGCGTTACTCCAAAACATAGCTTACCAACGAATTTAACAAATGGCTACTTAATATTCCCTCAACCCAATTTAGTCATTTAACTGTAGCACAATTAAAAGTTAGACTACGCCAACATGTATCTAACTATTTTAAGCATACCCTTAATCACAACATATTTCCCAAATGTACTATGACACTTACACTCACATAATTGTAATCAGGTTTAATTAATCCTGTATGGATTTGTTTTCCCAATGACCCAATGATTATTTAATGTCAATACAACAGCAGTGTCTCATACACTAATATTGTACCACACGTAGTTCTTAAAATGTACTGTTTATGAGGGTCTAAAAAAGTAAATGTATATGTAAAATTGTATACAATTAAAGCTTTTAAACTATCCTGCTTAACACATTGTACTATTTTTTTTTTTCTCCACAGAAAATGAACCAGAGATTCCAGCTTCATAACTCTATGGAACTAAGTAACCATACCAAGCACAATTAAATACATATTCTATAAACACTATCCTCAATTGTACTACAATCATAACTACCAGATGCAGTTCAATTACATAATTCCACCATATTATAAACACGTTATACTCCCACTATATTACCTATAATTACTATACACATATTACTACTGCAGTGATTCTGACCATGCCCCTACTTCATTACCTATAAATACTATACACATATTATTACTGTGGTGGCTATGCCCCCAGGATCTGGCCACTGGCCACAACCACCAGAATTCAATGAACTATAAAAAAAAGTATGTACCATACACTGACAACTAATAAAACTCACCCTGACCCCCCTGCAATTAAAATGATTGTCAGCGCACACCGAAATTGATACAACATGGCAGGTATTTCAGAAAATGTGGTGCACCTCACTCTTTTCACCACCCAATCAGCGGGCGCGTCTGCTGACCTCACGCTGCCCTCTGGACTAATCAGAGGCCTGTCTGAGGACCAAATGGGGAAGTGAGAATGCAACCAAACCCAGATACCACTACTTTTAAATTACTGGACGGATTTACACCAAATCTACAAAAGCATGCTTTTGGGACCAAGCCGCCTCTCCTGCCACAAATTAGGTGAACATCTGTCCAGCAGTTTGAGGTGTAGGCTTAAGCACCATATTTTTTCCATTGCGTTTATTAGAAAAACCACACATTTTGGGCCCCCCCTATAAGTTTTCCCCACCAAAGGTGAAACCTCACCAATATTTGCAGAATCAATGTGATGAGGCCATATACTTTTTATGCAAAGTTTCACGTGGATTTGTCTGCAGGAGGCAAAGATATAAGCTGCCAAAAAAGTGCTCTTCATATGGGTTGAGGAACTTAACCATAACTACACGGCTGCTACCGCAAGCCGTGAAATATAAGAGTCAACGTTTATCTGTGGGTTTGTAGAGGGATTTGCTGGTTTGTGGGTTTGTCGCTTGGCGAAGCATTGTTCCTTATGCAATTCCAATTTGTTTCACCTATCAGCACTACATTTTACATAGTTACCTGTTAGGTCCCTTCATAAATTACTGGCTAAATGACATTTAGACACCCCACCCCTTTCATGGATTTAAGCAAAAAATAAAAAATCTTTGTGGGTTTGTGGCATGTCGACATAGCAATAAATGTTCAGTGGGAAGGTAAACAAAAAAATGTATGAAATGCGAATGGACCTGAGAGGCAAAGGTGAAGGCAGGTAGCATTCCGGAAGTTTCAAAAATGTTGCTGCATCAGGTGAAATTACTTTTCCAGAGGATTTTTGCAAGATGATGCCTGCCGACGAAGCCATAAACGTTGTTCCCCGGGAAGGGAAACAAAAAAATGTGTTTCTGAACAAGCTTTACACTGCCTTAAACCATGTTCACCAGGACAGGAAACAACAATTTTTGGCACATCAGGTGAAATGTCTTTTCTGAACATTTTTGCGAAATGGTGCCTGCCAACGAAGCCATGAACCACGCTCACCAGGAGGGAAACAAAACATTTTCAGGGTAATTCATAGAATTTCGCACAAAAGTGGCACACGCGGCTGGCGTGCGCTAAAATCGATTTCCGCGCACAGTGTATTCATGGATTTTAGCCTCCAAAACCAGCCGTGGCGCAGAGTGGCGCAGTGACCCTGCAGCAGCACCAGTTACGCCCCCAAGAACGCCCTCGCGCAAGGAAAAGCCATCAAAATTCCTAATTCAGCGCAAAGGGCTGCGCTAAACCTGGACCAGTTTACAGGGCTGCCAAACAGCAAACGCCAAGCAGGGAACGTGTATTACTGGGGTGCGAGTGAAGTTTCACACGCGAAAGGGCCTGTGCGTGTGGGGTACGTGTATTAATGGGGTGCACGGGAAGTTTCACACGCGATTGGGCTGGGTGCGTGTATTTCAGGGGTGCGCAGGAAGTTTCACACGCGAATGGCCTGGGTACGTAAATTTCAGGGGTGCACAGGAATTTTCACATGCAATTGGGCCTGGGTACGTGTATTTCAGAGGTGCATGGGAAGTTTCACACGCAATTGGGCTTGGTACGTGTATTTCAGGGTGGCGCGGGAAGTTTCACACGCGATTGGCCTGGGTATGTGTATTTCGGGGGTGCGTGGGAAGTTTCACACGCGATTGGGCTTGGTACGTGTATTTCAGGGATGCGCGGGAAGTGTCACACGCGATTGGGCTGGGTACGTGTATTTCAGGTGTGCGCGGGAAGTTTCACATGCGATTGGCCTGGGTACGTGTATTTCAGGGGTGCGCGGGAAGTTTCACATGCGATTGGCCTGGGTACGTGTATTTCAGGGGTGCGCAGGAAGTTTCACATGCGATTGGCCTGGGTATGTGTATTTCATGGGTGCGCGGGATGTTTCACATGCGATTGGAGTAGGGTACGTGTATTACCAGGCTGCGCATGAAGTTTCACATGCAATTTTGCTGTCAGAGCGGGGAACGCGTATTTCGGGGGTGCGCGGGGAGTCCTACATGTGAATTGGCAGTGTGGGTCCTCCCAGGTGTCCCCTCTACCCTGCACCCCTGGTCATGTCCCGCAGGCAGCATATCCACCATGGGCATGGCCCCCAGCCAAGCCACATGTCACATTGCAATATGATCACCAACTCATGTCTCCCAGCACCCCCACCCCCACCCCCCAGCAGTGCAGGGCACCTGCTAGCAGGCTCCCACACATGTCCCCCAGCACCCTCACCCCCCAGCAGTCAGGGGCACCTGCCAGCAGGCCCCCACATATGCCACATATGCCCCCCAGCACCCCCACCGCCCAGCAGTCAGGGGAACCTGCCAGCAGGCCCCCACACATGTCCCCCTGCACCCCCACCCCCCAGCAGTCAGGGTCACCTGCCAGCAGGCCCCCACACATGTCCCCCTGCACCCCCACCCCCAGCAGTGCATGGCACCTGCCAGCAGGCCCCCACACATGTCCCCCAGCACCCCCACCGCCCAGCAGTCAGGGGTACCTGCCAGCAGGCCCCCACACATGTCCCCCTGAACCCCCACCCGCAAGAGGTCAGGGGCACCTGCCAGCAGGCCCCCACACATGTCCCCCTGCACCCCCACCCCCCAGCAGTCAGGGGCACCTGCCAGCAGGCCCCCCCAGCAGTCAGGGACACCTGCCAGCAGGCCCCCACTCATGTCCCACACATGTCCCCCTGCACCCCGACCCCCCAGCAGTCAGGGGCACCTGCCAGCAGGCCCCCACACATGTCCCCCTGCACCCCCACCCGCAAGAGGTCAGGGGCACCTGCCAGCATGCCCCCACACATGTCCCCCTGCACCCCCACCCCCCAGCAGTCAGGGGCACCTGCCAGCAGGCCCCCCCAGCAGTCAGGGGCACCTGCCAGCAGGCCCCCCAGCAGTCAGGGACACCTGCCAGCAGGCCCCCACTCATATCCCACACATGTCCCCCTGCACCCCCACTCCCCAGCAGTCAGGGGCACCTGCCAGCAGGCCCCAACACATGTCCCCCTGCACCCCCACCCCCCAGCAGTCAGGGGCACCTGCCAGCAGGCCCCCACTCATGTCCCACTTATGTCCCCCTGCACCCCACCCCCCCAGCAGTCAGGGGCACTTGCCAGCAGGCCCCCACACATGTCCCCTAGCACCCCCACCCCCCAGCAGTCAGGGGTACCTTCCAGCAGGCCCCCACACATGTCCCCCTGCACCCCCACCCCCTAGCAGTCAGAGGCACCTGCCAGCAGGCCCCCACACATGTCCCCCAGCACCCCCACCCCCCAGCACTGAGGGGTACCTGCCAGCAGGCCCCCACTCATGTCCCACTCATGTCCCCTTGCACCCCCACCCCCCAGCAGTGCAGGGCACCTGCCAGCAGGCCCCCACTCATATCCACTTGCACCCCCACACCCAGCAGTGCAGGGCACCTGCCAGCAGGCCCCGACTCATGTCCCCCAGCACCCCCACCCCCAGCCCTGAGGGGCACCTGCCAGCAGAGCCCCACTCATGTGCCACTCATGTCCCCTTGCACCCCCACCCCCAGCAGTGCAGGGCACCTGCCAGCAGGCCCCCACTGATGTCCCCTTGCACCCCCACCCCCCAGCAGTCATGGGAACCTGCCAGCAGGCCCCCACACATGTCCCCCAGCACCCCCACCCCCCAGCAGTCAGGGGCACCTGCCAGCAGGCCCCCCAGCAGTCAGGGACACCTTCCAGCAGGCCCCCACTCATGTCCCACACATGTCCCCCTGCACCCCCACCCCCCAGCAGTCAGGGGCACCTGCCAGCAGGCCCCCACACATGTCCCACACATGTCCCCCTGCACCCCACCCCCCAGCAGTCAGGGGCACCTGCCAGCAGGCCCCAACACATGTCCCCCTGCACCCCCACCCCCCAGCAGTCAGGGGCACCTGCCAGCAGGCCCCCACTCATGTCCCACTTATGTCCCCCTGCACCCCACCCCCCAGCAGTCAGGGGCACTTGCCAGCAGGCCCCCACACATGTCCCCCAGCACCCCCTCCCCCCAGCAGTCAGGGGTACCTTCCAGCAGGCCCCCACACATGTCCCCCTGAACCCCCACCCCCTAGCAGTCAGGGGCACCTGCCAGCAGGCCCCCACACATGTCCCCCAGCACCTCCACCCCCCAGCACTGAGGGGCACCTGCCAGCAGGCCCCCACTCATGTCCCACTCATGTCCCCTTGCACCCCCACCCTCCAGCAGTGCAGGGCACCTGCCAGCAGGCCCCCTCTCATGTCCCCTTGCACCCCCACACCCAGCAGTGCGGGGCACCTGCCAGCAGGCCCCGACTCATGTCCCCTAGCACCCCCACCCCCCAGCCCTGAGGGGCACCTGCCAGCAGGGCCCCACTCATGTCCCACTTATGTCCCCTTGCACCCCTACCCCCAGCAGTGCAAGGCACCTGCCAGCAGGCCCCCACTGATGTCCCCTTGCACCCCCACCCCCCAGCAGTCAGGGGCACCTGCCAGCAGGCCCCCACACATGTCCCCCAGCACCCCCACCCCCCAGCAGTCAGGGGCACCTGCCAGCAAGCCCCCACACATGTCCCACTCATGTCCCCTTGCACCCCCACCCCCCAGCAGTACAGGGCACCTGCCAGCAGGCCCCCACTCATGTCCCACTAATGTCCCCTTGCATTCCCACACCCCAGCAGTGAAGGGCACCTGCCAGCAGGCCCCCATACATGTCCCCCAGCACCCCCATCCCCCAGCAGTCAGGAGCACCTGCCAGCAGGCCCCCACACATGTCCCACACATGTCCCCCTGCCCCCACCCCCCATCATTGACAGGCACCTGCCAGCAGGCCTTGACACATGTCCCCCAGCCAACACGTCATCACAATCCAGATCCCTGGCTCTTATGGCCACACAAATCCCACCCCACAGCACCCCAGTCCAAACACCCAACCAAGCTTTACATCCTCTCCAAATTGAAATCCCCATTACATGATAGATCACAAATAAGCAGTATGCGCATGACTACAAGTCTGTCCGACCCACACAATGGCAACACATGACTGAGAAAACCCACATTGTGACATGCATTAAACCAATGAGAGAAGACCACACATTGAAGTAAGAAACAAATATGTAATCAAGTCAAAATTAAGGGAATGATATAAAAACACACAATAATGCCAATAATAATGAAAATGCAGCATGTCCCAAAAAATGATAAATAAAAACAAATGAGAATCCAAATTAATCCAAATGAAAATGTGTCCAAAGTCACCGTCCAACAAAGCAAATCCAAAGGGAAAGAAAAGCGTAATATCCTTTGCTCCATGGTGAAGAAAAATAAAGATGAAGGAGAAAAAATCCACTGTAAAACTATGTACAAATAGCAAATCCAGGGTCCATGAGCCCAACGGCATAAATGAAACCTGCAATGAAACCTACCTAATTACTAACTATATACAAAAATGTGGGGCATAGTCCATGTGCCCCAAATGAAAGAAAAAAGAAATGAAACTTAACACTAATGAACTATATACAATGGTGGCGGGCAAGTCCAACGGCTCACTTGTTGATGTCATGGGCCAGGGCATCATCGAACTCCTGTTCAATGTCTTGGAGGCGGGCCTGTTCTCTGGCCCCGAGGTCTCGCAGGAATAATGCGGTGTCCAGCTCCAACTCCCTGCGAATTCCCTCGAGGCACTCAGCCCGCCTCAGCGCACTGCGCATGGAGTTCTCCGCCCTGACCATCGTGAGTCGTGCCTCCTCCACCCGCCGCCGCACCGCACCTATCTGCTGGCCCAACCGCTGCCACACGGAAGACACTCCCATTCCAGGGTCCTCCTGCCCTCAGGCCGATGCCTGCCCCTCTGATGTAGATTGCCCAAGCCATGATGCCTCCCATGTTGAGCCTGCCGCTGCCTCCGATGCAACTGCCTCTGCCAGCACGACGGCATCCAGGCTGATGGAATCCACCGACGCCATCGTGCACGTGCCCTGATCGATGATGCCGGCACATCCTCCATCTGCTGGGGTCCAGTTGCTGTGGTGTCCACCCCTGCTGGACCTCCGACTCCCGACTGTAGCAGGGATGGGATCACCACCAAGCTGGCTGCGTTGGTCAGGGCAGGTCCACAGGGGGGCCTGGTGGCATCTGGGCTGGAAGACGGCATGGAGAACGACTGGCGCATAGTCTCCACAGAGGAAGAGAGGGCCGCCAGAGTGGCCGACACATGAACAAAACCCCCGACCATGGCCACTCCCAACTGGGCCACATTGGCACGCTGCTCTTCGTGATGATGTGCGTGCTCCCCCCGGGAAGCGCGCACCTCATCACGAATGTTACGCATGCACATCGCGACACCAATCAGGACCTTCTCCATACGGCCAGGGGTCCCCTCGTCCACAGGTAGAGGAGTGTCAGATGACATGGACATCCCCCCTACCTGCGGACGGGCCTGGGGTGGGGCATCCCTGCTGGTGCATGGTGGTGCAGTCAAAGGGTCAGGGACAGCGACATGCACAGGCCCCTCCGCGGTGACCTGTGCTGCCTCCTGCCCCTGGCCCTGGACTGCACCACTTGCACCAGTGGTACCACCCCCACCAGGCCCCATGTGCGGCTTAGTAGCGGCCTCCTCCTCCTCTGTGGAAACCACCAACCTGGATGGCTCCACACCGTCTTCTGCCGTTGCAAGCCCCTGTGGGGGCTCACCCACCCCTTCCGCTGCAGCCGTAGTGGCAGACACAGCACCAGTCCCGTCACTCCTGGACGATGGTAAATTCTGGGAAGGTGACTAGGCCTTGCATCGCGGGCTGGTGGGGGCATCCCCGCCGCTTTGCTCCACAGCACCGTCTCCGCCCTCTTCATCACTTGCCGCTGTGTAGAGGGAGACATAGAACACAAGCATCAGGGTAGTGTACAATGGTCCCCTAGACAGGAAGCAATAGCAGATTAGTGGCACTGTCAAACATCACTTCCATCATGTCCCTCCACAACACATGGGTCAGTGCAGGCAAAACACATGCCGTAACAGGCATGGCACATGCTCTGCACATTAGCCTACATGTCCAAGGGACTCTTAAAACATATAATGCTGGTTTGAAACTCACATGCATCATGGGTCATGCCCATCACATGCACACACTTCACCCTAGTTTCATCCATCTGGCCTCGTACACCCCAGACACAGTGGATACAAGGATGAGTAGGCTGTATCAGTGAATCTGAACATTGTCACAGACATGTGTCATGCATCCATGGCATTTCCAAGTCACAGACACACAAGTCAGACACACAGACATGGACACCATGCATGTCCATGACATCAGCACCCATCTCTCACACCCCATCCATGTCCAATAACAGAGACAGGCATACATTAATGTGTGTATTCCCCATGCTGCTCCGCATGTTGCATTGTAACACATGCATCAACCATGTGGTTCACACATTACTGGTCTCACATGCATGACCATGATGTCCCTGCACACACACATACTTACATGGCCTATGTCACACATACAGGCAGGTATCAGACAACCAGCACCCTGCAACATGCCCTGTCTCACACAGCAATGCTTGGCCACTTACCGCTCAACTCCGGATGGGTCTGCCTCCGAAGGATCAGGGCCTGGAGCGCTGGGCCTACGTGTTCCAGGACCCTCATCTGGATGGTACTCATGCTGCCCCGGCCCCCCTCCATGAGGCGCCGGGCCTTTTCGAGGGTCCTGGTCCTCAAGTGCTCCCAGCGCTTCTTGACATGTTGGTAGTTACGGGTTGCCACCCCCTCTGCGTTGATGGCAACCACTAAGTCATCCCAGATCCTCTCCCATCCTTCCTTGTTGGCGCGTCTTGTTCCGAAGAGGGCATCATAATGCCCCAGGACATTCTTCACCAGGACACCAACTTCGGTGGCAGTGAAGCTGGTGGCCCTCTGCCTCTCTAGCTGGGGGTTGCCAGTGGTGCCAGATGGAGATGTGCCCGACATGGCAACCCCAGAGGCAGGAGTGGGTGGGCAACTAGGTTCTGGGGCTGGGCTGTGGAGCGATGGAATCCCAGTCGGGAGTCTTCTGTTCCAGCAGGGGTGGACACAGCAACTGCACCCCTGCAGATGGCTGACGTGCAGGCACCAAATAGCAGGGCACGTGGGCAGCAGGCAGGCAGGCAGCAGCAGATGGCTGGTGGGAGCGTGCTCGGGGCTCTTGGGGGCAGGAAAATGGCCTTCAGGGCAGGAGCATGGTCTTCCGTGTGTGTACACGTGGCCAGCTTGATACGGAGTGATTTGGCACGTGAAAATCTTGCACATCAGCGTGTAATTCGAGGAAAGGCCCTTAGCGCGTAAGCGCATCAGCACACATACGCGATATCATTGGATCAAAGGCCCTTAGCGCGTAAGCGCGTCTGTGACGTATTGTGCACGGGCATTGTCCTTTCACGTGTAAAACTTGACCGCGCACCCCTGAAATACACGTACTCCGCTCGTACAGGGCCCTTTCGCGTGTGAAACTTCAAGCGAAACCCGTAATACACGTACCCTGCTGAAATCGTGGGTGGAACTTAACGCAAACCCCAGGAATACACGTACCCTTCTGAAATCGCGGGTGAAACTTCCCGCGACCCCAAGGAATACACATACTCCGCTCAACAGGGCCTTTTCGCGTGTAAAACTTCACGCTGTACCCCAGAACTACACGTACCCCGCTCGCTCTCACAGGGCCAATATTTCTGGGCTTCGCGGGAAGTTTCACACGCGATTCCAGCAGGGTACGTGTATTTCTGGGGTTCGCAGAAAGTTTCACACGCGATAGGCCCTGTGCGAGTGGGGTACGTGTATTTCTGTGGTGCGCGGGAAGTTTCACACGCAATTCCAGCAGGGTACGTGTATTTCTGGGGTTCGCGGGAAGTTTCACAAGCGATAGGGCCTGTGCGAGTGGGGTACGTGTATTTAGGGGGTATGCGGGAAGATTCACACGCGATTCCAACAGGGTACGTGTATTTCTGGGGTTCGCAGGAAGTTTCACATGCGATAAACCCTGTGCGAGTGGGGTACGTGTATTTCGGGGGTGCAGGGGAGTCCTACACGTGAATTGGCAATGTGAGTCCTCCCAGGTGTTCCCTCTACACCCTCCACGGCCCCAGCAGGCAGCCCACACCACAGGGGACTACCCTGCACCCCTGGTCATGTCCCGCAGGCAGCCCATCCACCATGGGCATGCCCCCAGCCAAGCCACATGTCACCTTGCACTAGTGATCACCAACACATTACCCCCTTGCACTCCCGCCCCCCAGCAGTGCAGGGCACCTGCCAGCAGGCTCCCACTCATGTCCCCTTGCACCCCCACCCCCCAGCAGTCAGGGGCACCTGCCAGCAGGCCCCCACTCATGTCCCACTCATGTCCCCTTGCACTCCCACCCCCCAGCAGTGCATGGCACCTGCCAGCAGACCCCCACTCATGTCCCCTTGCACCCCCACCCCCAGCAGTGTAGGGCATGTGCCAGCAGGCCCTCACTCATGTCCCCTTGCACCCCCACCCCCCAACAGTGCAGGGCACCTGCCAGCAGGCCCCCACTCATGTCCCACTCATGTCCCCTTGCACCCCCACCCCCCAGCAGTGCAGGGCACCTGCCAGCAGGCCCCCACTCATGTCCCACTCATGTCCCCTTGCACCCCCACCCCCCAGCAGTGCAGGGCACCTGCCAGCAGGCTCCCACACATGTCCCCTTGCACCCCCACCCCCAGCAGTGCAGGGCATCTGCCAGCAGGCCCCCACTCATGTCCCACTCATGTCCCCTTGCACCCCGACCCCCCAGCAGTGCAGGGCACCTGCCAGCAGGCCCCCACTCATGTCCCACTCATGTCCCCTTGCACCCCGACCCCCCAGCAGTACAGGGCACCTGCCAGCAGGCCCCCACTCATGTCCACCTGCCCCCAGGTCATGACGATCCTCAATCATGGCCCTTATGGCCAGCTTCCCCAGCCCAAAGACCCAACCAAGTATTGCATCCACCCACATAGAAAAGGCAATTACATGATACAACCCCAATGGCAAGTATGTAAATGAACACATGTCCGTCCCACACACACAATGGTTGCAAGTGAATGTGAAAACCCATATCATGACATGCTTGAAACCAATGAGATAATACCACACATCGAAGTATGAAGAAAAAAATGTATTAAAAGCAACATGAATGGAATTAAAATCAAACAAACAACAATGGGAATAAAAAAAGAAAAGCTTCATGTCCGTAAAATAATGAAAAACAAGAAATCATAATCCAAAGGAAAGGTGTCCAAAGTCACAGTCCAACAAAACAAATCCAAGGGAAAACCATTGCTCCATGGGGAAATCCAAAAAAAAGAGATGAATCCAATAGTGAACTATATACAGATGAACAATCCAGGGTCCATGATCCCAACTGAAGAAATGAAACCTATCAAAAATACTACCTAATGAAAAACTATATACAGAAATGTGGTGCATTGTCCAAGCGCAACCAAAATAAAGAAAAAAACAAAGGAAACCTAACACTATCTAACTATTTACAAGGGCAGCGGGCTAGTCCGACGGCTCACTTTTAGATGTCCCGGGCCAGGGCATCATCGAACTCCTGCTCAGTGTCCCGGAGGCGGTCCTCTTCCATGGCCAGAGGGTTCGCAGGGATGACGACATGATCTCCTCCAACTCCCTGCGAATTGCCTCGATGCACTCGGCCCGCCTCAGGGCCCGCCTCATGGAGTTCTCCGCCCTGACCATCATGAGCCGTGCCTCTTCTGCCCACTGCCGCTCCGCATGTATGGCATGGCCTAACCGCTGCCACACGGAAGACACTTCCCGTCCTGGGTCCTCCTGCCCTCTGGCCGATGCCTGCCCCTCCGATGACGAAGGCCCCGAGCCATCATGGCTCCCACCTTGTTGCTGCTGCTGCTGTGCCTCTGCCCGTGCCCTGGCTCTTGCTGCCTGCACATCCTCCTCCGGCTGGGTTGCAGTTGTTGAGGTGGCCACCCCTGCTGGACGTCTGACTCCCGACTGTGGCAGGGATGTGTCCTCCACCAGCCTGGCCGCAGGGTCAGAGGCAGCTCCACAGGGCACCCAGGTGACACATGGGTGGGAAGATGGCACAGAGTATGACTGGCGCATATGGGGTTCAGTTGAGGAGGGGGTCGGAACAAGGCCCAGCAAACGGAGGAATCCGGCCCTGGTGACCTGCTCCAGTAGGTCGACGTGGTCAATGAGCCATTCGAGACGACATGCAGTCTCCCCATGAAAAGACTGCATTTTGCCTTGCATGGCCTGTTGACGCAACGCCACACCACCCAGGACAGGCTCAACCCGGTCCCGGACAGCCACGTCCGCAGGCAGAGGAAGGCCAGTTGTCGTAAGCTCATCCCCTGCCTGAAAACGGGTCTGGAAGTAGGTATCCCTGCTGGTACAAGATGATGCAGTCACAGGATCGGGGACAGAATTACACACAGGCACCTCTGCGGCGGCCTGTGCTGCCTCCTGTCCCTGCCCCTGCACTGCACCACTAGCACCAGTGGAATCCCCACCTCCACACCCCGTCTCTGTCCCTTGCACGGCCTCCTCCTCCACCAAACCCCCCACCAACCTGGATGACTCCGTGCCATCTTCCTCCGTCGGGCCCTGTGGGATCTCAGCTGCCCCTTTTACTGCCGAGGAGTCCAACTCTGACCTCCGCCTCTTGGACCTCCCCTCAGCAGCTGCGACCTGGGATGCGGCACCAGACTCCTCCCCGACGAGATGACAACCTGGGAGGGGAGCCGGGCCTCGCATCTCCGGCTGGTGGTGAGATCCCTGCCGCTGTGCTCCACGGCACCCTCTCCGCCCTCTTCATCATTCGACGCTGCAGACAGGGAGAGATAGGACACAGGCATCAGGGCACTGTACAATGGACTCATACACACATGACAGTTGCACACGAGTGTCATTGTCAAACTTCAGACATGGCATCACAATCCCCAACACACATGTCATTTCAAATCACACACATGAGCTATTCCACAGCCATATCGCAACAGCCAGCACCATCCATACACATACAACAGCATGAGCAGGCAAAGGTGAGCCAGACATCACATGAGACACAGGGAGTGCAATAGACATGCACACACGCCACCACACTTACATGCATGTGTAAACCTCCACCAAGTGTCACAGTGATAAGATCGGCATCCATGTCACATCTGGCAATCAGTCTTCTACATATCAGTCTCACATGCATCCATGTTGCATGACAGTTGCACACTTGTCAGATACACATACATACACATGTACACAGGGCAGATACATGCAGCTGGAACCAACATCCATGTGTGACACCACAACCTTGACAACTGACATACACAGTCATTCAAACATGTGTGCTCATACATCTGCATTTGGCCTGCATGCTTACCCACAAATACACTATCCATGCGTCTCACACATGAAAGGACTCGCATGTGTCAGCCTCACGGCCCTGTACATACACATCCATACATGGCCCTTCAAAACCACATGTGCAACCTGCACACTCCTGGCACACCACCACACGCACAGCTTCCAATCAGTATGCATGTACACTTACCGCTCCACTCCAGACGGGTGTGCCTCTCAAGGACCTGGACGTGGAGCGCTGGGCATACGCGTTCCAGGACCCTCATTTGGTCTTCCGACAGGTGGCCCCGGCGCCCCTTAGCATCCGCTGCCTTCAAGAGGCGCCGGGCCTTGTTGAGGGTCCTGGTCCTGAAGTCCTCCCAGCGCTTCTTAACATGATGGAATTCGCGGACTGCCACCCCCTCCGCGTTGATGGCAGTCACAATGTCCGTCCAGATCCTGGTCCGTCCTTCCTTGTCGGCACGCAACCTTCCGAAGAGGGCATCATACTGCCCCAGTACTTGCTCCACCAGGACACCAACTTCGGTGGCAGTGAAGCTGGTGGCCCTCTGCCTCTCTGGCTGGGTGTTGCCAGTGCCGCCAGATGGTATAGTGCTGGACATGGCAACCCCAGAGGCAGGAGTGGGTGGGCAACTGGGTCCTGGGGCTGGGCTGTGGAGTGATGGAATCCCAGTCGGGAGTCTTCGGTTCCAGCAGGGGTGGTCACAGCAACAGCACCCTGGCATGTGGGAGCGTGCTCGGGGCTCTGGGGGGCAGTAATTCATCCTTCTGGGCAGGAGCGTGGTCGACCGTGTGTGAACGCATGGCCAGCTTGATACGGAGTGATTTGGCACGTGAAAATCTTGCACGTCAGCGTGTAATTCGAGGAAAGGCCCTTAGCGCGCAAGCATGTCAGCGAACATACGCGATTTCATTGGACCAAAGGCCCTTAGCGCACGGGTGTTTCCCTCATAGCACTTGATGACAAAGCACACGTGGAAAAGCTGCATGTCCGAGTGTTAGCGCGTGTAATTGGAGGAAAGGGTGCGTACACGCGTAAGTGACGTGTACGTGTGGGCCGGTTTAAAAGGCACGTGTAGGACGCCATTTCCTTGTACGTGCTTTTTGTGGAGAGCAAGTGGGTGGATTCTGTACTTCTTGTCGTTTCACACGCGATTACTTCACAGCGCTTCAAGTTCGTACTCCCTGTTACCCCTGACAGCTTTCATTTTTCTACTTTTTTTGGGCCTGTTTCCTCAAACAGTGTTCACTTCTCCTTTTGTCTTGTCTCCTCAGACAGCGTACAATTCTTCTTTTGGCAGGGGTGCTGCCAACGCGCACACGTGCATATTTTTCACATTCTTTTTCCAGGCAGACGGTGAGTTCCGCATGTACTTAGGAACTGTGATTGCCCCGTGTGTCGCGTACCCCTTCAGAGGTCATTGTAGGCTGCGTGTATCACGCGCACGCTTATTTTTGTGTTTCTGGGTGCCACAGCATAGTGTGGGTTCATTTTTCCACGCACGTGGTCTACGAGGGGTTGTGTGCATGTTTATTTTTGTTTTTGGGCTGCCTGTAAGTTGCGTGACCCGTCATCTTCCCCCAGGGGTCACAGACAGCCTTGTTAGAGCACTAGGGTACGAATTCCATCTAGTACTCTACCCCTTTGACCCCCAATTGCCCAGGACAATAGTTTACTGCTCCTCCCATACGCACAACAACATCAGTGCCATGGTTGGGAGGCGACCAAGCGGTAAGGGAGGCAAAGGTGGCTGACCTTCAAAAGGTGGACGTGGTGGGCGCGGTAGGGGACGTGGGCAGGATTTTCAGGGTGCCCCTATTCCCCCATGTGTGGAGGACCAATCAGGGACACCCATGACCCCCCCAATGGTTGAGGGAAACGTGGCTGAGACCATCCCAGCTCAGCCCTTGTTGGACCAGCCCATTGTGGCACCTGACCTGGCACAGGATGACTCCCTGGCTGACTTCCAGGTCAGCCAGTCTAAGCCACGTGTGGCAGTGCAAGTTGTCACCAAGCCACGTGGATCTGGGGCAGCTATGTCATCTGCTGCCCCAAGTATGCAGGGTGGTGAGGCTGCAGGGGCAGCTGCAGCTCCATCCGCCCCAGCTCTGACTCTCCCAGCCAGGACAGTGTCAGTCCTGGTCCATCATACTGATGTTCTCCCTGCCAACATCGCACTTCAGACAATGCCTGCACCAAGTCCTATGGTCAATGTGCATTTGCACACTCCAACAACCCAGTCCACCGGTGATTCTGCCCCTACTGACCACAGCGGCGTTAGCCACTCTGGTTCCGCTCCACCTTCTAAAAAGAGGAAGAAGGGTGCTCTGGCACGACAGGCTGAGACCCCAGGCACGGCTACACACTCCAGTACCTCAAGGAAGCCTTGCTTCAATGATTCGGAACTTGATGCACTTGTGAGCTATGTGTTGCAACATAGCCACAAAATGGTGGTGACTGCATGGTCCAAGACCACACCTGGTCAATGTAAGGCACACTGGCAGACCATCGCCAACCACATAAGTTCCCTTGGATTTGTGAGGCGCCCAGCTGATGATTGCTACAAGCGGTGGAACGACCTGAAATGCAGAGCAAAGAACAAGCTGGCCTCAAGTCATGCCGCTACTCTGGTGACTGGCGGTGGGTCTCCACAAGAGGACAACAAACTCACTGAACATGAATCTGTTGCTGGGACCTTCGTCACAGAGGAACAGATCCGAGGTGTGGGAGAACTACCCGATTATGACACATTGTCCGGTGAGTGCCCATGCGTGTGTGTGTAATGCAAGTGTATGTTGTTTGGGTGACGGGTTCTGATTGAGTGGCAGGTGAGGGTGTGAGTGACTGAGTAGTATGGGTCACCCATGTGCTTCATCCAAAACATTCTGTGGCCTTGAATTTGGGTGTGACACTATCCCTTCTGCCCACAGTAGTAATTTAGCGCAAATTTACGGCAGTTGCCCTTGAGGTGGCATCATGCAACAACATTGTTTGTATTTTTCAGTGTTCTTTCAGGCTGATTGTTTCAATTCTCCCACTTTTGCAACACATTCCTCAGCCCTATTGTGACATATGTGAAATGCTTCTGTCACTGAAGAACCCCACATTGGCCCACATGTGTCACCTTGGTAGTTGAATGATTTGACCATTCAGGCTGAATGAGTATTGTCCTGATCACATGATGTTTTTGGGCCTGTTTGAATGTGGAACATGCTAATTGTTTCCTGTCATGTTGAAGTGCACAACCATTGATGTGTACATGGCCCTGCAATCACTGTATTTTTGTACACTGGATGTGTTGCAGTGTGTGGCACATGGTGTATCTTTTCACACTATGTGGCATTTTTCATCTTTTCATGACATCTCACATGGATGGGTGACAGTACTCATTCACTGATATATGGATGTACTTGTGGAATGTATCATGGCTATCTGTGTGATGGCATGTGTCATTTATGTGTATAGGACATGCCACTCGCAGGCCAATGTGTGATGGCAGTGCTACCCAGCATGCAGCAAATGTGTTGCTCTTCCATCTTGGTGTCATCAGTGTCAGACTTTTGCCTCCCCTTCCAACTCTGTGACAGTGCATGCATTTGAGGGTTATAGTCATGTGGGACATGTGTAAATCATGTACTGGTTCTATAGCTTGTCAGGCCTATTTGTGTGCTATGGTGCTAATGCCTGTTTCCATTTTTTGTCTTTCATGTTTTTGCAGGGGATGACGCACTTGATGCTGTTGAGGTTGAGGAGATGGTGCAGACCCGGGAGGAACCCGAGGCACAACCGGCCACCAGTGGGGGACGTGGTGTGGTGGTGGGTGAGAACCCACTCTTGCTGCAGACGATTCTGTCCAGGGGTGTCTCTGTGTGGACCTCCCCAGACATCTATTCAGGTGTTGATTCGGATGATGAGACCTATGTGGCGTCGCAGGTAAGTGTTTCTGGAAGGGGTTCTGTTCTGTCCAACCCACCTGCATCAGGGGTAGAACCCTCTATGGGGATGTCAGTGTTGGTTAGTCAGTCTTTGGCGGTTACGGGTTCAGGGTCACACTCCACAACATCTGATCCTGTTCCTGGGCCAGCAGATCAGAGGGGGAATGCAGTCCTGCAGCCTCAGGCAGTGCCGACACAGCAAGGCGCAGATCGCCTTGCCAAAAACAGGTGTAGTGCCCGCCGACGTGGTGGCCGTACGCCACAAGGCAATACCGCATGGGAACAATCCATGTACGTTATGGCAACCCAACAGGCAGCATCAGTTGAGATGATGGCTCAAGCAATGGAGAGGGGGGCTACTTCCATTGTCCCCCCTGAAAGGCAGATGGAGCAACTACAGCAGGCAACAGACTCCATTTGCAAATCACACAGGGAGGACATGTTGGCGTCCAACAGGGACAGACGGGCGGCACTGGAGACTCTATGCCAATCGATATCAATAGAGTCCCAGGGCCACAGAGAAGCCCTGAGGGTAGAACTCCATCACCTCAGGGAGACTCTTGTTGACCTTGAGACTTCCACTAACTATAGGACAGAACAGCAGCTGGAGTGGCTCACACGTTTGCTCTCAGCTGAGATGCAGGCAACTCGGGAGGAGATCCGGGCATCACGTCAGGTGCTGCATGGGGATCTCCGCACTATAATCCCCCAGAACGAGACCTTCCACACCCGCATGCTTGCTGCCATGGAGGACCATACCAGGGCTTTGCGTGGGCTGCCTCCCATAGCACCACCACCTCCTGTGGCAGCAGCAGCGGGTAATGATAGCGACAGCAGCAGTGCTCCAACATTGGCATAGCCGTGCAGGCCATGAGCCCATGGAGGTGTTTTTCTTTCCCCAACATCCACACAGGCGGCTGTTGGTGCGCACCCTGTCCTCGGACCTCCTGGGTGGCCTCCCCCCCCTGGCCCCCACATGGCCATTTTTGATTTTTGATTTTTGATTTTTTGATTTTTGATTTTTGATTATTTTTTAACAGTGTGTTGCCTTGTGTGGCTCCCGTGGGCATCCACTGTATTCCGCCTGGGCACATGCAGGCTTGTCCTGAGTTTGGGTTTGATGCTTGGGTTCGTGAGACACACACCCCTCCTGCTTCCTGTTTCCATGGGCTTGCAAAGGGTGTGATCAAGTGACAGTGACGTACACAGTGATGTTGGGCTCCCATGAGCTGTGTGGGCAGTCTGTAGTCAATACGGTGTAGACATTCCTTGTGTATATTGTTGTTGTATTGTGCACTGCATGTTGGAATTATGTATGCTTCTGCCTCTGAATTTGCAGGTTCATTCCTCATGTCTTCACAAGGCCGTCTACTTTGGAGATAGAGTTCATGTTGCATGCAGTACACAGACACGTTTTGAAGCCTGCAAGCCTACAGTTGGAAGAGGGCGATGTGGTGGCATATTCAGGTTGTAAGACTACGATTACTTTAACTAGTACTGTCATGTTTTAGTTATGTTTGAGCTTGTGTAGCTGCATTGTATTGTTGATAAGTATTTGGTCATGTGTGTTGTTTGTTCAACATTACTGGGAGCATATTGTGTGTGGCCAGTTTCCATTAGGGACACTGTACTTTGTGACACTTGTGTCAGGTTTTCGGGATTGCTTTGTTTGCTCTTACATAGCATGACATGCCATGGTGTGTTGGGTGGTGGTTCTGGGGAGGGGTTGGGTGACATGGCATTGTTCTCATGTTGTATTTTGCAAGGGAGTAATGCATTTAGCAGCATATGTGTCTTTCGATGGCACAGCATTGGTGGTGTTTCTGCAGGTAGGGATGCACACATTCTGACACTTCCAGGTGACCAATCTCAGGCTGGTATGGTTGTGACAGTTGACTGTCCCCTGGGTCATCATCGATTGTCAGCTGGTATGTAGCAGGGCTGTGTGCACTCCACAGGGGTGTGATTCTAAGTGAAGTAATTAGCCACCAGCTGCGTTCGGGCTGCCTCACCCCGTGCCCTTTCCCCTCCCATGCACAGCGGGCGTGCATGTGGTTGGGGATGTGGGGACACCACCATGTCCACCGACAGGCCCCGACGTGTTGCAACGTTGTGCAGGACACATGCTGACACTATCATCCTGCACACTACTGGGGGAGCGTATACAACTGCCTGCCAGAACGGTCAAGGGAGCGAAAGCGTGACTTGAGCACTCCGAATGTGCGCTCCACTATGCCCCGGGTTGCAATATGGGCTGTGTTGTATCTTACCTCGGGTGGCGTGGTGGGGTTCCGAAATTGGTGTCATCATATGGGTGCTCAGAGGATAGGCACTGTCCCCTGGGGAGGTGGTGATGGGTATCATTAGTAGGGTTGTGACATTACTCAGTATCTGGCATGCATGCATGTGCTGTGGCATTTATAGTCACCAAGCAGCCATGTATCGCGATGCCGCCCAGCTTCTAGGTCCGGTTTAGGGTGACATTCTGTAAATGAAACTGTCGTGGGTGGACCCTGGATAGTTGGCATATACTGAGGTGATGATTCCCTTGGCATCACATACTACCTGAACGTTGATGGAATACCAGTGCTTGAGGTTTCTGTAGATGTGCTCCGATGCCCTGGGGGGACATAGAGCCACTTGGGTGCAATCAATGGCACCTAGGACTTTGGGGAATTGTGCCACCCTGTAGAAATCCTGGACGGCAGCCTGCCTTTCTGCAGGTGTTCTGGGCAGGTATATGTGCCTGCGGACTGATGGGCATGCAGTCATGATGGCCAAGACCTGGTGTAGGCAGCGTGACTGCTTGGCCTGTGAAACCCCCCCCACTATGGCACTTGTCCGCTGAAATGATCCGGTGGCCAAAAAGTGCAGTACATTGAGGACCTTCTCCAGGGGGCTGAGTGCTTGGGAGCAGAGGGTGGGTGATGTGAGGTCATCCTCCCACTCACTGACCAGGTCGAGCATTATGTGAGGAGGAAACCTGTACCTTCCATACACCTGGTCATCAGGCATGCCAAAAAGTCTGGTTCTGGGTGTGAAAATTCTGGGCCTGACTATCCTCCTCCTCCTCCTGCGGTATCCCACGACCACTGCTGCTAGGAACGGTATGTTCATCCTGGCGTCTGAGCTTGCTTGTTGTTTGCGTGCATTTTTATGCTGCATGGGTCCACGTACGTCTGTTTCCTGCTGGCGTATGTGTTTCCGGATTAGCGCGTCTTTTTTGGTGTGTGCATGTGGGCATTCCGCGCATTTCCCTCCTGTACTTCCCTGCCCACCCCAGTAATACACGTACCTCGCTCGACCAGGCCCAATTGCGTGTAAAACTTCCCACGAGCCCCTGAAGTACACGTACCCCACTCGCCCAGGCACAATCGCGTGTGAAACTTCCCGCGCACCCCCGAAATACACGCTATTTTTGACACAGCGGGTGTCCGTGTTTGTTGCGTACCCCTTTGCACGTCATTTGTCCTAGAGGGCCACAGTATGGGACATTCATCAGAGCTGTATATACGGGCTTTTTGTTAGCGCACATTTTTTTAATGCGCAGGGATGCTACTGCCTGCCTTCGTGTGGCGGATATGTGTTGATGTACATAGTTGACTTTTGGTTTGTGACATGAGATCGCCATTTCACTACTGGGGGGTGGGGGTGTAAGGGGACACGAGTGGGGGCCTGCTGGCAGGTGCCCTGTACTGCTGGAGGGTGGGGTGCAAGGGGACATGAGTGGGGGCCTGCTGGCAGATGCCCCTGACTGCTGGGGGGTGAGGGTGCAAGGGGACATGAGTGGGGGCCTGCTGGCAGGTGCCCTGCACTGCTGGGGGTGGGGCTGCAAGGGGACATGAGTGGGACATGAGTCGGGGCCTGCTGGCAGGTGCCCAGCACTGCTGGGGGGTGGGGGTGCAAGCGGACATGAGTGGGACATGAGTGGGGGCCTGCTGGCAGGTGCCCTGTACTGCTAGGGGGGTGGGGGTGCAAGGGGACATGAGTGGGACATGAGTGGGGGCCTGCTGGCAGGTGCCCTGCACTGCTGGGGGGTGGGGGTGCAAGGGGACATGAGTGGGAAATGAGTCGGGGCCTGCTGGCAGGTGCCCTGCACTGCTGGGGGGTGGGGGTGCAAGGGAACATGAGTGGGAGTTGAGCGGGGGCCTGCTGGCAGGTGCCCCTCAGTGCTGGGGGGTGGGGGTGCAAGGGGACATGAGTGGGGGCCTGCTGGCAGGTGCCCTGCACTGCTGGGGGGTGGGGGTGCAAGGGGACATGAGTGGGACATGAGTGGGGGCCTGCTGGCTGGTGGCCGTCAGTGCTGGGGGGTGGGTGTGCAAGGGGACATGAGTGGGGGCCTGCTGGCAGGTGCCCCTCAGTGCTGGGGGGTGGGTGTGCAAGGGGACATGAGTGGGGGCCTGCTGGCAGGTGCCCTGCACTGCTGGGGGGTGGGGGTGCAAGGGGACATGGGTGGGACATGAGTGGGGGCCTGCTAGCAGGTGCCCCTGACTGCTGGGGGGTGGGGGTACAAGGGGACATGAGTGGGACATGCGTGGGGACCTGCTGGGGGGTGGGGGTGCAAGGGGACATGGGTGGGGCATGAGTGGGGGCCTGCTAGCAGGTGCCCCTGCACTGCTGGGGGTGGGGGTGCAAGGGGACATGAGTGGGACATGAGTGGGGGCCTGCTGGCAGGTGCCCCTCATTGCTGGGGGGTGGGTGTGCAAGGGGACATGAGTAGGGGCCTGCTGGTAGGTGCCCCTCAATGTTGGGGGGTGGGTGTGCAGGGGACACGAGTGGGGGCCTGCTGGCAGGTGCCCTGCACTGCTGGGGGGTGGGGGTGCAAGGGGACATGAGTGGGACATGAGTGGGAGCCTGCTGGCAGGTGCACCTCAGCGCTGGGGGGTGGTTGTGCAAGGAGACATGAGGGGGGGCCTGCTGGCAGGTGCCCCTCAGTGCTGGTGGGTGGGGGTGCTGGGGGACATGAGTGGGGACCTGCTGGCAGGTGCCCTGCACTGCTGGGGGGTGGGGGTGCAAGGGGACATGAGTGGGGGCCTGCTGGAAGGTGCCCTGCACTGATGGGGGTGGGGGTGCAAGGGGACATGAGTGGGACATGAGTGGGGGCCTGCTGGCAGGTTCCCCTCAGTGCTGGGGGGTGGGGGTGCAAGGGGTCATGAATGGGGGCCTGCTGGCAGGTGCCCCTCAGTGCTGGGGGTGGGGTGCAAGGGGACATGAGTGGGGGCCTGCTGGCAGGTGCCCTGCACTGCTGGGGGGTGGGGGTGCAAGGGGACATGAGTGGGTCATGAGTGGTGGCCTGCTGGCAGGTGCCCCTGACTGCTGGGGGATGGGAGTGCAAGGGGACATGAGTGGGACATGTGTGGGGGCCTGTTGGCAGGTGCCCTGCATTGCTGGGGGGTGGGGATGCAAGGGGACATGAGTGGGACATGAGTGGGGCCCTGCTGGCAGGTGCCCCTCAGTTCTGGGGGGTGGGTGTGCAAGGGGACATGAGTGGGGGCCTGCTGGCAGGTGCCCCTCAGGGCTGGGGGGTGAGTGTACAAGGGGACACCAGTGGGGGCCTGCTGGCAGGTGCCTTGCACTGCTGGGGGGTGGGGGTGCAAGCGGACTTGAGTGGGACATGAGTGGGGGCCTTTTGGCAGGTGCCCCTCAGTGCTGGAGGGTGGGTGTGCAAGGGGACATGAGTGGGGGGCTGCTGGCAGGTGCCCCTCAGTGCTGGTGGGTGGGGGTGCTGGGGGACATGAGTGGGGGCCTGCTGGCAGGTGCCCTGCACTGCTGGGGGGTGGGAGTGCAAGGGGACATGAGTGGGGGCCTGCTGGCAGGTGCCCTGCACTGCTGGGGGTGCAATGGGACATGAGTGGGACATGAGTGGGGGCCTGCTGGCAGGTGCCCCTCAGTGCTGGGGGGTGGGGGTGCTTGGGGACATGAGTGGGCGCCTGCTGGCAGGTGCCCTGCACTGCTGGGGGGTGGGGGTGCAAGGGGACATGAGTGGGGACCTGCTGGTAGGTGCCCTGCCCTGCTGGGGGGTGGGGGTGCAAGGGGACATGAGTGGGACATGAGTGGGGGCCTGCTGGCAGGTGCCCCTCATTGCTGAGGGGAGGGGGTGCAAGGGGACATGAGTGGGGGCCTGCTGGCAGGTGCCCCTCAGTGCTGGGGGGTGAGTGGGGGCCTGCTGGCAGGTGCCCTGCACTGCTGTGGGGTGAGGGTGCAAGGGGACATGAGTGGGACATTAGTGGGGACCTGCTGGCAGGTGCCCCTCAGTGCTGGGGGGTGGGGGTGAAAGGGGACATGAGTGGGGGTCTGCTGGCAGGTGCCCTGCACTGCTGGGGGGTGGGGGTGCAAGGGACATGATTGGTGGCCTGCTGGCAGGTGCCCTGCACTGCTGGGCCGTGGGGGTGCAAGGGGACATGAGTGGGACATGAGTGGGGGCCTGCTGGCAGGTGCCCTGCACTGCTGGGGGGTGGGGATGGAGGGGGTCATGCGTTTGTGATCAGTAGTGCAAGCTGACATGTGGCTTGCCTGGGGGGCATGCCCATGGTGGATGGGCCGCCTGCGGGACAGGACCAGGGGTGCAGGGTAGTCCCCTGTGGTGTGGGCTGCCTGCAGGGGCTGTGGACGGTGTAGAGGGAACACCTGGGAGGACCCACACTGCCAATTCACGTGTAGGACTCCCCTGCACCTCAGATATACACGTACCCCACTCGCACAGGGCCTGTCGCATGTGAAACTTCCAGCGCACCCCCGAAATACACGTACCCTGCTCGCCCAAGACCAATCGCGTGTGAAACTTCCTGCGCACCCCAGATTTACACGTACCCAGGCCAATTGCGTGTGAAACTTCACGCGAACCCCAGGAATACACGCACCCCACTCGCACAAAGCCTATTGTCTGTGAAACTTCCAGCGAACCCCAGATTTACACGCACCCCGCTTGCCCAAGGCCAATCATGTGTGAAACTTCCCACGCACCCCCGAAATACACGCACAGGCTATTTTTGACACAGCGGGTGCTCGTGTTTGTCGCGTACCCCTTTGCACGTCATTTGTCGTAGAGGGCCACAGTATGGGACAATCATCAGAGCTGTATATATGTGCTTTTTGTTAGTGCACATTTTGGCGCACATTTTTTTCATGCGGAGGGACGCTACTGCCTGCCTTTGTGTGGCGGACGTGTTTAGGCCTGTGCGCGTCTTGGCCCGTGCGCTGGTTTGCCCTATTCGATTCCATGAATATGTGTTGTAGGCGAGCGTGTGGGCGTTCCGCGCACTTGCCTCCTGTACTTCCACCGTGACGCCCACATTTTCACGCGTTGTTCCCCATTTCGCGTGTCACACCCCGTGTTACGCCTACTTTTGTTATGTGCGCCGCGCTATGTGCGCTTTCGCTGTGGCCGTAGCGCACGCCATTAGATGACCTGTGCACCGGCGTGCACCACGCAGATTTTCAGCGCATATCCCAGATTTTACTTGAGCACGGACTTCCATGAATCGATGTGCGCGGTTTTTGCTGTGATTTTCCCACTTGCACTGAGATTTTTGCACTTGCAATGCGATTTGCACGGTTTCGCACGCTTGCGCGGGACTTTTCAGCGCACATTAATTCCATGAATCGGCCTCTTTGTCTCTCAACCGATCCTGACATGAGGAACAAAACTCAAGGTACTTTGGTTGCCAGGGATGGGGCATGAAAACCTTGTGCTGGTTTAAACATATATTTTACTGGCGGAGTAGGCATGAGGTTTAGGAAATGCATTTCCCCCCTCCCACCTCCCACTTTGCATGCAAAAGGCTTTTAAAATGTTCCAGAGCAGTAAAACAACTGTAAAAGCCTAAGTAAGGAAATCTCACTAATTCTGTAAATTAATCACCTGTGAGAAGAGGGAGAGGGACAAAACGCACCTTGCTCCTTTGCATAAAATCAAAGAGCATTTCGGGAACTTCAGAATGACCACAGGATTTTAAATTTGACAAGTATGTCTGTGATAGTCATTTAAACTAAAATCCTTCTGAGCACGTGATGTAAACTAGATTTATTGCACATTTAATGTGTCACATCACTCACCCTATGGTATGTTATGTTATGTTAGAAATATTTCTATTATGCACTATCACCCAGAGGTATCCTGGTGCTAAGCAGGAAAACACCTTCAGCAGTGAGAACAGTAAGACCAGATGAACTCACTTAGGAAATAAAAGATTTTTGAGCAGTTTCTGAAATTTTGAAAAGTCCTCAGTTAACCTGAGGGCAAGAGGAAGTGAGTTCAACAAACAGGGGGCAGCCACGGAAAAAGCCCTGCCACCAAAATTAGCTTTCCTGAATTTGTGAACTACCAATAAACCAAGTTTAGCAGAACAAAGAGTCCTGGCAGGAGACATTTTCTCCTGAAGAAAAACCACAACCTGCTGGTGAATTGGAAAGGGCCTTAAACTTAATTCCGCTTTCAACAGGCAGCCAGTGAAGCCAAACTGAGGTGGAGCTGCTGTCGGAGTGCAGCAGAGTCTACAGGAAGTAGGGTGCTGTGTCCAATTAGGCCTGGAAACTCTGTAAAGCTGGGGGAGATGCAGCCTACAGACGGAAGCCCTTTTTTTAAATAGAACAAAGCTTCTTCAACTCTGGTCAATTACAGTATGGTTATCTGCGACTCCTACCACAGATATGGCCCAATTGGAAATACCCAAATGGGTGAGCCCAACTAATTGGGTCCTGATTCGATTTGTCTGTTCATTTATTGTGCCATTTTTGTGTGCAAATGCAGGGGTGTTGCTGTGCCTTGGGTTGAAATTAACAATCTGTAATCAATTACCTCCTTCCTTTGGGTGCATTGTGTCTTCTAGGGAGGCAATACACACGATGGGGAACGTTGGATATAAAAAACGCATGGTGGTAAGTAAACCTGGCAGCATCATTAGGGAAAGCCAGATAGGGTCGTATTGACCTATGAAGATTGGTAGTAGAAACACTAGGGGGTTAGGTCATCTATTGGCTGAAGAGGGGTCTGGTAAGAATTTGGCGGATTATGACATATTTATTTTACAGGAAACCTGGTTAGATTGTGCCCTGTTGGTGGATGATTTCTATCAAGCTTTCACAAACAAAGGACCTAGGGCACGTCCATCGGAATAAGCTCTCGCAGAGTGACTCCACTGACAGTAGGGCAAAATGTGCTGGCGGTTGAATTGTGGTCGGACTCCAGTGGTAGTAAGTGGAAGATGCTGCTTATAAATACATATGCCCCACCAGGTTTGCGCGCTAAGGGAATGCTGTTTGAGCACATCAAAGAGGTTCTTGTTGAGTGCAGTAAGTCCCATGGGGATTATTATGTGTTGTTAGGAGGAGACCTTAAGGCCAAATGTAACGATGAGTTACTGTGTGCCCCTTGTAAAAATGTGGTTGGGCAGTGTATTATGCTCCAAAACAGGGGCAATGAAAAGGGTAAGAGGTGGGTCAAGTGCCTAATATCATGGGATTTGACAATGTTGAATGGCCCGACTGAAGGTCATATAACAGGGAGATAAACATGGAATGGGTACTATTGCCAATCTATGTTAAATTATTACTTTGGGATTAATCAGTGTTTTATGGTCACTACAGAATTTAGGGTGATCCAAAATGATCGCAGCAACCACACCATTTTCGGTATTAACCTGAATATCCCTGTTCACCAGGTGAAATTGCAGGCAGGGACCGGAATAATGACTAACCATGGGGGCAACCGCATTCACTGGGCCACCAGACGAATCCTCAAGGTGGGTGAGTACATTGGTGACCTCTCAGAGGAAGCTATTGGGAGCCTGGCTTTGTTCTGCCCCATTGAAATCGAGGCATGGATAAAGGAAATTGCAGAGAAGACTGGTACTTGTGCTAGGGCCCCCATCTCCAGCTGCGCTAAACACATTCACAAGTTTGATAGCTCTAGTAGAGAAGCAAAACAGGCGATGCAGCGTAAACTTAGGCTGCTTTGCCATTCCCAGACCAGCAATCGCAACATATGTTTACTTTGTTGTGTGAGGGTCTGAGATGCGCTCTGCTGAGGAGCCTCTACTTTTGAAGGGACTACCCTTTATGTTACTTTTATGGATTTCTGGGTGGCTTTTGACGGTGTCAACAGGGGGAAGCTGTGGGCCAAAATGAAAAAGTGGGGGTGCTCGGAATGGCTTTTGAATATTCTCAGGGATCTGCACTTCAATACTCAAGCCCATGTTCGATTAGATGACCAGCAGACCATCCCACAGCTGGTGCGGATACACAAGGGATTTAAACAGGGGTGCCCTTTGGCCCCATTCCTGTATAATTAATGTATGGCAGATCTATGTAAGTGTTTTAAGGTGGGAGTTGGATGTTTCCCAAGGATCGGCAACTGCACCCATTCCATGTATGTTATATGCAGACGACCTGGTCATGTTCAATCATACCCTGTCTGGTGCTCGCGCCATGTTTGAAACCCTAGCAAGGTTTGCTAGGGATAATGATTTAATAATCAAAATAGGGAAGACCAAGGTAATGACCATCACGCCTAAAAGAATCAAGTAAATGAGCTTTCATACCAGTTTGGTTAGGATTGACTATGTGGATTCATACCCCTATCTGGGTCTCGAGGTGAGTGCTAACAGGGTTTATAAGTAAATCAAAGAAGCTAAGAGTTTAAAGGCAATTGACCTCATTAATAAGAACATACTCGGGTAAGACAGCGGCTATACACTTGATGGCATTATTGCACTCTACTCACAGTGCTTTTGCCCAATGGTATTGTATGGGCTGTAGGTGTTTTGTATGGGTGATTATAAGTGCCTAGATGGCCTTGAGGGCTATTTTTGGAAAAGGTTATTGAAACTGAGTTCCTCTACCCCAATGAAGTACCTTTGATTAGAACTGTGGTTGGTTTCTCTGAAAGGACAATTGATGTTGAGACAGGGTTTACTTCATATAAAGGTTAATTCCTTCCCATAAAGTAAAATAATAGCCACTTTCAGTCAGTCGGAAGGCTGTCTTAATAGACAGTGTGAAACTGAATATGGCAACCTTATGGCTAGGTTGTATGAGTGGATAGGATGGCGTCCCAATATTAAGCGAGGGACGAGGGTCCACTTATTCAATCAACTGTTTAAAAACAAAATATGGAAATGGGATTGGACTAACAAATATTCTCAACTGTCTACCCTTGTTAACTATAAGTATGTGGTGAATGTGACCCATACTTACCTACAAACTCAAAGATTCCTGAGCCAATGCCCGTCCCACGCTATGCATTCTTTCCTACTGAAATTACGTACAAACAATAGCTTCTGTTTATTTTCCTTGGTGCCAGGTTCAAGATTCCGGAAGTGGACAGGATATGTCGTATTTGTAATGTACTTGGGGCTTTAGAAACCCCTCAGCATGTCCTTACACAGTGTAAAAAGTTGGGCAATGCATACATGACAATCCCGGGGAGGTGTGTGCATGAGTATGAATTGATAAAAGACAGTGGGCCTCATTCAGCGGTATGCGGTAAGGGAAAAACTATGCCGGTAAGGGATTACCGGCATCGCTTACTGCTCTGGCCTATCACGACCCGCCTTCCTGCTATTAGCAACACCGCAAAGAACGGTGCCTCTAACAGCGGCATGCGCACGGGCACGCAACCCTACATGCCGGCAATAGCGCCAATGGCGGAAATAGGAGTACATCACAAGGCAGGCAGACATGCAAATAGCGCCATGAATCAGGCGTAAAAAGTGGATACCGGCATGGCGGAAATACTGCCATCGCGAACCACCCTTCAACAGCCATGTGCAGTGTTCTCAACTGCCACAGGTACACACAATCAGCACAGGTGGAGGCAGTAGACTGGGTCAGCACAAAAGGAGCACACCGCACCCCTTCCCACACCCATTCACACACAAAAATGATACCAATACTAGTAGCAATCCTGGGGATGGAGGACATGCTTGCATTGCAAATGCAACAGCAACAACAACAGGCAGCACAGAGGAGAGGCAGGAGGAGAAGGAGGGTGAGACAGGCACAGCATGCCCCACCAGTGCAGGCAGTTGTACCACAGAGGCAGCCCCCAATCCCTAGAATCAGAGCCAGTCCATTCAACCTAACCCCTGAGCAGATCCACACCCTGTACCGTCTGGACCGGGATACCATCACCACCATTGTGGACATGATACACAACGACATCGTCATCCTCATAGACAACCGTACCGCCATCCCCCCTCTACTGAAGGTGGTGTCAGTGCTCCACTTCCTGGCCACAGACACCTACCAGCACACGGTAGGGCAGATGCATGGCATTTCACAACCATTATTTAAACGCATGCTAAACCAAGTGCTCGATGCCCTCCTGAAGCACACAAGTGAACACATATCCCTACCACGGACTGCCCAGGAGATCTCCAACACCAAAGTTGGCTTCCATTCACTGGCAGGCATCCCAAGTTGCATCGGTGCCCTTGACTGCACCCATGTGGAATTGGTGGTCCCACATGCCATGGAGGTAGTGTACCGAAAACGAAAGCAATACCACTCCATCAACGTGCAAATGGTATGTGACTCAAACAAGATCATCACACATTGTTGTGCCCGATATCTCGGATCAACCCATGATTCAATGGTCCTTCGGAACTCAACGATACCATGCTACATGGAGAGACATGCCGGACAACGTTCCTGGCTACTCGATGAGTTGCATGGCAAGCACATGGCAGTGTGATGTGGGTAGTAGACTGGGGGTAGAGATGCATACTCCAACTGGGTGAGATTGGGGGGGAGATGCATACTCCAACTGGGTGAGCTTGGGGGGAGGGGAGATGCACACTCCAACTGGGTGAGATTGGGGGGGGGATGCACACTCCAACTGGGTGAGATTGGGGGAGGGGGAGAGATGCATACTCCAACTGGGTGAGATTGGGGGGAGAGATGCATATTCCAACTGGGTGAGATTGGGAGGGGAGATGCACACTCCACCTGGGTGAGATTGGGGGGAGATGCACACTCCAACTGGGTGAGATGGGGTGGGGGAGATGCATACTCCAACTGGGTGAGATGAGTTGAGAGACTGAACAATTCCCATACTGCAATACACCGTCCCCCAGAGCAGGCCAGACTGAACCTGACACATGAAAACCATATGTAAGACGTAAGCTGCACAACAATGACAACAAGCCATTACTGCAACCATGCCATATCCATCCACATGTACACTGCACATCATCACACCGTACCCTCTACAACACAATGCAGTGACATGCTGCCAATTTGGCCAATGCAAATGACCGCTGAACAGCATCCCAACGGAAATGCGTCCGTGAGTGGCTACAAAGGAATCACATTAAGCTAATATACAGATTCTCACTTGCACACCACCACAGAAGTGCAGCATGCCAGTATGGGGACATCAAGCATGGAATGGCAGATCAATAAGAGTCTGGTTCCAACGGTGAGAGGACCAAAGGATACGAATGACTACACAACACCTAGATCATGGCAACAACTGCCGTAGGCATGCACAGTGCATGACCACTTGCAAGGAATAGGACACCTTCACACATTGCAGTTACTCTGATTACCTCTATGCATGCAGTGATATGTGGATGTGATCAAGGAAACAATGCTGCCTTGTGAGTGATAGGTACAGGTTCCTTCTGATGAAATCACATACACACAACCATTGTTGCACCAATGCAGGTGATGCTGGCTATCCCTTGAAGAGGTGGCTCCTTACCCCTGTCCAGAACCCACAGAACAGGCACGAAGAGGACTACAATCGCGCACATACCCGTACCTGTGTGGTGATCGAGCAGACATTTGGCCTTTTGAAGACACGGTTTCGCTGCCTCAGCAGGTCGGGTGGGGCACTCCTGTACGGCTATAAGAAGGCGGGCAAGATCATCATGGCATGTGTCATGCTGCACAATATGTGCATCAGACGGAACGTGCCTATGCCCCTGACATTGAACAGCAACCACCTGGTGAGGAGGAGGAGGATGAGGAGGAGGGAGAAGATGGGGCAGCACGTCATGCCGGTGGCGATGCACAGGAGGGACGTGCTGTGCGCCAGCATCTGATAGACCGATGTTTCTAATACACATGGATGAAGAGGGTGCAATGGATGTGGGACTCAGGGCACTGGGTGTTGTGGGTAAATGAACACTGTGCACTGTTCAACAATAAAGCACACATACACAATAAAGAATGCCCACTCATGTGATTGTTCCTGACACAGCGAGTGTATTAAGCATAATGTGATTTTGAAGTGTACGGACCCTTCACCCCAAACACTCTATCCTCCCTCCCCCACAAATGCCCCAAACACCCTATCCCCCTTCCCCCCACAAATGCCCCAAACATGGCATGTACTTCAGTGCAGCATTAGTGTTCAAGAGTCACCAACATCAGGCTGTGCCTGCATTTGGTGGTTTTTGACGCGGCTTGTGTCCACCTTCAGGTGAGAACTCCATGGGACTCCAACTTCCTGCCAAGGAGTTACCACCAGACAGCTCATGGCTGCTGGCATCGGATGTGGGGCAGGGGCTGTGCAGGGCTGACAGCTGCAGGCTGGGTGTGCGGTGTACCATGGATGTAATGCATGGTTTCTCGACATCAGACAGGGGGGCCGTCGCAGCAGCTTCGCCAATCGAGCTGTTGGCGGCAGACAGTGAGTCTTCTGCCACTGGGTCCTGTATGGTGAGAGTGGCAGGTGTGGGTGCTACGACATTGTCGGCCACTTTTTCACGCCTTGGTGACGTGGCTGCATGTGTGGCTTTGGCCCTCTGCGGCAGTTCAGGTTGCACTGTCTCTCTCGATGTGGTAGGCATGGTGCCTTCCTCCATGTCCTTGGCCTTCTTCTTTGGTGTTGGGGCCTGCGCCAGGGACCTGCTCCTCGCTGTCAGATTGTGAGCCTGTGGGTGACCAAAAGAGGGATAGCATCCGTGATGGGTTAACGTGCATCATGCATGTGTTGTTATTGCTGCAGTTCTTTGCATTTTGACTTCGATATCGGACATGCAGTTTGCTTGCCATATGGGAGGGTCATACAGTCATGAGTCTGGGTGTCACATGTCTGAGGTGTCTGAGGTGCTGCATGCATGGGGTTGTGTGGGGATGTGCACAGCATATGGGCATGGTTGTGTTAATGTGTGTGTGATGGCCCATGCATTAGCTAGTTACAAGGTCACATTTGGGGGAGAACTTCATGCTTTGTTTCGTGTGGACACTCACCTCCATCTGCCGATGACGGCACACCGCGCTCCATGTCCCCCACTCCTTCGATTGATTTGATGCCAATGGTGCTGGCACATGTCTCCTCCCACACGTGCATCTTGATTGGGGATCCTCCTCCGCCTCCTGAACCCATGGCCAGGCTCCTGTTGGTGGCAAGTATGCTCCGGACACGGAGGCGCAGGTCGTCCCAGCGCTTGCGGACGTCCTTTACAGTGCGGGGCTGGTGCCCACTGCACTGACTTTCTGTGCCACCTCGTCCCAGATCTCATTTTTTTTTATCTGGGAGGGACGCCGCATGCCCAGAGTAAACACAACTTCTGCATTTGCAGCTAGTGTGTCTGCAAGCATGGATAGTTCCTTATTGGAGAAACGTTCCTTGCGCTGGCACGCTGCACCTTTTTTTAGGGCCTTGGGCACTGTCAAGTGTTATTCGATGAGGTTTGGACAGCTGTGGTGTTGCTGCAGGTCCTGGGGGATGAGGATGGCAATGGATTGTATTTTTAATGATGGCCGCCGTGCTCTTTCCTGTTCCTGTGCGATGACGCTACTTCCGGTTCCGCTTATTTACGGTCACCGCTATTAGTGGTCACCGTTTGTAGCGGTTAACGCTAATGGGGTATCAAGGATGGGCTGGTGCTATCAGCACTTTACTTGATGCCGTTAAGGGACTTTTTGGGGTCTTTAACGGCATGGCGATAGTGTCCTTACCGGCATGGCGTAAAGCTTGTGCCCACGTACCTGTGATGCCACACAATTAGCGGGCTGGTTACTACACGGACACGTTATTTGCTCCATGCCGGTAAGGACCGTTAGTTACCGCATACCGAGTAATGAGGCCCAATGATTTCTGTAATTATTGTATAAACTCAGAATCTGAAAGAGTGAAGTTGTCTCTATCTCGCCTGTTCTGTGTGTTGGTTAAAAGCCTTGCTGAAACAGACATCAGAAGGTCCTCTAGTGAAATTTAGACTGTGTGCCCTAAATGGGACACTTGAGTACCAATGTGCAGGCAGTTACCTGGCCTACTTGGAGCCAAATGACGGTGTGGGGTTACAGCACTTGGATGCCCGTATTAGTTAAATATTTATTTATTTATTGAGACTCGTAGGGAGACCCTCACCATTCTTATTGCATATCTCAACAATTTGATGAGACCTGATTTTAGCTGTTTTAATATGGGTAACCAAGATGTTGGTATCCACTTTTGTCAATGCACTTATGGCACGTAATGGTACTGGGGCACGCTTAGGTCAGGCAATTATGAATGAAGTGGCCTTAGAGTAAAGATTTCTCATTTGAAACGGTAAAACACATGGAATTTATGAAAGAGTAAACTATAAAAGTGTACATTTATAAATGTTCCCTAAATTTCGCACGGAGTTGCCACCTGCCCGCTTGGCTCGTATTTGTATTTGTATCTGTATCTGTATTTGAACTTGGATTGGAATGATTTTGTAGTTGCTTTTGTAGTCACTTTTGCATTTGTACTTTATTTTGTGATTTTAATTGTTTTATATAATGCTTGTGATTTAATATGTTGTGTTTTTAGAAGTTCTTTGAACTATATACACATAAATAAATAAATAAATAACAAGTCCTGCAGCTGAATTCTGCAAAATCTGAAGCCTTTGAATGTGATATTTTGGTTGAGCTAAAAAAACAGTGTTACAATAATCATAAACTCCAGAGATTGCTGTAGCAATCATGGGGCCCTAAAGATGCAATGGTAAAAAAAGGATTACTTATGTAAGTGTTTTAAACTTAAAAAAGCCAGTTCTACAGATTGCTCTAATCTGTAATTCAGGCAACAAATTAGAGGTGATTTTAAGACTAAGTTCTTCGCTGACTCCACTGGCACAAGCACGTTCCCTAAGCTCGCAGGCCACACATCCAAAGTCCACAGCTGACTCACAGCCTCAGCACTAATGATCATGACTTCAGACTTCTCACCATTAAGCGTGAGCCAATGTTGGTTCATCCAGCTTCCTATTGCAGCAATACAGGATCTGAGACACATAACAGAGAAGAGTCCATTGGATTCTGATCCACTCTGATCCACTCTCAAAATAAGCTGGGTGTCATCAGCATAAGAGTAAAAACGACAGCCATGAGAGTGGCTCAGATTAGCCAAAGACCTTGCATGAATATTGAATAACAGGGGGGAAACTGCAGAGCCTTGGGGGACCCCACAGGTCACAGTAGATGGCTCAGACTTAAATGGGGGAAGAGAGAGAGAGAAAGAGAGAGAGAGACTGTGAACAATTAGATAAAAAGGAGACAAACCATTAGTAAACAGTTCCTGTAATGCTGACATCCTTAAGTCATTCACACAGAGTAGGATTGTCATTAGTGTCGAACACAGCCGATAAGTCAAGCATAATCATGAGAGCGCCCCCCTCTAGTCTCTGATCAAAGCAATATCATCAAGAACTGAAACCAATGCTGGCTCTAAACCCATCAAGGGCCGAAAGCCTGTTGGACAGGTATCAAGAATCAGGTTTGCCTCTAAAGAATCTCTCAATTGTGGGATACCAACAGCCTCAAGAATCTTCATAAGGAACATCAAAAGGTAGATGGGTCTAAAAGTTTCCAAAATAGAAGGATGTAGATTGGGATTTTTTATAAGGGAAATCAAGCAGTGCCTGTTTAAGGGCTGTCCGTACAACCCCACCATGAAGAGATAAGTTAACTGCGGAGGGAGTATTGGGAACAAGTTTGGTCTTTGTCTCCTTAAGCACATAGAGAGGAATAGGGCCAAGAGGGGAACATGCTTTGAGGCAAGAAATGACTTCAAGAACACGATCCTCCGAAACCTCTGCAGACTGGAGAGGTGACACAAGGGTGGGGACTACGTTGCTGTACCTCAGTAATGGAAATCAGAATGTTTTCTCTAATGAGAGAAATGTTTGGAACATAATAGTCTGAGAGTCACAGAATAAAGCATGGTTGTGAGGTTTGGGCTGTCCTGCCTAATCTGCAGACTTTCCTATAAGCCTTCCTTTTTTTAATAGACATATGGTTTATTTCAAACCTTATCTAAAACCACAATTCTTCAATATCAAATCAAATACATAATAGTTGGAGCATGAACATAAAATATCCCATTATTTCCCAATTTATAACTTCCACGCAAAATAGGATTCTACAATACTAACCGTTCTTCTGAAGTTCGAGGCCTTTTTCCCAACAGTTTAAAACTTCTCTCAAAAATGGAACCAGACTGAAGATAGCTGCAAAGCTCTTCCCCGACAGTAACCATGTCCAAAGATTTCTTTCTTGTGTAAGCACTGGCATAATAATGGAGGGCAGGGTGGAATATTACACCCATGATTAGAAACCTTGCCCCAATCAGTCTTATGTAGACAGGTCACAGCAATCTTCTGTACCACATTATCTTGAATCCAAAACAATCCTTGTCTCTACCTTTCTGGCATCTCTTTAGATTAGATTATTAGGTGATGTGCTGCTGGTTTCATCATTTGGAGCTCACATGCTTCATATTTACCATTGAAAGCTGAGATAGTAACAGGAGTAGGAGACCCTTTCTCTTTGAACCCATTTATGCCCACATAGTTTAGAAAAGAGCCTTAGTTGAGAAGTTACCATGAAGGTTTGTTTTATTTTTGTGCTGCTTGAAAGCTGTGATTATTAAATTATGAGGAAGTGTGGGAAGATACAGCACATCAAATATATTTTTCAAATAGGTGAATACATTAAAAGGGGACCACAATAATGAAAATCAAAATAAATAATATTAGGAAATTGAAACCACCAAGGATCAAGGAATAATGGAGGACATGGAAAACTGAGTAAACTGGTACTGAAGGGAGAGCTAAGAGGGGAAAGGTGCAGAAGGCAGGAGGCAAAAACTCCTCCATATGACAAGAAGTGCCAGGGCAATAGATGCAGGATATATGGAACCATTAGGTGTAATTGCCATGAAACACAGGGTTGATAGACATCAACATGCCAACGATACGCAACTATATATACAAATATCTTCTGTAGATTAACATTTCCATTGTCATTGGTGACTGTTGCAATTCCACTAATGATGTCAATATATCATTGCAAGTCTCCATTCTGAAATGAGAAACTTTCATAGCAATGTTTCTGCACAAATCAAGCAGCATGTGCCTACTACTCCAGTGTTTAAAGAAAGTTTACTTTACAAGCACCGAGTTTATCAGAATAAAGCCCTTTCCACCTTTCAATGAATACAAATAAACTACCTGGCCTGCAATCGTTCTTTTATTGGTGCGCAGTGAAGCGTTCCTTAATATGAGCTCTAGGTTGCGGATTGACAACTTTCTTAAATGTGAATACACAGACTCACAAAGGAAGAATTTGGTGAATTACAGAAAATAGAACAAACATTAGCAAAACAAGTTGGACGGTTACAAGGTAAATTCAGAATATATCTAGTTGGTTCCTGTGCTAGATGATGTAAAAGGGATGCTTCAGTATTTTAGTGGGTTTTCTCTTTTAGTAAAACAAATGACTGATCCATACATAACCATTTGGAGGGACTGATGGCATAAACAGAAGTAGGAATGACATTCGTACAGTATTGAAAAAAGTGTCCTGCAGTTTGACACTTTTAATATCATGCCAATTTTATTCAGATGTAGTATGTTTTCAGATCTCTCAGGTTTTCCCTCTTCATACATGAGTTAAGTGTCCTGTCTTTTTTTTGTTCTTTGAATTCCGGGAGAATCCGTCTGGAATTTAAAACAGGAAGAAAATAACACTACAAGTTTAAGAATTCAAAGAATAAGATCAGGACTAGATTAAATAATCACACCAGACATGTGGGCACCTGAGAGATATGGGTTTTAACCCTCCCAATGTATGTTTCTTTTTTGTTCATATGCTTGCTGGGCCACAAGAAAAAAATAAACAAGTTGAAAAGGCAGATTGTCATTGATCATTTAATTTCCTAGTTATGCTGTTATCTCTTCTCTTAGTAAGTTGCAGCTTGGAAGAAAAGACCTCCCGTCTTGTTGATTGGCTTAAGAGACATGATAAGCTTGGTCATTGTAGAAGTTGAATGTGACCCTAGGCCATCATTTGCTACTTCCAAACTAGGGACTCAAATTCAATACTTTGCTCATTGGTGCCCTGGATAAATGTTGCTGCTTGAGTCCAGATTCATGTGAACTTTGGGTGATTCGAATTTGTAAGAAATGTGAGAGTTCAACCACATGGCCTATAAAGTAGAACACATGGGTGAAGATTATTTTCAGTCCTAGACAGTTTTCAAAGAGGCACGAAGGTGTTGATTGATGCAGACTCAGGACATTTAGGGTAGGGATAATGAATTTAAGTTAAGTTTGAGTAGTTGAGTAGGAAGAAAGGTAGACACAGGTAGAAGTGACTGTGGACTCCACAATAGAGTTGGTTTAGGGCAGGTTTTTCTTACACAGTGAAGTGTGACACAATCAGTGATTTGAAGTGTGCAAGCAGCACACGTGCCATCTGGTATGAGTTTAGGGAGAGGGAATCACTGAAGGGAGGCCACTTTGGTGATCATGAGAGACTAACACACACAACGTTTAATGTTGAGTGACACTTCTACAAATCTGAAGAACACAGCAGTGCTTGTTGGAGCAAGGACTGGAAACCAGGAATTCATTATCTAAGTGACTGTAAGTGTGATACATGACATGAGAGAAAAAACAAAACTGTGTCCAGCATATGCTTCTCTATAGGGTGGAGCAGTCAATTCATGAGGGCATCTTGTCTGTGACATATTTTTTCTGGGAGGAAGTAGCAGAGATTCAGGAACACAGGTGACATACTAGTCAGTGTCCATCTTTTGTCGATAGTGTACTAGGCACATTACAATTGAGAGAGACTTTGCAGGACGAGAATATGGATCAGTGAATTCCTTTTGGCAGATTGTGTGAGACTCATGCTGATGGAATTCAAGCGGGAATCGAGTCAAACGTCATTCGGTGAGTGTTAGTAAAACATGTCAGCACCCAGATTTAGGTAGAAGGAGATGTGCTGGTCCTTGTCTGTTCACATTATCAACAGTACTTGCATTGGGCCCTGGCCATGCCAGAACTGCTTGTGGCCAATTAAAGGTATCCTCCAACTCACATTCCACTTACCCCATGACCAATCATTTTACAGCACATGCTAAAGTACAAGTACAAGCATTGGTATTGTGCAATGATGATGATCATCTAATGATACTCAGAGGGAAGGTTACGCTTTCAGTAATTTCCACTACCTCAGCGGAATAAGGAGAAGTGTTTATCTCCCAAAGACTAGAGAATAACATTGACACAATTTAGTTTAATGTCATAATCCCTACCCCTGACCCCCACTGGCAAGTCAGCCTGGCAGGTAGGGACAGGTTTTGAGGTTCCATTATGGCCTTAAAGGCCTTAAACTCTCACCTGAGACTCTCTTGGAGTCAGTCCTGGCACCTTTGGCACCAGGCTCATAATCACTATGGAAAACACTTTAGGTTGGGACTATTTTACTTGGAACTACTTTCTTGGGGGCTTCAGTCAACATGGAGGCACTCACATAGCTCAGTTCCCTAGAACTGGGCTACACGGTATAGTGTTTAGGGTGTGGCTGGCCTGGGAATACTTTACTTGGACTACTCTACCTGAAGACTTTTTAAACCACACCCAAACAGCAGAACACGCTTTGCGTTATTCTGCTGTTTGCAGCATAACACTCACCGTGTTCAGTTGGATCTCCAGTATTGTTTGATGCCAGCTATTCTTGGAACCGCGTGCCTGCAGGAAGAAAAAGAACATTGTTATTGGAATCCTACCTGTGAGTAGCATGCTGTCTTTAGCCCATCGTCAGCTCCTGATTCTGCTTACCTGGAGACATTCGATCCAGCGAACTCCATCATCTTGGGCCCGCATGCTTCCCGGACCGCAGCAACCTGAAAAGGGGAGAGAGAAGAACAGCATTAGTGAGCGCATACTCACAGTTCCACATGAACAATGAAAATCAAAAGATTCTTACTGAATTAGTCGCTTCTTGTTCAGCATCATTCCGGAACATCACTGCAACCTGCGAAGAGCACCGTGGCCTACGAAGGTAGGGGAAAGACACAGGTTAGCATATACAAGGGAAAACAGCACAGCGCATCGCGCATTACTTACTAGACAGCATCGCGCACACCACGCCTTCATTTACCGGCTCGTACTCAGCTCCAGCCCGCACGAAAATGACAAATCTCTTTGCACAGCTAAAGAGAGGAAATAAGACATTAATAACAATAATGCCTCTGTCATGAGAATCCGCCTGAAGCCCAAAGCCAAATGTAACTCCTGGCACGACTCGGATCTCGTCACCCTTAAACGCAAGTGCAGGGTGGCAGAGAGGAAATGGCGCACTTCATGTTCATCCTCTGACAAACTGGCCTGCCGCCTGCTCTAAAGGCAATACCGGCTCTCCGTTCTCACTAAGAAGAGAGCCCTTATCCAAGCCTGCATCTCTGCAGCATCTAACAATTCGGCCAAACTCTTTAAAATCTGCAAGGAGCTGGCCAACCCTGCTGCAGTCTCCACCTCTCCTGTCCCCTCCCAGGCCCTCTGCACGGCACTGGCCTCTCACTTCATTTAAAAAACTCAGGACATCCTGTCCTCACTCTCCACCTATCACCTCACCTCCTCTATTCCCTGCTCTCCCTCTGGCCCTTCTGCAGCCACCCCTCCTCCCTCCTTCTCTGCCTTTCCCCTTTTTTCTGCTGACGAGGTTTCGAGACAAGTCCGATCTATGAAAGTCTTGTCAAAACAGGTCCACCCCTGTTCCTCCAAAACTATCAAGGACCACATCGACTCCCTGGCGCCTGCCCTGGCTGACTTCTGCAATCACTCCTTCACCCTCAAGCACTCCCATGTGCACCCGCCTCTTAAGAAACCCTCTTCCGACCACTCCTGCCTAGCTAACTATCACCCAATCTCTATCACTCCCTTCCTGGGCAAGCTCCTGGAGAAACTGGCCACCTCCCAGCTTAATCTCCATGCTGAATCTGTTGGTAGTCTTCATGACAATCAGTCTGGCTTCAGAGTGGCCAGAAGCACGGAAACTGCTTGCCTGAACATCCGTGAGGACCTGCTCTCAAACCTTGACTCTAACACCCCTTGTGTTCTCATTTTGCTCGACCTCTCTTCTGCCTTTGACACTGTCAACCACACCATCCTGCTCAACCGTCTCCGTGATAACCTGGGTATCACTGGTCAGGCTCTGGCATGGCTGACCTCCTTCCTCTCCAATCGACCCTCCCAGGTCCAACTGGGTTCCTTCCTCTCTGACATCTTTTTCTCTACCTGTGGTGTCCCCCAGGGATCTAACCTCTCCCCCTGGCTGTTCAACCAGTACCTAGCACTTCTTGCTCACCGCATCGCCGCTCTCTGTCCCAACTTCCAGTGCTATGCGGATGATACCCAGCTCATTTTCAGGCTACCCTCGGCCTCCTCTTCCCCTTCCCTCATCTCCGACTGTCTTTCTGCTATCCAGGAATGGTGTGTCGCCAACGACCTCTGCCTTAATGCCAGTAAGACTGAGATTCTACTTATCGGCACACCCACTCCCTCCTTCCCTGCAGCTCTCTGGCCGGCCTCTCTTGGCCCTCTTCCTGCTCCTACCTGCAAGGCAAAAAACCTCTGGGTCATCTTCGACTCCACACTCTCTTTCTCTCCTCACATATCTGACGTCTCTAAGAAGTCACACTACCAGCTACACCTCCTCAGAGGTATCCTTCATTTCCTCTCCTTCCCCCAGAAACTCACTGTCTCCAGAGCCCTGGTTCTCTCGAAGCTGGACTACTGTAACAGCCTCTATCTAAATCTTCCTGCCTCTACTCTCTGCCCTTTGCAACTCATCCAGAACAGGACTGCAAGACTTGTCCTTGGCCTCAAGCCCAGGGACCGCATCTCTCCAGGACTGAAATCACTACACTGGCTCCCAGTGGCCGCAAGGATTAAGTTCAAAACCCTCTGCATTGTCCACAAGGCCTTCTGGGGCCTTGGGCCAAAATACCTTCAACTCTCTCTTCCTAAATATCTTCCTTCTCGTGCTCTTCGCTCATCCACCTCCAACTACCTCAGAGTCAGCCGTTTCTCCAAGCAACGAGCTGGGGGTAGATCTCTCTCCGCAGCAGGGACCCTCCCTCTGGAACAGCCTTCCTGTCTCCCTGAAACTTGAGGAGACCCATCTCCGATTCCGGAAGCACCTCAAAACCTTCCTCTTTGCCTTCGATTTCTCTCCCTCTCTCCCCTGCTAAAATCACTGAACCTGCACTGAATCTGTAACTGGCCACTCACCGATCTCAGTCCTTGGCCCTGCCACTCTTCCCTGCCCTATTATTTATCTTGTATTCTACTAACCATGTACTGCACTCTCCTTGCACTTGCCACCAGCTGGCCCTATTACTTATCTTGTATTCTACTAACCATGTACTGCACTTCCCCTCTCCCCTTCCCCTTCCCCTTGCACTTTTCCCCGTCCCCCTACCCTTGCACTTGCGCGATCTGAATGACACCTGGCCTAGTAGGATCGTTGTCTTTTCTCCCCTTGCCCCCCCGCCTCGTCGCGCCTTGAACCACTTGTGTATACGCGCGTTACAAATGCCATATCATATCATATCATAAGAGGAAGGAAGGAAAGAACAGAATAGAATACAAAGACTGTAATGCAGCAAGACTTACCTTAAAGACACTCAAAAGGGCGCACACCAGTGAAGCAACTTGGTCGCTCACGCCCGCATGAGACTACGTCCCCCTGCCACGAAGAGCAGGACAGAGAGCATGCCTTCTAAGGAATTTAGGTGAGGAGACTGCCAAGGGAATTCTAAGGAATTTAGGTGAGGAGAGGGCCAAGAGAAGGTTTTGAATCCTAGGGAGTTGGGAAGACACCCTACCAGAGACAGTTAAGTCTTGAATCCAGCTCCCCTGTATATTAGGCTCAACTTCCATCGGAGACACAACCCAGGGATCGGGGAAAGGGTTTGAGGCACATATCCCTGTGTATACTAGGTGAGTGTAACATTTAACCCACCATTAGGTGGATCACAATTGCAGTTCTACATCTCTGCTGCATCATCCACTAATACGTCAGACAATAATGATTATTATGAGGATATGAATGATGATCAAGACAAAGATTATGTACCATATGAGTCCAGACAGGAACATGATCAGCTGCTGGAAAACAGTGGTGCTGAAGTGAAGTAGAATTAAATCACAGATACAGAGGTTTATTAACAATCAAAGCTTGCCCCCCCATCTGTGTTCACTCTGTCTGAGAAACAAAATGTGGCAGTTTAGTCAATTCAATTCCATTCAATTCATCTTTGTTTCGGCTGTACACCATAAAAGCAGAAAGATCAAAACAAAAGAATCATTAATATCTCAAGGACAACAATAGCACAATGCCAGCAGGATAACACCCAACCTTTTTGTTAATACACAAGGTATAAATGACCATTATCACAGTTTAAAACACAATGCAGTACATATAATTTCAGGCAAAATAATACATGTATAATCCAGATGAATGTTTAGAAGCCGACAAGCAAGAACCATGATCAATTTATTCCAAGCCCTTCACATATAAAGCATATATTATTTACCGCTGATTGAGAAAACATTCCCACTTTGAGAACGTTATTTAATTTTAATAACAGCCTCTCTCCTAGTTTCAACCGCATACCGACTTAGCAATGGTTAAGCCACTTGTGTCTCAAGGCTTCATATAAAGGACAAGATAACATGAAATGCAAATCATCTTCCACCGATGTCACACATACTGAGCAGAAAACATATGTTCCTTTCCCACGATGTTTCGTACATTTAGCAAGGGGAAGGATGCCCAGTTGGAATTTACCAAAACAAAGATGTCATCTTCATTCCTACTGTGGAGTCTAAATAAGGCTCCATTGCCAAGTTACATTTGATTGTTAAGTAACTTGCTGTCAGTCGACCTGTATTGCAGATGTCAGGTCTAATTCCAAAGGCCCAATCATAAAATGCCCCCCCAAGAAGTGCTTTGGCTTGTGTTAGGCAGAATTCTATGTTTAGGCTGAATGTCCTAACCTAGTGAGTCCCCCAGCAGCTTTGCTGGATTTCTGGAGTTTGTTTTTTTCTCCTACCAAGAGTGAGTCTCTTTTGCTCACACTCTTGGACATGATTTGAGGGGTTCCTTTGACTGTTAATGTGTTTTATGGGCTTTGGGGTCTTTTACTCCATGGGGTCTCATGTGTTTTTACTATGTGTGTTACACAGCACCCTCAGTGCAGTGACACAGGGGTGTCATAGTGACACCCCACCATAGACTCGATACCCTGGGACTGACTACTGTCTCCCAGGGCAAGTAAAGTCACCATTGGCTTTACTAGTTCCAAATTATGAACAGAAACCAGTACAAACCATCATATAGTGGACATACTGGTCGGGGCAATTCGATTGCCCTGGGGTCTGTTATTCGAGGGGGCACGTCTCTGTCCCCCCTGATCGAGTTTTGGCTGGTGGCAGTGTATACTACTTTTTATATTCGACCGCGAATATATCTCTATGGGATTTTCCCATTGTTCGAGGCTACCAACTTTAATTATTTAATTCCAATAGCCTCGAACATACCGCCGGGTTATTTATTTAATATTAATTCACCGGTTGGTATTTTTTGCCAGAACTCGATTCTAAAATGGCATTTGTGTTCTCTTCTGTGACTCCAACCCAAGTCAAGCCCTTTGTTCCACTTTTTGGTGGGCATCTCCGCAGAAGCCTCCAAAAGTGGTGCCACTCTGTCTGGGTACCACAGGGAGTGTGGGAGGGGGTTTAGGCACCCTGGACTGAGTTGCCTTGCAACTCAAGTCGCACACTTGTGTGATTGGCCCAAGTGGTGAGCCGGCCGGCTCACCACTTAGCATGTTTGATTGACAGCTAGGCTGAATGAATGGGGGTTTCTTGCATAAAAGCAGGGCTTTTGGGACTGGAACTTCAGAAGTCACCACAGGACCTGAGAATCTGAAGAGGGAGAAGCTGAGCCGACCTGCAACAACGACACCACCGGTGGAGCCCTGCTGAACCGTCTCACCACTTCCCGACGACAGAGGAGATCTTCTTGCCGGAGAGTCTCTTCCCCTTGAGCTGGTGGGGACAACCAGTTCACTTTCCTTTTTCACCTACCAAGACGTGTAGTGGTCGAATTGCCCGTGCCAAGCACCCAGGCAACCGGATAGCCAAATTAACACTGAACCGCGAAAGAAAGGACCACTCCTTATAATCAAGAAACTCCACGGCTGGTTTCTTCCCTGGCAGCACAACGACCTCCTGCTTCCCCCCCCCGAGATCTTCCCTTCTGCCGGATGAAGCACTGACTCGCAACCGCTGCCAGGAACAACTGCCCCCGCTGGAGTGTTCTCACCATTTCAAGGTACTGTGTCCGCCTGGCCTCCCTTTCTATAGATTGCTACAAGGTGACAGTAAATCCTTAACCTTCTAGACTGGGCTGGCCGCTTGACCATCTAACTGGTCCCTTTCTTTTGGTCCAACTTCTTTCTGAACCTTTTCGAGACTTTTGTGCACTTTTCAACCATGTGACCTTGGACACATTTCGTTCTGATCCTCTTAAAGTGGATCCGGCTTTCTGAACTCTAACTTCAAGGTTCGATTCTGCCTTCTTCTCTTGTTGTGTTCTTTTGAAAGTGTTGGGATCTGTTTGAATTTATGCTCTGCCTTTCTCTCCCTTTGAAACCAAATCATTAGAGTGCCATCTGCGTTAAGCGCTCACCGCAGTCTGAAAATAAGTGGGGCTTTACTTAAGACTTGTCTAATAATCTTTTAAGGGAGTGTATATACTTTAGTGACTGTGTTTTTAAACGTGCTTGAGATTAGTGCCAGTGTGCTTTCTTAGATGTGTTTTTAAATAAATAATTATATATCTTTTACACCAAAGCTCTGGTCAGTGTTTGCTTGTTCTACTGTGTTTACCTGCCCTATTGTGTATGCTCTGTATACTGCCTAATTCTTCTTGAGAGAAGCCTGACTGCTCAGCCACAGCTACCAGGTAAATCTGGGTGGTGCAGACTGCTACCAATTGGGTTTACTGCTAACTCCTGTAGTCCTAAACTTTTTGCTGTGGTCCCTAAGGGAACTGCACAGGTTTCTGCCTAACAGTTTGCCTGTTAATCCTAGATGAATCAGAGCACAAGGACTCAAGCATCAGAAACAAATGTTTTACATGTTTCAACCACGATAAGGATTTTGCACCATCCAACGATAGAACATCAACAAGGCCCTCTCTGTAGAGGGCAAATTCATCCGAGGTCCAGATTTTAAGGTAGTGTAACAAAGGTTTGATCATAACCTCATATTTAATTTCGACAAAGTGTAAAACCCCAGTTGGGGGAAGGGGGGGGGGGGAAACAACAGTGTGGCTCTCCTTAGTAGCGGCATGTGTCACCCCGGTGCCGCCACCTCTGGAGCCCGGGACTCCCAAGAAACATTTGACAGAAAAGACTGCCTCCCTGATGATTGCAAGAGGCAAGAAAGCGTGCAAGGAGGAGAAGATCAACTGGACTGTGGAAAGGTACACCTATCTGGGAACCAGAGTGCGCCCCTCACACCCTTTTCTGTCAAATGTTTTTTGGGAGTCCCGGGCTCCAGAGGTGGAGGCACCGGGGTGACACATGCCCCTACTAAGGAGAGCCACACTGTTGTTTTTTTCCCCTTCCCCCCAACTGGGGTTTTACACTTTGTAATTGGAGGGTGAGTTGGTTCCTGGCTACTTCCACGTACTTCTGAGTTGGACGTTCCTACAACCCTGGAAATGCCAGCAGTCAAAACCTTGCACATGACCATTTCTCAAACCTTTAAAAGGGCAGTTGAACACCTACTTCAAGCTAAGAATCGACAAAAGAAGTTTGCTGATCAACACTGAGCAAAGGCCCCCAACTAAGTGGGAGACAAAGTCTGGCTGGCGTCTAAACACGTGTCTTTTAAAGGAACCCAAACTTTCCGTCAAAGTTACCTGGGTCCATTCACCGTCACCTCTGTGATAAATCCTGTGGCGGTCAGACTAGCTGTGCCGTCAAACATGCAGATTCATCCTGTGTTCCACGTGTCTCTCCTTAAACCTGTTCAACCTGGGACCCGGGTAGCAACGGCATCGCAGCCAGCCGTAGTCGCTGGGGAGCCAGGATTCAAAGTCAAGGACATCCTGGATTCAAAGAACGTCAGATCCAAATTATTCTACTTAGTAGACTGGAAGGGGTATGGTCCAGAAGACAGGACATGGGAGCCTTGTGAGTACATTCATGCACCTCGATTGCTTAGACGATTTCATCAAAACCATCCAAACAAACCAGGACCAGACAGAAGAGCCACCTTCAGAGGGGCCTTGGGGGGGGAGTGCTGTCATGATTCCTGCCCCTCATGTCCCCAGCCATCCAACATGTCAGGCTGGAGCCAGGCCACGATCACCTACATGGCCCTCAAGGGCCTCTCCATCCCTCCAAAGACCAGACTTGGCGCTTGTGGCACCAGACTCACTCACTCCCATAGGATAACATTGGGGATTGGACTTGTAGTGCATTGATGGGGACAAGATGGATGCCCCCACATATTTCGGTTCCCAGAACTGCGTGTGCAGTATAGTCTTTTGGGTGTGGTTCAGCCCAGAGACACCTGGGATACCCAGAGACTATTTAAGCCACGCCCCGGCTGAGAAACATGCTTTGTGTTTTCTGCATCTGCAGCGTGACACTCACCGTGTTCGGATCGGTCTCCAGTAGGCCTGCATCTTTCTTCTGCGCTCAGCTCCTGCAAAAACACAAAACCAAGAACACCGTTAGTAACAGCCTTACCTTGCGGCGCTTCTGCCCATCATTCATCGCTTCTTCTGTTCTGCGGGCACCTTCGGCGGTGTCATTCCCACCCCGGCACGCCGCTTCCTAAGGAAAAGGGAAAGAACTGAAAAAAGGCATTAGTAAACATTCAGCAAGTCTTCGCTTATTTTTAAAGACTGTACAAGAGTACTAGAGGCGCAGCATACCTGGCTTACTCACCGCACTTCTTCTTCATAACCGGCATCCACGCTGAAAACGTCGCGGCACCTAAAAGACACAGAAAAATAACTCAGTTCAATACAAATACAAAAGGGTTGCATCGTGCATCGCGCTTTCACTCACCTTCAGCGCTACTCATCTCAGCAGCACGTCGCCATCCCCGGACGCCGGCCATCATCTAAGGAAGGAAAGGAACGAAGTTAGAGAACTGTTCAAAAGACTCATTATACTTACCTGTCGGACTCTTGCCAGTGAAGTAACTAGGCAGCAACGGGCCCGCATCAATCAACGCGCCCCTGCGCTGAAGGCAGGACAGAGAGCACACTTTCCAAGAAAAAAAGGCCCAGTCTCTAGTCGAGTAGACTCCAGGGAAGGGTTCGAGGTCGTAAGAGGTCAGAACAGGCTGAGTGACGTCCCTGTGGATACCAGGTGAGCGTTACAGAATGTAAGACAGTGCGAGCACGCACTATCGCTCTTCTTGAACTCCAAGCTCAACTCTATTTACATCCTTGGCTCATGTGACAGGAGACCACAATTGGGTCCATTTTGCAGCGATTAAATGTTTAAATGAATAAAACTTGGCACGTTTGGTGTTCTTTCTTTGCAACTTAACAAGGGATGATTCTGCTTGCCACATTCACCGCCTTCAAAAATAGAAAACCAGTGTTGGCTGCCTTCAGCCTTGACACCAGACCAGACAGCCTTGCCATTCGTGTCCCCGATCTCACCTAATTCTTACTGTGACACAGCTCTCAGCCTTTCCTCTCCATGGGTCTGGGTTTACTAAATTCATATGACACTGATGTCCAGCTTCTATACAATGGCGGCTCTGCCTGCAATCTATTCACTATTTATAACCAGCTTCTAAGATTACTTAATCTACTTGCATTACAGCATCTGTACAGTTATTGAATGGTTTGCATTTTCTGCAGTGCTTTTCACGCGTGCAATCTTCTCTACGCATATTGATGTTTACTCGATTCTTAACTTCATCATCAGTTTGTATAAGGTCCATACATTTTATTCAGCCAGTCTTCTCAGGGCATCAATTTCGTCTCTTGTGATGTCACCAGCTCCACTTTCATTCTTTTTCATATTCCCTCTGAGAGCTCCTCCCTCATATTGTCGTCTCTTCGGGAATACATTTGATAGGGTTTTCTCACAGGGTACCTTTTCTCGAAAATTCGCTGTGGTATAGTCACAAATGCTGGTGTCAAGCATGGCACGATCTCAGGCTCCCAACATACAGGAGGTATGCGGGCGGGATTTCCTGCAGCGGCATGCAACTGCTCCTCTACAGAAGCGTGTGAATATGGTAGTCAGGACATGAAGCACATGGGGTGCCTATTAAGAGGGTGGCAAAATAGGGTGACAAAAATCCTTGCACCGGCCGTGGGTAAAATTTGTGTTGTTTTGCTGTTTAGGAACTTTGGCAAACAACATTTCATTTTGCTTGGATTCATACATCTGGATTTCTTGATTTTCCATTGTTTCAAGTTAAATATCCCATCTCTTTGAGAGTGAGCTGTTTTCTTGGCTTACTAACAACATTCGTATCCTAGGTTACATTAAAAAGTGATTGTTCATGTCTGAAACTATTAGCTAATAATATTAGCAATACAATAATCTAATCTCTGTATTAATGTTTGAAGAATGAGCTGTCCATGAGTTGCCCCTCATGAACACACACACTGGACGTCCCACAACCAGTGACACTGCACTGATTCAACACCACAACACCACCACTTTTTTCGTTTGGTCTCCACAAGAAAAGTCATGTCCTTGAACGTGCCTCTGCTGGAAGTCTGAATGATGACCAGCCTTTCTAAAGAACAGAGTGGTTTGCAGATTATAAGGGTAATTCTTAGAATCCAGCACACAAGTGGCGCATGCGGCTGGCGCACAGTGTGTGCGTGTGACAGTCTGCGCCAGCCGCGTGCGCTAAAATCCATTTCCGCGCACAGCGTATTCATGGATTTAAACATCCAAAACCAGCCGTGGCGCAGAGTGGCGCAGCGACCCTGCAGCAGCGCCACTTACGCCCCAACACCTCCCCGGGCGCCATGCACAGCGCACAAATCCCGTACATGGCGCACAGGCCATTGGACCAGCATACAGCCCGCCAAACATGAAAACGCCTGTAAAACTCCCTGCGTACCCCTCCGAATTCATGCACACCCCTGCGTGGGGAGTTTGACACGCGATTGGCCCTGTGCGAGCGAGGTACATGTATCACTAGGGTTTACTGGGAGTTTTGCATGCAATTGTCCCTGTGCAAGCGGGGTACGTGTATTTCGGGGGTTCGCGGGGAGATTCACATGCAATTGGACCTGTGTGAGCGGGGTACGTGTATCCAGTGGGGTGTGCAGGAAGTTTCACACGCGATTGGGCCTGTGCGAGCGGGGTACGTGTATAACTGGGGTGCGCTCACACGCGATTGGACCTGTGCGAGCGGGGTACGTGTATTTTGGGGGTTCGCGGGGAGATTCACACGCGATTGGCCCTGTGCGAGCGGAGTACATGTATCCAGTGGGGTGCGTGGGGAGTCCCACACGTGAATTGGCAGTGTGGCTCCTCCCAGGTGTGCCCTCTACCACCTCCATGGCCCCTGCAGGCAGCCCACACCACGGGGGATTACCCTGCACCCTTGGTCATGTCCCGCAGGCAGCCCATCCACCATGGGCATGCCCCCAAGCCAGACCACGTGTCAACTTGCACTAGTGATCACCAACTCATGTCCCCCTGCACCCGCACCCCCCAGAAGTGAGGGGCACCTGCCAGCAGGCCCCCTGTCATGTCCCCCAGCACCCCCACTCCCCAGCAGTGAGGGGCACCTGCCAGCAGGTCCCCACTCATGTCCCCCAGCACCCCCACCCCCCAGCAGTGAGGGGCACCTGCCAGCAGGCCCCCACTCATGTCCCCCAGCACCTCCTGCACCCCCAGCAGTGAGGGGCACCTGACATCAGGCCCCCAATCATGTCCCCCTGCACCCCCACCCCCAGCAGTGAGGGGCACCTGACATCAGGCCCCCACTCATGTCCCACTCATGTCCACCTGCACCCCCATGCCCCAGCAGTGAGGGGCACCTGCCAGCAGGCCCCCACTCATGTCCCACTCATGTCCCCCAGCACCCCCACCCCCAAGCAGTGAGGGGCACCTGCCAGCTGGCCCCCACTCATGTCCCCCTGCACCCCCACCCCCAGCAGTGAGGGGCACCTGCCAGCAGGCCCCAACTCATGTCCCACTCATGTCCCCCTGCACCCCCACCCCACAGCAGTGAGGGGCACCTGCCAGCAGGCCCCCACTCATGTCCCCCTTTACCCCCACCCCCCAGCAGTGAGGGGCACCTGCCAGCAGGCCCCCACTCATGTCCCCCCCTACATGACATAAAGATGCACAATCATGGCCCACTTCTACACCAAAATACCACAGCACGCCACCCCATTCTTGAGAGGCAATGATTTCCCAACCCACCCCACACTGACATGCCTATCTCAAGACACAAACCAAAACTTAACTATGTACACCAACACATGTCCGTCACACACACACACACACTGGTTGGCATTGATTGTGTAAACCCACATTTTCACATGCATGAACGCAATGAGCGAATTACACACACAGAAGTAAAATATCAAATTGTATTATAGACAACAAAAAGTAATGAAATGAAAGCATAACAAAATAGCAAACATGAAATGAAAAGCATAACCAATCCAAAGAGATCCAAAAGAAAAATAGTCCAAACTCTCCCTCCACCAAAGCAAATCCAAAGGAAACGTAAAAAGAAAAATCTGTTAATTCATGGTGAAATCCAAAGAAAAAGTTCAAAATAATCCATTGTCCAACTATGTATAATCCGTTGTCAATAAGAAAAATCAATAAATCCATGGTCAAATCCAAATAAAAATTCCAATAAATCCAATGTCCAACTATGTACAATCCATAGTCAAGGGTGCATGAGCCCAACGAAAGAAATGAAACCTACCTAAGAAACTACCTAAGAAAAAAACTATATACAAATGTGTGGAGCATAGTGCAATCACCCCAAATCAAAAGAAAACGAAAATGAAACCTAACACTAAAAACTATTTAAATGGCGGCGGGCTAGTCCAACGGCTCACTTTTCGATGTCATGGGCCAGGGCATCATCAAACTCCCTCTCAGTGTCCTGGAGGTGGTCCTCTTCCATGGTCCGAGGATTCACAGGGACGATGACATGTTGGACTCCAACTCCCTGCGAATTGCCATGAGGCACTCGGCCCGCCTCAGTGCCCTCCGCTTGGAGTTCTCTGCCCTGACCATTGTGAGCCGTGACTCTTCCGCCCGCCGCCACTTCGCACCTATGGCCTGGCCCAACCGCTGCCACATGGAAGACACTTCCATTCCTGGGTCCTCCTGCCCTCTGGCCGACGCCTGCCCCTCCGATGTTAAAGGCCCTGAGCCATCATTGCTCCCACCTTGTTGCTGCTGCTGCTGTGCCTGTGCCTGCGCCCTGGCTCTTGCTGCCTACACATCCTCCTCTGGCTGGGGTGCACTTGTCGTGGTGGCCACCACCCTGGCCGCTGGGTCAGAAGCAGCTCCACAGGGTACCCAGGTGATACATGGGTGGGAAGATGGCATGGAGGACGAATGGCACGTAGGGGGTTCAGGTGAGGAGGAGGTCGCAAGAAGGTCCAGCACAAGGAGGAATCCAGCACTGGTGACCTGTCCCAGTAGGTCAACCCGGTCGAAGAGGCATCCGAGATGACGTGCAGTCTGTTCACGAAAAGATTGCAGGTCACCTTGCATGCCCCGTTGATGCCATGCTATCCCAGCCAGGACAGGCTCAACACGGTCCAGGATAGCCACGTCCGCAGGGAGAGGAAGGCCAGTTGTTGTGCGCTCATCCCCTCCCTGAAAACAGGTCTGGACGTAGGCATCCCTGCTGGTGCCAGATGATGCAGTCACAGGATCAGGGACAGGATTACACACAGGCATCTCTGCGGCGGCCTGTGCTGCCTCCTGTCCCTGCCCCTGCACTGCACCACTAGCACCAGTGGAATCCCCACCTCCAGACCCCGTGTGTGTCCCTTCTGTGGCCTCCTCCTCCACCAAACCCCCCACCAACCTTGATGACTCCATGCCATCTTCCTCCGTCAGACCCTGTGGGGTCTCAGCTGCCCCTTCTGCTGCCGAGGTGTCCACCTCCGACCTCTGCCTCTTGGACCTACCCTGGGCAGCTGCAGCCTGGGACGCGGCACCAGGCTCCTCACTCCCCGACAAGATGACAATCTGGGAGGGGAGCCGGGCCTTGCGTCTCCAGCTGGTGGTGCGATCTCTGCCGCTTTTCTCCACAGCACCCTCTCCGCCATCTTCTTCAGTTGATGCTGCAGACAGGGAAAGATAAAACACAGGCATCAGGGAACTGAACAATGGACTGATACACACATGACAGTTGTACATGAGTGGCAGTGTCAAACTTCAGACATGGCATCACACTCCATAAACACACATGTCATTTCTACTCACACACATGAGCAATTCCACAGCAATATTGCACTAGGCAGCACCATTCATACACATACAACAGCATGAGCATCCGAAGGTGAGCCTGACGTCACATGAAACACGGGGAGTGCACAACACATGCACACACGCCACCACACTTACATGCATGTGTACATGTCCACCAACTGTCACAGTGATGAGATCGCCATCCATGTCACATCTGGCATTCAGCCTTCTACATGTCAGTGCCACATGCATCCATGTTGCATCACCGTTGCACACTTGTCAAATACACACACATGCACATGTACACAGTGCAGATACATACAGCTGGAACCACCATCCATGTGTGACACCACAACCATGCCAATATACATACACAGTAATGCAAACTTGTGTGCTCCCACACCTGCATTTGGCCTGCATGCTTACCAACACATACACCATCCATGTGTCTCACACATGAAAGGACTCACATGTGTCAGCCTCATGCCCCTGTACATACACATCCATACATGGCCCTACAAAAACACATGTGTAACCTGCACACTACTGGCACACCACAACACGCACAGCGTCCAATCAGTATGCATGTACACTTACCGCTCGACTCCAGACAGGTCTGCCTCTCAAGGACCTGGACGTGGAGTGCTGGGCGTGTGCATTCCAGGACCCTCATTTGGTGGTCTGACAGCTGGCCCCTGCACCCCTTGGCATCCGCTGCCTTCAAGAGGCGCTGGGCCTTGTCGAGGGTCCTGGACCTGAAGTCCTCCCAGTGCTTCCGACATGTTTGATGTCGCGGACTGCCACCCCTCCTTGTTGATGGCAGTCACGATGTCCATCCAGATCCTGGTCCGTCCTTCATTGTCGGCGCGCGAACTTCCAAAGAGGGCATCATACTGCCCCAGGACTTGCTCCAACAGGACACAAACTTCCCTGGCACTGAAACTGGTGGCCCTCTGCCTCTCTGGCTGGGGGTTGCCAGTGGTGCCAGATGGTGTTGTGCCCGACATGGCAACCCCAGAGGCAGGTTTGGGTGGGCAACTGGGTCCTGGGGCTGGGCTGTGGAGCAATGGTATCCCAGTCTTCGGTTCCAGCAGGGTTGGTCACAGCAACTGCACCCCTGGCTGACGTGCAGGCAGCAATTAGCAGGGCACGTGGGCAGCAGGCAGGCAGGCAGCAGCAGATGGCAGGTGGGATCGTGCTCTGGGCTTTTGCGGGCAGGAAAATGGCCTTTTGGGCAGGAGCGTGGTCTTCCGTGTGTTTTCACGTGGCCAGCTTGATACGGAGTGATTTGGCACGTGAAAAAATTGCACGTCAGTGTGAAATCCGAGGAAAGGCCCTTAGCGTGTAAGCGCGTCAGTGACATTATGCGCACAGGCTGTGCCCACAACACGGGTGCATCGTGAATCAGCATGTGAGAAAACTGCACGTCACCGTGCTAATGGAGGAAAGGGCCTTAGCGTGTAAGCGCATAAGTGACGTTTCACGTGTGGGCTGGCTTAAAAGGTACGGGTATCACATTATTTCCTTGTATGTGCTTTTTGTGGAGAGCGAGCGGGTGTAACTTGTACTTCTTGTCGGTTCACACGCGATTACTTCACAACGTTTCCAGTTCATACTCCCTGTTTCCTCAGACTGCGTTCTTTTCTTATTTTGGCGGGGGTGTTGCCTACGAGCACATGCGTGTCTTGTTCACGCTCTTTTTCAAGGCAGACAGTGAGTCGCGCACGTATTTTCCAACTGTGGTTGCCCCCGTGTGTCGCGTACCCCTTCAGAGGTCATTGTAGGCTGCGTGTAACATGCGTATGCTTATTTTTGTGTTTCTGCGTGCCACAGCGTAGTGCGGATTTATTTTTCCATGCACGTGGTCTACGAGGGGTTGTGTGCACGTGTGCTTTTGTTTTTGGGGTGCCTGTGCATTGCATGTCCTGTCATCTTCCCCCAGGGGTCTCATACAGCCTTGTTAGAGCACTAGGGTACGAATTCCATTTAGTACCCTACCCCTTTCACCCCAATTGCCTAGGAAAATTGTTTACTGCTACTCCCATACGCACAACAACATCAGTGCCATGGTTGGGAGGCGACCAAGCAGTAAGGGAGGCAAAGGTGGCCGACCTCCAAAAGATGGGCATGGTAGGCATGGTAGGGGACGTGGCCAGGATTCGCAGGCTGCCGCTAGACCCCCGTGTGTGGAGGACCTATCAGGGACACCCATGCCCCCCCCAATGGTTGTGGGAAACGTAGCTGACACCATCCAAGCTCAGCCCTTGTTGGACCGGCCTATTTTGGCACCTGAACCGGCACAGGATGACTCCCAGGCTGACTTCCAGGTCAGCAAGTCTAAGCCATTTGTGGCGGGGAAGGTTGCTGTCACCAGGCCACGTGGATCTGGGGCAGCAATGTCATCTGCTGCCCCAAGTAGGCAGGGTGGGGAGGCTGCAGGGGCAGCTGCAGCTCTATCCACACCAGCTCTGAGTCTCCCAGCCGGGACAGTGTCGGTCCAGGTCCATCAAACCGACGTTTGCCCTGCCAACATCACCCTGCAGCCAATGCCTGCTTCAAGACCTATGGTCATTGTGCCTTCGCACACTTCTAGTACCCAGTCCACCTGTGCTTCTGCCCCTACTGACCAGAGCAGCGTAAGCCACTCAGGATCCGCACCACCTTCAAAGAGAAGCAGAAGGGTGCTCTGGCACTACAGGCTGAGACCCCAGACACGGCTACACACTCCGGCACGTCAAGGAAACCTAGCTTTAATGACGCCGAACTTGATGCACTTGTGGCCTATGTGTCGGCAAATAGCCGCGAAATGGTGGTGACTGCAGGTTGCAAGACCACACCTGGTCAATGTAGGGCACACTGGCAGACCATTGCGGACATCATTAGTGCCCTTGGATTTGTGAGGCACACAGCTGATGATTGCTACAAGCGGTGGAATTACCTGAAACGCAGAGCAAAGAACAAGCTGGCCTCAAATCATGCCTCTACTCTGGTGACTGGCGGTGGGTCTCCACCAGAGGACAACCAACTCACTGAACATGAGTCTGTTGCTGGAACCTTCAACACAGAGGAACAGATCCAAGGCGTGGCAGACCTACCAGATTACGACGCATTGTCCGGTGAGTGCCCATGCATGTGTGTGTAATCCATGTGTATTTTGCTTGGGTGACGGGTTCTGAATGAATGCCAGGTGAGGGTGTGTACTCCTGGGTGGTATGGGTCACCCATGTGCTTCCTCCAAAACATTAACCGACCCTGGATTTGGGAATGAAAATATCCCTTCTGACCACAGTAGGCAATTAGCGCCACATTACTGCAGTTGCCCTTGAACTGTTATCTTGCAACAACATTGTTCTGAATTTTTCAGTGTTCATTCAGGCTGATTGTTTCAATTCTCCCATTTTTGCAACGCATTTTTCAGCCCTAATGCCACATTTGTGACATGCTTCTGTCATTGATTACACCCCACATTGGCCCACATTTGTTACCTTGTTATGTGAATGATTAGACCATTCAGGCTGATTGAGTATTGGCCTGCTGACATTAATTTTTGGGGCCTGTGGGAATGTGGAACATGATAGTTGTTTCATGTCATGTTGAAGTGACCAACCATTGATGTGTACATCTGCCTGCAATAACTGTATCATTGTACACTGGATGTGTTGCAGTGTGTGGCACATGCATATTTTGTTACACTATTTTGCATTTTTCATCTCATCATGTCCATCTCTCATGGATGGGTGACAGTACTCATTCACTGACATATGGCTGTACTTGTCAAATGTACAATGGCTATGCTACATGTCATCTGTGTGCTGGCATGTGTCATGTATGTGTGTTGGACATGCCACTCACAGGCTAATGTGTGATGCCAGTGCTACCCAGCATGCAGTAAAGGTGTTGCTTTTCCATCTTGGTGTCCTCAGTGTCTGCTTTTTGCCTCCCCTTCCAACTCATTGACAGTGCATGCATGCTAGGGTTATTGTCATGTGGGACATGTGTAAATCATGTACTGGATCTCTGGCCTGTCAGGCCTATGTGTGTGCTATGGTGCTCATGCCTGTTTCTATTTGTTGTCTTTCATGTTTTTGCAGGTGATGACGCACTTGATGCTGTTGAGGTTGAGGAGATGGTGCAGACCCAGGAGGAATCTCAGCCACAACCGGGCACCAGTGGAGGATGTGGTGTGGTGGTGGGTGAAAACCCTTTCTTACTGCAGACCATACTGTCCAGGGGTGACTCTGGGTGCACCCCCCCAGACCTCTATTCAGGTGCTGAATCGGATGATGAGACTTATGTGCTGTCGCAGGTGAGTGTTTCTGGCAGGGATGCTGTTCTGTCCAACCCACCTGCACCAAGGGTAGAACCCTCTATGGGGATGTCAGTGTTGGTAGGTCAGCCTTTGGTGGTTACGGATGCAGGGTCACACTCCACAACATCTGATCCTGTTCCTGGGCCAGCAGGTCTGAGGGGGGATGCAGTCCTGCAGCCTAAGGCAGTGCCGGCACAGCAAGGTGCAGATCGCCTTGCCCCAAACAGGTGTGGTGCCCGCCGACGCAGTGGCTGTACGCCACCAGGCAATACTGTATGGGAAAACTCCATTTACAGTATAGCAGCACAACATGGAGCATCGGTTGAAATGATGGCTCAGGCAATGGAGAGGGTGGCCACTTCCATTCTCCCCCCTGAAAGGCAGATGGAGCAACAAAAGCAGGCAACAGACTCCATTTGCCAATCACACAGGAAAGACATGTTGGCGTCCAACAGGGGCCGACGGGCGGCACTGGAGACTCTGCGCGAAGCCATATCAATAGAGTCACAGGGCCACAGGGAAGCCCTGAGGGTAGAACTCCATAACCTCAGGGAGACTCTGGTTGAACTTGAGGCTTCCCAAAATTTTAGGGCAGAACAGCAGCTGGAGCAGCTCACACATTCGCTCTCAGCTGAGCTGCAGGCTACCCGTGAGGAGATACGGGCATCACGCGAGGCCATGCGTGCAGAAATGCAGGCAAAATGTGAGGTGCTGCATGTGGATCTCCGCACTATCATCCTCCAGAATCAGACCTTCCACACCCGCATGCTTGCTGCCATGGAGGACCATATCAGGGCTTTGTGTGGGCTGGCTCCCATAGCACCACCACCTCCTCATGCAGCAGCAGAGGGTGATGAGAGCGACAGCAGTTCTCCCACAATGGCCTAGCCGTGCAGGCCATGAGCCCATGGAGGTATTTTTTTTTCACAACATCCACGCAGTTGGGTGTTGGTGTGCACCCTGTCCTCGAACCTCCTGGGTGCCCCGCCCCCCTGGCCCCACATGCCCATTTTTTTTTGTTTTTTTTGTTTACAGTGTGTTGCCTTGTGTGGCTCCCGTGGGCATCCACTGTGTATTCTGGCTGGGCACTGTTGGGTATTTCGTTTAGATTTGGGGCCTGGCCGTATTTTCTTGCCGCCAAAAAAATAATTTAGCAACAATCACTCCTTGTATTCAGATTGGGTTATGTATAATAATAATACAGTGGATATGCATTATTTCAGTACACAGACATAGTTAGATGGTATACATTTGTTGGTATGCGCAGTTGGTATGCGTGGTTGGTGGTATTTTTGGTGAACATAATTCCTTTGTTTTATTTGTGGCCCCAATATCCAGAACCCCTTATTTTTGTTTAGATTGTTCGTGTGATCACTAGAGAGACCTCAGGCCTACATTTCAGAAATACCACATTTTCATTTTTAGTGTGCCACCATGGGCAATTTCTCACTGAATTATTTACAACAGCGAGCTAACATGTGGTATGGTAAATGCACAAAGGAAAGAGAAAATAATACACACTACCCGTCTGCTTTCAGATATTTTTGTGTATTATAAAAATTGCATTTAACACGATCTTACTCTTTTTACAGAGATAAATGAAATAGTACAGTCAACATTATCTGTAACAAAATGAGAAGAGGGCGACGAGAACAGTCGCAACATTAAACATGTTGATAAAACAATGGAATTCTTTCTTCTACACTGACTGAATAGTTTCGCACTCATGCACACTGCCCCCGTACTTTGCAATGTATAATTACCTAATCTGTTCAGCATGTGAAATTCTTCGGCTGGTCGCCTTCTGGATGTGGCAATTCCCTCTTCAAGCACCACAAGTGAGAACAGGCATCTGCCGTTACTCAAACCGGGGAATATTGTCTGGAATTCCCAGTCTCTGCAGCAGTGCAGCTGGGATCTGCTTTTTCAGTCAGGAACTCCACAGCCACGAGTCAGGTCTTTCTCCGAGCTGCGTAAAAAATGTATTCTGCCTTCTTCTTCCCCCAGATTCTACAGGAAAACTTGGTTACAGCCTCTAACATGATGCTTATCCAATAAGTATCCCCTATGTCCTATCCTCCTCCTGCACACAATAGAAATCTTTTACAGTAAGCAACTGTAACAAAACTGATTTCCTGCTTATTCGAATCTTTGCTTCCTGCAAACACTGTGGACAGAGCAGCACAGAGAAAAAAAAAATCTGGATGCACGTTTAAAATGACATTCAGAGTCTGCCTCATTTTGCAGTGGAGAACACATTATATTATTAGGAAGTTAAGATCAGGTTAGTTTTGTTAATGAGGTTAGTTTATTAATTCTCAAATGTGTCTCTTGCAACAGAGGAATTTCAGGTGATAAAATGGTGTGCATTTTGAATGCGAAAAAATGTGTAATTTTAAAATGAGAAAATGGTTTGTTTTTTACCTGTGTAGCCTGTCTTCATTTACATGTCCATAGGTTGCACTGGCAACACATAGCTTGAAACAATTGCATCATAGCAATGCACCAAACCCAGGCAGTAATGCTGCATTTAAAAAAAATGCTAAATACTCTCCTTTTTTCTGAGAATTTGGCAGTCCAAGCCATAATTAGAGGAAAATCAACTTGCTCCCTTCCTTCTTTTAAAATGGAGCAATCCATCAAAATGAATATTCACATGCAAAAATGAAAAAGTTGAAAAACCACTGTCCAATCAACATAATATCAAAATTCATCTTTGGGTCCATATGTTCCTTCCCAATGGAAGTGTCCATAGTTCAGTGCTTCAATTTTATACTTGAAGTCAAACAAAAACAATAAGATAAAACAAATAACTAAAACAAAGAATTAACATAACAGATTAAAATAATTAATTAAAATAATAAATACGTGGAACTCCATACGCCAGGATACTTGTCTGCCTCTGATATGTCCCGACCAGCGTTGTCACATCATTTGGCTGATTCGGGTGTTCTTCCATCTTGGTACTCTTGGATCCTTTTCTATAGAAGTCATCTTTTCTTTGGCATTCCGGTTATTTTGTCTTCACCTAGAATCCCGGAGGCAGGCATCATTCGATCTTCATCCAGGGGACTCCAGGACTCCATCGTCTCCCGTGACCTCCGGTACAAATATGTTAATATCCTAAATCAAATAGAAAAAACAGATTAAGTATATAGCACAATACTAACTTCACCCTTTTGCCAAAAATAAAACATGCTTTGTAAAACATTTCGCCCCTTTTTTTTTTTTTTTCGCCTTCTGAAATTAAACACAGGTTAAAAGAAAACAAGCATACATAAAACAACATTCAATATTCAATGCATTATCATTCTGCACACCAATCATGAGCTTCCATTTTTTGTTTTTTATTTTATCTTTTTTTATATCATCTATATATATTTATATATATTACAGTGTTATGTGCCATTATAATCAATCATCTTTATTTAACTTCTCTGTCACTGCCTCCTGACTAGACATATTTACTTCACCTTTTTATGTTCAAGGGACTTTATCTGTTTCTACATGCTCAGCTGCCTGATCTCGTGTTTGGGGTGGCATGGCTTAATCTGATTTACATGGACAAACTGCTCTATTATTGTTTCACCTTCATTCTTCAAAATTTTATAAACTACAGGAGAGACCTTATCTATAATTCGAAATGGCCCCTGCCAGGCTGCTAGAAATTTAGAATGTTTCTGTTTACTTTTCCCAAAATGAAACTTATACACCTGATCCCCTACACTATATTCTCTCACTGATGTTCTTTTATCGTAGTATGAGTTTGCACTGTCAGCAGCTCTTTCTAGATTTCTCTGTACAAAAGCAAATGCATGTTGCAAATGCTTCCTCAATTCATCAATGTACTCATGAACTGTGGATGCACTCACAAGTGTCTGCTCATGTGTTCTGTATAGCAGGTGTTGTGGTAACACCATTTTCCTACCTGTCAAGACCTCATGTGGGCTAACACCTGTTGCTTTGGCCGGAGTTGATCTGATTGCCATTAAAACCAAAGGTAAATGTAAATCCCAGCTGGAACCTGCTTCTGCCACAAATTTCTTTAATATGTCCACAACAGACCTATTGCTCTGTTCAACTCCACCTGAAGACGCTGCCCGATATGCGATATGTAGTTTCCTTTTCACCCAGTATTTGCCATACCTTACTCATTAGAGTACTTGTGAAATGACTTCCTCTGTCTGACTCAATTCTTTGTGGCAACCCAAACCTTGAGAACACATGGTTCACCAGCAATGTGGCTGCTGTTTGCGCACTACAATCTGGTGCAGGAATACATTCAATCCACTTCGACATCAAACATATCACACTTAAAATATAACAGTTTCCTCTGCTCGACCTTTTTAAAGGGCCTACATAGTCTATTTGCAAATCTGACCATGGAAGAGTTAGGCCTCTTTTCATCAATGGGGCTCTATGCATTGGTGAAGTAGGTTTAAATTGGGCGCATACTAGACATCCTCTAGTTTATAATTGCACATCTTGGGACATATGTGGCCAGTAAGCATAATCTTTTAGTATTTCCAATGTTTTTTGTGAACCTCTGTGGCCTGCAGTTATTGCATCATGTGCATGTTGTAGCATTAGCCCTCTGAATGAAAGGGGTACCACCCACTGTATCTGTCCTGTTATGGACTCTCTAATCATGAGTCCATCCCGTAATCTAATTCATTTTTTATTCTTTAATAGCACCCTCAACTCTTCTTTTCCCATACAATCATTTTCTGTTAAAGGGTTTCGTTCAGGATCTATCAAATGATTATAATAGATTCCCAAAATTCGATCATTCTTTTGTGCCTCAATCAAATCTTGGTCTGGCGTATCATGACCCCTCGGTACCACAGGTTGATCTACCTCCTTTGGTGCTTTAGAACGTGTTACTGCAGAAATTTGTATTTCACCCAGTAAATCATCAATAGGTAGCAATTCTCCCATCACAGCCCCAATTTTAGCCAGGTGGTATGCCTTATCATTTCCCTCCTTATCCTCTCCGGGTGTTTTTAAATGCCCACTAATTTTTCTCCAGTATATTGTTAAATCATTCTGTGACACCAATTTGTCTATGGCTTGTATCATTTTTCCATGTTTAAGTGGCTTTTTGTTGTATGTAATCATGCCTCTCGCTTTCCAGCCAGGTAAATACTCCACAAAGCTATTTCGTGCATAGTCAGAATCAGTCACCAGGACAATTTCACTCAATTTATTATCAACTGCAGTAGCAATTGCTTTATAAATGGCCGCCAATTCCGCCACTTGACTGCTTCTAGCTCCAATCCTCATCCCTATACTGGGGACGCCTTCACATTTCAACCAGACGTTCCATATTCCTGACACTAATTGTTTATTACTGTCATTTTCAATGTGAAAAGCACAACCATCCACATATACAGTTGGCAAATCCTTGCATGTTTTTTCATCAAAAGCTTTGTGTGGTGATTGTTCAAATTCTTGCAAATTAGGTTCCACTTCCATTTCATTTGATACCTGTTCAGCTGCACAGTCATGTAAGTCAGCTAACCCTTGAGCAATTGGGCTCTTTTTATTTTGTCCATATCTCACTTCTACAGGAAAACCTTGTAATGCCAGCGTCCATGAAGTGATTCTGGACTGCGCTAGATTACCTGACCTAATTCCTTTACTCTCTAAAAACTGCAAAGGTTGATGATTTGTCTCAATAATCACCTTTTCTCCCTGAACAATGGGGCGGAAATGTTGTAGCGCCCACACAGTGGTTAATAGGGCCTTTTCACATTCATTGAATGTTATTTCAACTTGGGAAAATGCCTTACTTGCATAGCCAATGGTTTTGTGATTCAAGTCATGTTTTTGTGATAACACTGCTGACATACAATGTTCAGAGAAACCTATTTCTATAAAGAAATCCCTGTCCTTTATGGGATATGCTAAACATGGTGCCTTTACAAGACATTCCTTTAATTTAGCCACTGCCTCAGACTGCTCTTTTTCCCATATCCAGGGTGTATTCAGTTTAAGCAGTTTAGTCAATGGTTGAGTGATTTCAGCATAATTTTCAATGGACTTTCTGTTATAGCCTGTCATTCCTAATAAAAGTTTCACCCCTTGCACATTTTTAGGATCCTTTAGTTTTTGTATGGCCTCTATTTTCTTCTTTTGTGGATTTAGCCCATGTTCAGTCACTTCATGGCCTAGAAAGTTCACTTTTTTCTTGCACGATTAAGCTTTTTGTAAATATACTTTGGCGCCTGCTTTCTGCAATTGACCAAGCACATGTCTTATTTCATCAAAATAGCTTTTCAGGCTTTCGTTTTTTATTAGGACATCATCCACATAAACTATGGTTCCTCTTTCCGCTGCATCAGGCATGGCCTTTGTCAAAAAATATGCCAAATTCACTCCCACTATTGATGTACCCGAACGGAGTTCTAACCCATGCGTATTGAGTCCTGTCAAATGTAAAGGAAAATAAATTCTGTATCTCCTCTGCCAATGGCACGCACCAATATCCAGAGGTGAGATCTAATGTGGTAAACACTTTTGACCCATGTACCTGAGCTAGGCCCTAATCAATGAATGGCAGTGGCCACCTGGACACTGGTACTCTTTTATTTAACTCCCTCAAATCTGCACAAAGCGGCCATTGACCATTTGGCTTTAACACACCTAAAATGGGAGTGTTGGATGTGCTATGGATAGGCCTGGTGATTCCTCGCGATTCTGAATTTTTTATAATCTCTGCTAATGATTCTAAACATGCCAGCGGTAGTCTATACTGGCGTACAAATACTGGACTTCTGCTACATCCTTCTGGTAGTGTGGCCACATGTAAATCAGTTAAACTGCAATCATAAGCATCTTTTGCTAATACATCCTTAAACTCCATAAATATCTCCCTCAGATTGTTTCCATCCTCATCGCTGTCACATGCATCCGCTGATAAAAACTGCTCTTCTACCATTTTGGAAAATTCTGGAAAATCCTCTGGTAAGGGAATCCCGGCGCTTTCCTCTAACTGTGTGGCTGTGTCTTTTTGTAAAGCTGCCACGTTTAAATATTTTGGCATATCAGCTTCCACTTCAATGGGCTGATTTTCTGTTTCATTTTCATTTAAATTAAATTGTATGCAATCTTCTTGATGGCAGCAGACTGTCTCCATTGAATCATTAGGGTACACAGAATGAATTTTAAATATTCCCTTGGGCTGAGAATTCAGGTATTCTGGCAACTCACCCTTGGCATCTACATACCTTTCAGGTACATTTCCAATCACCATGTTATTTAGATCGGCAGCATAATGTGAATTTTGTATAGCCATTCCCAATGGAGAAGTTTCCTCTAAAAGAATATCTTGACAACCTTTATTATTCAACATAATTTTTACAGACCCTTCACCAATATCTACCAATGGAATGCATTCATAATCCAGCCCTTGCTGTTTTATGGATTCATTCAGGCACACAAATGCATCAGAATCTTTCTTTCATCTGCTGTCCATTTTTTCACCTCAGTGTAATTGCAACCTGTTTGGTGAATGCAGGGATAATAGTATCCTTCCTCATCTGTAATTCAACTGCATATGGGACCAGCTGTGCGCAATGATAAGCCCTTCTTTTGTCTTCAAATTCAGGTGCAGGCCCACCTAGGCGTGACCATATTTTTTGATTAAGGAAATCTAACACCATACACATTCTGTGCATGATGTCATTGCCCATGTAAAAATCATGTTGTGCTCCACTCACTATCCATACATTATGGTAAATTGTTTTCTGCCCAATGCTAATTTTAAACATGCATCTGCCTGCAATTCGGTTTTCAAAGTCTGGACTGTCCAACCCAGAAACATATTGGTTTTTAATCCTAAATTTCGGGATTTACTCCCTCTCCATTATTTTTTGCAACAATTTCTCATTAATGAAGCTCCTCTCCTGTTCAAGCGCTAAAGTGGCTTTTATTGTTTTAAAACAGTCATTTATACCAACATGAACCCATGGTTGCTCATCTTCCATGTATATTTCAGCAAGAGTGGTAATGTGTATTTCTGAATCTGCTTTAGGAGTAATATTTTGTTTGCATATCTTTTCCTTTAAATAAAAACGTAATGTGTGCTCATCTATGGCGGTCTGCCAATTTTTCCTTGGGTCCAAGTATATTTGTACAGGTAGTTTTGTCTTGACACATTAATATAACAGTGACACTAGGTATGCAACTATTCTGGAGTTATACTTCCACAGCATCATTTGTTTTGGCAACGGTTATGTTGCTGTTTTGTGATTTTAGTTTCTTAGGTCTCAATGGTTTTTTGGTTAAGGACCACAGTGCTCCATTCACCGCATCTATAAGAGGAGACAATCTTTTCAGGCAATCTGTCCCCATCAGAAATGGAATTTCACAAATAGATGTGATCAATACCTCTTGTTTCATCCTGTGCTTTCCTATTTGTAAGTCAACCTCAGTTACACCTATGATGGGCACCTCCTCCCCATTAAAGTTATGCACTGGACCTTGATTTTCCTTCACTGTGATCTGATTCTGTGGGGATCTCCCTTCATTGATACTCTTTACCAGATCCTTGGACATAATTGTGGCCTGTGCGCCATTGTCAATCATTGCAATTGTTTGACATTTTTCTTCTACAGTGATGGGAGCATAATACCTGTCCTCAACTTCCTCTAATACACATAAGAAGTGTGAATTCTTACTGATTTCAGGACTCACCTTTCTCAGGCCTTTTTCACTTTTGGCTAAGCACATTGGTAAATGGAAAGACATTTTCCCTCCTGTTTACCCATTTCTGCGTGAGAGACTTTATTCATTTCTCCATGTTCAGAGGTTTTTTGGAGTGTGGCCACTGTTCACCTATCCATCCAGGTATCATCCAGGTATCATCAGAGGCCACATTACAACCCTCCAACTGGACATGTGTAACAACATCATTCAGCAATCTGTCATTGTCTAATTCTGTGCATTTGTGATCATTTAGTGTGGTACCAGCCCTTTCAGCCTCTTCAAAAATATGTGGCTCAAAGAATTCGTCAGGTGATTGGCATGTACCCTCCTTTGGAGTATTTCCTTTTTCTGCCTGTGTTTGGTCATTGTTTTGACTGCCCGGGGAAGAAATCATAGCATCCCCACTTACTCCCTGTTTACTGGTATTCCACATGCATGAGTCATTTTTCTTAAATCTGTCTCTTTGTTCTCTTGGAGTTTCAGGTTTTCTTATTTCATTTGTACAAATCTCCAATGTTTTATTTAGCTCTAGGTTAAACCGTACCTCTCTTTTAGAATTATTTGCACTTTCTGTTACATGCTCATTTACTGGCATTTTCAGTTTTAAATCATTAGACATCTCAGAGTCATTATGCGAAATTACATCAGAGCAATCTGTCTTTTCGGCGCTGTAGGTATCATGAGTACTTAGTCACTTTTCAGAAGAAGCCCCCCGGTCATTGCTATGGCCATCAGCCCCCTCCTTTTATGACTGTCATTGTGCTGTACAAAGCTTCCCTATTTGTTCAGCTAACATTTTCACTTGGGCCTCAAGGCACTGGAACCTTTCCATCTCTCAAGAATCCTCCCTCTCTGGCCTAGATCGATATTGGTTGCTTTCTCCCTGATTGGATCTATTCTGATACCTCTCAGGTGAGTGATTTCTATTGGGATAGTTTCTGAACTCTTGATTCATTTGTGGAGGGGAGCGTGGTGCACCCATCCTTTGGTTGTAGTCCCCTGGTGGGTAGTCATTGTACTGACGTGGAGTGTAATTCATGTTCTGTCTCATGTCCTGTCTCTCATGTTGTGGGTACTGACCCCTATGTTGATTCCCATTATCATCAAATCGATCCACATATCGGGGTCTATCCTGATTACCATATATCATGGTGTTGGGATCAAATTTGCTCTGTGTCCCCAATGTCTGGCAGGGACCATTATATCTTTGATCTTGATTTTGTCTCTGATTATAGTTCATACCTGACATATCAGGCCAATAGCCTGCCCGGGGCCTATCTCCTAAATACCTAGGACTGATGTAGCTCTCCCTATTACTAGGATCATGTGATTGAAACATTGGTGCCGAGTGTGATGACCTTTGTTGATTAACCCTTTGCTCAGGTGCCGAATTATTTTTACCTGGACTTTGAGCAGACTCAAAGGACATTTTGGCTGACCTGATCTCCATCACTGTTGCTGAGGGCTCTTTAGATTTAGGTCTAGTATCTTTCATTTTATCACTTTCTCTACCCTGACAATAGAGTACCTCGTATAGTTTTGTGCTTTGATGCACAATCCACTCAAGGGACTTGTCACAATCAAATTCACAAACCAATTGGGATATTAGGTCTTTCTGTAGCTCATAGAAGTAGGCGGTTTTAAATTCATTAGAATTGGGGTCAAAAGATACATCAAAGCGAGAGAATGCCCTTTTAAAATCCTGTAAAAATTGGCGAGGGGATGTTTTAGGCCCAGCAGTGATTGTGTAAGCGACTTTCTTTGCCTCCTGCAATGACTGGAAAGGAGAAAAATGACGCCTGATTTCTTTTTCAAACTCCACCCATGTCATATTCTGCTGTTGATTTAATCCCCTTATGATGCTGGCCGTCGGAGCATCTAAAGTTAAATGAAAATATTGTCTGTACTGTTCCTTAGGTATCTGGGGTGCTTTAAAAATGTCATGAAGCGCTTCTAAGTGATCCTCAATGCAGCATTCCCCTCCTTTTTTAAATGGTTTGATCAGAGCTTTAATAGTTTTAATTATTTTTATGGGGCTATTTGTTGCAATGCATGGAATTCCACTACTTGGTGACTCAATCCTGGTTCCAGGTGTATGGGATTGGTGGCTGCCCCCAATGGGAGTATCAAATCCCCCAAGGGCGCTGCAACCAAGTTCAGTCACCGGCCCAGTCACTGGAGCACTAGCTCTTTGGGCAGAACTAGAATTCACCTCCACTCCATTGAATGTAGTACCCTGCCGCCTCTCTTGGGACCTGGGAATGCACATTTGTTGTTCTAAGTCTTTGCACTTTTTAAGGAGCCTGCGTGCTTCATTTTGCAGATAGTTGTTTTCATTGCTCATTTTATTTATTACTTCCTGCATGTCGCACATTTGCATTTGGCATTCATTGAATTCTTTGTTTCTCTTGTCTCTTTCTTGAATCATTATAACCATTTCTTGCTCTGCACCTTCGAGATCACTTTCTTTTTCAAAATGTTCTTTTTGTAAAATCTGCATTTCTGAAACAATCTCATCTTTATCCTGTCTAATGTGATCCACTAAGGCTTTTAAGTGTACCAATTCTTGCTCACTGTCTTCAAACTGTTTCTTGCTTTTGGACAACTGAATATCAAAATCTCTGCATTTTAATTGCATGTCTTTCTGACATCCTTCTAAGTCTCTTCTTAACATCTCCTCGTTTTTACTTGCCCCATCAAAGTCAGTCTTTAACCTGTTAATTAGCTAGGTATCATTTTCTTGCATTCGCAGGGACCTATTCAAAATAAACCATATTTTGGTGCATAGCCGTATTAAACAGTCTTTCTCTGCACTTTTATCGGCTGCATTCAATAACCTTGTAAGGCAGACCTGAATTATGCTGCCTTCTGCAAAAATATTGTCTAGTTTTTCTTTCTGCACCTCACACTGAATGCGGTCATGCCATTCTGAGGTACTGTTCGATGACCATGTCCCATGTGCAAACAACTTTGCCTCTAAATATTGCACTAAGTCTGAGAATGTGGTTTCCCTTTATGACATTCTGAAATTCGTTTTTGGTGACACACTGTTATTATGAAATGGGTTATCTTTAATGTACAGATGGTAGTGTGAGACACACTTGCCACGCACAGTAGGTGCTCTATGTTCACTTTCCCGGCCAACGCACCATAAATATGTTGGGTATTTTTGTGTAGATTTGGGGCCTGGAGATATTTTCTTGCCGCCGAAAAAATTATTTAGCAAAAATCACTCCTTGTATTCAGATTGGGTTATGTATAATAATAATACAGTGGATATGCATTATTTCAGTACACAGACATATTTAGATGGTATACATTTGTTGGTATGCACAGTTGGTATGCGTGGTTGGTGGTATTTTTGGTGAACATAATTCCTTTGTTTTATTTGTGGCCCCAATATCCAGAACCCCTTATTTTTGTTTAGATTGTTCATGTGATCACTAGAGATACCTCAGGCCTACATTTCAGAAATACCACATTTTCATTTTTAGTGTGCCACCATGGGCAATTTCTCACTGAATTATTTACAACAGCGAGCTAACATGTGGTACAACACTCACTATTTTATATACAACAGTGAATTATGTCCCGGGTCTCTATTTCTGCTGCTCATTTACCTTCAGTAGGCTATAACACACACAGTTATTTATAATTGCTCATATTGAATGAAATCGTGCACACAGCTGCAGCCAAGTCTTATTCTTAGCTACCTTAAAAATGACAATTGCACTGTCTAAACATATCCCCACATCATCAGCACTGTAATGGTAAATGCACAAAGGAAAGAGAAAATAAAACACACTACCCGTCTGCTTTCAGATATTTTTGTGTATTATAAAAATTGCATTTAACACAATCTTACTCTTTTTACAGAGATAAATGAAATAGCACAGTCAACATTATCTGTAACAAAATGAGAAGAGGGCGACGAGAACAGTCGCACCATTAAACATGTTGATAAAACACTGGAATTCTTTCTTCTACACTGACTGAATAGTTTTGCACTCATGCACACTGCCCCCGTACTTTGCAATGTATAATTACCTAATCTGTTCAGCATGTGAAATTCTTCGGCTGGTCGCCTTCTGGATGTGGCAATTCCCTCTTCAAGCACCCCAAGTGAGAACAGGCATCTGCCGTTACTCAAACCGGGGAATATTGTCTGGAATTCCCAGTCTCTGCAGCAGTGCAGCTGGGATCTGCTTTTTCAATCAGGAACTCCACAGCCACGAGTCAGGTCTTTCTCCGAGCTGCGTAAAATGTATTCTGCCTTCTTCTTCCCCCAGATTCTACAGGAAAACTTGGTTACAGCCTCTAACATGATGCTTGTCCAATAAGTATCCCCTTTGTCCTATCCTCCTCCTGCACACAATAGAAATCTTTTACAGTAAGCAACTGTAACAAAACTGATTTCCTGCTTATTCGAATCTTTGCTTCCTGCAAACACTGTGGACAGAGCAGCACAGAGAAAAAAAAAATCTGGATGCGCGTTTAAAATGACTTTCAGAGTCTGCCTCATTTTAAAGTGGAGAACACATTATATTATTAGGAAGTTAAGATCAGGTTAGTTTTGTTAATGAGGTAAGTGTATTAATTCTCAAATGTGTCTCTTGCAACAGAGGAATTTCAGGTGATAAAATGGTGTGCATTTTGAATGTGAAAAAATGTGTAATTTTAAAATGAAAAAATGGTTTGTTTTTTACCTGTGTAGCCTGTCTTCATTTACATGTCCATAGGTTTCACTGGCAACACATAGCTTGAAACAATTGCATCATAGCAATGCACCAAACCCAGGCAGTAATGCTGAATAAAGAAAAAGCTAAATACTCTTACAGCAAATGCAGGCTTGTCCTGTGTTTGGATTAGATGCTTGGGTTCTTGACACACACACCCCTCCTGCTTCCCGTTTCCATGGGCTTGCAAAGGGTGTGACCAAGTGACAGTGACTTACACAGTGACATTGGGCTCTCATGAGCTGTGTGGGCAGTCTGTAGTCAATACTGTGTGGACATCCCTAGTGGGTATTGTTGTTGTATTGAACACTGCATGGTGTATTGATATGTGCTTGTGCATCCATGTCTTCCTCCGTATTCGCAGGTACCTTCTTCACATCTTCACAAGGCCGTCTCCTTTGCAGATGCAGTTCATGTTGTATGCAGTACACTGACACATTTGCCTGACAGCAACACTCTGCAGTTGGAAGGGTTCGATGTGTTGGCTTATTCAGGTAGTAAGACTTGCACTACTTTGAGTTTGTACTGTCATATGTTGGCAATGTTTCATGCTGTGTTGCTGTATTGTGTTGCTGGTAAGTATTTGGTCATGTATGCTGTTTGTTATTGATTACTGGGAGCATATTGTCTGTGTCCTGTTTCCATTTGGGACATTGCACTTTGTGACACTTTTGTCAGGTGTTGTGCATTCCTTTGTTTGCTTTCACATTGCATGGCATGCCATGGTGTGTTGGTGTAACGCTCACCTGATTCTTGCAGAGGCGCCGGTCTTGACTGGGCGACTACCGTATCTTCAAAGGTGATGTGTAGCACCCGGTTGGCTCTTTGGGCTGGACCTCTGTGCACTGTATGCCTGACTTCAAGAGTAAGATGTCTGCAGACAGAAAATATGGGATTAATGAACTGGGGTTATTGGGGTGTCCCTATCTCTTCCCTTTTTGCTCTCCTGTAGACCCCTAAAGGTTAACGCTCTCACCTTAGGTAAGTGAATGCCGAGCTCTCCATCTGCCTCGGGGCAGGGTGCTGTAACCAGTTTCTTCACTGGATCGGTAGCGCAGGCCTCTTGACTTCAGAGGACTGCTGTCCGTCGTTTACTGCACGAACGGTAAGTTTCGAGTAATTCTATTGTCTTTAAAGTCTTTAGCAATGATGTCTCTTGTTTTGCAGGTTCCGGCGATGGCGGATGACGGGCTGAAGTGAGTTGAAGATGGAGTCCGTATGATGAATAGAAGCGCCTGGAAGCACGTAAGTAAGCGCTTGTTGCCTGCTTCACGATGCGCTCTAACTGTCTTTTATTTTGCAGGTACGAGTTTGGAGCGGCTGCAGGGTGCCGGAATACCCACTGGGGTTGATGTGGAAAGGAGTAATGGCACGTGAGTATTAAAGTTCCCCAATGTCTTTAAACGCACCTTGTTTTGTCTTTCAGATGCAGGATGCAGCGCCGAAGGCCTCCGGAGCGTGCGAAGAGTCGGTAAGCTTTTGTCTTTCAGATGCCGGAATGCAGTGTGAAGACCTCCCGAGCGCACGAAGAGTAGGTAAGCCTTTGTCTTTCAGATGCCGGAATGCTAACCTGTTCTTTCTTGTCTTTATAGGTGTTGCTGAAGACTGGATTCAGGATGGTAAGCCTTTTTCCTTAGGCCCAGGATCCGATGCAGAAGACACGATGAGCGTTCTGCTGCAGAGGATGCAGAATAACGCAAAGCAAGATTCATCCACCGGGTGTGGTTTAAATAGCCTCCTGTAGTGCTTAGGTGTCTCCTTCCACAGCCACGCCTAGGTAAGAAAAGAGTTCCTGCTTTCCAGAAGAGTTCCAGTGTTCTGAATCTAGGGAGTGGCTCCTGCCCCACCCAACAGGAAAAGTAGTTCCAAACAGAAGAGGATCAGAGGCTCAGCTGGCAGGCAAGTAAGCAGCATGGTCTGCTGCAGGTAAGTCCACCCAAGCATTATGAGCCCGGCGCTTCCAGCGCTGGGACTGGGCACATTTATGAGCCTGGTGCCACTGGCGCCAGGACTGGGTCCAAAAGGTCCCAAGTGGGACTGGTTGGCCCTCGGAACCTGGGTTATGGATCTGCTTCCAAGGGAGTTGGGAAAACCCTGACCTTTTGGAAGCAGAGATCATGACAGTTGGGTGGCAGAGATGGGGAGGGGTTGGGTGACATGGTGCTATTTTCATGTTGTATTTTGCAAGTGGTTTCTCATTCATGCTGCATGAATGTGGCTCTTTTTGTGACACAGCATTGGTTGTCTTTTGGTAGGTAGGGATGCACACAATGTGACACTTCCAGGTGACCAATCTCAGGCTGGTATGGTTGTGACAGTTGACTGTCCGTTATGTCATCATCATTGATTGTCAACTGGTATGTGCCAGGGCTGTGTGTACTCCACAGGGGTGTGATTTTAGGTGAAGTAATTAGCCACCAGCTGTGTACGGGCTGCCTCACCACGTGCCCTTTCCCCTCCCATGCGCAGCGGCGGTGCATGTGGTTGGGGATGTGGGGGACCACTATGTCCACCGGCAGGCCCCGGCGTGTTGCAACATTGTGCAGGACACATGCTGCCACTATGATCCTGCACACTACTGGGGGAGCGTATAGCAGCTGCCCACCAGAGCGGTCAAGGGAGCGAAAGCCCCGGGTTGCAATATGGGCTGTGTTGTATCTTACCTCTGTTGGTGTGGTGGGGTTCCGAATTTGCGTCATCATGTGGGTACTCAGAGGGTAGGCACTGTCCCCTGGGGAGGTGATGATGGGTATCATTAGTGGGGTTGTGACATTACTCAGTACTGGCATGCATGCATGTGCAGTGGCATTTATAGTCACCAAGCAGCCATGTATCTCCAAGGCCACCCATCTTCTAGGTCCCGATTTAGGGTTGACATTCTGTAAATGAAAGTGTCATGGGTGGACCCTGGATAGTTGGCATATACTGAGGTGATGATTCCCTTGGCTTCACATACTACCTGCACGTTGATGGAATGCCAGTGCTTGCAGTTTCTATAGATATGCTCAGTTGCCCTGGGAGGACGTTGAGCCACATGGGTGCAATCAATGGCACCTAGCATTTTGGGGAAGTGTGCCACCCTGTAAAAATCCTGGACGGCAGCCTGCTTTTCTGCAGGTGTCCTGGGCAGGTATATGTGCCTACGGACTGATGGGCATGCAGTCATGATGGCCAACACCTCGTGTAGGCTGCATGACTGCGTGGCCTGTGACACCCATTCACTATGGCACTTGTGCGCTGAAATGAACCAGTGGCCAAGAAGTGCAGTACATTGAGCACCTTTTGCAAGGGGCTCCGTGCTTGGGAGCACAGGGTGGGTGATGTGAGGTCATCCTTCCTCCCACTCACCAGGTCGAGTATTATGTGAGGTGGAAACCTGCACCTCCCATACACCTGGTTATCAGGCATCCCAAAAAGGCTGGTCCTGGGTTTAATAATTCTGGCCCTGACTATCCTCCTCCTCCTCCTGTGGTATCCCACGACCACTGCTGCGAGGAACGGTATATTCATCGTAGCGTCTGAGCTTGTTTGTTGTTTGCGCGCACTTTTATGCTGCGCGGGTCCGCGTACGCCTGCTTCCTGCTGGCGTACGTGTTTCTGGATTAGCGCGTCTTTTTTGGCACACGTGTTAGCCCTGTTCGATTCCATGAATACGTGTTGTAGGCGCGCGTGTGGGCGTTCCGCGCATTTGCCTCCTGTACTTCCCCCGTAACGCCCACATTTTCACGCGTTGTTCCCCATCCTGCGTGTTAGGCCCCGGGTTCCGCCTAGTTTTGTTGTGTGCGCCACGCTATGTGCACTTACGCTGTGCGCGTAGCGCACGCTGTTTGATGCCGTGTGCGCCCGCGTGCGCCACGCAGGATTTTAGTGCACATCCATAGATTTACATGCGCACAGACTTCCATGAATCGATGTGCGTGGCTTTCGCTGCGATTTTTGCACTTGCACTGCGATTCGCACGCTTGCGCAGAGATTTTCGGCGCACATTAATTCCATGAATCGGCCTGTCTATGCAAGACCGGAGGCTCACATGATTCTTCTCTTTCTTTATTTAAACACGTAAAGAAAGCTCAGAAACCAAGATATTGTGTGCACCTGAGCGCAATAGATAATATGCATAAAGAAAGGTGCACCAACTATATATAACAAAACACAATAAACACATCATAATATGTCCATAAGTCTCTGAAGAAAATCAGAAACTCCATTTACCAGAAGACTTCCCTAATGTTCATCCAGGGGTCACCAACATGTGACCTTAGTCCTCCAATAGGTATCAGGATCCCCTCATAAACAATCCTGAACATAATGTAACTTCCTATTTCTTTGCTGCTCACAGCAAGAGATAAGTACATTTCATGTTCAGCACTGTTTATGAAGTGTTTGCTTTATTTGATATAACGTTATTTTATATCTTTCATTGAAATAATACTTTTCAGTGTTTACTGCCGTAATAAGAATGTATTTCAGTGTGTCTCTTACTGCTTTGCTCCTCTCAGCTCCAGCTCTGTATCTTATCCCTTTCCTTGTTTCTCTCTGATGCCAGCAGTTTCCTGCTGGCTTCGGAGACCGGTGTAATACACAAATGCTGTGTTCATGCCTTTTTCCTGTCAACAGACAGCTGATTTAAGGTCCGCTGAAGCGGATCGCTGCGCATGCTCGTGCTCGCTTACCCGGCCCAACAGACTTCAAGACACAGGGCTCTGGGAAGCCACCACAGCTTTCCTCTACCTGCGGTGCCGCCCGCAAGCCACCAGGGGGAGCTCCTGCTCTTCCTTGTCCTTTCCTCAGGGTTCCGGCCCTCGCGTACACTTTTCCGTTAGGAATTTTAACGGTGTTGCGAGCACGAGCGCCGGAGGCTCTTCCTGCATCAATTTTAATATTCAAATGCCTAATTTCACTATTTTTTAAAAAAGGAGACCAAATATCAGTAAGAATTCAGAATCCTTACAGCTCTAATGGGAGAACCACTACAGCTGGACTGTTTCTTACTGCTGGGCTAGAGAGAAGGCGTTCAGGAAGCCCAGAAAAAAAAGGTGTTAAAGGCCGACCCCATCGACCCAGTTATTCTTTCGGGTTGGGTGCAGTGGGCCATCTGCTTACTAGGAAATGCCAGTTGTGCTATATCAACTGAACGTCGTAAAGGCATTCTGTATAAAATCGACGCCAAGACGAGTGAATTAGCAGACACAGGGTCAGGTGCTGCTGCCCAGGGCTTACTTTTTGGGGATCCTTATATGAAGGAAATGTCAAAATGTGTCGGTACCTTCACCGCATTGGACAAAGCTCTGGCCTCCATCAAGAGAGTCTTCTCTTCAAAAATGTTCTCCAGGGCTGGACGAGGTCGAGGTCACTCCTCCGGCTGTAATTTTTTCGATAGAAGACCGCAACACTCGAGGGTCCAGCACAATGCCTGGCAAGAACACACCAATACCTTCTTTCCTTCAAGAGGACGTGGAAGAGGGCATGTCTGGAGAAGAGCAGCTAAATATCCAGCCCAGCAACAACACTCAGGTCAGTGTACTCATAACAGTGACACAAGCGCCTATAGGGGGAAGGCTAGCTATCTTTGCGAGAGCTTGGGATACCTTATCAGGAGATGCCTGGGTCAGAACGCAGTGCACGGTCTGTGCCTAGAGTTTTTCCTGCAACCCGTTCAAGCATGTCGCCCGGCCCCTATAGTGATGTCCGAACATAGATCAGATAGTGTTAGGCAACGATATACACAGCCTATACCAAAAGTAATCGATTCTACCTTGCGCAAGTCAAGGATGTTTCTATAGCCCCATGTTTCTGGTACGCAGAAAGCAGAAGGTGCGGCCAGTAATAAATGTGAGAGCTTTCAACGAGTTTATCGTCTACCGCCATTTCAAGATGGAAGGAATCCACATGCTCAGGGACATCTTGAGACCGAACGGTTGGCTCATGCACTTAGACCTGAAGGATGCTTACCTCGTAGTGCCCATTCATCAGGCACATGTAAGTTATCTGAGATTCTCATGGGGACAACGAGACTGGGAGTTCACAAGTCTACCCTTCGGGATCTCCTCAGCACCTTGGGCTTTTACGAAGCTTCTAAGGCCCGTAGTAGCTCATCTAAGAGAACAGGGCATCTGGTTTATAATTTTTCTGGACGACAACATCTTCATGGCTCAATCTCATGAGCTAGTACAGCAGCAGACCAGGCTAGCCATATATTTACATTACAACCTCGGCTTTCTCATAAACTGGGAAAAGCCAATTCTTTGTCCATCCAGGAACCTGGAATTTCTGGGGTTCACGGTGGATACTCAGAATTCTTAACTCCACCTCCGAGCGGCCAAAATACACTCCACCAGAAGGGAGATTCACAGACTCTTACAGAGGAGCCTCATTACCCTTCGAGAGCTAGCAAGAGTAATAGGTTTGCTATCCACCTCCATCCAGGTGATATTTCCCGGTCCCCTTCACGACCGAGAATTACAGAGGCTGAAAGGCCAACACTTAAGGCGCAGCCTTTCTTACTCTCAATGCCTTATACTTTCACCTGAGGCGAGAATAGAGCTCAACTGGTGGCTCACGCACATGGAAGCCTGGAACGGCAGAGCCATCTTCGGATCAGCCCCAGATATCGTCATTGAGTCAGATGCCAGTCACTCCAATTGGGGAGTGAGATGGGGGCTCTGTTGCCACAGGAGGAACGTGGTCTCCTCAGGAGCTGGAGATGCATACCAATGTAATTGAGCTCCTTGCGGGCTCCTTCACAATGCGCTCTTTTGCCAGAGGCAGAACAAGTAGTTGTATCTTGCTGAAAATGGACAGCATTTCAGCAGTAAGGTACATCAATCATCTTGGTGGCACCAGATCAAGGCCTCTGGCAGAAATAGCCAAGGAATTTTGGCATTTCTGTTTGGAGCAACGGATTTCAGTCACAGCAGAGTAACTCCCTGGCCTCACAAACATGGTAGCGGACTGGTACTCCCTGCATTCCACAGATTACAGCTACTGGAGGCTCAACAGAGAAGTATTTCTCCACCTCCAAAGAGTCTGGGGTCCTATGTCCATAGACCTCTTTGCATCCAGACTCAACACCCAACTACCAGTGTTTTACAGCTGGAGGCCGGACCCGTCAGCAGCTGTGACAAACGCATTTCTGCAGCAATGGACCCAGGGACTCCATTATGCATTTCCTCCATTCACCATGATAGCGAGGACCCTGGCAAAGGCCTGTCAGGATCATACGGATCTGGTCCTCATAGCCCCCGTCTGGACCTCTCATACTTTGTATCCAGTTCTTCTGAAACTTTCTTCAGATTTTCAAATCCTTCTACCCCAGTTTCCAGATCTCCTACTGGATCTGTTAGGGCAACGTCACCCCTTCTCAGCCGATCACTGATTTTAGCGGCCTGGAGGATTTCAGGTCAAGATGGAGAGTTCCCGGCATGTCACGCATGGCGGTCAGCCTCATCGAGGAAAGCTGGGCCCCTGCTGCCCTTAAGAGGTATTCCAACTCTTGGAGCGCCTGGAGTACTTGGTGCCGAAGGAAAGTATTACATACGGTTTCAGCACCTATAGAGGCAATCCTAAATGTCCTACCTTCTTTAGTTGAATGATTTCTCACCTACAGGATGGTGAACGCCTATCGTTCAGCCATTTCTGCCGGACATGAACTCGTTCAGGGGATCCCAGTAGGAAAACATTAGCTCGTTTGCAGATTACTCAAGGGTATCAGACTAACAGTCCGACCTCTGTCCCGCTATGATAAGCTTTGGGACGTCAACAAGGTGCTGAATATTTTTCTGTCATGGCCGCATAATGAGGAGTTATCCCGTACTGCCCTGTCCCGCAAACTTACTACGCTGCTGTGCCTGCTCTACCTGCTCTGCCTGCTCTGCCTGCAGGAGGGTCTCTGTACCTCAGAGCTCTCGACTTAGCAGGGACCTTTTCTCCTGATGGTGTCGTGTTCCACATACACAGAAGGACGAAATGCAACTCTAGGGTGATTTCTTACCCCACTTTTAGAGACCAGCCTAAGCTTTGCTTAGTTAAATGCTTGAAGGTCTACGAAGAAGTGACAGCCCCGCTTAGGACCTCTCCTAGTGGGAAGTTATTGATAGCTCTGCGTAAACCGCACAAAGCAGTTTCCGCTCCAACTCTAGCACACTGTGTGCATTGGACTCTAACTCAGGCAGGCTTAGGTACCCTGCACTTCGGGGCCCACTCTTTGAGAGGAGCCATGGCCTCCAAAGCCTTTCAGGATTAAGTCCGCCTAGAAGACATCATGAGGATGGCGGACTGGGCAAGCAAATCAATATTTAAGCAAATCTACATGAAACCGGTAGGGCAGCCGGCATCCATTGTGGTAAGTAAGCTTTAAACAAGCATAATGTGAGCTTCCGGTCTTGACACAGAATAAAGATCTTCCATAATAACTTACTAGAAAGGCTTAATTCTATTAAAGACACAGAGGCGAGCATTATCCCACCCGGCTAGAGAAAATAGTGGCGTGTATCACGCTTGATAGTAATTATATGCATTACTATGGATTGTTGATAATTTGGAATTTATATATGTTTTTCAGAATAACTCAATGATTTTTCTCTCCCACCCTGCTAAGGGAACTAGGATTGTAATATACATGCAGGAATTCTAGTCTTTTATCCCTCTCTTGACAGCGCCTGCAGACAAGTCCGTCTGACCTGCAGCTTGATCCTGTCTTCTTCTATTAGATGGCTACAGTTACAATCCTACTATGGACATCCAGTTTCGCAGTCTTGAAAGAGGAAGTTACATCATGTTCAGGACTGTTTATGAGGGGATCCTGATACCTATTGGAGGACTAAGGTCACAAGTTGGTGACCTCTGGATTCACTTTAAGGAAGTCTTCTGGGAAATGGAGTTTCTTGTTTTTTTCAGAGACTTATGGACATATTATGATGTGTTTATTGTGTTTTGTTATACATAGTTGGTGCACCTTTCTTTATGCATATTATCTATTGCGCTCAGGTGCACAAAATATCTTGCAGTTGAGCTTTCTTTATGTGTTTAAATAAAGAAAGAGAATCATAACGCCCGCCTCCTTATCTTTAATAGAATTAAGACTTTCTAGTAAGTTATTACTAGAACAAATTACTCATGTTCTTTTGGAAGAATTATTCTTTATTTATTTCTGTAGTCGGGGATTTCGATACGTTTGATAAAATATGTAAAGCAGTCTGTCAAGATGGGCAGATCTCATTTGCATTATGATTTGTTCTTTAGAAACAAGTGCCGCTCAGTTCATACACACACGTGAGAAATAGTTTGGCAGTAGGAAAGAACCTGTATATGAAATGAACACACAGCAAAACATGAGTGCAAAAGCAATTGTGCACACTTTATTCCTCTGGGAGCCCTCATGTAATGCAGAACTTGTGAATTCCATGAAACGCTTGGTTTTGAGCGGGGAACAGTTAAATGATATATGGAAAAATGCAATAACCTCTTTTTATGTGATATGGGCCATTTCTAAATTAGCTGCAAATGTCCTATTGCAGGAATATGTGAACAGGTATCCCAGGACACTTAGGGTGCATACTTAAAGGGCTGTGCAATCTCTGATATTTGATTGAGTAAAATTCAGCCACTGAATGAGATTCTCAAGATTAAAAATGCCTTACTTTAGTTTCTACCATGATCTATATACTGGATTTAGTAGTACAAATGCAAACACAGGCAATCTATATCATTTCACTGCTTTTTCTTGTCATTGTTTTATTGCTGCAGAAACTGAATGCTAATGTGACCTTGAATTTCAAGCTCTTCTTATGGACTGCTGATCACTTGTGTGGCTCGGAAAGTGTCGAGGAATGCGTAGCCTTCTGCAGCATTCCTGATTAGACAACGCACCCCTGAGCTAAATCCCCCATCAATGTCACCATGTCCTGTCCTGCCATATGCCACTGTGTTCAGGGTTTCTGATTGGTATTGTGAAAGACTGAATGGAAGCATATGTGTTTGCTTAACAGCAGGGGTCTCTAAGGCCCGTCCATTCCAGATCTAAAGCTTGCTTTCAGCAAATCCACGCAATAAAGAGTTGAATACAGCAGATCTAAGTGGGAGTTATTTACATAGTAGTCACCTTGAAAACCTGGTATCGTTTTGGGGCCCTCCTAAATTGCACTTATAGCTCCCTCATAAACAGGCTCTGCATATTAGCAACATTTTACACTAAATCAAGAGACATCATTTATATATTGTGAGTCCCCAGGCTTTAAGTGGGCCAGGACTAGCCAGGGCCGAGCCCCGCCCGGCGGTATCAGGAAATAATATCGCCACATATATGGTTGCCGTAAATAATATCGCCGGGAAAATGTCGTGGCAATATTATTTGGGTGACCATATATATGGCGATAGGGGAAAAAAGAATGTTTTTAAAAAAAAAAAAAATTGGGGGTTGCGGGTGTGTCCCCCGCATGTTCCGTGCAATAATGTCGCCACAAAAAACGACAATTTTTTGGCGATATTTTTGCATGGCGAGATTTTTGTGGCGACATTATTACATGGAACCCGCCCGGCAGGATCTGACAATTATGTCTGAGATGTCCCGTGCTAACTACAGCCCACTAAAAGCCAAGGCTTTTCTTTTGAAATCCTGTAGCTCTCACGTATATGCGAGAGTTTCGGCTTTAGAAAAAACCCTCACCAGCCTTTTAATTGTGTTACCGACCCCCTGCAAGACACCACTTTCATTACAAATGCAGGGATCATCACCCACTTGCCCTAGGTGTGAGGGTGATGATCGATGCAGAGTGGTGTCTGGCAGAGGCTCAGTGCCGCAATTAGGCGGCAACACTTACCTAGTGTGAATGCCTCCGGTTAGATCACAGCACTTTTGCAAAATATACCAGGCGCTCTTATGGGGGCATGGCCTAACAGGCGGCGTTCAACTGAGGCAAGTGTTGCCTCGTAATTGTGTCGCTGAATCCCTGCCACGCCATGGCCCTTTTCGGCCAAACCCAGCTGAGAGCCCTGGCTTGATTTGGCAGGCCACGTAAAGCACTACGAGTCCGATTATGTTTGCTTTGCAGAAAATTATTATTTGCAAAACTGTATTATTCTTCCAAAAATGTTCAAGAGTTTACTGTTTGATTACAGTGTCTTTCCAACCCGGAACATGCATTGTATGTCCTACAGCAGTGAGAGTTTAATGGCATGCACAGTGTCTTAGCCTTTGATTTCGGGAAATCAATAACATCAATGATCCCCTGGCCTGTTTGCAGGATTTATGATGAACTCTCTCAGCTCCAGGGCTCGCCTTGTGTGAAATGCCCATGCAAGCGACATGCAGGTTTTATTGATTCCCAACACCTCCAATAAAGTCACCGAAGATGCATCATCTTTCTCTCCAGAGCTCAGTATTCCACAACATTTCAAAATGGTTGCTGCAGAATCGGGAGCCAGCATTGAAATGTTATTATAAAATGAACACGCCTTGTTGCTGTACATTCACAATACTTGCAGTTGTCATATCAACATAAATAAAAACTATAGTAATGTAGTCACCATTTTCAAATGAAATTCGGAAGACCTGGGGACTACAGTACTTTGACATGATGAGAAATCAACACAGCTTTAATTTTCAGAGTGCAACGTGATCATTGAAAACACCTAATTTCTGCATAATGTATTCTTTTTTTGTAAAATCTTTATTTTGAAGTAGCACAAACAACGTCAAACATGGCCTGCTCTTATGCCACACGTCAGCTTGTCTAGCATATGTTAGCATTTTAACGTTCATAACAAACTCTGTTCCCTCCAGCCCTTCTTCTCCTCCCCACCTTGGAAGATAATCCATCAGTATAATCCTGGCACACAGAGACCTTCATGGTCCGTACAGAGTGTCACTATTACAATGACCCTCTGCAATGCCTCCATAGACCCAACTTTATTGGCTATTCGTCAAACTAGGGGCTTGAGAGAACACGGTAGAGCTATTTCTAGGTGTTATCTAGTTCAAACATGTAGATGTCTGAGGGAAGCATGGACTGCATTTTCGTAGAAAGGGTGCCCATTCAATTTCTCTAGAGGGGTGCAGGTTGTGTACAGCCCTTGTGATGTTCTCCATCTCGTATAGCCCACATTTTCTCCATCAACAAATAGGGGCATTCCGACCTGATTACTATGCACACCCTAGCAGCCAGCAGCAGAAAGAGTGGCATGTAAGGTAGATGTGCCCACCATTCCTCTCCTTCTTCGAATCCAAATAAAAACAACGACAATGGAGCGCATGCTATCTCTATTCCCTCCACAGCCTTTATCCAACCCAACACTTCCCTCCAATAAGTCTGAATTCTCAGGCTTGTCCACCACACATGCCAGTAGCTTGCCTTTTGTCCGCAACCCCTACAACTTGATGGGTCCACCCCAGGAAACATTTTCGATAGGCAATATGGGGCGTATTGCTACCTGTATGTATTTATATTGACAGACAATTGACATCCTGTGGGCATTCTTACAGAGGTGTTCCCACTGTTGTTCATCTAGCTCTCTCTACCAACTTCTTCCTTAAATCATCAGCCCCCTCCCCTCGTGCCAGCAATAGTGCTCTGTACAACCCTGAAATGAATCCCTTTGTGGATGTGGCCTTGCTCCGAATGGTCTCAGTTGTAGTGAGGCCTCTTTGTACCCCGTCCTTCCATTTCACCAACGTCAGTGTCCTCTTCAATGGGAGGTACTGAAACAATGAGTTCTTCCCCAGATGAAGACCTCTTCTAGTTCCCCAATGGTAATACAGCTATCTCCTTTGACCATGTACCTTAACCTCTCCAACCCCGCCTCAAATCATGCCTGAAAACGGATCAGTTCTAGAATGTCATCCCTTATCGGTGGGCCACAGATATGGCTAAGCAGCAATGACCACGTTGTGCACCCTTTATTTTCTCCTTACCGCACCACAACTGTAGCAGGGTCCCCAGTATTCTATGCTGTAAAACTCTACCGGGCATGGCTGATTTAGAAGGCCATAACCATTCACCTGGTGTCACTAGCCTCAGACATTAATTGTCCATCGTCACCCATTGTTTGCCTTTGTCCCCCCTCAGGTGTGGTATAAGCACTCGGAACTGTGCTGCGCTATAGTAGCAATGCATGTCAGGAAGCCCAATTATCCATCCCTCTTTGGCCTGAATCAACATTGTATATGTCGCCCTCAGCTTCTTTCTCTGCCAAAAAGTACTATTTACCCTGTGCTTCAGCTCCATGAAGTGTCCTCTGGGCATGTCTATGAGGAGCATCTGGAAAAGGTAGGAAATCTGTGGGAGAAGCACCATCTTGAAAGTGTTTAAGTGACTCATCGAGGACATGGTCAACATTGACCATCTATCTAGGTCAGAGAAGAGGCTGCGAGAAGTTCACCTGGCAGACATCCTTGGTGTCTTGTGTAACCCTGACCCCAAAATATTTCAACCCACAATGTTCAATCAGGATTTCCAAATTTAGACTGTCCCCTACATTCTCCTCACCTTCCCTGCCATATGGGTAGAGGACAGATTTGTCTGCATTGACTTTGAGACCCGATAAGTGCCCAAAGTCCTGTATCACCTGTGGGGCAATGGAATGGAGGTGGATGGATTGATCAGATATAGGAGCATGTCATCTGAGTACATGCCTAACTTGTACTCACTGCCCCTAATTTTAATCCCCTCTATCTTGCCCTCATCTCTGATGAGATTACCAAAGGGCACAATAGATAGGGAAAACAGCAATGGTGAGAGGGGCAGCCCAGCCATGTGCCTCTTTCTAGGACAAACTCCCTCACATTTTGCCATTAACCACTACACATCCCATTGGGTTCCTATAGATTGCTTGCACTCCCGGCAAATACCTCTCCCCATTCCACCCTGTCAAAAGCCTGTTGCGCCCTCCAGCAAATTGTTTTTATTTGGATTTGTAAAGCGCACCAACAGCCCAAGGGCATTGAGGCGCTGTTGCATGAAAACGTCTTAGTTACAATTAGGTTACTTTGCTCATGGTTACAGTGAGCTTGCCGATACAACAGTCCAACGTCGTTACCTTCATGTTACTTTGATGCAGGTTACTTTGCTCATGGTTACAGAGAGCTTGCCACTCAAACAGTCCTGGTCCCCGCTCTTCAATGGCACATATTCCATTACATTGAGGATTTTACGCATTGTGTCTTCTGCTTGTTTTCCCATGATAAAAACCACTTGATCATGCAGGGTAATGTAGTCCCCAATCTTCCATTTAATACTTGAGTGAACATTTTTCGTTTAGGTTCATTAGGGAGATTGGGCTTTAAGACTGGCAACTACCTTCCTTGAAGATCACTAAAATGAATGCCTCACAAAATGATGGTGGGGCCATTCCTGTCTCCAGTATGTTATTGTACAACTTCAGGAGATTTAGAAGGAGAACCCCTGCAGATTTTTTATAGAGCCCAAAGGAATACCCATCCTCACCTGGCACCTTCCCACTTGGAAGTCTACTAATGGCCCCTTGTACTTCTACTGTGAACATTTCCTCTAATGCTTCAATCTCTTCTTCCCTCAAAGTGACTAATCTCAACTTTTCTACACATTCTACAGTCCCTGCCTGCAGTCTATGGCCCTCACTTGCATAGAGTGTTTTGTAGTACCGCACAAAAACAATCTGCTATCGCCTCTTGAGATGTTTCCAACCACCACCCATCTTCTCAAAAATCCCTTGAGCCCACCTCTCAGCTCTCCGCACTCTGATGTTCACTGCCAACATGGTGTCAGCCTTGTACCCCTTCTCATAAAACTTCTGTTTAAGGAATTTCAGATTTCGAACAGTGTCTCTCACTCAAACTGCATTCATTTCAACCTATTTCTTTAGTAAGGCCTCTCTTTCTGCTTTGCCATAATTCCCCTTCTAAGGCATATCATCCTCAAGTGCCTTGATCTCTAGGTGAAGCATATCCTCTATCACTCTTCACTCCTGTTTCTTCCTTGCCCCTTCACTGATTGGTCAACCTTTCCAGGTGGCCTTCCCTGCCTCCAACAGTGTATTGAATCCTACCTCCCCTGCATCATTAAATTGAAAATACTCTGCCAGCTTGTCGCTAAATGTCAGTAAAATGTGAATTCCTCCATAGGACGTAATTGCACCTCCAATGAGAATCCCCTCTATTTAAACTTGCAAAGTCCAGTGTCATTCCCACCATGTCATGATCAGACCATCCCACTGGAAGGATTTCATAGTGGCATACCCTAGATGCAGGTTCTTTGCTCAGAAGCAGATAATCTATGCGTGTAAATGTATTGTGAGATTCAGAGTGGAAAGTGTACCCGTTCTGGTTTGGGTGAATAGATCTCCAAACATCCACAAGACCCCTACTTTCAAGGGTTCCCCAGGCACATCATCCACTTTTACCTCAAGCCTGACATCCACCTCTTTCACAGAGAGCCCATCCCTATTGTTGTTTGTCCGTGAATTCAAGTCCCACCCGCAATTACCAGTCCACCTCCTGCGGTCAGTATCTTATCAAAAGCCAGCAGGAAGTAGGCCCTTTGACCTTAAACGGGAGCATACCACCAATGTCCTTCTACCATACCTCGAACTAGGAGTAATCTACCTTCAAGTAGGGTGGATACCTGTGTATGTGTCATACAAACAGTCTTGTGCATCAATATAGCAACTACTCCTTTCTTGTGAGTGCTTGAAGCCCAGTGTACTTGGCCAGTCCCTCCCCCTTAAGTGTGTTCTCTTCACTTGCCTTCAGCCAGGTCTCCTGAAGAAAGAGGACATTGCACCTTGCTCTTTAAAATTCCCTCATCAATAGCGATCTCTTAGCCGGTGAGTTGAAACTTTTAACATTAAACTTTCCTATCTTCAACTGAGGTGTCTCTTTGGTTGCCTGCATCCTTACTGTCATCCAGGGTCTCTCCAGATCTCTTCTGTTCTCCACATCCCCCTGTAGGCTTTCCCACTCCCCCCCATGTGCCCTTATTTGTGTACATGCCACTGAAGATCTGCCTTTACCCCTCCCTCAACAGTCCCCAACAACAGTGCACATAAACCCCCAAAATCAACAAAGACAGAAATCATTGCTTCAACTGAGATGCCCTCTTAACAACAGAGAGCCAACGGAGGACTTTCTCTGCACGTCAGTGATTCCAAACTGCAAGCCACCGCCTAAGATGTCAGTCAACTGAATCAGTAGCAGTACATACAGCATCCTCCATGTGCTGTTCATGGTTGCTTGATCAGGAAGGGGCTGCTCAGTTTTAAAAAAAAATGTCCTGCCTCCCTTTCCCCTTCTGCGCCTGGACAATCCATCCCTAACATCCTCATCCCTGCACCCATCCTCACTGGCTGGGACTTCCCTCATTTGGGAGCCCATTTCATCTTCTAGGTGTCACAGTGCCTGTTCTGCTTCTTTAGCTGTGGTTACCCTATTCTCTTCACTGCCCGTTCAAATAGCAAGGCAAAGGGGTAGGCCCATTGGTACAGGATCCCCTTCCTGTCAACCACTGTGTCACAGGGTGACAGTCTCTCATGCGTGCAATTGAAGTGCTCGAAAGGTCTTGGAATAGCTGCACCTTGGAGCCTTTGTACTCTGGTTCTTGTACTTGCTTCACTCTTGCCAACACTTCTACCTTTTCTTTATAGATAAGACATTTGGCAATTATGGAATGCAGACCTCCTCTGAATGCCCAACCTCCTCTGTGGGCTCTTTTGATTTGCACATTTTTTTCCCCCTTTAGCTTGAAAACGGAGGTACACTATGTTCTAGAGCGCCTGCTCAACCTGCAATGGTGTTTTTCCATTTATTTTCCGCCAGACTGGGATCTCTGACGTTGTTCCTGCACTCTCAGTTTTCTAGGTCATCAGGTTTTAGTGTGTCCTCTTCCTCTTGAAGCTCCAGATCCGTCATGCAAGCATCTAGCTTCATTTCCACTAGAGCTGCGTTGAACTGGTTGTGCTCTAAGTCGCTGACCTTCTCAATCTTCTGAACTTTTACTCACAGCTCTGCAATAGATGTTTGAATGTCACTATGGAGGGCCCTAATTTCGGCCATAATCGTGGCAATATACTCTTTGGTGAAAGTTCACTTCAGTTCATTTGGCTTTTATTCCACAATACAGTCATATCCCATAAACACATATTTTGAAAAATATGCATGAAATGTGCACAGTGATTTCGGAGGTCAGAATTCATTAAAATCCAATACAAAATCATTATTAAACCCTAAAATATGCTTCAGAATGTATGGTGCTCAGATATGATAGTCATAATAAAAGCTCCAATATTGACCTGATAGAAAATATTAACTCAGATAGGGATAGTGAGCAGTCTCATAAAGCACAAGCAAATAATGAAGTGCATATGTGTCATATCTCCGGGCTGCTGATTTTTAAGGTTTTTGCCCTTACTTGCCAGGCCTGTTGTAGGTAATTTGCCTGTGGAAGCCTCAGTCATGGCTGTGGCCTGGGCTGTGCCCACCGTCTCCAGCACTGCCACTCCTCTCCTGCACTTCTGTAGGGAGGCAAGTGCCACCTTTCTGCAGTCCACGTGGCTGAGGGGTCATCCCACCACCTCTGTCACTGGGACTGCATCCTCCTGCTTCTGTCTACTTGTAGTCTGAAGGCTCACGCCCGTCTGATCGTTTGATGATATCCAGTCTAGAGGCCTGGGAATTGTTTTCTCACCAGATGCTTTCCCAATCATGGCCGGGTGGTGTACGGCATGGTGGAATGACTACCTGCACCCGGGTTGTATCAAGTATGTGTCTTCTCACTACCCAAACATTGTGCCTCTTCACTGCAGCATTTAGTCCGGGTCTGTCCCGGTGGGCCTTCTTCACAGTCAGGCTGGGGCAACTAGGGGTACTCTATATCCGGCTCTTATGTCTCCACCACTCTTCAGCAGTCACCCCCTGGTATTATTATTCTTATTAGTATTATTAGTATTATTTGCATTTTATTATTATTATTATTATTGTACTTATTGAATTGTATTCATGCATTGAGCACAGAGAAGCAACAATGCACTTTACAGAGGTGTACAGCAAACAGTGGTTTTCAGTGGTAACAACAGAACAAATATACAGCGGGGGTGGATACAAAGGGGGACAGAGCAGGGGGTACAGCTGTACCGTGTGGCAGGGAGATGAGAGGTGGGTGGCGTCCAACGAGTCAAGTGGCGTGAGGGTTGATGTGATGGCCTAGGTTTTGAGGAGAGACTCCTTTAATAGGTGGTTCTTGAGTTCATTTCTTAATTGTAGGAGCATGGGGACGAGTCTGATGCTGACATGGAAGAGGTTCTATAGTCTTGGGGCGTAGGCAGAAAAGGCTTGTTTTCTGATTCTTTTATTTTTTGCAGCAGTGGATTTGGAGTCTGCACGTGTCCTGGCTTTTCATGGTGCACTATCTGCCTCAGATGCAGAGTTTCTCTCCTAGGTAGCTGGGCGACTGCCTTATAGATGGTGGAGCAAGATGTGAAGGTGATTGGTGCGTGCAGTGGGAGCTAGTGAAGGTCGATGAGGGCCGGGATGATGTGGTTGTATCTGCATAGACCCTTGATGAGGCGTGCGGCCGCGTGTAAGACACTTCTCAGGGTCACAAGGGAGGATGGCAGGAAGCCTTCGAGGAGTGCATTGCCCCCATCCAGATTGGATAGGACCAGTGCATGAACAGTGGATCTAAAGCTGTCCGGAGGGAGGAACAACTTGATGTGTTGCAGGAGGGAGAGCTGATACAGAGCTGTCTGAGTTTTCATCATAGCTATGTGTTTTCTTAAGGAGAGGTGTTTGTCAATGTGGAACCCGAGGGATTTGGCGTGGGTGTGAAGCCCTCAGAGTTCATAGCCAGGTCTGTATGTCTGGGTTTTTGGTGGTGTTGGTGAGGAGTAGGAATTCGGTCTTGGTGGGGTTGAGATTTAAGTATGCACTGGACATTCAAGACTGGATCAGTGAGTGGCAGGTTTTGAGCCTATGGATGCCCTTGATGGAGTCGATCTTAAGGTATAGCTGTGTGTCATCAGCGTATTGGTGGATGTGGATGTTGTGTGTGGTTAGGAGGGCTTCCAGCGGCTCCATGTATAGATTGAAGATCACTGTGTAGAGGATGGAACCTACCAGGACTCCACAGGTGACGGGTTGCATTGGCGATCTAGAGTACATCTGAACAAACTGCTTGTGGTTGGTGAGGTAGGATTTGAACCAGCGTAGGACAAGTTTGCTGATCCCCATGCATTGATGAAGAGTGTCCATAAGCACCTCATGGACTACTGTGTTGAAAGCAGCCTAGAGGTCAAGTAGAACCAGGAGGCAGAGGTGGCTGTTATCAAAGATGCTGAGAAAGTCATTGACCACCTGTATGGTTGCTGTCTCTGTGCTGCATCTGGGTCTGAATCCGGATTGTTAGGTTTGGAGGGGATTGTTGGTGCAGATGTGTTGCTGCAGTTGTGCAGCTACCTCTTTCTCTATGATCTTACCTATGAAGGGAAGATGGGTGATGGGGTGATAGTTACCTAGGTTGTTGGTAGTATGCATCTGATCACACATCTGATCACACACATCACTACTTATCATCTGCCTGGAGGCACTGGAGCCCTATCCTTCACATTAGCAGCGTTCTCCCTTCTCCATCTAAGATATTGATGGAGCTTTTGGTCACACCCACTGCAGAGACAGTGCTTACAATGCTGGCCTGTGTTATGGGTGATTCCCGCTCACCCCTTTTAGGCCTCTCAAATCCTCTGTGCAGCGATCCGCCGTGTCTCTTTCACTCCCGCAGTCATGTGGCCATCGCCGCCTGCGTCCTCTGGTGGTCTTTCCTGCATTATACATTTCAATCAGATAACCATTTAAGTCTCTTGGAAATTATTTGAAATGTGAAATGTGCGCTGATGGAGAACTGGGAAACTGGCATGTTTTCATTTTTTGCAAGGCACATGCATTTTGCAGCCACAAAAAAATAAAACATATTGTTCATGGCGCAAAACTCTCATGGTGATTCTGGGGTTCTGTATGAGCACCCTGAGCAATGTGAAGGTGATTTGAAGTAAGATATGAACCTGACTACATTTGCTCACCTGACTACGTTTGCTCACGGAATTCAATTAATTAATCTTTTATAAACATGGACATATTTCTAAGAGTGGGACCGAGATTTGTACTTGTAAAAAAAAACATTGCTTCACCATGTTCATTCTTCATCAGATGTATTTAAATTTCCCTAAATGCTCATGTAAGGGAGTTGGGCATTCATTCCATTTATATTTATATATTTAGATTCACAGAGCAGGTTTCACAGTATAAAGTAAGATCAGTCATGATGCAGCACCCCTGTTCAGAAAGGTGAGCTTTGTTTTTAGAAGGTCAGGTGAACCACACCACTGTTGCTGAGCCTAGGCCCTCTGTAATACTAAATATAAGATGCGTACCCAATATTTAGTTATGCTTTCTCTCCAAAATCCACGTGAGTGATGGGTGAAGGTATTCAGTGGTAGAGCCCCAACTCACTACCCATATCAGTGCTTTCCAGAGAAAACTCAACACTTCCAAGCACTGTTAAACTATGTAGCAACGTGCATGCAGTCCATGGGTGTTGCTGATCATGGCCAGGCTCAGCGGGTGTGAGCCAGAACTGTGGAAATTACCTTTGCCTGTCTTGTTGTTTATCTGCGTCAATCATGTGCTTGGTCAGAACAGACATACAGAAAGTCAATGAGAGGATTTGTGCATGCCTCTGGGAACCCGGGATGTGTTTAGATTTGTGTGAGATGATATGGGCTGATTTGAAAAATGCAATTAAGGAAGAAAAAGCAATGATGTGTGTGACTGAACTTTTGAGAGGTTTTGGAGTCCAGCTTAAATCATGGCATTTGAAAGCAATGCACTTTTCCTAAAATATGGCTGTCAAATATTCTCTAACACTTAAATTAACTGTTGGTGACCTATTAAAAACTACTGACACTAGATACTTGCACACACCCGTTAAAAGATATCTTGAAAATTGCAATGCCTTATTATAGGTAAAAAGGATAGTCAATGACAATACACAAGATAAAATGTATGATTTGATTTTGGTTCAAAAAAGGAAAGAAATGAGACGAGACATTGGAGGGATTCAAAATCATGAAAGAACTCATAGCAAACAACAGGATAACATTATAAAACTGAAAGCTAAATTTAAAAATGGTCTAAGAACATTCAAAGATGTCGGCACATTGGCAGATGATGTATGTGGCTTTTAGGTGTACCGACTCTCATAAATGTTGGTATATTGATCATAAATGTAGCTCCCTGTCTTGCCAAATGTAAGATCGATCCGATATCGAAAGTTGAGTGGATAAACTACATATTAAATCTGTATTATAGAGGGAATTTACCTAAGATTGTTAATGACTATCAAATGATCCAAGAGAAATGTTTCTTTTCATTTGATGAAAATGCTATTGAGACCATTATATTGAAGCTTAAACCAACCAGGGCTCCCGGTCCTGACAGGTTACCTAACGACTTGTTCAAAAAAGAGCCTAAATGGAAGCTTGCATTCTACATACTATTTTTCAGGAAATTGTTAAGACTGGTGTCGTACCTGGAAGATGTCAAAGTTGCATCTTGGTCCCAATATACAAAAAAGGTCAATGTGATTCCCCTGCAAATTACCACTTATTAGAGATGATCGATTGTAGAGTGAAGATTTTCTCTCAGTTACCTTTGAGATACATCAATGAGTGGATAAATAGAGTAAATATTCTTAAGGACCAACAGATGGGTTTTAGGAGGGGATTTGGCATTGTAAATAACCTTTGGTCTCTGACGTGTTTCATACGTGCAGCATTGATGGATAAAACTAAAGTGCTTTATATATGCTTCATCAATTTCAACAAAGCATTTGACACAGTTTCCTGACAAGTGCCTTGGAAAAAAATGGAAGACTGGGCTTTACATCCTCAAATTGTATTCTTCATTAAGGCAGTTAAATCTGACACCAAAGTACAAATAAGAACGAATCAAGATGGGCAGGTTAGCATTGTATGTCAAGTCAATGAGGGTCTAAAACAGGAATGTGCATTAGCACCGGTATTGTTTAACGTGTATGTCGTGCATCTAGAGAAAGCTTTGAACAACTGTGTTAATCTTCCGCCTAGATTGGAACAACGACCTATATCTTGGATATCATATGCGGATGATATTGTTATTTTAGATAAGATGGCAATAGACTTACACCATAGCCTAGTTGTGTTGAATGAATACTCACTTGCCAACAAACTAATCACTAATCTGAAAAAAGACCAAGATTATGACATTTAAAAAAATAGGAAATCACTAAAGAAATGTAATCAGAACATACAACATACAAGCTATACATGAAATTACTAGATATGTATAGCTTAGTATTTACATTTTTAACAACAAGAACAAGGAGCCACTTGCAAAGTCAATAATGAATAAGATGAAGTCCAATTTCCAAGCAATTCGGTCTTTCATTTATAGAAATGGAGGTCAGTCTATTGAAGGCATTTTGCACCTATACAAAACCTGCATTATACCAGGTATTTTGTATGGACTAAAAATATTTACAGCTAGTGAAGTAAATTGGCTAAACAAACTAGAAGAAAAGTTATCGTGGAAAGCCCTTGGAATATCCAATTCAGTGCATGTCGAAGCAAAATGCAATGAGCTGGGTTTAATCAAATTGATGACTTGTAAAATCATCTCTAATTGTTTATTGTATATAAAGATTCTTAATCTTATTCGTTTTATTCAATGCAATCCTTTCCAATTAACTCTCCTTGCAATTATATACTTCTACTACATAATTTGAGAGTAAGAGGCTTTCTTATGTTCCATAGACTCAAACAACTCCCCACTTCATCAAAATTGGGTGCTTGGCAAAGCATCTTGAGAATCAATCATGTTGGATATGTGGCACTGAGACTGAAACTGCAAGGCATTTGCTGATGAGCTGCAGTGCCTTGACAGAAATCTCTAAAAAAAGGTTATGAAAAATTGGTACTGGACTGATCAGTTCTGGATCTGTATTTTTACTGGGGATACATTAGCCATACATTTTTTATATTTTTTATTAGTGGCATGAAATATCTACACTGTTAGGAAATCAAATTTAAGGGAATTTTAGTAATACAGATATCAACATGTGTATTTATATGGAACATAATGATGAATGTATGTATTGTTTTTAGTGGTAAAATATTTACATTTTTATAATAGTGTGGAATTACTTGAATTATATTTATTTTATGTGTTTATGGTTACAAATAACCAACAAATAACTATATTAACCCTGATACACTGAGTAAAAATAGAGGTGCCCTAAAAACCTAGCTATAATAAGGTAAATGTATATTTTTCTTAACATGTTCTTGCCTTCATAAAGGAAACTGCAACTTTTATTGTATTAAATTGCATTTGCATTTGTTTCAAAATTAACTTCAAACATGTCTGGATATGTTGTGCAGTTGTAGTAAAACAGTATTATCACATATTGGAAAACTTAACACAGACTGGTTTACCAATCTCCAATCTTGGATGTAAAGGATCATTTCTGCTGATCCCCTTGAGGTTATCAGAGGGGGTCGTACCCAGGGCCAGTGCATGGATTTTTGCCGCCTCAGGCAAAAGTCAATGTTACTGTCCTCTCAATAGCAACCCCATGTGTCCTGACTAAGCCAGATGTGTCTTTACTTCTTCACATGCATGTCCTTCCCACCACATTCACAGGCTGCCATATTAACATACAGTTTTAGGTCTTATTTTCATACCAAGGTGAAATTAAATCCATATCTTTTACCACAGCATCTATGAGATACAGGTAGGGCTAGCAACAATGACAAAATCAGGCAAGATTGAGAATACTCATAACTGGCAGATTAGGACAAATTGATGACATCAGATATAATTTGAAAGTTTGTGAGCAGATGCAAGTGGATCTAGATCAACTGAACTAAGGCTCGCCTACCTGTCAATCACCTTGCACTGTTGGCTCCTTCCTGCTGTCCTGTCCTTTGTCCCTGCTTAAGCAGCCCTCTAGCCTCTTTCCTTTGCAGTTGCTGAACAGGTGCAAGTGGATCTAGGTCACCTGTCATAAGCCCCAGCCACCTTCCTAGCCCTTCCTCTTTCTTTGTGCTCTTAACTCTGAGATAAAGGATGTCTCTCACTCGGGCGTCCAAGGTGAAGGGCAGAAAAAGAAAAGGGCAGTTCCTCTTTCGACCAGGAGGAACAGGAGTACCGAGGACCCGAATCCCTGCTCAGACAACGGGTGAGCATGCGCCAACATGTGTTTTCTCCCTCTGTTCCCACAGGCCATCCCCACCATCACCAGGTAATGCCAACATCAACAACATTGTCCATCCTCTAAGGCATGGACTCTGTAATACAGCAATCTCATCCACCACAGCCTCAAGCCTATCATAACTGCCTCACTGTCCACAGCAAGGAAGTTGATGCTTGCCAACGTTCATTCAGCTATCACCCATTCAGTAGGCATCGCCAACCTTATCACTACACATAACCATGATGCCATCTTCATCACAGAGACCTGGCTGATACGCACGTCCTTGTCCCCGATGGCTACAGGATCCAACACAGAGACTGGTCAAACAACACATGGGGAGGCTTTGCAGTCATACAGAAGACCTTGTGGCCCTGCACCAGACATAATGTTGACAGCATTGGATCCTGTGAAGACCTCTCCTGCCACTTCCGACTCTCCCCAATAGACACAGTCATCTTCTACATCATCTACAGACCACCCAAACCCAACACTGCCTTAATCAGAGACTTCAATGACTTGGTCACCACCATGTCCCTCATGCACACCAATAATATCTTCCTAGGTGACTTCAACCTCCCAGGCAACAAGGCCATCAAACCGATGAAGGAAGCACTCATCAGCCTTCTCGACACCCTCAGCCTCACACAGCACATGAAAGACCCAAAACATGAGAAAGGTAACATCCTTGACCTAATCATCACTGCACTGTCTTCCCTGCACTACAGCTCTCCTCTCCCACTTGCCGGATCTGACCATATAGCCGTGATTTTCAACATCCTGCACACCACCCCAGTCAAGCACTTTCATCAGAAACCCAGCAGACAAACCTTCAGGTCCTTCAAGAACTTCAAAGTGGAAGCCCTCACAGAAGGCCTCACCAACCTACACGTTACATGGACCGAACACTGCCAAACGGATTGCGACTCTCTACTGGAAGCACTCAATGCCAGCCTCTAGCGTCCATCGACCAACAGGCAGCCCTGAAACAAAACACCTGCAAACCAAAACCTTCAGCACCCTGGTACATGCAAGAACTCAACCTTAGCAAAAGAGTTATTAGGAAACAAGAGAAAGCCTGGTGCTGCTCCAGGAGTGTATGCGACCTGGCACTCCGGAAGTAACTCCAAGCAACCTGCCAACAACTAATCCGCACAGCCATGTTCTTCTACTATCAGAGTACCATAGCAGAAGCCAACAACAAAAGCAGAGCCCTCTTCAAAGTGGTCAAGCAGTGTGTCAACCAGATACCCAGCCCTGCCTTACCACACTCCATTGAAAAATTCACCACCATCAACACCTCCTTTATCAACAAAATTAGCAAGATTCACCAGTACATAGACACACGTCCTGCATCTACAGACTCACCTCATGTCCCTCCTCACAATTTCTCCACACCCTATACAACATTCTTGACACTCTCGACAGAAGACCTGGTAAAAACCCTGGCCACCCTCAAATATACATAGTTTCCAGACAACATCCTCCCAGCATCCATCCTCAAGACCCTCCGCACAGAAGCTATCCTTCCCTACCTGGAGATCATCAACAGCTCCCTAACTCAAGGGACCTAACCATTGACCCTAAAAACAAAACAAATCCTCCCTCTACTAAAGAAACCCACACTGGATCCCGTCAACCCAGGTAACTATTGTCCCATCACCCATCTTCCCTTCCTAGGTAAGATCATTGAGAAAGCGGTAGCCACATAACTGAAAGAACGCATCATTACCACCAATCTCCTCCAAACCTACCAATGCGGATTCAGACTCAGATGCAGCACAGAGACAGCAACCATGCAGGTGGTCGATGACGCCCTCAACACCCTTGACAAAAGCGACCCCTGCTGCTTGGTTCTACTCATCCTCTCGGCCGCTTTAGACACAGTAGACCCCCAGGAGTTTACAGACATCCTATATTGGTGCAGCTATGCCCCAATATCGACTCTATCAAGGACCTCAATAGGCTCAAAATCCACCTCTTGCTGATCCAGTCCTTGATGTCCAGTGCAGACTTGAAGTTCGACCCCTCCAAGACCAAATTCATTCTCCTCACCAACAACACCAAACTCCCACCCATACAAAACTGTCTATCAACCATGAACTCTGAGGCTTCACACCCAAATTCACCTCCTGTGCCAAGTCCCTAGGGTTCCACATCAACAAACACCTCTCCTTCATGACACAGATAGCTAAGAAAACTCAGACAGCTTGGTATCAGCTCTCCCTCCTGCAAAAAGTCAATACCTTCCTCCCTCCAGACAGCTGAAGATCAACCGTTCAAACACTGGTCCTATCCTATCTGAATGGGGGCAATGCACTCCTCAAAGGCCTACCACCATCCTCCCTTGTACCCCTGAGAAGTGTCCTATACATGTGCGCACGCCTCATCAAGGGTCTGCGCAGATAGAACCACATCACCCCAGCCCTCATCAGCCTTCACTGGCTCCTGCTGTACACACAAATCACCTTCATGTCCTGCTGCATCATCTATAAGGCGACTGCTGGGTGACTTGTGGGTAGTAACCCATCTACCTTGCAGAAAAATTGATATGATATGATATGATATGGTATTTATAACGCGCCTATACACAAGTGTTTCAAGGCGCAAAGTGTTTGAACATCTATGGGGGACAGCGCACCGCCAGAAGTCAGGATACATGCAGACTTAAAATCCATCCCTGCAAAAACAAAAGGACCAGAAAACATGCCTTCTCAGCCTACGCCCCAGGACTATGGAACCTCCACCCCATTGGAATCAGACGCAACCCCACACTTCTGGCATTCAGAAAATAACTCAAGACCCACCTTTTTAAGGAGTAGCTCCTCCTCAACACTAAGGCCATTACGTTGACACTCGCGCCACCTGACTCGCTAGATGCCTCATACACCTCTTCTCCCCGTACATGAGTACTACTCCTCTATCCCCTTCTGTATCCTACCCCGCTGTATATCTATTCTGTGGTTACCATTGAAGAGCGCTCTGTTGTGCATCTGTAATTTTGTACCCCTCTGTAAAGTGCTCTGTTATGTATCTGTATTGGTGTATACCTCTGTAAAGTGCTCTGTTGTTGTTTGAATCTAGGTCCATGCCCAATAAATACTACAATAATAATAGTAATGTTGATCACGCATCCCCATTCTATAATACGTACATACATACATACATACATATACACACACACACACTCTCAGCCATCTTGGGATAATTTAATGACATACAGTAGGAATCTGTTTAAAGGTTGTGAGAGGGAGGATATTATTTCCGTCCACCAACCCCAATGACTATTACTTAGAACCCCCCGATTTGGAGGTGGTGCTACAGTTGGCTTTGCATGCCATATGTCTGCCTCTGCCCTGCCATCAACTGCATCCATTCCGCCTTCACTAAATTGAGAGGCAGAAACTGCTGATCAAATCAATACACATTTGATAGTGCGGGTGGCTGCCAGCGCCTTTATTGCTGCCGCCTCTTGCTCTTGATAGTGGTAACCGCTATGCACTTATAGAGGGCAAAGACATACTCTTCACTCTTCTGTACGTTCAACACTGAGGGGGGAGAATTTCTTTGACGTCTCAGAGATCTAGGAGAATAGGGGTGAATCTGCCTCCACAATGGCATTCTATTAGTGCCAGTTACAAAAATAGTGTTGTGGCTCTGCCTCCCGGCCGGCCAATGGGAGGTTGAGTGGAAATGTGGCAAAAATCTGGTTCCACCAAACTTCCTAAACAGATGTTTCAGTGCACTTTCCGGCTGGGAGTGTTAACCAATTTTACTTCCACAATGTTCGTTGAAATGTCCCATTTCCCACAAACTACCCAAACAAGCCCCCATTAGCACTTAACAGTTTTTTGTGTAGCGTCATTCATTGGGCCTTATTACAAGAGTGGCAGTCTGGAAACAACCCTTGTTACTGGACCACCACACTACGATCCTGCCTGCTGGGGCCGCTGCACCTGACAGGTCTGACCCTGCTGGGCAGAGCAGTCCTGGCAGGCAGAGTTGCTGTGGAAGCACCAGCACCATCAGCAATGGTGCCGGTGCTTCCGGGTCCCCATTCCCATGGAGATTTACATTTTCTGGCACCTGACTTCCCTGACCACCGGGACTTGTAATGTCTCGGTGGCACTGGGAAGCGAGGTGGCGGAAATGGTGTTACAAGGTCGGCGGCAACCCACCGGGCACACCGGCGGGTTAGCGCCGACCTCATAATGAGACCCCTTGTGTTTAGTGACTTTGGCCCACACTGCTTCCGCGCTATGTTATGTTATGTGTGTATTATAAAGTGCAGCAAATTGCCCAACTGGTTATTGGCGCTATAGAGATAAACAATGAATGCCAGTGCTTATTCACCTGTACAGAAGAGCTAAAATGCTCACACAAATAGGAATGTTTTAAGTTGTTTCTTGAAGGAAAACAGGTTAGATGCTTTACAGAGTGGGACTGGTAGTAAATTCCAAATTCTGGAGGCCTGAAAAAAGACGTTATGGCCACCCAGATAGATTCTAGGAGTGGGAAGGGTACGTGCAGATGCTAGCAAGGTAGCAGTTAGATGATGTAGGCTTTTAATAATTATGCGCATACTTTTTAAAATATTCTGCTTCCCTACGGGCAACCAGTAGAGGGATCGAAGCACTGGGTTAAAATGGTCATGTTTCCTAATTTTCCTTATTAGTCTAGCTGCTGCATTTTGTACTCTCTGAAACCAGTGATTACATATTTCGGGAGTCCAAGATAACCGCTATTTCAATAATTCAAACAAGAGGAAATGAAGGAATGTATAACCATTACCTGGTGACAAAAAGTAAGAACTGGATGACGTATCTGATTTTCCTTAACATCATAAAACAGATTTTAGTTACTGAGGAGATTTGGCTCTTTAATGTGAGCTCATAATCAAAGTAAATAACAAGAGTTTTAGGGTAAGGACATGGTCCAAAAGAGGTTGGTCAACATAGGGTTGTCCAAGTGGTCAGCTTTTCATTTACCAGCAACATATCTGTTATACTGAGAGTTAGCATCCATCCAATCTTTATTAGAAACTAGGCAGCATTTTCTTCTTTCAGATGGTCACATACCCCCTTTTAAATCTGCCACAATCTCGGTATAATCTACATAATTGAAAAAGGAAACCTTGGCTTGTCATAAATGGACCATTAATAGGCAAAAGTACAAATTGAAAAAATTGGGTATAGAGGTGATCCCTTTGTGACACCACATTTCAGGGGGTTAGATTGAGATTGGTAATGGCCCAGGATGATTTGTTTGGAATAAAATACTAGATTAATTTAAGGGCCATGCCCGTAAAGCCAAATGCATATAATCTGTCATTTAGGATTCAGCAGTCGATTGTGTCGAATGCCGAAGATAAATCCAGCAAGATGAGAGTGCTCATGTTATCCCTCTCTCGGGTGACCAAGAAAAGAATAATATATAAGTTCAGTGTTCATTGATTGTTTAAAACACATTTTCAAGGATATTTGAATTTTCCACAAATTCCTGAATATGGCTGACTACTATTCTTTCAATTTGTTTTGCTAAGGAAGGAGGCTGAGAGATCAGACGCAAATTATTCAGATCTAGAGTGTTTTCAGCAAAGGTTTAATCTGAGAACTTTTCCAAGTGTCTGAAAAAATACCAAAAAGAGGGATATGTTCTATGAGTAAAGGATATAATTATTTAGACAATCTGTGTGATATTGGGTCCATTGGTGATCCTGAACAATTGGCAGAGAGAAACAAAGCTTTCAGCTGAGAACTATTCACAGTTGTAAAAGCACTTTAAAGGTTTTCTGGGGGTATTGTTTCACTGGTAGAATCCAGCTTATCTACAGGCGTGTTAATCTCAGAGATATTAAGATTGTTTCTGATCAAATCAATTTTATTAGAGAAGTGGGTTACTAATTTTTCTGCTAGTTCTTGTGTAGGAGTTGACAAAATATTATAACCTTATTTGCATTGCTCTCTAACAATGGAGAACAATGTCTTGGCAGTGTTTGATGCAGTATCAGTTTTGTTCCCACAAAATGTTTCTTTGCTTTCACTATTTCCTTTTTATATGTCAATTGATGCTGTTTGTGCATATTCCAAGATTCTTTAGTGTTAGTGTGCTGCCATTTCCTCTCTATATTTCTTACCTAATGGTGGAGTAAATTGAACTCTGCTGTAACCCATGTCTTCATTAATTTCTGCTGATGCGTATCAATTAGCACCCACATTATATCATCTAGTTCATTTAAGGGCTCAACTGGATTTGAATTTGTGTCTATATTGGGGCAATGATTGGGACATCTGTTAAGAGTTGGGAGAATGATTCTTTAGAGATTAAATGCCAACCGGTGTAGTAATGGTGTAATTAACAGGAGGGGCTTTTTTTGGTTTTTGAAGATATAAGGAGCAGTAAACCGAACACCATAATGATCTGGCCATGAGAATGTGATTGGATGTCCAACATGGAGATCTGATGACCAAGCAAAGATGTGATCTAATGTATGACTGGCGTTATGAATGGGTTGTGTTACAAGAGGTGAATATTGCAGTAATTCAGTTAAATGTTGTTGAGCTTATTTAACCATTTTGAATTCGGTCCATATATGAAAAGTATCTGAAACTACTACCTTTATGTTAGACCTAAATGCTTCTGTAATAGGCCTCTACTAGATTATTAACATTAATTGTAGGACTAAGGGGCCTGTAAAATAGCCAAATGGTTATCATCTCCATGGTTTCAAATTTTACTTGAAAAGGTAATAATTATGATACGAGACTTGCTAGGGGAAGAGGTGTTAATTGCTTCTCAATTAGACTTAAAATAAACTGCTAACCCTCCTCCTTGTTTCATGAATCAGTAACAGGCACTGGCAGAAGCAGTACAAAGTTTATTCACACACAGAAAAGACCACAAAGGCAGCCTTTCCTGACAAACAGGAATGATACTATATGATACAATATGGGTAACAGCAGTATAAGTGACTACCACACAAATAACTGTAAAATGTCAGTGAGAAGCACCAAACACCTCCATCTTGCACTGAACTGGAACTCTATCCAATTTGCAGACCAGATGCAATATACACATCCAAATCTCCTCCGCCTCGCAACTCCACTCCCTCAATAGCTTTCTCAAACTTAGTTCATACAAAACAGAATATCTCTGTATCTACCCCCACCCCAGGTACCTACCTGATCTCTCCCCTGAATCATTATGCTCCCCAAAGACAAGTAGTATGTATCCACATATACACCAGTGAAGTCCCTAGTCTTCACCAGCGACCCTCACCTAACATTGAGACAACACATGGAAATGCTATTATCACGGGACGTCCCAACAAGACTTTCGCCCCCTTGCCAGGCATACAGAAAGCAGCAGCATGGTTCATACTACACCTAACCAAACACACATTCCTTCAGCTATCTTCCATCTCTATTGGCGACCAGTAATCCAGATAATTCCTTTTTGAGGATTCTGCATTGTCCACAAGGCCATCCATCTAAAACCCCATACTACCTTCACAACAAACCGAAACCGATACCCCACAAAAACTAGACAATACAACGAAAATCTTCTACACATTCCGCTATGCAAGCTAACCTCCACACAAAAACAAGACTCACCGAATGTGTGCTTTCCCACACCACATCCTTGCCAGACTGCCCATCGCCACCTTCGAAAAATGCTCAAAGTGTAACTCTTTCCTTGCATCTAACCAGCCAGACCACCTCCCCTGATAGCCTATTCCTATCCTATTCTTCACATACAGTCCTAAAAACATTGTTACTTCTTTCTCACCTCCTCTCTTTGGAAAGGCTCTATAAACCCTGGATAATACCAGAGCTGTATACATGTTCAAATAAAATAAATAGGCTGCAACATAGCAAGCTACTATCACACACGGAAGAGGAACAGCATGGGAAGCAGCAATGTCATCTGCTGTTATAGGCACCCAAAACAGTTGGAGTTTTGGCAAGCAGTGGTGCTGCAGATTTTCCAGAGGTATGAGCTTTCCTCATGAATACAGTATCTGTATATATTATATTGACATGGCCAGTACAGGCTTCTCTGACAAATAGAGCAGGGACAGGAACAGCATACGTAGGTCCGGTGCAAGTTTCATGAAACTGGTGAAACCTGGACTGGCTAGTGCAAGCTTAACCCAAAAATCTATCATGTTCTGAAAGGGTAGAGGCCGTGGTAGCTTTCCTCACAAACAGATGCTGTAATTGCACAGGTCACTGTAGGCTTCCCTAACAACCACGTGGACAGAGTGCATGGACAGGTCTAATACAAGATTCTCTTTCACACAGACACAGCATCAGTATGACAAGAGCAGTCTTCTCTCACAAACCATCAGTATGGGCAAGTGGATGTTTCTTTACAAAAAATGTGAAAGCAAGGTTCCCTCACATGAAGGTACAACTATAGAATGTGCAAGGTCAGTGCGTGTTTCCCTTACAAGTGGGTGCAAGTACAGTATGAGCAAAACAAATACATATTTCCCAAGCAAAAGGGGACCTGGACAGCAGAGGTAGGGATGGGCCAAATCTCCCTCAGAAACATGTAGAACATGGGTAGGGCCAACGGATACTGGTATAAACAGATACTGGTATAGCATGTATACTACTGGTATAGCACCAGTGTAAGTGTAGATTACAAACAAGCATAAGCATAGCACTGGCAGAATAACTATTTTCAAGGATCTGTGCACACTTTTCTTATATGGGTACATCTATAGCACAAAAAGAATGACCACAAGCTTCCTTTACATGCTGGTGCAGCTACAGAATCTGCAAGGCCCGTGCAGGGTTTCCGCCTGAATTGGTACAGGTACAGTCTGGTCAGAGCCAGCACAAGCTCCACCCACACACATAACTGGTACACAATGGTCTGTGCCACTGTGAGTTTCATCGCAAAGAACAGACACAGCATCACCTCTGGCTCTGTGCAGCATGCCAGCTCCAGTGCATAACAAGAGCAATTCTTTCATAGGACCCTCTCCCCAAATCAGCAGCTCTTACCACTTACTATGTGCTGGCTGGGTAGAGGGGATATACTGTGCAAGCATTCCTGCTTTCTGCACTCTGTCGTATCATACCTTGCTGCTAGTCTTTCTTCTTGTAGAAGAGTGGAAGATCACGTGAAGAAGTTGAGTATATTAGTGCATTTGTGTTGTTGTCCTACACACACAAACACACACACAGACACACACCTTTGCTAAATGAAAAAGGCTCTAATCCCAAGTCTTACCAGTTTACCCGATATTCAATATGTCCTACGTGGGTAGATGCTAAGACTGATGGGCAGTCTGGCTGGATCATATGTGGCAATTTCAAGTGCAAATGGACTGCAGGTAAATTGCCATTACTAGTGCCCATATGTTCAGTGTCACCTCCACTGGCCTGTCAATTGTTCCAGCCTTGCTTATTAGTTGACCTCAATTAAGGGTCAGACCTTTCGCAATCATCAAATTACCAGTATTCTGCAATTACTTTCCAAAATGTTTAATGTTGTGCCAGCATTTTAACATCAGACAACCCATATAATACGTTGACAGGTTCAGAGCTACACATTTAATTTCAACATGCACATATTCTCAGCCAGAATGCTTACCTTAGTTTTATAGCATGCACTGGGTAAACATACATTGGACTACAGGAGCAAGCCATAACCAGTATAGTTGAGCATTACTTTGAAGATTTACACAGAACATTTCAAATCGATTGGGCAGCTTTTGTTTAAAACTTTGAAAGAAATATAAAATAATGGTCCTCATTACCATTTGGGATACCGCCCAACTTTATTTGAGTTACCGGCCACCCATCCGGCGGTATTACTGCCAGATCACTGGTTGGGCGGTAAACATTATTTCCCATTCCCCAATGGGGAATTTTCGACGCAGTTACAGCTGGCAGTATTACTGTGTGGTAATTGTGCTGAAAATCAGTATTTTCCAGCATGTTTACCCCCAGCTATCAGCTGGGGGTAAAAACATCATACTCATGATTGGGCAGACCCTTAAATGCAGTGGTAACCCTGTTAACACCGCATTTAAGGGCTGATGCCCAACTTGTAATGAGGCCCAATATGTACAGCTATTAATTCATCCAGATAATAAGAACTGCAACGTTCAAGCAGCATGTGTGCCTAAAATAGAGTCTATTTATTCCTGCAGCTGTTTTAAAATTGAATGAATAGATATACTTCCACTTGATGCCACAAACAAAATGTGGGCTCAGTAGCAAGAGCCGGCCCTTTCAGCAAAGCTTAAAATGTTATAACTATTAAATGGATAATGCAAATTAAAAGGTTTAAGAAAATATATTATGGAAGGACAGCACACTTGGTCATATTCTGACCCATGTGCTCCCCTTTATCCCCCCTGCTCCTCTCTGTGATGTATCCAGCAGGGATCTATTGTGGCTCTGACTTGCCCAGGGTGAGTGACCTGGTCCTGCTGTGTTTATTTATCAAAATGTTTTTCTCCCAGGCTTCTGTGGTTTGACTTGAGCCAGACCCTGTGCTATTCAGCCTGGAAATATGTTTCAATAGGAAATAGCTCTGCTTGCACTATCAAGTTAATTACTCCTAGACATGTAAGCACTGTGGTGTGCAGCAGGGAACCCCTTATTTTCAGGAGGGCATCATGCAGCCACTATTGCTCAGATGCTTTACATATCTTTGTTAATTCATGATAACCGAGAGAAACATCCTGCTGTTTAGCTGTTTAACGCCCCCTAATAGCCTCCGCTCTAGGCAACTGCCTTATTTGCCTAGTACTTCAAGTGGTCCTGGTTTTACCTGTTTGAAGCGCTCCCAAAGCACTTCCAAATGCCCAATCATATTCCATGCTTTTTTTTCACATTTCTTGCAAGTTCTGACTTTAAAACATCCAGAATGTGTCTTTGTCTGTGCTATCAGGTTTCTGCCCTGCTGCTTCTCCCGGAAACCCTTTTCAAATACACACGATTGGCTGTCATAGAATATGTCTGTCTTTTTCAACACACACACACACACACACACACACGTACTGAACATGCTGTATTGCATTCATAAAGTACAATCAATATGAGTGTTGACCATGTCAAAATCAGAGAAACATGTTTTAACACAACTGCATACAACCCCAACCTGCTTCGTGTGGACTGTCTTCTGTATTCATCAGCCAGTCATTCAAACTAATTTTCTGATCAAAACGCCTGGCCCCTTCCTCAGTAAGTGAATGGGTGGAGTGTTGAATTATAGTCTATCTGAATATTTGTGTATGCACACACCTTGAAACATCAGACTCCACTTAGAAAGGAAAGCTATGATGCAGTGCACCAACCAGCACCACATTATTCATTGGCAGTCATCTGATTGACATCATAGACCTTTGATGCTGTGTATGCAGTGGTTGTCTAGAGAGCAAGATATCTCCAGCCACACCTAAGAGGGTGCTCACTCTGTCATGGTTGCTATACATCTCAAAGTCAATGTTGTAAGGTTTATGTGTCTTTATTGAAGAAAATAAAAAGGATAAGGAGCATGGTAGAAGTGAAAATAAGTTAAAACCAAGCTTTCTCTGGCACCATAATCCATCAGTACTTCCCGATCTCTCTTGGGATTTATCAGCCATCAGTTAGAAAAGCCACTCACTGTCTCGGAGGGCTTAAGTGCCCTGAAACATGTAGATGAATTATAGCCTTTTATTGGATTTGTCAGAATGTCCTTCTTTTGTAGATGCAACCACAATTGGTTGTTCTCAGAGGCCTTCAGCCACCAGGCAGTGGTCATAATCTTTGTGATCTTGCAAGTGGCAAGGAAGAGGAATAGGACCTATCTTGTGCCTGTGCCCCTGATTGAGGACTCGAAACACCTGAAAAGCCAAAGCAGCAGGATTTCTGTATTCTGCTGCTTTGTGCCAACCAAAATCTGAGTCGACTGTGTTCAAACACTTGCAAACCAGAAAGGACCTTTGGTGTTGCCTTTGGCACTCTCAGCAAGTCTTGGAAACGCTGTTTGCCACTGCATCATGACAACACTGTTCTGTGCTGCTCTCGCTTGTCCCAAAAGCTCCTCTATGGGGATACATTTGAACTTAAGCATCTTCAAACAGCAGCTCAAATGTATTGAAATAAAAACTGCTAAAATCAACATCTCGCACAATGACGTTATCAAGTGGTGCTCATTACATCAAACCAGTACAACCGTTGAACCTAACCTGATTGGTACATCAAACAACACCATTCTGATGCGGCATCGAACAACACAATGCTTTGTGTGAAGCTGCTGTGATGCTACCTCACTGCCTGGCTCAAGGCGAATTGTTATGTAAAAACCGGACAAACCCACAAGCAGAACACCAGGAAGCCCCGTTCAATGCTATTGAACCACTCAGCAGAAATAAGATGCTTTTTCTGAGGTGCAAGCCCCCCTCCCCTGTCTGCCTTTGCCCATTCTTGGGACCCCAGTGACTGATAAGCCACTCATTTGAACCTTTTCCAGACATGTCCTTTTTAAATTGACATTGTTGCATTGTTGCAATTTCTTGTTCTTCACCAAAGCTACAGTACCCAGAATGTTTTCATGTTCAGTTGTTGTAGCCAGTTGTTTTGAATAGTGGTGTATTTAATTCTAGTATATATTTGTATTAAACCTTGATTCGATATATTTTTTTTTAATTTTGGACTCTTGTACTATTGCTGGTTGTGTTGCTACAGTTATCGCATTCACAGCTCTCTTAAGAGTATAGCTGGCCCATGGCCCACGTTACCACAAAAGGTGAAGGATCTATATCTCTTAACAGTGCATATTTCACCTTTGCGATTGGGATCACTGTTGTTTTGTAGTAGTGTGAGGGCTGTGTAGTTGGTTTAGCTACTACTCATCTTCCTACTCCTGCATGGCAGACGTTTTTATGTCATATTGGTGCGTAGCGGTGGGATTTGATGCAGACTGTCTACAGCTTAGTTTTCCAAAATAAAACAAGTGTTCAGTTAATGTTAGAAACACTGACAAGCATTCAGAACTCGACATGAGCCGCATGAAGGGCTTGAAAGTGAGCATCCTGCATCATCTATGTCAAGGGAGGAGGTGGCAGTAAGGTTAAAATGGCTGAAGTGCTGAAAAGCCTATACACATATTAGGAAGCTAGGGCTTTGGAGGAATCTGTAGGAGTAGGGGCTCTGAATTTTAACAGTTAGGTTCATCATTTCAGCATGCACATGTTAGCGTGGGTTTGAACTGAAACTGGGGCCGAGGGTCTGAAACTCATTACTGGACTCAAGAGTGAAATTCCCAGGCAGAATTAAATAGATGCCAATGTACAGAGCACATGATTGAAATTTCACTTTTCATCAGGATGATATTTGAATGAACCGAGCTGAGCTGTACTCAAATAATACTAACATAAGTAAACATACTAATTTAACCCAACCCCAGTTAACATGAAACTGAATCTCTTAATAACATTTAGTGCAAATGAGTGCATGATGAAACAAGCTCAATGTAGATTGGGAAAATGCATGATGCTTTGGAAATGGGAATTTAAACATGCAGGCTGAATCTGCGCTGGGCGAAGATACGTTCTACTGAAAACAGGGCATTGTATTTAGGGCAGAAAGCGCAAGAAAGATGTATCTTTTCCTTTCCAGCAAACTGAAATTTCAGTGCAATGATCTGCTCAAGGGGAGTTGTTTTCCTTGATTGACAAAGAGGTTTGACAAAAAGGGTTTTGAGACAGTCTAGTGAAAGCTGGCATTTCCCACAAATATAATAAAATGAACCAAATACAAAACACTAATGGACACTCCCCAGTAGGGAATGAGACCAGGACCAAGTGCAGGTGAAATAAAAGACAAGTCTTCATATAAAGTAAAATGGGGCACGCAGAGGACTATGCTTACTCCGAGAGCGCTCTGCCCAAACATCAGAAGGTACACATTATATTACATTAACATGTCATCTATGAAAGTGTGGTCATTGGACGAAGGGTGCAGGACTGTATCCATGCTGTAGGGGTGGTGCTTCCCGATTGGCTGGTGTTGAGATTACTTCATGGAGCACGCGGGTCAGCTGGGCTCATCTGGGAGGGGTGCAGGTTCAGGCGATGTCCACATTGTGATGATGTAGACTATCTCACATTTGCCCTTATGGCCACACATGCATTGCACACTATCTGTACGTTGTGACATATAAGAATTATATCACTAAACACTTGACCTGGACAATAAACGTGGGAATGCATGGGTCAGGTGCCTAATCTATTCACAATATTTCATTGACACATTCATCAAGTTTTCTTTTCGATCCCCAGAAAGAATGGTTTATTGTTTGTTAGTACAAGAGGAATATATTGCTGCACATGGGATTACTGCTGGGGGTGAACTGGGGTGGCACACAGATGAGGGGTATGAAACTGGCACATCAAAAAGACTCTGGGGTGAGGGGGCTTGCAGTCCATATTTCTTTGAATGTGGGCTGCGGGTGCATGGCAGATTTGTCGAGACAAATGGTTTTTTCCAGGACCAGGCTCCGGCCCGGTCATTCACGGGGCAGTGATGTAAAAGGGAAGGCGAAAGATACAGTGTTTGGTTTTGATACTTCTCGCGCCCAAGCTTCCGTGAGAACAGGACAGCCGCATTGACGGCAAAAGGGAGGAGCTGGGGGGTTGGCCTGCTGACTGTGTGCGGCCACTGAAAGGGTGAGATGCAGGTTGACTTTTAACACTTACATATGGCCTACTGTAAAATGGAATCTGTGATTAAACAAAATGGAGCCTCTTAGCGTACATGCCTTGCACTGCTATGTGTCATTCAGCAGGTACCACACACCTTGGCCAGAGGCACACGGTCAGCCATGGAATGAGCATACTATGTGCACCTCGAGGCAAATGAAGGGGGCTCTGGGAGACCCTTCCTCTCTTACACTAGCATTCATTCATCTTTGGGAACTGTGAGACAAAGGAGCAGAGGGCTGGCTAGGCAGGCGGAATTAAGTGCTGGCAAGCTGTCTGATGCTGAAGCTGTCCTTATCTGGGTTGACCCTGTGCGAGGCAGGCAGAAAGACTGGGAAGGATTTCCATGCCAAAATGAATCAGAAATACTGCCAACAAATCTAGGTAAATATGAAGTTCAGTGAGGGGCTGCTGTTATGAATGAGACCAAGTAGTCGAGGTTAAGTAGTTCACTTCATTTTACGTGCTGTCAATTTTTAACATACATGTAACCCTGTGTTTCTATTTCTCAAAGTTGTACTGAGTTTTTTAAGACAAAGGGCCTCATTACACGTTGTGCGCTAAAAATCTCAAATTACCGGCAGGGCGCTCTTAACGTGTCCGCCCTCGCAAGAGGGCGCTAATAGCGTACCATTACGAGTACGCGGACACGAGCATAGCGCCATACCGGTAACGACCCTACCGCCATGCCGCTAAAGTCCCCAAAAAAAAGTCTCTCACCGGCTTCGACGAAAGTGCAGATAGCACCTCCGCCCTCAAGCTGCATGCAAATAGCGGTCAACGCTGTTAGCGGTGACCGTTAAATTGCGGAACCGGAAACAGCGTCATCGCACAGGAACGGGAAAGAGCACGGCGGCCATCTTTTAAAACACAATCCATTGCCATCCTCTGCCCCCTGGACCTGTTCTGAGTAGTTTGCAATAGGAAGTCCACAGGGACACCCTTGACATGCCTAAGGCTGTAAAAAAAAACACTGACCGGCAGCGGCAGGAAAAATTTACCACAGAGGAGCTATTAATGCTCACCCAGACCCTAGCAGACAATGCCGCCGTGGTCTTTGCCAGCGACATGCGGCGGGAGACACTCATCAAAAAGAAGGCAATCTGGGGTGAGGTTGCCTTGAAAGTCAGTGCTGTGGGCACCACCACCCGCAATGTGCGTGAGTGCAGAAAGAGGTGGGATGATCTCAGACTCCGGGTGATAAGCATCCTTGCAGAAAACCACAACATTGCCACAGCAGGTGGATCTGGTTCGCCCACAAAACTGAAGGAATGGGAGGAGACCTGCGTCAACCTCATCGGAGTGGAATCAATAGAGGGAGTCGGGACAATGGAGCATGGCGTGGTAACCACTTCAGATGGAGGTGAGTGTACACATGAAAGCATGCAATGTGAATCTACTGGTCACCCCAAATGTGAGCCCAGAATCACCTCATGGATGGCCAAACATCCACACATGCATCCAACCCTGGCCATGTCAGTGTCAGACCCAAACACACACACATGCACACATCACCAGAGACATGTGCCACACACAACCATGCATTGATGAGCCACTGAACTGACACATCACCTCCATCCTTAACAATGAAGTACAAATGCCCACAACTGCATTATTGATGTTTACTGCATTAAGTACATAGAACCGTAACCAATGCCATCCCCCTTCTTGTCCCCGACAGGCTCACATACAGACAGTGAGGATGCTGGCAATGCATCTCAGGCACCCCCTGCGAGTAAGAAAACAAGGGCACAGGACACAGAGGACACCACCACAACATCAAGGGGCAAAAGTAGAAGGGTCCAGATGCAGAGTGTCAAACATCGGTGGAGCGCTACTGCCAAGACCCAAGTTGCCACACCGCCAACAACTGCCCCACCTCCGGAGGTGAACCCACCACCACCGATCCCAGCCACGGAGGGCCCACCTTCAGCTGCAGCTAGTTCCGCAGGAGAGGCGGCAGCCACTGCACCACTATCAGATGTGGAGGATACAACCGATTTCCACATGGAGATGCACACCCCAACCCCCCCTGGAACACCTGAGCCATCACCACAGCAGACACCTGGGTCTAATGTCACTGGCGAGGACAACATGGGAGCTTTTAGTAGCCCCCCGGTGGCTTCATATATTAACCTGGTTGCATCAGAGGGCACAGCAGCCACACCACCAGAACCCAACACTGCCCTCAACCTGGCCAGCATCAGCCAGCGGCAACAGGAAATAACTGTGCTGGTTGGGCAGCATGTGGAGGAGGCTGCCCGTCTCAGGGCGGAGATTACGGAGACAGCAAGGCACTCCAGGGAGGGGATGGAGGTCTGTATAGACAGGCTGCGTGGGGAGATTGTCCGACTTAGGGAGGTCCTCACACGGATAGCGGACGCAATGGACCACCACTTCCCACCACCACCACCAGGACAGTCAGCCACTTCCTCATCCACCAGTTCGAGGCAGACACGCCCCCTCCGCTGCTCCTCACGCACCACCAGGTGCCCGTCTAGGCAGCCTCCCAATGCTGGTGTTGGCAATGGCCAATAGGGAGTGCATGGTCAAGCTTCCGCGTGCATGGCTGGGTGGAAACATTGTGGCAGATGCATGAGGAACTGTTGTGGGGGGTGGGTGGAAGGGTATTATGGGACTGTTGTGGGGGTGGGGGGAAGGGTGTTATGGGACTGTTGTGGGGGGTGGGGGGAAGGGTGTTATGGGACTGTTGTGGGGGGTGGGGGAAGGGTGTTATGGGACTGTTGTGGGGGCTGGGGGGAAGGGTGGTGGGATGTTTGGGGACATGCACATTTTCATCTTTACGTTCCTTAATACACATATAATTCTGTATGACTATCTTGACGGCATGTATGACATTTGTGTATTTTGTGGCATTGAATGTTGTGCAATGTGGATGTGGATGGATGTTTAATGTTTCTAGACCTGGATTGTCATCTATGTTGTGTAGCTTATACTTGCATGTCCGTTCATCTCAAGTACGTTGCGGCCTTCCCAGATGGACATTGGCGTACATCTGTATGTGCATTTGTCCGATGGATGACAAGCTACACCCATTTCAAGTATGTATATCTCCCCCCCACAATCACACCCAGTTGGAGTAAGTATCTCTCCCTCCCAATCACACCCAGTTGGAGTAAGTATCTCTCCCCCCAATCACTCCCAGTTGGAGTATGTATCCCCCCCAATCACACCCAGTTGGAGTAAGTATCTCCCCCCCCAATCACACTGTTATGTGCTTGCCCTGCTACTCACCAAGTAGCCACGAACGTTGTCCGGCTTGTCGCTCCATGTAGCGTGGAATGGTTGAGTTCCGCAGGACCATGGAATCATGGGTTGATCCGGGAAATCGGGCACAGCAATGTGTGATTATCTTGTTGGCGTCACATGCCATTTGGACATTAATGGAGTGGAATTGCTTCCTGTTTCGGTAGATTACTTCATTGTGATGTGGGACCACCAATTCCACGTGGGTACAGTCGATAGCCCCGATGCAACTTTGGATGCCTGCCAGTGAATAGAACCCAACTTTGGTGTTTGCAATCTCCTGGGCAGTCTGTGGCATGAATATGTGTTCAGGTGCATGCTTCAGGAGGGCATTGAGTACCTGGTTCAGCTTGCGTGAGAATACTGGTTGTGAGATGCCATGCATCTGCCCCACTGTATGCTGGTAGGTGCCTGTGGCCAGGAAGTGGAGCACAGTCACCACCTTGAGTAGAGGGGTGATGGCAGTTTGGATGTCTTTGAGGCTCACAATGTCGTTGTGTATCATGTCCACGATGCTGGTGATGGTATCCCGGTCCAGACGGTACAGGGTGTGTATCTGCTCAGGGGTTAGGTTAAATGGACTGGCTCTGATCCTGGGGGTTGGTGAGTGCCTCTGTGGTATGATTAGGTGCCGTGGTGGTTCTTGCTGTGCCCTCCTCCTCCTGCGTCTCCTCTGTGCTGCCTGTTGTTGTTGCTCTTGCGCTGCAATCATTTCCTCCAGCCCATGTAATGCTGCTAGTATTGGGACATCTTAGTGTGTGAAGGGGTGTGGTGTGCTCCTTTTGTGCTGCCACAGTCTCCATTGCCTCCACCTGTGCGGAATGTGTCCACCTGTGGCAGGTGGGAACACTGCTCAGTTCTCTTAACGGGTGGTTTGCGATGCCGGTATTAGCGCCATGGCGGTAAGGGGTTTTGGGGCTTTACCATGCCTCTATTGGCATGTCCGCTTGCCTTGTGATGCTGTGCTATTAGCGGCATGGCGTTATTTACATGATGGAGGGTCGTGCGCACACGGACTGGCCGCTATTAGTGGCACCGTACTTAGCGGTGCCGCTAATAGCGGTGTTACCGGTCGTAATTGGCATGTGGATTTACCGTTACTGGTATTCCATTACCGGTAAGGTTAAATCCCTACCACCTACCGTGTAATGAGGCCCAAAGTGCTGAAAGCTATTGTAAGAAAATATTACATAAGATGTGGGCATAAGTGTCAATCTGTGTAATTTACATATTTCTATTTTACGATTAAAAAAAGAAAATTCAAAAGTAACTTTGTCTCATTACATATATTCCACATTCAGTCCATTTCATTTGACATGTTTAGGGAGACAGATGTGCAGTTGGAAATATCTCAAAGTAAATTATCCGCTGTGAGCTGTTTATCTATTGAGATTGAATAAATGTGCAGTATTTCAATTGCATGCTTTTCAATTGTTGAAACTCAGCCAAAAGGTTCTAGTGTGGTATTGCACATAAGGTACCACAGGAGGGCAGGAGCCATCTATCCAGAGTGTACCAAGTCCAGTATTGTGTTTGTTGTTAGTGACCCTGCTAAAAATAATTATTAGGCAGTATTCTGAAACAGGTCTCAACACTATAAGAATACACCAACAGTTTACCACAATATATTACCAAGGATTATACAACACCACCAAATATCACCATAACAGAAAACACCACAAAGTAATATGTATAACCCCCAAAATATATCCAGCATTCCTTCAACCTGTTACCTGAGTCTTGTGGTCCCCTTCCGCTTTGATCTCTGGCTGGTGACTTCTCACCTTTTTATGGTCAACCTGATTCTGTCACTACCCAGACACTATCCCTTTGCCCTCTCTCTCTCTCTCTCTCTCTCTCTCTCTCTTTCTCTCTCTCTCTCTCTCTCTCTCTCTCTTCCTCTCTCTCTCTCTCTCTCTCTCTCTCTCTCTCTGTACATATTAGAAAGCCTTTGCTTTACAGTCTATTATGTGATGACTTAAATAGATGGCTATATGCCATGTATTTGATGTTTCTTAAAATTAGAGGGTTGTTAGTGAGATTAGCACCCTGAAGCTCCAAAGTAAAGTGAGTAATACAGAGGGGCACTGCGAGGAATTGCCATCTGGCAAGGGGGTAAAGCCCAGCAAAGCAGGAAGCTAGATGAGGAACATCTAGCTAATCAGTTGCTCACAACCTGTATCCGCTGTGTGGTTACTATAGGCAATTCACAAAAATGTATGAAAAATATTTGGTCAAAAATAAGAATATTTAGGGGTAGAATGTTCATTCATAAATAAGAAACAGACTCCTTGTGGTGGTTATGTGAAAAAAATCCACAGTTCTGTAAACATTTATTCTTGTGTCAGAGGCCAGCCAATTTTGATTTGTATTAAAAAATAAAATGATGAGAGTAATATCTCCAAAATGGTAATTTGCTAACCAGATTCCCCTTTTCCGTCAACTCCATGCAAAAAGCATAGTGTACTTGTGCCCTGCTGCATCAGTAGCCTAATCCACAGCGCCTGTTCTACCCATACCATAGAACAGGTATTAGGGTCACAAGCGGACCACACAACAGCTGCAGAGCCAGCCAAGTCCCTGTGGCACTAGCGAGGCATTTAAGATATACCCTATACAAAAAGTATGATGGTAAGTAACCCATGATAGTGCCCGGGTAATCTCTAAAAAAAAGCTATGCCAGACTTTAGACATAGAGCATGGCACCACCTATGACCATAACCGCCACATACCAATTGATATTGTTCATGTGTCAACTTCTGTGAGTCAGCTCTGCTGTGGAAGGTGATGTGCATTCTGATCAACCAGGTGTAGTCTGCCAAATGACAGGACATGTACCTGGAGGGTGGGGCACTTCTTTGTCTCTTTGTGAGGGAGGTAACACCCTCTGCAAGAGTAAGCCACACATCAGGCAGCTGTCCTGGGCCCGGTCATCAAAGGAACACACCCATTCAAAAGGAGTGGACTCTCACCAGCGTACTGCATGTCTAAAGGCATTTGTTCTTAGTGAGAAAGGAAGCCGGAGGGATTCACGTAGGTAGGAGTGCTTGGATCAATTGAAGGAGACTTCCAACATTTTGTTTCTCTTCTCTCTTTCCTGTCCCTCCCACTTCCTCTGGAGCAAAGCACTTTGGGTGTGACATTAGAAGGGCAAAATCAACTCCATTCGAGAGCAGGGATTGAACCACTAAGTCAGACCTGCTTTAGTCAAATCACCTGGGGATGTTTTCCTTTAAATGAAGGGGTCTCCCATTCCTTTTTCAGATCCTCTCAAGACAACTTAAAGGCTTGCTTTAAAGCACCTAAAAATAACTCACTGGACTTCATTTGGGAAAGTTACACTTTCCAAAACCATCAGATGGAGGTCAAGAAAGAGCCCTCTAAGCCAGAAGAAAGATTTGCCCCTACACTAACTCCCCTAAAGCTGGGAGAGTGTACCTTAAACAGATCCATCTTGCCCTCGAGTCACTGGTGTAACGCGTGCCCCCCCGTAGTCCTCACAGTGTGGGGTCCCTGCCACAATATGTCCTGGAAGGGGGGCCCTTTGGACTAAAATCTATTTTTAAATACATCCTTTTTTTGTCACATGGTAACATAAATCATTTCTTTATGAAGGCAGTGTGACAACAAAAACAAGCTATTTCATTTTGAAACCCGAGGGCACCCACAACCCCATCACATGGAAGCCTCTAGGCTGGAGACCAATCTGCCTTCATAAATACATTATTTCCATTATGGTTCGCTCCTAAACAGAAATACTTTCTTTATGAAGTCGGAGTGACTTAAAAAAAAAAACATGGGCCTCATTATAAGCTTGCCGGTCCGGTAAGAACGGTACCGGCAAACTACAAGGTCTGCTCATGGGTGCCTTTCCGCCGGCCAGATCTAACCTGGCAACCATACTGGCACCCGAAACCAGACCATGTTGGATGCACAAGCACCATTCACGAATGTTGCCGGTGCATCCTGCCTCCCCATTCCCATTGAGTCCAATGGGACTCATATGGAATGTGGAGCAATATTTTCCGGCTTCCGGGAATGGGCAATTACCGGGTCCACCGGGACCATAATGCCCCAGTAATTGCCCATTCCCAGGCACGGGAAAAAAATTATTCTGGCACGGCTGGTCTCATAATGAGGTCCCATGTCTTTTTGAAGTAATAGGACCCCACTTAACCCCATGACGTGTGTGCGTGTGTGAGTGTTTGATGAAAGGGTGCACATCTAAATGTATAGGTGGCTGCCTGTGTGAGCGCATGGTGAAAGGGTTCACAATTAAATGAATAGGTGGCTGGGTGTGCGTGTCGATTGTATGCTGAAAGAGTGCATACTTAAATCTTAAATGTATGGGTGGCTGCCTGAGTGTGCCTGTATGGTGAAAGAGTGCACACTTGCATGTATGGTTGGCTGGGTGTTTTCATGTGTGAGTATGGTGAACGGTGTGTGTGCTTGTTTTCAGGGGCACAAGAAACCTGCATTTTGGGAGGGTGCTAACCCTTCAATTGTTGGGAGAGGTGCTAACTTTATGGGTGGTGTGGGAGGGGAAAACTCATTTGTGTGGGGCATCTAACTTCTTTATGCATTCTAATGACACTATTCTAGTGCAGCTTTAATGTTACAAGCAGTTAACTCTCTTCTTTAAGTCTGAAGGCACCCACTTATGGACTGCTGTGAGAATAAGCAGTCTCCTGTTCCCTCTACACCCTTCCAATCATTTCCCTGGCATGCAAGTACTTTTAATTGCTTCAAAAACTATGCATTTAAATGCAGTTACTAACAGTGAAATGCTTCATGTTAGTAATTGCTGGGCCTTTGTTAACAGGGAAACCCGGGTACCGTTTAACATATGTGTCCTGTTCTGTCTGTACGGCTCTGCAGGTCAGCCAGGTCAAGTCAATATAGCCCAAAATATCAAGGTGGGGTTGGGGGGGGCAGAAGCCCAGTTAGCTCAATGGTTTTGCTCCACTACTTGTGTTTAAGCCCCTGCTAACTTATTTGTAATCTTCATTACTCCTAGACATATTCTTCCTCGTCCCCGTACTTGTGTATGAGGCACTTTTCTTCATACACAAGTACTGAGATGAGATAGAGGGACCTGAAGGTAATGCCTGGCTTAGTTATCTGTAATCTTCATCACTCCTAGTCCCACTCTTCCCATCCCAATACTTACCTATGAGGCAAGGAGCCTCATACGTAAGCAATGGGACAAGGAAAAGGGACATGTAGGTAATTCAGGGCTGATTTTGGGTGTTGGTGCAGGAGGTGGGAGGGAGAGGGGATGTGTGGGGTGGGATGGGGATTGTGCGATAAATCATAATTGTCATACATGTCCAGGTTAAGCAGGCATGATATGTGGTATTAGTGGCTAGAGAGGAATTATGGTGCAGCCAGTCTAGTCCATTTATTAGTTTGACTTGACTTTTTTTAACTGGACTTCTCTAATAAAGCAGTCCTGCTAAGTGTAATTACCTGGATAGACTGGCATTTGGGTACTGCCAGTCTAGCCGTTTCTTACTGCAGCATTGTATATTTTTCGGGGTATCTTTGATAAAAATAACCATGATAAGTATTATTGCTTCGACCTGCATGTTTGTGAAACCAGTCTAGGCATGTCTAAATGTGGCCTGGCATGCTTTACTGTAATATGTTATTTCGTATCTAGACTGGTGTACATTGGGCAGTCAGTTGGATATGTTGTCTTTGTGGCATGGAATTTTTAATAGCAAAGCATTATATTAATTAAAGCATTAATGTTCATGTGCACTGTTGGTAATTTCCATGTATTGGATTTTTGGAATGGTGTTACCCTGCAAAACAATTGCAAATGGTCTGGCCTTTTAGCCAATATTTCTCAGAAAGGGCGCTGTACAATTCATTAAAACACATATTTATATCTTTCAGCTAGTGCAGTGTACCCCTGCAGCAGCACGTTTGTGAGTATTGCGCAAGCGTGATAATGTAGGCCGGTACAGAGAATGGAGCAACCTTTGATTTGTTGCTGAGTTGGGGGAGAGGGCTCAGCATGGCTTGCAGGGGGGGCCCCAAATGTTATGTTATGCCACTTCCTCGAGTCCCTCTAAATGGGCCTCACAGCAGCCGGAGGACCCAGCCAGCCGAAGCTCTATGTTCTGCCCCACCAACCGGGTTGCTTTCTGTTCACTGCACCTTGTACAAGAGGGAAGAAACTGGTGCTGTCTTTAGCACTCCTCCACCAACTGAAACCATTTCTTGCACTTCACTTGCTAGACCCAAATCTACTACTCGACGCTGGAACCAGAACCGAACTACTGGAGAGTAACACACCGACTCTGAGCCTGGGTTAGAACCACAGCTAGCTCTGTTCCGCTAGCCCTTCAATGGTCGATGCATGGACCTGCACATTGACGCACTCAAAAGCACCCAGGAGCGCCATTTTGGCAACCATTGCCCACCGACTCAAACTGATGTAGCATCCCACGGCAAAGCCTCCCAGTGACTAGAAGCCTGACTCAGCCTGGTAAAACTACAAAGAGATCCTGGGACTGTCCCAACCTACCTTTCTGAGAGCAACCTTTTTTACCACATAGAGCGACTACATATGCAACTACTCGATGCCCACTTGCCAATTGAGCTTGAACCATTCACACCAGCATTCGACACTGGGTTGGACATCCGTCAATCCACGAAGAACCAAAACCAGGTACTGTTGACCATGAACTGCATCCTTGATCCACTGGGAACCTAGAGACTGGTATAGTTGCCTCAGCACCTTATTTCACGTAAGACATATCCTTTCATGTTTGGTTTTTGCTTATCACCTATCTACTCATGATCATAGGCTACCATCTCCAGTCTGTTGCTTCCTCTCTGTCTTCTGTAGGGGTGGGTTTTTGTCCAGTGTTTCTATTTCATGTTATTGCAGATGGTGTGTTAAATTAAAGTGTTTATATTTTTATAGAACCTTGATTGGACATTCCCTTTATTTTGGCGTTTGTCACTGTGCTGTTTGTGTCACTACTGGATCTCATTTGAACCTCTCATAAGAGCATAGCTTTCCCTCAGCCCACACTACAACAAAAGGCAAAGGAGGTATATCTCTCAACTGTCATTGTTTTACTTTTATGATTGCATTGGGTTGTGATTTGTAGAAGTGTGAAGGCTGGTTGGGCCATTTCACCCCTACTCATCCTTGTATTCTTGCAGAGCAGAATCCAATGTGCCACAGGCACCATAATTGTCAAATGAATGTATGCACGGCATTGTTAACAAAATTGGCAACCAAGGGAACCTGACTGCATCCCAGAAAGAAATGCCATGCCAGACGCATGTTGGATCAGAAGAAACCTGACCAAAAGGGATGCATGTTCTTTCAGAATATAGCTGAACAAAAGATGGTGGCCAACTGGAGTGCAAATGAGCATTAATTATCAGTGGCCACGGTAGAACTGTATTGTACACACTTGACATTTTAGCTGACAACAGAACACACTGGCCCTCATTACGACCCTGGCGGAGAACCATGGTGCAATTTGCACCATGGTCCATGGCGCTAAGCTGCCAACTCCGCCATGGTGGTTGGCGGACTTACCGCCCCATTCCGACCTTGGCGGGGCGGTAAGTCCCCAATCCCCATTTACCCTTCCCCATTCCCATTTTTGCCCCATAGGGTATAATGGGAGTGGGGAAGGCGTTAATTACGCCACCGTAAATTACGGTGGCGTAATTAACAACAAGTCCCGTAGCGCCATGGATTTTTCCGCCTGCAAAAAGCAGGGGTAGAAATCACCATGGCGCTACGGGAACTCGTAGTCAGGCGGAAAGGGGCGCCATGGTTTACGCCGGCGTAAACCCCTTTCCACCAGGGTCGTAATGAGGGCCACTGTGACTATTCATAATGGCATCTTCTGCATCTGCAGATTAAGTAAAGTATGCCTATTTATATTGCCTTCCATGTCTGGAGCAGAGTTTTCCATTAGCCTCAAATGCTTCTCTAACTTTACAGGAAAATGCCCACTTACAAGAGCGAGAGTAAATACGCACACTGTTCTAGAAGGCAGTGAGAAACCCTGACAGAAAGGCTAGAACAGCTTTGATTAAATAACATAGTTCCTCACACTCCAATTATTTTCTACACTATATGGAAAGCCAGAACCCCTCCTCCACCCCACTTTTTCTGAAAGGACTGCATTCACATATAGGATTTTGTGTAGGAAGTAGAAAATGGCATCGTGCAGTAGAGATTTTGGTACGAAGGACGTCTCCAATTTAAAGTAGCAAGATGTTTTTATTTTTTTCTAGAGGTGAACGTGTACGCTATTTCTTATTGAATCAAACATGTCCCTTAACAGGGGTGGCTGTTTGCGGACAATGGGCCTCATTTCGACCATTCTGGTATCCTGTCGGTAAATCCTGCAGGATACCGGCAGATCCTATTACCGTTTCCAGCACTCAGTCTCGCGTCATTACCGCCAGATTACAGGTACTGGAGTGATGGTGTAAATCCCCATTCATGGAGTCCCATAGGACTCCATGGTGGGATTTGCAGTCATTACTTGCACCGACATGTTTTGCTGGTAAGGCACCTGCCTTCCCTCCAGCTTTTAGTTGGAGGTAACTCAGGTGCCCCACTGGAAAATCTGTAGTCGGCCGGTCCGGTAAAGTGCCAATAACCGGACGACTTATAAAGAGACCCAATAAGTCCTAAATGCATGCCTGTTTTGATGAGCTCATTGGTAGACACAAACCTCCTCCTGTGACTTTCAAATGAGCCTGCACCCTGCCTGCTGCAGTTATTGCATTTTTCAGCTTCCCACACATGCATATTAGATCTATTGGCTGACATGGTGTTTGATGGGACCAGGAGTCCTGTCTGGGCTGCTTGGATGTGCTTCGGTTGGGCAAGCACCCAGCCATAGGTCATCCTTTGACATTCACAATCTATTCCACTTGGTGAACATGTGGTTAGAACTGTGTGAATATTGGCACATTGACAAAGCAAGGACTGACAAAACTGGGCACTGTGCTCTCACCGTAGGTGACATTCAACATCATTGATTAAATAGCCACCAAGATTAAAGGTATTGATGATTATGGTCGGTTCATCAACAAATCGATCCTGAAGATCCAGTCAAGATTTTTTAACAATGAGAAACTGTTTATGAAAAAGTGACAAAATCATCTAGCCTGCTTTCTCCGTCTTTCTTGTGTTTTGATGTCATATGGCAGTGATGTCACATAGCATATGCTTAGTAACCAATGCATCATTTTGAGAAAACGAAACTTACTTTTTCCTCTTTTTATCGGCAAAACCAATCTTTCTAATCTGCTTGCCTAGTTTTTTTCAACAATTAACTTTGCAAAGCTGTTTTTCATGTATGTGAGGTTAGCTCCCGTGAAAGCATATACCTTTGGGCACTGCAAATTAAATTAGTGAGAATAGAACACGGTTTTCAATGACTGATTCCGTTAAATCATAAGTACCCTTATGAAATACGTTTGAAAAGTCAAGCTGGTCTCTGTTTGTTTCGGATTTGCAGATATACATGCAGTATTGTGGCAAAAACCTTCATTGATTGCAAACAAGATGTTGCCTGCAGAATAGTTGTGCCTACGCGGCGTATTGACTACTCTGGTAAATAAACAACAGTCTCCAAGGCAAATATGTTCTTTGGAATTCAAACAGGGTGCAGATTAACACAAGGGTTTTTTGTTTCATCCTTCAAAAATCCATCATTGCAGCTGGAAATTACCCCAGGATGTGCGGTGATATTGACGCCAAAAATCAAGAATGAGGCTCAGAAAAAAGCAAGCATTCATCTGATGAGCTGAAATGTATTTGCAAAACATATTAATGTAATCTTCACAAGCATTTTTGTTGTGAGGATGTCACAATTAAGAAAAAAGGCTAATCCATTTAAATATGGCATGGCGGGAGCTCGGGAATGTCAGAGCACTTTATGGTGTGTATCAGAATAAATCGCAAGACATAGAGCATTACACTAAGACAGGAATATGACAGTCTTTAGATGGAATGGGAAATTGTTTTAAGTGTTTGCATTTCTTGAAAAATTCGGATTTGACACTGATTTTTGCACAACACAAGAAACTTTTATACCAATCACCCTCGTGTTCGGCGGCGTACAGGGCCAAAACCAGCCCACCACCCCATTCCTAATGTAGGCAAATACAAAGAAAGCTCTGGGCCCCAAAACACCAGGCAGCAATTCATTTAAAAGTATGTTGGGAAATCAGCTCGTTGCATATTGCTCATGCCACAAGAATAAGAAACAAAGAAAGTCACCGCCATTAAGCTGCGTTTCTATTTCCATGGTGCTGGTGACGGCGATGGAGCGCAGAGTGACTTTGGAGCAGGAGAGGAGAAGGTTGAGTTGGGAGGCTGGGGGCAGTTGCAGCTTGCACGACTGACAGGTGCAGGGGATGCAGGTTGAAGGGGATAGGTGTGGGGAGCAGTGTGGAAATGAATGGTGGATCTGGTGGCTTGTCGCCGGATTCCAGGAGTGAGCACTGTCAGTGATGGTTGATTTACGCCCACGTTCCGGTCTGCTGACTTGGGAGCACCTCTTCCCCAGATGCAACTTAAGTCCTATTTTAAAACCAAATGAAAACTTGAGTTGTCATAAATATTGAAAGAAGCCATGAGCAATCGATGCACCAGAGAAGTGGGGCACCTTAGATGCCGATATACATTTTAGAATTCCTTGGTTAAGGCAGGGTACGTGTTGGCCTATTTAATAAATAAGGACGCCACCCATGTGTTACAGGCATGCTCATTTTGTAATTTTGACAAATGGACCAGGAAGAACGGTCTAATTGAAAACACCCCTAACATTGAAGATGTAATAATATCACACATGCTACTTTATGCCAAGTCCCTTGTCATCAAGCCTTTCCTGAGGCCCACTTAGCACTCTAAATTCAATCTATCAGTAGCAACGTGCAGGATGTATGCCTCGGGTTGAGACTGAAATGCATTTCAAGGCTACACCTATCTGCTATCCCGTGTAGTACATTTTTAAAGCTGCAGAAAATGCTGCAGGCTTGTAGTCATACTGGTTTTGTAGATGTGAGTGGTGCACATTTCAGTTGATTTGTGGTGTCATTGTGAGGAGACGAGACTGAAACTCTGGAAACTCTGATGACAGTAGCAGTAGCATCAGTAGTAGTGTAGCAGGAGAGCGTAGCAACAATTCAACTGGAGCAAGGAGTGTACCACAAGCCACTCTGGAGATTGTTGTGGGAGCCAAAATAGAAACAAACAGGAATACCAGATGGAGATGCTCCTGGCACTTCATGATCATGGTCTGTTTATTATTTTATTTTTTTGACAAAATCTTTTTATTGAAACATCGATAAACACTGAATTCATTAACGAACCAAATCAGTGGCAATATTACTTGATTGCGAATTACACTTATCCATTGAGTCAGCTACTGAAATTCTTAAAATTCATAAAATTCAACATTTGTCACTATGCTTCCAACTTCAATTAATTTTTAACAATGCATCAACATTTCATTTCAACGTCTTTATGATTCTTCTAGTGAATGTATTTCATAAGTAACCCTTCGGAGTGTAGTATTGTAGCTTTGTGTTCTGTAGCATTCTTAGTTGAAGCAAGAGGAAAGGGGACGGGAAGGGGAGAGAAGGAAAATAAAAATAAAAAATAAATAAATAATAATAAAAAAATTACAACCCTTACCAGAATCACCATTAGTTCCGGGTATTGCCCCCAGTGCCCTGCAGCGTCCCCCCATTCTGATTTCAAGTCGGTAGTTCCTTCCTTCGTTCCCAAGCTATTCAGGGCTGGAGGAGGTATTTAACCAGTCTGGGTTGGAAGAACATGTGTTCCTTTTTCTCCAAATGGTCTAGGAATGGGCCCCAGATATTCTGGAATTTGTCCATCTGGTTTTCCAATGCAGCCGTTAGCTTCCCTATTCCCAGAAGCTCCCAAACCTTAACCCACCAGTGTGCAATATGGGGACCCTCCAGTTCTTTCCAGAATCGAGCGCGCATAGGGCAGGCCGCCATCATTAGTTGTGTGATTAATCGCGCTCTGGGACCAGACCGTGGATAGGATCCATCATCTGTGGTGTCGCCAAATACCATCACTAATGGGTCCATGGGGAGGAGGGTTCCACAAATGTCCTTAATTTTGGACCTGATCTCCAGCCAAAGGGATTCGATGATCGGACAATGCCACCACAGGTGCCCCAAGTCTCCCTTTGCCCTACAACCATGCCAACATACATCAGGGTAATCTACATTCATTGTGTGCATCCTCTGCAGCGTGAAGTACCATCGATAGCATATCTTAAATGCGCATTCCCTGACTGTTGTGCATCTAGATGACCTATGTGCTCTGTCCCAGATTCTCTGCCATGAGTCTGGAGCTATCTCTCTCCCCAGCTCCCTCTCCCATGCCAACATGTAAGAATGTTTTTCCTCCTCTGGGGCATTTACTAGAAGGCGATAACACGTTGCCACTTTGTGTGAGCGTTGTCCTTCCGAGAGAGTTATCTCTAGGCCTGTGGGAGGCCCGGTGGCAGCCTTTTTTACGGTTGGGTTGGTGGCCCAGTGCCTGAGTTGTATATATCTAAATCCCTCCGTCTCTGGGAGATTACATTTCTCCTTACACTGGATGAAGGTCAAGGGGTTATTGTCGGCATAAAGCTCCTGCAGTCTCAAGGTCCCCGTTCTTGTCCACTTTTGGTATGATCTAGGTTGGAGCCCTTGAGTGAAGGCTGGGTTCTGCATGATTGGGGTTAGAGGACCCAGTCCCGGGGCAATCCCCCTTAGAGTACTCTGCCTGTGCCAGCTTCGGAGCTTGGAGCTCATAGTTGGGAGAAGGGGCCTCCGGGAGACCCGTACCTCCCGCGGTAGGAAGGGGAGGTGAGAGAGAGGAGCCCCGGCGAACAGTTGTTTGATGTCCCACCATTTGGGGGGGGGTCATCTTGAATAGCCCAGCCCAGGATAGGGGCAATTTGAGTTGCTCGGTAGTATCTTAAGATGGAGGGGAGCCCCAAGCCTCCAAGCTGCCTGCTTCTGATGAGAATCATGCACTGAATTCTAGGTGTTTTACGCTGCCAGATGAATCGCCATATCTCCTTCTGCAAGTCTTATAAGTCTCACTCTGGAATATGGACTGGGAGCGCCTGGAATGCATAAAGGAGCCGGGGTAGCAAGGTCATTTTGACGGCTGTTATGCACCCCAGCCATGATATCTCCTGCGGGGCCCATTTTAGTAGAGATTCTTTCGCGTCTTTTATCAGCGGAGGAATATTGGCTCTCACCAGTCCCGAGTATGTAGGAGTTAAGTGCAACCCAAGGTATGTTATTTTGGAGTTTACCCAGCTAAGGGAGAAGGTGTGCTGTAAGGCATTTAGCACCTCCGGTGTTTTCAGATAGATTCAAACCCTTTGATTTGGCCATGTTTATTGTGAAGCCCGAGATCTGTGCAAAACTATAAAGCAGGCTCAGGAGCGGGGGGGGCCAAGATCTGAGCCTCTCTCAAGAAACAGAGCACATCATCCGCATATAGCGCTACTTTGTGGTTCTGGTCTCTTACCTCGAACCCTTGGATTTCGGGTTAAAGCGGATGTGTTGGGCTAATGGTTCCATTGCTAGCGCAAAAACCAACAGCGATAGGGGACACCCCTGTCAGCGATAGGGGACAACCCTGTCTGGTCCCTCTGCCGATGGGTATCTGTGGTGTCCAGTGAGCGTTGACTCATATTTGGGTGGAGGGAATCCGGAAGTTGGCCAGGACCAATTTAGAGAATTGTGGGCCGAAACCAAAACCCTTCAGGACCAAATGCATTTAGTCCCATGACATGCTATCAAAGGCCCGGTGGGCATCTACGGATAGCAAAGAAAGGGGACCTGGTATGGAGGGGCCAGAGCTATTAGGTCTATTGCTCTCCGAATGTTGTCATGGGCCGCTCGGCCCTGGATAAAGCCCGTCTGATCCCTGTCTATTAGTGTAGGTTACTAAACAACTTGGCGTCTGTATTGAGCAAGGCTATGGGACGGTAGGAAGCACAATCTGCAGGGTCTTTTCCGGGTTTTAGGAGTAAGGTTGTGTTTGATTCAGCCATAGATTGTGTAACAGAACCCGTTTCCCATAGGGTGTTGAATAGCTTTGTGAGGTGCGGTATGAGTTATTTTGCAAAAGTTTAGTTTAGTTTAGTTTATTTATTTGTAATGCGCACCAAACCCGAGGGTAGGAGGGCACAGGAGCAGCAAGGTTATTCAAAGCTTAGTTACACTTCACAAGTTTGATCAATCATTGCAATAACCAAAGTTGAAAAACACATTTATACGTTTAAATACCACAATGGTCACAAAAAACCCTTTAGTCATTAGCAGGGATAACTGGGGTGCTGTTTAATTACCTGACAAAAAAGATTAAAAAAAGGACTGCCATACTAGACTCTGAGGGCCTGATTTAAAACAATGATGCAGTCCCATTGAAAATGCTTTGTAAATCAGGCTCTTGCAGTCTACCACTTGTCATGCTCAATGAACTATGCAAGGCAAATAAAAAATTGGGCCAGAACACTCGCCACTATGAAAAATGAATTTCCTATCATGCTCAGAGTGCAAGAGAAATGTTTGCTGCTTCGAAAAAGACTTAACACCTCCCTATTCAAAGAAAAATACATTTGACTTGGTATCTTAGGTTTAGCCAAGCTTTCACGTGAAATGGTTTCTCACAGGTCGACTTTGCCGAACTGATGTCCATCGGAAAATTACACATCCAAGGATAGCACATCCATGTGAGAGAAAAGGAAGAGGATGTGGCAGAATTGGCCAGGTAAGAAGGGGAGAGCGGGGGTAGCAGTGGGGTTATTGGTGGGAAGTAAGATTGTGTGTTGATGCCAGGGAATGCTTTGTGTGCAAGGGTAGCAGTGGGCAAGGGCCATGACAGGGGGTGCAGGTGTTAGTTAGAATGTTCAGTTTCTTTGCTAATTCCCTTTAACCTGAGAGACCCCCAGCACTTTTGCTGGAATCTGGACTTTTTTAATTTCAAACTCCTGAGTGAGTGGAACTTTTTGCCACACACTCATTCTTTTTCTCTGACTGGGATTTTTTATTCTCTTCTGTTTTATGGAGTTTGGCAACCTCTATAACAGACATCTGCTTTTTATGTAATCACACACCCTCACTGAGGAGTCTCTTTAATGTTTAGATACATTCTCTTGTGTGCACTACAGTTCCCAAGAGTAATAAGGTAATTGTTATCTTACTTTCCCTTCTCTTTGTGGGTACAGCACACACCACCTTGTGTGGGGTGCTGGGGGGTTACATTGTAAACCCTTCTCCCACTCCTCATGTAACTTTTTGTTACACTGACTAACTTAAATGGCTGATGGCACAGAATTCCGTTTACTACCTTTTGTGCAGGTTACAATCAGGCACCCATTGCTGACAATTTTCCCAAAATGGCCCCTGTCTACTTTTCTTTGCCATTTTCCATTTGTCAGATCCTTCTGGGCTTTTCTTGTATCCTTTAGAGTAGATTTGAGTCTTTCATGAGTTTTGACTTTGACGGGCTTCAGCCTGAAGCCCTCCAGTCTCCAGTGTGTCTGGGAAGGCAGGAAGTGAGGGAGTAGGCTAAAACTTCACTGTCCTTTGTCTGTAGGTGTGCAACTTGTTCTAACTGTGCATCTGGCTGTCCTGGAGGATAGACTACCCCAGATGAGTGACAGATCCATGGGAGTGAATGGATGAGTTCCAGGATATAAGGTGAGGATTCTTTGACTACAGACAGAGTCGACCACTGGAATAAGCAATCCGAAGCAGAAGGCAAGCAGAGACACCACCAGCACCTTCCAGGACAGCAGAAGCACCAGTGAAGCCCTGCAGCTGTGCTGACTCAGTTTTCAAACCAACAGGGAAGACCGCCAAGGAGAACTTCCTCCCTTAGACTGGTGTGACCAGCTAGGCTTAAGACGTTCTTCATTTTGGGCCATCCATCGACATCTTGTGACTTTTTTGGACCACCGAACACCAATACCTTGGGTACGTGGACCATTATCGAGTGCATAATTTTCTGAAAATTAAATCCGGCTGAAACTTTGCAATCATCCATATGGAACTTCAGAGGCAGGAATTCATCACCAAAAGTCCCCTCACAGAGTTCAGGCCCAAGTAATTGAAGAGAATCCAACCAGCAAAATGTGTTTCTTCTTGGTGCTGAGAAAAAGGTACCAAAACCACAAAGAGCTGCTGAAGTAAGTTGAATCCATTGGTGCCAACCCCTTCTCCCAAGTGCTGCCACAGAAGCCCCCAAAGGTCCCCCCTTTGTTCACCACGACCAAGGAGCAAGACACAGGTTCTGCAAAGTTGCACCTAGAAGAGTGCCAGCTACAATATATTCTTCATCTTTAAGATACTATGGGTCTTGGGGTATAATTACCTTGTGTCATCTTCGGTGCTTCCTAGTTTGGGAAGTGCTGTTTTGTTCAAGTCAGAGTTGACCTCAACTCCTCTGTGCAGACTTTGCAGCCTGTGTGTAAACAGTACAGGCCTATATTAAGAGTTGGGTCCCTAATAACAAGAGATAAGTATTATGAAGTTCCACACCAGTTTGACTTTAGAAAAACTTACCTAACAGCAAGATGCAAGAGAGGTGGAGATGGCATCAGGCAGTCAGGTGAAGATTTATTCCCTGATGCAAAATGAGGAAAACGGTACTAGTTTTAACGCTGCTCCTTCTCTTGACACTCCCTAGTATGTTGATACCCATTTCTTCCCATTTTCAGTTACTTAAGGAACTTTCTTATAAGGTGCCTGCAGGCACCTTTATTATGGTCTGTTTTTCTTCTTGCAGAATGCATTGCCACTTGCAACAAGCACTTAGACATGTATTGTACCTACTGTTGAATCAGGTGATCAGAATGTTCTAGGGTTTGAAGAGCAGAAACCCCCTGTGTACACTCCCCCTTGGGGCACTTATACATGACTGTGTTCACAGATAGTGTGATATAAATAAGCAATACACTGGAGAGGAGCAGATGCAAATATCCTCTGGAGATCCTACCTCCTACCTCACCTGTATTGGAGATGAGACTGTGCCCTGTTTAACACCAGCTATTGTACCAATACTGCAGCGAGTATTTGGAAGACTGTATCCATTAAGACAACTATATCGAATGTACCCTTGAGTTGATGACAGCCTGCAGAAGGAATTCCCTGAAGTAATATGAGAAAGAGCTAAGAAAATGGACCGATGACGTCATTAGAAAGTGTGCACAGCATCCTGAAATACTGAATGAACATGAGGTATGGATCCTAGAGGAGAAATGATGAAGTGAAGGATCAAATGAACCTTAAAGTGTAAAAGGAGAAGATTACACGTTAGAAAGTGCTGTGGAAATCAGAAGTTTGCTGAAATGCAAGATAGATCAAGTCATCGTATAGGCTATATACAAGTAGTGAAACTAATGCAGAGCCGCCATTGTACAGAAACTGGACATTGGTATCATGAAATAATAAGCCAAAGAATCATGAAGAGAAATGGAAGGCTGTGTCGCAGTAGAATAGCAGGTTATTGGGGCTGCATTGGGAGGCTGTCTGGCCTGAAGTCAAGAAGTGAGGAGTCGATGTCAGCTATCCACGCTGAAGAAGAACATGTGTGCGTAGGACGAATCCTCTCACGCTAAGGTGCAAGAAAGAACACAAAGGATGCCAAGTCTTAATTAATTTAAAATATTTAAAAACTTGTAGAATCAACAGACTTGTGGTCTCTTGTCACATGAGTCGAGGATGGAGATAGGGCATGAACTTGGAGTTCCAGACACGATAGCGAGTGCCCTCACTCCCATTGCGTTCCCAGAAAAAGAATATTCTGCAAGGCCAAGTACAAAAAGAATTTCATGACAGAATGCATGGGTGATGAGAGATGTTGGGCTAATTGGGTGGTAGGGCAACCTCATGTCCTATCTACTTGCACCCGGGTCTTGGTTTACATGCTGCTAAATGATCCGAATGTTCCAGGCATGGCACAAGCTTGCCAAACCAATTGTATTAGTCCATACACCAAAGGAGTTTATAGCTTGAGAAACCAATGAAACACTATGTAACTGATTTTTCTTAAATGACACGCATGAAGAGGTAGGCAAAAGTTGTCCACCTAATATCAGACAGCCAATAACAAACCTAGTTCCTATATGATTGTATAGGTTTTTCACTATTGTGACTTTAGCATTATGTCATTCTGAAGAATAAAGATAACTGCTAATAAAACAGCAACTTGCCATCTTCTTGGGTTTGTCCGGTTATTTGAAACACTTGTGTATGGGTGCGTTTTAAATGCCATATCATATCATTTAATATCATATCATTTGGACTCAGAATTATTCTGGTATAATCCTATCCAGTAACAGATGCTCATTCCAAGGCCCATAAGATCAACATTCATTCATTCATACACACATACATACAAACAAACAAACACATATACATACTATAGTTTTCTGTTTCCAGCACTTGTTCCCGCAATCTATGTGCTGAAGACACATCAAACTACATAATCCAAGCATGGATGACTTAACCTTAACTCTCTAAGAAGTTGATAAATCAGATGATATAAACTTGGGGCATAACAAGACATGTGCTACAAAACACTGTGCCTGTACCAGATTGCGCAAGCTATGCAAACTAACATAGTAGCAGTATGTCAACATGATCCCTATGGCATCCTGAACTAAATCAAATAAATCAACCATGAAGACACTGATCTGTAACATCTCTCACTGAATACTTAATGACTTTAAAGTCTCTTTCCTTAACAAGGGAGTCCATTTGTATCTATTCAGCCCATTGACTTCACTCAAGAACACAATCTTTGGTACACATTGATCCAAAATTAAAACCTCAAGATTTTTGACAATATACAAACCTTGAATAACTTGGATGAAGTAAAACCAGAAATGTATATGTCAACATTGCCAAACCCACCAGTAGCCACCTAGACCAAATGGCTGACCTTGGACTAAACAGAAAATCTATGTTCACCTCGTTATTGGTACAGGAACATATTGAAGATCTATTCCAAGAGTCATTCATCATAAACAAAAAAAGGAGAGACACAAATCACATCAGCAATCTGACATCTAATATAAGCTGCATACTAAGAAACCTCTGCATTTGCTGAACTAGTCACATATAAAACTCTTATGATGAAAGAGACAAAGGTGGTACTGTTGTAGTTACAAACAAAACACGTTATACTATGAAAGGAATATAAACTGAATGAGAACCCTCTACATTTTCCCACTCAACAATGGAACTTCCAGATACAAACATGGGTCAAGACGGAAATATCATTGTAATTGTCCATGAAATTGCATGTGTTTGATCAGCTGTGTTAGCAAAGCAATGCTGCGAGTTACGACATATAAATTCAGAGTCGTGCACTGGATGTGGCCTTTTTCACATCAACTCTTTGCCAGCTCATGTGCGGTGCCTGCTCTTTGCAATGGCCCTTTGAGGAAGCAATATCAACACAGTTGAGCACAGGCTACCCCACCCTTCCACACAGTATAGTAGAGGTAACAACCAACAGCCAGACCAGAGTATTAATTTCCCTGTCACTTTTATCAGAGAAACAGTCATAAACTATTAAAACAAAATGTATTCATTATTAATATCACAATTATTAACATATTTTAAAACAACACATGATAGTTAATGTAATAACACAACCCATATTCTTGATGTTATTTTCACACAATCTGTCGTATCTACAACAAATGTCAGTGTGGTTAGTGAACAGTGTGATCAAGTGTGAGGAAACCCCACAGCATGTGAGACACAGCTCTGTGTCACTGAATGCGGACCATCCATTGATCTACTTTCATGATATGAACATGTCCAGAAAAAAGAAAACACGGATAGTCCACTAAACTCATGGAAACACAGTGAAAATTGCTAAACAATGGAATATTATGGCATCGGCGAGTCAGATATTGCATATCTGGGGAGAGAGTTGCTGTCAATTTTTAGAGAATGGAATTATTTTCCAAAATTTAGATATGGTCATGTTAAACCACTTCCTTCTTATCCTGACAAAGACACATTTATTTTATATTGTAAACTAAAATGTAAAATTAGCCACTCTCTGACGGAACCGAAAATGTTATTTACACATCTTGTAATTGTTAATGTTAATTGATTATGTATTATCATTCTGAAAGTGAGTATATATTTTACCATATCATTTAATTCATATACACAAATAAATGTTTACCAAAAACATCCGTAGAATAAATATGGCTATTTACATCACCAACAAAAATCAATGAATAACTAAATTACTCAAGTTAGTTTATTAAAAGCAATAATGTAATGTATATGCATGCTTTAAGACCCACAGTTCAGAACATTAGGAGGACAATAAGTAATCACTAAAAAGAAAATAAGAAGATTAAGAAATTAAAATGTCACCTGAAGAATGTCCAGCGATCATCAACACGGAGGATTGAAAAATGAACATGTTCTGATATAAGGCTACTGCATATGCACAGCTGAGCCTACACTTGGTACTCATGATAACTTTCTAATGCTATTTACGGTAAAATAATTGTATTGTCTTGTTCTTGATTTTTGAGAATTTCATGAGTCAGTTCATATTGTATTATGTCATACATGTACATTTCGTTTTGCACTTTATATGTACATGTATTTTCATGAATGCATTTTGCATGAAATATTCATCAAGTACTTTAGCCATGCTTTTTTGTGGCTGATGTAAATAATCAGGTTGTTGGATGGTTTCTGAAATTCACAGACAAAGAATGTAGATGTAAGCTGTTTTATTACATTACGTACAACTGCTTTGGGAAGAATGTGATAGTTATAAATGCCATCCATATTGCCCTCCCTGCACCCTAAAACATGTGTTCCTAAAATCCATATTCTTCTTGACATACTCTAATGCAAGGCAGCCCCTACTAGCTAAATTATCTAAGCTTGACAAGGAAAATGGCAGCGAAAACAATAAAAAAATAAAAAAATCCCAAAAGCATGTTTGCCTTCTGATGTCATCTTTCATGTCCTGGGTGTTAGTCTTTGCAGTGCACGGTGGTGGCACGAGTTATGGTTGCTTAGCTGACCATAACTGGCAAATTTCTGGGGGGTTTTTCTTTGATTTTACTTGTAACCATAAAGTCCTAACAATGTTTTTCACTGATTTTCATTGGTTTTTATTAGTGCAACTTAACCATAACGTCCCTTTAACAAAACATGTTCAGTGAATATCATGGGTTTTTACCAGTGCAGCCTAATTTCCTACAACATATTAATATCATACTTACCGCAATATAGCAACATTGTTGTCCAATTTAGAAAGTTTCCCCTTAAAACTCTTCCATTCGCCACCAATTTAGAAAGTTTCACCTAAAACTCTACCATTCCCCACCAATTTAGAAAGTTTCACCATAAAGCTATACCATTCCCCACCTTCTGGCTTTTTGTGTTCGTCGACTTTTGTGAATGTGTGACGTAATCGCAGACTTTCTGGACAGTGTCACGTGACAAGTGCGCAAGATGTTGCTGTGTTCACGAACGTGTCTGCACTTTGCGAACAGGTGCATGTTTTATGAACACTTTGTAACTGCATTTTCAGCTGATCTAGGAAATTTGAAGATCAAAATGTACCCTTGTACAGCTCCTACACCTATTCTTACTCATTATCCATTAACAATCTAGCACACAGCACATACTTGGAAGAATATTAGCAAAACTGCTATTTATCTTACAAAATGGCATCAGCTATTGCCATACCTCCTCCCCAAGAGCCACCACCACCAACTGGAGAATCTACACAACAAAGAAGCACAATACTTCCTAAGAAAATGAAGACGACCAGGAGAGAATCATTGGTGTGGGAGTTCTTTACCACTGTTGGGAATGTACGAAAGGATAAGGCTACCGAAGTGAAATGTACTGAGTGCAACATTGTACTCAGTTGCGGACTAGCTGGGCAGTACTCCTACGGGATCACCTTTGTGTGCCGCCACACCAAATCCAACCACCACAATGCTCTCAGTAGTAGGCTGTCTTTCTCTGCCTCACTTTCCTCAACCAATACCGTAACCACACAGCCTACTTCTGTGGGACCCAAAATCCCACCAGCTACCTTGCAAGCGATAAAAGAGTCTGTTGAACCATATCTTTCGAAGACAAGAGTACTCAGTATATACTGCAACACACCACTCTGCAGGGGGGAACAATATTGAAGCAGTTCTAAAGCTGTAATCAAGGAGCATGAGAAAGAGTTCACCCTGCTTTATAGATGTAACATGAGCGCAACATCTTCCCCTGTCCACCTGTTCCTCCATATTTGTGGTTGGTGCCCGTTCCCTCATTTCCCTTTCCACTTTACTTTCTGGCCTCTCCTGCTAAAATAAATACATTAAAAAAAAACATTAACAAGAGGTTCCTTTAGGAACCACCTTTCACAGTTAAAAAATAAAATGAAAAAAATAAGCTTATATACTCCATCTACTTTAATTTTTCAGTGAAGTATTTAGATTTGATTCAATTTGTCTGAATTGCAAACAGGGCATAATATACCATGATTTGCATTCTTTAGAAGCTGGTGAAATTTAATGGATTCAGAATTTGGTATGGATACATATACAAATCGTTCATTAGGGATGTGGTCTTGTGAAACATGGTTGCAGAGAGTGCATGTTTGTTTCCACGTGGATTAAATCTGGAAGATTTTATTTATAAGGATGTTTTTGCGTCCTAGTACTTGTAGTAAGTACATTAGGCAATCTTGTGGATTTTCCTGTCTGTTTATGGTAAATTGTACCATTCCTGCACAGTAGTCCAAATCTTGCCTTATACCTGAGACACTGTAAATGTTGTCAGGATTATTTGTGGCATTTCTGTGAAGGACGAGAATTTGCAATCACAACTGGTCCGAGCCATTTAAGTAAATCTTGTGAACAAATGGTGGCAATTGAAAGAGAAGATTCATTGTCATATTAGTATAACAATTTACTCCAGTTGTGTTTCTGAATTTAAATAGACCAGAGAGTTATCTTTGTGGATCATTTGATGGGCCTGCAGATGTTTCTGGAGAAAAGACATTTCTCTGTTTCTTTTGTGATGGATGTGCAGTTGATTTTGTACTAGACAGTTTTCTGGTTGTATTATTTTTATGCAGGAGTTTGCTGTTGTTTTTTTAGTGGAATTGTTGGGAAATCTGCTATAGCTTCTGTTTCTATTATTTGTCTTCTAAAAGGTTTATTTTATGAGGTACAGGGTATATATCTAGATGGGGGTTGTATTGTACCCATAGAGCCTGTTGTATTCCATGATGCAAGGAATGTCAGCAATGACTTTGTTTGCATCAAAGTTAACTAGGAATAGACCACTGAGTATACGTAGACGTGAAAGTGCTATGTAACTCATAGCTTCTTTAAGATTGTGCTGCTAATGTCAATCAATGCTTCGTCTAAGGTAAGACCTTGTGATTTGTGAATAGGGAGAGCATATGCAGAGATAGAAAAAATTGCTCTCCTCATATGTGCATGTCTTTGAAAAGAAGGAAATGTCCTATTGTCTGGCAAGTTTGTCAAAGTGGATGTAGACAAAGTGAATGTTGTTGTCATGCGGATATGTTTGGAAGCCAACAACTGTACCAATTGCTCCATTGACTAAAAACTTTGTTCTACCTCAAGGTTACTTTTTAGAATTACTCTGCAGTTTAGACACTAATTCAATATTTTCTCCAATCCGGGTCCAACGCAACAACTGTAAATGTATACATTAAACCAAACATCCAGGGCGCAATGACATGACCTAATGCAGTTATTAATGGCACAAAATTAATCAGAATTGATTGACTCCCACCATAGAATAGAATGATCCTGAACAATAACATAGAATAACTAACCTGTCTACAACGCAAAGAAAAATTCATAAACAGAATGGCCAAACAAAAGAAAACAAAATAAGGGTCTGAAAAAAACGGAAAAATAAAAGAAATAACAATACAAGTGGAGTTTAATGAAATAAAGATAAAGAACAAACACATATGAGGTAAAATCAAAAACAAAGACAACAACACTTTCAATGAATAAACAAATACACCAAAGAGAAACCAAAAATAGGAAGGAAGCCTACACAATTACCTCAAAGTTATTTGGAAGATTTTTCTTCAACATCAATACAAGATAGGCCATTTATCATAACAATTTGTATTCATCCACATTAACAGTTTAGCCAATTCCTAATGTGACGAGCAAACAAGGTCAGACTTCAGATATAGCAACAGCAACAATGGCTAAAATCAGACATCTACAAAATGGTATCCAGGGTAATCTTAAACGCCAATAAGGGGCCGATTCATGGAACAAATGTGCGCCAAAAATCGTTGCGCAAGCAGACGCAAGCAGGCGGAAGAAGGCGCAAGCGCAAAAAAACAGGCGCATGCGCACGTGTGCGATTCATGGAAGTCCCTGCGCGTGTATACCTCGGGATGTGCGCCAAACCTGCGCATGGCGCACAAGTCACTGCAACATCCCGAAAGGCGTGCGCGACGCTCACAGTGAAAGGGCACAACCTCGGCGCATACACCAGAAAGTGGGCGGAACACGGGGCGTAACGCGCGGAATGGGGAACAACGCGCGAAAATAAGGGCGTAACTGGGGATGTACTGCAGGGAAGCAGACGGAATGCCCACACGCACTCGAACCACACGTATTCATGGAATCGAATAGGGCAAAGCCACGCACAGCCAAAGACACGCACAAGCCGAAACACGTCCGCCACACGAAGGCAGGCGGTAGCGTCCCTGCGCATTACAAAAGTGGCAACATACAGCAATTGGGCCTGTGCGAGCGGGCTACGTGTATATCAGGGGTTCGCGTGAAGTTTTTCATGCGATCGGGCCTGGGGGAGCGGGCTACGTGTATATCAGGGGTTCGCGTGAAGTTTTTCACGCGATCGGGCCTGGGGGAGCGGGCTACGTGTATTTCAGGGGTTCGCGTGAACTTTTTCACGCGATCGGGCCTGGGGGAGCGGGCTACATGTATATCAGGGGTTCGCGTGAACTTTTTCACGCGATCGGGCCTGGGGGAGTGGGGTACCACTCACCGTCTGCCTTGCGTGTAGAAGAACGCGTAGCCAACACCCGCTGTGAAGTAATAGCGTGTGAACCCCAACGGATGGAAAACACACACACCGCACGAAAAGCACGTACAGAACAGTGTAAAGGCACGCGGGATCTCCAAGCCCTGCCAGGGCAACGCTTGTGCGCAAAACGTCACAGACGCGCTTACGCTGTAAGGGCCTTTGGTCCAATGAAATCGCGTACGCGTGCTGACACGCTTATGCGCTAAGGGCCTTTCCTCGATTTTCACGCTGACGTGCAGGATTTTCACGTGCCAAATCACTCCGTATGAAGCTGGCCACGCGAAAACACACGGAAGACCACGCTCCTGCCCAGAAGGCCGAATTACTGCCCCCCAGTGCCCCGAGCAGCCTCCCACGTGCCATCTGCTACTGCCTGCCTGCCTGCCTGCCTGCTGCCACCGTGCCCTGCCATTTGGTGCCTGCACATCAGCCATCTGCAGGGGTCCAGTTGCTGTGTCCACCCCTGCTGGAACAGAAGACTCCCGACTCGGATAACATCGCTCCACAGCCCAGCCCCAGGACCCAGTTGCCCACCCACTCCTGCCCCTGGGGTTGCCATGTCGGGCACATCCACATCTGGCTCCAGTGGCAACCCCCGGCCAGAGGGGCAGAGGGGCACCAGCTTCACTGCCACCGAAGTTGGTGTCCTGGTGGAGCAAGTCCTGGGGCAGTATGATGCCCTCTTCGGATCGTTCCGCGCCAACAAGGAAGGACGGGAGAGGATCTGGGCCGACTGTGTGGTTGCCATCAACGCGGAGGGGGTGGCAACCCGCACCATCCAGAAGGTCAAGAAGCGCTGGGAGGACTTGAGGTCCAGGACCCTCATAAAGGCCCGGCGCCTCGTGGAGGGGGGCCGGGGCCGCATGAGTTCCATCCAGATGAGGGTCCTGGAACGCGTACACCCAGCGCTCCACACCCAGGTCCTTAAGAGGGAGACCCGTCTGGAGTTGAGCGGTAAGTGGCCAAGCATTGCTGTGTGAGACAGGGCATGTTGCAGTGTGCTGGTTGTCTGATACTTACCTGTATGTGTGACATAGGCCATGTACGCATGTATGTGTGCAGGGACATCATGGTAATGCATGTGCGACCAGTAATGTGTGAACCGCACGGTTGTTGCATGTGTTTAAATGCGACATGGGGAGCCCTATGCAGATTGTACACATGAGAACATGGCAGTCTCTGTTCCTGGACATGGGTGGGGGTGAGGGATGAGTGCTGATGCCAGGTACATATATGGTATCCATGTCTGTGTGCCTGACCTGCGTGTCTGTGACTTGTGAATGCCATGGATGCATGACACATGTCTGTGACAATGTACAGATTCACTGATGCAGCCTAGTCATCCTTGTATCCACTGTGATTGGGGTGTACGGGGCCAGATGGATGTGACTGAGGTGAAGTGTGTGCATGTGATAGGCATGACCCATGATGCATGTGAGTTCCATTACATTGTATGTTTCGAGAGTCCATTGGACATGTATGGAAATGTCCATGGCATGCACCATGACTGTCACTGTGTGTGTTTTGCCTGGACTGACACATGTGTTGTGGAGTGACATGATGGAGGTGTACTTTGACAGTGGCACTCATCTGATATTGCTTCCTGTCTAGGGGACCATTGTACAGTACCCTGATGCTTGTGTTCTATGTCTCCCTCTATGCAGCGGCTAGTGAAGAAGAGGGCGGAGACGGCGCTGTGGAGCAAGGCAGCGGGGATGCCCCCAAGGCTGCAACGGAAGGGGTGGGTGAGCCCCCACAGGGGCCTGCTACGGCGGAAGACGGTGAGGAGCCATCCAGGTTGGTGGTTTCCACAGAGGAGGAGGAGGCCGCCACTGAGGCGCACATGGGGCCTGGTGGGGGCATCCCTGCTGGTGCAAGTGGTGCAGTCCAGGGGCAGGGGCAGGAGGCAGCACAGGTCACCGTGGAGGGGCCTGTGCATGTCGCTGTCCCTGACCCTGTGGGTGCACCACCATGCACCAGCAGGGATGCCCCGTCCCAGGCCCGTCCGCAGGTAGAGGGGATGTCCATGTCATCTGACTCCCCTCCACCTGCGGACGAGGGGACCCCTGGCCGTATGGAGAAGGTCCTGATTGGGGTCGCGATGCGCAAGGCTGTGATTCGTGATGCCGTGCGTGCTTCCCAGGAGGAGCACGCACGTCATCACGAAGAGCACCGTGCCGACGTGGCCCAATTGGGATCGTCCATGTTCGGGGGTTTCCTGCATGTGTCGGCCAATCTGGCGGCCCTCTCCTCCTCTGTGGAGACTATACGCCAGTCGTTCTCCTTGCCGTCTTCCGGCCCAGATGCCACCAGGGCCCCCTGTGGACCTGCCCTGACCAATGCAGCCAGCTCGGTGGGGATCCCATCCCTGCCACAGTCGGGAGTCAGAGGACCAGCAGGGGTGGACACCACAGCAACTGTACCCCAGCAGATGGAGGATGTGCCGGCATCATCAGGCAGGGCACATGCACGACGGCGTCGGTGGATTCCATCAGCCTGGATGCCGTCGTGCTGGCAGAGGCAGTGGCGTCGGAGGCAGCAGCGGAGTCAACGTGGGAGGCATCATGGCTCGGGGCCATCAACATCGGAGGGGCAGGCATCGGCCGGAGGGCAGGAGGACCCAGGACGGGAAGTGTCTTCCGTGTGGCAGCGGTTGGGCCAGCAGATAGGTGCGGAGCGGCGTCGGGCGGAAGAGGCGCGGCTCACAATGGTCAGGGCGGAGGACTCCATGCGGAGGGCCCTGAGGCGGGCCGAGTGCCTCGAGGCAATCCGCAGGGGGTTGGAGGAGGTGACAGCGTCGTCCCTGCGGACCATCGGGGCCATGGAACAGGACCGCCTCCGGGACATCGAACAGGAGTTCGATGATGCCCTGGCCCAGAACACCACGGAGTGAGCCGCTGGACTTGCCCGCCGCCTTTGTATATAGTTATATAGTTAGTGTTAGGTTTCCTTTATTTATTTTTTTTATTTGGTTGCGATTGGACAATGCGCCACATTTTTGTATGTAGTTCAGTTTTTAGTTAGTTGTCATAGTTAGGTTTCATTTGGTTGGGCTCATGGACCCGGGATTATCTTGTAAATAGTTCTTCAATGGATTTGTCTATTTTTTGGAATTTTTTTCATCGCCATGGAGCAATGGTTTTTGTTTATCATTTACACTTGGATTACTTTTCTGACTGTGACTTTGGACACCATTTTTTTGGATTGTGCTGTGTGATTTTGATTTTTTTCATGGACATTCTTCTTCTTTTGGTTGTTTTGCTTTGTGGTTTTTCTCATTTCATTTCCATTTCAGTTGATTTTAAATACATTTTTATTTTCATCCTTCAATGTGTCGTATCATCTCATTGCTTTCATGCATGTCATGTTGGGTGTCTTAACATTCACTTGCAGCCATTGTGTGTGACAGACATGTGTTCATTTGCATTATTTACATTGGGTGTGTAACATGTCATTGCCTTTGATATGTGGGTGGATGTGATAGTTGGTTGGGCCTTTTGGCAGGGGAGGATGGCCATTACGGACATGATTGGGGATTGGTGGGACCCAGGTGCAGGGGGGCATGGATGGGACATGGGTGGGGGCCTGGTGGTGGGTGCCCCACAGTGCTGGGGGGTGGGGGGGTGGGGAGCATGAGTTGGACATGGGTGGGGGTCTGCTGGCAGGTGCCCCACAGTGCTGGGGGGTGGGGGGGTGGGGAACATGAGTTGGACATGGGTGGGGGCCTGCTGGCAGGTGCCCCACAGTGCTGGGGGGTGGGGGGGTGGGGAACATGAGTTGGACATGGGTGGGGGCCTGCTGGCAGGTGCCCCACAGTGCTGGGGGGTGGGGGTGGTGGGAGACATGAGTTAGACATGGGTGGGGGCCTGCTGGCAGGTGCCCCACAGTGCTGGGGGGTGGTGGGAGACATGAGTTGGACATGGGTGGGGGCCTGGTGGAGGCTGCCCCTGGTGGCTGGGGGGTGGGGGTGGTGGGAGACATGAGTGGGGGCCTGGTGGTGGGTGCCCCTGCACTGCTGGGGGGTGGGGGTGCTGGTAGACATGGGTGGAGGCCTGGTGGAGGCTGCCCCTGGTGGCTGGGGGGTGGGGGTGGTGGGAGACATGGGTGGGGGCCTGGTGGTGGGTGCCCCTGCACTGCTGGGGGGTGGTGGTGCTGGTAGACATGGGTGGGGGCCTGGTGGAGGCTGCCCCTGGTGGCTGGGGGGTGGGGGTGGTGGGAGACATGGGTGGGGGCCTGGTGGTGGGTGCCCCTGCACTGCTGGGGGGTGGGGGTGCTGGTAGACATGGGTGGGGGCCTGGTGGAGGCTGCCCCTGGTGGCTGGGGGGTGGGGGTGGTGGGAGACATGGGTGGGGCCTGGTGGTGGGTGCCCCTGCACTGCTGGGGGGTGGGGGTGCTGGTAGACATGGGTGGGGGCCTGGTGGAGGCTGCCCCTGGTGGCTGGGGGGTGGGGGTGGTGGGAGACATGGGTGGGGGCCTGGTGGTGGGTGCCCCTGCACTGCTGGGGGGTGGGGGTGCTGGTAGACATGGGTGGGGTCCTGGTGGAGGCTGCCCCTGGTGGCTGGGGGGTGGGGGTGGTGGGAGACATGGGTGGGGGCCTGGTGGTGGGTGCCCCTGCACTGCTGGGGGGTGGGGGTGCTGGTAGACATGGGTGGGGGCCTGGTGGAGGCTGCCCCTGGTGGCTGGGGGGTGGGGGTGGTGGGAGACATGGGTGGGGGCCTGGTGGTGGGTGCCCCTGCACTGCTGGGGGGTGGGGGTGCTGGTAGACATGGGTGGGGTCCTGGTGGAGGCTGCCCCTGGTGGCTGGGGGGTGGGGGTGGTGGGAGACATGGGTGGGGGCCTGGTGGTGGGTGCCCCTGCACTGCTGGGGGGTGGGGGTGCTGGTAGACATGGGTGGGGGCCTGGTGGAGGCTGCCCCTGGTGGCTGGGGGGTGGGGGTGGTGGGAGACATGGGTGGGGGCCTGGTGGTGGGTGCCCCTGCACTGCTGGGGGGTGGGGGTGCTGGTAGACATGGGTGGGGGCCTGGTGGAGGCTGCCCCTGGTGGCTGGGGGGTGGGGGTGGTGGGAGACATGGGTGGGGGCCTGGTGGTGGGTGCCCCTGCACTGCTGGGGGGTGGGGGTGCTGGTAGACATGGGTGGGGGCCTGGTGGAGGCTGCCCCTGGTGGCTGGGGGGTGGGGGTGGTGGGAGACATGGGTGGGGGCCTGGTGGTGGGTGCCCCTGCACTGCTGGGGGGTGGGGGTGCTGGTAGACATGGGTGGGGGCCTGGTGGAGGCTGCCCCTGGTGGCTGGGGGTGCAGGGGGACATGCGTTTGTGGGCAGTAGTGCAAGTTGACATGTGGGTTGGCTGGGGGGCATGGCCATGGTGGATGGGGTGCCTGCAGGACATGTGCAGGGTAGGCCCCTGTGGTCTGAGCCACCTGCAGGAGCCGTGGAGGGTGTAGAGGGAACACCTGGGAGGACCCACATGTGCAATTCATGTGCGGTGCTCCCCGCGCACCCCTGTAATACACGTACCCTGATGGAATTGCGTGTGGAACCCTGCTCGCACTGGCCCAATCGCGTGTGGAAATTCCTGCGCACCCCTGAAATACACGTACCATGATGAAATCGCGTGTGGAACTTCCCGCGCACCCCTGAAATACTCGTACCCTGCTCGCACGGGCCCAATCGCGTGTGGAAATTCCCGCGCACCCCTGTAATACACGTACCCTGATGGAATCGCGTGTGGAACTTCCCCCGCACCCCTGTAATACACGTACCGTGATGGAATCGCATGTGGAACTTCCCGCGCAGCCCTGGAATACACGTACCCTGCTGATTTTGCGTGTGAAACTTCCTCCGTGCCCCGAAATACACGTACCCTGATGGAATCACGTGTGGAACTTCCCCTGCACCCTGAAATACACGTACCCTGCTGATATCACGTGTGGAACTTCCCGCGCACCCCTGAAATACGCGTACCCTGCTCGCACGGGCCCAATCGAGTGTGGAAATTCCCGTGCACCCCTGTAATACACGTACCCTGATGGAATCGCGTGTCGAACTTCCCGCGCACCCCTGAGATATGCGTACCCTGCTCGCAAGGGCCCAATCGCGTGTGGAAATTCCCGCGCACCCCTGAAATACACGTACCATGATGAAATCGCGTGTGGAACTTCCCGCGCACCCCTGAAATACGCGTACCCTGCTCGCAGGGGCCCAATCGCGTGTGGAAATTCCCACGCACCCCTGTAATACACGTACCCTGATGGAATCGCATGTGGAACTTCCCGCGCACCCCTGGAATACACGTACCCTGCTGATTTCGCGTGTGAAACTTCCCCCGCGCCCCGAAATACACGTACCCTGATGGAATCGCGTGTGGAACTTCCCCTGCACCCTGAAATACACGTACCCTGCTGATATCGCGTGTGGAACTTCACACGCACCCCGAAATACACGTACCCTGATGGAATCGTGTGTGGAACTTCCCGCGCACCCCTGAGATACGCGTACCCTGCTCGCACGGGCCCAATCGCGTGTGGAAATTCCCGCGCACCCCTGAAATACACGTACCATGATGAAATTGCGTGTGGAACTTCCCGTGCACCCCTGAAATACGCGTACCCTGCTCGCACGGGCCCAATCGTGTGTGGAAATTACTGCGCACCCCTGTAATACACGTACCCTGATGGAATTGCGTGTGGAACTTCCCGCGCACCCCAGAAATACGCGTACCCTGCTCGCACGGGCCCAATCGCGTGTGGAAATTCCCGCGCACCCCTGAAATACACGTACCATGATGAAATCGCGTGTGGAACTTCCCGCGCACCCCTGAGATACGCGTACCCTGCTCGCACGGACCCAATCGCGTGTGGAAATTCCCGCGCACCCCTGAAATACACGTACCCTGATGGAATCGCGTGTGGAACTTCCCCTGCACCCTGAAATACACGTACCCTGCTGATATCGCGTGTGGAACTTCACACGCACCCCGAAATACACGTACCCTGATGGAATCGTGTGTGGAACTTCCCGCGCACCCCTGAGATATGCGTACCCTGCTCGCACGGGCCCAATCGCGTGTGGAAATTCCCGCGCACCCCTGAAATACACGTACCATGATGAAATTGCGTGTGGAACTTCCCGCGCACCCCTGAAATACGCGTACCCTGCTCGCACGGGCCCAATCGCGTGTGGAAATTACTGCGCACCCCTGTAATACACGTACCCTGATGGAATTGCGTGTCGAACTTCCCGCGCACCCCAGAAATACGCGTACCCTGCTCGCACGGGCCCAATCGCGTGTGGAAATTCCCGCGCACCCCTGAAATACACGTACCATGATGAAATTGCGTGTGGAACTTCCCGCGCACCCCTGAAATATGCGTACCCTGCTTGCACGGGCCCAATCGCGTGAGGTACTTCCTGCGCACCCCAGTGATACACGTAGCCCACTTGCTGTGCTGGTACAGGGTTAGCGCAGCCCTTTGCGCTGGATTGGGTATATTGATGGCTTTTCCCTGCGCGAGAGGCGTTCTTGGGGGCGTAACTGGCGCTGCTGCAGGGTCGCTGCGCCACTGTGCGCCACGGCTGGTTTTGGTGGCTGGAATCCATGAATACGCTGTGCGCGGAAATGGATTTTAGCGCACGCGGCTGGCGCAGGGATTCGCACGCGCACACTGTGCGCCAGCCGCGTGCGCCACTTGTGCGCTGAATTCTATGAATTACCCCCTAAATGTTTATAGATCTTCATCGATATTGTATGTATATATATTTTTTTATTTCCATCATCTATGTATATGTTCTATGATAGAGGTAAATAGGAATGTACGTGCTATGTAAACAAATACACAATAAATAAAATATGATAAAATGACAAATATACAACCTTGGAGATTTTTCCTTTATGGGTGAACCACCTAATGTCCTTTTTCTACTCTGCCCTATTCTGCCTGATCTCATCCATCATAAACAAACTACTACCCAAAGCCTTCAACTGGGCCCAGGTTGGAGGAGGCAAATAGGGTATCGCCACTACCTGCTAAAGAAAATGGAAGTAATAGGTTTAGAAAAACTGATTTATTTTTTTCATACCAAGTCCCTTTGTCCCTTTTTCAGGACATAGCTCAGGGTAGGAAGATTTGCAGTTATAATCGTGAATGACTAAAAACAACAGTATAAAAGAAACCTCTTGAATACAATGTTCACTTAAAATGAAGACAATCGAAATTAGGAATGCAACTTTAACATGGCGTTACGTTCCAAAGAATATGCCACCTTAACTAATTGAAACAAGCATTGGTAATGCCAATATTTTTCATGCTTACTGCTGGTGGTTTCATTTTGCATTTATAGGCACCAGGGTGCAAGTAGGTGATTGCAAAATTTTAAAGGGGTATGCAATAAGGGGTGCAGGTGGGCGATAGAATGTGAAGGGGGATACAGCAAGTGAGGAAGCTGATAATAGGGGGTGCCATCAATAATGAGCAAGAGGCAATATGAGAGAGTAAAGGGTGAGACTGAGAGGGTCAGAAATATAGCAAGAGTGTGAGAGGAAGGATGAGAGGGGTAGAGAGTGGGTTAAGGTGGGTGGGTTTACATAAAGAGAAGGTGGTTGGATTGAGTAGAGAAAAAGGGGGCAGGATGGGTGGCGGTAGAGAGAGGGGATACGGTGGGTGGGGATAGAGAGGGTTGGTAGGGTGAGTGCCAGTAGATTGAGTTGGTAGGGAGAGTCGGTAGGCTGGGTAGATGGGGGAAAAACGGGTTGGTAGGCTGGGTGGGTGGGGGTAGAGAGAGTTGGCTAAGGTGGGTGGGGGTAGGGTGGATGAGGGTAGGGGAAGTCAGGGTTTGGTAGGTGTGGGTTGAAAGCGTGTGGGTAGGGTGAGTCGGGGTAGAAAGAGTGTTGTTATGTTATGTTATCTTATTAAAATGTATATAGCGTGGCTTCTACCCTAAGGCAACATGGCGCTGAAGGCAACCAATGAGAAACCAGAACAAAAGTCATGATTGAAGAAGAAGAAATGTAATTAGGTAAGAGTGTCTTCAGATGTCAACGAAAAGTGACCAACCATCATTCACAGTGAGCGAGGGAGCTTGTTCCAGAGGTGGATCGTGGCAACAGAGAAAGCTTGGCCAAGCGTTCTTGACCAATAGACTCTGGGAGTTTGAATAAAAAAATCAGAAGATAAGCATAATATCTGTGAAGGAACATATCAACAATATTTTAACTGTATTTAGTATGCACCCAAACGCAAGCCATTAAACGCTCAGTATTCTAAACACAGATATTTAAACTCAATGAGGCGAGCCACAGGCAACAAATGAAGATTGCATAGTACAGGGGAAATATAGTTGTGAATGGATACACCAGAAACAACCTGAGCCGCTGAATTTTGTAGCACTTGCAGCCTGTCTAACAGGTAGGCAGGCTGTGATAGATATAGCGCATTACTGTAGTCCAAATTGCTCAGCAGAAGAGGAGCCACAACAAGAGCATGCCAAGGGGAAGGAAGAAAACAGAGAAATGACCCGGCTCACAAACTGAGCTGACTTGTGCTTCTATAGAAAGGGAGGCAGATATGTTCACTCCCAGGTTTCTACACTGTGACACTGGCTGCAGAAGGGGACCTTAGGATGCTTCCAGAAGTCAGGCACCCAAAGGGAAACGGCAGAGGGCAAGCCGACAATCAACACCTCAGATGTATTGCCATTAAGCTTACCCCAGTTCTGGAACATCCAGTCCCCAACACATTTCAAGCAGTTGTTAAGATAGACGGCCCCAGAAGTTGTCAGGGTTTAGAGACAACACAATCTGTGTATCATCCGCACCAACTGTGACAGACTGAAGGGATGATACATAGGCATGCAGCGAGAGTGTTTGGAAATGATCAGCAAGGAAAGAGCCAAACGGGGCCAGCACTGAGCTGGAGATGACTGCAGCAACCAGTCTGCACAGCAAGATGGAATGCTCTATGTTGTCAAAGTCTGCTGACATATCTAATAAAATAAGCGCAGCCCTGCCACATGCCTCGCCAGATCGTCCACAGCAGACGCCAGAACCGACTCAGTGTCACGACCTGGACTGAAACCGGGTTGCAATGGATTAAAAAAAAGATGCGTTGTACAAGGAAGGAACTGAACATAGGAGTGACTAAAGATTCCATAAGTTTCATCACATAAGGCGAAATTGGAAGGAAGTAGAGGATCCAGAAAATCCTTTTTTAAAGCGGGATAAACAAAGTGTGTTTGAGTGAAGCAGGAACAGAGCCTGAAGTAAATGAGTGATTAAAATCAGATGTGACTAAAGTAGCGGTGTCAGCTATGATTAATTTCAGAAATGAAAGTGGTTAGGATCAAGAGGAGAGGGGGATTTAATTTAAGTGCGCCTGTAGGATGTCATCAGAGCACACAGGCAGAAAAGTGGACCATGAAAGAGAGCTAACAGGTGTAGTTAGAGGCATCTGATTGTCAAAGAAGGGACTAGACGAGGCAAAATACGGTCAATTGTATCGATAAAAAAGAGCTATAGAGAATCACACACATATTGTGTACGTGGAACAGAATTAGATCGAGAAGACCTAACAGAGAGAGACTTAACAGTTTTCAACAATTGCTTTAGTCCATTGAGGGTGTGTGTGATTTGATCAGAGAAATATGAACTGTTATCTTCGAATATGGCTCGCCGATAAGCGCTTGTCACCTCCCAAAAGGAGGTTCTAGCATAGGCAGAATAATCAGTGCACCACTTTCTTTTGGTTTGTCTGTGGCGCAAGCTTAGTTCAGCTCAATACGGAATGCACCACGGCTCGGAAGGGTGAGCTTGAAGCTTCGGTGTTTGAGGGGAGCGAAGCAATCAGCTATGTCGTTAATTACCAAAGACAGCTGAGATTGTATTTATTTATTTATGTTGACATTTGTATAGAGCACCTAACCCGGAGGCAATTGGGCACTAGATTACATAAGAATGATGGTTACGGTAGTTACATATTGCAGTTTGTTACATGCTGTACAGTTGAAGCAAAATGAATGCAGTAAAAAAATTGCATGCATGTTGTGCTATATACAATTGGTAGCAGATAAAAATAAAGATAGGTTGCTATTACATAGTTGTGATGAAGGCTATACGGTTGTAATTCCTCTAAGTATCTTGAGAAAAGAGACAGGTCTTAAGGACTTTGTGGAAGGGCCAAAGGGAGGTGTCTGATCTAAGCGCTAAGGGCAGAGAGTTCCATTGTTTGGCCGCAATCACAGGGAGCTACAATCACCTGCTTTTTGGCGCCTGTATCTAGGAATGGCTAGGAGGTATGTGTAGGCCGATCGGGTGGGTCTGTTTGGTTGGGCCTTAGAGATTTGTCTGGCTAGATAGATAGGGGCACTGTTAGGCATTTTTGGGTCAGATATAAGGTTTCGAAAGTGATGCGTTCGCGGATCCGGAGCCAGTGGATATTGCGTCTGCTGATGAGATGTGATTTTTTTAGGGATGTTTTGTGCAGCTCTAACATCGTTGTTCTGGATGGTTTGTAGTTTGCTGATGTTGTGTGCATTAGATCCTGCAAACAGGGAGATACAGTAGTCAGTCCTAGACAGTGCAAGGGCTCTGGTGAGGGTGATACAGTTGTCAGAAGTCAGGAATGGACTACTGGCGTTGATCAGTTTGGCAGTGTAAGCTGCGGCCGAAGCAATAGCATTTACATGTTTTGTTAGAAAGAGTGAGGAGTTGAGATATACTCCTAGGACTTTTACCTGTTTGGATACTGTGATGGTGTTTCCGTCGATGGTAAAAGATTCAGGGAGGTTGTTTAGTCGAGATTGGGTGCCAATAATGAGTAGTACAATTTTCACGTCATTTAGGCAAAGTTTGTGTTATGCCATCCAGATTGGATGGTTAAGTATATTTCGTTCAGGACGTTGGAGTCGGTGTCATAATTGCCAGTGATGGGTAAGAGTATTTGGGTGTCATCCACATAGTTGGTGTGTGGACACCCAGTTTGTCTAAGAGGTCAAAGAGTGGCTTAGTGAAAATGGTATAAAGTGTTGTCGAGACACAGGAGCCTTGTGGTAATCTGCAGGAGTCTGCGGCTGGGTGGGCTGCCGCAGTGGATGAAAACACTCTTGTTAAGCAGTTTGACAGGAAGGATTCTATCTATTTAATGACTTTGGTTGAGAAGTGGGCAGCTAGGGAGAGGTGTTGGCAGAGTAAATTGTGATTTACCAAGTCAAAGGCTGCTGGGAGGCTGAGTAAGAGGAGGATGAATAGGTTACCCTTGTCTTTGATCTCATCCATTTGGATTTTGAGCTCTAAAAGGGCAGTTTCGGTTCTGTGACCGGGGCAGAAGCCAGACTGGTGGAGACCAAGGAGGTTGTGCATTTCCAAGTGTTTTAGAAGTACTCTATCAAGTATTTTTAAGAGGAAGGGTACCGTTGTTATAGGGAAGTAAATGGGGACTTTGTGGTCCAGTGTTGTTTTTTCTAGAAGTGTGAGAACCCAAGCTTCTTTGAGATTTTCTGCAACATTGCTAGAGGAGAAGGAGTTGTTAATCAAGGCTGTGATGAAGTGGGCAAGCTGTTCGGCACAGTGTTTTATGAGGGAGGCTGGGAAAATGTCTCCATGACATCTGGAGGGTTGCAGCCCTTTGATGATTTTGGTGGTTTCTGTAGTGGTTAAAGGGGTGAATTTGAATCTAGGCATAAGGCTAGAGGGTATGGGTCACAGGTCATTGGTCTGGTCTGCTGGGGCAATTTTAGTTTTCTTTGGTGAGATTTTGTTCTGGAGTAATGCGATTTTGCCAAGGAGGGCGTTTTGGATGTTTTCACACTAGGGTAGGTCTTTAGTGCAGTGGACTGTTGGAAGGACAGGTGTTTCGAGTTGAATGATGAATAGTTCTCTTCTGCCTGAATTAGCTTTTGCAATTCCTTCATTGTAAGAGTTGCCTTTGGATTGGAGTATGGCTAGTTTATAGTTTTTGGCCAAGGCGTTGAAGTGTGTTTTATTCTCCGGAGAGGGTGTTTTTTTCCAAGCGCATTCTGCGATTCTTTTTGAAGAGCATAATGCTTTAAGACTTGGAGTAAACCTAGAGTTTAGGTGGGCTGTTGGTTTGGGTTTGTGATTGCCCAGAGGTGCTACTTTGTTGATGGCTTTTTTGGAGAGTTTGGTTGTAAAGCAAAGCACTGCAGTGGGGTCTGAGTTGGTCAGTGTGAAAGTTGAGATAGATCATTACTCTCCACAGGGCAGAGAGATTTCATTGCAGAGAAGTGTGGGTGGGGGTTGAGAAAGTGGAGGTAGGGTAGGTGGTTGGGGTGTAGAGAGAGTGATGGTAGGATGGGTGAGGGGGTAGAGAGAGTGGGAGTAGTGTGGGTGTGGGTATAGAGAGTGGTTGTAGTGTGGGTTGGAGGTGGTAGAAAGTGTGGTGTTAGGGTGGGTGGGAGTAAAGGCAGCGGGGGTAGGGTGGGTGGTGGTAGAAAGAATGGGGGTACAGAGAGTGGGGGAGAATGGGCTGTAGGGGTAGATAGTGGCATGAGGGTGGGTGGGTATGGGTAGAGAGAGTGGGATAGAGTGGGTGGGGGTAGAGAGAGTGGGGGTAAGTGGGTGTGAGGGGGTAGTGAGAGTGGGGCTAGGGTGGGTGGGTGAGGGTAGAGAGAGTAGGGTTATGGTGAGGTGGGGCAAAGAGTGGGCAGTAGGGTAGTGGATGGTGAAGAGAGAGTGTGGGGTTTGGGAGAGTGTGTGCTGGAGACAGAGAAAGAGAGGGTTAGTGGGACAATAGGGAATGGAGGTACGGTGAGTGGGGGTAGAGAGAGTGAGATTACTCTGCGTGGGTAGAGAGAGTGGGTTTAGGGTGGGTGGGGTCAGAAAGAGCAGGGTTAGGGTGGGTGGGGGTAGAGAGAGCAGGGTTAGGGTTGGTCAGGGTAGAGAGAGTGGGGGTAGGGTGCGTAGGTAGGGGTAGAAATAGTGGTGGATAGGTGGGTGAGGGTAGAGAGAGTGTGATGGTTGCCTGGCTCGAAAGGACAGTGCGTGGGAATAGGGTGGTTGGGGTTAGAGAGAGTGTGGGTGGGCGGGTAGGGGGTTGGAGTGGGATAAAGGGAGTTGGGGTAGGGTGGGTTGGTGTGTCAAGAGAGAGTAGGGGTAAGGTTGGTACGGGTAGATAGAGTGGGGGTAGGCTGGGGGTAGAGAGAATGGGACAGTGTTGGTGTATGTACAGATAATGGGATTGAGGTGTGTGGGGGTAGAGAAAGTAGAGTGTTGGAAGTAGTAGAGAGAGTGATGGTAGTGTGGGTGGGTAGGGATAGAGAAAGTGGGGGTAAGATGGGTGGGCATAGAGAGAGTGGGGGTAGAAGGGTGGAGGTAGAGGGGGGTAGGGTGGGTGGATAAGGGTAGATAGAGTGGGGGTCGGGAGTCGGGGTGGGGTAGAAAGAGTGGGTATAGGGTGTTTAGGGAGGTGTGTGTGGGAGAATGAGTGTATGGTGCCCAATGCCTTATAAGTGCCTTTCATCCAGCAAGGATTGGATGCTGCAGTAGCCATTGACATCAGAGAAGGGATGTTGTCATAATGGATGGGAGGATGCCTCTTGGTCTATCTTCTTCTGGCTGGGCAACATATGTGCGTGGCATCACTTCAAACCAATGAGGAAACCTAAGTGCCATTTAGGGGAACGATGCTCCCATCAAGTGCTCTTAGACTTAACCCCCGTTTTTGAAACCTTTGTCCAAGAAACCAGCTGTAACCAAGGTACAACTCTAAAAGCTCTGCCTCTGCCAGCTTTTTGGCACTTACAGTGTCATGGCCCCTTGTGCTTAATCCATGCTGGCTGGCACCGTCTGCATGTCAAAATAATAGTGAGAAAGCTAGAGAACTCTCAGGGCCAGATAGCCCCACCCACGTACCCACATTCCACCAATTGTCTCTGGGTGACCCTCTTACCAAAGAACCTGAAGGGCTACATCCAGCCCTGTGAATTAATTGTCCAAAAGTGCAAAGTGAAGGCAAAAACATATAAACACACAAAAGGACAAGGATGTTGACTTCACTTCATGATTCTTTTTAGTAGTAGCTACAATGTAGTGTTGGGAAGGGGGCAGCCCCTTCCCCCTCCCTAGGTGCTTTAAAGTAAGGCAAGATGAATTCAAGGCACTGTGATGAGCCAGGGGGAAGGGAGGACAGTGAGAGGGATGAGGGATGCCTTCCCGTCCAGCAGGACCCCATGTTAATATAACCAACTACTTAATGTAATCAATCACAGTTTAACAACATGGTGTGTCTCAAGGTGCGGGCAAAATCACTATTTTCCGTAGATACTAATAATCCTAGGTTGAAGAGAAGGCTTGTGCAGCAAATGCAGCATTACATGCACCAGGCCCAAATCCATGAGGACAGTTTGCACCCCCACCCACAACGCTGTTTATTCATTGTCCTTAAAAGTGGTGCAAAGATTTGTCTTTCACCCAAGAGGAATGTGCCCTACAAGGCCACAATCAGATACCGGCACCTGGTGTGCATGTTATCTCACATTGGCCAAAGCATGACCCGCCATTCCTTAGTGACCACGAATTATAACCCATATAACTGACTAAACGCTAAAATCCCTGATTCCCATGACACCAGGTGCCCTTTGACCACCAACCCCAAAGTAACACGTCCTGAAATGTCCAAAGAGGATGGACAGGGCAGACCGCTGAGTGACAATCATGTGATTTGTATTGCAAGGTGCTGGGAGGAATAAATTATAGTTCAAAACGAGGGTGGAGACCTTGGAGCCTGATGTTGTGGAGGGAGTGAGTGAAATGTGTGTGTGAAGGTTAGAGTGCCCAGAACCTCCTGTATGTTTGTCTTGAGGACTCCCAAGTGCACAGTATGAGTGATAAAACAAGCTGTATAGTAGGAGTATAATTAATTTGTTTTCTGACTTTCAACGGGAGAAGGAAATGAGCCTTGCAGCACCCGCGGGATGGAAGACGGATGGACTGGGCTGGGACCAATAAACTGTCATCCCTTATGGATAAAGGTGGTACCTGTATAGGGTTCATCCAACCAGTCACACAGGTTTTTACTGTATGTATTGCATCACATATGATGATGTTTTGCTTTATAAGATTCTGCTTGTACTACTTTCCGGCACGAGGTTCTTAGCAGCAGAGTACTTTGCTGTTGCTCTCATCTGCGTGTGAGATTAAACTTGTTATCCTTACATGATTGACTTGTGCCTTTTTTCTCTAGCGGATTGTATTTGATCTGGTGTGAGCGTTCAGGGGCGTGCCTTCAGTAGCTTCCATCTTGCAGCATTTAATTTGGCTACTCCAAGCATAACAGAGTCGAAATTAGAACAGTGTGCATATAAAGCATTCATGGAAAGCTTTTTATAATTCTTTATCTGTTTGAATCTTCGGAAATTGAGATTGTCAGATTTTATATGGTCAGAATCCGTTTTTGGTGGAAGTTGGTTTAACCTCACTCAAAGCGTTGGATGCCATCCTGGGAGCATCAAGGGAACTGATGGACCAAGGTCTGTTGGTGTCCCCATATGCACCCTCTGAATTGTGGGAAATCCACAAAGAGGTGGGGAGGTGGCCCTCTTTACTCCCTTCCAGAAAGGGCGAGTACATCCAATAGAAGTTCTGCGGGGACTGGCGGAAAGGATATCAAGTCAAAGCCTCAAGAACACACTATTGACCTGATACTAGAAATCATTAGGCAGGTCCTTCAGAGATTGGGTATGGGGGCTCAGTCCCTTTAGTCAGACAGGCCTCCACCTAGTGAGTTGGAACAAACAGAGTTTTAACACATTCACATCAAAGAAAATGAAATCAATACTCTTCAAAGAAATGGATTTGGTTATACTTCAAGAAACCTGGTTAGTGAACCCTGTAGCAGTGGAAGGATATGCCGTATTTGTACAACCAGCACTCCAACCAGCTGGGGGACTCCTAATCACATTTAAAAATGCAACAATTGGGAAGGTGAAAGAGATTGCCTCTGATAACACGGGCCTTCAAGCCTGTGTTTTTTCACTTAAGGGGCAGCAAAAAGCCTTTGAGGTGGTTGTGATAAATATATATTGTAACCCCGCCTGTGCCAAAATTCAACCCTTTCAGGAAGATCATTCTACTTTATTGGAAAAGGTCAAACTTTCATTTGGGGGAGCACACATAATTGTGGCAGGGGATTTAAACTCACAGTGTATTCCACTCACCAAAGATCATATAACCCAGACATCTTGTAACATATCTAAAAATTGAAAAAGGTGGGTTGAGTTTTTGAGTAGCTGGGGCCTGAGAATGGCAAAGGGGAAACACCAATCTGCCACAACATGGTCTCGAGGGAACTCTAGGTCAACATTAGATTATATTTTCATGTCAGCTGATTTATTTACTAGAAAGGTTAATTTGAGGATAGTGGAGGAGGGGGGGAGCGACCATTCCCGTTCAGAATTGACAGTCTCAGATATTACCCAAGGGCACTCAGTCAAATATGCCTCTGAAGTAACGGCTAGAAAAGGGAAACTGAGACTGGTAAAGTACAATCGGGGGTGTGGTGATTTGAATGATGCTCTGGCATCGATTCCAGAATCAACCTGGCAATTGACTTGCAAATCTGAAAAATTTGGTTAGGTATATTTGGTCCATCTGTCCAGCAAGTAGTGTAGGAAGGTCGGAAAAGAGGGTGCACAGTCACATCTTTGATGAGGAGACATGGCTGAAGAAAAAACTCTTGATTCAACAGAAGAGAAAGATAAAGTCCTCAACTCTAAGCATGAAAGCAGTGAAAGCTTTGAAATAGGCCCATAAATATTGGTCATCCAGTGGAAGAGTTTATCGCCTTCAGCAGGACGGCAAATCAATGTTAAAGGTAATTGGGGGAGGGGATATGAGAAATGTTTGGTCCGTCATCGATCAACTTGAAGAGCACCCTAGTAAAGCTCAATGTAATTTGGTGGCAGAGGACGTGTGGGTTCAATACTTTACAGCCAATTTTACATCCGTGGAGGGGAGGATTGATGATATAATAAAAAAAGATACTAGATGTGCCCTATCAATTGAGGAACAGACTGTGGAAGATCTGATCCTGTCTTCATCAAGTTCAAAAGCGGAAGGCCCAAATGGTCTCACTTATCAAGTGCTGAAGAACAACAGTACACTTTGGGCTAAAAGGGCTGTGCTGGCTTTTCAGACATCCTCACCAAACAAAAATTTCCACCATCATGGAAATCAGCAATAATCATCCCTCTTTTCAAGGGGGGGCAATCGATCTCCTCCTGAGAGTTATCGGACGATCGCCCTCCTTGACATAGATAGCAAGATTTTTATGAGAATTCTCCTTGAAGAATTGGAGGGATGGGTGAAATCTAACAATATCCTTTCCAAATACCAAACGTGTTTCAGAAGAGGTATGTCGACTGCAGTAAATGGGGTAACTTTGAATCATCTGAGTGGAAATACTAGGAATAAAGGGGAGCTACATCTCTATGGGGCATGGGTAGACTTCTCAAAGGCCTTCGACCAAGTCAACAGGGGTCATCTTTCGGCCAAACTCAAGAAGTGGGGCATCCCTGACAGTCTCCCCTCTATGCTAATAGAGCTGCATAATGATACAACCATTAGGGTGAGATTGGACAATGAAGGTAATCTTTCTGACTCCATCAAAGTTGAATGTGGAGTTTGTCAGGGTTGTCTAGGAGCCCTGCTATTGTTCAACCTTTATTTAGCTGATATGGGGGACTTTCTAACTGGGGCAGCCTTAGCCAGTCCGTCAATCAATGGCAACAAAGTTTTTTGGTTGGCATATGCTGACAACTTGGTCCTACTGGATAACACTGCAGTGGGGCTGCAGCGTCTCCTAGACAAATTGGGAGAATATGCAAAAGTGAATGGGCTAACAGTAAATCCCTCGTAATCATCAATTATGATTTTCAAACATGCAAATAAAAGGCTAACATGCTCCTATTGGGAACTGTCAGGCCGAAGTGTCCCAAGGGTGGAAGAACTTAAGTACTTGGGATATAAGGTCCTTTTGGCTCCTTGCATTTGAAAAATGGAGGAAGAGCTCAAAAGGAAAATAATGCAACGAGTGGCAAAAATGAGGAAAGTTCTTTTGAAGTTCTGCAGTTTTTCACTCATCCCTCTAATCAAATTCTACCTAGCCAAAGTTGTTCCAATAATCCTTTATGGCCTGGAGACCAAACCATCACTTTGGTTGGTGGAATGGGAAAAACTTGAGGGAAAGTTTTGGAAGAGTGTCCTTAATCTCCTGATGTTTCTCCCAATAGCAGGAGTAAGATTCGAACTAGGCCTGAAATAATTGAGAATCCAGGCCGAGCGGAAACCTATATCATTATACTGGCTTATTTTCACAAGCCAGGAATAGTCCTTATATAGTGACATTAGAAGCCACCTCGCTTTGGGGAAATGCAAGATGTTGGGAGCGCTGGAAAAAAGAACGGAAAGTGCCATCGCGGGGGTGGAAACAACTGTTGAGACTTTGAAGGTAAAAAAGGATTTGGATTTGGATTTGGATTTGGAGACAAAGAATTGGATCGACACTAATCAGTCGATGCAATCCCGATCTCTCCAGAACTATTTTATGCAAGTAGATAAGAAGTTAGGGACACTCCTGAGATATTTGGTGAAGTTTCCGAACTGGAAAGTTAGGTCTGACTTAATGCGAATAAGACTAAATGTAGTCTACACCGGGGAGATTCTGCACAGTAGGGACCAGGTGCACAATGCATTGGAATTGTGTAAGGTATGTTCAGATCCGGGAAAGCAAACCCTTAAGCATCTTCTGACAGAATGTGAAGGCGTGTAGCCCACTAGATGAATGTTTTTTGCTAAGTTTGGAATAAGGTTGGAGGGTTTCTTTCCTGATCACTTTTGGGACACGTTGATTTCGGGCTATGAAATATCCTTAATAATAGCTGTAGTTCAGGTATTGATCCAATGTGAAATCATGACTGGACTGATTTATGCACACAGAAGTTATGTGGTTAATTGCGCTCCTCTGTCATAATTCGGTTTTATATGGCTAATGGGTTTTGTGATATGTGATTTTTTATCTCTTCTTTTTTTTCTTTTTTTTTTCTTTCTCTCTTTTAATTGAATTAAGAGTAATTTTAATTGCTAAGTGTTGTTTATCGAATGTGCTATCCTGGTGTGTAATTGAAGTTGAAAGATTGTTTTGTAAAAGGTTCCCAAAATACCCCAATTAGGCAAATCACTACACAGCTGAAAAATGGATCGCCCAGCTGACCTGCTTCTTACAAAGCTGCTGATTGTTGACAATATTGTTAGGGAGCTCCTCATTAGGTAATATAGTGGAGGAGTTAGGAAAAAGAAATGTTAGTGAGTTCATCATTTCATTCCATAGCATTGCTGGTTGCTATGCCAACCAGATATTCCTGGTTTGAGAACACTATTTTCTTCTCTCTCTCTTTTGTAACAATGGTGTTGGCAGATTTCTGGCTTGTGCCACAAAAATTCACCAAAAGCAAAAACACATTACAAAGGTCAAATGTGACATCTGAAAAAAGTTTTAGGAACATACATCACAAGCAGACAACCGGCTAAAAAGAACTGTTTGACAAGAAAAATGAAGCTTAGAGATGGTGCACCCAATGGGATTTCAGAAAAGGAAAAACAAACATTCAAAATGTCCAGTTGTTAAATTGGACAAGATGTTAAAATACTCAGATATATGTGGGATATCCCCACATTTTCTAGTAACATTTTAGTAATTAACAACACGATGTTTAACGAATATATTTAGGGGAGTGCTGGAAGCATGATAAGCCATATTTTAACATGTCAGTCTGCAATCAATAACTTCCCTTCTTTGAAACAGAATGCTTTGATCAGAAATGAACGTTAAATATTCAATCTTAGGACTAACTAGCAAATAGTACCCATACTCTGCATTGGTTCTGTATAGAGATGATAACACTCTCATCAATTGTTCAAAATCAATGATCCTCTAGGTCGCTATTGTGAGTTACTTATCGATTGATGTGCTTTGCACTCTGATGTAAACTGCACTGGCTTACATATCCCAGAGAAGATGTGGAGGGGAGGAGAGAGTTGGCGTGCTGCATCCTAGTTGGACCTTCTGTGCATTCTCCCCACATGACACCTAACCCTGATGTGTTGCAGTGCGTTGCAGTGCAAAGATCTCCAAAACATTGCATCCTAGTACCTTAAAACGTGGTTTTGGAGTTGTGTTCCTTGTGACCAGATGCTTAAAATGAGCTTTGTCTGGTCCTCTACGATCACATTGATGTTTCGCTGATTTGAGTCAATTGTCTTATGTGTGAAGGGACTGAAATCTGGGCAAAGGGGTGGGGTGTCAAAATCCCATGTAGCCTGTAATGTCCGGAGGTCCTAACAGGTAACTATGGAGAATTTGTTGTAGATTGGTGGAACAATGTGGAATTGTATAATGAACAAACTAACAGATGTTCTGATTTATATATAGAGAGATTGAAGTATGTCGGCTTATTTCATGTTGAGATTCTTCATTAATCCTGGATACATTACTTTAACAGCAAAGTTCAGTTTTTGTTACTATTTGTTGTTATTATTTATGCACTTTTTACAATTTTTTCAACAGATTTTGTGACATAGAGACATTCAGAAGCAGTTTGTAAAATGATCTTTGAGATGTGCTATTTAATCTTCGTCCAGTCTCACTTTCGCTTGGAAATGCTGGGACGTTCTTCCACAAGCACATATCATAAACTAGCTGGTTTACCCGTGCTTGGCACAGTAAACTCTAGAGCTAAAGCATGTAAGCTTGAAGTGTTGTACCAGTACATGTATGGCTGACGCATGTAAGCTTTGTACTGTTGAGGTGACATGCATGAAATGAAGTTCCTGTAAATATTATGGGAGATTTGCCACGATTTGACAAAGAAAGTCAACACAAGCACTATTGAAGAGACATGCACTGTTTCCTGTGATCCGCATTACTACAAGAGCACAGTTTTGTGTCATGACGTAAACAGTGAGTGCTGCTAATGTCAGCTAGAATGCTAACAGTGTGGAAAGTTTAGGGACAATGAACTTCTGAAGTTTCCGTAAACTGCTGAACTTTAGGAACGTTGCAAATAGTACTACATCAGCACTACGGCATGAAGAACCATATGGCAGGGGTAAGCATTGCAGACGACTTAAAAAAAAGAATAGAAAAATTTACATTTCATACTTTTTACATTCTATACACCACAGAACCTACCCACATGCCAAATGTCAGGTTTGTAGCATGTTGAGAAGTATGCTGAACATTTAGAACTGGCACACACACCCAAATATCTAAATATTGCAGACCGGTTAAACAACATAGAAACATTTACATTTTATACTTTTTACATTGTCTATACCATGGAGGTTTGTAGCATTATGGGAAGTTGCTGAACATTTCGAACAGACACACACACACATATCAAATTAGTGCATTTTATAATGTTTACATTGTCTACACCCTGGAACCTACCCGCATGCCAAATTTTAGGTTTGTAGCATGTTGGGAAGTATGCAGAACAGACACACACAAACATATCCATTCATTGCAGACCGCTTAAAAATGGTTACAAAAACAACAAAAAACGGAAAAATTGACATGTCAAACTTTTTCCATTTTCTACACCATGGAACAAACCCACATGCCAAATTTGAGATTTTTGGCATGTTGGGAAGTATGTTGAACAATTCGAACAGACACATACTGATATCAACAAATTTCAATTTTTTTATATATACTAGCAGTTGTACCCGTTCTTCGCATGGTAATTCCTAGGGCTGAAGTGTGCATGCTTGAAGTGCTGTACCCGTATATGTATAGCTGCCGCATGTAAGCTTTTCAATGTTGAGGTGGCATACATTCATCAACTTCCATGGGAAAATAAGTTCTTGTAATTATCATGAGAGATGTGCCACAACGTGATGGTCAACAACATTGTGAATACTAGCACTGTTTTGTATCACCCGCATGACTTCAAAAGTGAGTGGCGCTCATGTCAGCTAGAATGCTGATAGTGTGGAAAGTTAAGGAAGAATGAACTGCTGAAATGTTTGTGAATTGCTGAAATTTAAGTACAGCGAACGTAGAACTGTGGCAGAACTACTGCACAAAGAGCCATTTGGCAGGGGTAAGCATTGCAAACATCTTAAAAAAAAAAATACAAAAATTGAAAAATGTACATTGTATACTTTGTACCTTGTTATTCAATGGAACCTACCCACATGCCAAATTTCAGGTTTGTGGGATGCTGGGAAGTATGCTGAACTTTTCGAACAGACACTCACACATATCCAAGCAATACAGGCTGCTTAAAAAATAATAGCAAAATGTACATATTATGCTTTTTCCATTTTCTATGGCATGGAACGTACCCACATGCCAAATTTCAGGTTTGTTGCATGTTGAAAAGTATGCTGTACATTTCAAACAGACACACACACATATTCAAGCATTGCAGACCACTTAAAAAAACACTTAAAATATTTTAAAAAATATATGTTATACTTTTTAGATTGTCTAAACCAAATGTCAGGTTTATAGCATGTTGGGAAGTATGTTGAACATTTCAAAAAGACACACACACATAGCCAATCATTTCAGACTTGTACAAAAAAACAATTTAAATTCACATTTTATACGTTTTACATTGTCTATACCATGGTACCTACCCACATGCCAAATTCCAGGTTTGTAGCATGTTGGGTAGTATGCAGAACATTCCGAACAGACACACACACATATCCACAAATTCCTTTTCATATATATTATAGGGCGTGCGGTAGCTGCCCTGTAGTTATTGTTACGTTGCTAAACCCATAGGAAGAACACTTTTTGGGCGACTCATAATTTTGCCCCCCCCCTGGAAGACGAATCCTCACAAAACTTTGCAAATAATATATATGGCCCCGTTAGATTTATTTTGCAAAGTTTTGTGATGTTTTGTGCGAGGGCCAAAGTTATGGGGGGGAGCCAAAAAGTGTGGTTTTTCTCAGTCGCAATGTAAAAAAAAAATCGTCCTACCTACAGCCTAAAAGTGTGCTTTTGTAAATTTGGTGTAAATCCGTCCAGTAGTTTATTTTTTAAAAGTCCAAAAAGTAGGTCATACAAAATTTGTGATATATGGGTTCGGTCTGTGGACTCACTTCCCTGTTCGCTCTGTCAACTGGCATCTGATTGGCTGAGAGGGTGACGTGATGTCTGTCAACATTGGGCGTGCCTGCTGATTGGATGGTGAAAAGTGTGAGGTGCGTCATATTTTTGGGAAATGCCCACCATGATGGATTCACGGTCAGCGCCCATTTTCCACGAACATTGCAGTAAAAACATATTCAAATCACAGCATTGCACTTGTCAAACTAATGAAACAATCTCTGGGGAGTTGAGGGGTGATAAGGATGGGATATGAAAAGTGTCATAATGTATGTACAAAAATAGTGATATACCTTTGGTGTTTGAGGTATAACCTGTGGTCATGGGTAGAGACCAGATTGTTCGGGCCATGACCTGGACAATCTGGCTACTGGCCATGACTACGAGGGACCAGCAATGGGGTTAAAGTGGGCATGGCCACCAGGGACCGGCTATGTGGTAACGCTTTTTAAAATTGGGATAGGTTTGAAAGGGAAAGAGAGTGTGCTTTTGGGTACAGGTTGAAGTGCTGGATGGGATTGCAGCATATATGCACAAGGAAGGTCAGCAAGTACTGGAAAGTATGGTTTTGCAAATATGTCCTGTGTTTTTCTTTTTAAAGTGTAAAATGTAAGTACACAATACAGTGATATAACATTGGTGTCTGGGCAAAAAATATTCTGCTTGGGGTTACAGCCTGAAGTGGTGTACTAGACTACAACAAACCTACGATATAAGTATTAGCAAGGACCTGAAAGCATGGTTTTGGAAATATGTCTTTTGTTTTATTTTTTGGAAGTGTAAGAATGTAAGTAGAAAAACTGGTGATATACATTGGTGTCCGAGTAGTGTGCCTGGTCCTCGGCAAACTCAAATGAGTACTCTGATTTGCTCTTTGTGGAATGCGGCATGGCCGAAGCCTATGCCCCATGGATTTGGAGACTGGCCATGGTTGCAAGCCATGAGCACTGGCCATTGGATGCATTATTAGGGTATAATGGCCACTGAGCTAGGATGCAGGGTAGGTGCAGTGAATAATAGGGGTGGTTTGCTTTGCTCGGGTCATGGTGGAGCCTTATGCTGTAGGCAATCGAACAATGATTTCCATTCCCATCACGCAATGCTGTTTATGACAGACATAAGTATGTGTTGTAAAATGAGGTTTATAGTTCTTTCATATATATGAAAAGAGAAATGATTAATAACTTACATATAGGGCCTCATTACACGTTGTGCGGTAATAATTCCAAAATACCGGCATGACGCTATCAACGTGTCCGCCCTCGCAAGAGTGCGCTAATAACGCACTATTACGAGTACGCGGACACGAGCATAGCGCCATGCCGGTAAACCCCCTACCGCCATGGTGTTAAAGACCCAAAAAAGTCACCTACCGCCCTCGACGAAAGTGCAGATTGCACCTCCGCCCTCCTGCTCCATGAAATAGCGGTCACCGCAAATAACGGTGACAGTTAAATTGCGGAACCGGAAATAGCACAGGAACGGGAAAGAGCACGGCGCCATCGTTAAAAACACAATCCATTGCCATCCTCTGCCCCCTGGACCTGTTTTGAGTCGTTAGCAGTTCTAAATCATCCAGGACACCTGCATCATGCCCAAGTCATTTAAAAAAAGCACTGACAGGCAGTGCAAGGAGAAATTCACAGCAGAGGAATTGAATATGCTGACACAGACCCTGGTTGAGAATGCAGAGGTTGTTTTTGCCAATGACTTGCGGCGGCCAACACTACTAAAAGAAAAGCCATCTGGGAGGAAGTTGCAGTCAAAGTGAGTGCAGTGGGCACCAGCACCCGGACGGTGCGTGAGTGCAGGAAGAAGTAGGACAACCTCAGACTGCGGGTGAGGGGCTTCCTTGCGGAAAACCACTGCATTGCCAGTGCAGGTGGAGTTGGTTCACCAATCAGACTTAAAGAATGGGAGGAGACCTGTGGAAACCTGATTGCTGTGGAATCCATAGAGGGAGTAGGCACCATGCAGCTCGGCGTGGGTACCACTTCGGATGGAGGTGAGTGTACACATGACAGGATGCAATGTGAATGTACTGTTCCCCCCATATGTGAGCACAGACTCCTCTCATGCATGGACACACATCCACACATGCATCCATCCCTCACCATGTCAGTGTCAGACCCAGACACACACACATGCACACATCACCAGAGACAAGTTCCAAACACAACCATGCATGGATGAGGCACTGAACTGGCACATCACCTGCATCCACAACTACTAAGTCCCAATGGCCACAACTGCATCATTTATGTAATCTGCATTAAGTACATTGAAACTCAACCAATGCCATCCCCCTTCTTGTCCCTGACAGACTCACATACAGATGGTGAGGATGCCGCTAATGCATCCCAGGCACCAGCCACGAGTAAGAGGCCAAGGGCACAGGACTCAGAGGACACCCCCACAACAACCAGGGGCAAGGGGGGAAGGTCACACCTGATGAGCGGGAAACATTGCAGGAGTGCCACTGCCAGGGCAGAAGTAGCTGCACCACAAACTGCAGCCCCACCACCGGAGGTGAACCCACAGGCACCAATACCAGCCACCGAGGGCCCACCATCAGCTGCGGCAAGCTCCGCTGGTGAGGCAGCCGCCACTACCCCCTATCTGATCCTGAGAACACCCTAGTTGGGCCAATGGAGATGCACACCCCAAGCCCCCTAGAACCCCAGAGCCAGCACCATTCCAGACACCTGGGTCTGATGTGACTGTTGAGGACAACAATCCAGCCATAATGTCCCCCATGGTGGCTTCACCTGCTGAGGTGGATGCATCTGAGGGCACAGCATCCAGTACAACATCACCCAGCACTGCCCTCCAACTGACCACCATCCTGCAGCGTCAACACGAACTGACTGTGCTGGTTGGCCAGTATGTTGAGGTGGCTGCCCATCTCAGGGAGAATATCGTGGAGACGGCGAGGCACTCCACTGAGAGGATGGACGCAAACACTGACAGGCTGTGTAATGAGATATCCAGGCTCAGGGAGGTCCTTACTCGCGTGGCCGACATAATGGACCGCCACTTCTCACAACCAGGCCAGTCTGCCCCATCGTCATCTTCCGGCTCAACACAGACAAGCCCCCTCCGCCGCTCAACACGCACCACCAGGCGCACATCTGGCCATCCTCCAAATGCTGCTACAGACAATGGCCAATAGGGGGTTAATGGTGATTCCTCTGTGTGCATGGGCCAATGCAAACATGGCAGACACATGAGGAACTGTTGGGGTTGGGGGGAGGGGTGTTATGGGTCTGTTGTGGGGGGTGGGGGGAAGGGTGTTATGGGTCTGTTGTGGGGGTGGGGGGAAGGGTGTTATGGGTCTGTTGTGGGGGGTGGGGGGAAGGGTGGTGGGATGTTTGGGGACTTGCACTTTTTCACCTTTCCGTTACTCAATACACTGGTTTCTGATCAAAACACAGGCTTGGACATCTTCATTGTGTTTGTGTACTTTATTGGCGACAGGGTCCATTGCGTGCTTCCAAACATACACCAGTGCATTACTATCCATATCCATGTGACAGTACGAAAACATGTTCCTCAGAATATTTGGTTGATCAGATGCTGTCTCACAGCACGTCCCTGCTGCCCATCCCCTCTTGCAAGACCTGCATCCCCTTCACCTCCGTCCTCATCACCATCATCATCCTCATCAGGTGCCTCTATTTCAACGTCAGGGGGCAGTGGCACATTCCGTCTGATACACATATTGTGCAGCATGACACATGCCATGGTGATCTTGGCCACATTCTCATGTCCATACAGGAGAGCGCCACCAGACCTGCTAATGCACCTAAACCGTGACTTCAAAAGTCCAAAAGTCTGCTCGATCACGATGCGGGTACAGGTATGTGCACGATTGTATTCCTCTTTTTGCCTGTTGTGTGGGTTCCGTACAGGTGTGAGGAGCCAGGTCTTCAGGGGATAGCCTGCATCACCTGTATGGGGAAACGAACGGGGTCCTGTTACTGTTCACCTCAAGAGCAGCCTGTTCATATGACATTGCATATTGATTCAAGTACACAATTAACAGCATACATACAGATGGTCTGTGTGACAGCAATGTGCAAGGGGGAGGTTGACCCTGCAAGTGGACATGGCCCATTAATGCCTCCAACAGTAATTGACATGTCCTGGGTGAGACGAGGTCTTCGGTGTCTCTGGGCCCAGGCAGATTTGGTTCAACACTGCTGGTGTACTGCCATTCCAACATTGATGTTGCCATGCAGAGAGGTATCACTTCAGTGGTGCTATAGGTGCGTGGTGAAATGCTATGGCTAGGGGTGATCCCTTTGCATGCATTATAGGGCACATTGCAATATTGATGTTGTGCTGGACTAATTCCGGATGACTATCTTGATGGCATGTGTGAAATGTTTGTATTTTGTGGCCTGGAATGTTGTGCAATGTGTATGTGGATGGATGTTTAATGTTACTAGACCTGGAATGTCATCTGTGTTGTGTAGCTTATACTTGCATGTCGGTTCATCTCAAGTACGTTGCCGCCTTCCCAGATAGACATTGGCGTACATCTGTATATGCATTTTGCTGACAGCCGACAAGCTACACCCATTTCGGGTATGTATCTCTCCCCCCCCAATCACACCCAGTTGGAGTATGTATCACCCCCCCCAATCACACCCAGTTGGAGTATGTATCCCCCCCAATCACACCCAGTTGGAGTATGTATCTCTCCCGCCCCCAATCACGCTGCCATGTGCTTGCACTGCTACTCACCAAGTAGCCACGAATGTTGTGCGGTTTGTCGCTCCATGTAGCATGGGATAGTTGAGTTCTGCAGGACCATGGAATCATGGGTTGATCTGGGAAATCGGGCACAGCACTGTGTGATTATCTTGTTGGCGTCACATACCATTTGGACATTGATGGAGTGGAATTGCTTCCTGTTTCGGTAGACTACTTCATTGTGATGTGGGACCACCAATTCCACATGGGTACAGTCGATGGCCCCGATGCAACTTGGGATGCCTGCCAGTGAATAGAAGCCAACTTTGGTGTTTGCAATCTCCTGGGCAGTCCGTGGCATGTATATGTGTTCAGGTGCATGCTTCAGGAGGGCATCGAGTACCTGGTTCAGCGTGCGGGAGAATACTAGTTGTGAGATGCCATGCATCTGTCCCACTGTATGCTGGTAGGTGCCTGTGGCCAGGAAGTGGAGCACACTCACCACCTTCAGTAGCGGGGGGATGGCAGTTCTGATGTCTATGAGGCTCACAATGTCGTTGTGTATCAGGTCCACGATGCTGGTGATGGTAACCCGGTCCAGTCGGTACAGGATGTGTATCTGCTCAGGGGTTAGGTTAAATGGACTGGCTCTGATCCTGGGATTTGGTGGGTGCCTCTGTGGTATGATTAGGTGCCGTGGTGGTGCTTGCTGTGCGTGTCTTGCCCTCCTCCTCCTCTCCTCCTGCGTCTCCTTTGTGCTGCCTGTTGTTGTTACAGCTGCACTGCAATGAGGTCCTCCAGGCTATGTAATGCTGCCAGTATTGGAACCATCTTGGTGTGGGAAGGGGTGTGGGAAGGGGTGTGGTGTGCTCCTTTTGAGCTGCCACAGTCTCCATTGCCTCCACCTGTGCTGATTGTGTCCACCTGTGGCAGGTGGGAACACTGCTCCGTTCTCTTAACGGGTGGTTCGCGATGCCGGTATTAGCACCATGGCGGTAAGGGGTTTAGGGGGCTTTTCCATGCCGCTATTGGCATGTCCTCTAGCCTTGTGATGCTGTGCTAATAGCAGCATGACGTAATTTACGGGATGGAGGGTCGTGCGCACGCGGCCTGCCCGCTATTAGTGGCACCGTACTTAGCGGTGCCGCTAATAGCGGTGAGCCGGGTCGTAATCCGCTTGGGGATTTAACGTTACCGGTATTCTGTTACCGGTAACGTTAAATCCATAACGCCTAGCGTGTAATGAGGCCCATATTGTTGTAACACCATGAAACATTTCCACTTATAAAAACCTATTAAATTGACCAAAAAAATATTGTTAAAGGGATGTTATGGTTAAGATGCATCAACCCTTGAAACTCCTCTGCTGCTCCAGTAGTTATCCAGTGGCGTCCCACTTTGGCATACCTCCTGCGTTCTCATGAGCATTTGACCAACCGTACCGCCCGTTCTATTTATGCACTTCTCTCAATGCATAATGCATATGTGCATTTATAGGGGTATTGTGTACCATTTTATTGTATAAGTAAGGGAAATGGAGATGCAAAAGAGTGGTAAAAGATTGTTAAGTGGCAGTTGCTGTGTGGAAGCTTAATATGGTCATAGGGTTCCATGTACAGTTTTTGGAAGTGATTGGTGGATGGATGTGTGACTGTTTGAAAGGAAGCATTGAGGAAGTGTTGCAAATATAAAATTAAAAAAGGTTGAAGTGTTGCCCTGTGCGATGGTGTGCATGTGCCATCTGGGTCTTTAAATGATCCATGGCGTGGAAAGGGGACTGTGGAAACCGTGGATAGTTATAAAGTTTAATTGATTATGGCACTCATTCTATCCTAGAGAAAAGTATTTTTTATATAAAATTGTTTCTGTTCTTTTATCTTGTACATTAGCACTCTGGGTGGGGGAGACAGCCAATCAGATGGGTAGGAATGCTGGCTTGAACCATTGGTACAAACCCTCATTCCAAGCTGCCTGACGGCCGGTTGTCCCTGCCACCATCTCCCTCCCCACCCTGCGTCCCACTTTTGTTTCACCCCTCTTCTTACATTATATTGGTGGTGGCGGGTGCCGCCACAGCATTTGCTCCTTCTCTGTATGGTGCCCCACATTCCATTTCCAAGGAGGCTATCTTGGAAAAGGATTTTCCTTCCTATGCGGCGTTCCACTGTAGGAAGGAAAATCCTTTTTTTAGCACACCAGGTTACCACTTTGGCAACCCGATGTGCTAATGGATTCCTACCCAATTGCATGAGCTGTTACACGGGATAACGGTCTGGACCCCTCGTTGTCCACCCTTGCTTCGCATGGATAATGTGGGCTGCCGGGCTGTTATTCCCTGTTCCAGGCCCTGGAATGGGAGATAAAAGCTACTTTATTCCCATTAGCAAATTTTATTGAGTCTATCTACTTTACTGAAAAATGTAAAGTAGATGGCGTCCATAAGATTCCTTTTTTTGGTTCTAATTTTTAACTGTGAAAGGTGGTTCCTAAAGGAACATTTCTTGTTTCTTTTTGCAGGAGAGATCAGAAAGTAAGGTGGGGAGCAAAATGAGGAAAGATGTACCAAGCAGTAATATGGAGGGGCACGTGGACAGGAGAAGATGTTGCATGTGTGTTACATAGATGGTAGGTGCAGTGTTTCTCTTGCTCCTTGATTACAGCTTCAGAATCACTTTGAAATTGCTCCCCCCTGCAGAGTGGTGTGTTGCAGTATTTACAGAGCATTGTTGTCTTCGAAAGATATGGATCAACAGCCTCTTTTATCACTTGCAAGGTAGTTGGAGGGATTTTGTGTCCAACAAAAGTATGCTGCGTGTTTATTGTATTGGTTAAGGAAGATGAGGTGGAGGAAGACAGCCTAGTTCTTTCTAAGAAAATAACAACCTTTCTGAGAGAATTGCAGTGGTTTGATCTGGTGTGGCGGCATATGGAGGTGGTTCCATAATGGAGTACTGTTCAGGTAGCCCACGGCTGAGTACAACATTGCACTCGGTGCATTTCACTTTGGTACCTTTAGCCTTTGTTACATTCCCAACAGTGGTAAAGAACTGCCCACCCATGATTCTCTCTGGGTGCTAGAGGTAGGCACTTTCTCTATCTCATCTTCTTGGTCCTCTTCATTGTCTTTTTAAGTACTGCACTTCTGTTGTTGTGTAGGCTCTTGGGGAGGAGGGATGGCAATAGCTGGTGCCATTTTTAAGATAAATAGCAGTTTTGCAGATATTCTTCTAAGTATGTATCCTGTATCCTATTTTTGCCTGTACGTTCTGTTCCCTGTGATTCATGCCCAGCCTTTGCTCTCACTCTGATATTAGGCTGCCCTCGTGCTCTACTACTATCGCTCCCCTGGAGGCTCACTAGTGCGTTCTACCCTTCCTTCTCTGGCACCACCCATACCAGCTACTATGCTTGCCTAGAGTACCATTACCTGCCCACTCTCTGCCCCACGCCTCACCCTTATCTTAGCAGCACTGTTTGGACTACTTATACACAGGTATAACACCATATGTGTAGCCTCACCCGCAGTGACCTGCCTGCTCACCCATCCCTCTTCATCTTGTGTATCTGAACCCGCACCCAACATGTCTCCTACCCTACATGTATCTTGCCTTAGCGGCACTTCAGGTAGCACACAGCAGAAAAACACTACCTCAATGTCTACGGTTGACCATCATACCAACCTGTACCTCAATGACCCATCCCTTTGGCTCAAACACTTTGCCATTAAACCAACACCTAACCAGCCTTGCATTGGCCCCATGAGGAACTTCAGACTTGGTTCCAGACTCTCCCATTTCTCCCACCGTCCTACCCCTACTAGCCTGCCTAGCAAACCATCACGCCTGGAGACATCACCCACTGCCCCTCGACCCACACCTATACCTACCTCCACCATTACCCCGGATTCAAGTACCCTACACCACAGCCCATCCACTCCTCTTAAGGCTGCCCTTATCAACATGAGGTCACTCACAGCATACGCCCTAGACATGGCTGACCTCATCACAACTCACAATCTAGACCTCATAGCCGTCACTGAAACTTGGCTCCACGCCGCCTCAGGACCTCTTTTATCCCTAGCTATCCCTGATGGCTACACTATTATTAGAAGTAACCGTAATACCGATCAATCCAAAGGATGTGGTGAGCCATTATACACAGAACCTCGCTCAATCTCCGCCTTACCACTCCCTGCCAAATCACCTCAGCCGAACTACTGACAGCCAAGCTAGTCATCACCCCTAACCTGACTATTACACTCCACATCATCTATAGACCTCCTGGTCCTCTCTCTACATTTGCTGAGGATCTATCCCACATCCTCGCCAACAACACTAAGTCTAAGTCCCAAATCATTGTACTAGGAGACTTTAACCTAGGCTACCAAGACCCCAACGATGCCTCTGCCCACGATATCAACAGCCTGCTACTCAACGCTGGTTTCACACAACAGGTCACCTCGCCAACTCATTCTAAGGGTAGGATTCTCGATTGGATAGCTGACCTAAATTGCAACACTATCATCGAATCCAACCAACCATGTGCCTGGACAGACCGCCAGCTATTTACTTTCAGCATCCTAGCCAGGATCATCCACACTAGCACGGATATCGCACATGTCACCACCACTAGAAACAAGCGCAACATAATCTGAGCCAAATTACTCCCACTCATCCTCCCTGCTCTTAATGATCTCTCATCCTCCTGCACTGATCCCACAGTCTTGGTAGACACGTATAATCAGACAATGCTGAAAGCCCTTGATATTATTGCACCTGCCAAACTCAGAAAACCTAAACCCCGGGCCCACCTCAACTCATGGTTCACGCCACAGCTGAGAACCTTAGGCAAGGAAAAAAGGACCCTCAAAGCTTGTTGGAAAAGTAATCCAACAGAAGCTAACAAAGCTTGTATTACCGTAGCTGCTCTAAATTACAAAGAAGCCATACTCCAGGCTAAAAAAGAGACATACAATAGACGTATTGAAACAGCCCAATCTAACACTAAGGAGCTATGCAGAATCTTAAAGGAACTTGAATCCCCTGCCACTCCACCTGAAACCTGGCCCAAAGACAGCACTTGGTGTGCGAACATTCAAAAGGTCCTCCTTGGAAAAATCGCCACCCTCCAAACTAAAATTAATGATAGAAAAATCAGTCTGCAGGAAAGCCTGCACCATAATACACCCCTGGTTAACATTAACGCCAACCCTAAATTGGTGAAACCATTCAGCTTTGCCCCCCTCTCCATAATCGAAGTTGAACACATTATTAATAAACTTAAACCTTCCAATTGTCAGGGTGACTCATGCCCTGCCTCCATTATCAAAGAGGCCTCGCATAACCTAACGCCCTTTATCACCACACTCATAAACTCCTCATTGAGCTCAGGGATTGTCCCGGACAACCTTAAGGATGCCTGGGTTATCCCTCTCCTCAAAAAACCCACTCTGGATTCTAATATACCCACTAATTACAGACCGATCAACACGATCCCTTTCCTCTTAAAAATTCGGGATCGTGCTGCTTACTTACAGATCCAAGATTATCTGGAAACTAATAAACTCCTGAGACTGAGGCAAGCGGGCTTCCGTCCATGATACAGAACTGAAACTGCTCTTTTAGACCTCAAAACCCAGAATGAAGACCTAAAAGACAAGGGTAAACTGGCTCTCTTACTTATCTTAGATCTCTCTGCGGCTTTCGATTTAGTAAATCACCAAATCCTCTGCCGCCACCTCAAAACCGTAGCCCACTTTTTGGACAAAGCCACAGACTGGATTACTTCCTTCCTTGCTAATAGATCCATGAGGGTCTTTTCCCCCACCGCCACTGCTGAGCCTTCACCAGTCACTTGTGGAGTCCCTCAAGGATCATGGTTGTCACCGACACTCTACAATGTGTTTACAAAACCCCTTTTTGACATTTTGAATTATCTGGGTGTCACATATACTAACTACGCCGATGACACCCTGATACTTATCCCTATCACAGGCGACCACAAAGCCGACTCTCTAGCCATTAACACCATTTATCAAGTCATCCAGGCCTGGATGGCCCAACACGAACTGTGTTTAAATGGCGAAAAGACTGAGCTTCTCATCCTTGGCTCCCACCAAAGACTCAGTAAACTAGACGCATCGTTTAAATCTTTCTCTATTGATGGTAACACCATTAAAGTGGCTAAAGACACTAAAACACTTGGAATCTACATCGACTCTACCCTTTCACTAGCGAGGCAAACCAATGCAGTATCATCGGCTGCCTCTTACACATGCAAGCTTATCACAGCATGCTGTCCCTTCCTATCTCCAGCCAACTGCACTACACTAGCCAGGACCTTGGTCCTATCCAAAATGGATATTGTAATGCCCTCTACCTGGGCCCCAACCAATGTAACATTAAAAAGTTACAAATCATTCAGAACAATGCTATCAGAGTGGCTCTGAACTTGCCCAGCCGCCTCCATAGTTCTGACACCAGACGTAGTCTTCGATGGCTTTCTGTCTCCCAAAGTATCTCTTTTAAAGCACTTGCACCCACTCACAAAAGCCTTGCCAACCAAGTCCCTAGCTACCTAGCCAGCAGATTCACAACACACACATCTGTGAGACCTCCAAGAAGTGCTCAAACCAATTGCCTTGCTATTCCACCCTTCAACCTCCAGAGATCTGGTGGTCGCAGTTTCCCTGTCCTAGCTTCAAAATTTTGGAACTCACTACCTCATCCTCTCAGAGCCGAACCTACCTTCCCGGCCTTCAAGTGCAAAGTCAAAACCTGGTTGTCTGCCCAAGACCCGCCTGGACTGTGATCCTTAGCACATGAGCCACAATTCACTGCTAACAGCCCTCTGGTACTTCCTTTACTGTAATCTGTATATACACTGTATCTCGTCTATAACTTTCACAATTTTCTTAATGTGTATTCTTTATCCTTATACAATGCCTATATATTGTATTCCTCCTGTATATTTTGTATAACTTGTAATATTTTGTACATTCTCTCCAAATGTATGACTGTACATAACTCACTGTCTTGTTCCTATGCCTGTAACTAAGTGACGCACCCGGATGCCCTGTGGCCTGGTGCGCTATATAAATAAAATAAATGCTAAATACTAAATACTGTGTTCTCTGTGATAGATTGTTAAAGGATAATGAGTAAGAATAGGTGTAAAAGATTTGCAAGGGTTCATTTTAAGCTTGAAAGTTCCTAGATCAGCAGAAAATGCAGTTGCAAACTGTCCGCAAAGCACGGATCCGATTGCGAAGTGCAGAAGCATTTGCGGATACATTAGTATGCTGCGCGCATGAGGTCGTGTGACTCTGTCTGGAAAGCCTGCGATGACGTCAGACGTTCGCGGAAGTCGGCGAACGCAAACACATTGGAAAAATTTGCAAACAGTCTATAGAAGTGTTAAAAATGATGCTAGAATTTGGGAAATGGCAGAGTTTTAAGATGTAGGAAATTAGCATTCACTGGTAAAAACCCATGAAATTCGCTGACTACTTTGTTAAAGGGACACTATGGTTACAAGTAAAACATAAAAACCTTAGAAATTCTCCAGTTTTGGCAAGCTAAGCAACCATAACTCGTGCCACCACTGTGCACTGCTAAGACTAACAATCAGGTTACAAACGGTCAGGGGTGTTGCTAGGCTTGGAAAAGATCAGGAGCTAAGCTAATGTCGGGACTGGCAGGACTCGGGCTAGCTAGCATTTTGGTTGTAGCACCTGAGCTTCTATCCGGGGCTACAACCCAAAGACCCAGGGCTTTAGCCCTCTCAGCCCCCCCCCTAGCAACGCTTCTGCAAACGTCCCTTTAAAAAAGTTTTTTCATTGAATTTCATAGGTTTTTATTAGTGCAACTTAACCATAACGTCCATTTAACAACTTTGTTTTAGTGAATATATAAGATAGATAGCTCAGAAGCAGAATGGTTGGAAGAAGTATGCTCATACAATCCGCTCCTTTGAAACTTTATGAAACAATCTAAAAGCACCCAAAGCTTTTCATGTGTTAAGTGTCTATTGGCGGGGGCCTCCTGGCCTTCAAAATGTACTACACTAATTCAAGTTAGAGTTAGAATCTAGAAGGCACCTACACGAAAAGTCAAGTGATCAATAGTCACCTTTTCTAGTATCTCCATACCCCATATGTAGCAAAGTTTTGGATCAGAAGTCTGTCCCAAGATATTATAACTGTAGTTCCAATGAGATTTATCGGTAAAAGTTAGTTTTAGATTGAGAGGTCACGGGTTGTCATTCTAGGTACTTTCACTGAGTTTTCGACCAACGGAATTCAAACTTGTTACACGAATATGTATATCTCAAATTTCTGTTCATCTCTTTATAAACCAAATGTATATATTTCCCTTTGTTAACATTTACAACCAAAATGCATGACTTTTCCATGGTTATAATCGAACTCAATACTGTAAGTCTGATCTTTGTAGCATGTTTAAAAAAATTACACTGTTTCATCTAGGTGGGCAGGTAAAAGTAGAAACACTTCCAGCTATCACCTCTTTGTTTTGCTTGTCACCCAGAGTAGTTCACAAACAGCAAAAGTGGATCCTCTATAACAGAAAAGTGCAGAAAGCTAAACATGCAACAGCAAAAAGAAAATATATTATCTACCAGCAGGGTTTTTAAATAATGTTCCCACTGGAAAAAAACGGAGGTGTTAGAATTGTATTTCAAAGTCCCAATTACCTTAATCAAACGAATCAAGCATCTAGGAAGGCCATAGCACGGCACAAAGACATCCTTTGGTCGCCAAACCTTTTATAGTAACTGACATTTTCGTATTTTATCATCTTCTAAATGTAGTCACACTGCAATGGGTTATCCACATACCTAACGGAAATTAATGTTGCACTTCCGTTTTGATGATGTGTGATCTATTCCTCTCATGTGTGATGCTCCAGATGTGTTGTTTCATTTTCTGAAGGCTAACAATCATATCCATATAGAAGCTGCAGTGTATATGTAAATATTGTATGATAACACATTGTGTCCTATATATGTAAGTGTGCATCTTGTTGCACAGCAGCATCTTATTAGAGGAAGCAAATTAAATTGAGTTTCTATGGCTTGGACTTTACCTTGTTAAAGTAATAAGTGGGGAATATGTAAAGAAACCATGTGCAGTAGATATTAACCAATTTCATAAGCCATCATTCACAATTACTTGACTGAAAGAACATTAGAAAGAAATGTAATTGAAATTGAATTCCCAGGAATCTGGCTTCTCGAAATTGAAATATGTAATTGATGATTTTTATAACTGGCCTTCGGAGATTATTAAAATAGCGTTCACAAAGCTATTTTGAATTATTAATGCCTTTGGCCGACAGAGCCATTTCGGTCTAAAAACCATATGACAAAAACATGAATTTTAAAATGTGCCCCAACAAATACTAATAAGTGAACCAACTGTTTTAAATCTGTATCATGTTGGTGCTGCGAGCAGATCACATAACGTGAAAGTCTGTGTTTTATGTGTACACGTGAATAAACAAATTTGTGGTTTGCTGGATGTCTGTGGCTAAACGTGTTTAACAACATATTAAAGAGATTAATACATTGTCCAGATTTAAAGATGTGTCCAATACCTGACTTCAGAAATGGGTTTTGGAAAGTGTGTTTTCATTGCTTCTATGCAATATGGGAAATTGTTTCATATGTTTCCTTTTCTGTGATGCAGAGATGGCCAGACGTTTGCATTTCTATTCGCGTTCCCTCTATATGCATCTTTGCTTATCCGCAGGTTGAATCCGTATTCCAGACTTGCCCTGGAACTCTATGTGGGCTTAAGGTCGCTATGGGTCCCCTGCACCTATGTGCTTACAACACTTGACCACTTAACCAATGGAATTAAGGTGAGCACTGCCAGCCAAGTGAAGGACAGTTTGCCTGTGTAACATGCATGCCACTCACAAATTGCACAAGGTCCTCAACCCAATTGTTTTTCAGTTCGAGTGTTGTCCTTTCTGTCCTCAATGTGTCATTCTGAAATCATCAGCACACTCCTCCTCTTTCTATTTAGAACGGGGTCTGATTTTTCAGACTCCCTAATCCTTCTCAATGCTTGAGCTAGTGCTTGGATCCCTTTACTCCCTGCCCCCACTCCAAACCTGGGCTGCTACCAGCCCCTCCTCACTCCCCATCACCCCCTACCACTGAGCTAGTACTAGACTCAATGTGCTCACCATCCCCTCCACCCTTGTGCTGATACTGAGATACCTTTATCCCAACCACGCCACTTCTGGGCTGGTAGAGAGGTGCCCTTACCCGCTCCTCTAATCCTACGTTGGTATTGAGCTTCCTTTTGTTTCCTATTCTCCAACTGTAGTAATTGACTCCCCAGCTCCCCAGAGACCAACCCATGTACCTGTCTACTTTCCATCCCCATTAAACTGTTCCAACCCTGGGTTGTTCCAAGGCTTACCTTTCTCCTCATCCCCTTGCATGCCTACAAATGTACCAATATGCATTCTTTCCAAAGCTTAATGTGAACAGTTCCTCATAGTCTCTTCTTGAATTTGTAAGGAACCGAGAAATTGGATTGCTAGCCCCATACTTTGTTACAAAATAAAATACCATTCTAGTCTCGGGGATGAATGAGTATGTTTGGCATCATGGATGAGGAAGAAGAGAGAGGGTTGATAACCTCCCTAAAAGGTGAAGAAGGATAGCTCAGGAGCAACGCCCTTGTCTTGGAAGCACAACAATGCAGCGCAACACAGGTTTGAATCCTGATCCCGCGCTTAGAAACCACTCGCTGGTATTAAGAGCGTTATAAAAGAACAATTATTATTATTATTATAAAATATGCCTGAGGAGAGGGAGAAAGCGAAGGATAGAGGGAAATTAGAGGGGCTTAATGAGTTGGTATTAAGTGGTGGTTGTCAGAAAAAAGCAGAAGGACAAGGGAGTGGGGGAAAGAACATATGGGGCAAAGAAAGGGCACATAGGAAAACTAAGAACAAAAAAGTTCCCATAGCAAGGCAACACCTGTCCCCTGCACACTTTCACAAGCCAATACTTCAGCCAAGTATTATATGATAAATCTTCAGATTATACATTAGTTTGGTAAAGCAATTCAATATCCACATGCTATCACAGTACGAAATATCTCAATCATCATTCACAATGCAGTTTAGTTTAGCAAATACATTTAATGCAGTGACCCAACGCGTTTCAAGACCAAATCCCTTCTTCAGGGGTCTTGACAAGACGTTGATTCTATAAATGATCAAATAAACAATAATCTTATCAGTTCCTTTGTGATGATCAATTCTTAAATCGCAACAATCATTGTTAATATTATTCTCCCGTAATCAATTTGGATGAGCAATTACCTTCATAGTCTCTTCATCTTGTCCACTTCAGTGCTCAAATGTTGCTCCTAGCCAGAACTATGTGATTTAAATAGGTGGTGACCAGATCCTAGTCACCTGAAAAATGATAACACTAGTATCAGGTACCTGTTCCCTTATCAATTCTGTGTCAACTGAATACAGTGTATGATAAGACTCCTTAAGGTCTCACCTTAATCTTGAAGAACGGAATACTATTAATTCCATATCTTTGTCCAAACTTGAAATAAGGTGTAGTGTTCCTGATAAAATGTCAATCGTGTGTGGGAGTAATCTTCCTCCTGAAAATATAGTAAACAAAGAAGGGAAGTCTAAGATTGCGGTAGAATGTAAACTATCCTATTTGAAATAATGAAATTGAAATTGTTATACTCACCCTGTGGTTGAGTTTATCAGATTCAAGCGGAAGATATTCTATGATAGATGGAAATAGGTGATCACAATTGGTATTCTCTTATTTGCACGTAGATCAGTAGGATATTGAGTTAAAGGTTTTTGCCTAATTTGTCATGTTACATTCCCATCTAATGCGTCAAAAAGCGCGAGTCCTGGCAATCCACGGTCTCTCCCCACTGTTCGTGAAAACAGCTGGGTAAGATGGGCGCTACAAATAGCGGCGTCTGTTAATCACGTCATGACGTCATACCGTAATGACAGCAATGACGTCATGTTTGTAAATAAACCCGATATGGGCCAGTCCCTTCAAATTTACGGTAAGTGCCTCAATTAGTCTGTCCTATTAGTAAGGCGTGGCACCTTCATAGTTAGTGGTGACCATCCAGATAGGTATGTGAAATCCTAGATATTCAATGTTGTGTCCAAATTTGGGGAACCTATAAGAGATACCTCAAATCACTTTAATGGGACCCCATCTTAACCCGAGTGGTCTTTTAACAGGTGTCATACAGAGAAACATTAAATAATATACCTGTCATTTTACTACCATCTTCTACCAATCTAAGTGTGCCGGTATAAAGCATAACATTATCTAGATATCCTATGCTTGTCCCTTGTAGGGCACACATTCTGTAGGCAACACTATTCTGTCTGGTAATAAGTTACATTCATTACATTCCAAACAAAACTTTTTTTTGGTGTCTCCTCAAGGTTATGGATTATTATCCTGTCTCTTGACTTCAAGTTAGTTCTAGTACCAATTAATTCTCCTTACAGATAAACCAACTAAAGAATATGGACAAAAGTATTCATATTTGATGAGATGATAATATTCAAATTCTGTGAATGTCAAAGTCACTGTGTGGTCCAATCCCCTCTGGGTTTACAATCTTAAAAGCCTGTGTCAGGTAAATATTTAACACTTTCAAAGAAATGGCCTAGCTAGAAGTCTTCATTTATACCCAGTGGAGTAATAGCATCAAGGCGGTAAATCCAATATACCTCTCGGTGTGAGAGTCTTTTAGCAATAGCCCCTCCTCTAGGAAGTAGGTGCACAATTTCTAATATTACCCATCTCATTTGTGCTAGTGTGTGATGATTGTCCCTGAAGTGTCTAAACTTTGAATTTCCTTTCCTAATGTTTAACCCGTTCCACCTCTCCTTGCCTCTTCATGCAGTCTTCCCTGCATAGTATTTCCTGCATGGGCATCTCAGTGCATATATTACTTTTTTACTGTCACATATGGCAAAATCACAAAGTTTAAATTCCTTGCCTGTGTCGGGGTGTCTGATATTACCCCCTTTCATTACACTCAAGCAGTGTTGGCACTTCAGACATGGTAAATCCCAGATTTAGATCTTTGTAACACTCTGTGTAAGTTTTTTTTTGGTCTTTCTACCTTGATGAGTGTTCCCCTCAAATGTCTGCCCCTCTTATATGCCATCATGGGTGGCTCCAGGAACAGGCGATGTAGCATCGGGTCTAGCATGATTAGATTCCAATTTTTTTTATCATCCTGCTTACTTGGTGACCCTGTCCCAAAAACCATAAGGTGTGTATCATCCTAGTATTTTCTTTCTTTGCACCTGGTCTCCGGAGATCCTCTCTCCTGTGTGCACCTGTCCTTGTTATGGATTTGTCTGGTATGTCTGCAGAGTATCCCCAGTCCATGAATCTCTCGGTCATGACCCCCTGTAAAATATCTGCACTCGAGATTATCCTCTTAAGACTCAAAAACTGATTGTATAGTAAACTCTCTTTTAGATGAGAGGGGTGATAGCTCTTAAAGTGTAGTGTGTTATTGATATCCATTAGTGTTCTGTATATATTGGTCATTAGACCCTCTTCTGTGTGTGTAACCTGTACATCTTAAAAATGTATGTTTGGTTCCTCTACCTCTATAGTGAACTTGATTGGTTCATGGCAGTTATTAAGGTATTTAAATAAATCCATCAGTTCCATCCTGTTGCTGTCCCAAATATCGAAAAGATATCATCAATATATTTCCGCCAAAAAACTATTTTAGAGGACCATGGTTTTTATATGTAATACATAGTTTTGTTCAACATGAAACTTAAAAATGTGTGCACATGTAGGGGCCACCAAGGACCCCACAGATGTTCCTCAGATTTGCAGATAGAATGTGCCATCATACCTAAAATAGTTGTTATACAATATTAGATTAATTAATGTTATCACAAACACCTTGAACCATTCCAATTCTTCGATGCCCTCCCCATGTGGGATAGATGTAGAAATGCTGCTCATATCCAGATAAAATAAAATGACATCACAACCTTCAAGGTTCACTTCACTTAATAAACCCAAGAAGTGGTATGTGTCTTTCAAGTATGTGGAGTTAAGTTGGACTAACGTTCGTAAGACTGTGTCCAAATATATTGCCAGTGGTTCAAAGACACTTTACGTCCCGCCGCCCGCCACTATAGGACGGAATGGTTGATTAGTACAGTTCCTATGTACCTTAGGCAGTGCATAAAAGACTGGTGTCACTGGATGTTTTTTCATTAGAAAGTCTGCTGTACATGGAGTGATCTATTCTAGATCACTGGCCTTGTTAATGATCCCTTCAATTGCAACTTTAATCATGCCGTTAGGGTTGTGATCCAATATGAGATATGTCATGGGATCTTGCAGTAGACTCATACAACTTTCCTGATAGAGGGGATTATCCATTATCACTAAGGCTCCAGCCTTGTCTGCTGGTTTCATAATGATAGATCTATCTTCTGCCAGCTCTTTCAAAAGCTGCATTTGGTGTCCCCTGATCTTGCTATGGTAGTGAGGACTATAGTTGAGCGTTTTAAGGTCCCTTGTGGTTTTACGTTTGAAAATGTCTATCACCGATGATTAATCTGTGGAGGAAAGGAATTCTTAGATTTCATCTCTAAATAGTCAAAAGAAATAGACCTTTCCTGTACTTCGGGTAGTGTATCGAAAAAAAAAATGTAATTTAATTTTCCTAATCAATTTAAACAGATTGATCTCCTCATCAAAATTTTAGCTATTATTAATTGGAATGAACAATAGACCCAAGTTGAGTGTATCCAATTCTATTTTGCTCAATGGTCTCGACAAGATGTTCATCACAATAGATTAAATCGTTTTTGGCTTTCTTCTGCCCTCTCTGGGTTTTTCTTCTTCTAAAAAAGGAACCGGAGTTGGAGTGGCAGTCGAGGTACCTGGCCTCGGTTGTGGGGTGGGAGTAATCGCTACTTCGGTGTCAGTTACCTCAATTGTGTAGGCAATGTCCCCCTCCCGGCTGGTGACTTCACTGCTATCTGTCTTCCCTGATGCCAGTGGTTGTCTTGGTTGTCTGAATGGGGTATGTCTGTTAGTATTATAGAACTCCTGTCAGGTGTAGACTATATCCTGGCATAGTCTAGGGTATCTCTCCTGAACTTCCATATTTCTCGCTGCTCTATGACCTTTCGATAAGAATCTGGTATTTGGTTAGTGGCCTCCAGGATTTTATTTAAATCCTCACTGGATTGGAGTTTAATCAGTTGTTTTTTAATTTCATCTATCTCAAGATGTATACTTTTCAAAGATTGGGCCAGTTCCTCAATGGTTAGCAATATAAGGTCCAACAAGCACTTATTAAAATGAGCACTTATTAAGGATGTGCTCTCTCTCACCTTTTTACACATTTTTGATTTTCTTTACACAAGGTCGGGCGAAGGTAGACTTTAAGACCGCTTGGGTTCTTCTGGGTCCTATAATATTGTGCTAGAGAGGTTGCGTGAAGTATACCCAGTGGAGTATTAGCATCAAGGTGATACATCCAATATAACTCCCGCTGTGAGAGTCTTTTAGCCATGTCCCCTCTTCTAGGGAGTGTTTGCACAATTTCTAAGATTAGCAAAACTAAGACAGGCCTTAAAGAAAAGAGAAAAGTCCATAGTGGTAAGGGCACATTTGATGAAAACAGGATAGAAAGAAATAATATAGCTGTTCCACAGTGTTAATCTTCCGAAGACTTTTCAGTGTTCTCTAACAGATTTGATGTGTTCATCCCATGAACAGAGGGGTCGTAAACTGAGAGGTTGTAATACTATAATTTCCCGATATACAGATTATGTTTTACGGTGTGTTAAATATTTACCAAAGAACATAACGCGTATTACAGAATATGCCATCAGGTTTGGAACTCACTCACAAATCAGACAGACATCTTTCCACTTACATTAAGTATTGTAAAAACAACAAATATTGGTTCATAGAGATGGACTCAGGATAATTTTGCCTCCCTCCAGATCTCTGTGCACAGAAATATGGAGGAGATATTGAGATTAGGGACCAAGTCATAGAATAAGTGCAAAGAACCTGCAAAGTACTTTGCGCGTACAATAACTTTGCGGGCAACTGCACATGAAGTTGTCTTTGCGCGTACCACGTATTTATGGAATCCAAAGCACAAAGTAACCCGACTGCAAAGCAAACTGAGCTGCTCTAGGAACACCTTCAACATGCACCCATGCAAACCAAAACCATTGCCAACGATGAACCTTTGCGCAAACCTTCGCGTCCACCTCTAACCCACACAGCACCCCAGCAAAACTGCACACGATTCCCCATAAGTCAAGGCTGTATCCCAGCGAAACAGTGCATGGAGGCCCATAAGCAATGGGTGCCCCCCACCGAAACTATGCACTGCCCTCCGCAAGCAATGGCTGCACCCCTGCAAAACTCTGCGTGGTACCCGTAAGTACTGACTGCACCCCTGCAAAACTGCACATGGTCCCCCGTATGTAACGGCTGCAGCCCTACAAAAATGTGCATGGCCCCCATAAGTAATGGCAGCACCCCAGCAAAACTGCATACGGTACCCCATAAGTAATTGCTGCACTGGGGTGAAACTGAGAACCCTCCCCCCTACTCCCAAGGCACCCAAACTGCTGGCATATACCCCTAAGTCATACCAGCCTGTCTCACCTCTGCCACTACCCCAAGCAGCCACCTCAAGACCCGACCCCACCCATCAACCCTCCTCACCTCTGCCACTACCCCAGGCAGCCCCTGACAGTAAATCCCACTCCCCACACACCCCTGACCTCAACCACTACCCGCAGGCAGCCCCCTCAAGTCCAGACACCACCCACCAGCTGCCCCTCCACGTCTGCCACTCACCCAGGCAGCCCCTGCAAACTCTGACACCACCCCAACCACCATTCATCTCTGCCCCAACCCCCAGGCAGCCCACTCAAGTCCGGACCTCACCCATCACACACACCCCAACTCCGCCACTCCCCCAGGCAGCGCCCTCAAGTCCTGACACCACCCACCAGTCCCCCTCACCTCCACCACTACCACAGGCAGCCCCCCCAAGTCCTGAAACCCTCCACCAGCCCCCCTCACCACTGCCACTACGCTCAGGCTGCACCCTCAAGCCCTGACACCACCCACCAGACCCCTTCACCTCCACCACTACCCAGGCATCTCTCTGACAGTACACCCCTCTACCCACACACCTCTGACCTCTGCCACTACCCACAGGCAGCCCTCTTAAGTCCTGATACCACCCCCAGACTCCCTCACCTTTGCCACTACCCCCAGGGCAGCATCCTGACAGTCTGCCACCCTACCAGTCCAATGTGGAGCTGCAACTTACCTTAACATCTGTGGTCTGCTTCCACCATGATGCAGACCTGCCAATTGTCCACCACGAACAGAATCAACTGATAGTACTGTAGAATACAGGACCGGAGCATCTTCTGTCATTCCCAGGCATTTCTGAATCTGCAGCACCTCAACTGGACAGCACACTATTGCACCAACTACACTGTGGCCATCCCGTGTACATGTGACATGTGAAAGCAATTGAAAGTGTCATGTGCCTATTGGTCATGTGTCATTGCAAAGGCCTCAAAGCACAGCAAGTGAATGCCTGTGATGGACAGAAGTACACAGAATCATAGATTGTGCATATCAATGAAGAAAAGTAGCCTGGGTGGTAGGGGGTAGTAGGGTTTGTAGGGGTTGTAGGGGGTGGTAGGGATGGCAAAGTCCGTGTCCCCTATGGTCAATTTTTGCGGGTGCGTCGTAATTGCTCCGAAAGGAGGGAATTGGACAAACATGCACTATTTCTGAAAGACAGATTAACTTCGAGGGGATACCCCAAAAAACGTGTAAAAGACAATCTGAAAAGAGTGTCTAACACTAATAGAGAAATTTGTCTAACCCCACGAAACAAACAAAAACAAGATTGGTTGGTCTGTGTCACCACTTACAACCCTGTGAGTAACGACATAAAAAGGCTCATTAATCGGAATTGGGACCTAATAAAACAACTAGAGGTACTAAGTACATACTTACCAATAGAAATTGAAAGATCCAACAGTGTTGAATCAATGGGGCTTACCCCCCATTATAGGGCACCACAAATGTGGGAACTGTGTGGCCTGTCCGTTGACAGAAACTAGAACAGAGTTAAACCATGGAACAATTAAATGGCAACTTAAACATCACACGAATTGTAAAACCAAAAATGCCATTTATATTATTATATGCCCATGTAAGTTACTGTACGTAGGGAAAATAACTTGTGAAGTCAGACAGCGCATTGGTGAACACAGGAGCTGTATTCGCAATAAGATAGTGGATAAGCCACTTGTGAAACACTTTACACGTTTCAAACATCAGGATACTGACCTTAAATGGTTTGTCCTACAAATTGTGAGGCCCTCGAGAAGAGGAGGGGACATGACTAATATATTACACAAAATGGAACAACGATGGATTTATTCCCTAGATAGTGTTAAGCAGGATCTTAACCTATCAGTGAAATGGAACACCTTAGTTACCCATTAATGCTTCTAGATTATGGAATAGCTGCCATCGTGGAATTTAACCCTGTGTCATGCTTGAGTATGGAGTCTGTACATTGTTGCGACTGAATTGCCCCCACTAGTGGGCGTTATGTAGCCCTTTAATGAGATATATTGAGATTTTTATGAGAGATATATGTAACTCCCCAATGAGATATATGGAGAATTTATTTGAAAATTACATCAATATATCTCAAAAAATCTGAACGTTGCACGCAATAGCCCCGCATGTGGGCGATGGATACTGCCCATTGCAAATTAAAGATATATGCAAATGTTGCAAAGTTTAGCTGGTAATGGCTGCCTAATCTAAAGATACTGAAGCCCATCTGAGCGTACAGTTGTAGAGCACATGAGCAGTCATGCCCGTTGCACAACATACATAAAATTGTCCTGTTTCTATGCCCATGAAGTGAGGCCAGCAAGTCAGCTGATGTAAAAATATGAGCCGATTGTAGCGACGTGCACAGTTTACTTTTAAAAAGAGGCATTATATGGAGTTACACAAGAAACAGGTATTTAAAAATGTGGGGTGCATGATAGAAAAGAGCGCTTGTGGAATACTAATGTTTGAAGTAACAGTAGATCTTTCTTAAGTCCGTAGAGGCGTGCCGTATTGTTTTTGGTCTTTGTATAACCGTGCATGACACATCGCCACGATGGGATGAAACTAGTGCGCTGATAATCAGAAGGGTGTATTAGGAGCCCTGGGTATATAAAGATACCCCGAAGAATAGGATATAAACGGATTATGGTGTCAATCCTTTGTAGATAAACCAAGCGGGCATCATAATAAGCAGCATGTTCTAAAGAAACGAACGAACAAACATGTTTTACTGACAACATAGCCATGTGCTTATTTGGGAGGGCATCCAAGGGAAGAGGTATTCGTATTTGTTTTCCTTTAGATAAAAATTCTGAGAGGTTCGCTGATTTCGGTGAACCCGGTGTGTACTGAAATCAAGAAAGCTATCAGTGAACCGTCTCTATTTTACAAACACAGTGAATAGAACAAGGTGAGAATGAACAAAGAGAGAGGATGAAATGGCTCTCTATCGCTTAAAATACCTCACCAACTGAATTATTATGTCCGTGCAGGAGTGTGGTACAAACTGGTGACTGAGCACTGAGCCAGTTCTGTGGACTAAAGATACTGCGCGCACACAATAAAAAAGATTGCTCAGAAGATTGATCGGTGGGATTTCCCTTTGGGAGTCGCTGCGTGTGGTTTTCGAAGTAAGTGCATTTGCAGGTCAATGAAATAGACCAAATTGATGATCAATAAGTATGTGTTCCATTTTTTTTAACTAGATTTTGTATCGTATCCTGATAGGGTTGTTCTCAGGTCAAGAGACTCTTTGTTAGGGTACGGACAGGATTAATCCTTTTAACAGTTGTTGTCCAGATCACTATGTATAAAATGAAGGATGAATGCTCATTATAACGACATTATGCTCTATTAATAGACATTGCTACACAATAATAGTGTGTGAAAAATAATGAGGATGACAGAAAAGAGATCATTTAACAAAGGTTTTATGTTTCTTTGTTTTTAGGTAATTTGATCCACCCTAGTAGATCGTAAAGGGACGCTATTTTTGTTCCTGTTATATGTCCTGAAGATGGTTGACGTACATAGTGGACTGAGTAAAGTCTAGAAAATACAACCTGAAACACGTGTCGACTCACTGCCTAATTAGAGATGGGCAGTTATCTATATGTGAACATTCTACAAGGAGGAATTAACATTGAACAATAGTAGATTAGAATATTTGAGCGTGACCTAATCTTTGTGGTTACAAAGTATCTGTATGAATGCTAGTAAGATAAAGTGAAATGAATGGTATGTAGGGGTGAATGATTTTGTGGATCTAAAAGAAGTGTAATCTGTGTATTAGGTTTTAAGCATGTTGCACACCTTTGGGTGTGTTTTAAACAGAAAATATTATTAATAAAGAACATTTTTTGTATTGAAGTAGAAAGATTGAATCATTTGTGATTATTTATAAAAAAAGAAATGTATATACTGTCATCCTCTATCTAAAGGTTCATTTTCTGTATTAAACGGACGAAAACATGACAGGCCTGTGCATGGGTGATAGGATGCCAGTCAGAGAGTGCATGACTCAGTGAGACGGGAAATGCGTGGACTCATCTGCATTCCAGTGGCAGAGGTGGTGCATGACATAAGAGCAGGCAGTGTGTGACTGCAGATGTCGGTGGGTGTGTGAGCATGACATATTAGTGACACAGCAATGAAGTGACAAATGCACAAGTGATGTGTCCAGGCCACCCATCCACAGTGAGCCCACTTCCCACCATAGCACCCACAATTCCAAATTCACACTACAGAGAATAAAGTGTGGTGCATACACAATCCCAAGCATGCACCAAGGGGACAAATGAACAATAGTGTACCTAAAATTAAAACAATGTTAAAGAAACACCACTACCAGTAGCAAATGTGCAGAGGCAATACGGAGACTACACTCAACGTAAACATGTGGAATGTGTGGAAATACTAATGGACAGGTTTCAATCCATCCCTGTCAGGTGTGTACGGCACCTGTACTGCTCAGAGCTGCCTGCTGACCCTCCACTGCCTGTGGCTGTGTCGGTGCCTTGGTAGGCAACATGACCACCTCATCTGATGTTGAAGGGAATCCCACCTTGGGAAGAGACGTTATCTCCACCAGACAGGGCAGTGTCGGTAGGACTGGTGCACAGGTGGCTGTCCTGGAATGTGGCCCAAAAGACACTCTGGAGGATGACTGCTACATAGAGAAGGAGGCGGAGGAGAGGATCACAACAAAGACATCCCACAGAGCCCACCAAAAAACATTACTGTTGCCAGCAAAGTCATGAGGCGGAACAGCTCATTGTGATGATGCACAAGCATAGTACGAGTAGCCTGTACATCTTCACGGAGGACTGCGATATGCCTCATGAGACCAGCCAACAGGGCATCACATGATCCCGGACGGACATATCGACTGGCATGGGGATGCAGGTCTGGGTGGAGACATCCCGGAAGGCCCATGGATGGCCTCTGTGTGGATCACCATGTCCTACCACTGCTGAGGATTCCCCTGCCTCCTTCACCTCCTGGGACTTATGCCCAGCAGGCACACCTGATGGTCCTGGTGCTTCGTCAGCCACGTCGCTCCCTGAAGAGGAGCTGTCACAGGGGAGTGGCTGGGGTCTGCACCTTGGTCTCGTAGCTAGCTACCTGCATCCACATTCCACAGCACCGCTTCCACCCTCTTGCACCCTCTACTCCTGCTGCAGCAACTGTACAAAAGGAGACATAGAACATTGACATCAGTTCCATGCAATTCCAATGAAAACAGACACACCACTTCAGGGTCAATGATGAGCACAGTCACAACAGATTCACATGTCAACACAGCACATAGATGGCAGTCCACAGACACATACCAAGAAACATGACATGGCCCAATGGCAATGCCAAGGTGACCCAACTGAAACCTACTGCATTGCCACAGGAGTCATGGCACAGGGGAACAGGGGTGGCCAGGGAGTCAACTGGTGGGTTGAACCACCACGGAATGCATGGAAGCATAGATGGACCGGGGAACTGTTGGGAACACATTGGTGGCAAGACAACCAGTGGAATGGTGGATCTTAGTAGAAAGTCATGATTGTACTATGTACAGCATGGCCATGCAAAAATCTGCTTGGGCATCTGTCCACCAAATTACATCAACCAACATCCTACCTGATGGCCTGACCTGCGAGCATGCAACACATACATGCACAAATTGCAGAGGCACACATGAGTATGCTGTAGTCCCAAGCACAGACACCTGGCATGATCACATGTGAACTCAGACGTCACATGCAGCGGCATGAAAGATCACATCAATGTCCCTGAAAGGTCAATGCTCCAACATGACAATCACCAATATCTATACACACGTGTCACCTCCAGAACTTGAGAGTGGATGGCTACACTTTGTAATGGAACACACAACAATAGGTCCATCATGCATGCCCATCAAATGGGCACAACATTTTAATCTGGCACCCTTACTGTCCAAGCACCTCTAACTATCAAGTGACATTTCATGTGCAGATTTGGGGCAACTACATCTACAAACACTGCACAGACCAACACATGTCTAATCAACAGATGTCTGACATCACGCATGGCAAGTATTGTCTGGGGGCTGCATGCCGCTGTGGATCACAGAAACACTCATGTTGCATACATAAGAAAGTAACTGCAATCATGCAGGCATGTGCACAACACACATGCACTGTAGAGCAATGCACCACATGGCTACTCACCAGCAGCATCCAGACGCTGTTTCCACACACAGATTTGGGGATATAGCTGTGGGTAGAACCTCTCCAGGACCTGCATATTGTTGGTTGAAAACTTGCAATGTCATGTGAAGGGTGCTGTCATCACACACAAAGTGCATGGACACTGCATAAACATGAATTCTGCTGGGCATACAGTAGGGGACTTGCACCCATGTACAGTCACACATAGGGAGCTGGTAGACCTGGTGTTATCATTGGCGTGACATATCAGCTGTTAACAGTCACATGTCTATTCACATATTTTGCCAAGGACAGGGAGGGCTTGACTGCGAAAGTTGTGATTTTGGCTGCCCACTCATCATTGCTGCACACATATCACGTCATTGACTGTACATGGACTACAGTCTTCACAATGACACAATGGACCCTGCTGTCCAAATCAAGGTGCAGAGTCACATTTCAGAGACATCTCCCAGTGGTTGCCATGTTGGGAGGATGGAGAGGATGTCGATGGCAAGGGAATGCATGTGGGCCGGGTACCAATGCATTCACTGGAGCACTTTGGCAAGTAAATCACAGTTTGTCATCCTCAGGCATGCAGAATGTGTGTCAATGTACTGAAATGTGTGAACAGTCTTCATGTGGATATCAACATGACATGGTTCGCAAGTACATAGTTGTAATCACATGCTGTCTGTCATATTTTGTTCTTGGTAATATATGATGATTTAGCTGGCTAAAGGATGCCATGTGCTGGTCTTCAGCATTACGGTGAAACATGTGCAGTACTTCTCCTGGGGTTGTGTGCTCTAATTCCTGTTCTATGGACCATCAGTCAAGAGGAGGCCACATTTGTATGGCTATGTCCACAATAACTGCTTGGGCAAGACACAGGGGCATATATTGACAAAAGCCATACATATGTGACATTCTTCTCACAGTGTGACAAGTCACAATGCTTGATGTATGGGTGTACAGCCATATTCACTATGTATGCACTGTTATGCACATGTGCATTTTCTTGAGGATACACAATACTCAAAATGTTGTTGTCTGTCCATGTGCAGGTGATGATGCAGCAGAAGTAGAGGAGGAGGAAGAAGAGGAGGTGGTGCATCAGTCCACCATTGCCTTGAAAATCCACAGGTGCTACAAGCGATCATCAGACATGCACCTGCGTCTTCAGACTCTTCTGATCTGCTGATTTGTCTGCAGAACCAGAATTGGATGACTTACTGAGGGAGAAGGTGAGCACCCCAATGAGCAGATCTGAAGTGGCCGTTGAGTCTCCGGTGGTGCAGCAGGCTTCACAAGGCCAGGCAGTGGTGAGCCCCATATCTGTGGTGGTTATGGCTGCAAGACCTCCCTTCCATGAGCTGTTGTCAGATTCTGGGGCTGATGTCCAACAGCGGGTTGCAGACCTACAGCCAATGGCAGGGATCCCACAGAAATGGGCCTGGTCCCTTACATCACACCAATTTGGGCTCCACACACGTGGTGGACGTTTGCATGCTGGGGAGACAGTGTGGGAGCAGCAAATGTGTGCCGACATCTGGCATGGCAATATGTTTTGTTGTGTTGCTGAGGGCATGGATCGCCTAGGCGAGAACATGCCCATTCCAGCGGCATGGGATGCACAAAAGGAGAGAATCGGGTGGTCCTCAAGGCTCTACCACAGACTGGGCATTGCGGCCAACATCAAGGGTCGACGGTCTGATCTGAAGTGTCTGCAGGACTCCCTCTATCCTGATGCTAAGTCGCATAGAGAGGCCTTGAGGCAGGAGATGTTGGCATCTCATAAATCAAATCACCATGAGATGGAGAGCTTGAGTGCTTCACAGCATGATGACCTCTCAGCCACAAGGACATAGCTCCAAGAAAAGATGGATACCTTGAGGCAGTTGCTCACCCTCCTCTGCTGTGATCTCCATGAGACCATTGAGGGTTATTTCTGTTTTCTTTTTGATGTTTATTTTTATGGTTCACTCATGCGGATATGGACATGCACCCTCCCTTGCCCCCTCCATGGTAGACCTTTTTCTTTGCCCCAGTCCAGGATAGACATTATTTATTGTTTTGAACCTGACCAGGGTGGTCCGCATTTTATTTTTTTACCCCCTTGTTCGGGATGGACACATTGTTCAGATGTTTTTAAAGCCCTGTCCATGATGGAGGCATATGTAGTATTTCCCATGTCCGAGATGGACTGTTTTTATTTTCTTTCCAAACATGAGAGATGTGCTGTTGCCCTCTCAAGGGAATAATGCGTGCAGTACTGGAGGGGCAGCAATGCACAGTGGTGTGAACTTCCATGGTTGACTTGATTGCAACAGGATCAAAGTGCAGTCAACAATGTTTTTTTTGTTAATCATATGTCCAGAATGCATGATTTGCTACTATGGCTGGTGACATAAAATGTCCCATGTTGTTGCAGTAATCCTGATTCATCCAGTCACTGGACTCCATGAGAGGTCCACCCCGCACCCTTTCACCTCCCTATTGCCCATGCTCTCTGCCAGGCACTGCCGCCCCACCATTCACAAATGTGGAGGTCCAGTTTCTGGTGGAGGAGAGGAGCGAATCACATCAGGGCAGCTCTGTCAGCAGGTAAGGATGAGGATTTTGGGTTTCTTTGACTATAATGGAAAAGGTTGTGGTTTAAATGATGGTAGCGAAGTGACTATTATGGTCAAACACCCATACATTAGAACTACACCCCCCCTTACTTAGTTTTGAATGGCACTCCTCGTTGGGTGCCGCCAACTCCACTGGCTCCCTGTGACACCAGCTCCCTTGGGAACCAGCGCCACTGGGTCCTTTCCTCTTTTTTCTTTTTAACTTTATGCCCGTATGCAGGACATCCCAGCAACCCATGTTCCCCTTATAGCGAACAAGGGGCAGCCTAAATTCGGTCAGATATTTTGGGTAGTTCCAGGACGGGCACTGTCAATCGTGAAGTATCTGTATTACTGGTCACCACGATCTATGCATGCATTCTCACACATTTGATTTTCTGCGGGTGTAATCATTTATTCATGGTGAAGGTCAGTGTCGATGTGTGTTTGTCCACATGCATGCTTGTGAATTGATTTTCATGTTGCACTTCCACATTCGACATCCACATAATGGGAATGTGCAGCACTTATCACACAGTATTTGCGGCATTCTCCAACAACATCCTTATTCATGTGCTGAATTCTCTGTACATCTGGACTCTGTTTTTTGATTCTTCACCACTTGCCTCACTGACCGTTATGGTGTCTTCTTACTGCTACCCTTCGCCTCACCCCTGCCCATGCATACTACAGGGCCCTGCAGGTGTACTCCCTGTCCACCCTAATGTTTGACCTGTGCCGGAGCCCACTCCACACCCTTATCCGCTCACATGGCCTACCCTGCAACAATTCAACATCTTACACACATGTCCATTGACAGGTCTGCACAACCTCAGCTGATCCCCTTCACAACCTTGCCTCTGGTAACACAGATCTGGCCGTTTGTCTCCATTGACTCCATGGGACAAGTTTGGCATTCTTTGTGCTTCTAGGCTTCTACTGGTTTGCACATTTGTACCCCTGACAGACTTAACCATTATTCCCCAATCAAGTCACTTGTTGTTCATTGTTGTTTTCGGTATGTTCTCTTCATCTGGATGCATTGCATGACTTTTTTTTCCATTACTTGTTCAAATCCAGAACTGTGAGTGACTGCATGGTGTGTGTGTGTGTACATTGTGGGTACATGTATCTGGTGCATTGTCCTCTCCCCCAGCTTCTGTTCATCTGTTGTCCCTGTAGGTGTTGCCTATGATCCCTGCACACTTACTGGGACTGTCGTGTCTAGTGTGTGTGGTCTGTTGGGGGGTGAGACAACAGCTGGGTATTGTTATCATGTCCATTTACTGTGGTGTCCAACACGGGGGGTTGGTGGTTGGTGCAGAGTTTGGAGATGTGGTTGAAGGGGGTTATTTGCATGGATATTACAGACATGGGTCTCTTTCTGGTTTGCATGCCATGGTGGGATGAGCATGTTGTTTTTGTGATGAGCTACAAATTGCCCTTTCACAGTTGGCCTTTGTTTCCCAGTCTGACCTTCTCCCTCACCCCCTATTGTTCTTCCTTGCCCCCAACTTGTGCTATATTTCTATCAATGTGCCTTCCATGCTCTCAGTCAATGCAGCATTTTCTTTCCTGTCTTCCTCTCTTCACCACCTTCTCTCTTCCCTCACCCAAGGTAACAGCCACCATATCTCTCCTCATCTCCCCACCAGCCAGACTCTTCCTTGCACCTCGATTCCCCTATCCTCTCTCTTCACTCTGCAGCTACATGTTCATCACTCTGTGTCCTCTCTCCCTCTTGCCCTCTGTCATCCTTCAATTCAGCTACTACACTTGTACCTCCACTCCCGAGGCCTTCTCCTTTTCCCTTAGTGTGCTTTTCCTCCACTGCATCCCTGGGTGATCCAAAGGTACACATGACACCTGACAGTTGTTGTGCAGAACCTATTTGCCTACAATCACTGGCCTGCTTGTGCCCACATCCCAGGGATGACTGACACCTGTTTCCAGAGTGGATGTCGTGCTGTGCTTGAAATCTGTTTGTTTCACTGCCAATGAGGTTAGATGTTGTAAGGTTGATAGTTGGTCAGACTCTGTTATTTGGACTTCTGGACATTGACACAGTGTGGTTTAAGGTTGTTTTCTTGTTCCATATGGGATTTGCCAAGGCTGTTCAGTTTCTTTACTTTAATGCCATGCATGTCTTTGCAAGCTTAGAATGTTGTTTCAGGGGGAATGCTGTGGATGCGATAAAGGTGGGCAGGTGGGTGCATTGTGCAGGTAAATTTGAGGCACTCAGGGGGGCACATGTTATGGTGTCATTGGTAGTAGGGAGTCTGGCACTGTGTGGGGTGATTTTTTATTGCCTTGTACTAAGGTGAGTGGGTCCGGCTTCATGGGTGCGGGGACACATGGTGATACTTTCTGTTTTTGCATGGCAATCAGGGGGGCACTGGTTGTGGAGTGGTGGTTGTGAGGAAGGCTGTCGCAGTGGGTGTTTACTGTTGATATATCTTGAAGTTAGCAGGTCCAGATGCATGGGTGCAAGGACACATGGTGATGGGAGTCTGGTGAGTGATTGCTTGCCGTTTTTGCATGTGTCTTGCCTGCTATGCAGCATCACGTTCAGTCAGCTTTTCATGGCATGTCTCCCCACACTGGCAGTCCACTCCTGGCACTTCAGCCCCTTCTGGGGGTGCTGTCCTACAATAAATCCACACACAGCACAGCATTGCACGACTTTTGGGGGGTGCCATGTTCACCCCAGACACCAGACACATGCCATTGGCCTGGTATTGTTGTTTGCCATGGGGACATGTACCGTGCAAGGTACACCAGCAGATATTTTGCTAACTGTTGACAGCTGCTCAGTGCATCTCAAAGCTCCCTTTAGTCCCCATCTCAATGGTCCCCTGTCAGTCCAGTCCCTCTGCACTCTGTCTTCCCTTCCTCTTGCTGTTCCCTGCTCCCTTTGGTGTGCCGTTCTCCTTGACCTCCGTTTCTCATTCCTATCTCTTGTCTGCGTGTCTCTTTTATGCCAGTTGCCTCTTTGCCCTTCCTTCCTTAATGACTGCTGCCTGTTTGCCCAGCTGCCTCCTGCCAGATCCTGTCTTCAATGCAATTGATGAGAAGTTTGGATTCCATCGTCTTGTACATTCCATCATCGGCTCGTCTGCCAGTGTTTACTACACTGTCCTAATGCCACGCTAATCAGGCGATGCCATATCATGGCATTGGGAGTTCTTCCAAGGGGATCCTGGGTTGCCAACCTCTCTGTGATCTCTATTTTGGAGTCCTCCCATTGTCATTCTGACTCCAGCCAGATCTGAGTGTTCACACTGATCCATCACCAGAACATGGGTGAGTAGGAACTGGTCCTTCAGAGCATGGCACTCAGGGGGGCAGGCAGTCTTGATGTTGTGGGTGGTGAAGGTGTCACTTTGTGAGCTGATTTAATTGCATTGGCCTGAGTTGAGCGGGTCCGGCTGCATCAGGGCAGAGACACATGTTGATGGGTGGCTGAAGAGTTTTTGCTTGCATTTGCTGCATGGCACTCAGGGACACACATGTTACAGTAGCATAGGGTGCATGGATGTGTTACCTGCTCTGACCTTGTGATGTTATTTTATACTGAGGCATTCTGCATGGGAAGATGGTTGCTGATATTCTGGAGAACAGTACTGTTGGATGCATGCATGCAAAACATCAGCAGAGCAGGCAGGTTTATAAGCCTATTCAGGGGATGGAGGAGACATTCCAGTGTAAAGCTGGAGCATGCTCACAAGGGGAACGGTGTCAGGTGAGATGTCCATCTTTCTTGCAGTGAACCAGTAATTTTATCATTCTGTATGACTATTCTTATGTATATGTGTATTGTGGGCATAATTGTTGTGATTGGGGTGGCCACTCAAGCAGTATAGTGTTGTGAGTCACACATACGGTGGGCAGGACAGTCCACACAGGTGTTGATTGTGGTTTTCATTTTCTGCTGGCTGTGCCTTCCCAGTTGTGTTCTCCTGTGTGTTGTTTGGGGTCTGCATGCACTATTGTTGGTGGTGGCTATGTGAAAGTGGCCAGGGATTTCATTGCTTATGTTGTCTGCTTTGGTGTGTGCAACATGGAAACTGTTCATTACAGTTGCTATGACTGTGTCAGTGTTTGTTGCAGTTGATTTTATGGCTGTGCCCACGCACAGTTTCCCTCTCCCAGACACACATTCTCAAGGTGTTGTTATGGGCATGTAGGATTGGCCCCAAGCCATCATTGGATGGCACCAGGGATTTGGCTTCACTGTGTGTGCTCCATAGATGCAGGTTTTCACGTGAAGTATGTTTTCACAAACTGATTGCGGAAAGCATCTCCCTGTGCCCTTTGACCAACCAAGGGCAAGGGTGGTGCCTGTGACTGAGGGCGATGACCCTCCTCCATATCAAATGGTATGCCACACTGTATGGCAACATTGTGCAGCACACATGCTGCCACAATGGGCCTCATTCCGACTTTGGAGGTAACCACGCAGCTATTTGCGGCATGGCTGCCTCCAAAATCGTTCCGACTCCGCCCTGGTGAATGGAGTAATTACCCGTCCATTCCAAGGTTTGAGGGACCGGTAATTCCCCATTCACCAGGGCCCTTCCCCATTCCCATTTGAGCCCTCATAAGGCTCAATGGGAATGGGGAAGGCACTAATAATAGGTACTGTAAATTACGGTACCGTTATTAGCACTAAAGTCTCTTTGTGGGTCCCGTCCTTAACGCCTGCTAGAAGCAAGCGTTAAGGAAGGACCCGCAAAGGGAACTCGTAGTAGGGCGGTAAAGGTTTAACAGCACCGGTCTCGTTACTGGTGACCGTTAAACCTTACCGCCCCACTCAGAATGAGGCCCAATGATTTTACATACTACAAGTGGGGCATATGGCAATACCCCACCAGAGTGGTCAAGGGAGTGAAAACGTGACTTGAGCCACCCTAGTGACTACATATGCTGCATTGTACCTTACCTTGGCCGGTGTGGCAGGATTCCTGAATGGCATTAGCAGGAATCTTGACAGCAGCAAGGCGCTGTCCCCTGCAAATGTGTAAATGGTTGTTATTGGCATTTATTGTCATGGTCTGTTGTTCAGTGTGTCAGGTGAATACATGCTTGTGCACGACAGTTGATATTCACTAATGAGCCAGGTGATGCCAAAGGTTCCCAATGCCAAGGCCTGGTAGAGTGGTGACTGGTGGTAAATGAGCTGTCATGTGCGTTTTCTGGAAAATTGGCATTGACGGAATGACAATGTTTCTGGTTGCAGTAAAAGTGCTCTGTCAATCGGGGCGGGGTGTAGCGCAACATGTGTACAACCAATGACTGCAAGTACATGTGGGAAGTGTGCAACCGCATTGAACTCTTGGCACACTCTCTGCCATTCCTGCAGTGTGCGCACATGTATATGTGCCTATGCACACATGCACATGATGCTATGCAGGCCAACACATGGTGGAGACAGTGGGATTGAGTGGCCTGTGATATGCCACTAACAATGACTGTGGTGTGCTGGAAGGAGTCTGTGGTTGTGAAATGGAGTGCTGTCTGCATCTTTTCCAGGGGGTCAGGGGATGGGAGCAGATGGTGGGGGATGCAAGCTTTCTTCCCACTCCCTTGCCAGTTCTAGCATTATATGTGTAGGGGACTGGAACCGTGCATACAATTGGTCGTCTGGCATCCCAAACAGTGTGGTGCGTGTTGGAAAATCCAGGGTCTCTGCATCCTTCACTCCTTCTGTGTCCTTGTATGATGGTTCGCCCAACAAAAAGTATGTAGTTGGCGATAAGTGTCCTTGGCATTTAACAGTTTCAGGCATCCCTGATTGTAAAATGTACTGTCCATGATGACTGTAGCGCCTCCTTTGACAGCTGATTTGATCGTCATGGTAGGGTCATTTGCCAATTGCCGTAGTAGCCTGTGTTGATGTTTCCTTAAATTCTGATTACTTAATACTCCCCCTGGGTATTTTATCCGTTTCAGGTCTTTCAACATGGAACTTTCAAAAAGGTCTAGTACTGTATTATGGGCATAAACGCGTAGCCCCTCTAAGACGAGGTGGTGCTCTTATAGGATGGATGGGGATGCAGAAGTTACTCAAACATCAATAAAAACATCGAATCAGGAAGTTGGCAAAAGGTACACTGTTTTATTAACATCTCTCTAAAACAGGGAGTAAAACGGACATCAACGGACTTCTCATGGCAAGGTCTCAACGATTTTCATAAAAAACAAGCTTTTATAGTAAAACTTCGTAATCACTGATATCACACTACGTGGCAAACTGTAAAACTTAAACTGGATTGTGGTTGGATAGCGGGAAACATCTACATATACTTTCTATAGGGTATGGTGTTTTGATTGGGTCTCTATTGTCAGGTGGGAAACTAAGCCCTCCTCTAGTGTAAGTCATCTTCATTGTCATAAAATACACAACGATTTATTGGTTCATAAACTATAGGGCTCTTTGATACATCTATCATCACTCTTACTTTCTGTCATTCAATTAGCCTTTGAACATGGCCTTCTAAGCCTCAATTGGGAATAAAAAGGGAGTGTGAGCATGCTCTCATCTTCTCGCCTCAGTGTTGTCTGCCCAAGTCCATTTCCATCTAGAGCACATGACTGGAGACCAAGCTTAGAGTTTTTTCTCTGTATTTAAGGGTTTTAAAATGAATAAAACGTGGCTCTCATTGTCTTTTTGCTGTACCTTGTCAAGGGCTTGGCTCGTCTCTCGCATTAATCGTATCTCTTGAAGTTAGACAACCAGTTCTCGGCTGCACTGGCCTTTTGATACTGGGACAACCAAGCCCTCTTGGATTCTTTTTGCTCGTCAAATACTTTTAATAACTGTGCCACACTTTCAGCTTTCCTGCTCCTGAGGTCCCAGTTTGCTAAAACACGATGTGGAACATCCTGATTTCTTATGCATATATATACCATAGTGCATCGCCGCAATCTATTCACTATGTATAGCCAGCCTTTATGATTACTTAGTCTACTTGCGTTACAGCATCTGCACAATTATAAAATATTATTTGCATTTTCTTCCGTTCTCTTCACACGTGTAATCTTCATTTTGCATGTGAACGTTTACTCTATTCTTAACTTTATCACCGGATTATATATGTTATCTTTACTTTCTCTTCTGTTATCTCTTCTCGGTGTGTCACTTTATGTCATGTGATGTCACCAGTCTGCTCTTTTGTCCATCTTCTCTCGCTCTTCAGGGATCTTCCTCAATAGACTGTCAGCTCTTCGTAGATACATGAGGAACTGTTTTCTTATTGGGTACTTTGCTTCGAAGGCTGCTTGTGTTATTGGCATCATTACAGGTGTCGTGCTTGCCACCATTTGCAGTTCCCAACATATAGGTAATTTAGGGCCGGGACTTCTGGTAGAGACTTCTGGCTCCTCCTCTACAGACATAGTGATTAAAGGTGCTCTTTGGTTTCATCTCCAAATAGTCATAAGTGCCAGATCTTTCTTCAACGGGTGGTACTGAATCAAAAAAGATTTGTAGAGGCATTTCCATCATCAGTTTAAACATATTTACGTGTTCATCAAATAAGGTAGTATTATTTGTAGGTATGAAGGAAAGTATTGACATATGACATAAGATTCAAGTAGTGACATAATCGCCTCTGTGATAACCTGGGTATAACTGATCAGACCCTGGCCTGTCTGACCTCATTCCTCTCCAACCGACCCTCCAAGGTCCAACTTGGGTTCCTTCCTTTCCTCTATCTCACTCTCTACCTGTGGTGTTCCCCAAGGGTCTAACCTCTCTCCTTGGCTTTTCAACAAATACCTGGCACCCATCACCCACTGCATTGCTGCTCTCTGTTCCAACTTTCAGTGCTATGCAGATGACAATCAGCTCATTTTCCGGCTCCCATCTGCCACCTCTTCTCCCTCTCTCATCTCTGACTGTTTGTCTGCAATTCAGGAGTGGCGTGCCACCAACGCCTTTGCCTTAACACCAGTGAAACAGAGATCCTCCTCATCGGCACACCTGCACCTTCCTTTCCTATCACTCTCTTTCTGGCCTCCCTTAGTCCTCTCCCTGCTCCCACCTATGAGGCCAAGAACCTTGGAGTCATCTTCTACTCCATGCTTTCCTTTTCTCCTCACATCTCTGACATCTCTAAGAAGTTAAGCTACCAACTGCACCTCCTCAGAGGTATTCTTCCTTTCCTTTCCTTCTCCCAGAAGCTCACTGTCTCTAGTGCTCTGGTTCTCTTTAGGATGGACTATTGCAACAGCCTCTTTCTAAATCTGCTTGCAACTACTCTCCGCCCTCTGCCACTCATCCAGAACAGGACTGCAAGATTTGTTCTTTTCCCTCAAGAACAGTGATCGTATGTCTACAGCCCTGCAATCTCTTCATTGGCTCCCAGTGGCTACAAGGATTAAGTTCAAGACCCTTTGCATTGTCCACAAGGTCTTCTGGGGCTTCAACTCTCGTACCTTCCTACTCAAGCTTTTCGCTCCTCCACCTCCAACTCCCTCCCTCCGGGTCAGCCGCTTCTCCAAGCAATGAGTTGGGGGTAGATCTCTTTCTTTGGCTGGGGCCTCCCTCTGGAACAGCCTTCCGGCTTCTCTGAAACTTGAGGAGAACCACCTTTGGTTCCAGAAGCACCTCAAGACCTTCCTCATTGCCTCTGCCTTCTCTCTTCCTCTCCTCTGCTGATCTTTGTCTTTACTGTGCTGGGCACCTGGTTACCCTCAGGCCCAGATCCCTACCTACCCAGCTGCTTACCCGCATTGCCTCCGGGCAACCCTTGCACTTGGGTTTGTATCTAAAACCCTACAGTCCCCTTACCTGCACATATTGACTTAACTCTTGCACTGGCCACCTGCTGGCCGCACTACCTGTTTTTGTTTTTGTTTTTTGTCTGATCCTGTGTTCAGCAGGTCCACTCCTCCCCTGCCCCTTGCACTTTCCCGCTTCCCTCTCCCCTGAACTTGCACGTTCTCAATGTCACTGGACCTATTAAGATCGTTATCTTGTCCTCCCTTGTACGCCTCCTGTGCCTTGTTGTGCCCTGAAACACTTGTGTATGGGTGCGCTATAAATAAAATATCATATCATTTCATATCAGGTGCTAGGTTACAAAAAAGTTACATTTAAAAATGAATTTGTCACTATAGGTTGTCAATGATAGTGAAGTAGAACTCTTACAAAAGAGGTGAAATGAATGCAAACGAATAGTAAAAGCAACAAGCAGGTGCTTTGAGCAAGAAAAGCTAATAACACCTGGACCCTCTGAGGATATGCACATAAAAAGTATTGACTGTACTGGAAACAACTTGAATGCGTGAGGTGAAGGGTCTGCACTAAGAGGATTGAAGATAGAAAAAACATGGCAACAATGTGACTTAGGAGCAGGGAACAAAATGGGAACCCTAACAGATATATAGTAGTATTGAACTGCCAAAAACATTCAGGTTCCAGGAATTATTACCAGATGAGGATGCCTGTACACTATTTAGACAATGGCTACTTAAATAACACACTTTATAGTTCTAACACCAAAAGCCATATTGCATGTCGAGTTTCCAAAATATTAGTCATTGTTTACTGCAATCCTGTATTTGAAAATACTCCTAATTTGGGATAAATAATTCTCGAGTCTGTGGAGGACTTGCATCACTTGCTTATGTGCCTTTAAACATTTTCAAAAAGTGTGACACTGATTAGGAAACAAGGGATGGCAGCACAGTTCAGTGAGGAAATAATAAGTTTGAGATGCCTTAAAACAGATTAAGGCAATCAGGAGTGTCATCACGCCTTATCATAAGAACGCCAAGTATTCTGTTTGGGAAAACTTGGAGCTCTATGAGCAAATGATGGAGACTTTCCATTTGAAGGACAGCAGTAGCTGCATTCAGTACGTACAATGGACATTCTCCCAAGAATACTCCAGTTTCTTTGCGGGGCTGGAGGACCAAAACCATTCAAGATGGTCCACATATAGGGCGGCTATCTTGAAACACTTTTCTGTTCACCGAAAATCCCCAACAGGCTCGCAAGGCAGCCTACAATTTGCAATATGGGGAGGATCAGGCCCCACAAGAATTTGAACAGGAGTTGAAGCCTGTCTTTGTGCAGACTACCAAAAGGGTGCTGCATTGATATCAAAGAATTTGTTAACACTTTTCCATGCCTTACCCAAATACATCATGACCCAGCTAGTGAGAGATTTTCATGAGAAAAGGTCACTAGACTGGGTCATTGAACAGGCCACCCAAATCTAAGAGGTGCAGAAGCCCCTAGATAATAAAAGTAATGCTCAGAAAAACCCCAAACCGACCAGCACTCCTGCTGCTGCTAAGGTGGCAGAGGTAAAGGTTGCCCCCATTTTGGATTTGGAGATGGGGGGGCCTAAAAACTTGCACAGAATAATTCCAAGCCCAGAAGGCCCTCGGGCCAGTCACAGGCAGGGAGCCAAGGAGGTAGTCCCACAAATGGGGTCCCTCACACTCCCCTGACTATGTTAGTCCCCGCTACAAGGCAAACCGACCCATCCTGGGTTATGTGTGGACTCCTCCAGCCCAAGGGGGGGGGGGATCCAGCCAAGCACCTAACCCAGGGAACTTCCCTCCTAACTACCCACAGGAAGGCAGAAATTCACCAAATCCTGGGCAGAACTTTTTCCCCAGGTATCCACCTAATTTCCAACCCCAAAATCATCCATCTTTCTTTCCCCACTTCCCTGAGCCCAGAACACTTAATCCGGCAGAGGGGAGGCCAAGGGTGCAGGAGTACCCAAATCTTCCCAACCCGGGGTACTACCAGAGAAGGGATAGCTACCCTTCCCGGGATCAGCCCAGGGGAGAAAACAGAATCCTGTATCAGCCTGAGCGGGTTTCACAGTTAGAGCGCCAGGTACAAAATATGGCACAGGATCTGGGTCGCATGCTGAGGGCTCAGCAGAACCCCCAGATGAGCATACCGGTGCAGAATGCCCCAAACTCTGGACCTGGTGCTCCAGAACAATGACGGGGGCAGCACCCCGACAACCCACCGGTTCCCAGGGAGGAGGCACAAGGGCAAGGGGGTGTAAAGCCTTGGAGGAAGCTTTCTTCCCCACTTGTAAACAGCCCTGGAAACCCAGGAACCGGAAAAAAAAACTCCTACCCCTGAAAGTCTGCCACCCAAGGAGCAGAGAGGAGGTAGGAGAAACAAAGGATCCAAACAGACCCACTTTGAGGAGGAGGTACAGATCTTCCAATTTGAAGGAGAGGGATCCTCAGAGGATCCTGGAAAAGAATCTTCCCCTTCACAGATGGGGGAACTCCTCCCAAAGAAAAATGGGTCCCAAGGGATTCAAATCCAGACTGGGTAGATGTGGGACTGAGCTAGCACCGCCCATCATCCTACCCCAGAATCAACAGGAAAATCCCCTGGATCAAACCCATTCTGGTGACTGCCTCCAAAAAGGGGGCGGGGGGCCCAGAACCGGAACCAGGGGAACTCAAAACCTCTCCTATCTCCAGTTGCCAACTTTTTCTTTCAGATTCCCAAGACACTCCACGGAATTCTGCCCAAAACTCTTCTCTTTCTATGTCCAAAACCAGAAAATTAGCCCACCAGTTGTCCAAAAAGGTGCATTATCTGTGCCCCTTTGCGGAGAAGGAGGGAAGTTACTATGCCTCGGTACAAGTACAGGGGCAGGGTTCAATTTTGGCACTGGTGGACACTGGATCCCAAGCTACCCTTCTGTCTAAAAAGGCCTTTGATGAACTGAATTCAGGGAGGGGGGAGAATTACCAAATTCCTTTCACCTCTCTTCCTGGACAAATTCAGAACTTTGACGGGAAGGAAATTCCCGTCGAAGGGACTGCGGATTTGGACATTAAAATTGGGCGACACAAGGTGAAACACCCGGTCATAGTAGTGACTCCAGAGGGCACCCTTGTTTACTAGGGAATGACCTCCTGAGAAGGTTATCACCCCTAATAGATTGCGTAAATGAGGTCCTCTGGACCCAGACTAGCCGACCAATAAAATTAAAACAGAGTGTCAACCATGTTAGTTTAAACGACACATGCCACATGGTTGAACAAAAATCTGACCAAGTAGAATTTCACTTCCAGAACAACCAATTTCCAGACATGACAGTAATAGCAGTAGCACAACAGACTGGTGATGGGGGGTCCTCTCCATTTCTGCAGATCAACCTTCCTTCCAGTTTAAGGTGGTATTCCACACTGGAAGGAAACACTCTGAAATTCTTTACCAATCCACAATCAGACATTCCCACTCCTATAGTCCAGAGAGATGTGAAATCATCTCAGAGCCTGACTGATATTCAGCAAATTGGAGAGCAGTTGTTCATCCCTGTTCAGTTAAATGATGGGAAGGACCCTGTTCTCACCCCAGTGTGTGTGAACAATGGTAAGAGCTTCATCAGCGAAGCCATGTTCCACCAACTCCCAAAAGATCCAGCCAAATTGATCAGGAAACACCCAATTCCAAACATATCCTGCCAAGCAGGTGTATGCTCAAAATCTCAATTGGCAACAAGAGCATAGTCCATAATTGTTGGGTCGTGCGAGAAGTCACTGCCGCCTTTTACTTAGGCAGTGACATTCTCGATCGCTTTGCCATTAGTTTGGACCTAATAAACTTCAAAGCTTGGTCCTGATTAGCAGATAATCCCATGGGCTTTGATGATCCAGAGAAAGCATTTAGGTCAGCTCAATTGCTACCTTATGCAGTTGAAATTCAGACTAAAGAGGAAGTCACCATCCCAGAAAGGACCCGACAATTCTCCCTGGAAGTGAAAGTTAAAAGAGGACAAAAATTGAAAAACCCTGATGCATATATTCATCTAAATGCTTCTCTCCAACAGCAAGGCTTGGGGGTAAACCCAACACCATTAGTCAATATAGAACATGACACAATTCCAATAGAGGTGGATAACAGAGACTTAAAGAGTATTACTCTAGCCGCAGGCACCATTATTAGAATGGCGGTTGATGACCAACATTTTTCCATTGATCTAGGAAATTAACTGTTAGGACCAATCCCCAAGGACTGTTTTGACAGTGACAGTGATGACCATACAACACCAGACAGGATATTTACCCGGCATGGGGGGAACTTCCTGGTGTACACTTCCTGCCCTTATGGTAAGGAAGATGTGACTTGTGACTTCAGAAGGGATGAGGTGATTTTCCAGGTCCATGAGGGCTGCCTTTCTCACCTGAAGCCACCAGTCCAAATCAGCACTCTGACCAATGACTTCTCCACCCAGCTGGAGGAGGCCGCTGAGATAGCGAAACCAGAAGTCTTTCCAGGCTTCAGGCAGATGGTTGAAGAGAGAGTCAACCTAGCTGATGTCTCTGTGACTCTGGAGCAGAAGCAAAAGTTGAAACAAGTCTTCTTGTATTTTCAAGATCTCTTTGCGGTGGACTCATATGACTGTGGTCGCACCGACATCCACACAACAATTCCCACGGACCCTGGCATGACTCCAGTGTTTGTGAAGCAATATTGCTTGCCTCTCGCATCCATGGAGTCCCTTACTGTAATAATTAAGAACCTTGAGTCCCGGGGATAATCTGTCCAGTACACAGCACCTTCAATAATACGGTGCTGGGAATATTGAAGCCAAACGGCCAGTGAAGACTCTGCGCTGACCTTAGGGGGCTCAACAAATGGGTCCATACTTCCCAATGGCCTCTTCCCTACATTGACCAAGGGCTGGCCCAGATCCAGAGGTCACAGGTATTCACTGCAATAGACCTGATCAATGGATACTCGACCGTGCCTGTCAGTAGAGAGGACCAATACAAGCTGGCTTTTACCTTTGGGGGCCAGCAGTACACATGGACCCGGACTCCCTTCGGATACCTCAACTCCGGCAATGAATTCAACATTTTCCTACACAAGGCCATGCCCGACCTGGGTGCGAGGGGTAACCTGGCTTATGTAGAGGATGTCCTCATCAAAAGTTCATCTGTGGAGGAACACATAGCAGAGATCCGTTATGTTCTGACACAGTTGAGGGCCGCCGGAGCAAAGCTTTCCTTTCAGAAAGCACAGTGGTGTAGAACCCGTGTTAATTTCTTGGGGCATGAGATTACTCCTCAGGGTCTCTGTCCCCAGGCCGGCGTAGGGAATGCATGGGTGAATGAGTCCCCAGAACCCTCCGCTGGTCACAAGATTGGTCCCCAAAGTAGTCAGGTGGCAGAGTTGATGGCTGTGCATCAAGCCATCCTCATTGCTGTCCAACATCAACTCCACAAACTGGTCATAATCACAGATTCGGATTATGTACAGAACGGGTTTGTGGAGCACCTGGTTAAATGGAAAACCAGAGGCATGTTATGTGCTAATAACAAACCGTTGAAACATGGGAAGTTAATTCAAAACAATGATGATCTGGTCACCGTGAATGGGATGACCATCTACTGGAAGAAGATCCAGGGTCATTCCAAAGTAGAGGGACCAGACAAAACTGGAAATGACTTAGCTGATCAGCTGGCCAAAACCGGGACCAACCAAGGGGATCTAATAGAGATCGAGTCCCTGTTGGGGGAAATCCAGGTCACTGCTATCACTAGGTCCCAGACATATGCTTGCAATGATCTTTCAACTGCACAATGGAGTAAGGAGACCACAGATGCTGATTTGATAATGGCTCAAAAAGGGGATCCAATAATTGGTAAGTTTTACCAACACATTCAGGAACCTGAGAACTTTCCCCTGACGGATACTGATTACATAGGGAAAGAGGTCCTCAGAGTGTTGATGAAATGTCAAAATATGTTCCAAATCCAAGACGGTTTGTTGGTAAGGAAATCCCAAGCTGGCCATGATCAGTGGGTGGTTCCTACCTCATTCCGAAGCCTGATGTTAAGTCACGCCCATGATGCGGCCACAGCCGGTCTTAGGGCATTTCATACAACACTTGAGATCTTAAGAGAGGTTGCATACTACCCACACATGGGGCAGGACCTCGACCAATACTTGAAGGGCTGTCTCGTGTGTGTGCACAATTTCAGCCAACATCCCTCACACCGTGCGCCTCTCCAAAAGAGGGGGATGACACTGCCATGGTCAAATTTACAAGTCGACTTTATAGGGCCTGTGATTCGCTCCTCTAGGGGGAATAAGTATATGTTGACGGTGACATGATTATTTACTAAATGGGTGGAATGTCTCCCGGCCCCAAACTGCAAGGCAGAAACTGCAGCTGCCCTGATGATCAACCACATATTTTCGCATTTTGGACTGCCCCAAAGGATTGAGTCAGACAGGGGTAGCCATTTCACCAGCAAAGTAATGACAAAGATGTGAGAGATACTGGGGGTTAAAAGGAAGCTACATATTGCTTACTGGCTAGCCTCTTCTGGTGCAGTAAAACGCTACAACAAAAACATTGTGAGCATCTTAAAAATGTTTGTGGCAGATTCTGGGCCAAGTTGGGATATTTGTTTACCTCTTGTCCTAATGGCCATCAGAGCTACCCCTTCATCTGCAACTAAAATGTCACCGTTTGAGCTGATGTCTGGACGCATGATGGTGCTTCCCCAGCATCTGCTCTACAGGACCCAAGAGCAGACATTGATCAATGCCCCCACAACTCATGAGTATGTTGAACATTTAAGAAAGCACCTTCAACATGCTTTTGCCTATGCTCAGCGAAATCTAGAGAGATGAGCCGATAGCATGAAGACCCACTATGACTTAAAGACTACCAGTAAAGAATACAATGTAGGAGACCGGGTTTACTTATACAATGTCCAAAGGAACCAGGCCAAACAGCGTAAATTTCTGCCTACCTGGAAGGGACCTTTTGAAATTGTAGACAAGATCTCACCAGTCGCCTACAAGATCTGCATCCCCAAAGGCAGTTTGGTGGAGCGGGAAGACAAGTGGGTCCCTATTAATCAGCTAAAGTGTTGCCATCCCAGGTACACTCTACAGCAACTGGAGGAGTCCTCTGGAATCCCAGAAGGGGCCGCTCCAGGTCAATAAAAATTCCAACCCTAAAATATTCCACATGTAAAATCCAGTAATAAGAATGCAAATGTCTCCTGATTTATAAAATGTATATGCTCACCCTACTTCATTGATAGTGGTGGGGAAATATCTACGAATATGTTTCTGCCGCTTTGCTTTGTCATCCTAGGAGAGATAAACCATGGAGACTGACCAAGGTGGATGACCTGGGGACCGGTATCACTCAATACTCCCATCAGGATTGGCGAGGAGAACCGATCAATCTACCTCTGATGGAAGAAAAGATGCTGAACTTTGCCATTTTGGAATCCGAAGAAGATGAGGCTAACATCCCAGTCTTGCGAGTTCCATTGATGGAAGATCGACGGCCATCGCAAGAGGGGGGCTTGTGGGATGTTTTAACCCACGCATCCATGCCCTACAACAGTATTGTGAATTTCTAGCAGCAGAAACATCAGAATGGCCACTGGAAAGCATGCTGATCGCTCAAAGCCATCCAAAAATGCACAGTAAAAACCAGAAAAATAGGCTGCCACCCACTTTTGCCTATATTAGTGAGCACAGGAGGTCACCGCCTAAAACCACCATTAGGCTACACACACAGTAGCCTGAAACCACTTGGAAAAAGCAATGCTGATTGCAAAGGAATACAGATCTGTTCAAAAATCTGTTTTATTTGGTGTCAAAAATTGCTAAAATCATGGCTCACAAAACCACCAAAAAGATCCAACCTTCTTGGGTGGTGTTCCACATTACTCTACTGCAAGAATCCACATCAGTATAATACTCGCAAGAATCCTATGCTATCAAAGTAAAATCCCCTTTTAAAAAATAGACAGCTGTCAAAATGGGTGCAGTACCGTTGCTCGCCTCTGACAGGCGCTGGCGATCTAAATTCTGACAGGAGAGCTGTATTTCAGAAGCTAAATATGCCATCAAAATGCCATATAGAGTGCCACCCAGTGATTTCATATTGAAAAAGACTTGGTTTAAAGAGATATTGCTTATTTTAAAGTTTATAATGTTATATGTGTTACAAGGAACTAAATTGCAATTGACTAGGAGGCAGCCTGATGCAGTTCAGACTTCAAAAGGTTTGCTTTCCCATGAGAACTCTTCACACCTCAGGCCTCTACACCAGAAGGCAGGATATCGCATGGTCATGTTAATCAGATGGAGAGTGGAACCCTGGTATGCTGGTATGCTGGCAGGAACACAAGACAATAGACTCTTTCTATTGAATAGAATATGCTGATTTGGGTGTGCCTGAACAACTGCTCTGGGAGAAACAAGACATGTGACCTCCGAGTCAGAGCCAAGCTTCTGGGGGCGGAGATAAACCAATGGGTGAATTCAATTGAGAGCAAATATATGTTTTATAAAATTGCAATTTACAAAATGTTCCAAGCTGACAGAAATGTACAACTTTGAGAGTCTAAAATGAAAAATGCACTCACAGTTCAAGACTAAGTTGGACGCCGTGGGATGTTCTGAGGCCAAGCCCCATAATTATTAATATTGTGGATGCAGTGTTTATGCTAGAAACCTAAGAACTTCCAGTAATATGCTCAGAGAGGGTGTGTAGGTCTGTGTAAAATTGGGGGCCGGACCAATATTACGAAACCCACCGAAATCGCGAATAAGTTGTCATTTCTGAATTAAAGCTCTTAGGAAAATCAGAGTTGGAACAGAATGTACCTTGATTAATCTGTGATGTGTACATGTATTCTCGACAACTTGTGTATCTGGGAAACATGTTTTTGTTATGAAGAATTGATTTCTAAGTAAAAGCAAAGGGGAGTTTCTTCACTAGATTGTAAAATGGCAGCATCACTCTGGCTCATTCTGACTCACTACTCCTTTCTCCTCCAGTCAGAGCACAGATAATCCTCTAACCTATCAAATCCTTAGTGGGGTGGGCATGAAGAGTCAGCCTCCACACCCACTTTGAAAACACATAAAAAGAGACTGCTTTGGACAGGCAAGGACTTCTCTTTCCACTACTCACCGATTCCTGCGAAGTGCTCTGCCCGACCAGATCTGGACAAAGAATCCAGTCTCCAGAGACTCCAGATTCTAGATAGATTCAGAGACCAGACTCTAGAACCCAGCTCTAGAACCTTAAGCAGGGGCCTAACCCAAAAGCTGAACTCTTCTCAGCAGGCCTCAGAATCCAGCAACCTAACCAAAGTATTCAACAGCCTTGCCGTGCTGTTCACTTCTAGCACAGAACCCTGTACCAGAACCGAGATACAGAGAAAGCAGAGCTGTATCCAGAACCCCTCAGATCCAGTTCAAGAGACCAGACCGCTGTGCAGCGCTGATAGCAGACCAGAGTCAGTGCTGTGAGCAGAACTCAGAGGGCCTGAGACCTGTCCGATGGCGAGAGAACCACAGCCCAAACCTGACCAGATCTGTGACGAGGTCCATTCTATTCCAAAACTAGGAGTGAGTATCCAGTCTAGAACTGTACAGAAGCAATCTCTTAGTCTAAAGTAATCTTATCCCATCCATTTCAACCTGTCCAGAACTGCATTCAGAATTTTGTGTCCATCCTGTGATTTCAAATCTATAAAAGTGTCATCTGTCATTCTGAAATCTTCACTTTAATTTTGAAAATCTACCTCCACAAAAACGTCTGTATCTTTTGAACTGCACATCCTAGAAGTGAAATTTAACTGTCATTTTAAAGCTAAGATCCTAAGCTTTCCAGAAAAACTCCTTATAGTTTTTCCGTAATCGCGATTTACGCACACGGAAAATGTGCCGCGAATTTCAATTTAGCTCCATTTCATTTTCTGTCAAAATAGCTTTCTTTTGCTTGCAACTACTGACTTTCGGTTTCAATCTGATAATCATTCATGAATCATTGCTAGTGTTGACCTGTACCAATCCAAAGTAACTATCACCTACCCTGAATCTCCTTTAGTGAATCATTTTTAGTATATTTTTCACTTCATTGCAATCACATCTAAAAGGACTTTGCCTGCTTTAAATCATACGCTGTTCTCTCTAAGCGTGCTGGGGGTAACTGGGATTGAACTGCATTATTAATTGTATTCTTGAAACCTGTGTGTCCTCATTTCCATCTCTTCCTATTGCATAAGGGGGGAGTGAGTTGTCAAAAGGTAAAAAGTGATCATATTATCTCGTGCTGAAACCATATCGAGTTTATTTCTGTGTTGCCTTCTTTCCCACGATTGCCTTTCCTTGAACCATAAAACTATTCTCTGCTACCTTATCCTTTTTGTACCAACTCCTAAGTGATTAAAGAGAGTGTGCTATTGTAATATTACCCATTGTTGACCACTATTATATTCATAAGTGTGCTATCAGATATTATTTTGTTCATAAAGTGTGATATATGTATATTGTTACATTTTTCCAATAAACCTTTTAATTTGCAAAACAAACCTACTTCTTGGCTCAGTGAGGTCAGGGGATTTCAAAGAGAGGGGCGTTATATAAGGGTTCATCATCCAGATTTAAGAACTTTGACATAAAAATATATCAATAAGGGCTTCCATTGGGCATCCCAGACTAGGCATTGACTTAGTTGGAGTGCTACATTGAAGTCACTTACAGCGGTGAGGAAAAGAAGTCTGGAAAATATATTTGGGGTTATTTCTGGGATGAAAGAGTGCTTTGAAAGGGTGGGGGGGCTTGAAAAAGTTGATATAGAGCAATTTCTAAAGGTGAAAGAAAGCTATGCAGGTTCTGGTATGTCTGTCGTTAATTTCTCTGTCTGTGGATGTTATTGGGATTGGGGGGTGGAGAGCAGATCTGGGTGTTATTTGAAGATGTATTGTACATACTTGTTATGAGCTTTAATTCTATTGTGGTGGTTGTGGCCAGTGGCCAGATTCTTGGGGGCATTGCTGAAGGCGTGCCCCCAAGAATTTGGCCACTGGCCACATGCACTATAGGAATATGTGTATAGTTATTGTGGGTACTACAGGGGGAGTATACCTTATTTATAATATGGAGGAATTATATAATTGAAGAGTATATGGTATTTATGATCGTAGAACAATTGGGATAGTGCTTCTCAATCTCTACTCTGCCTTTGAAACAGTCAACCATTCTATCCCCATTAAACAGCTACATGATACCTTCAGCATCACGTACCGGGCAATGTACTGGTTGACCTGTTTCCTCACTAACCGCCCCTTCCAGCTGCAACCATGTCATTTCCTCTCCACCACCTCACTCTCTACCTGCAGCATTCCCAGCGTTCTATCCTATTGCTATCTATCTCGTACCTCTCGCTCATATGATCTCCTCCTTCTCTCCTAATTTCAAGTGTTATGCCAATGACACCCAGCTTTCCTTGAAACTTCCCTGTACTACTTTCTGCTCCCCGTCTTTTATCCCTGATTGTCTGACCACCATCCAGACATTGTGTGTGGCTAATGATCTCTGTTTCAATGCCAGTAAGATGGAGAACCTTCTTATTGGGACACCTGCGCCCTGTTTCCCTCCTACCCTCTGGATGCCCTCCTTGGGCCCTCTACCCTCACCATCCTGAGAGGCCAAAAACCTTTGGGTCATCTTTGACTCCTCTCTCTCCTTCACTAGTTACATCTTGGACCTTGTCAAGAAGGCCCACATTCAGCTTTTCCTCCTTATAGGCATTATACCTTTCCTCACCATCCCCCAGAAGCTCAATGTCTGTACAGCCCTGGTACTGTCTAGGCTGGACCACTGCAGCAGTCTCTACCTCAATCTTCCCATTTGTTAGCTACGCTCCCTTCAACTAAAGCAGAATAGGGCTGCAAGACTTATCCTTGGCCTCAACCCCAGGGATTGCATCTCTGGAGTCCCGCAATCTCTACACTGGCTCATGGTGGCCACAAGGATGAAATTGAAGACCCTCTGTATCATCGACAAGGCTGTGTGGGGCCTGGGTTCATGCTATCTCAAACTTTCTCTCCCTAAATAATCCCCTGCTAGAGCCCTTGGCTTCTCTAACTCCAATTATCTGCTTTCCAAACGCTTCTCTAAACAGAGAGCGGGAGGCAGATATCTCTCATCAGCTAGTGCCTCTCTTTGGAACAGCCTCCCTGCTCCTCTCAGACTTGAGCCGGACTTTCTTAAGTTCTGTACATTTCTCAAAACTCTGTTTTTCTCTTACTCTTTCCCTCTGTCCCTTCCCTGCTAACTCATACCACTGCCACTGAGACTGGTGGCCTGGTGCCTCATGAACCTTACAGGTTCCATGCCCTATATCTATTTAACACCAGTACCCCCCATTTCCGCACTTCCCTTGTGGGCCTACTGCCTGGCGACTGTACACCCCACCAATGGGACTCCTTCACCCTAGCACTTAGCCAATGGCCTCACACTTTGGCATCCCTTGGAACTTCCCTCCCAGGCTGCCATCAACACTTTCCCATCTCTACTCCCCCTTCCAGTCATGCACTTCTCTCACTGCACAATGCATATGTGCATTTATAGCAGCACTATGTGCATTTATTTTGGTATACATAAGTGGAATGCATATACGCAAGAGTTCAAGAACATTGTTGAGTGGCAGTTGGTGTTTGGAAGTTTAATATGTTGATAGGGTTACATGTAGAAATTTGGGAAGTGATTGGTGTATGAATGTGTGATTTTTTGAAAGCAGTCAATGAGGGAGTGTTACAAACATAAAAGTAAAAAGGGCAGAATGGCTGTACTGTGCAATGGTGTGTACATGTCATTCAGGTCTTTTAATGATGCCTGCCCTAGAAAGAGGACTGCAGAGACTGTGGATAGTCATGAAGGTTCATGGATTATGGTCCTTATTGTATGCTAGAGAAAAGTATTTGTGACAGAAAATACTTTCTGCCCTTTTTTTCTTTTTCTCTAGTATATAAGTGTCCATTACTTCCAAAAGCATAGTACAAAATGCTAGTGGAAATGTTGGAGAATCGTATTGAGTCTAACTACGTTATTGAAAAATGTAAAGCAGATGGAATCTATAAGATTTTTTTAGTTCTATTGTTTTGCCGGAGAGCTAGGAAGTATGGTGGGTGGGGCAAATGAGGGAAGGGGCGCCAACCACAGATACGGAGGGGGAGGTGGACAGGGGTAGATGTTGGACGTGCTTTAAAATCTAAGGTAGGTGGCAGTGTTTCTCATGCTCTTTGATTACAGCATCAAATTCACTTTGAAACTTCTCCCCCCTGCAGAGTGGTGTGTTATAGTATATACAGAGTACTGTTGTTTGGAAAGATATGGATCAACAGGCTTTTTTATAGCTTGCAAGGTAGCTAGCTGGTGGTGTTTTCTGCCCCAAAGGAGTAGCCGCTGTGTAGGCAGTAGCGGTTGAGGAAGATGAGGTAGAGGAAGAGAGCCTACTACTTCTTGAGAAAGGAGCAGCCTTTCTCAGAGTACCTTGGTGGCATGAGCATGGACATTGTACTAAAAGAGTACTCCCTGTGTCGTCCGCAAATGAGTATGATTCCACACTCAATGCATTCAATATGGGTAGCCCTAGTATTTGGTACCCCTCGTACAGTCTTAAAGAACTGCCACACCCATGATTCTCTCTGGGTGCAGGAGGTACGCATTTCCTCTATCTTTTCTTCCTGGTCCTCTTGATTCTCTTGATCCTTCTCTGCATCATTTTGCCTTTTCTCTTGTTCAGCCAGACACTCCAGCTGGTGGTAGTGTTGGTGGTGGTGGTCCTGGGGAGGAGGGTTGCCATGACTGATGCCATTTTTGAAGTTTAATAGCAGGTTTGCTAATACTCTTCGAAGAAGGGGCTTTCTCCTGGATTGCAGAAAAAAATTAGTAAGAATATGTCTCAGAGCTGTGCAAGGGTAAACTTTCAGCTTGAAACTTTATAGATCAGCTGAAAATGCAGCTTTGAAATGTGTGCAAAGCACGGAACTGTTTGCGAAGCACGCAGCCATTCGGAAACACGTTACCACTGCGCACGCACACGTGGTCACGTGACAATGTCCGGAAAGTCTGCAGTGTCAACAGACGTTTGCAGATGTCGATGCACAAACAAAATTGTGTAAAATGTTGTCGAAAGTTTATTGAAGTGTTAAGAATGTTGCTAGAAGGTGGGGAATGGCACAGTTTTCACTTGAAACTTCAGAGATTGAAAATTCTGCTATATTCGGGGTGAGTATGATATCAGCGTGTTATAGCAAATTACGGTGCACTGGTAAAAATCTATGAAATTCAGTGAAAACACTTTGTTAAAATGACGTTATAGTTACAAGTAAAATTGAAAAAAAGAAATTTGCCAGTTATGGTAAGCTAAGCAACCATAACTTGCGCCACCACCGTACACTGCTAAGACTAACACAGAGAACATAAAAGATGACATTAAAAATGTCACTGATAACATCACATATCAAATTAATTATGATCAAAAGTCTATACAAGGGGTTTTGTTTACAATGTTGGTAGCAACATATAAGGGATGATTGGGAGTCCTCTTTTGGGTAATTCATAGATTTCAGTGCAGAAGCAGCGCACGCGATCAGCGCAGAGAGGGAGTGTGCGCCAGCGTGCGCCAGCCCTGTGCGCTAAACAGCATTCTGGCGCACCGCGTATTCATGGATTTGCCAAGCCATTTTGAGCCCTGGTGCAGCGAACATCCCGTAGCTCCAGTTACGCTCCCAAGAATGCCCCTTGCGCAAGTAAAAGCCATTGAAATCACCAATACAGTGCAAAGGGCTGCGCTAAACCTGGACCAGCTTATAGGGCCGCTACAAATTCATCGCTTGAAAATACTACACGTACCCTGATCACGGCCGAGCACCCCCTCCGAATACGCGTACCCCGCTCGCGCCAGGCCTATCGCGTATAAAACTCCCAGCGCACCCCTCCGAATATGTGTACCCCGCTCGTGTCAGGTAAATTGCATGGAAAAAGTCTCCCCTGTGGTGTGGGCTGCCTGTGGGGCATGCCGAGGGGTGATGGGCTGCCTGCGGGGCATGCCCAGGGTGGATGGGATGCCTGCAGGGCATGGGGAGTTAGAATGGGCTGCCTGCGAGGTATGCCTAGGGTGGATGGGCTGGCTGCCTGCAGGGCATGCCCAAGGTGGATGGGCTGCCTGCGGGGCATGCCCAGGGTGGATGGGCTGCCTGTGGGGCATGCCCAGGGGTGATGGGCTGCCTGCGGGGCATGCCCAGGGTGGATGGGCTGCCTGTGGGGAATGGGGAGGTTGAATGGCTGTCTGCGGGGCATGCCAAGGGGTGATGGGCTGCCTGCGGGGCGTGCCCAGGGTGGATGGGCTGCCTGCAGAGCATGCCCAGGGGTGATGGGATGACTGTGGGGCATGCCCGGGGTGGATGGGCTGCCTGTGGGGCATGCCCAGGGGTGATGGGCTGCCTGCGAGGCATGGCCAGCTGCCTGCAGGGCATGCCCAGGGTGGATGGGCTGCCTATGGGGAATGGGGAGGTTGAATTGGGCTGCCTGCGGAGCATGCCCAGGGGTGATGGGCTGCCTGCGGGGCATGCCCAGGGTGGATGGGCTGCCTGTGGGGCATGCCCAGGGTGGATGGGCTGCCTGCGGGCCATAGGGAGGTTGAATGGGCTGCCTGCGGGGCATGGCCAGGGTGGATGGGCTGCCTGCGGGGCATGGGGAGGGTGGATGGGCTGTCTGCGCATATTCAGGGGGTGTGCGTGGACTTTTACACGTGATTAAACTGGTGCAAGCGGGGTACGTGTATTCCAGGGGTGGGCAGGGAGTTTTACACGCGATAGGCCTGGAGCGAGCGGGGCGCGCCTATTACGGGGGTGTGCGGGGAGTTTTACACATGATCACGCCGGCTCGAGCGGGGTATGTGTATTCCGGGGGTGCGCAGGAAGTTTTACATGCGATAGGCCTGGCACGACTGTGGTACGTGTATTCCGGGGGTGCGAAGGGGAGTTTTAAATGTGATTACGCTGGCACGAGTGGGGTACGTGTTTTCCCGGGGTGCACGGGAAGTTTTACATGCAATTTGCCAGTGTGTGCCCTCCCCGGTGTGCCCCACTCCCCATGCCCCGCAGGCAGCCCATCACCCCAGTTTATGCCCCACAGACAGGCCACATGGCACCATGCACTCGGGAGCACCGACACATGTCTCCCCAGCCCCCCACAATCCCCATTGATGGGCACCTGCCAGCAGGCCCGCCTCATGTCTCCCCACCCCCCAACCACCACCCCCATTGACGGGCACCTGCCAGCAGGCCCCAACTCATGTAATCCCACCCTCCCACCCAACACCCCCATTGACGGGCACCTGCCAGCAGGTCCAACTCATGTCTCCCCACCCCCCAAACACCACCCCCATTGACGGGCACCTGCCAGCAGGCCCCAACTCATGTAATCACACCCTCCCACCCAACACCCCCATTGATGGGCACCTGCCAGCAGGCCCCTGACTCATGTCCCCCCGTCCCCCCACCCGCCACCCCCATTGACGGGCACCTGTCAGTAGGCCCCGACTCATGTCCCCCCAGCCCGCAACCACCACCCCAATTGACGGGCACCTGCCGGCAGGCCCCGACTCATGTCCCCCCACCACCCAACCACCCCCCCATTGAGGGACACCTGCCAGCAGGCCCCGACTCATGTCCTCCACCCCCACAACCACCCCCCACAATGTCAGGCACCTGCCAGCAGGCCCCGACACATGGCCCACCAAACAAAACAGACCCATGGCCCTAATGCCAACCCAAATCCCCCTTGCCCCCAGTACAATCATGCAACCATCCACAGCACCCACTCCCAAATTACCCATGCCTTGACAGTCTTAAAAGAACCACCATGCCCATGCATAAATGCACAACAGAGCCACACAGTGGCAACACATGACTGAGGCAATGTTCATTGAGACATGCACAAAACCAATGATAGTACACAACACCAATCATGAAGTTAGAATGAATGTATTAAAAACATAATGAAATTACATAAAGAAAATCAAACTTGAAAATCAATAAACAATGACAGATATTACCAAAAAATACAGAAAGTACAATGAAAAACAAAAATCCACGGCATGAAAAAAGAAAAGTGGTCCATCGCCAATGTCAATATGAATTTTCTTTTATTTTTAAAAATGAAACCATTGATCCATGGAAAATGTCAAAAAAGAAAGTATGTGCAAGTCTTCAACTATATACAATCCAAGTCCAAAGGGTCCATGATCTCCAAAACAAATGAAACCTACCAAAAAGTCCTAGGAATAAAAAAACTATATACATGAAGTGGAGCAAAGTCCATTAACTCAAAAAAAAGAAAAAACAAAGGAAACCTAACACGAAACAATTATGTTCAAAGGCGGCGGGCAAGTCCAACGGCTCACTTTTGCTCACCAGCAAAAACTGCACATCCGGGTGGCACTGCGTGTAATTGGAGGAAGGCCTTAGCGCCTAAATGCGTAAGTGATGTAGCACGCATGAGCGTTTCCGTGGGCAGGGTTAAAAAGTACGCGTAGGACGCCATTTTCTTGTACGTGCTTTTTGTGGAGAGCGAGTGAGTGATTCTTGGACTTCTTGTCAGTTCACACGCGATTACTTCACAACGGTTGCAGTTCGTACTCCTTGTTTTCTCAGACAGCGTTCAATTCTTCTTTTGTTGGGGGTGTTGCCAACGGGCACACGCGCATCCTTTTCACATTCTTTTTCCAGGCAGACGGTGAGTCGTGAACATATTTTTCCACTGTGGTTGCCCTGTGTGTCGCATACCCCTTCAGAGGTCATTGTAGCCTGTGTGTACCACGCATATGCTTATTTTTGTTTTCTGGGTGCCACAGCGTAGTGTGGGTCCTTTATTCCACGCACGTGGGCTACCAGGGGTTGCATGCACGTTAAATCTTGTTTTCGGGGTGCATGAGCATTGCATGACCCGTCATCTTCCCCCAGGGGTCACAGACAGCCTTGCTAGAGCACAGGGGTACGTATTCCATCTAGTACTCTGCCCCCTTCACCCGAATTGCCCAGGACAATTGTTTACTGCACCTCCCATTCACACAAGAACATCAGTGCCATGGTTGGGAGGTGACCAAGTGGTAAGGGAGGCAAAGGTGGCCGACCTCCAAGAGGAGTCTCCGGTAGGGGACGTGGCCAGGATGAGCAGGGTGGCCCAAGAGGCCAGTGAGTGGAGGACCAATCAGGGACACCTATGCCCCCACCCCAATAGGTCGGGGAAATGCAGCTGACACCATCCCAGCTCAGGCCCTGTTAACATGGCCCAGATTGGTCACCGAACTAGCACGGGATGACTCACAGGCCGACTTCCGTGTCACGAAGTCAACACGTGTGGCGGTGAAAGTTGCTGTTGCCAGGCCATGTGGATCTGGGGCAGCAATGTCATCTGCTGCCCCAAGTAGCCAGGGTGAGGAGGCTGCATGGGCAGCTGCAGCTTAATCCACCTTGGCTCTGAGTCACCCAGCTGGGACAGTGTTGGTCTCAGACCATCGCACCAAGGCAGTTGTGCCACTTTGTCCTAGCAACAGCACCTAGCAGCCAATGCCTGCAGTGAGACCTTTGGTCATCGTGCGATTGCCTGCTTCCAGTGGCCAGTTCACCTGCACTTCAGTCCCTACCGACCAGAGCGGCGTAAGCCACTCAGGGTCCGCACCACCTCTCAAGAGGTAGAAGGATGCTCTTGCAGAACAGGCTGGGACCCCAGACACGGCACGCCCCTCCGGCACATCAATGAAGCAGAGTTTCAATGATGTGGAACTAGACGCACTTGTGGGCTACGTGTCGGCCCATGGCCGCAAAATGCTGGTGACTGCAGGGTGCAAGACTACGACTGCTCAACGTAGAGCCCACTGGCAGTGCATCGTGGACCAGATTAGTTCCCTTGGATTTGTGAGGAGCACAGCTGATGATTGCTCAAAGTGGTGGAATGACCTCAAACGCTGAGCAAAAAACAAGCTGGCTTCCAATTATGCCTCTACTCTGGTGACTGGCAGTGGGTCTCCACCAGAGGAGGATGAACTCACAGAACATGAGGCAATTGCTGGAGGGTTCATTACAGAGGATCAGATCCAAGGCGTAGGAGACCTGCTGGATCTTGAGGCAATGTCCTGTGAGTGGCCATGCGTGTGTGTGCAAACCATGTGTATGTTGCTTGGGTGATTTGTTCTGATTGAGTGCCAGGTCAGGCTGTGTAGTCATGACTGCTATAGGTCACCCATGTGGTGCCTCCAAGCCATCCCCTGTCCTTGGGTTTGGGTTTCACAGTAGCCCTTCTGACCGCAGTAAACACATAGCACCTGATTACTGCACTTGCCCTTCAACTGGCATCATGCCACAACATTGTTACTACTGTTTTTCTGTTCATTCTGCCTGATTGATGGGATCATTTGCAGGATGAACGCATTTTTTTGCCGTTCTGTCCCAAATTTATCATACTTCAGACATAGATTTCACCTCACAATGCCCCACATTTGTTAACTTTTTTATGGGACTGATTTCATCAATCAGGCTGATTGACTTTTGTGCACCTACACATGCGGTGCACACGATCACTTCGGAGCCCTGTTTGAATGTTCAACATGACAATTGACTTGTGTCATGTCCAAGTGACCTACCATTGATGTATCCATGTTCCCACCATCACTGTATTAGTAAACACTGGCTTTGTTGCAGCGTGTGACACATGTGTGTTTTGTCAGACTCTTTTGCATGTTCGGTTTCATGATGTGCATCTCACTTGGATGGGGGATAATACTGATTTACTACCATCTGGGTGTGCTTGTCAATTCTGCCATGGCTATGCTACGTGCCATCTGTGTTCTGGCATGTATCATGTTTGTGGATTGTCCATGCCACTCACAGGCTAATGTGTGATGCAGGTGCTATGCACCTTGCAGCACATGTGTTGATTTTCCATTTTGGAGTCATCAGTGTCTGCTTTTAGGGTCCGCTTCCACCTCATTGCCAGTGCATGCATTCCAGAGTTAGTGTTATGTGTGACATGTGTCATTAATGTATTCAATGTGTAGATTGTGATGTCTATGTGTGTCGGCTATGCGGTTCATGCCTGTCTTCATAACATTTATTTATGTTTGTGCAGGTGTTGAGGCGCTAGATGCTGTTGAGGAGGAGGAGATGGCACTGGGGCAGGAGTACTCAGAGCCCCAACCAGGTACCCGTGTAGGACGTGGGGTGCTGGTGCAGGAAACTCCATTAGTCCTACAGACCATCCTGTCCATGGGTGTCTCAGGGTACACCTCTGTAGACCTCTATGGCTCAGGTGCTGAATCTGACATTGAGACAAATGTCCCGTCGCAGGTGAGTGTTTCTGGCAGGGATGCTGTTCTGTCCAACCCACATGCACTGGGGGCAGGCCCCTCAATGGGGCAGTCAGTGTTGGAATGTCCACCTGTGATGGTTACGGATGCAGGGTCAGACTCCACTATATTTGCTCCTGTTCCTCGGCCAGCAGATCAAAGGAGGAATGCAGTCCTACAACCTCAGGCAGTCCCAGCACAGCAAGGTGCACATCACCTTGACCCAAACAGGTGTGGTGCCCGCCAACGCAGTGGCCATGCACCACCAAGCAATACTGTTTGGGAGAACTCCATTTATACTATTGCAGCACAACAGGGGGCATCGTGTGAGATGATGGCTCAGACCGCAGATAGGGTGGCCACTTCCATTCTCCCCCCTGAAAGGCGGGTGGAGCTCCAGCAGCAGGCAACACAGTCCACATGCCGCTCACACAGGGAGGACATGTTGGTGTCCAACAGGGACCGACAGCCTGAACTGGAGACTCTGCGCACAGCCATATCTGCAGAGTCACAGGCCCACAGGGATGCCCTGAGGTTAGAACACAGGTCCCTCAGAGATGGGGGCACTTGAGGTGTCCTGGAGTACAATGTGAGAACAGCAGCTGGAGCAGCTAACACGCACAATCTCAGCTGAGCTCCAGGCAACCCATGAGGAGATCCAGGCATCACGCGAGGCCTTGCAAGCAGAAGTCTGTGCTACCCGTGAGGTGCTACTTGGGGATCTCCGGACCATCATCCTGCAGAACCAAACCTTTCAGACCTGCATGCTTGCTGCCATGGAGGAGCATGCCAGGGCTTTGCGTGGTCTGCCTCCCATACCACGCACACCTTCTAATGTACCACCAGAGGGTGATGACAGCAATGGCAGTTCTCCCACTATAGGGTAGCCGTGCAGGCCATGAGCCCATGGACTTTTTTTTTGTTCTCAACATCCACACATGTGGGTGTTGTGATGCACCCTGTACCTCCGCCCTCCTGGGTGCCCCCTCCCCCGGTCAACACCTGGGCATTTTTGATTTTGATTTTTAATTTTTCTTTTTGACAGTGTTTTGTCATATTTGATTCAGATTTGAAATGTATAAACAGAATGTTTTAATGATATTTTTTTGTTGTTGATTTTATTTTATTTTCATTGTAATTAGTATATTAAATATTCATTTTTTTGGATTTATTTTTTATACTTTTTATTTTCACTTTTTTCCTATTTATTTAATTCTTTTAAGTTACATTTCCTTTTTTGTTGATAACTGTTTTCTTTCAGATTGTACACCCATGTAACAGTGTGTTGCTTTGTGCGGCTCCCCTAGGCATCCACTGTGTGTTCTAGCTGGGCAAATTCAAGCTTGTCCTGTGTTTGGGTTTGACACTTGGGTTCCTGACACATATGCCACTCCTGTTTCCCCTTTCCATGGGCTTGCAAGGGTGTGACCAAGTGACAGTAACTTACACAGAGGCATTGGGCTCCCATAAATTGTGTGGGCAGTCTGTAGTCCAAACTGTGTATACGCCCCTAGTGGGGATTGGTGATGATTTCTCCACTGCATGGTTGATTTGTATATTGTATTACATACAGGACATTTTGCATATTTGCATGTAGCTTCTTCATGTCTTAACAAGCCTGTCTCCATTGTAGATGCAGTTCATGTTGTATGCAGTACACTACCACATTTACCTCCCACCAACACACTGGAGATTGAAGGAGTTGATGTGCTGCCTTTGTCAGGTTGTAACACTTGCACTATTGTCATTGGTTACTGTCATACGTTGCCACAGTTGGGTCATGTACTAATGTTTTGTCTTGCTGGTAAGTAATTGTTCATGTGTGCTGTTTCTCTTCCATTAGTGAGAGGGAATTGTCTCTGGCCTGTTTCCATTTGGGATGGTGCACTTTGTGACACTTGTGTCATTTGTTGTGCATTCATTTGGTTGCTTTCACATAGCATGCTATGCCACGGTGTGTTGGGTTCATGAGATGGGGTTAGGGAGGGGTTGGGTGACATGTCACTATTTGGGTGTACTATTTTGCAAGGGGGTAGTCCTTTATGCTGCATAAATGTGTGCCTTTTACTGACACAGCATTGGCTCTGTTTAAGTAGCCAGGGATGCACACAATGTAGCACTTTCAGGAAAACAATCTCAGGGTGGTATGGTTGTGACAGTTGACTGTCCCTTTGTCATCATCATCAATTGTCAGTTGGTATGTGCCAGGCCAGTGTGCACTCTGCAGAGGTGGGAGTTTAGGTGAAGAAATTTGCCACAAGCTGGGTACGAGCTGCCTCACCACGTGCCCTTTCCCCTGCCATGCGCAGTGGCCGTGCTTGTGGTTTTGGATGTGGGGGCATCACCTTGTCCACCGGCACGCCCTGCCGGGTTGCAACATTGTGCAGGACACATGCTGCCACTATGATGCTTCACACTACTGTGGGCACATATAGCAGCTGGCCACCAGAACGGTCAAGGGAGCGAAAACGTGACTTCAGCACTCCGAATGTGCGTTCCACTATGCCCCAGGTTGAAATATGGGCTGTGTTGTATCTTACCTCGGGTGGTGTGGTGGGGTACCATATTGGCGTCATCATATAGGTGCTCAGAGCATAGGCACTGTCCCCTGGGGAGGTGATAATGGTTGTCATTAGTTGGGTTTTCCCATTTCTCAGTGTCTGACATGCATGCACGTGCAGAGGCATGTGTCGCCATGCCTCCCAGCTTCCAGATCCTGGTTTAGGGGTGACATTCTGAATATAAAACTATCATGGCTGGACCCCGGATAGTTGGCATATACTGAGGTGATGATTCCCTTGGCATCACATACAACCAGCATGTTTATGGAATGCCAGTGCTTGCGGTTTTGATAGATGTGCTCACTGGCCCTGGGAGGACGTAGAGCCACATGGGTGCAGTCAATGCACCTAGCACTTTGGAGAAGTTTGCCACCCCGTAAAAGTCCTAGACCACGGCCTGCCTTTCTGCAGGTGTTCTGGGCATGCATATGTGGCTGTGGACTGAGGGGTGTGCAGTCATGATCGCCAACACCTGGTGTAGGCAGCGTGACTGCGTGGCCTGTGAGACACCCCCAACTATGGCACTTGTCCGCTCGAATGACCCAGTAGCCAAGAAATGCAGTACATTGAGCACCTTTTCCAAGGGACTCAGTGCTTGGGAGCACAGGGTGGGTGATATGAGGTCATCCTCCCACCCAGCAACCAGTTCTAGGATTATTTGTGGTGGAAACCTGTACCTCCCATAGACCTGGTCATCAGGCATCCCAAAAAGGCTGGTCCTGTGTAAAAAAAGGCAGGCCCTGGCTATCCTCCTCCTCCTGCGGTGTCCCACGATCACTGCTGCGAGGAACGGTATATTCATCGTAGCGTATGTACTTGTTTGTTCTTTGCGCACACTTTTATGCTGCACGGGGCCACTTACGCCTGCTTCCTGCTGGCGTACGTGTTTCCGGATTAGCATATATTTTGTGGCACACGGGTTTCCCCTGTTCAATTCCATGAATACGTGTTGTTAGCGCCCGTGTGGGCGTTGTGAGGATTTGGCTGTGGTACTTCCCCCGTAACACGTTGTTCCCCATTCCGCGTGTTCCGCCCTGTGTTCCGCCCCCTTTTGGTTTGTGTGCTACACAATGTGCGCTTTTGCTGTGCGCGTCGCCACGGCGTTCTGTGATGTGTACGCCTGTGTGTGCCACGTGCAAATTTGGCGCACATCCCAGGGAAAACACGTGTATCGCATTCCATGAATTGACAAACGGCTGGGTGCGCGGCTTTGGCACGCGTGCGCTGCGATTTTCACGCTTGCGCTCCCCTTTTCAGCGCACATTAATTCCATGAATTACCCTGCACTCATTTAAACAAAATGTTATATTGGAGTGTTTGGATATAAAAGAACCTAATAATACAAACACATAGGCAACGGGCGCAACATGTACCACAGAAATACAGAATCTTGACTAATGTAAAACCTGGAATTAATAGCTAACACTACAAGACATACTACACACTTGTGTTAATAAAATAATACTTATGAAGAGCTACAATGCATAGGAATCTGAGACACATACAGGGAAGCTCCAGCAAGGAGGAAAGAAACAACATCACTAGAAAATGACAATAAGATTAGAGATTATTGTGATGTTAAACCCTTGGTTCTGGGTGTTACAAGCATTTTATAAATAAATAAAATAAATACATGTATACAAATGGATTGTGTGTTTGAGGCGTGCTTATTTCCCCAAGTATGCGTACCATGAACTGAGGCCATAGCCTAAACTAAGTACTTTAACAACATAGGACATGGTTAACGTCTAGATATAAAGCACCTTTTCATAAAAGTATTACTGCCATGGAAGTAAATAAGAAAAACAGCTGGCCTAGACATGTCAGTGAACAAAAACACGTAACCCACATATGTGAAGTTATCAGTGATGTCATCAATGACATTTGTGATGTCATCTTTGATGTCCTTTGTATTAGTCTTTGCAGTGCACGGTGGTGGCGCGAGTTATGGTTACTTAGCTTACCATAACTGGCGAATTTCTGCTGTTTAATTTAAATTTTGCTTGTAACCATAACATCCATTTAACAAAGTGTTTCCAATGAATATATATATATATATATATATATATATATATATATATATATATATATATATATATATATATATATATCAATGTATATTCAACTTATATGGACTTTTTATACACAATAACGATGTAAAATTCATCATTATACTACATTAATCAATCAGAATCAATGCCATGATAAAGACCAGTTGCTTGAACCACGTGTCGGCAATGATTGGATAATTTGTAATAGACCATTGACCTTATATGGAAGCAACCGCTTTGTATTTGGAACGTGGTTTGATAAATAAATAGCACAAATGACGCTCTACGTGATGGACTATGAAGATCTCTTAATCGTTTCTTTTATTTTTAACAATTGGGTCTGATCAAAACACTGTCGAGTTCTGGCGCAAAAGCACCAAACGTATGAATCAGTATCACAAAGGCATCAGTCATATTTTTCAGATTAATCCAGCCGTGTTGGTATTGACATCTTTGTATAATAATATCGGGTGGTGATTTCAACGCCATTCCCAATCCTGTCATGGACAGCTTGAGCTCTGTTCCCAGGTCCTTATCTGCATCTGCACAAACGACCCTGCAACTGACTACATGAGCAAACGTATTTGCCACAGAAGCTAAGCTCACCTCTGTCTCACCATATCACTTTCTTTTCCTTGGTATCTGGTTCAATGTAAAAGCAGTGAAGAATAATTTGAAACAGCCTGCTGCTGTAAACTATCTCCATTTCTGTGAATTGAACAGCTTCCCTCAGTGAAACAGTTCTCAGAGCAGCTGTCAAATTCACAGGAAAGGAAGGCAGCATAATTGCTTCCTACCTGCACACCTGCTATTCTGCAAAGTTGATCGCAGACAACTTTTCGAGGGGATAAACTATGCCACGTGCTGAATCTCTTTTGGGTGAGCTCCGCATTTGTTACTGACCTCACTTAAGTTCATCATCCTGGCGTCACACAAATCATGCAGGAAGAAAAGCTCTCTATTAACCGCGGGAGGATAGCTCAGGGGCAACATGCTCGCCTTGGAAGCAAGACGACACGGAGCAACAAATGTTCGATCCCCGGGTCCGCGCTTAGAATCCTCTGGGTATTAAGCGCGTTATAAATAACATATTATATCATATCATAACATGATTGGCATGCTACTGAAGCTGGCATTACCGTACATATGAAGTTTGATGTCTCATATATGTATATACAATGGCAACAGTGCCTATAAACACTTATGTATTTATGCTGGAAACGAATTCCTAAGGAAAGCTTAAATTGGAAGTGGGATGAAACATGTTGGTATACGAATGGCACAGGTATCAGTGTCATAGCTGGAGCTAACTGCGCCATGCAGTGTTCCGTGAACGTATACGGTATAAAGAGCAGTCATGTAAACAAACTCCATGAATCAAGTATCAAGGGGATTATTTCTCCCTTTTTGAATGTGTCCTTGGCATGTCGTGCTTATAACCTCATCACTCACTGTCAAGCTGAAAGCATGTTTTGTGCAAACATTATAGTATTCACTCGTAGAAAGGTTATAAATGGCTAGCTGACAGACCAGGTTGAAATAAGTGACATTTCCGTTGGAGTCTATGACTAAGTGGATCACTAATTTGCTTCTTAGTATGAAGGGCTTGATTTTAAATACTGTGATATGACATAGCCCAGTTATGACAGCTGGTGGCGAGAACCAGCATGATGCCATCAAATCTAGGCACGGTCAAATTAATACACATTGTTCACCTCTGTAAAAGGCCATTTTAAATATGCCTCAGGGTGCCATGGGGCGTGGTATAGAATGTCTTCACGTATGTGACACATGATGTCTATGTAACAGTAGACGGGAACTTTCTTAAACAAGATCGGCATTCTAGATTTTCTAGGAAGATCTCAGCCTTGTAAAAATCATGTATTTTGATTATACACAAGTAAATAAAAATAAAAAATTTAAAAAAGAATATGCATTTCATAGCACCCCTTTCATATAATACAGGTTTAGGACCAGTGCCTGAGTGGGGAATGCCCACCCAGATCTCCAAATGCCCACTGAGCGGTGCTGTGTGGCATTTACAATGTTAATGTCTCTGCGGTGGGCCTAACTATATTAGCTTCAGGCCCCACTATTTAGACAATCCTGGCTACGCCTCTGATTAGGACACAAAATAACTCTTAAAAACACACGCAGTTTGCTGGCCGGAAATACCTAAACAAATATCACACACTCCCCACAGACACACCATTTGTGTTGGCTGGTACTGGCTCAACCCTGCTGCTGTACAGTGAATGCCATTGTGAGTTTTAATAATGTCTGATGGGTGATGACGTTTTTGCCTATTGACAATGCCTGTATCCTGATTGAGTGACTTTGCTTGTTTTATTTCTTTGTTGCTATCATTGATAAACGTAAGGAAGACATGACTGCATCTCTCCAAACTCTCTTTTGGGGAACCCGCGCACATGTTTTTGCCTGATCTATGTGCATAGTGATGTACAGTGGGTAGGCGCTAATTCTCTTCTCTCCTACGTTCATCTTCACAGCATTGGTTGTCATGTTTTTAATATGTGGTTATGGCTTTGGTTTGGATGTATTCACTGTTTTTATATACCATCACGTTGGTGTGCAATATATATTGTTACCTGGGGAATTGATGGGTCGTGTTCACGCAGACAGAAAGGAAACTGAAGAACCCCCCCACCACAAACCACCAGCTTGTTCAAAAGTAGTGTTCAGTTGACGCTGCCCTCTCCTCGTTAACGTCCCCTTCTTCAGCCATTCTAGAACAGTGCTTCTAAAGAATATGGAGGACTGGGGATACATCAAGAAGTTTACTGCGCAGTAGATTGTTTCCGTTTTTGTTGCACAGACTGTACTGCAGTACATACACATATGCCCCCCTGCATTCAATACCTACTGGAAGAACCTGACGGAAAATTAAATAAATAATGATAAACAAGCAACTATGAACACTGAAAACATGCACTATGTTGAGTGGCCGTGGCCAGCGCATGCAGGCTGCAAACACCCTTCCCATGTATTATGTTTTGCTCTAGCAGAGTTGTTTGTATTGCTTTTTGTAACTGTATAGTATAGAAGTAGTAACCGAAAGCAAACACAGTCAGAGGGGCATGGAGTATCCCATACAGTAGCAATGTGAAATTGAATGTCACTTTGTAGCTGAGTGCTTTTTCGCCCATGGGTATGGATCGAACTTCTTCTACACTTCCTCAGGCTTCATCCATCCAGCATTGGTCGTGTGTCAGAGCTAGCATTTGCATCGAGTGGCCAGAGAACAGTCAAACGGTGTTAAACTCTCACCTCCACACACAAATACAAAATTAAACAAAACAAAATACTGGTAATATGGTACAAAAAGACAGTACAGTGTCACAGCTAAATGCATCTCTTTATTATGACATCCTCACTGAAATGTGAACAACGGTTTGGGCCCCATTTTTCATTTCTCACCTCTCTTATAGTGTATGGACCTTAATATTTTTGTTTTTTGTGAAGTTGTTGACCTAATGTGGTCTATGGTTTCGTCAAATTCTTTCACTTCTTTCTTTTCTAGCAATACGTCTACATTTCATACTTTGGTGGTTGTAGTTTCTCAGGGGGGACTATTCCTCTGTAGATGTTAACTCCCAGGTCTTTGCACTGCCTCTGACCTATACAGGGTCAAACACAGGGGAGCCAGTTGTTAAGATGTCTAAATGTGCAATGGGAAACGGAGGAGGGGAGAGAATTTTGATCGGAACACCACTAGTGAACAGCGTGGTAGATTAGGGGTTGACTCATAGGTATATTTTACATGAGATTCTTTCTGTTTGTAGTGTATGTAATGCATGTGGATATGCCCCTTACATTCCATGTGCACTAACGAAACAGAACAGAATAAATAGAAATAACATATTTAAACAAGAGACAATAAACACAACAATTCCTCTGGTGCGTTTTGACAGTGTTTACTTCCTAGACCCTAACATTAGAGTGTATAAAAACATACACCATGATTTGGAGCCAAAATATTGTTGAAAGGGTGGCCAATGTGACCGATTTGTGCAACAAAGGAAAAAATACACAAACATCTCTGGCATATAAATGGATAAACACTGTGGGTTCGATACAGTTACTGTGCGCTATTGACCACTCTTTATTGAAATGAGAACATAAGAGAAATTGTTTGTCGGCAGCGAACACACTGTTCCCACAAACCACCCACTAAGGTTTGCAAAAGGTAAACAATGAAATGGAGATCTGGGAAGGTAACTCGCGGTCAGACCACAAATAATTGGAGAACTAAGTAATGCTGTGAGTAAGAATAACTATGACAGATAAACCCATAATAAAATAGAGATTCCTGTGGTCTACAGCGGACGTGTGTTTCGACCACCTGGTTGTTCTCAAGGCTGTGAATAGTTATGAACAAAACATTTGACATAAAACATTTTCAGAAATTAACCAAAATGTAGTCATCAAATTGTGCACATATCAAAGCAAAAGCAAAGTTGTAGGTTGACAAAAGTTGAAGGAATAATCGAAAATGAGACATACCACGCGTGCCACATTGCAGGTCAGAGACAGGGAATGAAGGCGATTGGTTGAAATTACAAGAGAAAATAAACAATTCAAAATAATGGAAACGATTGTGCAAAACATCTTATTCCAACCTAATGTAAAATCCTTCTTTGCCCAAGGTTTAACAGGATTGTTCGAAGGCGTGAGATGTGAGGCCATATGGCTTGCCCTCTGTTAATAGCCATGGACAATACCAAAATGAAGTAAAGAGCACCATGTACATAAACTGAATTTTCTAGGGGAGGGTCACCAATGCATGTGGACAAAATAGTGGTCTATTAGTAGCATGTGGAAGGTTATGGATGCAATTATGGATTCGATTTAGTGGTATTTAATAAGGTGAAGATATATTCCTGTTGGTCAAGTGTGCACAAAACTCAAAAACGACTATATAGGCAAAAGATAATATTGAGGATGAGAAATATTGTAAAATTAAAAACTGAGAAAGTCATGTCTTATTAAGGTTGATGAAGATGATGTAAGTGGTGAACATACCTTGCAAGATAGAGTATACGTTAATATGAGAAAGTAGTCTCGAGCAAAAGAAATCAATGCGGTTTGGCGGTTCCACAATTCAGAAACTGCCTCATCTGTAATGCAACCATTGTGGATAATCAATATTGTGTGTAATTAAGCATAGGACCTAGACTAATGAAATTGTAAATGTCAAAACCATCTAACTGAGGTCTGGTGCCACTGGGATAATCTTGGTATACAAAACATCTGAATTTGGTATGTGAACTTAATTGAAGTATCCCGGTATTTTAAATCAATAGAAATATTAAAATTGATCTATATAACCTGGAAAAATAGACATAAAACAGATTCAGAAGGAGCTATCAACAAATCTGCGTGATTAAAGTTGTCATCATGACCCGGTCAGACCAAACACGTCAGTCCCCTTAGTAACAAAGTGCTGCTTAGTGTGAAAACCGTCATCCAATATTGGTGAATCACGAATGGAAGGTCCATATCATTCCTTTCTAATACTATCCCACTAAAATGCGTGTGTAAATGCTGTGAAGAGATAAAAAGAAAAGAAAAGAAAGCATACTCAAAGCGCTGGAACGAAACACTTGCTAAGTAGCATAAGAGCATACCTTTGAATAGGTGAAAAACCTGCATGGGATCAATCCATGAAACAAAGTAACACGGACAATGCCTAGAGGGAAGGTCTCATGCAAAAAACCTCATATCCTTCCCACGAACCCCCGCATGATGACGTCCGCACATGAGGATGTGATGAGTAAGGTAATGCATGATGTCATATGTAAACCATAATAAACGTCATGTCTGTTGTCAATATGATGTGACAGAAGAATAAAATTGAGTGTAATCACTATTATTGCCCACGAAGGGTAACAGGAAAAGTATAAAGCAATATAAAGGAGTCTCATGTGTAAAAACCTCATATCCTACACGCTAAAACCTATTTGATGAAGTCCTCACGTGATGATGTCATGCGTAAAGCAGTGCATGACATTATATTTAAATAATAAAGCACGTCATGTGCACAGTCAATATGATGAAACAGAAGATTGGAATTGGGAGTAATAACTATTATTGCCCATGGTGGGTGAGAGAAAAGTTGTTTGAGAACATTTAGCAGGAAGCAATATAAAGAAGTTGTGCCTACTGGTTGAAACAAATGGATAAATCAGGCTAAATGTGCCTGTACTGAAGTGATATGCACCCTACAGCAAGATGTCTGCAAATGATAGCAGGATGACTCATAGAAGTCCATAATTGCAGAGACGTATTAGACAATATGGGGTGTCAAAAGTCCTGATCCAATCCCTGGTCGATCTGTCCGGATGTTTACAAGTGACATGCAAAGCGCCAGGTATTAGATATATAAGCAGAGTCGTCTATATGGCATTTAGTTGTAGGAAAGAATAAAAAGGTAGTGATGGACTCCACCGACCTTCGTAGCACAGACTATTGTAATGTGTCAGAAAGTCATAATTGATGTGGTATGATGCATCAATTAGTACTAATAAGCTAGTGTTCATAAATGTGTTGCTTGCTAAATGGGCTTTAGTGACTATGTGTTAGTTGGTGACAAGTCAGTATAGCTTCATATCTTCAATGGTTGTAGAGGCGTGATGCCACGTCAGACAATCATTTTTGGTATATATGGTATGTGGTATGAACCCTAACATTTGGATACAGTGGATGATTATAAAAAAACATTAATCTCATGGTCACTGTTAGGACCATTAGTGGTACATCTGAGAAAACAAATTAATTTACATGCCAATTGTCTCAATTTGAGCCTAATGTTCCCACCTCTTTTCCCCATTTTAGCTTTCATCAGTCCAATACACTGTAGGTCTTCTGTGTTATCCCACTGATGCTGTTGTTGCCAATGTATGGCTAGTTGTGATTTAGGGTCAGAACTTTTCAGAGTCGCAGGGTGCTCCCTTATCCGCACTCTCAACTGTCTGATAGTGCTGCCAACAGATAATGTGCCGCAAACACATATTCTGGCCCGTTTTACAATGAATGAAATCATTAATCCTGATTGTTGTGCCAAATCCATCTGCAAAGACTTGACAATTGTCATGTACATATTTGCATAAAATTACATTTACCACATTTGATAAAACCATTAGTTAAACTGAGCCAGTTTTTGTTAGTGCTCAGTTCAGTGTTGCTAAGAAATGAAGGGCTCAATTTATGTTTGATCGTATGCGCTTTGGTGAATGTGAATTTGGGTTTGTCTGACAAGAAAGGTAACAGATCCTTATCTAGTCTGAGAATGTGCCAGTGTTTCAAATCCAGTTGGTGTAGAGTGTAGGAATCCTCTGAAAACTGTGAGATGATAGCAATGTGTTGTTGTTGAGCATTATACTTGCTTTTCTCAACTAGGAGTTTTGATTGTTTCGTATTGGCATATTTGTTCAGGGCATTCTTAATGATGTTTGGATGATACCCTCTATTCAAAACCCATTGTGCCAGTATATTGCATTGATTGGCATAGTCCGTATCACGACTACAGTTCCTCCTTGCCCTGTAGAATTCTCCCCCGGTATATTGGTAAACGTTTAATCCCATGGTTCAAAAAAGCGCTTACCAGAAATGGACTGGATTGAAACAATAGATAAAACAAGAAATTATCGCCTTTCCTCCACATTTTCTGTTAAGAATGAAGTCTTGTATAAATTACGGATGTATCTGGAGTGTTATCCATGTCCATCATATCGAAGTCAATTCTTGCGCTTCCGCCTAAACCTGTTACATAAAGACGACATCTTGTTTTTTCAGTCTCTGTCCAGGGATCCAGATTTGAGCAAATGTAGTTTTTGTAATTGTTCTAGAAAAGTGCAATCATTGCACCATATTTTAATGGGATGCTCGGCCTTGATAGACATTGTATGCAATACCTGGCTTGTTTCTTTGATACTATCTTTTTGATCTCTCTGGATGCCATTTGGATTAGGACGAGTGCTGGTCAAGAAATGTTTTTAACAACAGATGTTTTAAGATTATTGGATGTGTTGGGTTTCTTAAAATATATCTAAATAAGATTTATTTTTGGAGATTTGCTAAATCTAATGAATTTGCACGCATCGAATTTTGTTAAATTATTTGTCGTAATATGAATGCTATGTGGTGACAATTACATTGATTTTAAGGATGTTTTGTAATATTTTATATGTATGAATTAATTATGCTTATGTTTCATGTATTTTACATTTATAGCAGTGCAAAAAGTCCTGAGGCATCTAGGCGCTAGTTACAGTACAAACACAGTGTCATATTCGACAGTATTCAGGACCGCACATATCGTTGCATCAATGGGAAGATCAAAGGTATGAAGACCGGCAAGCCTCGCCTCATGTTATGGAGGGGGCTACATCGGTGTGCATGCAGGCATTACAATAATTTGAGTGAAATGCACAGTCAGGAAAAGACTTGGCACATGGTATGGGGGGCTACATCGGTGTGCAAGTAGGCATAAAATAACATTTGAGTGAAATGCAAAGTCCGGAAATGACTCGCCTCATGGTACGGGGGAAACATCAATGTGCAAATAGGCATTAAATACAATTTGAGTGAGATACACATATTCTGAAACAACAACAACTTTCTGAAAAAACGTGTACCTTCTACTAGGTCCTACAACTCTGGACCCAAAAGTGATCCCTCACTCCAATCAGTACTCCATGTGGTCCTCCCTAGCTTTTGAAGACTATTCAGATAGGACACACAGTACCCCCTTGACAGAGCCCAGACTAAGTAAAGACCTACAATGTCATATGCTAACCGCTTCTTGTGACAGGCTGGTACATGCTCAAGGTGAATTAGCACCAAATCAGAGCACCATCGATATATCCTAGACCTCCAGGTAGCAAATTATTCTATAAGGTATTGGCTTCCAACACAGATTCCTGTGTGAAACTATTGCACCAACTACACAAGCAAGGGTCAATTACATCTAAATTAAGAATTGATGCCTCTTCATCAACCTTGAGGCTTTGGAATCAATGTTAATCAAATATAAACAAACAGTGAATATCAATATAGAGAAAATTCCTATCAAGGAATTATTCTTAATCTACAGACAAAGGCTGTTGCTAGACCTACTTTTCCATGAACACATTTCATTGTACATCAATGTACAATGAATGTCAGTAAGAAGAAACGATTTCTGCAAAATAGATTAAATTGCAAGATCAGGAATAGGTTTTTGGTATCACATGTATGTTACAAAGCCAACAATATATCATGTCCCTTTAACAAACACCATAACAAACAATCATGCAATGTGTATCAATAGTAGATGTGCCATATATTGGATATACAAACTGTAAAAGATCAAAAAGTGAATTAAAAAAAAACAGTAATGCTGAATCCATTTTATAATATGCTGCTGAATAGCTCACTTTGAAAATGAAAGCAGAACCTAGCCCATTGTTCTCCATGTTTCCATTCTTTTACCGTAGCTATTTTGGAAAATGTAAGAACAAATAACCCAACCCTGAATCTCTGCTGCAGCAATCATGCCTTTTATTGTGTCCCCTTATATAGTTCCCTTATGTGTTTGAATGTGTATTAATGAGCCTATTCCCTAAGGTTGTCATGGACACAGGTTCTGACACAAGGTCATACCATGTACCCTCTCTGCACAATATGAATACCCACACCTGGCTGGACGTTGGTGCCAGACGTTCTTATAGACTTCAGGAAGTCATGTATGACTGCAATAGGAGATCCGTCCTCTATGTCTCTTTTCTCTATTTGTAGATTGATTTTTAACCTATGACATCATGACCTACCCTCATCGATTTTCCAAAGTATCCTGGCATTGTGACTGGGATGTCTAGAATTATAAGTGAATTCAAAACTTCAACAGGGCATCTGCCAATGATTGGACGTATGTGCAATGTTGGAATAATATTGTGTGATCACTGGGATTTTCAGCCCCTTATATTCTCCCCGATATTTTGTAAATTGTGTGGTTTCTACTCATTTGATTGCCGTTGCTTGGCAACATATGTTACTCCAAGATCAATCTAATGGTAAAACTCTGCCATATACTTTGAAGAGCCACACTTGATACTATCAGAATGAAAAAAGGACCAGCACTCACTTTGCATATCTCCATTGGATGAGCAAGGACAAAACCTCTCAACCAATGTACTTCTCACCAGTCCAGGACACGGATGTATCAATGGAGCTGGGGGGAGAGGTCCCATCATTTAGATAACCTGTCACTGATAGATCCATAAACCTGTTGCTACAATGCTCTTACTCTGCTTTTCTAGTGCCACCTCTCTGTTGTTTCAACAACCTTGGAAGTGCCCCACTAGTGTCAGGACCAGTCTAGACCACATTCAATATTGCCAACACCACAGCCATGCCTCTACCAGCCCAGGAGAGACTATACTTCTGCTCCAGTCCTTCTTACTAGTGCTCTGCTAACCTTGTCATGCTGAATTTACAAGAGCCTATCTGAAGCGCTGTTGATGAATCTATCTTTGCAGGGACTCTTGTGGGGGAAAGTTAAAGGAAGGCAGAGACTGACATAATCAGAATCAATATTCTGAAATGGTGCTTTGCTCTGTTTATATATTGTGTACTTTTTCTCCAACTATGAAAAGAAGGTGTTTTCCCTTACTCTAGTAAAACACTCAGGTTCTTTACTGAGCTCTGCAAACAAGGTATATGGACCCTGGAAATGCACTTCATCTGGACAATATATAACACAATTCCCTACAAATAGTGTGTAGTTCACCACAAACCTTGAATAACTATCTGAAGTGCACATAGCAAAATGCAAGAAAGCAAAACATCTGGTGCCTATTTATATACTTATCTGGAAAGTGGTTTCAAATGAAGCACAGCATTGTAGAATATGGTGCTTTAATTCTACAATGTATTATATTTGGAGCAAATGAACTAATGCTGAATGTAAAAAGAGCTTATTTTTCCAACGGCAGTCAGATTAACACATGTACTATCATATGCTTTACATCTGTGCATCCCCATTTCTGTGCTGTACTTGTGTTCACGGGGAAATTCAAATTTAGCTGCTTTAGATCTGTGCGTTTTGTGTTGCTTTGTGCTAACTTGGAAATTTGTGTGGGTACTGCTGGTTACATGTTCCTCTGTAGTGTGTAACCTGCCTTTCTTCTTGTTGTTGTGTCCTCTGCTGTGACCCTCCCCTCCTCCGTGCCCATTCTGTGCATCCCGCTTAACAGCACTGGGCTGTGCTCCTCTCCTTCTCTCTTCTCAATCTCACTTTGTCACTTTCATCCTCGCACCCTATATGATGCTCTCGATTTCTCCCATCTATTCCAACTGCTACTCTATCTCCTATCCTATCCTCTCACTAAGTCTGGAGGGAAGAAGTTCAAGAGGGATATCCTGGTCTCCAACCCATGCCTTCCTATCGCTGACACATACATCAGCGCTTCCTCCAGACAGACTCTTACAGACATCCTCCATATCGTTCCCACTCCAGACCTTTGGCCCTTCATATGATCTATGTTCTCTCTGCTTTTACCCACTCTCCCATTAATGATGGCACTCGGTGGGAGGTCCTCTTGGCCTCCTTCCACTCCTACAAGACCATATTTAATGTTTATTTGAATGGTAACCTCTTGGTCCAGGGCCCTCATCCCAATCCCCTCCTTTTTGTTTTTGATAGGCATCTCCCACATCTTATCAACTTCATTCCTTCTCCTGCTACTTCTGCCAGCACTTCTCTGGCTCCTCTCCCACCTCCCTCTGCCACCACCTCTCTGGCACGCTCATTATCCTCTCTGGCTACCTTGCCATATCCTTCTACCTCCTCTGCCCACCCTCAGGCACCTCCACCACCTCCGCAAGACACACCGCAAGCCTGTACCCGTCCAAAGAAGTGTGGCAACCTGCTCCACGTCACTACTCTCAAATCTCACCCTGTTGTCAAACACTCCTCTGACATTTGCTACTTACTTGAAGAACTTATCCTTGTTCTCACTGAGACATGGTTCACGGCCAGCTCTGTCACAAGTTTTGACACTCTCCTCCCTGATGAATACTAGATCCTCTCTGAACCCAGAACTAACCATCCCGGAGGTGGAATAGCCCTTTCTTTCTGGACTGGGTCCATGCCTCTGTCATTCCTAAGCAGGCCTACTCCTCCTTTGAATGCCTGATCTGCAGGATTTCTATCTCTCCTGGCCTTTCTCTGACTGTGGCCACCATCTACAGGCCACCTGGCCAGGTCTTCCTCTTCCTCTAAGAGTGGGCTGACCTATCCTCTTCTCTCTTTGCCTGTACCTCTCAACTCCTCCTCCTTGGAGACCTCAACATCCATCTGGATGCTTCTAATCCCTTCTCTGGGCTCTTCCGCAACCTCTGCGATACTCTCTTTCCATTCTACTCTCTGTTCCAACACACTCTACCGTGCACGCCTTGGATGTTCTCATCCCCTCAGAGATCCACCTCTCTAATCCTCTCACCACTGCTCTCTCTTGGACTGACCACTTTCTGCTTTCCTCTCACCTGAAGCTCTGTGTCCCCTAGGCGAAGCTGACCCCAACACTGCCATTTACCTTCTTGGTCATTTGGCCCATGAAACGTATGTCAGTGGAGGTTCCTCCTATACCTGCATCTGACTCACACTCTGACATGTCCTTGCCTCTGTCATGAAAGTCCACCTGTAATCTACCTCCATGTGCAACTCTTGGTATGACTCTGATCTCGCCAACCTGAAGTGCAAGTGCAGGGTGGCTGAGAGGAATTCGAGGGCATCTGGCACATCCTCTGACAAACTGGCCTGCTGCCTGCTTCAAAGGCATTACAGACTGTCTGCCCTGTCCAAGAAGAGAGCCCACATCGAAACCCGCATCTCTGCGACCTCTAACAACACGGTCAAACTCTTTAAAATATGTAATGAACTGGCCAATCCTTCTGCAGTCTCCACCTCTCCTGTTCCCTCCCAGGCCCTCTGCATGACTATGGCTTCTAATTTCACCACTAAAACTCAGGACATCCGGTCCTCTCTCTCTTCTTCCTCTCCCTCTACTTCTCTTGACTCCCCTCTGGCCACCTCTCTCTCTCCTCCTCCTTTCCCCTCTTTCTCTCTGACCACTCCTAAAGATGTTTTTAGACAAGTCATATATATGAAAGTGTCATCCATGCAGATGTTCCCCTGCTCATCTAGAACCATCAGGGACACATTGACACTGCCTCTCCCCTCAAGCACTCTCTTGGGCATCCCCTCTTGAAAATGCCTTCTGTCGATCCTTCCTGTCTGGCAAACTACTGCTCAATCTATATAACCCCATTTTCGGGGAAAACTCCTGGAAAAGCTAGCCATCTCTCAGCTTATTCTCCACACTGTCTCCATGACCATCAGTCTGGCTTCAGATCAGCCAGAGGCACAGAAACTGCTCTCCTGACCACCTGTGAAGATTTGTTCTAGCCTTCCACCTGTCCTCATCCTCCTTGATCTTTCCTCTGCTTTTGACATGGTCAATCATCCCATCAGGATTAATCATCTCCGTGAGAACCTGGCCATCACAGATCAGGGCAGGCCCTCGCCTGTTTGACCTCCTTCCTCCTGGACTGACCCTACTTGGGTCCTTTATCTCCACCGCCTCTCGCTCCACTTGTGCTGTTCCCCAGGCTCTAACCTATCACCCTGACTCTTCAATATCTATTTGACCCCTTTGGCCCACCTTATCTCTACCTTCTCCTCTAACTTTCAGTATTATATGGAGAGAACTCGGCTCCCAAGGCTCCCCTCAGCCTCCTCTCCTCTCTAACTCATTCCTGACTGCCTATCTACCATTCAGTAATGGTGCGCCTCCAATGATCTCTGCCTTGATGCCAGTAAGACTGAGATCCTTCTCATTCGGACCCCTGCTCGTGCTTTCCCTCTCTCATTCTGGCCACCCTCCTTGTGCCCTCTTCCGTCACCTTCCTGAGAGGCAAAAAACCTTGGTGTTATCTTCGACTCCACTCTCTCCTTCTCTCCTCACATCACTGACCTTGCCAAGAAGGCCCACTACCAGCGGCAGCCTCTTAGAGGTATTCTTCCCTTTATCACTTTCCCTTGATGCTTACTGTCTCCAGAGCCCTGGTTCTCTCTAGGCTGGACTACTGCAACAGCCTCTTTCTCAATCTGCCTTCCTCTACTCTCCGCCCTTTGCAACTAATAAAGAACAATACTGCAAGACTAGTCCCTGGCCTCAAGCATGGGCGTAATTTTAGGGGGGGCAGGGGTGTTTGTCCCCCACCAACTTTCATGGCACACCATTTTGTCCCCATTCATTTGTCTGGGGCATCTTTTCTTCAGATGTCTTGTCCACCCCAACATTTTCAGCAAAGTTACTCCACTGGCCTCAAGCCAGGGACTGTAACTCTCCAGCCCTGAAATGTCTCCACCCGCTCCCAGTTGCGGCAAGGATCAAGTTTATCTGCATCATCCAGGCTTTCTGGGGCCAGGGCTCACACTACATGCAGCTCTCTCTGCCTAAACACCTTCCTTCTTGAGCCCTTTGCTCAGCCACCTCCAAATCTCTGAGGGTCAGACGCTTCTCCAGACAGTGGGTGGGGGGGTAGATCTCTCTCCTCTGCTGGTGCCTCCATCTGGAATGGCCTCTCTACCCATCTCAAACTTGAGCAGGACCACCTGAAGTTCCAGAAGCAGCTCATGCCTTCCTTTTCAATTCTGATTTTTCTCACTCTCTCCCCTGCTGTCTGACCAGTCTGCTGTGCTGACTGGTTGCCTGACTACCATCAGAGTCTCACTGGTACCAGAGTCCCTATGAGCAGTAGCCCCTGCACTGCCAATGGGCCGACAGCACACTTAGGGGCTGTATCGGGAACCCTACAATTGCCTGCCTCCCTGCACTTACCCAGAGCCTCACTGCCCTGGCTGCACTTACTCAGAGCATTGCTGCACTGACTTCACTTCCCCCTCCCCTTGGCACTTCCCCTCTCTCCCCCTGCTCTTTTGCTTATTGCACTTGCTTGATCTGAATGACACAAAGCCAAGTAAGATTGCTTGTTTTGTCCTTCCTCTGTCCTCCCTCACTTGTCTTGTCGCGCCTAGGAACACTTGTGTACAGGCATGCTACAAATGACTAATATCATTCCATAAATATATGTTAGAACTCAAAGTAAGTTCAGGTCAAATGTGTATTTGAATAACATGCTTTCACAGGGTGAGGTTTGTGGTACTCACACGTTATAGACAGCTGAACAAACAGACTTTGTATCCAGCATTCAACAGAATGCATTTGACCCAGCCCAACAATAACATTGCCCAGGGTTTACATAAATGCAGAAAACAGCTTGAAATGAATTCAAATGTGATCCTACAAGCTTGTAAGATCTGAGTTGTTCACATAATGGACAGGCCTGATTTCCAAAAGCGATGCTTTAAAGAAAAATGATTGTACTTAGGAATTTCACATCTGAACTCTCCCTCCCTATAAAATTCACCACCTGGAGTTAATGTAAAGTAAAACAAAGGGACCTTTTAGCCACTCATATTAATCATTCACTTTACAAAGGGCCTCTAACAGGTGCTCATTTTATTTATTGCATGGCACAGTTGTTTAGATGCTCAGTTCAACACAAAATACAGTGGAACATTTGAATCAGTGTTATTTTGTGCATTTAAACATTAGCTTGGTAATACCTTTACAATGCAGAGTTTTAGAATCAACACTAACAACAATATATTCACATGTATTATTAATTCATATATTATATACATTTTAAATAATCCAGTCAAAATATTGTTCAGAGGCGCCTCTGCATTCAACGCCTCTGAATTTCCTGTCGTGGAAGATGGCGTTCCTGGTGGCCATCACCTCCGCACGACGAGTTGGAGAGATCCAGGCCCTCTCCTGTAAGCCTCCGTACTTGACTTTCCACACAGCGAGGGTCATGCTGAGGACGCACCCCTCCTTCATGCCCAGGTGCCGTCAGACTCCCATCTCAATGAGCCCTTGGTGTTACCTGTTTTCTTCCCGTCGCCTTCGTCGCCGGCTGAGAGGACTTTGCACTCGCTGAATGTGTCTAGACCGCTGAAGTTCTACGTGGACCACACAAAGAGTTTTTGGAAGACATCACAGCTATTTGCGAACTTTGGTCCTGTGAACCAAGGGAAGGCCCTCTCCAAGGCTTCAAATTCCAGGTGGCTCTCCGGCTGCATCACGCACAGTCACCGGTTGGCAAACCGACCGTTGCCTGGCCGTCCGAGAGCCCATTCGACCAGAGCGATCGCTGCAACTACGGCGTTCCTGTCTGGCGTGCCCCTGTTGGACATCTGCAGGGCTGCAATGTGGAGGTCGACGCACACCTTCACGAAATTCTACTGCATTGACCGGGATTCCAAGCTGCGCAACCTGTTCGCTTGAAGGTGAGCCTGGTGAGGAGGTAAGAGATGCTAAATGTTTAGTGTTGAACTGCTTAATGTTGAGCCTTGCCACCTCCTGTGGTTGTGCATGTGTGTACTGCTACGCATTGTTTTATTCATGAGCATGTGAATCCATGCCAGACCCCATGGTGGAGAAGGAACAAGTTACTTACCTGTAACTCTTGTTTCCAGCATGAGTCTGGCATGGATTCACATGCAAACCCTCCCGCCTACCCATCTGCAGCTCTTCTCTTGGTCCTACTGCCACTTTACGTTCTACCAAATCTGAAGCTGCCTGAGGAGGGGCTTAGGTAGAGGGCAGTCATTGGCTGAGGGCAGTATGACCCAGAGACCAGTGATTGGTTATTAGGAGAAAGACAGTTCAGAAACGAAACTGAAACTGATTTTTTTCTTTACTGAGGATTCCCAGCCTGCCGACGGGGAATATTCATGAGCATGTGAATCCATGCCAGACCCCATGCTGGAGAAGAACTCTAGCATTGTGAATGCTGCAAGAAGGGAAGCCTGTGTATAGCGGACAGTCTTATGAATCATAACCAATTGAATTCAAGTAGAATATTGTAGCATCCTAGTCTGAAATGCTTCCTACTTTCTGAGCATATCCAAAGCTAAAGGAAGATTTGTTTAAAGTGGAACTCAATAGCATTTCTGCACAGAGGGTGCACTTTCTTGCACCCAAAGCCACGTAAATGGAACTCTGATTGTTTTTGCAGGTATAGCCATTCACTATGGCTATGAACTGAGGTGCATCCTTCACAGCCTGACAGAAAAAACGTAATTTCAAATTAATGGTTACGTTTCTCCAATGACATTGTACTGAAGTCAGAAAACCCTGAATTGCATACACCCAAATCATACAAGGAGATTGGGGAGATAGTCGTTGTCATTCAGAAAATCATAATTTCGAGGTCATACATAGGCTAGATAAATCAGTATACTGTTTGTTCTAAATTGATGGCACAACTTCCCTAATTTCAAGCTTGTAGATGTGTTTTAGTATTATTGAGGATGTATGTGACAAACAGTACAACCTACAAAGTTGAACATGGCAGTGGAGAAGATGTATATTTTCAATAACCTAGAAACACTTATATTTACTAAAAAAGCAGGATATTCATCTGTACTAAACATATCCTCAAGTCAGCTGTCCAGACAAATTTCTGAAAAACTCATACAACTAAAAAAACGAATAGAATCCTGTTCATATAGAGCAAAAAGAGCTTGGTTAAGTATGGGGGGAAAAGGTTGTGTGTGAATAGGGAGTATAGAGCATGAACGATAGAGAAGAGAAATACAGTGAAAAGAAATATGGAGAAAAAGTGAACAGACTTCACTTGACTGCTATCGAAGCACCCAGAAAAATATTCTGGTAACATTTGACACTTCCAAACATGGACTAAATTCCTTCCAATAACAGTTGAACACAATACAATATTGTGTAATCCAATTGAATACAGTTAAGACAGTGGGTAGAACACTCAGTTACAACCTCAGTGCCAAATTTAGATTGTATGATTATGTACATAGTGCTTCCTGTAGCATCAGGGCAATGGGAATAGACACCTCAAGAGAAGTAACATGTGAACCCTTTGCATGTGAGCCACCCCATTCAGTCATTGTGAGCTTCTAAGGTAATCTTCCCCCCGGTGCCAGTAGTTGGATTTGGACCCCAGGCCCTATGCATTCCTATGTATGCAGGCTTACATTTGGTTCATGTAGGCCACTTTCTCTATCATTCCACCAGCAATCAATGTGACAGATCTTATCAATTTGATAAGATAACATTTATGGCTATAACTTTTAAATAATCAAACATTCTCCCCTGAAGACATCCCCCTTGAAAGAAGGGTGAGCTCTCCAGGACATGACTGAGTCGTGGCAAAAGGGGAAGGAGGAGGCAGAAATGTGTAGGATACAGGGCCATATGGATTGAAAATTGGCATGGGAACAGCATACATTCAAGTAGACCCTTCTCCAGCTGGCAAGATCAACAATGTGACCATGATGTGTTTTTTTTCTGGCTTTGCAAACAGAGCTGGTGTGTAGAAGGCTCTATGTTTTAATATGTGTAAGGTCTAGGTGGTTGGAGCTGCCAGCAATGGGTGCCTGATGTTTTTTCACAGAGAAAGCTATAGGGTATCCAGAGATGTAGTTCTGCTGTCATCAACCCAGGCCAGTTCAATATTCCTATTCAGATTGATGTGCTTGTCGTGGATAGGGGCTTTTAAATGACAGTTGCTGATGAGGGAGATCATTTATGAGCAAGAATGTTGTCAGAGCCGTTATCCATTAACTTGCATTCAGATTTAGACAGTGTAGATACGTCAAAAATCCACCTTTCGGAAGACCATATTTTGCATGCAGAAAGGTATAGGGGAGCACACCCAAGGCACACCACACCCGATTTCAATATAGTGTACCCCTTTCCCTACGAATTTTCTAATCTATACATTGCCATCTACTCTCACATTGTAATTGGACCAGATGGGAAACATGTTTGGTTTATATACTGTACCTATTTCTTAGTTATGCGGAGCTCACCAGGTAAATGAAATAGAACCTACCCCTTGAAGGGACGGTTTGGCCATCAGGTACAGGATGTCCCCTGTTCTGATTGAGGATGCCAGGCGTGTTTCAAATGTTACAAACTGGGAGCAAGCATTGGTCTTCTTTGGATTACACAATATTGTATTGTGTTCAACTGTTATTGGAAGGAATTTAGTCCATGTTTGGAAGTGTCAAATGTTACCAGAATATGTTTTGGGATGCTTCGATAGCAGTCAAGTGAAGTCTGTTCACTTTCTCTCTATATTTATTTTCACTGTATTTCTCTTCTCTATCGTTCATGCTCTATACTCCCTATTCACACACAACCTTTTATTTGGATAATCCTAAATGCACTGACAAATCTTTTGAAATTCGGAAATCCCATCCCCAACCATGATGACTGTAGGCGTAGTCTACTGTTAGAAATTCTAGTCCTTAACAATTTAATTATTGACAGTATCAAAAAAGGAGGGTGGGACCCTAAGGAGTAACATCACTAGATCATATAGTATCACAGGAAAGATACACATCTTTACTTTTTCTAAGCGACCCAACCAGAAGAAAAGCATTAGTGACAACTTGTTCATAAGGGTCTCAATTTTAGCTCTGATCTCTTCGCTATTCAATTTTATCGTTTTGCTTGTTTGGTTGGCAAACTGAATTCCCTGATATTTAATGCAGTCCAGTTGACACAGGACCATATCCTTTGCTGTGTGATCTGAAACAATGGCTATTTAGTGGCATCACTTCTGTTTTGTCTCCATTGAGCCTGTATCCTGATATTGATGAGTATTGTGTAATTTCTTCTAGCAAGGCCAGGATAGAGGAAACTATCCGATCTAGTTGCTCTTGATAGGCCAGGATAGCATTGGTGAAAGCTGATGTTTTGACCCTGAAAGTGTGTCTTCCCACCCCTTTTATCAAGTAATTGTTACAAATGTGTTGTAATATGGTCTCTAGTGATAGTACAAAAAGGAAAGGGGACAGCCTTGTTTAGCGGCAATGAAAAGTGGAAAATAATGCACAAAAAACACAGTTTACAAATACCGTAACCCTGGGGTGTAGCTATTGCATCATAATCAGGGATATTAGTGTAGGGCCAAAGCCATGTCAAAGCAACATTCCAGCTAAGAAAGGCCAGCTCATGCTGTCAAAAGCCTTCTCAGTGTCAAGTGTGACTGCTGCCCAGGGTTTATCTTTTCCTTTACCTAACTCTAAAACATCATCCACTAAATGGGTGTGAGTGGACGATAGTCTTCCTTTGATAAACCCAGTTTTGTCTTTGGGAATTAGTTTGGTTCAAGTATTAGGACCAGCACTTTAGAATACATTTTTGCCCCAAGGTTAATCAATGAAATTGGTCTGTAATGTTTTACCACCAAAGGTTTAGGGATTACGTGGATCATGGTATCACATAATGCTTTGCTGGGATCAATATCAGAACTGATTTTCACAAGCAAGGCCTGCAGATTCAGAGCCCAAAATCTATGAAGATACAATAAAAATCAATGGGGAGCCAATCCAGAGGGTTCCCCTTATACAATTTGTTAATGGCCAATTTAGTTTCAGCTCACATGATTTCCTGTTCCAGAGCTGCAAAGTCCCCTTGCATGCATGCAGTAAAGGTACTGCATGCAGTAAAGGGTGTGGTGTATTTTCTAATAATGGGGGTCATTACGAGCTGGGCGGTAAGGGGTTAACGGCGCCGGTAACTATTACGAGTCTGCTCTCGGGACCCGCAAAGGGCAGCTGGTAAAACCAGGTGCCCTTAGCGGGTCCTGCTAGCAGACCAGGGAGCTAACAACGGGCCCGTTATTAACGGGCTCATTGTTAGCTCCCTCCCTATTCCCATTGAGCCCTATGGGGGCTCGAATGGGAATGGGGATGTACCGGGTCCGGGTTCCTCAAAAGAGGAATTACCGGGTCCTCCAAGGTTGGAATGGCCCCGTAAGTCCTCCTTTGAGGAACCCGGACCCGGTACCCGACAATTTGTGGCATGGTTACCTCCAACCTGGTAATGACCCCAATGACTTTATCATGGTAGCTGGAGGAACAGATTCATGGGTAAAAATAGAATTTGAGAAAACTCCCTCTTAATATCATCATCCTTGTGTATAAGGGCAACTTCTACATAGAGAGCCACCATTATTTTGTTCAGACTTAGCTTTTAGATAGGATGCTGAACGGATTCATCTTTGTTAGCCCCACAAAGACTTTAGAGAGAAATGTCAGTAGAATGCTGTATGCCTTTTCTTTTCCGGATTTGTTACATGTACACTTAGCATTAATAAACTCTTTTAATTTCTGCTCTCAGGGCGATTGCAAGTACTCTTTCCCCATGGCTTTTAGTTCTCTAACAGTGTTCTGTCTCTCATCCCTATTTTCCCTGCAACATAGCAAATGATATGTCACCTGAGAACAGCTTTATAGACATCCTAGACTATTCTAACTGGTACACCCTCACCATCATTGAAAGAAAGATTTTACACATTCATTGTTTGATCAAGTCTCTAAAGTCTTTTGCTTGTTAGAGACACTATGAAAGGCTTCTGGTGGGGTACCTTCTCACTCATCAAAAGAAGAAGTAAGTACAGGGGCATTGTCAGAAAGGGGATATGTCTGCATCATATGCATGCTTCAAATATCCTCTGCTACATGGACTATTTTAGAAAAAAGAGGAATGTATTAGGGAGTCGAAAGCATATTCCAGTTCTGTGGGGTTACATAGCCTTCATGCATCCACTAATTCATTATCTTGAATAAAATGTGTAAAGGACTTGTGTCGCTATAGAGAATGGGGTCAAGCTGGAGGTTACTGTCCCCTCCAACTACTATGGATGAGGACATAGCCCAATGAACCACCTCCCGTAGCTTACACCAGAATTCAGGATTTGGTTGACTAGAACCATGAACATTCACAATTGTTAATGAAATATTGTATATATTGCCCTCAACCAGGAGCCATCTGCCGTTCTGATCAGCCTCAGACCTAATATTGTGCACAGACATGTTTTTATGGAACAGTATAGCAACCCCTATTTAGCACCCTTTTTCTTCAGCGTAACAAACCTGCCCTACCCATTGCCCTGTAAGCCTGGTCAGACTCTGTGAGAAGAGTTTCTTAATTGAGGGCTACATGAGCTTCTCATTTCCTGAGATGTGTAAGAATCATTTGCCTTGTGATAGGGTTTGTAGGCATTTAACATTACATATTAACCATTGTGAATTGTCAAACTATATGAGACATATTATGGGATCTTCATTAGTAAAGGGAACTAATGCACAGGAAGTTGACTACTCATGTGAGGAAAATGAGCCAGGCCCAGTTGGATGCACACAGAATAATGATGCTTTGTAAATGTTATATCACCATGAAAGAAGATAGGGTTAGAAGCAGTCAAGTGAGATTGAGAGCAAAAGACGACAGTATAAAGAAATGGCACAAGAACAGCAGTTATCCACATCAATCAAAAGAACATAGGCCTTGTGGTAAGCATCACAGAGTTAGCTACTAGAGGCAAATTGCGGTTTAAAACTAAATTCAATCCCTTACACTTCTTAGACCTGGCAAGGCCCCAGTATGAGAGTGGTACAGTTGGAGGGGGAGGTTTTTCAAGGATTGTGGCGGTGCCAATTCCATCCATCAAGTCTGAAATAAAAGAGTAAGCAGATTCCACTAGGTTGACACATCTTCCACCTTCCAAATAGGCTATCAAATCCATATTCAAGATTTCCTGTCAGGTGCCTTATTCCAGACTGGTCAACTTGCTGAATTTCATTGTAATATTGGATTTATCCTGTGTTTCCCGGTAATTGTGTTCTGCCATAACCTTATCAAGAGAGCCAGACCTTGGCCTGCTCAAGGAGCATACTTGGAATCTTAACTGGGCTCGCCTATCATCTCCTTCCAGATTGGGTGGCTTGGGGGCCTGTGTAACGCTCACCTGATTCCCGTAGAGGCGCCGGTCTTGACTGGGCGTATACCGTATCTTCAAAGGTGATGTGTAACACACGGCTGGCTCTTTGGGCTGGACCTCTGTGCACTGTATGTCTGACTCGAAGGGTAAGATGTCTGCAGATAGAAAATATGGGATTAAGGAACTGGGTTATTGAATGTCTCTCTCTTCTTCCCTTTCTCTTCTCCTGTAGAACCCTAAAGGTTAACGCTCTCACCTTAGGTAAGTGAACGCCGTGCTCTCCATCTGCCTCGGGGCAGGGTGCTGTAACCAGTTTCTTCACTGGATAAGGGGAGCAGGCCTCTTGACTTCAGAGGACTGCTGTCCGTCGTTTACTGCACGAACGGTAAGTTTCGAGTAATTCTAATGTCTTTAAAGTCTTTAGTAATGATGTTTCTTGTTTTGCAGGGTTCCGGCGATGGCGGATGACGGGCTGAAGTGAGTTGAAGATGGAGCCCGTGTGATGAATAGAAGCGCCTGGAAGCACGTAAGTAAGCGCTTGTTGCCTGCTTCACGATGCGCTCTAACTGTCTTTTTATTTTGCAGGTACAAGTTCGGAGCGGCTGCAGGGTGCCGGAATACCCACTGGGTTAGATGTGGAAAGGAGTAATGGCACGTGAGTATTAAAGTTCCCCAATGTCTTTAAACGCACCTTGTTTTGTCTTTCAGATGCGGGATGCAGCGCCGAAGGCCTCCGGAGCGTGCAAAGAGTTGGTAAGCTTTTGTCTTTCAGATGCCGGAATGCAGTGTGAAGACCTCCGGAGCGCACGAAGAGTAGGTAAGCCTTTGTCTTTCAGATGCCGGAATGCAGCGCGAGGCGTTGGTGACAGCCGATGGACCAGATAAGTGAAGAGCTGTCACTGAAGACCGTAATGCTAACCTGTTCTTTCTTGTCTTTATAGGTGTTGATGAAGACTGGATTCAGGATGGTAAGCCTTTTTCCTTAGGCCCAGGATCAGATGCAGAAGACACGATGAGCGTTCTGCTGCAGAGGATGCAGAATAACGCAAAGCAAGATTCATCCATCGGGTGTGGGTTAAATAGCCTCCTGTAGTGCTTAGGTGTCTCCTTCCACAGCCACGCCTAGGTAAGAAAAGAGTTCCTGCTTTCCAGAAGAGTTCCAGTGTTCTGAATCTAGGGAGTGGCTCCTGCCCCACCCAACAGGAAAAGTAGTTCCAAACAGAAGAGGCTCAACTGGCAGACAAGTAAGCAGCATGGTCTGCTGCAGGTAAGTCCACCCAAGCATTATGAGCCCGGCGCTTCCAGCGCTGGGACTGGGCATATTTATGAGCCTGGTGCCACTGGCGCCGGGACTGGGTCCAAAAGGTCCCAATTGGGACTGGTTGGCACTCGGAACCTGGGTTATGGAACTGCTTCCAAGGGAGTTGGGAAAACCCTGACCTTTTGGAAGCAGAGATCATGACAGAACCCCCCCTCAAGGCCCCTCCCAAACCGGGCTTCTCTGGGGGTTTTGGCTTGTCAGGAAATGTTCGGTGAAATCTTTTGATTAGGCGAGGAGCGTGGACATATTCAGCAGGTTCCCAGGATCTCTCTTGGGGGCCGTAGCCTTTCCAGTCAATTAGGTAAAATAGTTTAGATTTGGAGATCTTGGAGTCCAGAATGCTTTTGACTTCAAACTCGAGTTCTCCATCAACTAGGATAGGTTTTGGAGATTTAGTTAGTCGGGTTTGAGGTTGCACGGGTTTTAATAGAGAGACGTGGAAGACCGGATGTATCTTCATGTGCGGGGGCAAGTCCAACTTGACTGCTACTGGGTTTACTATGGTAATGATGGAATAGGGACCAAGGTATCTTGGGTTGAATGTGCGTGGCCCTTTTAGAGGTAGATATTTGGTGGATAACCAGACTTGATCCCCTACTTGATATTGAGGGGCTTCCTTCCGATGTTGATCTGCTCCTTTCTTGTATTGTTCTTTAGCCCTTTGAAGGTGAGAAACAGCTTCCTTAAAGGCTTGGGTGATTGTAGAATGCAGGTAGTCTACTGCTGGTGTTTCAAGATCTTGGAGGGGATCCAACTCCGAGGTTCGAGGGTGACTGCCGTACAAAAGAAAAAACAGGGTTTTCCCAGTTCCCGAATGGACAGAGTTATTGTAGGCATATTCGGCTATCCAAAGGATGTCTTTCCAAGTTTTTTCAGTTTGTTGCAACATGCAGCGTAAATACTGTTCCAGAGTTTAATTGGTCCTCTCGGTTTGTCCGTCGGTCTGAGGGTGGTGACTGGTCGATAGTCTCACATCAATTTGAGCCGACCGACAGCAACTTCGCCAAAAATGAGAAATACATTGACTACCTCGATCCGAAATTAGAACCGAAGGAAAACCATGCAGTCGGACGATGTTTTCGAGAAATTCTCTGGCCAGAGTTGCTGCTGTTGGCAAGCCTTTGAGCGGAATGAAATGCGCCATCTTGGAGAATAAGTCCACGATTACTAAAATCGTATTGTATCCGGAGCATGGAGGTAGATCAGTGATGAAGTCCATAGAAAGCGTATGCCAAGGGCGAGGTGGATGTCAATAGGGCGTAAGAGGCCTGCTGGTCTTTCCTTTTGACTCTTGTTTTGGGCGCATACTCCACAGGACATTATAAGGTCTCTGATATCTTTTTTCCAAGACGGCCACCAGAAGAAGCGCTTGATCTTTCCTGAGGTCTTGGCCATACCGGGATGTCCTTCCATTAAAGAATCGTGATAACAAGAGATTACTTTTTTCTGTAAATCTGTGCTGGGTAGGTATAATCGTTCTTGGAAATACAATAAGTTGTCCTTTACTGCAAAGTCCTTTCCATGCAGATGCCAATTCTGTATGTCTGCTGGAGTTACAAGTTGCCTGGCTTTATCCTTAACTTCCTCTATGGATTCTGTGGCGATTACACCCAGAATTCTTTGTTCGGGAATGATTGGTACAGGTTTAGGGTTGATCAAGTGTTCTTCCACTCCCATCCGAGAAAGGGCATCAGCTTTACCGTTCTTTGTACCAGGTCGATAGGTAATTATGAAGTCAAACTCGGCAAAGAATAATGCCCAACGGAGTTGTCTAGAGGATTGGGCTTTTGCGGTTTTCAAATATTGAGGGTTTCGGTGATCCGTAATCACAGTAACGGTGTGTCGGGCCCCCAGCAGATAATGCCGCCAAGCCTTAAAGGCAGACTTGATAGCCAGATGTTCCTTGTCAGTAATCGTGTAATTGATTTCAGGAGGCGAGAATTTGCGGGACCAAAATGCCAAGGGATGCAACTGATTGGTTACCGGGTCCTTTTGTGATAGAACTGCCCCCATTGCAAGGCTTGAAGCATCAGTTTCCACGATGTAGGGGAGTTCGGGGCGAGGGTGTTTTAAGATTGGTGCAGAGATAAATTTAGTCTTCAAATCCTGGAAAGCTTGTTCCACCTCGGTGGACCATTCAAAACATTTGTTTTTCTTTAACAAGGCAGTGATGGGCTGGACTATTCGAGAGAATTCGGGGATAAACCTGCGGTAAAAGTTAGCGAAGCCTAACATGCTTTGCACACCTTTTACGGAGGATGGTGATGGCCATTTGAGAACTGCATCGACCTTCTTTGAATCCATACGCACTCCGCCAGGTGATAATATGAATCCCAAGAATTCAACTTCAGTCACGTTGAAAACACATTTTTCCAATTTAGCGAAAAGTTTGTGTTGACGCAATCTTTCGAGGACCATTTTCACGTGTTTCCGATGTTCAGATTCCGATGAAGAATAAACGAGGATGTCATCAATGTAAACAACAATACACATATCTATGAGCTCTCTGAGGACATCATTCATAAAATATTGAAAGGCGGCCGGGGCATTGCAAAGTCCGAAGGGCATGACCTGATATTCAAATAGCCCATACTTGGTGCGGAAGGCCGTCTTCCATTCATCGCCCTCTTTTACTCGTAAGCTCCTCTAAGATCCAGCTTTGTATATATGCATGCTTTTCTGACTTGGTCCAGGAGTTCAGGGATCAAAGGTAACAGATATCTATTCTTAACGGTGATCTGGTTCAGGGAGCGATAATCTATACAAGTTCTAAGGTCTCCTTCCTTTTTTGGAACGAAGAACAAAGCTGAAGAAGCAGGGGACTTGGAAGGACGAATAAACCCATTTGCCAGATATTGATCCAGGTATTGTCGAAGGTGAAGGTTCTCAGGCTCGGTGAGGGCATAAATTCTACTACAAGGAGGAGTAGATCCAGGTATCAGGTCTATCTGGCAGTCATAAGACCTATGAGGAGGTAGAGAGTTAGCCTGATCCTTCCGGAAAACATCTTGGTATTCTAGGTATTCGGGAGGTAACTGGGGAGTCTCTGAAGAAATTGCTGCCAGTGCAACACCAGGTGGAGGGTGACAGGTAGAGACACATTCTGGAAACTGGACCGTTCTTGCTCGCCAATCGATCAGAGGATTGTGTTTCTCTAACCAAGGTATTCCTAGAATAATCTGAAACTGAGGGGCCTTGATCACATCGAACACGATCTTCTCATGGTGTCCATCTTGACTTACTAGCGTCACCTCTTGAGTGGTATGCGTTACTGGCCCGGAGGCTATCTCCGTACCATCCACCGTAGTAATGACGTCCTTTACAGCCTTGGGACAAAGAGTTAGATTCATCCTCAAAACCATTTCATGATCCACATAATTGCCGATGGCACCGCTGTCGACGTAAGCTTCAATTGCATGTAATCGATCCGGATTATCAGGGCTAATGAGGACCATAGGTATCACGAAATGCGAGGTCACGGAACTGGTTTTCACGCTCGGCAAGAGGACCTCTATTCTTGTCGGGCGAGGTTGTTTCCCTGCTCAGAGTTTGTAACTTTGGTAACTGCAGCTCCTACTGCCTTCTTGGCAGGTTTCACCGGACAGTCTCGAAGAAAGTGCCCTGAGTTTCCGCAATAGAGGCATAATTGCAACTGTTTTCTCCTTTTCCGCTCCTTTTGTGTTAGAGGACCTTTCAGACCCCCTGTTTGCATGGGTTCCCCGGAGTCTACTCCTTTGGAAGGTGTTGGCGGTTTGGAAAATACTCGAGCATCAAACTTGGAACGATCGGCCTTCCTGTTCTGCAGTCTGTGATCTATTTGAACGACTAAGTCTATATAGTCCGAACAATCTTGTGGGGGATTCACTACTTGGGCTAACACATCTTTGAGCTCTCCACGTTGACCTCTATAAAACAGCGTAATCCTTTTGTCCTCAGGCCATTGAGTTTCCACTATCAGTCTGTTGAAAGACGCAATATAAGCCAAAAGGTCTTAATTACATTGTCGCAACGAAAGAAGCTCATTGTCCAAGGCCTGCCCCTGTGAATGTCTTGCGAACGGTTTTTCCATACTGAGCTGAAAAGCTTGAAAATCATGGAGGACTGGATCATCTTGATTTACTAGAGGGATCGACCAGTCTGCCGCATTGCCACTAAGGTACGAAAGCACGAAAGCTACTTTAGCTTGATCAGTTGGAAAGGCTGCTGGCCGGCATAAGAAATGCAACCGACACTGATTGATAAATACTGCAAACCTCTTGGGTCACCAGAAAATCATTCGGGCGGAGCGAGAGGTACATTCCCAGGTAGGTTGATCTGTACTGGATTCATAGAGGATGTAGAAGGAAGATTTCCCCCAGATGCGGGTAACGGGGTCTGTCCGGCTTGTGACTGAAGCAATTGTCTAGCGAGATCATCTGTTCGCTCCTTGAAAATAATCAGTTCCCTTCTTAGAGCGTTCGTTTCCTGACGGGCTGCATGCACTTCTGCCCTTAGTTCCCCAAGTAACTGGGCTAGCTGGTCGGTATCCGAGGTTTCCATAGCGCCTGGACGGGAGTTTTGTGGTAGGCTTTGCGTTCTGTAACGCTCACCTGATTCCCGTAGAGGCGCCGGTCTTGACTGGGCGTATACCGTATCTTCAAAGGTGATGTGTAACACACGGCTGGCTCTTTGGGCTGGACCTCTGTGCACTGTATGTCTGACTCGAAGGGTAAGATGTCTGCAGATAGAAAATATGGGATTAAGGAACTGGGTTATTGAATGTCTCTCTCTTCTTCCCTTTCTCTTCTCCTGTAGAACCCCAAAGGTTAACGCTCTCACCTTAGGTAAGTGAACGCCGTGCTCTCCATCTGCCTCGGGGCAGAGTGCTGTAACCAGTTTCTTCACTGGATAAGGGGAGCAGGCCTCTTGACTTCAGAGGACTGCTGTCCGTCGTTTACTGCACGAACGGTAAGTTTCGAGTAATTCTAATGTCTTTAAAGTCTTTAGTAATGATGTTTCTTGTTTTGCAGGGTTCCGGCGATGGCGGATGACGGGCTGAAGTTAGTTGAAGATGGAGCCCGTGTGATGAATAGAAGCGCCTGGAAGCACGTAAGTAAGCGCTTGTTGCCTGCTTCACGATGCGCTCTAACTGTCTTTTTATTTTGCAGGTACAAGTTCGGAGCGGCTGCAGGGTGCCGGAATACCCACTGGGTTAGATGTGGAAAGGAGTAATGGCACGTGAGTTTTAAAGTTCCCCAATGTCTTTAAACGCACCTTGTTTTGTCTTTCAGATGCGGGATGCAGCGCCGAAGGCCTCCGGAGCGTGCGAAGAGTTGGTAAGCTTTTGTCTTTCAGATGCTGGAATGCAGTGTGAAGACCTCCGGAGCGCACGAAGAGTAGGTAAGCCTTTGTCTTTCAGATGCCGGAATGCAGCGCGAGGCGTTGGTGACAGCCGATGGACCAGGTAAGTGAAGAGCTGTCACTGAAGACCGTAATGCTAACCTGTTCTTTCTTGTCTTTATAGGTGTTGCTGAAGACTGGATTCAGGATGGTAAGCCTTTTTCCTTAGGCCCAGGATCAGATGCAGAAGACACGATGACCGTTCTGCTGCAGAGGATGCAGAATAACGCAAAGCAAGATTCATCCATCGGGTGTGGTTTAAATAGCCTTCTGTAGTGCTTAGGTGTCTCCTTCCACAGCCACGCCTAGGTAAGAAAAGAGTTCCTGCTTTCCAGAAGAGTTCCAGTGGTCTGAATCTAGGGAGTGGCTCCTGCCCCACCCAACAGGAAAAGTAGTTTCAAACAGAAGAGGATCAGAGGCTCAACTGGCAGGCAAGTAAGCAGCATGGTCTGCTGCAGGTAAGTCCACCCAAGCATTATGAGCCCGGCGCTTCCAGCGCTGGGACTGGGCATATTTATGAGCCTGGTGCCACTGGCGCCAGGACTGGGTCCAAAAGGTCCCAATTGGGACTGGTTGGCACTCGGAACCTGGGTTATGGATCTGCTTCCAAGGGAGTTGGGAAAACCCTGACCTTTTGGAAGCAGAGATCATGACAGTCTGCATGGAGTGCGCTGCTGCTGCCTCTGTCCTTAGCTTGTGGGGAAGAGGAGGGGTGCTATCCATGGGATGTTCCAATGTTGCCTCTTAGAATTTACAGAGATCTTCAGGGTTGTCTAAAACGTTCGAAAAGGACAATCGAGGTAGTGATAGTCATCTTATTTGATGCTAGAAAACCATACCACAGTCCTCTCCATGGAAGCTCAGAATGAAGGCGGAGGAATTGCTTCCCTTTAGACATAGTACATTTGGAAATTAATGTTGGAGGCCCCTGGTAGCAGTGTTGGAAAGCTCTTAGTGGCCTCGGCTTTGTCTCATGGTTTTGGCCTCTGTTACCCACTCAATGTGCTCGCTGGATCTGCAGGTGTGGTGAGAGCTTAATTTGAAGGGCTGAAGGGAGCTACTTTTCCAGCCAAACAATTGGGCCCATGCTTTTTCTTTTTCTGAAATTCCCCAAATCCTTATATTATTCCTCCTGTTTCTATCTTCAAGCTGTGTGGCAGTGGCCTCTATTTCCCATTCCTTCTTTGGAGGTGTTCCAACCTCTCCACCCTATCGTGCAGAAAGGATATTCTCTCCACTGAGTGATCCTCCCACCCAGTTGTTTACTCATATACTTCCGAATGGATTTAATGTCATCCTGTATATCCACGGTGCATGTGTCAAATGTGGACACCATTTTCTGAATGGCTGACAGCACTACTATAATCAAATTGAAGTCACTCTGCAGGAGTGCACCCATCCCAGCATGGAAGATATATCTTGGGCATGCGTTAGTTCTGTTTTCCCCCTCACCGAATTTCAAGGCTTTCTTTGAGGCCTTTATACAGGTGAGACAAGGCTGAAGAGAATCCCAGAATTATATTTTGTAATTGTTAAACCAACAGGACAGTTCACTAGTTAGTAACAAATTACTGTTTGACCAAGGATATCTCATTTGGTTTGCAACGGTCAACATATATGGAGAGAGATATGCTTCAACAATGACTTATCAATGTAGCGTAACCCCCTCCAAGTTGGCCACCTGCGTTGACAGGAAAGAAAGGTCCGCCTGGCATGGAATAGGGTCTACCTCCAGGCTTGCCTTGCAGTCGCATGGGAGGCCTTCACTTGTATCAAATATCATCACGCTGCTGGGTCATCCAACCTCTGGCAGCTACTCGATCTGGCAGGAAGCCTACAAGACTCTAAGGATGCCATGTCTAAGCCGCCTCGTGTCAAGCCATCCTGCTCCACAATAAGGGTCCTGGTCCTGCACTGGCACCATGGCTTGAGGCGAGAGGTGTATTCAGCCTCCAACAGTGACTCAGCACTGCAAGATGCCTACCAGGCTCTGAGGGCCGCTGCTGCAGTGATGCCATGTCCCTCAACGCTTCACGCAGCCTCAGCCACTCCGGTACATGACACGAACACCGGGGAAAGCTACCTATACGCTTTGAGGCTACATCCGGTAGGTTGGGGGGCACACATACATTGGGATTGCTTGTAGATGGGGTATTTATTGGGTTGGGACACAGAACTGGGGGATCAAATGGCCATCTTGTGAGCTGTCAGCCATGCTCCCACCTGCAGATTTCGATGCAACCCACCACAGCTTGTACTTCATTTACATGCACATGCTAGGAACCCACACCATCACACCAACACCTAGGGATGATTCATTTGAATGTAATTGATTTGCTGACGTGTATGTAAACTTTGTCTGTTACCAATGTGTGCCATTGCTATTGGAAAATAACATGTTCTGAAGAATCTGTCATTCATTAAAAGAAAACCTCTTTTATGTATATTTTGCCAATAAGCATCACGAGGGCAAATGTAAATTGCATTGCATTATTTAAATTAGAGGACTAGATATACATTTTTGCTTCCTATGAATGATTATGTGTGTTATGAGAGGAGTGAACATTTTTCCTTGGCAGATTGACTGTCTTCTGTAGACAAGCTCTTCATGACTGTAAATTATATTGTGGTGACCCCTTAAGCATAAAGTTAGGGGATAACTTTTTATTTAGCGTATGAATCCAAACAAAGCATCTTTCATGTCCCAGAATTCTGGGGTGGAATTGTACAATAGGGGGTGTTAAAGCAAAGTATGTTCCTAAGTGAATTGGACATTTAAATACACAAAAATGCTCAACACTCTAAATTAATGTTTTTGTATTTTTCTGTTTGGATAGTGCCAAAGCCTGTGGGCACTCCATAAACACAAGGACAAGTAAAGAAAGACAAGGCACAAAAAAGCAATGAGTACCTAGAAGACAAGACAAGAATACAACCATGTACGCCCCGAACAGAGCACAGTTTGGGGTGCTGATCTGAGTGTCGGACTATTAGAACACATGAGAAATGAAGGGTCCTGACAACAAGGGACAAGTCACGCCGTTGTCGTACTTTCCGCAGCAAATTTGTATTTCCTTTCCCAAAAACCTTTGTTGTGTCAACAGAAGTTCACAGCACAACTATGAATAATTGTGCTGAAATGGGCGGTATCGCACAAGTGCATGGTGCTCTAGATTCCCTCACGTACCTCACAACAGATAACAATATTAATCAACTCCCCCTCAGCCTTTGAGCACAAGCTGGATTCCCAATTAAAAAGAACGGTTGCTCAATATCACAGTTGTGGAGAGAGAGGTCCAACAATGGAATGTAAGTGAAGAGGTCTTGGCCCCTGAAATCACTGCGACCTTGCGGGTTACCCTAACCCTGAGGATGACTTCACAATCAACCCTTCCACCTGTAGGCTTGGATCATTCTAAGACTAGCATTGCCATACCTGGAATGGAATGAAACACTCCTGCCTTGTGAAATACGTGTGATAGAGGAGGATATATTGCACTATGTATTGCCCCAGATGCCTTTTTGTATAGGTGGGCACCTAAAAAAATGTTTGCACATTTTTCAATTCGACCAACCAAATTAACCTTCAAAACGTTGCACTGTTGCAATCCATAAAAAACGTGTTTGAAAGCCGTGTCTGTATGCGCGTTTCTTGAAGTACTGTGTATAGCTTCGGTAGAAAGTAATCGGAGGAGGCATTTCTAATGCCACAACTTTTCCTGCTTTGCTGTCATGGAAGTGGAACAGGGAAATCATATTACACTGTCTTTAAATCATATCAGAGGAATACGGCCGGTTCTCTTCCTCGCTCACGTTCCTAAGACTTCAGGGAATCATTGAAGGCCAGATGCTGCAGGTAAATCAATGTGGCGTGGACACCTGGCAGTGGGTTAGCTTAAACTCTGGCATGTTCAAAGGTGTGTGGCTCTAACTCTTTCAGCGCCCTGCTCGACGTGCAGCTCGTGATATCACAGAACAGAAGTCACAGCTCGCCGACTCGGACAGGAGCTTGGCCCTCACACTGTCAGCAAACGGCATCGGGAGAGCAGATGGGCGGCTCCGGGGGGAAGGCGAAGCGTTTCCCCCCGGGGAGTTTTTGGCGCTGCACACGGCCAGCGAGTGGCCGTGGGGGCAGAGCGCCTACCGGGGGGTATTTAAGGGCTCAGGGAAGGTTCGGGAGGCAGGCGACGGTTAGGACTAAGGAGTGTATGCATTTCCTTTCTGGTACTCCTCATTTACTTTGATTTGGATGGTGGAGAGGGCAAATTCTGGGGCAGTTCTGGGGATTCCCATGGAGCCCGCCTGCTTTTTGCACCATAGCCATTGTAAACACTGCCTGCCATGCTTTCACGGAAGACACTGTTTACTCAGTTTGTATGGTGGAGTGCAAAGGGGCAGTGTGCAATTGTGCATGCCTCATCTTGCCCTCCCCATTAGCACTACTCCATGCATATGATGAAAATTCGACATCCGGTACCTGTTTACACAAAGGTGTAAATGTACAGGTCCCAGCAGCCGAAATTATAACCAGACTCCAAAATAAGCCTCTATGCAGTGCTGGGCTTCAAGGAGGCTGGGCGGCCAGGTTCTTTGTTGATGCTTGTTGGAGGAGTCTGGGAGGTCTCGCCCCGTATTAATTCACGTGCATTAGGAAAGAGTAATGGGGTGCATTTCATCTTAGTTGTTCCTAGGAACTCATAGAATATTATCCATCAACTGTCACAACCCTGTAGTGTAGCACATCCCCACTGTGAAAACATACATTTCTATAGTACACCCATATATGATCCAAAGCATTGTGATATTGGCCTCAACAGAGATAGGTACCACAGCGAGTGAATGGGAGAACACTTAAATCCTGCATGAAAATAATGCGGAAATGGTAATCCCTTGCCAAGAATGACTTAGGCCATGCTGCAGCTGGATGACTACTTTACCGAGGGCCAAGAGAGAGCTACAATACTCCATCGCAACTAGCGCGGTTTCATTAGCTCGAAGAGAACCCTGTGAAGTAGGCTTGCTCGTTTAAGTAATGCGTCACTCTGTAAAATGTGTATTATTTGAAACATTTTCTAGATGTATGACGGCACGCTTCAAGATTGCCATAGCGGAAAGCGTGGCATTCTGCTTGCCATCCGCCGGTCACGCTGTTTCCAGTCCCATTGCAAATGTAATCATATTGAGCAAAAGGAATGATGTGTTTTTACGACAGTGATCGTTTACTATTACGACAACGCCTTGTACTTAGGTTCTGTCAGCAATCACGCACACACGCACGCGCACGCCGAGAGAGTTGTCACTTATTCAGTACAGCATGTAAGGCACGAATAAATCGGCGCATAAGTACCTGGGGTGCCACCGCTGCACCAGCCAGAGAAATGTTCAGACTACGCCTTCTAAATTGTTCAAATCGTTTTTATATAAATCTTCCCAGCGGCACAACATTACAAGCGCGGAAAACAATAAAATCACCGAACCTTAAAGACGTCTCCCAAGACATATTGGCTAAACGAGGTACTCTCGGCACATTAATTTGACAGAATGCGGAAGGATTCTGAGTCACTTTGCATGTACAGAGCAGGAGTCTTGACAGGCCGCCATTAAAGCAATAGTTCTCGAGATTGGCTCGTCACCTTACTTTGCCGGGTTGGTGGCGTGAGCTCAGTAATACTTCTTGTAATTCATGTACTCCGCTTGCCAAAGCTCTCAGAGCGAAAAGCAGCACGTGTAGCTGGAACAGTGGCCTAACATGCAATAGACGGATAACCTCATGGATTCTAAATATTCAATGTGTGCAAACAGATTAAAAGGCTCTCGATAAATCCCGCTGAAAGCACTGCCAATAGAAAAATTGTATGATTTCTGTGGAACTTTAAAAGTCATTGCATGAGTTGTCAATGTGTGCGTATTAGGACCGGCATTTTAGTTTAGCTCTCCATGCTTCATGTATGCTCCAGAAAGAGCACTGCCAGTCTGTCTCCCAGCTCTGCTGCATTGCCCAACAGCACACTACCACACCTGGGAGCTCATTTACAATAACCATAAAGAAAGAGAAAGTGAATTCGCTAACATTCAAACAAAGCAACGCAGATTCTCAAAGACACCCCTTCCAATATCAGAAGGACCGTTCCAATAACCGTTCATTGAAAACAGTAAGACAATTCAAATCAATGGAATCAAATTAGGTATCCCAGGGATACTGATCATCAGGAGCGTGAGGATGAATAGTGGCAAAACAGCCTACTCTGCACTTACACTGCTACATGCCAACTGTCAGGGGGCGCCGAGTACGCGGGGGCTTCAGGGCCAGCCCCACTTCCCTAGTAAAGGCCAATTGTGTGAAAGTTCCTATATCTTACATTGGGATTGTATTTATTTGTTTGCTGGCAACCCCTGCAGGAAAATGCAAAAGTCTACGCCCCTGCCAAGAGTGATCACAATCATAAAAGTGAAACAGGCACGTTATGAGATATACCTCCTTTGACTTTTATGGTAATATGGGCTGAGGGCAGGCTTTTCTCTTAAGAGTGGTGTGAATGTGATCACACAGTGCCCTGAAAGTTGAAATATTTAGGAATTTGGATCACAAAGAATATCAAGGAGATGATGATCCTGAATATGGACTTGATAATACAAAAAATAACAATGGAGTTAGAATGGTGGGATTGACTAAAGCTGTCATTGGGATGTAAGGTGAATGCTATTTACATGATGATAACACCGAAGATAATCTATATCACGACTATGATCCCTCTGCCAGTAAAGAAATCGACACTGAAGAAATTGGATAGTATTATTCAATCATTTTTGTGGGATAAAATGACACCAAGATTGAAGCTTTGGAAGCTGCAATTACCGAATGATAGGGGGGTTTAAATATCCCAAACTTCGAGCGTTAGCATCATTCATTCACATTGCGACATATTATGCCATTCATTGAAAAAGAGGTGGATGAATGGGCGGTCTCAGAGACTAGCACTGTAGGACCATTAAGCACCTGGGCAGTCCGATCATCAACCAATGCCGACTATGGGAATCGCTCTACTCTGACTGAGTTTCTGAGAACTACATGGAGGGCGTTTGAATTGGCTATGCAATTAAGACCAGGATGAATAAATACTTCAATATGGTTGAATCCTGAAATTAAAATTAAAAACAAAACAATATTATGGATAAATTGGTATTCTAGCAGGAATTAAAAAAAAATTGAGGACCTATTTGAAAGGGAAAGGTGGAGAACATTTCAAGAATTAAAAGTAAAATACAGCTTTACTGAATGCACTTATGGCGAGTATCAGAGTTTGAAACGTGCAGTGAATCTACAAAAGTTAGATAACTCAGATTTAATGAATACTATTAGGAAAATAGGAAATCAAGATAATATGGCGTCTAAGATATACAACCTGTTAAGCAGGAATTCAGAGGGAAATGAAAAGATCATGACAGCATTGTCGGCTTGCCTAAATGAGGAAATGACTCAAGGAAGATGGGAGGCTCTTTGCGGGAATATTAAAATGATGTCATTCAATATAGAAGAGAGAGCCTTTCAAGTGAAGATCTTGAACAGAGTATTTTGGGAGTGAGGCAGAGTGTTGAACTGTGCTCGTAACCCTGACTGGCCACCTGCGGTGTTGTACATGCAGACAGGAGTCTGCTTTTTATTTCTGTTTCCAATCTACAAAAGTGTCAGTGCAGACGGAGCCTCGGCGGAGTGAGGCAGAGTGTTGTGTTTGGTGTTTGGTGGGTTGGTGTCTGCGGTAGCGGCCGCTCTCCCTTCGGCCCCCTGCTCCTGCTGAGCTGCAATAAGTGTGCCAGTGTTGTGGAAAGTGTTTCACAGTGTTCCGCGAGGTGAGGCGTTGGTGTCTACTGCCCCCACTACTTGAGAAAAAGACCTTCAAGTGGCGTGGTGTGTAACACGGTAAGCCACACTCTACCCCTCCCCCGCTGTCAAACTCTTTCTTCTTCAAGTACTGAATGAATAGTGCTTTCTTATTATGTAAACACAATCTGCACATGAACAAGGTGGTTGATTGTAGAGGCAAGACTCCATTTTTTGAAACACGTTGTGTTCCTACATTGGACATTGAATAACTTTAACATTGAAGTCTGCGGGTGGCAATAATACACCATATATAGTCAGAGGAACTTTAATTATTTAAAGGTCCCTCAGACTCGGGCATCTACTGGGGAGTGTTTGTTACACCTGCATGCTAGTATTCAGAGATTGCGGGGTCTTTTTCCCTTTGATCTGAATACTTATTGAATTGTCAAGTTTGGCCAGTCCCAACCCTCCTTGTGTTGAAATTACACCTGCATGCTAGTATTCAGGGACTGCAGGGTCTTTTGCCCTTTGATCTGGATACTTATTGAATTTTCAAGTTTGGCCAGTCCCAACCCTCCTTGTGTTGAAATTACACCTATGGGAATGCATGCTAGTATTCGGAGACTGCAGGGTCTTTTGCCCTTTGATCTGGATACTTATTGAATTTTCAAGTTTGGCCAGTCCCAACCCTCTTTGTGTTGAAATCACACCTGCATGCTAGGATTCAGAGACTGCAGGGTCTTTTGCCCTTTGATCTGAATACTTATTGAAATTCCAAGTCTGGGCAGTCCCAACCCTCCTTGTGTTGAAATCACACCTGCATGCTAGTATTCAGAGACCGCGGGGTCTTCTGCCCTTTGATCTGGATACTCATACTCATTGAATTTTCAAGTTTGGGCAGTCCCAACCCACCTTGTGTTGAATTTTTTGCCAGGTGTTTGTCTGCGCTTGTCATCACTTAAAGGAGAAGCTTACCCAAACAAGGTATATATTTACTGCATACATCAAGGCCACTTGGAGACATGCTGAAAAATCGTGAGGCGACTGCAGGCGAGTGGCCTTTGAGCCGCATGATTAGACTGAACTATTTGTCAATAAAGTGCTCTATGACTGACCCTTGCATGGTGTCTATACATATGGCGATAGACTGTTGGAACTAGATTTACTTTGATTCCGCTATGTGTCTAATCTTCATTGGTTATAACGTCTAGATTTCTTGTGAAGCAAGTTTAGCGTCTGATTTTGGTACCTGGATTATGTGGTTGGTTCGCTTCGCAGTGGCAAATTGGTTTGCCCTGTAGCGGTTGTGAAAAAAAACCCTTTTCTTTGGCTAAATCTGCGTTTTGATATAATATGGATAGTCTCCCTTCTGGAGGAATGCAGTCCCCCCAGTTGCCCAGTTAGGCTTCAAATGAGTATAGCGATATGGGTGAGCAACATCCATTGGCTAACAGCAGCGGGAATAGCATAGGCTCCTCCTCCATTTCACCTGTTGAAGAGGGCTCGGGGGATAAATATATGAACTCAGCCCTCTTGACGGCCCTACTTCAGAAGAGCCTACTAAGTATGCATGATAATCTGGCCTCTCAATCAGTGGGGAAGGTTGAGGAGGGAGCTAAAGTCAAACTTGGGATGGACACCTCTGTTCTGGCTCCAGTAGTATTAGCAGAGCTGGATAGAGGGGTCCATCTATCTAAGGGACCGTCCACTCCTGCTAGGGCCAGAGGGGGCGGCTTTGATAATGTACATCTACATGAAGTATCCCCTTCTTCCTTCCCCTTTTCTCCCTCAGATAACAACTACATAGAGCACCTATAGGCTCAATCCCTAGGAATAGGGCAGAAGGGCTCAATAATAGAGATAGGGGTGGGCAGGGCAGCCCTCTTGTCAACTTTCACAAATGTTCAATTCCTGCATCACCAATGCAATCCTCCCCAGAGGAACCTGAAGCACCTTTTATTAGACCTCTCCTTGAAGGTATTAATACAGAGGATATTGCCTCATCATATGAAACATTTCCTGTATTAAACCTTCTGGGCAGGGGTCATGAGAGGACACATATGGATATCCAAGAACTTAGATTTCTTATCTTGAATAGCGCAGAGAAGATCAGTAAATTGGAGGGTTTCTTGTTCGCTATGGAGAGATGTTGTATGCCTGTGGGGCAAAGTTTAGCCCCATCTAGAATCTTCTGCCATGATCAGATCTCGCAAACGGACCTAGATATCCCGGCTGGGCGTAAATCATATGCAGAGCTTCTGGTAAAGGGGAACAAGGACTTTCTCTCTGCTCCTCTTTGTAGCAGTGTGGTTGACATAAAAGCTATGGTGTCTGTGAATATTTAACAGATTAAATGAATGGAGGACAAATTGGTTGCAGAAAACTCTAACCTCAATATGCTTGAAGTTAAGCCGGTTATTGGTGACATAGCCCCTGCTACTGCTCTGAGGCCAACCAATATTGATAGTCCTTCGGTGCTTTTAAGGGCATTGGAGGAAGGTGCTGGCTTACTCTATGATGAAGGTGGACATAGGGATAAGGACTCCACTTTGGAATCTGCATCTACATTTATTCCGCATATTTACCGCGGAGAGAAGAAGATGAGGGCCAGGGCTCGTAAACATAGGGCTGCCAGTTCTGGTGCATCGACTAAAAACCCTGGTAAAAAAAGTAAGAATGTACCTTCTCTAAAGATATCTAACACTAATTCTAATGTAAGATATATCTGTGGTCGTTCGTCAGAAGGTGGCATTGACTTCTCTCAACTGGACGAAGAGAGCCAAAAAGCGCTAGAGCTAAAAGAATCGGAATCTCCAACAAAAATTAAAGTAGCCATCACTGACATCTGTGTCCAGTGTCCTCCGAATCTTGTTGTTAAGGTGGCAAGAGAGTTCCGGGGAGGCCTCTGACACCTTGACAGAGGCAATGAGTCACAAGGGTATCAGTCAGGTAAACAAACAAATAAAAAAAAATCTAAAAAAAGTTGTGCAAATAAAAGAAAACTGTTCTACGGGGTTAAAGCTCCCACAGGGCTCTAAGTCTTCCATTGACATCCAGTTAACCCAAAAAAATATTGTTAACAAAAAACAAAAAAAAAGGGGAAACCCCCAACCGGACAATTCAAAAAACGTGGGATCAATTGACAGCACTGATATTAAGCTCTTTTTTTTCTCACCTTAATCTAAGGCTCTCCCAATCAGCACTGTGAAAGAAGAGGATAATCCGGCTTCCTCCAAAATCCTAATGATTACATCTACACATACACCTGGACATTATCCTCATACCATCTCAGGGGTGGCCCAAGCCTGTGAACTACCCTCAAGAGGGCCAGTGGGGGGGGCCCGGTTATGAATTTTGGGGAGGTTCATGTTGGTGAATTACTTGTTAGTGGGCCAGTGGGGGGTGTCATGTATCATGTCCACACGCCCGCTAGACTCCCCGCAGCATGTCCAATCCCAACATCGGTACACATGTAGGACAGGGGCCGCGTGAGCAGTTTGGGGCCCATACCTTACATCACAGCAGAAGTCACATTCCGTCCCGGTTGTATCCATTTCTGCATTGGCAACTACCGTGGCGCATAGGGTCAGGCAGAGTCAGGCGGTCACGTTCACCTACGCATCACTTGACAAGGAGAACCCGATCACGTGATTCTGTGTTGGGTCATGTGACTAGGAATCAAACGGTATAAAAGCTTCGCCTCACACATCCCTTCACAGCTGTTCTTCACGACTCTGTTTAGCGTTTGCTCTTCAACCTTGATTCCTGGATTACTCGAACTCGGACCTCGAACTACAGACTTCCATTGGCTTTTCCCTTCGGATTTGGTGCTTTTCCTTGTGGATATGTGGCTGTTTTTGACCTCAGGACTTTCATACTGGACTTCTTTTGGTTCTTCCCTGGATTGATTTTCACTTTTCACAAATTTACATACATCCACATCTTCCACGTCAACAACTGCAGGTGGGCTCAGCAACTGGTGACTACTCTGACCACCATCCCAAGTCACCATCACCATCACCATTACCATCATCTGAAAGGTGCTGCTCATGCGTCCCCATGTAGTTGTATCTCAGGCCCCTGTATGGTTAGCAGCGACCTTATTACCACACGTCGGTAAGCTTCTTCCTGAACAGTACTATTCCGTTCTGTATACTTCAACTCTGATTTGTTTGTACTAATAATTGTTTGCCTTACAGCGGCCTTGGGATTTCCAGTGCTACCTGGTTCCGGCGTTCCAGCATCTCCCACCTGTGGCCTCAAGGATCGCATAGAGTCATATTATCTCTCCCTGTGTGGTACTTGGGGACAGAGGCCCCTCTAATCTTCACGACAATCAAGTCTCGACAGGGGGATCCCTCTACAACTTCTGACTCCACTCTTGTACCGAGTGAGGATATCAGAATTTTAGTACAACAGGCCCTGAAGAATATTTGAGAAAATTTGAGAAGTCAGGAAGTTAGAACTCCCGCCATCTCGAACTGGACAGAAGTGAAGCTTAAACCACTTCACAACACTGATATTACAGAAAGATCATCCATTTGTCTTAAACCACCTAGGTTGCCCAATTTCACTGGTGGGACAGAAAAACATCTATCAGATCCCTCAATTATGATTGGGCAGGGGATCGAATTAACTAATGTGGCTCCCAATCCTATCATTCAATTGAGCCATGGGGGTCTGAGTGATTATCAGTCTTCTCTCCATTATCAATCCACAAGTCCTCCCAAAGGGCAGGATGCACTGCAAAATCAATCCAGTTAATTGTACGCCAAACAATCACGATCCCTTAGACTGGAACAGCAAGAAGAGATATACATACCCGAAAAGAGTAAGAATTTTGCCCAATTTAAAGAGTGGGAGGAATTTGCACAAGAAGAGCGGGCAGCCGGGGGGAGGGGGCATTTCATTCCCCATAGGTTGGATGAACGGGAAACAACAAATGAAACACATAATAGAGTTGACTGGCGAGCTCCTCACTTTCCGGATCACCCAAGCATTATGTTATATTTTATGCTTCCTCGGTGAGGTCCGGACTCGCTAAATTGTGTCAGAGTTCTCTCCCTTTTCAGTGAGTTTCCAAGATTATCAATGATTTCATTTGGCGATATCAAATTGGTGGACTTTATGCACCCCTTCAGGTTTGACTATGTAAGGTTGGCCTTTTTTTCACAGGCCATAATAGAATAAATGGTGGTGTCGAAAATCGATGCCTTACATTGTTTCGGCTTCGATCTTGAGCCCTTCAGCAATAGGCTGGTTAGCCTTGGAGTCGAGGTACAGGGGAGAAGTCTTAAAGATCCTAACTCGGCTGTACATCAAAACAGGAATGAGCGGGTAAACCCTCTGACATATACAAAAGAAACTGATTTGAAATGACTTGCACAAACATTGAGTGAATCTCTGGCAAAAATTCAAGCATTAAATGGGAGTTCATAGACTGTATCCTCTCATACCATTATGTCATGGAACTCTAGGGGAAATAGGGCATTGCAGCATGCTTTGTTTAGTACCACTTTTTTATGTGAAGCAAGCATTTTTTGTCTGCAGGATACTTGGGCTCTTACCCCATCGGTGCTGGGTGGCTACTGTGTACATCAATCGTTGGCAGTGAAAAAAATCGAGAGGTAGACCTTCAGGTGACATGCTTTTTGCAATCAGAAATACGCTGCCCTTTAAGTGCATTAAGTCTTTTTCAATCCATAGCGGATGCTTGCTTCTGAATTTTGCCCACCCCGATCCTTTGGGACATCTTCTTATAATTAATGTATATTGGTGTCCAGATCTTCATTTGAATGAATTTATCAAGTTGATTGATGGCATGATTCAGGAATGTCAAATGCTGTGCAAAACACTTAACATCATCACGATGGGGGATTTCAATGCTGAAGTCGGACCTGGTTCAAATGGGGTACATGAGGGATTAATCCTGAATTCTATGGGCTATGGTTCTACTCAAAGCAATTGCAGGGAGCGGCGTGGTTTCATGTTTGTCTGATTGGAGTCTGAATTGCGTAAATGAGTTTATGAGTACGGACACAAACTGCTATACATGGACAAATGGAACTGAGTATACCATCATTGATTATATTTTTATCAACATGCATTTATGCAATATAATATCAGACTTTAAAATATTACCCTCCAATGATAGTGATCATAGTCTGCTTAAAGTCACCTTGCAGACTCACCAAGTCTCCTCTAAAATGACATTCCCACATGCGTTGGAGTCACATAATGCCGGTAATAGAATCAACTGGCAGAGTGATAACATCATGAAAGTTAATAAGGCTTTTTTTCAGGATTATGATAAGAACGGTTATGACCAAAAAATCATAATCTATACACATGAGGATTTCAACTGCTATGTTAAAGGTGTTATATTGGGTCCTTGGGGGATCAAGAGACCTAAGACTCCCCGACAAACCCATAGGCATGTTTTTGATCCATCTATGCACCTGCTTAAAAAGAGAGGAATCGGGAGTTCCGCCTATTATTAAAAACGCCTTGTATGTATCAATTCAGCGATAAGATAAAAAAGGTAAAAAATAAATGGAAAACTAAAGCCAGAATTTTGAGAGCCAAATTTGATCAGAAGGATGCGGAAAGCATGCTTCGGGCTTTATCCAAAGCAAACACTAGACATTTCTGGACTCTCATCAATAGGAGAGGGGATGGCCAAGCTAGAGAACAAGCAGTTTGTATTTCCTCTACGGTTTGTGAAGGGCATTTCGGCACTCTATAGAGCCCACCATCATTATACATTATTTGTTGTTTTGATTTTTTCCGCATCTGAGTATATATTTAATGTAAACTATCATTTCTTCTAATTGGAAAGTGCCTCTGGGAATAATTTGGATGTGCTTAATAAATTGTGATTTTTAACATAGAGAACGTTACCAGATCCATATGTTTGAACACCCTTTTGGGCTTCTGTAATTAGTGTGCAGGGGATGGGAGGGTCCCAGATTTGGGTCCTCTTTTCCTTTCTCTTGACTGATTTAGGCTTTGTGCCAAGGCCGTTTTTCCTCCCCCGCACCTTAAAACCCTTGAACCAGCAAATGCTGGTCTGTGATTTATTTTGTTAAATTTGTACCTATTATAATTAGGTGTGCAACACTTGCCTCTGTTTTTTTGACTGTTTCTGTATCCCTACAGTCCCCCACCAGCACTTGACACCTGATGTTTGCACTTACCCCTGCAATTGCCACCAGCTGGCCACACTCTTATTTATTGTCTTTAATTATTTTATTGTTATCCTATGTACTGCACTGCCCCCTCCCACTTTCCCCCTGCACTTCTCCCTTCCCCCCTCTGCTGCACTTGCGCAATCTCAATGTCACCTGGCCTAGTAAGGTCATTGTCTCTGTCCTCCCTCTGTTCCTCCTCCCTTGCCCCATCGGGCCTTGAAACACTTGTGTATAGGCGCGTTATAAATGCCATATCATATCATATCATATCACCAGCGATTCAATGGCTGGTGCCAGAAGACATTGGGCCTCATTACGAGGTATGCCGGTAAGGCAAAAACGGTGCCGGTGTGGTAATACCGGCATCGTTTACCGTCCCGTTGCATTCCGACCTGCAAACCCGGTATTAGCGGCACACTAAACAACGGTGCCGCTAATAGCGGCATAGGCACGTACACGCCGGTAATAGGGGGTAATTCCAACCCACTCATACATGCAAATTCCGGCATTGCGAAGCCGGTAATCACGGCCTGCATGATGCCGGCCATACAGGCATCGCGGACCACCCACAACCAGCAAGCAGGATACAAGGCAGCTACCACAGGTGCACACAATCCCCACAGGTGGTGTCAATGAAGGCAGTGCCAGTATAAACTGAGCACACCCACACACCACAACCCCCCCACAGGTGTAGGCAATGTAGAGTGGCCCAGTACAAAAGGAGCACACCTGCACACCACACCCCTTCCTACACCAAAATGCTACCACTAGCAGTTGCAATCATGGCACTGGAGGACATGCCCATACTGCTACAACTACAGAAACAACAGCAACAACAGCAACAACTACATCATCAAGAACAGGCTGCACAGAGGAGACGCAGGAGGAGAAGGAGGGTGAGACAGGCCCAGCAATTACCACCAGCGCAGCCACCAGTGCCTCGTAGGCAGCCACCAATCCCTGGTTATACGTTATTTAATCGTGGGACTTACGCCCCCAAACCCCCCGTTCACTTTATTTTTTTTTTATTCCCTTACACAAATGTTTTAAATTTTTTAACCCCCCCCAAAAAATAAATAACGATGAGGGGGGATGCAGAACGACATTGCCAGCCACATAGAAATACGCACTGCCATCCCCCCACTACTAAAGGTGGTGTCCGTGCTACACTTCCTGGCCACAGGCACCTACCAATTCACAGTGGGCCAGCTGCATGGCATTTCACAACCACTATTCTCACGCATGCTGAACCAAGTGCCGGATGCCCTCCTGAAGCACACAAGCACCCATATATCCCTACCACGGACTGCCCAGGAGATACCCGAAACCAAAGTAGGCTTCCATGCACTGGCAGGCATGCCCAATTGTGTTGGTTCCATCGACTGCACCCATGTGGAATTGGTAGTCCCCCATGCCATAGAGGCGGTGTCCCACAATCGCAAGCAATACCACTCCATCAATGTGCAAATGGTATGTGACTCCAGCAAGACCACCACACATTGCTGCGCCCGATTTCCTGGATCCACACATGATGCCATAGTACTGCGCAACTCCTCGCTACCCCGTCACATGGAGTGACATGCTGGACCACGTGCCTTGCTGCTCGGTGAGTTGCACCACAGGGCCATGGCCATGCTGTGGGGTACTGATGTGTGTGGATGCAGAAGGGGGGGGGCTACTGCACCCAGGTGGGAAAGAGGGGGAATAGTGCACCTGGGTGGAAAAGGGAGGGGAATAGTGCACTTGGGTGGGAAAGGGGGGGAATAGTGCACCTGGGTGGGAAAGGGGGGGAATAGTGCACCTGGGTGGCACCAGCCAATTAGTGGAGAATGCATGCAGAGCTAAACACTCCTCACCTGAACCAGCCAAACAGAGTATAACACATTACTGGGCCACATATCACAAATATTGCATATGGATGACAACAAGTAAGAAGCACAACCAGGGCACCATGGTGATGGCACGCAATGCATGACTGAATAGGATGACAACAGTGGCAATGCAGCTAGTGTGACCATGCATAGTAAAGAATATACTGCATGATTTGGAGGACAAACATTTTTGCACTACCACAGCACATCTGCCAGAGCATGCATGATTACACCCTGCATCATCTATTGAACCCCATCCAGTGTACCACACCTCATTACAGTATACATTGCATCCAGGTGACTATTTTGTACATGTACAGGGACATGTGCATGCCCACACCAAATAGCTGCTGCCATGACTGTGCTCCCTGAAGGTGGCAGTTCAGAGTGGCACACACCTATTTGTATCTGCTTGCAGGTGATGGAGGATATCCCTTGAGGCCGTGGCTACTTACCCCTGTGCGGAACCCGCAGAACAGCCATGAAGAGGAGTACATTCGTGTGCACACTCGTACCCGTGTTGTGATTGAGTAGACCTTAGGCCTGTTGAAGGTGCGGTTCCGCTGCCTAAGCCGGTCTGGTAGGGCTCTCCCATATAGGCCTGAGAAGGTGGCGAAGATCACCATGGCCTGTGTCATGCTGCACAACATGTGCGTCCGAAGGAATGTACCACTGCCACCTGATATTGATATGCATGGGCCGAGTGAGGATGAAGGGGATGGAGACGGAGGCGAAGGAGCCCCCCTGCCAGTACGTGATGCATGGGATGGCCATGCTGTACGCCAAGCACTAATTGACGAATACTTTTGAAATGCAGGGACCATAAATGCAATGCGCCTGTGACACACTGGCTGCATGTGGACATGCACACTTGTTTGGTTAGAATTGCCCCACTGTATACCATAACAGATTAAATGTACATGCACAAAAATAAGTATGTCCAGCCAATGATTTTCTTGCGCACAACGGGTGTATTTTCAAGACATGTGATAATGTGAACAAAATCCCCTCTCAACCCCCAGTGAACACCTCACCCACCCTACAAACCCCAAAAATACCCAAGTAAACTCCCTCACCCACCCTACAAACCCCAAATGTCTCCATATGTCCAACAAACACTGGTCCCTTCACCAACGTACATTTTCAAAATGTCATTGTCTGCCCACTCTATTTCTTAGCAATTTTGGGTTCCGGGGGTGCCATGGTCAAGCGGCGTGCACTCCTCCGCGTCAACCGCACGGGGCTCGATTGGGCCGAGGTAGAAGGGGTTGCGGCAGTGGAGGTGTCGATGATCAGTCCCATGCCTGTCCCAGGGTGTGGGGACTGCGTTTGAGGTAGATTCGCAAGCAGGGCCTGTGTATGTGCCCCATACACTCCCTCATGGCATGTGTCGATGCCTCAACAGCAGCAGTGTTGGCTGCAATGGCTGTGGCAATGGCCCTCATGGAGTCATTCCCGTTGGATATTTGTTGTCGCATGAGTTCGAGCATCGACTCCTGTCGGGCCTCAACCCTTGACAGGCGAGCCTCGAAGGAGTCGTTGGCTGCAGGAGTACTGGTGGGCGGGGTGGTGGTAGGCAGGGTGGTGATAGGCAGGGTGGTGGTAGGCAGGGTGGTGGATGGCAGGGTGGTGGTAGGCAGGGTGGAGGATGGCACCTGCGCGAGGCCCACGTCCAGGGCACAGTCCTCCCCAAAGAGGGCCATGTCTGAGTCTCCAAGGTCTGAGTCGTAGAGACAGGGGTCGTCCATGCTCTCGGCCTCTGTAGGGTGGGGTAGGCTGTTAATGGGGCTTGGGGTGGGTGTGCCGGACATGATGTCACCCTCATTCTCCACTTCTGTATCCACAACGTCCGCGGTGTCTGGCGGAGCGGGAATGGAAACGTCTCCCACTGTTATGGGTGGCTGCTGCTGTATTGTGGCTGCAGGTGTCTCCTGCAGGGTTACTGCCCGGTGTGGCACATTGCCTGTTGCTCTGGGCAGTTTCCTGGGCTAGGGGGTGGCGGTGGCCCTGGTCCCTTGCCGTGCAGTGGATGAACTTGCACCCCTGTCCTGCATTCCATCTTCGTCATCGGTGCCTGGGGGATAGAAGAGATGCAGGTCATCAGTGATGGTGTCAGATGGCAGCTATGATGTATTGCGCTGCGATATGTTCATACATTCATGCATCAAATTATTTCTGGGTTGTGGCATTTGGTGTTCTGAGGGGGCATGTGGGCAATTAATTCATGGCTGATGGCATGCCATTGGTATGGTGTCTGTGGGGTGAGTTCCATGGGCACGGTCGGGTCACGTTGCACTTGTGTTGGCATTGGGATTGGCACTCAGCATGCGTGTGTTGCAGGGTGTGCCACACATTCTTGATTGGATATGTTGATGTGAGCCTGGGACATGCATTGCCTTGCCTGGTCTCACTTCCACATCACTTGTGCCACATCATAGTTTGGCCTACATGGATGTGATGGGTCACTCACCTTCTTCTGTGGATGATGCAGCGCCCGCCTCCTGGTCTCCAAATCCCTCGATGGATTGAGGGTTAATGAAGGTACTGGCGGTCTCCTCCCATGCCGTCAACTTCACTGGGGAGTGTGCGCCTGTCGCCATTGCGGCCCTCCTGTTATCCGCCAGGATTTTCCTCACTCTGAGGCGGAGGTCATCCGACCGCTTCCTACAGTCACGCACACTCCTTGGGGTGGTTCCCAATGCCGACACCCTCTGTGCGACCTCCTGCCAGACTTCTTTTTTATTTTGGTTTGGGCTGCATGCTTCATGTCAGTGCACCTGATCATGTCCGCATGCTGGGCCTGGGTGTCAGCAAGCATGCTTACTTCAGCATCTGAAAAACGCTGTTTTCTCTTCCTTTGGGTCGCCTTCTTGTTAGCCTTCGACATCCTGCTTCTATCCTGCCACAGAACAACATGAAACAACTGGTGGTTGTGGAGGATGGAAATGGATTGTGTTTTTAAAGATGTCCACCGGCCCATTTCCCGTTCCTGCGCGATGATGTAATTTCCGGGTCCGTTTTTTGCAAACACGGTAATACCGTGCCGGTATTACTGTGCCAGTATTTAGGGGTTGGTATGAGGCGGTAACGCTATTGGCGGGCCCCGCAATGCCGGTATAGGGGGGTTGGTAGCCCTTTACCGGCATGGCGGTATTGCCACTACCGGCATGGGGGAACGCGCGTGCACGTGCACTCGTAATCACCCGCTGTTAGCGGGTTTATACGAGCACGGACCCGCTCAATCCAGCATGCCGGTAATGAACCCGCTTTTACCGGGCAACTCGTAATGAGGCCCATTGTGTCTTGTCAATGCAATATCCCTTTTACATTGTCTGACATCCAAAGACTTATCTCCTGCTGTTCGTCCTCTCGGGCACATGGCCCAAACCTGCTTGCCAACGCTGTGTTCAAGGGAAATCCTGTTTTATGGGCAAAGATTTTGTTTCTTTTATTCAAGGACATTGTTATTTCGAGGACATTCCCGATGAGCTTGCAATTGTCGTATGTGGTGCCCATTTATAAAAAGGGCGATAGGTCTGTGCCTACCAGTTATAGACCTATCACCCTGCTTGATGCCGATTCCAAAATGTTTGCATCCTTGATTCTTGAACATATACAGTCTTGGATGGACGTTAAAGGAATTCTTTCTATCATGCAATTTGGTTTTAGGAAATCAGTGGGCACTAACGCCGGTGGGCTTTTGATTAACATTTTGCAGCACCAGAACAGGACTAAGGGTAGTCCACAAATTTTTCTGGCATCAATTGACCTGACTTCTGCATTCGATTTAGTAAACAGAACGAAACTTTGGGGCAAATTATATGCATAGATATGCACGCAACGCTTTTATCAATACTTTATCAACTTCATGCAGAAAATAAAAGAAGGGTTCGACTCTGCCTTGATGGATCCCTGTCGGAAGAAATCAAGGAGGGTAATGGTCTCAGACAGGGCTGCATCTTTGCACCAACTATTTTCAATCTGTACCTCTCTGATGTTGGCCCCCATCTGGAAGGAGCTTCTTTTGTAGCTCCCAAAGTAGAGGCTATTAAGGTTGTGTGTACTTCTATTTGATCATACGCCAATTGGTCTGCAGCGTGTGCTGTCCTCATTCAAAAAGTACATTCTGGAAAATACATTGGTAATTAGCCTCACAAAAATGTGCATTTTGCGGTTAATTTATCGGAAAAGTGTCATTCGGTTCGCCTGGTTTCTTGATCATGTTAAACTCTCAGTCTGCTATGCTTTTCGATACTTAGGCTATCCCATATTTGAGTATGTAAATAGGGCAAATTTATGTAATTATCTGGACAAGAAAATCAGTCCATTGTTTTCCCAGCTTCGAAAAATTGACAATAAATATGGGAAATACTCATTGTTACCTTGCATCAATTTGTACAGATGCAAAACTGTCGCTCAGTTCTGCTATGGGTTGGAAATCGCTCCTCTTTGGTGCAGGAAGGACATTTTCAAAAATGAGGCCCGCCTGTTAAGATCCATTGCCTAGTGTATACCGAAATGTGTACCAGTCTCTGCTATTCGTTATGAACTAGGGCTGTTCTCCGTATCAAGCATAATTGAGTGGCGATGAGTTTCTTTGTATAGGATATTGTTAGTGGGCAAGGACACCACTCGGTATGGAATTTTGGGTAAGGGGCTCGTTAAAGGCAAAGACACATCTATTGTTCTTCGGGATTTGGAAAGAGAGGCTCATGAATCTCTGAAGAAAGTAGGGGTCTCCAAAGAATTATTGATTATGAAACCCATGAAGATCAAGAGCCTTCTGCAGCATTCTGACTGGAACTTCACGGTTAGCGAAAACCAGAATAAAAGACTGTATTGTCATTTGGTTTCAAATAACAAAAAATTAGGCACTATTGAACCGTATTTAATACAATTTCCGCGTAAGGTGCTGAGACAGGACTTTATGAGATTCAGGTTCAATGTGCTGGAGACTGGAGTGATCATGAACATCAGGTCAGGCGCACATGCATCATCCCCTGAATATAGATTTTGTATCCAAGATGCTCTGGACGAAACACTGGAACATTTATTGACCAAATGTGCGGGCCTCAGGCAAGCTTGCATTGAATGGTTTTCCAAATTTGTACCTAACACGGAATGTGTTGATCTCAAAGCACTGTGGTTGGATATGTTACATGGGACCAGGGTTAGGCTTCAAATGGCGGTCTTGCATTTTCTAAAGATACAATGTGGATTGTAGACTTGAAGTCCCTGTAGAATACACTGGGTGAAGAATGTATATTCTGTTGCCGGGAGGCATAGTGTTTAATAATGAACATTTTATGAGTTATCATACGCTCTCAGCAGTTCCGGCTTTGTAAATATTTAGGCTTAGTATTTCTTTAAGGTTGGAATGCAAAGTTCCTTTTAAATATGAAATATGACATTTTATGAATGATCAAATGACTTTTTATGATGTTTCTTGAATTCGTAATATTGTGAATTGATATTTTTATTTTTAGGTGTGGTTCTTGTGTTGTAATGTATTAGCAGGATGAGATTTTGTGTCATGTATAATGTCTGATTCTCGTTTTTTGTAAAGGTTACTGCGTAACCAAAACAAATAAAAAAAATAAATATTTTAGACACCTGCTAGAATGCATAAGCAAGACTTAAGTTTGATGGACACTTGTTGGGGTTGTGGCCACGCTCAATGAACATTAGAACATATATTTTGGGAATGGTTCAAAGTGAGAGATTTTTGGAAAGAGATAACCGAAATAATGATCAAAGTAGTGAATGAGGATCTGAATTTTGACTTCGAGACATTGATTTTGGGAGAAGATAAGATCCTGGAAGATTTGGAACACCATTAAATAACCTGGATTTGAGGCAAAATCGTGTGCGTCGCAGGGGCTGACAGTTCGATTTAGAAAGACTGCTCTGTGCGGTAACACTGTGGTCTTTCTAAATCATTTTTTTAAATTAATTTTGTTTAAAAAGTTCTATCGACATAGTACCCGATAAATAGATGGTTACCAAATACACATTGCTGTTTGGTTGTATTCATGTTTTACCTGTGCAGCCCTCTGTTACAGGTTAGCAAATAGGTGCAGGGATATATTTCCTTTCTTCAAATTCTAAAAATGCAATATGGCAGAAAATGCCACTCTGAGTTACAAAGAAGAACAGACTTCTAACATTTGAGGGGTCCCTCCTATTTTTGACCCTACAGGCACAAATCAAACCACTACTATTAGGAATTCGAGTGAGGACCTTTTAAAATTGAAAAATAAATATTTAGGACGGAAATCCACAGCCATTTCCTCAGGGATATTTAAAAGCCAATATAATCCCTGAAGGTCTAATAGTTCAGAACAAACCTTGTCTATTCTTGGATGACAAGGAATATACCACCAATTTTAGCCACAGAGAGTGTGGTCTTGACCTCATGGTCTTAACAATTATTACAGCCCAAAGAATACATACTGATATACAGAGGGAATTTGACCAACAGGAAGCAAAATTTGCCTCTCGTACTATTGTGGCTAATGCTCAGGAACAACTTAGAGAAGTATCCAGACATTTCACAGACTTCATGTCCACCTCACTCAGTAAGAAATTCAAAAGCTAGCCAAGGATTTTTGCAACTTTAAATTAGAATCTGTCTATCCCTATGTTGCAGATAATTACCTGGAGACACGTAACACTGACAGATTTTAGTCCACAAAATACAGAGCCCAGGGGAGGAGCAGGTGGGTCACCTTTTCAGATACTAGTAGCAATTCAACGGTTCAGGATTATTATGATTATCCCACATATGACCAACAAACTGTCTATACATATATCATGTTATCAGCACAGTTTTGCCTCTTTGCAACAGCAAATTCAATACAGCTTGGACCGTTTATTATGAGCGATTTGATCGCTCTATTTCTTTTACAGCATTTTTTTGTTTTCCTTTATTAGTGTTATTATGGTTAATAAAACACAATTAAAACATACAATTTAAAACCAAACATTTTCCTATATACAATTAAAATCACAAGAAAAGAGAAACAACAAAAATATACCATAAATATATGACATAAAATCCTGCCAGGAACATTTCTCTAAGAAGAAATTCCTTAAGTTTACAATGTCTGGATATATTTCTTGAAACAATGGGTCTTCGCAGGCAGCAACATGCAACCTCTTATAAAACACAACACTAATCCCTGGCTTTTTCTCATGTTGTATGTTACAATGATTTTGTACAATTAAATATGATTATCATATGATTAGCTGAGGTAACATCAAGCGCTTTCAAACATTTCCTATACTTTTACCCATATATAATATATGGTGAAATTCAATCTCGTAGAATTACCTGAGAATATAAGAGCCCGAGATTGATCTGAAGTAACATTTTCAATTTCATATCTTAATCTAAGAAGACCTTTTTTATGGTTAATAGGTGTCTAGATGTCTCAATATCCTTGCCACAAAATCTACACAACCTGAGAGTATAGGATCCGCAAGGAAGCCCAGTACAAGAAAGAGTAGGGAGGAAGTCTAATCTGAGAATAATCATAAACCTTTCTAGCTTGTTAACATATAAATTAGTGAGATAGGTACAGGGAGAATCCACAGGCAGACTTTGGGTGACGTAAAAGGCATACTTTTTAAATGTGCCCAGGTTGGTAATATTGGTAATACGGTCGCAGATATTAGCAAGTCTTTTGATTTTCTTTTCCAAAACCGTAATGGGGATGTCCATGACAACTTCAAATTCAATCACATCCAAAAATTGATTTTTCAGCATCTACTCAGTTTAATTGAAAAAGGAACATCTCTGGATGCAGGCTTTAACATTGAACATTTGAACATTGAAAGTCTTACAGTTTATCCCTATAGTTCTCCAATCATTATTTGTATTTATAATAGTAATTCAATTAATATTCTATATCATATTAATTTGTTTATAAAGATGTATGTATAATAATTTATATGTATGCAAGTATTAAATTGGAATTGAAAGGTTGATTTGTCAGAGAAACAATAAAAAAAAATGTAAAAAAAACATTGTCATTCAATTTGGCTGCTCTTGCATTTATTTTAATTTTTCTCCCAACAGGGATCTATTATCTTCCTGCTCGTCCTTATCTATTCACAACACTGCTTGTTCTGTTTCCATTCCCATGAGCTTGAAACTATTCCAGGCTTGTGGAAAGACTCCCGATTACTCCACTAACTGTTCAAGGGTTTGCTGCTGCAAGATTTAAGACATGGGGCCTCATTACGAGCATGGAGGTAAAAATGCAGTCATTACCGGCATAGTGATATCAGCGTGTCCGTGCACCCTCGACGCCGCTAATAGCGGCTGATTACGAGAGCACGAACATGCGCGAACCCCCATGCCGCTAATGACTGCACCGCCATGGCGCTAAAGGCCCCCCAAACTCCCGATAGCACCATCACAGGATCCGTTGATACCGCCTTCGCCCAGGAGCAACCCCTTAATAACGGACCCAGCAATATCATCATACAAATACCGGGTTCGTAATACCAGACCCAGAAGTAACGTCATTGCGCCGGAACGGGAAATGTGCCGGTGGCCATCTTAAAAAACACAATCCATTGCAATCCTCTTAACACAGCAGTGCTACAGAGTGGAGAGCAGGCCCAATCAACCCATCATGTCAAAGGCAACTCGGAAGTCCACCCTCCGCTTGCGCAAGAAGCGCTTCTCTGACGAGGAGCTCAACATGCTTGCGGATACGCTGGCAGCCCATGCGGATGAGGTGTTTGCCAACAACTTGAAACGCGAAGCCCAACTGCAAAAAAAACAAATATGGGAGGAGGTGGCACGGAAGGTGACAGCGGTTGGCACCACCCCCCGCACGGTGAAAGACTGCAAAAAGAGGTGGGACAATCTACGTCACTGGGTGTGAAACATTCTATCATCAAACCGCAGGGAGGCCATGGCTACAGGCGGCAGGGACCACTCATCCTCCAAATTAATGTGCAGCGAGGAGCCCCGCAGGGCTTTGGAGAAATGGAGATGGGTGCGTCGCCATCGGGAGATGGAGGTGAGTGACCCTGCAAACCCCGGTGAACCAAAGCATGATGTAGCACAACAGATGTGAATGTGAACCAAGTCAATGCATGGGCCATCATACACACATATACAGATCCATGTCCAGATGGTGGCCCAAACCCTTGCACAATGAAATGCATGCTGCATGCCAATAACATTACAAACAGAAAACCAACACACAGGGATCAATCACATGTCACACATCACGCAAACCGCAATACAACGGTATGCCTCCTAGAACACATCAGCCCAGAAATGTGAGCCCACGGCGTATGCCAATATGCCCCCCCCCCACATTGCAAGTACCATGAGCGTAACACCTACAAGAAAGCAATGCATGAAATGTGAAATACTGAACAGCACCAAATAATGCATCTTGCACGCACCACCATCACTAATGCCCTGCATCTCTTGTTCCCCCACAGGCACAGACGCAGAAAGTGAAGTCCAGGAGTCTGCCCCAAAGGCCACTACATCCACAGAGGGTAACAGGGCCAGACAAGAAGACACTGGACCTTCCACCTCCAGGGCAACGACAACACCCAGAGTGCAACAAAGGCCAGCAGTACAGGCCAGAGCAGCAGAGAAGGAGACAACAGCAGCCGGCGACACGGCCACAATGGAGTCGACAACTCCTGCAGAGGCAGAGGCAGATTGAAAACAGTCAGCTGCCACAAGTTCCATAGGGGAGGTACCCCCCTCAGTGACGTGGAGGTCCACGCTGAGGAATTCTCAGACATGGAGGACAACATCCAATTTGTATGTCCGCATACACCCAGTCCCCAGCCCACCCCCCTGCAATCCACACAGGGCACACCAGTATGCCAATGCTAGAACATGCCACATTACTGGCCAGTCCACATCTGTCCACCACATCGGAGGGCAGTCCAGCATTGGCCACCCTGCCACTGCACCTTCCACCTCCACAGCCCCCACAGACATGGAGGCCCGCCTCACGAGGGTATAGGCCCGGCAGGACAGTTTGATTGAGCTGGTCCACCATTATGTGGTGGAGGGAGAACAGACCCACCGCGAGATTCGGGAGGCAAAAGCGGCTTCCATCACTGCCATGAATGCCAACACCATAGTGATCAGAGGCAGCTTAGCTGCGGTTACAGAGGTCCTTGGCAGGATCGTGGAGAATATGCAGCAGCAACAAACTGCGCCGGCAGTCGCACACCCATCCACCAACCCCGTCCACCACACCTGCCAGCTCGACTCTCTCCAGTCCTGTGCGCATGATCAGGTGCAGCGCACGCCAAACTGACATGCTGCCCCCAGACCTGAAGAGAGGCTGGAAGTAGCAGGACCACCCTGCATGTGCCAACTGCCACCTTGTGTGTGAGGTGGAGGGTTCTAGCACTTTATTGTTAATATTTTAATACACCCATTGTGTTAAAAATCATTTTATGGCTGGACATTGTTCATTTCGTGTGTGTTTATGCAATTCTTGGCAGCGCACAGTGCCCAACTCCCCACACGCCCTGTGTCCATATCCACACGATCTCAGTGCCCAGTGTAGTACTAACACAGACCCATCAGCATCCATGTGGTTCAGAAGAAATCGTCAATCAGTGATTGGCGCACAGCACGGCCCTTCTGTGCGTCGCGAACTGGCAGGGTTGCTGGTCCTCCTCCATCATCATCCTCCTCACCCAGTGCATGCAGATCAATGACAGTTGGCATTGGTACGTTTCTCCGGATGCACATGTTGTTCAGCATGGCACAGACCATGGTGATCTTTTCCACATTCTCAGGCCCATAAAGGAGTGCTCCACCAGACCTGCTTTGACAGCGAACCGTACCTTCAACAGGCCAACTGTCAGCTCGATCACAACACGGGTACGGATATGAACCCAATTGTACTCCTCTTCTTGCCTGTTCTGTGGGTTCCGTACAGGGGTAAGTAGCCACGGCTTCAAGGGATAGCCACCATCACCTGCATGTGGGCACAATGAGGTATGTGTTAGTCGATATCAGACCTGACACCAAAGTGATCACTACCATGGCTGCAGCTATTCGGTGTTGATATGCACATGTCCCTGGATGCAAGCACGCAGGTTAATTTGATGCAATGTGTACTGTACTGTGGTCTGCTGGTGTGGATTGCGCTGTTCAGATGATGTAGGGCATTCACTTGCATGCTGATGCAGATGTACTGTGGATGCAGAAAAATGTTTAAACACCCATGTTGGTGATGTGTGGTACTCGCTTGCTGGGCCTGTCTCACCCTCCTTCTCCTCCTGCATCTCCTCTGTGCTGCCTGTTGTTGTTGTTGTTGTTGTAGTTGTTGTTGTTGCTGGTGTAGCAGTGCAGTCATGTCCTCCAGCCCCGGGATTGCTACAGCAAGTGGGATCATTTTGGTGTAGGAAGGGGTGTGGTGTGCGGATGTGCTCCTTTTGTGCTGTGACAGGCTCCATTGGCCCGACCTGTGGTGATTTTGTGCACCTGTGGAAGTTGGCTACACTGCAGGTTGCTATCTATGGGTGGTCCGTGATGCCTGTAATACCGCCATCATGCAGGCCCTATTTATCGCCTTAGGGATGCCGGTAAGTGCATGCCCGCGTGACTTGTGATGTCCTCCTGTTAGGGGCATCCCGGTATTGCTGCCGCAAAGGGGTTCTGTGTACGTGCGCGTGCCGGTAAGAAGGGGCACGGTAAGGGCGGGGGCGGCATTAACGGGTTGTCGGCTCGTAATGGCCCGGACCGGTAATCGATGCCGGTAATACCATTCCGCCTTCCTTTTTTCATTACCTCCATGCTTGTAATGAGGCCCATGGTAAGCAAATTGAGGCTCACCATTTCCATAGCAAGTCTGTGTGATCTGCATGACAAGTAGGCTATTTAATATATTCAATTTATTTTCATTTTACATCACAGGGGGCCTCATTACGACCCTGGCGGTAAGTTACCGCCAGGGCCGTGACTTTACCGCCATGGTGCTAACTACGTTAACGCCATGGCGGTAAGGGGATTTACCGCCCCATTCCGTCCTTGGCGGGGCGGTAAATCCCCAATCCCCATTTACCCTTCCCCATTCCCATTTTTGCCCCATAGGGCATAATGGGAGTGGGGAAGGCGTTAATTACGCCACCGTAAATTACGGTGGCGTAATTAACATCAAGTTCCCTTACCGCCATGGTTTTTTACACCCGCTAGAAGCAGGTGTAAAATCTGCCATGGCGGAAAGGGAACTCGTGATTGGCGGTAAGGGGTCGGCGCAGCTAACGCTGGCGCTAACCCCTTACCGCCAGGGTCGTAATAAGGAGGTATATATTTGGTCAACAATGCTGTAACGTTGTACTAAGTGACCTTTCTTACACCTTTACAGTTTCAATAACATTCGTACGTGATTAATCACGAAACGCCAATGCTTAGAAGACCCAACATCGTTTATGATCATTTTAAATAATTTTGGGAAATCTGGAAGAATTTGAAACTTTTCAGTTGATCTACTTCAACTGTTAACACAGCAGACAGCGTTCATCATTCATAATAGAATTGTCTGTTGTTATAAACGTGTGACTTCGTTCTGTATAATTTGCAACACCTCATTTAGTCCAACAATTTTGATAACATTTGGCACTAATGACAAATGATTTGAGTTTATTTTTTGCATTTGATCGATGTGAATATTCAATACTACACATCTGTTATTAGGCTCTATGAAACGTGTTAGACTTTGACTTTGTTCACTGATCTTGAAAGCCCTGCACATTAATGACAAATGATCTAATAATCAATGGCAACATTCAGACAAGACAAATGATCTAATAATCAATGGCAACATTCAGACAAGAGTGCCAACTTATTTTACCCTATTTTTTCATTATTTTTATTGACTTAATACCGCTTTTATTCATGGTATTCTGGCAGGGGCAACCACCAATCTGGTCGTCTTCCTTCTCTTTTTGCTTTTACCCTTTTTCCATTCATTTTATTTTTAGGTTATTCATACCTGTCGTAATTCATTATAATGTGTTTGTAGTAAATAAATATGGTTTGAGATAATTGGTTACATTTGCCTCAAAATTAAATTTGTCAAGTTAGTTTTCTTTTTCCCCCAGCATAAAGCAGATGCATGTAACTATTTCGTTAGCGTTCAATGTAAAAACGTATATGATTGAATTCAGACGTTTTGTTTTATGGTGGAGGATTGTTTGTGCTTAATGTGCACAAAACACAGGAACTCTGAAAAATACTTTTGTGCAATGCAAGCATTCGCTGAAAAAGAATCATTTTGGTTAAAAGGATACTTCCCAATTGTAACTCCAGCTTCTTAACAATCAGGTACATCTTCTTAAGAATGGGGAGGTGGATAAGAGAAGACACGCCAGAATGAACAGGGCAGGGAAACAGGTTTAACAGGTTCAGAAATTGGATGGAAATGAAAATTGAGCCAAGCAGAAGACTCTGATCTCAAAAGTGGAATCAAGTGGTTAATCCATGTGGAGATGATCACGTCACTGAATAGTATTTGCAAAGGAAGAAGGACTATGGAATGTGAACAAACTGAGAGCAGGTATCAGCAACTCATTGACAGGCAATTCCTCTCTCCCCTCTACAGCCTTTATCCTACCACACTCTTGTTCTTCTTTTATTATCACAGCCTTTCTGTTTCCTGCTTCGGCTGTCATCTTGGAATGGAGCTTCTATCTATTCCCTCGCATTGCTATTTTCCTCAGTCCCCCTCTTTTAGTCTCTTACCACTGTCCTTTCTGGCAGTACCCTCATCTTGCAATCCTGACAAAAAGGACCTATTATTATGGTAGAGGTGCATTACTTAGTCCTATACAAAAACAGAATACATCCAATCAAACCACTTTTGCTCATTTATTGCTGCCAGGAAAATTCTAGAGGTGCGTGTTATGCAATGTTTGTGTAATCTTGTGATGAAAAATAACACTAGAGAACAGAAATCTCAATCCTAGACACTAACACTAACATAACCCTGGGATTTATGCCATAAAAGGGCATTATCCATGCAGTAAGTGCATGGTTTGGCACTACCAAAAAAGAGGACACAAACAGATATAGGCATTTCTAAACCCTGCACTCAAGAATGCTTCACAAACTGTGAAACGAGCAATCTAATATACATGATACCCTACAGATGCAGGCTTAGATGTTTTGGAAAAACAAGACGTAACTGCTCCAGTAGTCTAACATTTTCTAGAAGCCTGCAATAGTTGTGAAGGCTTGTTCTGGATGCTGATAATTAAAGTCACATGTAAACATGAAACCAATATTGAACACAGATTGGGAACATTTGAACAAAAAAAAACCAAAAAAATAAATGTCTTTACTAGAAGTCATGTATAGGATTAAATGAAAACATTGGGCCTCACTACATGGATGGCGGTAAGGTAAAATACCGGTACTGGTAAATCCTTACCGCCTTACTACGAGGTCCCTTTGCGGGTTGGGGGATTTAATGCCTGCTTTTTGCAGGCGTTAAAAACCAACCTGCAAAGGGATCCAGGGAGCTAATTACGGTACCGCAATTTGCGGTACCGTAATTAGCGCCTTCCCCATTTCCATTGAGCCCTATGGGCCAAAAATGGGAATGGGGAAGGGCAATGGTGGAAAGGGGAATTACCGCCCCGCCAACCTTGGAATGGGGCGGTAATTCCCCTTTCCGCCAAGGCGGTGCCGGTATTTTACCGGCATGAACCATGGCGCTAATAGCGCCATGGTTCTCCGCCATCTGTGTAATGAGGCCCATTGAGTGGCTCAAAGCAATTTGAGATTATATTTTATCTGAAAGAGTTGTGAATTTATGTATTAACTGTTGAAATTGTACAAGCAATACTGTTTGACTCTCGTAGCCTTTTGTTTGATAGTTTGAATATCTTCACAAGAGTATTAAGGACACACCCGAGTAAGATCTGCCTAAAGTTGAAATGACATTATTACCTAAGATATAAATGACTCTTATTCATTAAATTATTGTTACTATCCCTTTGTGTCACATTCATTGAAATTGGTGCTACTTGATTAAGATGGGCACCATGTAGCATGGATAGAATATGTGTGGCTAACGTCCTGCTCCTTAAGTAACATTCTAGCTTTTATATTATGGCTGTGGTAAATTAAAACACTCCTTTCCAAGATGTCTGTCGTTACATTTAGTGTCTAGAACGCCACATCAAAAGTCATTAATCAGATGGTGTGATGTCATGGCATAAAGCTTTGCACCTTCTGTTCTGTTTTTTTTTTTTTTTTTAAATACTCAGTAAAGCAAATGGAATGCATATGGTACAACATAACTATAAGGACTTTTCAGCATCTCTTAGTAATATTAGAATTAGTAATATATCTAAGACTAAAAATGTATTTAAAATCTTATTGAAATGCTACCATTAAACCTGGATATAGTATTTTGGAATAAACTGACTTTTTATGTGGGCTTAGATTGTAGGATTGAAGGCATCGAGAGACATACACTGATTCCTTGACCTGTTTTTACCAAAAAGCATGTGGACTACTAGAAGACGAGATTACCCCTTATCAAAACATAATTCTATGATGAGAAGTTGGGAAACAGTATTCTAAATTTGGCACTTTAAGCAGCTTTGAAAATACAGCAGTAGTGGATCATAGTAATAATTAGGGTATACTATATAATGTACCTTATCTTTTAGGTGAGACAATAGCCTGTTCACTTTGAGATGTTATATGGGCTTGTTGGATTTATTCCTTAACACAATAGAGATGAATGTTATGAAAGTATGATTGATACAATTTCTATTAATTTCAATGTACCTTTATAGCTAATAAAATGTAGATTGAAAAACATCTGGTTTATGAGTCCCAATGTTGGTGAAAATTATATACAAAACATTGTAATAATGAACTTCAAATTGGAGTAATGCATCTCATAGATTAACCAAAATCTTTCCTCAAGTCCAATGTCATTTAAATAAGAAAAGAGGAGGCTGATGTGTACAAGTATTGGATTTTTTTTTTTATTATGAGATAAGCGGGCCAATTCATGGAACAATGTGCGCCGTAAAATGTGGTGCAAGCTGGCGCAACCGTGAAAAAGCAAGCACACGTGCATGCGTGCGATTCATGGAAGGCCCTGCGCGTGTTTACCCATGGACATGCGCCAAATCCGCGGGTGGCGCACACGGGCGCACACGCCATTGCAACATCATGTACGATGTTCGCGGGCGCGCACAGTTAAAGCACACAACATGTAGCGCACACATCAAAAGGGGGCAGAATACGGGGCGGAAAAGGTGGAATGGGGAACAACGCATGAAAATGAGGGCGTAACTGGGGAAGCACTGCTGGGAAATATACGGAACGCCCACACGCAAGCGAACTACACGTATTCATGGAGTCGAATACGGGAAACCCGCACATGCCAAAAGACGTGCACAGGCATCAACACGTCCGCCACACGAAGGCAGGCGGAAGCGTCCACGCGCAGTATAAAAGTGCACGCAAACAACAAACACGTATATACAGATACGATGAATGCCCCATTTCTATTTGTCGTAGCACTGATCATGGGACACCGCAGGAGGAGGAGAATAGCCAGGCCCTGCATTTATTTGCCCCGCACCAGCCTTTTTGGGATGCCTGGCGACCAGGTCTATGGCAGGTATAGGTTTCCACCTCGTATCATCCTAGACCTGGTCAGGGAGTGGGAAGATGACCTTACATCACCCACCCTGTGTTCCAAAGCATTGAGCCCCATGGAGAAGGTACTCAATGTCCTGCATGTTTTGGCCACTGGGTCATTTCAGCAGACAACTGCCATAGTTGGGGGTGTCTCACAGGCCACGCAATCACGCTGCCTACACCAGGTGCTGGCAATAATGACTGCGCACCACTAAGTCCGCAGGCATATATACATGCCCAGAACACCCGCAGAAAGGCAGGCCGTTGTCCAGGACTTTCACAGGGTGGCACACTTCCCCAAAGTGCTCGGTGGGAAGCTGGGAAGCATGGCGACACATGGCTCATGTAGGTGAGTACAAATTCCTGTGCACATGCATGCATGTCACACACAGACAAATACACAAACCCAACTAATCACAATCATTATCACTTCCCCAGGGGACAGTGCCTACCCTCTGAGCAACCACATGATGATGCCAATATGGAACTCCACCACATGACCCCAGGTAAGATACAACGCTGACCATATTGCAACCAGGGGCATAGTGGAACACACATTCGGAGTGCTTAAGTCACGCTTCCGCTCCCTTGACCGCTCTGGCAGTCCCTTGACCCCACTAGTGTGCAGGGTCATTGTGGCAGCATGTGTCCTGCACAATGTTGCAACACGGCGGGACATACTGGTGGACATGGTGGTGCCCCCATATCCCCAACCACAGTCACAGGCGCTGCCCATGGGAGGGGGAAGGGCATGTGGTTAGGCAGCCCGGACCCAGCTTGTGGCCACATTTTTCACCTAAACTCCCACCCCTTCGGAGTGCACACATGCCTGGCACATACCAGGTGACAATTGATGATGACAAAGAGACAGTCAACTGTTACAACCTTACCACCCTGAGAATGTTGCCTCGGAAGTGCTACATTCTGTGCATCCCTAGCTACTTAAACATAACCAATCCTGTGTGACCAAAAGGAACTCATGCAAGGTGTGTATCACACCACCCCTCTGCAAAACAGGCCATGACAATCACTAGTATGTCACCCAAACCCTCCCAACCCACATCACCCTTGTCAGCCACACCATGACATGGCATGTAACAGCAAAAGCCCAACACATGACCAATTAGATACGATGTGACATGTGATTAATGGAAAGAGGCCCGAGACAATCACACCTGAGATGGAATCAGATGAAATGACTGACCAACAACCTCCCACACATACAAAGCCATACACACATGCATGCCACAGTGGTACCATCAACAAAACACTGAATGCCTGTTGTCATGCACATTGGCCAAGCCAAATTCGCTAATCCCTAACCCGTGTGCTGTGTGTGATCCCTAACCCGTGTGCTGTGTGTGTCTCCTGCAACACACTGCTCAGCACACAGCACAGTGAGCAGCAATTGTGTTTGAGATACACCTTGTGCATCATATAAAAAGGACAAGCAACAAAAATAACCTACTGACGCATGTACACGATCCCCAGATGGTAAGTGATCATGCGCTGGAGGGATACAGCATGACAGAGAAGGCAATCTGTGTCCACATGTGGCCATGGAAGGGTGGAAGGGTGGTTGTATGTGTGGTGGAGCATTGTGTGAAAATGGATGAAAATCTGACCATACATGCCAGGTCACGTTGACTTTGCAGCAGTGAGTAGGCATGTAGAACAGTGTAACACGGCTCAGAAGTGGCTTGATGCAGAGCAGAACATGTGTACCTTACCCACTATTTACATGAACAGGTACTTTATATACTCTTGATGTCCCAGAGGCAGCAGACAGAGGAGAGGTTGGAACAGCTTGAGAATACCATCTCGGCTGAGCTACGTGCTTGCCGGGAGGTGTTCCAGATGTCATGCCAGGCCATGCAGGAAGAACTCTGTGTTACACGTGCTACCCTGCAAGAGGAAGCATGTGTATCACGCGAGGTTCTGTATGCTGACATATGTGTCATCGCCGCACAGAACAAGGCTCACCGGTCCTGCAGACTTGCTGATGACGAGGAGCAAGCTGCTCATTGGCGTGATCAGGGTACTGTGTCACGTTCAACTTTTGACTCAGAGGGTGAGGAGGACAACGACTTGTCTCCCACACAGGTCGGGCCGTGCAGGCGTTGAGCCCATGGAGTTTTTTTTTATCTCGACATCATCACATGTGGGTGTTGAGGTGCACACTGTACCTCCCCCCTCCTGGGTGCTTCCCCCCTGGTCATATGTGGCCATTTTTTTATTTTTATAGTTAGTTTAATTAATTAATTCATAAATTAATAAACATGAAGGCAGTGTAAGGGCAAGTTCAGGCATCACGTGCAATGTGCATGCAATGGGTTGCATGCCTACATGCAAACTCTCCCCCCCTAAGTGAAAATGCAGGGAGGCTTTGTATGGCAGCAAAAGTGTGACCAGAGAACTGTGTATTGGCAGACAGTGTTGACTAGCATCAATTGCATCATCTGAGTCAACTGACAACACAGCAGATGAGAATGGGACAGTAAGCAGGACACATGATGAACCCTCAGTAGTACACCCTTGTGTGCAGAAGCCACTACACCAGTTGAACAGAGTCAGGGGGACTGAAACAGGGGGAGGCCTGTGCCCCACACCGACTGTGACACCCTAAACATGTGCGTGATGCAGGTCTTAGCCAGAGTGGGCATGGAATGGATGATCAAATGCCATTAAATGTATGTCATCCTGGACACGTACTACAATGATAATCCGGGCAAAGACACAGGGGCATGCATGGAATGCACATGGAGCATGAATGGGCACTCATGTCCCTGCGGAGCATCAGCCATCTGCACAGTCCCATTGAGACAGCCTGCATCAATGACAAAGTATGTAGCCCATTGTATGCGTCTGGCAGGTTGGCAGGGAGAAGTGTGCATGTACACAGGAGCGTTGAACAGGCCATTACAGTACTCCAACATGACACCCACCAGTGCCTTGGTGAAATTGGGGTGCAGTGGGGTGGAGGTGCAAGGGAGCATGCCTACGTGGAGTACCCACATGCAGGCAGAACACACATGCACGTCAGTCATGCGATGATATAGTCCCAGTGCTGAGTGCAAAGGCACCCCAGGCTACATGCAGAAGGGCCAGTGAGCTGAAACATGGACCGGAGGGGCAGCCGGGTGACTAGCATGTGAGCAGTGTGCAGGTGTGGTGATGAGGACAGTCCCCGTCTGCTCTACATGTCCAGCATCCTGCACAGCAGGCACGCATCAGGGAAGCATTGCATGACTCGCACATGAGAACCATGTACACATAGCATGTAGTGGCAGTCACGCACAACACATCACACAAGCAAACCACACATGGTCTGGACAAACACGCGACAGCACTCACTGGGCGGGGCATCAAAGTCCAGCATCTCTCTCATTCCTTCGTACAATTCTGTCGGTATGAACTCTGCAGCGACTGACTCGTGCGGAGTGAGCTCTTCCTCATCAGGTGGTGGCCCACTTCCAGTCACCAGAGTCATGCTATAATTAGAGGCACGCTTTCGCTTAGCAGAGCGTCGGAGGTCATCCCAAAGCTTTTTGCACTCCTGAGCTGTGCGCACCTCATGTCCGATTGCACTGACACCCTCCGCAACATGCACCCAGTGGGTCAATCGCTGGGCAGCCGTAGTGTGACAATTCGGGCCCACAGCGAAATCACGGTCATGTCCCGACACGTAGTCCACAATGAGGTCCAGTTCCTGCTTGCAGAAAGGCTTCTTCCTCGACGTGCCGTAGGCCGGAGCCATGTCTGGGGTCCCAGTCTCTGCTGCAGATGCAACCCTTCTCCTCTTGAGCAATGGTCCGGACCCTGGCTGGCAAATTCCGCCCTGATCAGTATGGGCAGTGGTGCTGGTGTATTGAACAGAGGGAGTGGCAGGTGGAACAAGGACGGAAGCCCTGACTTGTGTCAGTGGCTGCTGGGTGCCCTAGAATGGACCCTGCGCAGCAACATCCGCTGTGCCAGGGTCATTGACCGGGACGGTACTCGATGGTAGATTCACAGCCGGAGTGGTGTCGGCTGCATCTGCCCATGCACTTGCCGACACCCGGCTGCTCGGGGCAGCAAATGACAATACTGCCCCAGGGACACGTGCCTCGGCCAGGCCAGCCCTGCGTGCACTTACCACGAGCCTCCTGACCTCCTGAAAATCATCCTGGGACTCTTCAGGTGCCAATGCAACATGCGCTGGCCGACCCTGAGCCTGTGTGGTGGTGTCCACAGCTGCACATGCAGCTACCACTACCCTTGGGCCCGTGGCAGTTGAGGAAACAGACTACCGGGTCACATGGGTGCCAGTGGCAGATGCAAGAGCTGCATCTCCCGGAGCCACAGGGGGTTGTGGCATGACTGCACCAACACGTGGCACAACATTGTGCCGAAGTGGCGCACCCCTGCCTCTTCCCCCTCTGCAGCCACCCTGGACACCCTGGAGTCCCCTACTCCCTGGTCACCCCGGCCACGTACCTGACCGCGCCTGCCATGTGGAATATACCCAGCTGAGACGCCCCTCACCTTTCGTTTCCTCCCAACCATGGCACAGATGTAGTAGTGCCGGCACAGATGTAGTATTGCCAATGGGAGGTGTACACGACAATTGTCCTGGGAAATTGGGGTGAAGGGGGTGGGGTACTAGATGTTAACAGCACCCATTCCCCTGCAAGGTTGTATGTGACCCCGGTGATAAAGTGCCGGGTCACGCAATGCTCAGGCACCGCAAAACTGCAGTAAAACCGTGCCCGCAACCCCCGGTAGCCCACGTGTGTGGAGTTAACCTCCTGCAGTATGCGGTGGCACCCAGGGACACAAAAAACACGTACGCGTGGGACACGCAGGCTACTATGACCTCAAAAATGGGTACGCAATACACAGGGGCACCCTCAGTGGGAAAAATAGCATGCACGACTCACTGTCTGACTAGCTTGATAATGAAAAACACGCCAAAAGAAGAGATACATCCATGATCTGCTGTGAAGTTGTGATGGCACGCGAAACAACCAGAAGTAGCAACACATGTCGGTCTCCACGAATGGCACGTACAGCGAACTGCTGGCCCCGCTCACCTTTAACCCGTGCTGAGGGAAACGCCCACGCGCATCACTTCACTTATGCGCTTAGGCCCTTTCCTCGATTTACACAAATTAACATGCGGACGTGCTGTTTTTTCACGTGCTGAATCACTATGCACCCGTGATGAGGGGAACACCTGCGCGTGTTACATCACAGACGCGCTTACGCGCTAAGGGCCTTTCCTCAAATTACATGCTGACGTACTGTTTTTTTCACATGCCAATTCACTCCGTATCAAGTTGGCCACGCGACAACACATGGAAGACCACGCTCCTGCCCAGAAGGCCAAATTACTTCCCCTCAGAGCCCTGAGACGACTCCCACCAGCCATCTGCTGCCTGCCTGCCTGCTGGCCACGTGCCCTGCTATTTGGTGCCTGCACATCAGCCATCTGCAGGGGTCCAGTTGCTGTGACCACCCCTACTGGAACAGAAGATTCCCGACTGAAGTTCCATCGCTCCACAGCCCAGCACCAGGACCCAGTTGCCCACCCACACCTGTCTCGGGGGTTGCCATGTCAGGGGAAACAACATCAGAGACCACTGGCAACCCCCTGCCAGAGAGGCAGAGGGCTACAAGCTTCAGTGCCGCAGAATATCCTGGTGGAGCAAGTCTTCGTGCATTATGATGCCCTCTTCAGAAGACCACGCGCCGACAATGAAGGACAGAAGAGGATCTGGAAGGACATCGTGGCTGCTATCAACGTGGAGGGGGTGGCAGACCGCGACATAGCACACTTCCGGAAGCGCTGGGAGGACTTCAGTTTCAGGACCCTCAGCAAGGCCCGCATGCAGAGGGGTGCCGGGTCCACCTTACCGACAACCGGATGAGGGTCCTGGAACGTATATGCCCAGCGCTCCACCTCCAGGTCCTTGAGAGGCAGACCCGTCTGGAGTTGAGCGGTAAGTGTCCGTGTATTCTGATTGGACGCAGTGCATGTTGAGGTGTGCCAGGAGTGTGCAGCTTGGACATATGTCTGGAAAGGCCCATGTATGGTTGTGCATGTGCAGGGACATGAGCCTGCCGCATGCAAGTCCAGTCATGTGCGAGGCACATCAATGGTGTATGTGTTCAAATGCATGATGCATTAATGCATGTGGGGATGCACACATGTTAGCATTTCTGTGTATGTTCTGTGGCATAGGTTGTGGTGTAACATATCTATGCTGCTTCCACCTTTTTGTATGTGCACGGAATACATGTGCGTGTGTGTGTTTGACATGTGTGTGAATGTGATACGCCATGGATGCATGTGACACAGACATGTGGGAATCCGATTGTCAGATGTGACATAGTTGCCGATGATTACACTGTGACAGGTGGTGGAGATGTACAGATGCATGTATGTCTGGTGGCCTGTATGCATGTGTTCGGCACTCCCCATGTTGCATGTGATGTCAGGCTAACCTTCGGATGTTCATGATGTTGTATGTGTATGGATGCTGCTGCCTGCTGCAACATTCCTGTTCATTTGCGCATGTGTGTGGGTTCAAATGATATGTGTGTTGGGGAGTGTGATGCCATCTGTGAAGTTTGACACTGCCACTCATGTGCAAATGTCATGTGTGTATCAGACCATTCTACAGTGCCCTGATGCCTGTGTTCTGTCTTTCCCTGTCTGCAGCGTCAACTGATGAAGAGGGCGGAGACAATGCTGTGGAGCACAGCGGCAGGGATCCCACCGCCAGCCAGAGACACAAGGCCCAGCTCCCCTCCCAGGTTGTCATCTCTTTGGGGAGTGAGGAGTCTGGTGCCGCATCCGTGGCGGGGAGTTTTACACACGTTTTCGGGCGGGGTATGTGTATTTTGGGGGTGCACAGGGACTTTTACACGTGTTTCCGCTAGCGCGGGCAGGGTACGTTTATTCTGGCGGTACGCAGGGAGTTTTACACTAATTTCCGCGAGCGCGGGCTGGGTACGTGTATTCCAAGGGGTCCGCGGGGACTATTACATGCGTTTTCTCTGGTGCGAGTGGGGTACGTGTATTCCGAGGGGTGCGCGGGGAGTTTTCCATGCATTTTCGTGCTTGGGGGGCTGTATGCTGGTCCACTGGCCTATGCGCCATGTAGGGGATTTGTGCAATGTTTTTGGTGCACGGGCGGGGTTGGGGGAGTTACTGGCGCTGCTGCAGGGTTGCTGTGCCGCTCTGCACCACGGCTGGCCATGGATGTTGAAATCCATGAATATGCTGTGCACTGAAATGGGTTTTGGCGCACGCGGCTGGCGCAGACTTGCGCACAAGCACTCTGTGCGCCAGCCACGTGCGCCAGCCGAGTGTGCCACTTGTGTGCTGAATTCTATGAATTAGCCTCTTAATTACAAAAAAATGAATCAAGTTTGTTTGAGGTTGTTAAAACTACTCCGCTCTGAAAACGACTTGTAGGTCAACTTTTCTTAGTTTAAACAACAAGTGTTTGTTTCATCTGAGTGAAAGATTTGTTCTAAAATCTTGACTGTTGGAATTGTCCAGGAGGTCTTCTCCCCACCGATCAGGCAGGTCCACCAAAGTTCTTCCTCGTGGATTTGTGTTGCGGCCAAGTGCTCCTCCAAATTGGGAGCACTAAAACTACGTGTGCCATGGCACGACAGAAGGAGGTGACGTACTGATTCAGTCTCAGAAACATTGCCACAAAATCTGCAGCTGTTTGTCGTCGAGAGGCCTTTAATCATCAGAATTTCATTGGAGGGCAAAAGGTTCAGCCTTGCTGTTAGGAGAGTGTAGCGAACTCGTCTGCTTGGATGTTTCTTCAAGAAAGGATGGATTTTGTTTAGTTTTCTAGCTATTGACGGTAGGTGTGATGTGAGCTTGTATTTTGTAGCTTTATCTGAAGTAGTGATCCAGTCAGATTCATCCAACCTTGTTTTTGTCTATGTGGGATTTAGAATCAATTTGTCAATCGTGCTTCCGATCAACACAAGTTTGTCTTTGCAGGCCTGTTCACAACGGTTGAGCATTTTGCAGCGACATTGCCGATCTCCGCCCTTATGAGTGTAAATATCGTTGGACTGGACTGGTCCACTATTTTTCTGTAGAACATGATGGTATTCTGCTCCACAATTGCCTCTAAGGAGGACTGGGACAATTCCCGTCTGATTAGGGTAATAGGTGTGGATTTTGGGAGGTTTAGAACAGATCTCCAGTAGAAACTCTCCAGAATAGGCCATATTGTTTTAGGGATGGAAGGTATGGCTTCCCCTCCGTAAGTGATGGTAGGTACTACTTTATTTCTATAGAAGTTTATTGGATTTATGACAACCAGAACAATGATGGGTGGAAGGTTTTGAATAAATCTGAACCACTGGCAATGCTTGGGGCAACCACCCACACTACTGTTTTTTAGGTTGTCTGCACCATTGCAAAAGGGGTCAGCCATGTGTAAATTAGTCAGGTACTGTCACCAATGGTAGCAGCCCAGTCCAAACTGCTAGAAACTGCTTGGCCACATCCCGTCTGCATGGAAACACAGGCTACCCAGACATGTCTTGGCCTTTTTGGGCCTCCTCAGTGAGGCGCAGCTTTGTTCTCTATGATGCAGCGAGCAAGGGACCCACGTGTGGGCACATAGGCAGACAAAGGACAACCAAAAAAGTGATGGGTGGAAAGTTTTGAATAAATCTGAACCACTGGCAATGCTTTGGGCAACCTTCCACACCATTGTGTTTTTAACCTGTCTGCCCCATTGCAAAAGGGTTCCAGCCATATTCAAATTAGTCAGGTACTGCCACCAATTGTAGCAGCCCAGCCTGAAAGGCTAGGCCATGCCACCTCTGCATGGAAACACAAGCAACCCCAAGCATTGGATTTAGACATTGGGAACCATTACACATATTGCGGTATCCCAACAGGATACCAGGAAACTGACCCTACCATCTCTGCCACCTGATATCCCTGTATAACCAGGATATCATGGGCAGCAGAGACACCGGTAAGGTCCCATTACATGGAGTCCAATTGGACTCCATGGGAAGGGATTGACTGAATTTCTGGCACTGGTAACACCATTGCTGGTGATTCTGGCATTTTTTTTGCTGGTAGGGGCCTGAACTACCCAGAGGTCAGGACTGCCAGAAGATCACTGCTCCCGATGTCAAACTTGGGTTTCCATGATCCAGAAAAAATTCTGTGCCAGAATTATCAGCATTTTTTCTGACATTTTTTCCAGACCGGGGATCTCATAACAAGCCCAGTTATTTCAAAAGATTGTTTTGTAAATATGCGTTTCCCTAACAAATAAATATAAGTTTAACTGAAAAATGAAAGCAAGGAGAAGAAATAATAATTTCCAATATCTTTAAAGAAGCAAATAGCAATTAGATAAGGAAGAAGTCATGCCACAAAATTCCATAGATTGCAAGCAGGAAAATATTTTGGTGTAGTCAAGCCCTTCGCTTGCTATTTGGGATGCCTACAGTAGTGGAGCTTGGCAAAGAAAAAAGTAGATATAGAGAGATAGCAATTGGAATTACGGGTATATTGACTCATCTTCTGAAATCTTTCTTAGCAATCAGAGTTAAAGCAGTTGATGCAATGTATCTGCCCCACTCCTGTAATAAACATCTTTAGGACAAAGCGGCATGTGGGATCACAACGCGACATGATCTTCATATGGTTAAAAGAACGGTACATGTGTGGTATGTGTTGGTTTGTATACAGTAGTACAGTATACCAATTTGGATCCATATAGAAGGATACACTATTATGTTATGTATACAGAGTAAAGACATGTTAATAGTATTGAAAATAACACTGAGTGCCCAACTGGTCTTTTGTATTGATTCAAACCCACCTGCAGATGAAAGTGGCATTAGGGAGGATCCACCAGGGGGCGCAGAGATGCACTGACGCATCTGCACTGATCTCCTCCACAGGGCGCTGTTAAAGGGACTTGAGCCCCCCCACAACCCCCAGGAGTGAGGCGCCGACCCCCCCCCGCAGCCTGCGGACACCTCAGGGACCCCGAACGCCCCAACTCCGGTCTTCCGACACGGAGATTTCGCTGAGTTCTGGCACTTGGAGATCGGAGGGAGAGGGAGCCCCGCCTTCTCCCGTCCCGCGGCTCCGCGAGAAGTAACCGAGAGTCGCGGCTGAGCTGGGGCCCAAGAGTGGGTCATACCGCCGCATCGGACACCGCGGTTGATCCTGCATCTCCTGGGAAGTCACGTCGGGACACTGAACGCTGCGGGCGGCCTGCGGCTCTGTACCGGGAAGGAGAGCGAGCCTGGCCTCCCCTGACGGCGGCTGCACACCAGGTAGAGGGAGCTGCGGCCTCCGTGAGGCCCACGTCGGCAGGGGGCTTCTGGGACCATTGACGCCCGGGTGAGGCCACGTAGTGTATTGGGCTGACTTTTCTCCTCTGGGACCACTGCCTGGAGGCGCGAGCTGGGCCCTACGACTTGGACTCCCCCACGGAACACGGGAGGCCCAGGGAGCTGGCATAGGAGCTTACGCAGGGGGCGCGGATGGCGCCATTTTAACTATTGGCCTCCTCTCGGCCTGCAGGGCCATTTTTCATCAGAGGACCCAGGGAGCAGGGGCCCAGCGCTGACCAGGAGAGGGGAACTGGACTCCGAGGACCCCATACGGTACGAGTGTGCCCCAAACCATACATCAACGCCCGGGGCAGGGAGGATCACCCCGGAGCTACCTACCGCGCCTGCTGCTGGGCCCCACTATAGTGTCCACCCTCAGGAGAATATCTCAAGCAGGGGTGTCCCGACGGAAAGCAGGGACGGAGAGTGAAAGACCCTTGCGGGCTGCGGCCTGGAGTTTTGCTGCGAGCTACCCCCCGCCTCAACAGTGAGCACAAAGTTTAGGTCCTATACAGTGAAGACCCCTGGTGCCCCCCCCCCCTGGAGTTGCATGGTGGCCCAGTGATGCAACCCACTTGGTCTGAGACGTTCAGGAGGAGCCCTGGGTGAGCCCATGAACTGGAAGGAATCCCTGCAGAGATTTTGACATCGGATCCCGAGCCCGCCACCCAACCCAGAGATGGCGGCCAGGCTCACCAGGAATTGTCGGATACTAGTATAGTCACTAAAGGTATGGCAGCCCTTCTGGAGGAAATAAGAGGCTTCAGAGCAGACATAGCGGTACGGCTGGACACCCTGGATAAAAAAGTGGACAACATAGATGACAGGGTCCAAATGCTTGAAACAACACAGCCTCGAACGACATTTTTGAGACTCAATTTGACATGCGCTTATCAGAGCTCGAGAGGAGAGAAGAGAAATGCTCCCTAAAGCTCGATGACTTGGAGAATAGGGAACGCCGCTGTAATATGCGCTTTTTGGGCTTTCCTGAGCAGGAGGGAGAAACGCAAATGGACATTATCAAAGCTGTAAATGCGGTGGTGGGAATTCTTTTTGAAGGTGCAAATACGAATGAACCTACTATTGATAGAGCCCACAGAGCGGGTGCGGCTAACAGAGGCCCCAGATCCATCCTCGTACGATTCCATTAGTTCACGGAGAAAAGCAAAATCCTGGAACTGGCACGCAAGAAGGGTCCGGTGGACTGGGAGGGGGCCTGGATTTCGGTGTATCAAGATTTGTCCACCTTCACCCTAGCAAGACGTCGATTGTGCTCTCCGCTAACGAAAATGCTCCAGGCCAAGGGGGTTCGATACAGATGGGGATACCCTTTTTCACTTTCTTTCGAACTGGAGGGATACAAATATGCCCTGGTCACGGAGGATGATATTCGTAGGGTGTCGGGAGAGCTCCTAGATGAACCGAACATGGAGGTCGGAGAGAAAGAGAGTGTAAGAGGACCGGTTGGCCCGGGGGGGACAAAGGCTCCACGCGAGAGACGTAAAGTCCGAGGCCACAGGAAGTTCAGAAGAGTGGCTCCGGCATCCCCGGAACAACCTGACACTTGAGGAACCACAGGACGCTTCACGGTCAAGTTTGTTCTTTATTCTGAACGGGGGGCGCTGTAAGTGTTTACAATCTAAATGCAAGAGAGGGGTGGGGGGGCTCAAGTTGTTGGTAATTGAAGAGTTCAAGAGCCCGGAGGGGGGAGACACTGGTGGCCTGGCTCAGCGACAGGATGAAGCCACTGGATGCCCAGGTGTTCAGGGGGGAAGGGGGATGGGGGAGGATAAAGTTGGGGTTTGTTCAATGGGGTTTAAGCTGGGGCAAGCCAAGTCTTCTGTTTCGTTACGTAACTACAGTTCTATCTTTTGAATACCGCAGGGGGCGGAAATACTGTGGGAGCACTGAAATGAATTGCTTTGTGGAGGGAGATAGGAGCCTTCACCATCGGTTAAATGTACGGGGGCTTAACTCTCCCACTAAAAGGTCGCTGCCGGTGAGGGAATTCTCAAGGCTCCGGCTCCACTTCCTATTTGTGCAAGAAACTCACTGGGTTAGGGGCAAGGAACCGAAGATGAGGGCTAAAACCATTGATCAGATGTACGCAGCGTCTTATTTGGCGAAGAAACGTGGAGTTGCACTACTGGTCTCACCTGGGCCCCATTTTGTACACAAAGCTTAGAGGGCAGACCCGGAAGGGCGATATATCATTGTCAAAGGGGAGGTGAGGGGTCGGCTGTATACCTTGGTTTGTGTATATGCTCTGAACGAGGGGCAAGATAGCTTCTGGGTGGGGATGAGAGAGAAGATTATATCTTTTTCTGAGGGTACTTTATTGGTTGGTGGGGATTTTAACATGGTTCTCAGCCCTGAAAGGGACAGAAGGTCGCCCATCCCGTGTCCTAATCAGCGACTCCATAAAAAACTGGCTGAGGCTTTCCAAACAGTTAACTAAGAGCTGGGCTTGAGCGATACACACCACAGTAGGCGAGGCCATGACCCTGACTTTCCATTTTTCTCAAAAATTCATGCTACATTTTCCCGTATTGATTATATCCTACTGGATTCCACGCTTCGGGGAGAGGTCACGGACTCGGGGGTGGAGGTTGCCCCTTGGACGGACCATGATTTCGTTAGAATAAAAATAGGTATCCCCCCGGCCCCGCCACCTGGCTCCCTATGGAGGTGTAACGATCTCCTACTGCATGACAAAGAAGTACGCCAATCCCTCCTGACAGATATTACAGAATTCTTCTCTATAAATGATAATGGAGAGGTCGGGGTCAAGGGAGCCTGGGAGGCATTAAAGGCAACCATTAGGGGCATTCTCATTGAAACAGGTTCGAGGAAAAAGAAGGAGAGGGGCCATGAGGAGAAACTATTGAAGAAAAAGATAGAGGCCATCCAACCGGGAGGGAAATTAAAAACGGAAATGTTCCCCGGACAATGGGAGGAGCTTCAAAGGCTGCGCTCAAAGTTGGCTGATCTCCAGGTGGGTCAAACAGAAAGAAAACTGTTCTTCTTGAAACAGAAGTATATGGAAAAAGGGGAAAAAGAGGATAAGATATTAGCTTGGAGGCTTCGCGAACTCAGAAACAGTAGAACGGTGAATTCCATCCGCTTGCCGGGAGGGGAATCGACGGTTAGAGATAGTAAAATAGCTGAACAGTTTCGGCTGTATTATGAGCACCTGTACCGCTTGGAGTACGCAGGAGACGGAACCGAGATTAATAACTTCCTGGATTCGCTCCCGATACCCGGTCTCTCTCCCGCAAAAGCTAGTACATTAGAGCTCCCCGTAACATCTGAGGAGATAATAGACACCATATCCTCTTTGAAAAGTGGTACAGCTCCGGGGGATGACGGGTTTACAGTCAAGTTTTACAAGACCTACAGGTCAGCGTTGGCCCCGTTTATGGCTAAGATGTTTAACTCAGCTCTAGTTCAGGGCACCCTTCCACCCTCGATGATGTCTGCTCTGATAGTAGTGCTCCCCAAAGAAGGGAAGGATCCCTCCCTGTGTCAATCATATCGACCTATATCCCTTCTTAACGTGGATGTTAAAATCCTGGCTAAACTTCTAGCGAACAGACTGGCGAAGCTCCTCCCCTCCTTAATACATGGAGACCAGGTAGGCTTCATCCCGGGGTTCGGATAATATACGGAAGACCTTAGACCTCATGCACGAGGCTTCTAGGCAGGGGGTGGAGGGCTACTTGTTGGCATTGGACTCTGAAATGGCCTTCGACCGTGTTGAATGGCCTTATATGGGTAGAGTTCTTCAGAAAATGGGCCTGGGGAAAATTTTTGTGGGTGGGTCTCAGCACTATATAATGGTCCTATAGCAAGAGTTTTGGTCAATGGTGGCACATCAGAACCCCTGGCACTGTCCAGGGGAACCCGGCAGGGCTGCCCCCTTTCACCCCTTCTATATGCCCTGGCAATGGAGCCCCTGGCCATAGCGATTAGAGCGGACCAGGACATTTCTGGGATAAACTGTGAGGACTGCGACTTTAAACTCTCCCTATTTGCTGACGATATCTTGGGTTACCTGACCACCTCCAGGTTTCACTACCCAGGCTGTTCGAGCTTATAAACTATTATGGTACTTTCTCGGGACTTAAGATAAACGCATCCAAGTCTAGCATTATGCCTATGGGTCCGGGGGATCACGATATTGGGAATAGGTCCGAAATATTGGGGGTAAGAATAGAACGAGTATCCACTAGGTATCTGGGTACCTGCATTCCTAGGGACCTTTCACTACTATACCAGAGTAATTTTCCCGAAATTTTGGCCAAGATTAGCAATGATCTCAAGCGATGGACACCACTTACACCTGGTTTGGGCGTATGGTGACTGTAAAAATGAACCTCTTGCCTCGCTTACTGTACCTCTTCGCGGCCCTCCCCGTGGTGATCCCTGACGCCTTTTTTGAGGTTTTACAATCCCGAGTCCTTAAATTTATATGGGACGGGAGGAGAGCAAGAGTCAAGTTCTCCACATTGACCCTTCCGAAATCTCATGGTGGATTTGGCCTCCCTGACTTTAGGCTATACTATAAAGCAGCTCAGCTCCGGGTGATGATGGAACACATGTGGGAAGACATGAGGACATACTGGACATATATCGAAGATATCCACACCCACCCGAAAAAAGTCAGAGATTTCCTATGGGCCTCTCCTAAAGCCCCCCCCCCCCCCGCCCCAGAACACACCCTACATTAGCGGCCCTATGGGCAGCCTGGAAACCAAATAAAGATAACAAAGTACTGTCATCCTGGCCGTCCCCCTTAACGTCACTGTGGGGCCCCCCGATCAATCTAGACACCAGAGGCTTCCGGGATACCCAGGCATGGTCGGACATGGGTCTGGAGAGGATTTCACAATTATACCACGAAGAGGGCTTCATAGACTATGACCAACTGTGTGAGGCATTGGGCGACAAGCCACCCTCGATCTTTGAGTATCTACGCCTAAACGGAATTCTGACTCACCCTCGGTGGGCTGACAACCTTAAACGCCCCCTCACCCCCTTTGAAGATGTAATAGCTAAAAGTGTCTCTCGGAAGGGCTCCCTATCTAAGTTTTACAGTGCACTGATAACGGCTAACCTGGAGGGCAGACAACCCTTCAAGCAAATTTGGGAGGAAAGGCTGGGTGTGACGCTGGATGACCTCACATGGAGGGCAATATTCAAGTCTATATTCACGGGTTCTCTGTATACCGCTGCCAGTGAGCACAGCTTTAAGATCCTCCATTCCTGGCATCGCCCCCCGGCCTCCCTGTCCAGAATGTTTGCAGAGGTATCCCCCTTCTGTCCGAGGTTATGTCTCCAAAGGGGCACGTGGTTCCATATGTGATGGGGCTGTCCGGTTATTCAGGTATACTGGTCGGAACTGCTCAGCTGGATAAAAGACATAGAGGGGTTCTGCCCATCCCTACTCCCCCTGGAAATTCTCCTGGGTACCCCCATGCTGGAGACGGAACAGAACGCATTCCCGAGGGTCATGGGGGCTATGTTGAGGGCGGGGAGGTTAGCGCTGGCCCAAAAGTGGAAAAGTGCTCTAGCACCATCCAAGGAGGAATGGCTTAAGGTCGATTTTCACCTATGAAAAGCTTACAGCAGTGAAAAATGACTCAGTATTGGAATTTACGCAGGAATGGAATGCGGTGCTCCTCCACGATGACTGTGTTTCGATGCGTCTGTAAAAAAAAAAAAAGAAAAAAAATGCTTTACTACGTATTTCATGTAATCATTCCAGCACTAGCCCCAGAGCTAGAGTTTGGCCCTCAGTCTGCCTTGAATCAAGCAGACCCCACGATGTCAATGCTTATAACAACGTACATAGCGATGCCCGAATGTGCTCTCGGCAACTTCATTAACCTGCAAAAACTCAAGACTTGGTATGGAGCAAAGTTGGGGGGGTGGGGAGGGAGGATGGGATTAAAAGATTTAAAAAAATGTTGACACTCTTGTTTGATTGTTATATGGCAGGCGGGGATTGCTGTCGCACCCTACCTTGTATGTGGCATTACTCTGTTCACAATCCATACTTTGAATTGCCAGTTGCTCTGCATGGAATACCTTGCCTTCCATCTTACATGTTACACATCGTTTGCACTGTACAAAAAGCATTCTGAGGTGCTTTGTGCTTAGTTATTGTTTCCTCCTTCTGGGAAAGTCAAAGGCAAATAATTAAGGTTCGTAGGCATTGACCAAGGTCTGTATCAAGAATTATGGATCCAGAACACCGAATTGAGAGCATAGCAAGGGTGTTTAATGATATGTACAGGCTCAAATCCCCGTAAGGCTCGGATGGGATTCTATGAAGCTATCATGATCCACCTAGAGATGGTTCAAGGGGTCTAAAAAAAGAAGGCAGTATACCTGGAGTGATAGCTGGGAACTGTCAAGTTTCCTGTGAGCATATTGAAACATGCTGTCAGAGGATGGAGGAGCAGGACTTGGTCAATCCAGCCAGCATATTTTTGTAGATTGTTGTGGTTTGGAGAAAAAGAGTTGGGGTTCACAGCAAAGGGAAAAGGTCAAACTGCATCTGTCCGTTGTGGCCCGTCCAAGATTGTCGCATCTGAGGGTGGAGCCATTACTGGCAACCCAGATGTGAGGTAAGGAGCTGTCTGTTCCTAAGTAGGTTCATAAACTCATTGAGTTGAGTGAAATAATAATAACCCAGTGCTTTTCTCTGTAATAAAAACATGCATGTATACATGTACTGAATATATCAGATTCAAACATGCATGTCTTTACTTTGCCGTAATGCAACCGCCCAACACAATACAATATGATTGTTTTATAATGTTTTACATTGCATTTAATGGCACATACACTGTAATGCTTTCCAACACATGGTGCATATTTCATACACTCCATTTTGCCCATGAAATATTATTGTGCTGGGATTAAGACTATCATAGTTTCCTTTGGGTGAGTAAAGACTGGTCACTTGGTCTGAAACCACAATACCCTCTACATGTTCCTATATTTGTTTATGTTGTTGCTACCTCAAATTATTGTGCTATGAGCTAGCACTCTCCTCAGTAATGAGAAATCAGAATTGAACTGATATATTCTGAATCTGGACACAGTCTTTAGGTTTTCTCACAGCATGAATAGAAGAGTTATTAAAATGTGTTGGATTATGCACATTTCATACATTTTAATATATCCCTTTTATATGCATATGGTCTGTATTCCAAACTGAATCTGAATCTGTATCTGGTTGTATAATTGCACCAACTATTTCAGAGTTACACATACAAATTTATCTCCCCTGGATTTACCTTGGTGTATCTTATCATGGGGGATTGAAAAAGTGCCAACATCCTAATAGCATTTACTTGCTGAGATTGAGGGGAACATCAGGACTTGAGACTTTGATTAATTAATGTATCTTTTGTGAATAGACATTTTTAAAATGTTAATTTTTGATATACATTATAGTATTTATTTTCATTTTGTTAGCTTGTAGTTCTAACAGCAGAAACCATGTGTTTGAGCGTTTTGATTTAACAAATGTATAAACTGATAAGCTATTCATTTTATTTTTGCTTTTATTTTCTTTGGTATTATGGTTACACAACTAAACTTTAAACACAAGACATTCAATCATTAAAACTTAAATTACTTTTAAAATATGTCTATCAATTCCATAGATAATCATAATAGTGTTGTATCAAAACAAGATTATTATTGGAAATTCTAGTAATACAAAGAAAAGAAACTAACATATTTCAGAAAATCAAAACACATCACATATATATTGTACAAATACATGTCCCATTCTACATAATTTCATAGTATTAATAAAAACCTAAAGTCTAACAACATATTTGTTTATGGATGCGGCCCAATGCAACAGACACATTCTTTATGAAGCTTAATGCTCTGTAATTACAGAGGTTAGGGTCAGGTTAATCATCTACTTCATTTGAAGTTTTACTTAATGTCCACCAGATACAAATGAATGTATTCCCAGTGTGGACTTCCACATTAGCTTAGACAAATAGGAGCATGACAACTTCAATCCTGGAATCCCTTTTGTCTTGTTTTTTTATAGTTTGAAAACAGAACTACTGTCCACGGTAAACGCAGTTGGGACCAATAAGTCCATCAAACTGATGAATAATGGGGACTTAACATTCCTGTTTCCAAAAGAGCTGACCTCTTTATGAACGTACATTTTGAGGTGCACCAACATTCATAGATTATATTCACAGAATGTAAAAGCAACATGCAATATATTGCGCCATGTGTTCTATTCATACATCGCCTAGGCCACGCAAAATGATTCTCACTAACATACACAAACACCTTTGCATTACCTCATTTCATTTTCATTAAAGCTGCTATCATATAATGCTTCTCTGCTTATTTGGTCTTGTTTTGTTAAGCATTAATTACATAATATTTCAGTGTAAGGCCATTCTGAGTTTTCATTATTTATTGGAGAGCATTACATTTGATCAAATAATACAGAACAAATCCCACTCCGCGTCCGCATTTCTTTAAGGAAAAACGTTGGGGACATAGGATTCCCTAAGATCTCTGTTTTTTTCAAGAGTCCCAGTTGAATTGGGAATACAACTGTGCTTTTAAAATATACAGAGTCGTGTAGCACAGTCTTGTGGTCTGTCAGTACCTGCCTGGAACTCTCTGCTCCTGAGTACCTCCAGTCCCCTTTCTTCTTCCATTGAGCTTAAAAGCACCAACAGACTGCGGAGTGGGCCACAGAGTCGTGTAGCAGAGTTTTGTGGTCTTTGGGCTCTGTGGGCTCCGTGGCCAGGCGCCAGACCCTCTGCACAAATTTCAGCTGCTTCCAGCATGCCTGAGATAAAAGAACTGCAGCTTCCTGATCCACGAACAACAGAGTGTTCGAAACGGAACCCTCCAGAAAACTGTGGTAGGTGTCCTACTCCCCACCCTCCCTGCCTACCTGCCACTGCCGAACAACAACATATCGAGGCTTGGCTCCCTTGCTCCCAGTGCTGACTTTCGCCCTACCTGGGTTGCCGTACTCCAACTCCGGCTGCTTCGGATCTCGAGGCGCACCGCGTGCCTGCGGGCGCTCCCTTCACTGTGTTGCTGGATGGTCCTGCCGGCCTGAAGTGTTCCTCGCAGACACGGCCCCCTGAGGAGCCTGCTGTGAGGTCCTTCTGCCCTGCTCCGCCGGGTCGGAGAGCTGCCTGATTGCGCCCGCTGCGACTTGTTGTTGCATTACACAACTTTGTGGTCTACTTTGAATGGACTCGCACACCAGCAGAAACTCTCCAGATCTGCCCCCAATATATCCTGATTGTTTTTGCTATGTGGCTTTGCCCCTTGCAAAACTCTGAATCAGCTGTATAACGCAACAATTATGAATCTGCGAGGCTCTCTCCTGCCTCCTCGCCTCTCACGTGACTTTGGCTCCACCCCCATCATCCTCTGAGTCTAGCAGACGAACTTGACACACTTGGAAAATGCTGTGTCCAGAAGACTGTGGGGGCATGCCCCTTTGATCCTGCGTGACAAGTGCACCCCATTGAAATTTTCGTCATCCCATCTACAATACAGTAATTTTGCCACAAGATGCAAACTTGGTCCAAATTTGCTTTATTTGTCTAACGTCGTGCCTGCGAGACTGCGGGGGCCTTCCCCTTTAATCCAGCACGGTACGTGATCGCCAATCGCCATTCCAATCACCCTCTGTAAATGTGTGTCGCCTGATTAAACCTTATCAAAACTTGAGGTTTTGCCCAAATCTAAGCCATTTGGCTCCCGCCGTGATCAGTGTCGTGCTGCACTTGACTCAACCACCTTTCAGGACTCTTGAGTAAGATCGAGATTGTGGGGATTAGACTCTTCGATCCTGATTGAGGCGCTCTTTCAATTTTTTTTTCCTTATAACCTCTGCGAAGCACTCCATTTAACCTTGCTTCCCAACTGTGATCCAGAGTTTGGACTTGCATAGCATCATGAACCCCCATTTTTGAAAGCTAGTGAGATCAAGAGCCCGCTTGGGAGAGTGTGGAGACCCATCTGCTCCCCCATATTGTGCGCTGCAATTCCTTCAAATCTGTCCCACTTTCTGACATAACAAACCAACGACATTCTACTAAACTTCTTGTCTTTGAAAGAAATTACCAGATGACGTCCCGATCAAACTCGCACCCCCCCTTAGGACAAGAATCTACCCCTACACACAAATCTGGTCCTAGAACCAGACAACAAGGGAAATGCGACCAGAAAAAAAAAACTATTGCCTCTAACTCCTCATTTCAACCAACAATAGAGCAAGCCTTTCTTATGTCATTGTGCAAAAAAGATCGACAAGCGAGCATACATCAGCCCGCACAACATCTGCCTATAATTTTACCAACATCATCCCCACAGAGACCGGACCTTACCCAAGAAATGGATGATATTACGGCTCACCCTCTTCCGATTAAAGATCCTGAACCCTTGCGTAGTGTACCCGATGTCTCTGAAGGGATGAGTCAAAAGATCTCCCACCCTCGAAATAACGATCCAAACAGAATGGTTTCCCCTTCTTCCAGCTCGATAAATTCTCTAGATGACCGAGTAATTCTGTGAATATTATTACTGTTGATCCCCCCCTTTCTCCGAATATTGTCATTGAGCGGAGACTCTCACCTACCAACCCTCATTCTGCGGTGTCGCCGAAAAACAGCTGAAAAACATAAAAATACGAGGAGACTCTGTGACAGAGATGCCGCTCAAGACCGCACAAGGCTCCCAACAAACAGAGCAGGCTATTGAATCTAACCTGGCTCTTCTATCTAAGACAATAGCTGGCAGATTCTTAAAAGACACCATTCCTAAAACAGATGAGGCCAAACAAGCCAAACTGAGATGGTTTAAGTCTTACTCCATGAGAAGTCTGCAAAAAACTACAAAGGTAAGAGGCGCACACCAACCAAACACTAGAGCGGCACGGCTATCGCTTGACATCACTGAAATTGAGTCACTCATGACCAACATTGAAAAAAGGAAAGAGGTTTTTGGGGACTTACACTTCAACAGACTAAACAAGCTTCCATCTACATCCATGGTGGCCCTAAGAAGCCCACACTTCCCCGACAAGCACTCTCCAAATAAAGCTCAGAATGCATACCCACCATTCAGTGATAGAGAGCCAATAATAAAGAAATTCATGTTTGAACATGAAGAAGATGATCCCTCGTGCCCCACTTATCTTGAGACAACAAGAGAACGCCACTGCTCATGAATCATACAGGAGCAACTCACAACCAATAAATGTCAATGTGAAACCCCTGAAGAGGTACCCCTCCAAAGGATCCCAACCACCATGGTCGAGCTCCAAAATATACTTATAGTAATCACTACACAAACCATGCTTCCATTCTGCAAGTTATACGAAGCTTCCAACGAGAGCAGCAAAGATCAAGCAACCTTTTTAGCGTTATTTCACACCAAACAGATCCATCTGGAGAACTTCATTGCCACAATAGAAAAATGTTTGGACCGTGAAGAGCAGAACTTTCTCATCAGTGGCAAACAAGACTACTGGATATGGCAGCTGCAGATAGAGCAGATAAAGTCCTACTTACCTCTACTATGATGACTCTGATGAAGACACATCCTCTGCCACTATCCAAGCCTCCTACGATACCGATCCCAGCAAACCCGAAGACTCATGAAACGCCTACTGCGACAAAAGTACAGAACTCTAATGATAATACTGTTTCCCTCCCTGCTCAACCACAATCTCTCCCTGTGATATATGCATAAACTATACCCTTCATGAAACCTTCTGACACTTTCCTTATCCTCTCAAATAAAAAATTACACAACGAAATCTCATCTGCTAAACAGATCCCTAAACCTAAAAACAAAAGAAAAATGGGCACCAAACAAACGGGCACGCGATCCTTCCTAAGAAACGTAATCACGCCCACAGATAATAACCCAACTCAGCCTCCCAATCCCTGCATTACAAACAGGAAAAAAGAAAGAGCCTTGAAAATTGTGCCCAGCACCACCTACCTTCACCCACTATGTCCCACCCAAAGCTGTTCTACCGAAACTGAAATTCAAACAGAGGATCTCCTCAATCTTACAATACACATGGGTCCTCTGGAGAGCCCTGAGGTCTCTCCCCCCAATGATTCAGTACTAATAATACTGGATGAATATGTAATCGATTCATCGAAGGAGAACAATGGCCCAAACCTTTCTTGCGAAACTATATCAGATTCGCCTTCTTCCTATTCTGGCGACATCACTTGTATCTCAGACGCTCCGTCAAACTATTCTAGCGATACAACAAGAACATCTGAAGAGCCTGACAGGACCCCAGACCACGAGATTGCAATGACAGATCCACCAACCTACCCACCTTCTCATGGGCAACCCCTGCGAAGGGGCGATACATGGAAACCTCACTCTTCTGATGTATATCGATTACCCCAGTTTGTGGACCGATGGCAGAAAGAACAGACCTACTCACTTCAGATGACGTGTGTCGACCACAGAAGAGATCCTATCACCCTCAACAGGAGAAATCTCTTAAGTCTTTACATGCCATACCGCAACTAAACTCAATACAATCACAAGAAATCAAGACCATACTTTTTGTTGATGACCAACCCTTAGATAAGATTCAGATAGAATTTTATACCCAAGATACAATGAACCGAATTATACAGATGACCACACCATTATTATCACTAGGTTTCACATGTTCACAAATACTGGGATCACCAGAAGACGATCGGTAATGCAATCGCCCAGCTACACAACCTGCAGCAGCACCTGACGATCATAAATGGAAACATCATGACAGATTGCTGAGAACAAAAAACAACAGGAACCTTTTAGACGGCAACCGAACAATCGCCATACCATATGTCCATCGTTTCGAGAGCCAGACTTACTTACAGTCTCCCTTCTGGCGTGAGTACGAAGTTGACTCTCCATTTCAACCCAATGAGCCAGCCTACCACTCATAACCACTAACTTCATCCCAAACTATTGGCTAGATACCGTGATCATGGAACACGAGAGGACATTCCCATTTGTTTGACTCACCTGTCCCGGAACTTCAACCCTGTCAAGTAATTTGACTTCAAGAAACTTGGCTCACCAAACCGCCGACTTGTGATGGATATATAACTGTGCTTAACCCACCCCTGCAAGGTGCCGGGGACGTGCCTCCTCTGGCCTAATGACACTAATTAAGATTACTCCAGCCTGGAGCTTTTTTGAAACAGAGAACATCAACCCATGGACCCAATTCACTTTGATCAAGATTTCAAAACCAATCAACTCGGCCTATATAAGTCAACAGAATAGCCCTACCGTTAGTTTGATTGCAATTATAAATGTGTATTGGAATCCAGCAGCAATAAATGACAACAACTTCCTGGATGGCGTCTTTTTACCATCGATAGACTCAACGTGAGATTCCTCAATATCGACTTCATCATCTGTGGGGACCTTAATATCCATCTCTTTACTTCTACTGGTCTCCTCAAACCTCCTGATGATTTGACAATCAGAGCCCTCTGTTGGTCTAAAGAAATTACCACGAGAAACCTGATTCTAATGACCCACCCTTGCGACGAACACAAGTTGCTGATTGCCACCTGGTCTTGCTGAAACACCACAGCAATCATCGATTACATTTACCTTTCACCAACTTTGCATAATTTGATACTGGAATATACAATCCAACCATCTGCTACGAGTGACCATTCTATGCTCATCCTGCGTGGCATCGGAATGTGTGATCAGAACATGATTCCAGCTCCACCTTTAGAACTTACAGGAACAACCACCAGACTAAGACTTAGTTTAAACATCAAATCTTCCTGCCGCAGACTTTCTGTCAAACCAACATGCCAGATGAAGAAAAGCTAAATTACGATTGGATGCTGATCCCCTTCCAGATCAACGCCACTACAGCAGAAAAGCCTGTTCACCAGCATCATTATAATCCTGAGCTAACAAATAAAAAGAAAATCCTCCGGCAACACCTCCGTAAATGGAGAAAGACTCTCATGTCCGAAAATCTGCAAAATATGAAAAAAGCAAAACAAGCTTTCAGAAATTGGAAAAAAACCCATGAGATGTCTTTGCAACAAACAAATGCTGAAACCATGCTTCTAACGCTCAAAAATAAGAACTTGAGGAATCTGTGGAATTCGCTAAACCATGACTCCAATCACCAACACCTGATGATCTCCAATGTCTCGGAACAAAAATGAATCTCACACTTCTCTAACCTGTATAAATCCCAGCGCCAAGAAGAAACCTCGGCAGAACTAATCCCCTCGAATCAATGGACCATTCTTTGGGATAAACATCATTTCCAACAGATGATCAAAAAACTCAGTGGGCCTCATTATAACTCAGGCGGTCCGGAAATAACGGTGGCGGTAAACCCGCCGCCACCGTTGTTTCCAGACTGCCTGATCCCAACTCCTGCAGGCGGGAGGTGATGTTCCCGCCAGGTCTGACCTGGCGGGATTAACACCGCCCGTCTGCAGGCAGCCGAGGAAACACCGGCAGCATTACGAGATGCTGCCGGCGTTTCCATGATCCCCATTCCCATCGAGTCCCATAGGACTCGATGGGAATGGGGATTAACACCATTCCGCCTCCGTGATTCCTGGAAAACCGGGGTTGTAATGCCCTGGTGATTCCGGGAATAACAGAGGCGGAATGGTAATACGAGTCTGGCGGTAACCAGGCGGTTTTACCACCACGGTTACCGCCAGCCTCGTAATGAGGCCCAATGCCTCTCGTGCCCCTGGCCCGATGGCCTGCCTAATGCCATTCTGAAACAGGCTCTGGAGACTTGGGCAAACTTAATGAACATTATTGTGACCTTAATCAATAAACTAAAATTGATACCAGAGACTTGGACTAGAGCAGTGCTGATCCCGATCTATAAACAAGGTGACAGAGATAATCCATCTAACTTTAGACCTATTGCTCTCCTAGATACACTGGGAAAATTGTTTGGGACATACCTCCTTCACAAACTGACTGCATGGGCCAAAGAAACAAACCACTTCGATGCTCGACAAACACGCTTCACGCCAAATGTGGGCACACATGTGAATCTTCTGATTCTAAATGTAATAAAGCATGAAAACCTAAGAAACAACTCTCAAGTATATGTCGCCTTCATAGACCTCCAAATGGCATCTGACGCCATAAATAGGAACAAACTCTGGCAAAAACCTGCAAAATGGAAATGTCCACTAGAGATCAGCGAACCCATCGAGCTACTCTACTCCAATACGTCTGTCACCATCAGATTAACAAAAGAAGGACTACCTACAGGCGAAATAAGAACACACAATGGCCTAAAGCAGGGATGCCCCTTCGCTGCAACTTTGTATAATTTATACACTGCTGATTATTTCACCCACATCAAATCTGACTCACTTAACCCACCAGAAATCAATTCCTTTCCGATTGCCTACCTCATGTATGCTGACGACATTGTACTTCTGGATAAAACTCCATTAGGCTTACAAGAGAACCTGCTGATGACAGAAACATACATGAACACCAACGAGTTGCAGATCAATGTCAAAAACCCAAAATAATGACATTAACCTAACATCAAACTACAAACACCCGACTTAGACTTACAAATTTCATCATGGCGAACAAACCACTTGAAGTAGTTACAACTTTCAAATAGCTTGGTGTACTAATTAATCAGCAGAAGGCTGGAATAGCTTGGGTGGCTTTAATGGAAGGTAAGATCCAAAGGTTAGCCAGACAAGGAGTGATGTTACAAATACGCTATTGCAAATTCTCCCTAAAATCCATCCTGGTGTTCTACCGTCAAAAGGTCATTCCCATCATTACCTACGGGAGTGATGCCATGATTATAGCAACAGAAGTAAACTGGCAAACCTTAGAATCAGCTTTCTGGTGAAAGATTCTGAACATTCCAAAAAGTTTTCCCATGGTCAGAATACAGTTTGAAGTGGCCCTACAATCCCTCTCCTCGATTGTATGTTGGAAGCAGATGGACCTCTTGCGCAAGCTGGTAATTGAAAACCAAAATCCAATCCCGGCTCTTCATATTCTACGAGAGACCCCGCATGCCATGAACAACACTATGCTGAAAATGTGGAAAGCCACCTTATTCTAACAAATGGCGAAAGAAGACATAACAATAGAAATGCTTACCAACCGCCCTCAGCGCGTGAAGCTAAAAATGCAGCAAAACGACTCGGCTAAAACATCTGCAGAAAAACAAAGATACTCCATAAACCTACAATGCTCGATTGACATCCGCGCAATTCACGAACTCCCGCAATATATGGCACTTTTCCCAGATCCAATCGTCCGTACTGCTTTCATGAAAATCCATCTGAACACCTATCCAACCAGACAAAGACTAGCTAATATTCGACAAATACCCATGAAGGATCAATTCTGCCGCTTCTGCTTGGACAAAAACACACCTGAAACCTTGAAACATCTCATTATGATCTACCCAGCCCTTGCCGATAAGAGAATTCTATTTGGCAATTTATTTAAGATTTCTAAACAGCAAGAAGAAGGAGAGACCAGATGGCTGGAGATCTTAAGAGGCCAAGACAAGAAACTGATCTATACAGTTGTCCATTTTCTTGCGGACATCCTTGAGTATCCAAAAGAACCAAATTCGTAAATTGTACATTGTAGAAACTCGCTCTTTTGCAATAAGTTTATGCTATGTTACTATTAAGATGGGATATAATTTAGCCAAATGAAAAGTTTCTGTTTAAACTAAATCATTTTAAATAAAAATAATAAAAAAAAATATATATATATATATATATATATATATATATTAAAAGTTCGCTCATGGATGTGATGAGGTCATATTTTATTTTGTGCGGGATTGCTCCATCCTAGGTCAGCTTTATTTCTTCTTTGTGTGTTTCTAGTTTGGCCTTACTGTTGGCCTTTCTGTCCCTCATCACACAATGGGACTGTAGCTTTTTCCTTTCGTTGGGGGTGTCTCCCATCTGGAAATATGTTCAGGCTATTTGAACAAAGAGAGAGAGATGTAGAAAGGCTGGTTTAGTATAAAAGATATATAAAGAGGATGTTTCTGCTTCCTACTCTCCATTTTATTTATTTATTCTTGAATACATTTTACCACTATAATTGAATTAATACAATCCAGGCACCCTTTCAACTGAAAATACTTCCTACCATTATAATGCAGATGATTGTCTTCTTTAGAGTCTGCATCAGCTATGGGCTCAGATGATGAGTGATATAGAGATGGCAGGTCTTCAGCTGGTTAATATGTACCTATTATTTGCCTGCCTGAACTGCTTTTGGTATTTTCAATGTGTATGTAACTGTGGATATATTGTCTATAATATCAACAGCTCATTTACAAAAAGGTAGAGAAGTATGTACCTTAGAATGGTTACTTTGGGGGTTATAGAGGTAGACTTGGTCCTCTATTTCCTATTGTCTTTTTGAGTTCTTAAAGTCATAGTATGTCTTCATATTGAATTCAGATTTCATCAGGTTTTTTGTTTAATTTTTGGGCATAAGCAAATGCATTTTGAAGATGCTTTCAAAGATTTTGAATGTATTCATAAGTAGTAGAGTCATTAATCAACTTCTGTTCCTGATTTCGGTATAAAAGATGCTGAGGTAATACCATTATTCTACCAGTCATGAGTTCAAAAGGAACCTGTAGAGGAGAAGCCAAATGCCTCTACCAGAAGTCCCACCCCTAATCTGCCTATATGTTGGAAAACGGAAATTGCGACATGCACAACGGCAGTAACCTATACCGCAAAAGATCTTTGAAACAAGGTATCCATTGAGAAAGCCCTATAAAATGTATCCACAGAGAGATGATGGTCTCTTAAGAGAGACCCCTGAAGATGTGTGAAACATATGAAAGAGAAGATGGGTGGCATCACATGAGGTGAAGATGATACACTAAGAAGAATGGTCAAAGAAGAGAATGTATAGACCTTATGGAATCTGATGACGAAATAAAGAATGGAGTAACCTTTCATGTGCAGAATGAAGATTGCACATGCAAAGAGCACTGAAGAAAACATAAGCCATTTTATAACAGATGCTGCAACGCAAGTAGACTAAGCAATCATGAATGCTGGCTATTCGTAGGGAATAGACTGCAGGCGTTGCCACCACTATAGCTTTACTCATTGTCTTGGCCCTGTCTTGGCCATACCCTGTAATGCACTGCACTTTTCATTCAGGCCTCATCTATCACTCACAATCTCCCATGGTGCATTGTACCTTAAGTCCCCTATCCTTCCAGTCATTTATCTCACCTTAGATATCCTGCCTGTTGACACACTTACATAGCCCCTGCCCCATATTTTAGCATATGCCACTATGTTCCTGCAACACACACTTTACTGTGATAATCACCTCACACCATGCCTTATTCCTACGTTAGTATTCCTGACCTGGACTCTCACCATACACCTTAGTGCTACACCTTCAGAATTCACACATGCTCAAACCTACACTCACTCAATGCTTCCATGTGTTACTCACCCAGGGCACATCATGCCTCCTAACCTGTGTGGACAACTGCACACTTTTGCCATGCCTAATATTTCACACCCTATCCCAACCTAACCAAGGCCCTATCACCACTCATTGCCAACCCTTACCTCAACTCACCAGCCCTCTGGTTATAACACATCTACTAAACCCACTCCTAACCAACCATGCACCGTACATAATAGGAACCTTAGACTTGGCTCCAGATTCCCGCATGCCCTCCAGCGCCACCCTTCCTCTACCATGCATTCAAACCATGTATTACACACTGCAATGGCCTTTGCCACTCCACCACCAACCATCACAAGAACATCAAACTAAATACCAGTATCCCCACCCCGCAAATAACCTCTATCAAAGGAGCACTAATCAATGCTAGGTACCTCACTGCTTATGCGTTTGACATGGCCGATCTGATCACAACACATGACCTCGACTTCATCGCCATTATGGAAACATGGCTACATGTAGCCTCAGGACCACTGCTTTCATTGGCCATCCCTACAGGGTATAGCATCATCAGAAGTGATCGCAACACTAGTCAAAATAAAGGAGGTGGTATTGCCTTCATACACAAAAATTCCATTAGCCTTTGTATCACACCCACCCAACAAATTCCATCAGCGTAGCTACTTTCAGTGAAACTAGCCATGTCACCTAACCACACCATCACACTTCTCCTTATCTACATGCCTCCGAGACCTATATCTACATTTGCAGAAGACATCTCTTACATCCTCGCGGACAATACAAAAACTAAATCGCAAATTATCATATTAGGTGATTTTAACCTTGGTTTCTAATATCCTAATGATGCCACAGCTCGAGATATCACTAATTCACTCTCAAACCTAGGCTTTACTCAACGTATCAGGGAACCTACACACATCAAGGGCAGAACTCTTGACTGGTTAGTAGACTTAAATTGCGAAATCAATATTGAATCTAACCAACGGTGTGCCTGGACTGATCACCACTTGATTACTTTCAACATGCTAGCTAACAACATTTGTGCTACGCAGGACATCGTCCCCACAAATTGCGCAAGAAATAAGAGAGACATAACATGCGAAAAATTCCTCCCACTTCTCCTTCCAGCTCTCAATGAACTCTCCCCCTCATGCACCGATCCAACTGTTTTGGTAGACACGTTTAACCAGACTATGCTGAAAGCTCTCAACCTTATTGCACCTATTAAATCTAGGAAACCCAAACCACATGCTCAACTCAACTCTTGGTTTACACCGCAGTTGAGAGTCCTACGTAAAGAAAAATGTAATTTAGAAGTGTGCTGGAAAAGCAATCCTACGGAAAAGGATTAAGGCTAGCCTGGCTTTAGCCTCCTTGAACTATAAAGATGCAATCCTCCATGCCAAAAAAGACACATACAATAAGCGTACCCTACAACCTGAATCAAACACTAAGGAATTGTTCAAGATTCTAAAAGAACTGAAATCCCCCTCAGCCCCTTTAGATACTTGTATTAACAATAGCACATGGTGTGCCAATATACAAAAAGCGCTCCTTGGTAAAATAGCCACACTCCAAGACAAAATTAATGGTAAAAGAATGTGCCTCCAGATTGACTCTCAATGCAATTCCCAGCATGACAGATCCAATCCTAGCACTCACACACATAAACCATTAAGTTTTACACATCTCTTGACTACTCCGGTTGAAAATATCATCAACAATCTCAAACCCTCCAATTGCTAGGGTGATTCATGACCAGCCCCTATTATCAAGGAGGCATCACACAAACTAGCCCCCTTCATTACCGCCTAACACTGGTATTGTCCCAGATAACTTAAAGGATGCTTGGGTTATCCCGCTTCTTAACAAACCTTCACTGGATGCAACCATACCTACTAACTATAGGCCTATCACTACTGTGCCTTTCCTGCTTAAAATTTTGGATCGTGCAGCCTACCTGCAGATCCAAGACTACCTGGAAACGAACAAACTTCTAGGCCTTAGACAATCAGGCTTTCGCCCCCGTCATGGAACCGAAACTGCCCTTATCAACCTTAAAACCCAAATTGAATACTTGAAAGACAAGGGGAAGCTGGCCTTATTACTCTTTTTAGATTTATCGGCAGCTTTCGACTTGGTAAACCACCAAACCCTTTGTCGACACCTTAAATTAGCTGCACATTTCTCAGACAAAGCTATCTCAAGGATCAGCTCATTCTTGGATAACAGATCCATGAGGGTCTTCTCCCCCACTGCTGCCGCTGAACCCTCACCATTCCCTGCGTAGTACCCCAAAGATCGTGCGTCCCCGCCACACTCTACAATGTGTTTACAAAACTACTATTTGATATTTTGGATTATCTGGGTGTCAGCTACACTGGTTACGCAGACGACACCCAGATACTCATTCCCATTACCGGGGACCACACAGCTGACACACTAGCCATAAATATCATCTACCAAGTCATCCAAGCCTGGATGGCTCAACACAAACTCTGCCTCAATGACAAAAAGACAGAGCTCCTCATTTTAGGCTCTCATCACAGACTTAACAAACTAGACCCCTCTTTCAAATCCTTGGTCACTGATGGGAATACTATTAAAGTGTCAAGGGATACCAAAGCTTTAGGTATCTACCTTGACTCTACTCTATCCCTCACTAGACAAACTAACGCAGTATCTTCAGCCTCTTCCTACACTTGCAAGTTCATAACAGCCTGCCGACCATTCCTTACACCAGCGAACTGTACCACACTAGCCAGGACTTTGGTCATGTCGAAAATCGACTATGTAACGCCCTTAATCTAGGTACTAACCAATGCAATTTTAACAAGTTACAGGTTATACAGAACAATGCCATTAGAGCTGCATTAATCATACCCAGGAATCAGCACATATTTGACACTAGACTGAGCCTTCGCTGGATTCCAGTATCACAAAGAGTTTCACTCAAAACAGTTGATCTGACACACAAATGCCTCGCCAACCAAGCGCCTAACTACCTGGCTTGTAGATTTGCCTACCACACCTCCAACCGACATCTCAGAAACGCACAGGCCAACTGTCTTTCCATACCTCGCTACAAGCTGCAGAGATCAGGGGGGGCTAGCTTCCCAGTCCTTGCTGCAAACCTATTGAACTCACGTCCTAACCCTCTTAGAGCTGAACTCATGGCTGACTGTCCAGGAACTATCCTGGCACTAACCAGCCCTTTAGCCACCACCCCGTTCTCTCTGCCTCATTTTGTAAAGTTGCTTGTGTATATAAATTAATTTGTAAATTTGTTTACTTACTTGTACATACCCTGCGCCAGGGATTGGCCCTGTTTTTGCCACCTTTTGTTCTTTAGACTATGTATAGGACTGTAACTTATGTTTCTCCATTTACACTTTGTATTTCTATGTATGTTATGCTGATTTCACTATGTCATGCAACCTAAGATATGCGCCCAGATGCCCGAGGGCCAGGTGTGCTATATATAAATAAAACATATATATACATGTTTAGAATCTGGATATTCAATGTCACAATTTTTGTAAGCCAGCACCCATGAAATAGAAGGTCTGAAAATATGGTGCAGCAGAGAAAACAGTTGAAAATCGAGGAAGGATCGAGAAGACTGTCTGGCTGAGTGTCAAGGGTTGGGGCATCCAAGAACTGGTTATCTATTCAAGGGGATACAAAGAACTTGAGAAGTGAGGCAAGCTCTTGTTAAGGTGCAATGGAAAGACACGATGAGTGACAAGTTTTAATCATTTAATTTCATTAAATGCAAAGAAGGAGCTAAAACACGGTCTACTGTCACAAGAGGTAGATGGAAACAAACATGGGCAAGCAGCACCGAGTCTTGAAGATAAGAACATGCTCGAACTCCCTTCTATTCTCAGGAGCAGTGATACTTTTTAAGACCAAGGTCAAAGACAATTCAAATGGCAGAAGGCATGGGTGATGATGGAGGATGGGCTAATTGGGTGGGAGGTATGGTCAAGTCCACCCATCAGCACCTGGGGTAACAGCTTGTGTGCTGCTAGCGAGTCAAATATTCCAGAAGAGTACAAGCATGCCAACCAATTATAGAGGGCCATATATTGAAGAGCCTTATAGTTTGAGAGCCAATGTTGTGTCGGGTATCTAAAAAAATTTTGAGGATGACTTGCACAAGGGGTGGGCATAAGTTGTCCACGTGACTATAGAGACCCAATCACAATACGATCCCCTACAGAAAGTATACTTGGATGTTCCCCGTAGACCAAACACAATCCTAAATAAGTTTTCTTAGTTTGCCAGGTAGTATGGCATCATGTATGATGTGTTTTCGCTATAAAAGTGTTATTTGTTATGTGATGCATTGAGATTATGATGTAAGACGTCCGTTGATGTCCGTTGTACTCCCTGTTTTAGACAATTGAGAATAAAACTGTTTACTTTTGCCAACTTCCTGAGTCGTTCTTGTTATTGGTGTAAGAGTTATACTGTATCCCCATCCATGTAACAATGCGCTACCTCATTTAAAAGGGCCTAACTGTTCACGTGGTAGCATGTCGGATGGTTCAAGACCCACTGATTAAGTAGAAGTCCAGTATTTTGGCTGATCAAGCACCCTTCGCTATCTAGCCGGTAGATCGCAGGGTTTCCTGTGGAGAGCGGCCGACATAGAATTCTTGCAAGGAAAATCGAAAAGGTGAGAGGGGTCCCTCTTTGACGAAATCCCTCCTGGTTTCCACAGGTGCTTTGCAGACGGAAGGCAAAAGTGGTCAATTGGAGAGGGCACTCGATACCGAAGCCTCGAGCTGAATGAGCAAATGGTGAGTAGACTGAGGGCAATGGCAAATTGTGGGGATGGGATTGTTGTAGTTTAGAAAAGGTAACAGGGTTGATTATAAAAGTCATGAAGAGCATTTTTACGTGTAAATAAGAGAAGAGAGATAAGGCCCGGTATTCCTAGCTCAAGGAGTTTTAGAAGAAATCATCTCACACCCCAATCGGGATACAATAGGTGGCACATAAGGTTTATGTTAGGAGATGATTTAAACTCTAGTTAGACTGTTTTAGGGGTCAGATGATGAAGATGAGTAGCATGGTTTAAATGTAAAAGAGTCGACTAGTCTATCTGTGTGTTTTGTAATTGAAAAAAGGTATCGAAGAACGAAAAAAATAAGTTGTGTAATTTGAAGTAAAGATAAAAAGTTATTGCCTATTTAAGGTCATTTTCGGCACCAACCAAGAAGTAGGTTGAGGTAATTAAGAACAGAAGTGTTGAGCAGCGAGTGTTGGAGCATGCTCATATTTGTTGTTTTTATAAAGGTATCAGTGTAAAACACTGGTAAGTATTGACAGTCAATTGAGACTCGTCACAATCGGAGATATTACTCCTCTGATGCACCTATGCAAGGCAATGCCAAAGCACATGCCCAAGCTCAAACAGTACAGTGCGGAGTGGGTAAAGGGCACAGTAGAACAAATGTTTATGCCATGAGCGCAAGGGGGATTGCTGTCAATAGTGGTATTGCAACACATGACCACATACTTGCACGCTGCATGCACAGGGAAGAAATTGGAGAAGAGGTTCGCTATTTTAGAGCTTTGGAAGATGTACCAAGTTGAAAGAGAGGATCCACCGACTGAGGAGTGGATGCTTACTCAGTGCCGGTAGGTAGGTGTTGAGCCTTCTGCTCCCGTTACCTCACCAGAAGTGAATGGCAAAAGTACAAAAGACGTAGTATTGTGTCCGTTAAAGGAACTGAAATCGGCAACAGGGTATCATAATCCGATATATGAACTGCCTGCTTATAGCAGTGACGATAGTCTAGAAGAGACCAAAAGAAAGGAGGAGATCTTTAAGATCATGCAGAACAAGGAGGAGAAAAGTGAGCGATCGAATATGACAACACACTTAGAACGAGAGATTAAGAGATGAAAAGGAGAGAAGGATAAAGCTTATGAGGTAACGCTTGTACAGAACAAATGGATGGGAGGACAGATATTACTCAAGCTCAATGGGAAAAGTATTGAGGAAGTCAGGCTAAGTTAAGATCAAGACGAACAGAACAGAAAAGACAGAGAATGGGAAAAGAGATTGAAAGAGGATGAACACAAGGGAAAGAGCAGGCAGAGGCGAGAACAAATATATCAGGAAGAGCAGCAAAAGAAAGAAGAAAGGCCGTAGGAGCAAGGAACATATGACAACTGGCACTGAGCAATCAAAGAACGAGATAAGCAAGAAAGGAAAAGAGAAAACGAGGAAGTGCAGAAATTAAGGGATAAAAGGATACAGAGATGAAAAGAAGAAGAAGAGCAAAGAGCAAACGAAAGAAGAGAGGAGAAAAGACAAGAAGAGGTAAGAGTTAGATGGGATGCGAGAAAGAGAAGAGAATTAGATGAAGAATTGGAATGAAAAAGGAGACATCGAGGGCGCGATATTGATCGCATTCAGAAGGAGTTAATGGAACCGAGTCCAGTAATACAATGGGGCAATATAGAGTAGTTTCTTCCGTTAAAGGAGGCAATGCCAGGGCCATCAAGAGTAGCCCTGGAAGAGAATTTTGACATAGGGAGCATTGGAGATAGGAGTGATAAGAACTATCAAGACTTAAGAGACGGTAGCAAATCACAAAGCCAAGAGAAGGGAGCTCGATACCTGGTCTTCCAATAACGAAGCGAAGAAAGAGACCCGTTTAGTCTTGAGCATAGACTTTGTCCTTAGACAGGCTGACTTTAGATAAGGGTGAAGGGGATGAGAGCCATACCAGTTGGGGGCTAGATATGATAGACGAAGACAGAGAAACCTTCCGTGGGAGGAGGGAGGAAGTGCATGCAGCCCCAAGGGATGCCTGAAGACAGAAAAGGAAGTAAGATGGTCTGATTTAGAGCAACCTAAGGATAGAACGCCAGATCCTGTAGAATATCCAGAGCATCCTAGAGGACGATCTGATGGCGAGAAGGGAGAGTCACTGCCATATGTGAGCAGGCTGAGGTCATTGCCAGGTAGAAGGCGATCAGGAACCATTGTCCCCACTATGGATAGGCAGACGATGGGAGCTGATTGCGGATTGGGATTCACACATTTCCCTTTATTGGAGAAAGGAGGGGCCAGACCACAGTATATTCCTTGGTCACAAATGGATAAGGATACTTTAAGATGCAAACTCCCTAATGTAATGGCAGGTGTGGGAAAATGGATTTATGAATTAGAGAAAATAACAGTGGGAAATACTTTGCTGGATTCTTGAAACTCACAGTCCGTGGGGAAAAACAGTGGCAGTATTTTACCATATTTCATGTCAGGGTATTCCTGAGCAGGTACAGAGGCAGCTCAAGAAACTAGTGCGAATGGAAGTGAAGCCATGGGCAGGGATACAGTTGATTATAGTGCATCACTGTCAGCTGTTACAGGAGAAAAATAGGAAGAAGGAAGATGCTAGAAAACTTGAGGAAGAAAAGTTAGTTCAGAAGAAATTGTTAAAATATGCAATAGAAGGGGCAGTATTGACAAGTGAAGAAGGACTGGAAATGCAGAAAGCAGTGGGTGCATCACAGGCAAATAATCAGAGCCAAGGATGGAATGGATTTGTGCCACGAAGCAGAGGAATTGGACATAGAGGAAGGATATAGAGAATAGTCAAAGTGGTTTTCAGAATATGCAGAATGATAATTAGAATGTGCAAGGAGGATTTAAGCAAGGGGGACTAGTCAGAAGGGCTCCTCCTGTATGTTGGACATGTTGGATTCCGGGGCACATTGCACACTTATGTGGGAGCCAAAGTATTTACAGAATGGGCAATTCTCAAGAGGGGGGGTCGGCTTATCCTCCACCATATAGCTAGGGATGGGTTTGCCCAAGATCAGACAGCATATCAGGCAAAAGTGCTGCAAAATGCAAAAGGCATTGCAGCCACAGCAAACACCATTGAATCCACCACAAGGGCAGTCGCAGCATGCACCCATACAGATACAGCAGAACGTGAACACGGGACAATTATTGAAACCTAGAATAGGGGGTGTCACTGTGGTGGGAGGAAGTCCTTTCACGGGTACAGGGGTATGTATGTATCCACAATAGGACAGATCACAGGGCAAATTGCCATGAATGCTCAGTGATTCTCTGGAGCTATGAGTTGTATTCCTTTTACTAACGTATTACCAGTCTCCATAGGAGAGTGTAACATGTCTGTTCCATTATTGTATTCACGGCAGACACCAGTTAACATTCTAGGACGAGCTTTAATGACAAAGCTTAACATGACGATTTCTTTCACTGATGAAGGCATAGTGTGCGCTACTCCAGGGATACATTATATGAATGTGGGTGAATTTATAATGGCATTGACAGGGCAAATGGCTCTGCGAGGAATGCCATTTGAACCAGATATTTATTTTTAATTTTTCTTTATAGGGTCCTGTTGACATGGCTACCCAGCTTAGTGGGAAAGATTACGAGAATACCTGATGAATTCTTGTTCAGGCCACAGATACCTATGTACGAAGAAGAGGGACAGACTATTCCCCTAGAGTTGTATGGAGCCATAGTATGAGTGGAAATAGCAATGCTCAAAGGAACAGATGATGAGGGCAGGCCATGGAGAACAGTGATTGCCATTGGGGAAGGTTGTTGTCTGACTGACGTCACTGACATTGTCATATTTAGAGATGATCTAACATTTGATGAATTAATATTCGAAATGAATATTACATATTTGATTAGAATACAGAAAAGAGAGATCCCACAGCGAATGGCGATAGTGCAGCATCATCCAGCATTCTTTGATGAAGACTTGGAAATCCTTCCATGCGCTTTATGGACTACAGGCCCCTATGACATATGCCTATTGAAGGTGGTAGGGGAGGTTAAGCGGATCAAGGGATGTTTAAGACTATTTCAGCACTGATGGAACAAGGTATTATGGTAATATCATAATCATTGTGCAATACAGCAGTGTATCCGATGAAAAGATCAAAAGGGGGTCATGGAGATTCATACAAGATATGAGACCGATTAACCAGAGTTTCCTCTAGTTCCTAAATCAGCAACGATTATATGCAGTATCCCAGTAGATGCATGATATTTCACGGTGATTGACTTGAAAAATGTGTTTTTCTCAACCCTGTTGCACAAGGACTCACAAGACTTGACTTCCTTTTCGTTCTGCCAAATCTGACTGAAACACACTAATCTGCCTCAAGGGTACTGTGAGTCCCCGTCAATCTTTAATGTGGTCCTTCAGATGGACCTAGGCAATATTGATTTGAAGAGCGTTGTGGCACAGTACATAGATGACATTCTGATTTGTAGCACTACAGAAGACCAGTGCAGGCAAGACTCGATCCAGCTAATGACTATCCTAACAGACAAGGGATACAAGGTAGACAAAGAGAAGTTACAGCACTGTCAAGAATAGGTGTTGTACATAGTCCAGTTGATTTCACATGCAGGAAAAAGGAGTTCTTTTTATTTTCACACAGAAATTGGACAGTCGTGACAGCACTGCATACATAGAAGACTACTCTAGGGTTTAAACCTCTGACATGTTACAGTGGGATTCTAGATCCATATATGAAAGGACACTTTCCTTGCGAACAGTCGCTGGTGGCAGCCACATTTGCAATTGAGATGTCTACCAGTTTGTAATGGGGTTTTCTATGACATTTGTGTGGAGCATGCTTTGTTTGCTATTTTGGTGAAACATAAGGGTACATTGAATCTCAGAGAGGTTCTGCCTATGAAGTGATCATATGAAATTCAGCAAATAACATAGTCTGATGTAAAATAGTGATCCCTGCCATGTTTTTAGCTGAGCCTGTGGCATAGGGTGAGCATATGCATGATTGTGTGAACTACGAGGAGTTCTATGATGGCATACCGCACGTAAAAGAGAATGCTTTAGCGGGGGGATTCTCTTTATTGATGGCTCTTTGAAAATCAATCAAACTAATGGCGAAAGCCATTCTGGCGCAGCTGTGGTGGGACATAGAGCAAATAGCGAATTTGAGGTTGGAGCAAGTGCAAGACTACCGTCTCACTTTTCAGCGCAAGAGGCAGAATTGGTAGCGCTTGTTGTCACACTTGAAAATCATGCAGGGCAGGAAGTGACAGTGTTCAGTGACTCCACCTATGTGATGTCAACCATGCACAGAGAACTAGCACGCTGGAAAAGGAGGGACTAACTCTGAGCGGATGGCACTCCAGTGCAACATGCAGCTTTATTGGACAGGATTATTAAGGCACTATAACTTCCAGTAGCCATCGCGATAGTTAAATGTGCAGCACATACTAAGAAAACTGACTTATTTCTTGCTGGAACGAAGCCGCGGGTGTAGAAGCCAAAAGGGTTGTATATTCACCAGATATTTCAAGTTTTGATACTCCAGATGTAAAGGAAAAAGAAGTCACCATTATGGTATTAAATGTTTCATCATTTACTGAGAACATAGTTGATGGAGATTCAGGGCAGTGCACATCAGGAAGAGCAAGATTTATGGAATTGAAGGGGGTGTTCTTTATACCCCTCGGAAGCATTATGGAGACAAAACAGCACTGAAAAGCCTGTTTTGCCAGTAGCATCGTTAAATGTAGCGCTTGAACAGCTGCACTACCCTGCACATGTAACTAGGGAAAGCCTCACAGCAACTATTGTGGAGGACTGGTTCGTACCAAATCTGTTAAAACACAGTGGGCCTCATTAGGACCCAGGCGGTAAGGGGTTTACGGCAGCGTAAACAGCGCCGACCCTTACCGCCTGATTCCGAGGTCCCTTAGCGCCATGGAGGATTTAACACTTGCTTTTAGCAGGTGTTAAAATCCATGGCGCTAAGGGACCTTGTTGTTAATTACGCCACCGTAATTTACGGTGGCGTAATTAATGCCTTCCCCACTCCCATTATGCCCTATGGGGCAAAAATGGGAATGGGGAAGGGTAAATGGGGATTGGGGACTTACCGCCCCGCCAACCTCGGAATGGGGCGGTAAGTCCGCCAACCTGGTGGTAAAGGTACGACCCAGGCGGTAACTTACCGCCTGGGTCGTAATGAGGCCCAGTGCCTTTTATGTAGTAAAGTGCATCGTATGTTAAAAATTTACCACTGGGCATACACTGCAAACAATTAGAGAAGTGATTCCTCGACCGAATAGTTCTTTTCAGCATTTACATTTTGACTATGTTGATATGCTGCTAGTATGTATTGGATACAGGTATAGGATAGTGGTGGTGTGTCCCTTCTCCAGGAGGATCAAAGCAGGTACTTGTACACACCCTGTTGCCACTTGCATAGCAATGTTTTTAGTACGAGAAGTCTTTCCAAGTTGGGTAGTGTTTGAGGTGCTGAAATCCGATAATGGGCCCCATTTTGTTAATGAAGTATTTGAACAGATCAGCCTATTATTGAATATTAAGCACATGTTTTCTTCTGCTTTTCATCCGCAAGCTAACAGAATATGTGAGAGACTCAATGGCCTCCTTAAAGAAAGGATTGGAAAGCTCAAATTGACACAGAAGAAGGGATGGCTATATTCGCTACCACTAGCTTTATATGCATTAAGGATCAGCCTGGGTCAGACCACCACCTCACATCCCACGTGTTAGTGACAGGGAGGTGAATGAGAATGCCTTTGTCTCCTCTATCATGGAGCAGAAGTGAAGACTGCCGAAATGTTGGGAAATTAGTTTTGCGCATACTTGACAAGTATGACCGCTAGTATCTCTGTCATTTCAGATCAACTCAAACGCCAGGGAGGTCGGTCTCAGAACACAGAAGAAGACCATTTAGCAACTGAAATTTCTGAACTGCTACCTGTACCTAGACATTTTTCTGGAGACACAATATTGATTTGGAACTTCACCAGAAAGTGGCATTAGCCGCCATTTAGTGGACCTTATATTGTGGAAGAGAGATATAAGGGCGACCCTCTTTTTTGTAAGGGGGCTTGACTCAAGAGGGTGGGAGATACTGTAAGTGAGAAAAAGAGTCAAAGCTACCCTAACCAAAGGCGTGACATAGGGTCACCAGGTTTTGCAGAGGAGCTAGGTAACTGCTAGCTCAATAGACAAAAAACCCACAGATGCGGGAATGACAACAAAAGTTTTTTTTATTTTACACTAACAGAGAACAAAACAAATTTACAAGCTGTGCCGTGGCGCTGAATTTATGCATTATTGAGCATATTTTTGTCTGCGTTTTTGTGAGTTAGTAGGCAGAGTGACAAAAAGTATATATTTCAAGTATTGTTTTAAATGACAATACATTTAACATTGTTAAACAACAAAAATATGGTTAGGGTAGCTTTGACTCTTTTTCTCCCTTATATTGTGGAGAAAGTTGCTCCCTCAGCAGAGAAAGTCCAAGAGAGACATACTTAGGTTTGTGTGAACGACGTCAAACTCTGCACTGGTGAGACTGTCGCACCCCTAACGATCGATTCGGAACAAGACAAGAAGAAGTAGTTCAGCACGTGCAGACCCGATCAATGATGATGAAGAAGGACGCTAAGGTTGCTGATTAAATAAATGCAAGTGTGCATTTGGACTGTGGCTCGCCTGGACACTCTTTATAGATATTATAGAAAGAGTGCAAACTCAGTTCTTGAGCCGCAAGAATCTTTGAGAAATAAACTTTAGAGAAATGTCGAAATGTTGTGGATATGTTTGATCTGCAACATCTAATAAGAGATTGAAAGCATAAACAATACGCTGATTCTTTTCATACAACACAATTGTTTGGTTGAGTCTATGGTTCTGACAAACGATGCTGCCCATAGGCTCCTACTCAGTGTTTTCATATTTATTCTTCAAGCTTATCCTGCTCTTGTTTGACGTACGGTCAACATACCTACTTTTCTGCATGATCCTAAAAATGGCCCTGCAATAAGGAGGCTGCTTGTGGCGATAGTTGAACAGATCCTGAACTAAAGGTTTTTTCCTTCCTTAAAGCAGTATACAGGTACAATGAGGTTTATTGAGAATGTTACGGTTTTGGAAAATGAGCGAGCCCAAAGAAGTTCAAAATGGCCTAAATGGCTGGGAATACCGTGTTGGTTTGTGATATATGTATGTGCCACCATTTTCTGTGCTCTCTGTTTCTCCTGTTTAGCCTTCTTTATTATCTTGATGCTCCTGTTGAGATGTGTTGAGACACATGTTTCTATGATTCTCCCTGAAGGGAGGACTATTTCTGATATGCTTCTTGATTATTATGCAAGCACTTACATTGTGAAAGGGAGACACAAGAGAAGTACAAGGGACGATGATAATGAATTAAATCATAATCTAGACAGTACAGCACACTTGGGTAATAACATGTGATATCAACACATGAAAAAGGTGGGAGAGAGAATGTCCAAAGAGAGTTGCTATGTTTGTGCTCTCATACCTTATGCCATCGGGACTTCCAAGATACTTATAGCGATAGAAGTAACAGTCCAAAAGCTCATTGCCTGACACACCTTGCACTCTGCTAAACAAGAGGTCACAAATTGCACTTCTATAGGGAAAACCCAGTGACTACTGGACTCATTTTTTGGAGTGCGGATATTTCTATTGAACAGGAACATACCCATATCTACCCACCTCTCACATCCCCAACAATCATGCCCACCCACCTCCCACATCCACAGCAATCATGCACACCCACCTCCAACATCTCCAAACATCATGCTCGCTCACTTCCCAGATCCCGAAACAATCATGCACACCCACCTCCCATAACATTGTCTGTGGCATGGTCTCCCCTACTTCCTTGGGAGTTTGCCATGTCCATATATTGCAGGTGATGAGAGGGGCTGTCTCTCTCGAGATCCCCTGAATGGGGTGCTGGCCAGAGATCTGAGAGTGGGAGTGGATGAAATTGAGCTGTCCATGTCACCCCCTGGAAAATGCTGCAGTGAGAGTGTGATGGCCTTAAGCACAGTCTCATTGCTGGAGGATATTGCCTCTGCCTACTCTGCCTCCCATTAGAACACTAATGTGACAGCCACAGTGGCATCTGCCACTTGCTGGTTCTGCCTATCCACAGTGGAGGCCACAGTACCTGATGCCCCGTTAAGGACATAACACATGGCCTGAGTGCTCCTGTGCAGTCCTGCCTCTGCTCCACCAGACTCTCTGCCAGGTTATTTGAAGTGTGTTCTGGGGACTGATGTTATTGGGTCACTTCCTCACCAGATTCATGATTTCTTCCAATTGCAGTATCATCATCAGGAGTGGAATCGCAATCCTGATGCCAATGGAGAGCATGGCCAGTGGATAATGGTGATGGTGTGGTGGTGGTGAGAAGGATGAGGAAGAAAAGCAGAGGAGAGTCCATCTGATGAGGCAGACCACTTGCAACAACAGAATTGAATGCAATGGAGTTTTGTTATTCCATAGACACCCTTGTCCCAGGGGTTGTAGTTGGCATATTGGTGGTTGGAGCCTCTGAGACTCATGAGGCTGTGGTGATGGTTGCAACTGTTGCTGTTGTAGTGGCACATAGCGCAGAGGTGGGGTTGATGGAGGTGGTGGGTGGTCACCACAGTTTCACAACTCCTTGAAGTGGGGATGGCACTGGTGAACTAGGGGTGTGGTGGGAGGGTGGCGTTGGGGTTGATATTATGGTGCCATAGATGTCTGCCGCTCTGCTGCCTTCTTGCTCTTCTTGTCTGCCATGGAAACATGTTATGAGATAAGTGACATGCTATAAAATTGTATGTGCAAAATGTTTTGGTTGTGCATTGCATTAGAGCATTTATTGAGGCCAATTAATACAGGTCTTTTTCGGGAAGGATGTGAATATTTCACACAGGACCCTAAGGACTTGTTAGCTTGGTTTCATGCAACCCAATTAATGAATGCCTCTTGACTACCTGCATGGACACTGTGGGGTTGAAAGGATTGTGCAGTAGGCACAGGTGGTCATCAAAGCAGTGAGGCTTGGTGTGACAATTAATGTAGTGGATCTTCATTGATAACTAGAAGCATCTCCATAGGCCTTTGTAGCAGTTGTTGGGGTGTGGGTAGGTGACACCTATACCCAATATGTCTCTGTGGCCCAATGCATTTCATTTTTGTGGATGCCTTTGTGTGAGAGTGGTGAGTGATGCTGCATTCACTCTTGATGTTTCAGTGTTGCTACCTTGGATAGTGCATTCTCACTAAATGTCAAGTGTTTCATGGTGTGAAATCCCAGGTGCCCTGCTCATTGATATACACAATTATACATGCTTTTTACCAGCCCCATAGTCAGCAGATTGAAGAGCAGTGGAGGCCTTTCAATTCTGTACTGCTTCTCATGTTACACAAAGAAATAGCATGCATTTACCAGGTTCTGGATAGCTGTCATCTCCAAAATCAGTGGATACAATACCCTCTAGCGTTGCCAGAAAGATGCTCTGGTCTCCTCCCAGGAGGTCAGGATGTGAGGCACTGTGGTGCCCCCTCTTGTGGTAACTGTCTCCTTGCGATGTTGTGCCAGGAGACTGTGCAACCTGGCTTTTAGCTCATTCCAGCATGTTTTGACTTTTTCGATGTCCTAACTGCCACCTCTTCACAGATGGTGGCCTTGCGATGGACTGTGGTTTTCCGACTTCCCCCCCCATACAGCTGGTCTGCATGTGCCATGACCCCTTCACTGAGTACGGTGTGCGCAGCCTCCTTTCTGGTACTTTATCATTTGATTTGTCTCTCTACATGGTTTAGCTTTCTTTTGGGGTGTATGGCTCCCAAGCTTCCTCTTTTTAGGATGATGCTATTTTAGCCTGGCACTAATTCCTCCAAATACTGGTTGTGGTAACAGTAATAACTACTCGGTAGTGGATTTTGGTTGTAATTCCACCAGGCAGAATTACCATTACCACCAGGTAGATTTTTCCACAGACAGGGGCTCACAATATGGTGGTAATTCCTCTGGACACATTGGCGTTAATGGTAATTCCGCTATATGTACTGCCAAACTCAGAATAAGCCTCAAGGTGTTCAGATGTATAACTGTTGGAGCCAGTATTGAAGCACACTAATGGGCCTCCCTAGACCAGGTACCCCTAAATCCCAAAGTGGTAACTAGCGATAGGTAAATCCTACTATCAAAGGATTAACTAAAGTGAGGGCCTAAGAGAGCCTACATTTTGTCAGAGGACCTATGACATAACTGACTGGAATACTCTGGTGTTCCTCTAAGAGTTTTCCTATCCTAATACTAGCCTAGGCCACATTGGACGATGCTGGGTTTTCCAATATAGTGCATTAATATGTGCTTCTCTCGCTCTCTCTCTCTCGCTCTCGCTCTCTCTCTCTCTCACTCTCTCTCTCTCTCTTTCTCCCAACTAATTCTATCCCATTCCTTTCCCTGATGTTCCTGTTCCTATTCTTGACTCTGCTTCTTTTCTTTCCCTTCTCCTTCCCTCTTTACCCTCTGACCCACCTATCTCTCTCTCACACACACTCTCGCTCTCTACACCTATTCCCTTTTATTAAACCCACCAATCGCACAATCTCTCAAAGCATCACTCTCATGTTCGAGTTCGACCATCTCTTCAATGCTGCGCTCCACCGACCTTCCTTATAGATTTTAAAGGGGCAATAGAGGAAAAAGTAATTAGCCGGAAGGTCGTATGAGATGGGGAGTGGGCAAAGGGTAGAATGTGTCTCTAAGCGTGGCAGAGATTTATTTGGTAGGGAGCAAGAAGATGAGAATGCTGCAATATGTCGACTAGGCTACATCAAGGCCTGTGGACAGAGCAGGCAGGGGGGACTTGTAGGGATCGAGGAGGGATGGGTATTGAGTGGTCAGATGAATAGGCATCATTGGAGGGAGTACAGAAGGAGTGGGAGTATGAGTCAAGAATGAGGATGAGGGAGTTACCATGAGTGTACACCGGGATGTTCAAAAATAGGACTGGGAGTGGTCTGAGAGTGGGGAGGTGAGTTAAAGTTTATTGGCAGTGGAGGGTTTTAGGATATTAAGGTACCCTAACTTATCGAGTGGGCCAGGGGAAGAATGAGAGTCAAGGAGAAAGCCGACGTCTAGAAAGAAGGAGGTGAGATGATAAGGATATCTGTATAAAACGATGATGGTGACTGAGTAGGTACGGTGAGTTGCAAAGTCAAATGGAAAGATGGGACCTGAGGACCTTAGGAATTAATCTTAATGAGCAGGAGGCCAAACACTAATTCAGGCCAGTAAGGTCAGGTAGAGTCGGAGAAAGTGAAAGCACTGGCATGGAGGACATTCAGCAGCCATGTTTTTGAGGAATTGCCATTATTGCAAAATATTGGTTGCAGGAATCATAGTTACTATTAAGAAAATAAGTTTTTTTTCTTTCTAAAGTACAAGAGTAAGCTAAGAGGTAAGTGGGGAGGTGGCAGAGATGCAAAATAGAGGTGAATTGAGCATTTAGATAGAAATTTGACTGTTGGCATGCGCCTCACTTAGATGAAATTCTTAACTTTGGCTTGCGTCACATCTAGATAGAAAAGTGACTGTTAGCATGCGCCTCACTTAGATGAAATTCTTAACTTTAGCCTGCGTCGCATCTAGATTGAAATGTGACTGTTAGCATGCGCTTCACTTAGATGAAATTCTTAACTTTAGCTTGCGTCACATCTAGATAGAAATGTGAATGTTAGCATGCACCACACTTAAATTAAACAGTGAATGATGACAAATGCAACACTTGAATGTAAACGTGATCACTAGCCTGCCTCACATCTAGATGGAATATTGAAGATTAGCAAGCGCCACACTCCGATGGATTAGTGAATGAAAGCAAGCAACACGCCTAGACATAATTGCAAGGACAGCAATGACAACTAACAAATCCACTAACAATCTCGTCCCTTTGCATACACCTCTCAAATTCTAATGAAACACAACCACAAGCCTAAAACGCAGCAATCCGCACAAACTTCACTACACCGCAACAACAAACAAACCACACATTGGGCCTCATTACGAGTATGGAGGTAGCCATGGTGCTTTTAGTGCCATGGCTGCCTTTATATCGGGCTCCATTACCGGGTTCCTGCAACGAGGAATTACCGGGTCATTCCGACATTGGAGGACCCGGTTTTTTTCCTTGCAGGAACCCATCCCATTCACATTTGAGCCCCCATGGGGCTCAATGGGAATGGTGAGGGAGCTAATAATGGTGCCATTAATAGCGGCATGTTATTAGCTCTCTATTCCCCTCGCGGGACCCGCTAAGGACGCCTGGTAAAAAGGGAACCTCGTAATCAGCGATCCCGTAATGAAGGGTGCCGGTCCCGTACCGGCACCCTTCATTACGGGTGCGCCAGGGTTATAATAAGGCCCATAGTCTTGCACAACAGCTCACGATGATTACCGACCGTAAAACACCCCAAGCCCAGCCAACGAACCCACCGGGCTGAGGTTGCCAACAGCACATCACAGCTCTCTTGCACTTTTCCAGTTTATTCCCACTAACTCACCCCCACCCTCTTTCAGAGCCGCCAGAGCACCAGGGGACCACGCCAGTGGTGATAGTGCACTGTACAAATACCCTTTAACATTAACATTAACATGAGGAGGGAGTTTAACATTGGAGCGAAAGAGCTCGACCGGCTGTTTCTATAAAAAAAGTGTATATTAAATCTGTGGAGACAAAAGAGGGTGAAACGTGGGAAGAAAGGGAAGGGTGACAGAAATTCTCTCTGAGAATGGAACAGAGAACACTAGGAATGCGGCAAGAAGGGTAGGCAAGAACATACTGGGGATTTGGTTGAGGGATTGAGGAGTGATCTAACGAGTATGATATGTATCGAGGAGACACACAGCAGTTTATGAGATCCTGAATGGATTAACATGTAACTGTTAAATGACTGAAGTAAATAGTTCAGAGTGACTATTAATCAGCACAAGTAGACTCGGGCTGGTTTTGGATACTACAGTCACGGTAAATGATGAAGGAGAAAGCAAATAATAGTTTTTTTAAAGAAATGCTCTAGGGTACAATCAGAAGAGGTGAAAGACGAGGATGATTAGATGCGACAGAATTCAAGGGAGAAGTGAAAATAAATAAAAGGAACAGATACTTAGAAACACTATTGATAGGAAGTTTGATTTTCTACCTAGGCCAGCATCCTAGCTCAACAGGAATAATCCCTGGCAGTCACTGGGGAACATCAAGATGCAAAAGACCAAGGAATCCTGGGGAAGCCAGGGCCTACAGGCAAAGTGGCCAAACACACAACAGCAGCACTCTTTGCACAGACAGTCAGGCTTGATCATTAAACAATCTTGATTTAAAACCTGCCACATAACAGATTAACTCCCACAAGAGACCATCATCAACCGAAGAGGAATTGAACCTCCTGCACCGCCATTACAAAGTTCATAAAACTCCTAGCACGCTTCAAGACATTCTAGGCAGCTCGGTCCAGGGCTATGTTGCCATAAAACCCACAGATCAAACACCACCTTAATTTAAATGTCAGTGTAGTTTCTGAGAGCTTTCCTGTCTTTAGAACCTGGCTATTGGTGGCAAAGAGTGTATGCAGTTGAGTGTGTGCTCTCTTGGTCACTTGGCCATCACATGAACACAACTATGCCTTGCAGGAACGCCACAAAACCTGTACCTAAGAAACCTGACAGTAGCTGCAACAGACCTTATAATAGACAGTTGTACTCCTACAGTATTGCCTTTCATGTTTCATTTGACCTTGTTCACCTGTCATGCTTTTTTTACAACTTTACATCTACATTAATTCTCGTATCCTTCATTCCAGAGCCAAATTAGCCAATTCATTACATACAAGGGTGACACACACACACACACACACACACACACATAATAATAATAATAATAATAATAATAATAATAATAATAATAATAATAATAATAATAATAATAATGCATTTTTATATAGCGCTATACACCCATAGGTCTCAGAGCGCTGAAATAACAGAAGACATTCTTTTTTCTCCTGCCTTGGCCAATTTGATATGGCCTGGAGTGGGGGAGATCCTTTCTCAAACTCTCCTTTTGTGCTACCCAGCACGTATTCTGCACAAAGCCATTTCCTGGCTCAGAAACCTCTGTCAGTGAGCTTTGATTTATCAGAGCCAATGGTAGGCTATCAGCACGACCTAACATACTATCACCACCACACTAATAATTGCCTACCTTCCTGGTCAATAATGGAAGTTCTTATCCCTTTTCTTGATTACATTTTCTACTCGTCAAAACATGAAAACATACACATATAACCCACAGAACACTACCACACACACTTATTGCGTTCATGTTGTGAGTTAATAATACCTGCATGCTGTTCTCTCTTATTTCTCTCTCTGACGTTTTTCCCAATCGTCCCTATTCTCACTCTCCTTGGCCCCATTTCCTTTCACAAGACAGACCATGGCACGACTGCCACCTTGGGCATGCTCATAAAGTTCCTCTAAATGGAAAAGGGTTTGTCTTTATAAGACCACGAGCCTCGTGATGTGTGCAGTATAAAAAAAACTAACAACATAACATAGCATAATATTAAACACCAGCATCATTTTCAAGGAGTTTTGCACATTTTTTCATTTCATTTATTGTATACATATTTATCCTGCTCCCATGATTTGTTGGACTTAAGGCCCATTTTGTTATACTAGCATGTTACATGTCACGTTATGCCATGCTAAGAAGTGTGATTTTTTGATATATAATTTCACAGCAATGTGGTTTCACTTTGTACATGTCTGAAAGGTGCTCAGAAGTAGCTGTAAGGAGACATGGATCCATCCACAAACACACAAACATGTAAATAATATAGGTTAGTGGCCCTGAGTTCAGAGAAAGGGCCACACTGCCCAAAGTAGACTTGCAAATGTAACCCATATGAATCTTAGATTGAACTCGCTTCTTTTTTTAACAGGAAAAGGTAACTGCTACCTATGTTGAACAATGTAAACAAGGCTGGATTATGCAGATTAATTCCCCATAAAACTTGTAGCAGGTTCCAAGATCTTCCACGAAGCCCGGTCCATGGTGTTTCTCCCAGAGGAGCATAGATCAAAAAGAGCGTCATTTAAGAGTGCTGATATTTCCTTCCAGCTTTCATGTGCATGGATCCTGGCTGCTAATGCACTAGGCAGTAATTAGAAGAGTTCATTATCTCCTGTTCTCATGGGCACAGGTTGAGTGCACTAAGGCATTGCAGGAAGGCGCCATAGTCTGTGCTTAGGGGGTGAGACAGTCTCTGCATGCAAGCCCGACAAATTGACAGTTTCCATCGAGTGTTGTTTTTAATGTCAATGGGCCTCATTACAACTGTGATGGTCAAGAAACACGTGTCAGGTGCTGATCATTTATTACTGGTCCGGCGGCAACCTGCTGGTTTTACCGGCATGGTTACTGCCAGACCCGTAATGAGGCCCAACTGGCCTCATTACGAGTTTGGAGATAGCCATTGTGCTATTAGCGCCATGGCTGCCTCCAAAATCGGTTTTCGGTCCGGGTTCCTTGAATGAGGAATTACCGTGCCATTCCAACCTTGGAGGACTCGGTTATTCCTCATTCAAAATACCCATCCCCATTCCCATTCGAGCCCCCATAGGGCTCAATTGGAATGGGGAGGGAGCTAATAATGGGCCGTTAATAACAGGCCCGTTATTAGCTCCCTGGTCCTTTAGCGGCTCCCGCTAAGGGTGGATGGTAAAACCAACCTCCCTTAGCGGGACCAGCTAAGGGACCTCGTAAAGCGGCAGTAAGGGGTTAACAGCACCGGCATCATTACCAGCGCCGTTAACCCCTTACTGCCACTCTCATAATGAGGCCCAATGTCTCCTTTGACAAAACTAGTCTGCTATGCATTGCTTTACAATCTTATCTCATACTGCATTCCACTGGCACATTTACCATTGTGGTGCATACACGGACAACACTCGTTTTCTCTTCTCCACCTAAGGACAATATGGTATAGGTTGGGTGAAGAAGATCCTTAGTCATACTCTCCTTTTGTGTCCCCCATCTCTCTTGCTGTAAACAGCCAATTCCACGCTCAGACACCTTTGAAAGATAGCTCGGCTTACCAAAAACCCTTCCAACTAGCAGTAAAAAGAGAATTCAATATGATTACCTGTGTTAGCCCCAACACGTTCTATGCCCTCTTGAACAAATCTCAAGGTCATCACACATCCAGAACATGACTTACCGTAATACCACCACCACACTAATAATTGTCTCATAGAAAGACATGGGGCCTTATCTTGAGTTGGACCTTAGCCCTTAAATGTGGCGGTAATGCTATTACCACCGCATTTAAGGGTTGGCCCAATCATGCGTTGGACGGTAAGTAGGAGTTTTACCTCCAGCTTTTTGTTGGAGGCAGAAATGTCCTCTTACCGCCTGTCTTTGTCAGTTTCTCTGCACTATTACCGCCGGCACAATTAGTGCTGGTGGTAATAGTGCCCCACCAACCCCAATAGGGAATGGAAACTAACTGCTGTTCTGCTACTCATGATCTGGAGCTAATTGTGCAGGGCCGAGTAGCGGTAAAGCTATTTGTGCTGGTGGTATCCCGGCAGTATTACCGCCAGACTCCTGATGAGGCCCATGGTGCTCAATAAATGAAGCTCTCATCACTACTTATGATTAAATTTTGTTCTTGTCATAATACCAAACACTATACATACATCCGAACATCATTCACTATCACTCACCATATATATTAATTTGCCTACATGTTGAGAGTTAGGGATCCATTTGTCCTTTCCCTGACGTGTCCCTCTCTTCCCTTTGCCACACAGCTTGCCCCTTATTCCTTTTTACCTGACAGGCGATGGTTTGTCTACCTTCCTAGGCGGGGTCACAATTCACCTTTACATGGAACAGGAATGGAGCTTTAAGAGCCCTACTGTGGTGATGTTTGCCGTATAAAAGACTAATAACATGAAATAACATAACATATCCAGCCATGTCAGGAGCTTTAGGTGTTTGCTTAAATCTGTCCCAAATTGAAATGTGCCGATCAATCTGCTGACCTCTTTAAGGCCGAAATCAACAATATGTTTACTTTTGGTCAAGATCAAAAAGAGGGCAATTAAGAGGATATCAAACCCCTTTTCTGGAAAAAGGGCACAGATGATGAGACCCATGACCTTGCTAATACATTCACACGCAACACAGTTATTACTACATATTGGGCCTCATTCCGAGTACGGCGCTAACCAATGGCGCTATTAACGCCTTGGTTGACGCCGTACCCGGACCGGCAGCGCCTTGGTGGATGGCGGAATTACCGCCCCATTCCAAGGGTGGCGGGGCGGTAATTCCCCAATCCCCATTTACCCTTCCCCATTCCCATTTTTGCCCCATAGGGCATAATGGGAGTGGGGAAGGCGTTAATTACGCCACCGTAAATTACGGTGGCGTAATTAACATCAAGGTCCCTTAGCGCCATGGTTTTTAACACCTGCTAAAAGCAGGTGTTAAAACCTCCATGGCGCAAAGGGAACTCGGAGTATGGCGGTAAGGGATTACCGCCACCGCTCTCGTTAGCGGTGGCCGCTATCCCTTACCGCCATACTCGTAATGAGGCCCATTGTCATAAAACTATACAATACATTATTTCCACATATTAGATCTCTGCAAGTACAACATTTATTGGATTCTCATTAAGGAGAGAATTCATATAAATTCGCGCACAAGTGGCGCACGCGGCTGGCGCACAGTGTGCGCATGCAAATCTCTGCGCTAGCCGTGTGCGCTAAAATCCATTTCCGCATGCAACGTATTCATGGATTTAAGCTACCAAAACCAGCCGTGGCGCACAGTGGCGCAGCGACCCTGCAACAGCGCCAGTTACGCCCCCAAGAACGCCCCGCGTGCAGGGAAAAGCCATCAATATCTCCAATCCAGCGCAAAGGGCTGCGCTAACCCTGTACCAGCACGGCAAGCGGGGAATGTGTATTACTGGGGTTCGCGGGAAGTTTCACACGCGATAGGCCCTGTGCGAGTGGGGTACGTGTATTACTGGGGTTCGCGGGAAGTTTCACACGCGATTGGAGCAGGGTACGTGTATTTCGGGGGTACGTGGGAAGTTTCACACGCGATAGGCCCTGTGCGAATGGGGTACATGTATTACTGGGGGTCACGGGAAGTTTCACACGCGATTGGAGCAGGGTAATTGTATTTTGGGGGTGCGCGGGAAGTTTCACACGCGACAGGCCCTATGCGAGTTGGGTACGTGTATTACTGGGTTTTGCGGGAAGTTTCACACGTGATTGGAGCAGGGTACGTGTATTTCGGGGGTGCGTGGGAAGTTTCACATGCGATAGGCCCTGTGCAAGTGGGGTACGTGTATTACTCGGTTTCGCGGGAAGTTTCACACGCGATTGGAGCAGGGTACGTGTATTTCGGGGGTGCGCGGGAAGTTTCACATGCGATAGGACCTGTGCGAGTGGGGTACGTGTATTACTCAGTTTCGCGGGAAGTTTCACACGCGATTGGAGCAGGGTACGTGTATTTTGGGGGAGCGCGGGAAGTTTCACACGCGATAGGCCCTGTGCGAGTGGGGTACGTGTATTACTGGGGTTCGCAGGAAGTTTCACAAGCGATTGGAGCAAGGTACGTGTATTTCGGGGGTGCGCGGGAAGTTTCACACACGATAGGCCCTGTGCGAGTGGGGTACGGGTATTACTGGGGTTCGCGGGAAGGTTCACACGCGATTGGAGCAGGGTACGTGTATTTCGGGGATGCGCGTGAAGTTTCACACGCGATAGGCCCTGTGCAGGTGGGGTACGTGTATTACTGGGGTTCGCGGGAAGTTTCACACGCGAATGGAGCCGGGTACGTGTATTTCTGGGGTGCGCGGGAAGTTTCACATGTGATTTTGCTGTCAGAGCGGGGTACGTGAATTGCGGGGGTGCGCGGGGAGTCCTACACATGAATTGGCAGTGTGGGTCCTCCCAGGTGTTCCCTCTACACCCTCCACGGCCCCTGCAGGCAGCCCACACCACAGAGGATGCCCCCCAGCCAAGCCACATGTCACCTTGCACTACTGATCATCAACTCATGTCCCCTTGCACCCCCACCCCCCAGCACTGAGGTGCACCTGCCAGCAGGCCCCCACTCATGTCCCCCTGCACTCCTACACCCTAGCACTGTGGGGCACCTGCCAGCAGGCCCCCACTCATGTCCCCTTGCACCCCCACCCCCCAGCACTGGGGGGCACCGGCCAGCAGGCCCCCACTCATGTCCCCTTGCACCCCCACCCCCAGCACTGAGGTGCACCTGCCAGCAGGCCACCACTCATGTCCCACTCATGTCCCCCTGCACCCCCAACCCCCAGCACTGAGGGGCACCTGCCAGCAGGCCCCCACTCATGTCCCACTCATGTCCCCCTGCACCCTCACGCCCCAGCACTGAGGGGCACCTGCCAGCAGGCCCCCACTCATGTCCCACTCATGTCCCCCTGCACCCCCACCCCCCCAGCACTGTGGGGGAACTGCCAGAAGGCCCCCATCATGTCCCCTTGCACCCCCACCCCCCAGCACTGAGGGGCACCTGCCAGCAGGCCCCCACTCATGTCCCCTTGCACCCCCACCCACAAGCACTGGGGGGCACCGGCCAGCAGGCCCCCACTCATGTCCCCTTGCACCCCACCCCCCAGCACTGAGGTGCACCTGCCAGCAGGCCACCACTCATGTCCCACTCATGTCCCCCTGCACCCCCAACCCCCAGCACTGAGGGGCACCTGCCAGCAGGCCCCCACTCATGTCCCACTCATGTCCCCCTGCACCCTCATCCCCCAGCACTGAGGGGCACCTGCCAGCAGGCCCCCACTCATGTCCCACTCATGTTCCCCTGCACCCCCACCCCCCAGCACTGTGGGGGACCTGGCAGCAGGCCCCACTCATGTCCCCTTGCACCCCCACCCCCCAGCACTGAGGGGCACCTGCCAGCAGGCCCACACTCATGTCCCCTTGCACCCCCACCCCCCAGCACTGAGGTGCACCTGCCAGCAGGCCCCCACTCATGTCCCACTCATGTCCCCCTGCACCCCCACCCCCCAGCACTGAGGGGCACCTGCCAGCAGGCCCCCACTCATGTCCCACTCATGTCCCCCTGCACCCCCACCCCCCCAGCACTGTGGGGCACCTGCCAACAGCCCCCCACTCATGTCCCCTTGCACCCCCACCCCCCAGCACTGAAGGGCACCTGCCAGAAGGCCCCCACTCATGTCCCCTTGCACCCCCACCCTCCAGCACTGAGGTGCACCTGCCAGCAGGCCCCCACTCATGTCTACTTGCACCCCCACCCCCCAGCACTGAGGTGCACCTGCCATCAGGCCCCCATTCATGTCCCACTCATGTCCCCCTGCACCCCCACCCCCCAGCACTGAGGTGCACCTGCCAGCAGGCCCCCACTCATGGCCCACTCATGTCCCCCTGCACCCTCACCCCCCAGCAGTGAAATGCCGATCTCATGACACAAACCAAAAGTCAACAATATACATCAACACATGTCCGTTACACACATACACTGGTTGGCATTGCTTGTGTAAACCCACATTTTCACATGCATCAACCCAATGAGCGAATCCCACACATGGAATTAAAAAATGAAAATGTATTATGTACATAAAATCAAAAATGAAATGAAAGCATATCCAACGTATGAATCATGAAATGAAAAGCATGTGAAAAAGATGATTGAATGAAAATGATAACCAATCCAAAAAAATGAGAAAGAAAAACAGTCCAAAGTCACCCTCCAACAACGCAAATCCAAAGGAAATGTAAAAAAAAATCCCCATTGCTTCATGTTCATAATAAAAAAAAAATTAGAAATCAATCCATAGTCCAACTATTTACAATCCATTGTCCAGAAAAAATAAATCCATTGCTCCATGTCCATAATGCAAAAAAAAAAAAAAATGAATACATGAAACTATATACAATCCATTGTCCAAGGATGTAAACAGTCCATGATCCCAACCAAACAAATGAAACCTACCTAACAAACTACCTAAAAATATAACTATATACAAATTTGTGTGACCACAAATAAAAGGAAAACGAAAAGGAAACCTAACTCTAAAAACTAGGGCAGCGGGCTAGTCCGACGGCACACTTTTGGATGTCCCGGGCCAGGGCATCATCGAACTCCTGCTCAATGTCCTGGAGGCGGTCCTCTTCCATGGCCCCGAGGGTTCACAGGGACGATGACATGTTCTCCTCCAACTCCCTGCTAATTGCCTCGAGGCACTCGGTCCACCTCAGGGCCCTCCGCATGGAGTTCTCCGCCCTGACCATCGTGAGCTGTGTCTCTTCTGCCCGCTGCTGCTCCGCATCTATAGCATGGCCGGTTGCCAGTCATTTGGTCGAAAAAAATTGGTCGACCAGACAAATGGTCGAACCAATTTGATCGAAAACCAAATGGTCGAATTTTTTTATTTTTTTATTTTAACCTTTTTTTTTTTTTTGGGGGGGGTCCCCCCCAACCCCCTTTTTTTCTCTAAAAACCCCTTTTTTAACTAAACGAAAACCCAAAAAATAAATATATAAATAAAAAAAAAAATTCCACCATTTGGTTTTCGACCAAATTGCGTCGACCAAATTGCAGTCGACCAGTTTTTTTTCGACGAGTTGACTGGACACTGCATGGCCTACACGCTGCCACACAGAAGACACTTCCAGTCCTGGGTCCTCCTGCCCTCTGGCCGATGCCTGCCCCTCCGATGTCGAAGGCCCCGAGCCATGATGGCTCCCACCTGGTTGCTGCTGTTGCTGTGCCTCTGCCTGTGCCCTGGCTCTTGCTGCCTGCACATCCTCCTCCGGCTGGGGAGCAGTTGTTGAGGTGGCCATCCCTGCTGGACTTCCGACTCCTGACTGTGGCAGGGATTTGTCCTCCACCAGCCTGGCCGCAGGGTCAGAGGCAGCTCCACAGGGTACCCAGGTGATACATGGGTGGGAAGATGGCATGGAGGATGACTGGCGCGTAGGGGGTTCAGGTGAGGAGGGGGTCGCAAGGAGGTCCAGCACATTCAGAGGAATCCAGCACTGGTGACTCGTCCCAGCAGGTCAACGCGGCCAAAGTGGCACCCGAGATGACGTGCAGTCTCTTCACGAAAAAACTGCACGTCACCTTGCATGCCCCGTTGACGCAACGCTATCCCGGCCAGGACAGGCTCAACACGGTCCCGGATAGCCACGTCCGCAGGGAGAGGAAGGCCAGTTGTTGTGCGCGCATCCCCTCCCTGAAAACAGGTCTGGACGTAGGCATCCCTGCTGGTGCCAGATGATGCAGTGACAGCCTGTGCTGCCTCCTGTCCCTGGTCCTGCACTGCACCACTAGCACCAGTGGAATCCCCACCTCCAGACCCCGTGTGTGTCCCTTCCACGGCCTCCTCCTCCACCAAACCCCCCACCAACCTGGATGACTCCATGCCACCTTCCTCCGTCGGACCCTGTGGGGTCTCAGCTGCCCCTTCTGCTGCGAGGAGTCCGCCTCCAACCTCCGCCTCTTGGACCTTACCTCGGCAGCTGCAGCCTGGGACGTGGCACCAGACTCCTCACTCCCCGACGAGATGACAATCTGGGAGGGGAGCCGGGCCTTGCGTCTCCGGCTGGCGGGACGATCCCTGCCGCTGTGCTCCACAGCACCCTCTCCGCCCTCTTCTTCAGTTGACGCTGCAGACAGGGAGAGATAAAACACAGGCATCAGGGCACTGTACAATGGACTGATACACACATGACAGTTGCACATGAGTGGCAATGTTTAACTTCAGACACGGCATCACACTCCATGAGACACATGTCATTTTAACTCACACACATGAACATTTCAACAGCAATATTGCACCAGGCAGCACCATCCATACACATACAACAGCATGAACAGCCAAAGATGAGCCTGACATCACAAGAAACACAACTAGACATGCACACAAGCCACCACACTTACATGCATATCTACATCTCCTCCAACTGTTGCAGTGATGAGACCGCCATACATGTCACATCTGCCATTCATCCTTCTACATATCAGTGTCATGTGCATCCATGTTGCATCACACATGTTGCATCACAGTTGCACACTTGTCAGATACACATACATGCAGATGTACACAGTACAGATACATGCATTATGAACCACCATCAATGCCACAACCATGCCAATGTACAGCCACAGAAATTCAAACACGTGTGCTCTCACACCTGCATTTGCCCAGCATGCTTACCAACACATACACGATCAATGTGTCCCACAACTGAGAGGACTCACATGTGGCAGCCTCATGCCCATGTTCATACACATCCCTACATGCCCCTACATAAACACATGCAACCTACACACTACTGGCACACCACGACACGCACAGCATACTATCAACATGCATGTACACTTACTGCTCGACTCCAGATGGGTCTGCCCCTCAAGGATCTGGACATAGAGCGCTGGGCATATGCGTTCCAGGACCCTCATTTGATGGCTCGACAGCTGGCCCCGGCACCCCTTGGCATCTGCTGCCTTAGCGAGGCGCCGGGCCTTGTTGAGGGTCCTGGACCCGAAGTCTTCCCAGCGCTTCTTGACATGATGTAAGTCACAGACTGCCACCCCCTCCACGTTGATGGCAGTCACGATGTCCATCCAGTTCCTGGTCTGTCCTTCATTGTCGGCGCGCAAACATCCAAAGAGGGCATCATACTGCCCCAGGACTTGCTCCACCAGGACACCAACTTCAGTGGCAGTGAAGCTGGTGGCCCTCTGCCTCTCGCTGGGGGTTGCCAGTGCTGCCAGATGGTGCTGTGCTGGACATGGCAACCCCAGAGGCAGGAGTGGGTGGGCAACTGGGTTCTGGGGCTGGGCTGTGGAGCAATGGAATCCCAGTCGGGAGTCTTCGGTTCCAGCAGGGGTGGTCACAGCAACTACTCCCCTGGCTGAAGTGCAGGCAGCTAATGGCAGGGCACATGGGCAGCAGGCAGTCAGGCAGCAGCAGATGGCAGGTGGGAGCGTGCTCGGGGCTCTGGGGGTCAGTAATTTGGCCTTCTGGGCAGGAGCGTGGTCTTCCGTGTGTTTTCGCTTGGCCAGGTTGATACGGAGTGATTTGGCACGTGAAAAAATTGCACGTCAGCATGTAATTCGAGGAAAGGGCCTTAGCGCGTAAGCGCGTAAGTTACATTACGCGCGCGGGCATTTCCCTCATAGCACGTGATGACAGAGCACACGTGGAATAACTGCACGTCCGAGTGTCATCGTGTGTAATTGGAGAAAAGCACCCGTGTACACGCGTATCTGATGTGTACGTGTGGGCCGGTTTAAAAGCTATGTGTAGGACGCCATTTCCTTGTACGTGCTTTTCGTGGAGAGCGAGTGGGTGAAATCTGTACTTCTTGTCGGGTTCACACGCGATTAGTTCACAGCGTTTCTAGTTCGTACTCCCTGTTACCTCTGACAGCTCTTTTCTGAATTTTTGTTGGGCCTGTTTCCTCAAACAGAGTTCACTTCTCCTTTTGTCCTCTCTCCTTAGACAGCGTGCAATTCTTCTTTTGGCGGGGGTGTTGCCAACGCGCACACGCGTGTATTTTTCACATTCTTTTTCCAGGCAGACGGTGAGTTGCGCATGTACTTAGCAACTCTGCTTGCCCCATGTGTCGCGTTCCCCTTCAGAGGTCATTGTAGGCTGCGTGTATTACGCGTACGCTTAGTTTTGTGTTTCTAGGTGCCACAGCGTAGTGCAGGTTCATTTTTTCACGCACATGGTCTACGAGGGGTTGCGTGCACGTTCATTTTTGATTTTGGGCTCCCTGTGCGTTGCGTGACCCGTCATCTTCCCCCAGGGGTCACAGACAGCCTTGTTAGAGCACTAGGGTACGAATTCCATCTGGTATCCTACCCCTTTGACCCCCAATTGTTTGTTTGTTTGTTTGTTTATTTATTTGTTATGCGCACCGGACCCTGAGGTAGCAGGGCGCAAGAGACAAGGAGGTTTACAGCTTGGTTACAGAAGTTACACGTTACAGAGCACACATGTTACAGAGTAGGCAGTTTTTGTCTCTACAGGTGAGACAAGTACAAGTGCAGATATAGCGCCACCAAACAATCAAATCAATGGCGAGCAAGATAGCAAGTCAGGTAGAGTGCAAGTGGAGGTGCGAGAGGTAGAGTGCCATTTATGTTGCATTCTCGGTGAGCCATATTATAGTATTCTTTCTGAAGTTGTTGAACGTTTGGTCAGATCTAAGTGCAGGTGGTAGGGCGTTCCATAACTGAGCTGCCTTGACTGGGAAGCTGGAACCTCCAATAGTGGTAAATTTAAATCTGGGCACTAGGAGGCAGTTAGGGCTGACTGTCCTTGTAGGTCTGGAGGGATTGTTCCTATTGAAGCGTTCTGAAAGGTAGCTGGGGGCTTTGTTGTTTAAGCATTTATGGATGATGGAGGCAGATTTAAGGTTGATTTTTTCTTGAGTAGAGAGCCATTTGTGTTTACGTCTTATTTCTGATATATGTGCTCTTCTCGGGATGCTTAAGGCTGCTCTAAGTGCATTATTTTGGAGCACTTGAATTCTATTGATGATTTGTTTGGTTGTCCCTATGCAAAGGGCGTTACAGTAATCTAGTTTTGATAAGATGAGGGCTCTGGCTAGGATAAGACAACTGTCATCTGATAAGAAATGTTTCCCAGCACGTATTAATTTACATGTATAGGCCGTGGATGAGGCCAGTGAGTTCACCTGTTTGGTTAAGGATAGTGTTGCATCAAGGTAGAAACCTAAGCTTTTTACTTCTCTGGCGACCTTGATAGTGTTGCCATCGATGATGAAGGCTGAGTAGTTTTGGTTGAGTTTGGAGATGCGGGCTGCCGTGCCCAGGATGATAAGCTCTGTTTTGTCATCGTTCAAGCATAGGCCATGGTTGGCCATCCATGCTTGAACGATGCTATAGACTCTGTTCACCAGAGCCAGGTCTTCAACATAATCCCCAGTAAGTGGTAAGAGAATCTGGGTATCGTCTGCGTAGTTGGTATAGGTGACACCCAGATTATCGAGATCGTCGAAGAGTGGCTTGGTGAAGATATTATAGAGTGTTGGCGAGACACAGGATCCCTGTGGCCCTCCGCAGGTGATGGGAATCGGGTCTGCTGCCGCTGCGGGGGAGAACACCCTCATGGTCCTGTCACTAAGGAATGACTGTATCCAGACTATAGCCTCCCATGAGAAGTGGGCCGCCGAGTCCAAGTGATTGCATAGGACTCTGTGGTCCACCAAATCAAAGGCGGCTGAGAGGTCCAGAAAGAGAAGGAGAGCTAGTTTGCCCTTGTCTCTGAGTGAGTCTATTTGGGCCTTTAGGTCAATCAGGGCTGTTTCTGTGCCGTGTTGCGGACGGAAACCGGATTGGCGTGTTCCAAGGAGATGGTTTATCTCAAGGAAGTTCTGGATTTGGGTGTACGCTACCTTGTCTAAAATTTTTAGTAAGAAAGGCACTGTGGTGATGGGTCTGTAATTTGTGGGGATGTTGGGGTCCAAGGTTTGTTTGCCCAGGACAATAGTTTACTGCAACTCCCATAAGCACAACAACATCAGTGCCATGGTTGGGAGGCGACCAAGTGGTAAGGGAGGCAAAGGTGGCGACCTTCAAAAGGTGGGCGTGGTGGGTGCGGTTGGGGACGTGGCCGCGATTTGCAGGGTGCCCCTATATCCCCATGTGTGGAGGAACAATCAGGGACACCCATGCCCCCCCCCATGGTTGAGGGAAACGTGGCTGACACCATCCCAGCTCAGCCCCTGTTGTACCAGCCCATTGTGGCATCTGACCTGGCACAGGATGACTCCCTGGCTGACTACCAGGTCAACAAGTCTAGGCCACGTGTGGCGGTGCAAGTTGTTGTCACCAAGCCACGTGGATCTGGGGCAGCTATGTCATCTGCTGCCCCAAGTATGCAGGGTGGGGAGGCTGCAGGGGTAGCTGCAGCTACATCCGCCCCAGCTCTGAATCTCCCAGCCAGGACAGTGTCAGTCCAGGTATATCAAACTGACGTTCCCCCTGCCAACATTACCCTGTAATCAATGCCTGCATCAAGACCTATGGTCATTGTGCATTCCCACACTCCTACTACCCAGTCCACCGGTGATTCTGCCCCTACTGACCAGAGCGGCGTAAGCCACACTGGCTCTGCTCCACCTTTAAAGAAGAGGAAGAAGGGTGCTCTGGCACGACAGGCTGAGACCCCAGACACGGCTACACACTCCGGTACCTCAAGGAAGCCTTGCTTTAATGATCCAGAACTTGATGCACTTGTGGCCTATGTGCCAGCACATAGCCGCAAAATGGTGGTGACTGCAGGGTGCAAGACCACACCCGGTCAACGTAGGGCACACTGGCAGACCATCGCGGACCGCATAAGTGCCCTTGGATTTGTGAGGCGCACAGCTGATGATTGCTACAAGCGGCGGAATGACCTGAAACGCAGAGCAAAGAACAAGCTGGCCTCAAATCATGACGCTACTCTGGTGACTGGCGGTGGGTCTCCACAAGAGGACAACAAACTCACTGAACATGAGTCTGTTGCTGGGACCTTCGTCACAGAGGAACAGATCCAAGGTGTTGGAGAACTACCTGATTATGATGCAATGTCCGGTGAGTGCCCATGCATGTGTGTGTAATGAATGTGTATGTTGTTTGAGTGACGGGTTCTGATTGAGTGCCACGTGAGGGTGTGCGTGCCTGAGTGGTATGGGTCACCCATGTGCTTCATCCAAAACATTCAGCGGCCTTGGATTTGGGTGTGACAGTATCCCTTCTGCCCACAGTAGTAATTTAGCGCAACATTACGGCAGTTGCCCTTGAAGTGGCATCTTGCAACAACATTGTTTGTATTTTTCAGCGTTAATTCAGGCTGATTGTTTCAATTCTCCCACTTTTGCTACGCATTCCTCAGCCCTATTGTCACATTTGTGACATGCTTCTGTCATTGATGAACCCCACATTGGCCCACATGTGTTACCTTTTTAGGTGAATGATTTGACCATTCAGGCTGATTGAGTATTGGCCTGATCACATACATTTTTGGGGTCTGTTTGAATGTGGAACATGATAGTTGTTTCCTGTCATGTTGAAGTGCACAACCATTGATGTGTACATCGGACTGCAATCACTGTATTTTTGTACACTGGATGTGTTGCAATGTGTGGCATATGCCTATTTTGTCAGACTATGTAGCATTTTTCATCTCATCATGTCCATCTCACATGGATGGATGACAGTATTCATTCACTGACATATGGATGTACTTGTGGAATGTACCATGGCTATGCTACATGCCATCTGTGTGATGACATGTGTCATGTATGTGTATTGGACATGCCACTCACAGGCCAATGTGTGATGGCAGTGCTACCCAGCATGCAGCAAATGTGTTGCTCTTCCATCTTGGTGTCATCAGTGTCTGCCTTTTGCCTCCCCTTCCAACTCAGTGACAGTGCATGCATGGGAGGGTTATAGTCATGTGGGACATGTGTAAATCATGTACTGGTTCTGTAGCTTGTTGGGCCTATTTGTGTGCTATGGTGCTAATGCCTGTTTCCATGTTTTGTCTTTCATGTTTTTGCAGGGGATGACGCACTTGATGCTGTTGAGGTTGAGGAGATGGTGCAGACCCAGGAGGGATCTCAGGCAAAACCGGGCACCAGTGGGGGACTTGGTGTGGTGGTGGGTGAGAACCCAATCTTGCTGCAGACCATTCTGTCCAGGGGTGTCTCTGGGTGCACCTCCCCAGACCTCTATTCAGGTGCTGATTCGGATGATGAGATCTATGTGGCGTCGCAGGTAAGTGTTTCTGGCAGGGATTCTGTTCTGTCCAACCCACCTGCACCAGGTAGAACCCGCTATGGGGATGTCAGTGTTGGTAAGTCCGCCTTTGGCGGTTACGGATGCAGGGTCACACTCCACAACATCTGATCCTGTTCCTGGGCCAGCAGATCAGAGGGGGAATGCAGTCCTGCAACCTCAGGCAGTGCCGGCACAGCAAGGCGCAGATCGCCTTGTCCCAAACAGGTGTGGTGCCCGCCGCCGTGGTGGCCGTAAACCACCAGGCAATACCGCATGGGAACAATCCATGTTCGGTATGGCAACCCAACAGGCAGCATCAGTTGAGATGATGGCTCAAGCAATGGAGAGCGTGACCACTTCCATTGTCCACCCTGAAAGGCAGATGGAGCAACTACAGTAGGCAACAGACTCCATTTGCCAATCACACAGGGAGGACATGTTGGCGTCCAACAGGGACAGACGGGCGGCACTGGAGACTCTACGCCAATCGATATCAATAGAGTCCCAGGGCCACAGGGAAGCCCTGAGGGTAGATCTCCATCACCTCAGGGAGACTCTTGTTGACCTTGAGGCTTCTACTAACTTGAGGACAGAACAGCAGCTGGAGCCGCTCACACGTTCGCTCTCAGCTGAGATGCAGGCAACTCGGGAGGAGATCCGGGCATCACGTCAGGTGGTGCATGTGGATCTCGGCACTATAATCCTCCAGAACGAGACCTTCCACATCCGCATGCTTGCTCCCATGGAGGACCATACCAGGGCTTTGCGTGGGCTGCCTCCCATAGCACCACCACCTCCTGTGGCAGCAGCAGAGGGTGATGAGAGCGACAGCAGCAGTTCTCCCACATTGGCATAGCCGTGCAGGCCATGAGCCCATGGAGGTGTTTTTTTTTCCCAACAACCACACAGGTTGCTGTTGGTGCGCACCCACTCCTGGGTGCCCCCACCTGGCCCCCACATGGCCATTTTTGATTTTTGATTGTTTTTTTTTTTTTAACAGTGTGTTGCCTTGTGTGGCTCCCGTGGGCATCCACTGTATTCTAGCTGGGCACATGCAGGCTTGTCCTGAGTTTGGGTTAGATGCTTGGGTTCGTGAGACACACACCCCTCCTGCTTCCCGTTTCCATGGGCTTGCAAAGGGTGTGCCCAGGTGACAGTGACTTACACAGTGACGTTGGACTCTCATGAGCTGTGTGTGCAGTCTGTAGTCAATACTGTGTATACATTCCTAGTGGATATTGTTGTTGTATTGTACACTGCATGGTGTATTGATATGTGCTTGTGCATCCATGTCTTCCTCCTAATTTGCAGGTTCATTCCTCATGTCTTCACAAGGCCGTCTACTTTGGAGATGGAGTTCATGTTGTAAGCAGTGCACTTACACATTTGCGTGGCAGCAGCACTGTACAGTTGGAAGTGGTCGATGTGCTGGCATAATCAGGTTTTAAGACTACCAGTACTTTAACTTAGTACTGTCATGTTTATGCTATGTTTGAGGTTGTGTAGCTGCATTGTATTGTTGGTAAGTATTTGGTCATGTGTGTTGTTAGTTCTACATTACTGGGAGCATATTGTGTGTGGCCAGTTTCCATTAGGGACACTGTACTTTGTGACACTTGTGTCATGTTTTGGGGATTGCTTTGTTTGCTCTCACATAGCATGGCATGCCATGGTGTGTTGGGTGGCGGTGCTGGGGAGGGGTTGGGTGACATGGCACTGTTGTCATTTTGTATTTTGCAAGGGGGTAATGAATTTAGCAGAATGGAAGTGTGTCTTTTGATGACACAGCATTGGTGGTGTTTGTGTAGGTAGGGATGCACACAATGTAACACTTCCAGGTGACCAATCTCAGGCTGGTATGGTTGTGACAGTTGACTGTCCCTTATGTCATCATCATTGATTGTCAGATGGTATGTGCCAGGGCTGTGTGCACTCCACAGGGGTGTGATTTTAGGTGAACTAATTAGCCACCAGCTCCGTACGGGCTGCCTCACCCCGTGCCCTTTCCCCTCCCATGCACAGGGGCGTGCATGTGGTTGGGGATGTGGGGGCACCACCATGTCCACGGGCAGTCCCCGGCGTGTTGCAACGTTGTGCAGGACACATGCTGCCACTATGATCCTGCATACTACTGGGGGAGCGTATAACAGCTGCCCGCTAGAACGGTCAAGGGAGCGAAAGCGTGACTTGAGCACTCTGAATGTGCGCTCCACTATGCCCCGAGTTGCAATGTGGGCTGTGTTGTATCTTACCTCGGGTGGCATGGTGGGGTTCCGAATTGGCGTCATCATGTGGGTGCTAAGAGGGTAGGCACTGTCCCCTGGGGCGGTGGTGATGGGTATCATTAGTGGGGTTGTGACATTACTCAGTATCTGACATGCATGCATGTGCTGTGGCATTTATACTCACCAAGCAGCCATGTATCGCCATGCCGCCCAGCTTCTAGGTCCCGGTTTAGGGTTGACATTCTGTAAATAAAACTGTCGTGGGTGGACCCTCGATAGTTGGCATATACTGAGGTGATGAATCCCTTGGCATCACATACTACCTGGACGTTGATGGAATGCCAGTGCTTGCGGTTTCTATAGATGTGCTCTGATGCCCTGGGGGGAGGTAGAGCCACATGGGTGCAATCAATGGCACCTAGGACTTTGGGGAATTGTGCCACCCTGTAGAAATCCTGGACGGCAGTCTGCCTTTTTGCAGGTGTTCTGGGCAGGTATATGTGCCTGCGGACTGATGGGCGTGCAGTCATGATGGCCAAGACCTGGTGTAGGCAGCGTGACTGCGTGGCCTGTGACAGCCCCCCCCACTATAGCACTTGTCCGCTGAAATGATCCAGTGGCCAAGAAGTGTAGTACATTGAGGACCTTCTCCAGGGGGCTGAGTGCTTGGGAGCACAGGGTGGGTGATGTGAGGTCATCCTCCCACTCACTCACCAGGTCGTGTATTATGTGAGGTGGAAACCTGTACCCCCCCATACACCTGGTCATCAGGCATCCCAAAAAGGCTGGTTCTGGGTGTGAAAATTCTGGGCCTGACTATCCTCCTCCTCCTGCGGTATCCCACGACCACTGCTGCTAGGTATGGTATATTCATCCTGGCGTCTGAGCTTGTTTGTTGTTTGCGCACACTTTTATGCTGTGCGGGTCCACGTACGCCTGCTTTCTGCTGGCGTACGTGTTTCAGGATTAGCGCATCTTTTTTGGCACACGCGTTAGCCCCGTTCAAATCCATGAATACGTGTTTTGAATGTGCGTGTGGGCGTTCTACGCATTTGCCTCCTGTACTTCCCCTGTGACGCCCACAGTTTCACGCGTTGTTCCCCATTCCGCGTGTCACACCCTCTGTTCTTCCTACTTTTGTTGTGCGATTTCGCTGTGTGCGTAGCGCATGCTGTTTGGAGACGTGTGCGCCAGCGTGCACCACGCAGAATTTTGGCGCACATCCTGGGATTTACACGCGCACGGAGTTCTATGAATCGCTGTGCACGGTTTTCGCTGCGATTTTCGCACTGGCACTGCAATTCGCACGCTTTCACACGCTTTCGCACGCTTGCGCTGAAAATTTCAGCGCACATTAATTCCATGAATCGGCCTGTAAATTGGTAGCAAGGAATGTGCACTCCCACAAGATCCATTGTTTGGAGCAATTAATAATGAAGTCCCTGGATGGAGGGGTCAGAAAGCAAATGGGGCCACAATGCTCTAGATTTGCTACCCTAAAAAATAAGCATACCTGTTTAACCAAAGATCCTCTGAGAATGAATGATATCACCCTGAAAGGTTTCTATGGCAAGCTCCTTGTTGTGGTGTCTCATTTGGCAAGATACAATGACTGCATGACAGATTATAACCCTGCTTTGCTTAGCCTAGACCTCCTCCATTGCTGAACCAAAGTTCTGCTTGACACAAAGACTACGGGGGTCATTCCGAGTACGGAGGTAGCCATGGTGCTATTAGCGCCATGGCTACCCCCATACCGCATACCAGGTCCGGATTCCTTGAATGAGGAATTACCGGGCCATTCCAAACTTGGAGGACCCGGCAATTCCACATGCAAAATACCCATCCCCATTCCCATTCAAGCCCCCAAAGCCCTCAATGGGAATGGGGAAGGAGCTAATAACGGGCCCATTATATCTCCCTGGTCCTTTAGCGGCTCCCACTAAGGGCTCCTGGTAAAACCAGCAGCCCTTAGCGGGACCTGCTAAAGGACCTCGCAATGCGGCGTTAAGGGGTTAACGGCATCGGAACCCTTACCGGCGCCGTTAACCCCTTACCGCCAACCTCAGAATTAGGCCTATGTCAATTTAGCACTCATGGCTGAACATAGATGAGGCGTGAGGATTAAATGTAGCCATACATATTCTTACCAGACTCAAAATTATTTTGAAGTTTGCAACAGGGCAACAAAAGGAACAAATCCATGTTGCAACATTTCTGCAGCTCGAATATTAAGAATGGAGCATGATGTATCTACTGCAGAAATCCATATTACTGAAGAATATATGGGATTAACCATGGTATTGGGCTACTTGCATGAAACAGGGCATAGACCCAAATTAATTTACTCTACAGTATACCTTAGTACATATGTTTTTGCATCAGGAAAAACAATAAAAACAAATGTTGTTTTTTTATTATACACTGTGCAGGGATATGTCAAGTGTTAATTCTAGGACTATGATTGGTGAAAATGCATTGTTCTCGCCTCATTGTTGAATAAGCATTGAGCATAGTGAACACTCCCTGTTGCTTCACTTTTTCCAGAGTGTAAAAGCATGCATCTCTACAGATCGGGTTAACACCTATTATTTGATGGCCCTATTATGCAAGCAGCGCCGTTGTTTTTTAACTGTCCACTGACACACGCTACTCTCTGTCAAAATATTCTATTTATGTTGTAATGTGTTGTTTGTTGTTTATAAGACACATGACTAATTAAGCTGAATGATGACAACTTCTGTCTTCTACTCATTCGCACGTTTCAGAATTTGTTGTATCCCTACCAATATGTTCAGAAGACAAATAGAATATGCTAGTTCCAAATGGGACTACAAAAGAAGGCCTGTCATGTTATTCCTCAGTGTTGTAGTTTATTTGTGTTGTGTCCCACAGCGTAGCATTAAAAAAAAACACAACAAGCACACAAATGATTCGCATTCAGTAGATTGTGCAGCTATTCTTTTATCATGAATCTAACAGCTATTTTGGTGCTAGGTCATGTAGGAGGAGTAGGGAAGTGATTGGTAGCGGAGAGATGCAACATGAAATCCATGATGTGTGAAGCGCAGATCCGAAGAGGCGGTTCTCTGTGTGATGGTATGCTCCTTGTGTAACTGCATTGTGAGATATTTGCATCCAAAAGGGGGGCCCTGCGATAGGTCACTACTTCAGTGAGAGTAAGAATAGAATCAGGGTTGCTGTTATGAATAACTGTCCAGAGAAGTGTGGCGTTTGGAGGGTGTTAGTGTCTTTAGGAGAAGAAGTGCTAGAAGTGTTGGCTAATCACTGGATGTAGATTCAGATTCCTTTAACATCGGGGATGGAAGAATGTGGTGGAAATTAAGGAGCTGAATGAGGATGTGAAAAGATCAGAGGGACGGAAAGGAGAGAAGGAGGTTGTGGGGAATAGAAAGCTGGAGGAGGATTAGCAGACTTGGACTGGCCTATAGGGCAAAAGGCCCATGACCGAACCAAAAACGCAAAATGCTGGTGTGGACCAGTTTGATGAGTTACTTTACTATGCGGCTAATAATTTTGACCAGTGTTACTGAATAAATATTATTTAAAATGCACAATTTGTATCACATTTTATCAAAAAACTCCCCCTTGGGTACTATTCAAACAGTGTCACAAACGGAATGAATGGCCATTTGCAATTGGGGGGGCACTTTTTCATTGGTGCCCGAGACATTTTTATGTCCCAGTCCAACCCTGAAGATTAGGTCATAACATTGAAGTAGAATGGGCAGGAGGGTGTGCTGAGAGTTAAGGGAGCAACTCTGTGTGTGGTTATATCATCAGAATGACGAATCAAGAAAGAGGGGATAACCTCAGAAACCAGACATGGAGAGGAGGTGACAGGCGATTGGGTGCAGAAGTAGCTTTTGAAACCCAAAGCTCAGGAGAAGGTGATAGTGAAGCGGTAAACTCTGGGGAAGACAGTACTTTGGAGGAGTTGGTTGGAGGATCGCAATGAGGCAAACGTGGCAGTGGAAATGGTACAGATATCAAGGGAATACAATTAGAGAGAGTAGATGATACCCCAGGGAAGGTAACATACCAGGATATAGGAGAAAACATAAGACATGCATTAGGGGAATTAGTGCATGAAGGTTACAGCAGGCCAGTTGGGCCCTAGGGAGGACCAGATGGTGGGAGGAGGAGTGAGATGGGAACAGGGAGTTTAAGGTCAGTTACAAGATGGAAAGGGAGAGGAATCAAGAGAATCCACAGGCATATCACAGGAACCCCTCTCTTGCTCTCCCTGGCAGCTGTGCCAACTGATCTGCCTGCTCGAGTCAAGAAAGAGACACTTAGATCTTGAACCTACTGCGCTTGTCAATGTACAATACAAATAAAATCTGCTGCGGGTGATAGTGCCAAGTGGGTTCCTCAGCCCAACTATACACTTAACACATTGCAATTGAAATCATGCACTACCACACTGTGCAGATTCAATATATATTTAATCAAAACACATTTTGAATCCGTACAGTTTGACCTGCCTGCTCATTTACATTTTTAATAGAATCAATCATGCGGTAGAGGACCCTAGAATGGCCAGAACTAGATCAGTCTGAGGAGAAGAGTTTCAGTCACCTGTAAGCCTGAAATGCCACAGGATGGGTGAAGGAACCCTGTTGTGTTTTACAGCACCTAAGCCAAAAGGCTGCACACTCCAGGTCATTTTTTATGTTCTTTGTTGAAGTTTTCAGCTTTATTTTCTCCAGCCTCTGGCTGCCCTCACCCTCGACTCAACATCTTTAATCCTACTCTCTCTTTTCACTTCAATTCATATTCCATAAGGGAATACACACTATACATTCCCCAAGGGTGATGGCGAACCTCTTGCTGACACTGTGTCCTTCCTAGAACACACTTCCTTCCCCTACACTTTACTTTCAACACTTAAACACAGCCATGCTTTCTTTGCTTCACACCATGCCCTCTTCTAATCCCACTGCAATACCCATTTCCTCCCTCATAACCTTTTTAAAGAGTATTTTGACTCCTCCTTCTTCACCACTGGGGGAAATTATATATTCACAGTGCTTTTCTATGGCACACAGATGTCTTTACAGTTATTTTGGTGATCATACCTTAATCGGTGGTGTTCTGGTGTACAGCACCTTATCACATCCCATGCACTCTTCAATCAACCTTCTTGTATTCAAATTGTAAAGAAACATTACTCATGTGGCTTTTGGTTTGTAGTCAACCAGAGGACTAAAGGTACCATAGCCAAAGCAAGTGCATCCAAAGAATCATGGGAACACTATGTGGCTGATACTTTGGTGTGATGGGTAGAAGCATTTGGGTTGATGCTTATCTTGTAGACTCTTGGCAGTTTAAACACAAATTAAAGGATATTGTTGTCCCCCATCAGAAATAGTAAGGATTCCAGAGCACCCAGGCCAGTTGGCTTGTGAAATGCTCTGATGAAAGAAAATGCTGAAGCATGGAGCCAAGTACTCCTTTCATTATTTAAGATCATCAGTCATATTGGCTGGACCCAGGAAACCTGGACCAAAAGCATCATTGTCTCAGTTTAAAAAGGGGGACGCTATCCATGCCTAAAGCTATTCCATACTAGCAATGCTAGATGCCTCAGCAAAATTGACCACCAAAGTTCTGTTAGATGAACTATCTGAGCTGTGTGAGCAAAATGCACTGTTATCTTTTAACCAAAAAGGCTTTCGAAAGACCTACTCTAGTGTAGATAATAATATGACTTTGATTACTTTATTCAATAGATCATGGAGATTTAAGAAGCACCTGAGTAATAGGGCCTACATAGGTTTTTAGCACTGCGTTCATCACAGTAGATCATTGCAGTCTGTGAAAAAAACTGCATTTGTGAGGCATACCGCTAGTCTCTTAAATGTCATCATTAAGCTGTACAGAAACACATACATCAGTACAAGTAAGACTGAGCAGAGAGGTGATCTTCACTCCACCTGTAATTTGTCATTGTGTTTGAAGCAAGGTTGTATATTGCACCATCTTTAATCTATGTATGGCAGACCTGTCCTTGACTCTAGATAAATTGATAACTGATCCCCCAAAATTGGGAAATACTAGTATCCCTTGGTTAGGATACGTGGACAACATCCACCTCATTAGTCAAACCCCCAAGGGGTTACAGAACCTATTGAATCAACTTCTGATATTCTCAGAGGACGATGATCTACTGATCAACTTCTCCCAAACAAACACCATATCCTTTATCCCGTGCAAAGGCATAGCACCCAGGAAAGTACTATGGAGACAACTGGTATACAACATAGTGGGCCTCATTACGACCCTGGCAATAATGGGTTAATGGCGCCGTAAAAGGCTGCAGCGCCGTTAACCCATTAGCGCCTGATTACGAGGTCCCTTTGCGGGACCCGACCTTAACGGCTGGTCTAAACCGCAATTTGTGGTACCGTACTTAGCGCCTTCCGCATTCCCATAGAGCCCTATGGGGCGAAAATGGGAATGGGGAAGGGCCATGGTTCAATGGGGAATTACCGCCCCGCCAACCTTGGAATGGGGCGGTAATTCCCCTTTGAACCATGGCGGACCCGTTACAACACCGGCACCAACCATGGTGCTAATAGCGCCATGGTTTAGCGCCGGTGTTGTAATGAGGGCCAGTAAGTGTCCCAGTTTATAATTACTTGGAAGTATTGCTAGATGACAGATTGAGATGGGGTGCACATGTGGACAAACTAGAACAGGAGATCAAAGAATAGCTGTGTATCCTAAGCAGATTCTCCCTCCAACATGCAGGATATTCTCTGTCGGCCATGACTTTGTCATACAAAATGAAAATTATTCTGAAGGTGATGCATGGGACTTTAATATGAGGGAGGAATAGAATCTGTGACTTGATTAGACTGCAGAACCTCTACATTAAGAAGTTGCTGGGCCTTCCCAAGAGAACCCTGGAAGAATTCCCTTTGTGTGAATTGAACATACCCTCAGTCAAGGCTCTTGTAGCAATGCAGGAAGCCATGTATTTCTGGAAAATAGAGAGAGCTGCTGGACTGAATGTACATGGTTTGCTCGCAACTGAGACAAACAAGATGGTAACTACACATTGGTGGTAGTCATGGCACTATGTGCGCCATGACTGCCACCAATAACATGTCCGGCACCCGTCTCGTTCAATGGGGACTTACCGATGCAGTCCGACCTTTGCGGGACCGGTAAGTCCCCATTGAAAAAGCCATTCCCCATTCCCATTTGAGCCCCCATAGAGCTCAATGGGAATGGGGAAGGCGCTAATAACGGTACCGCACATTGCGGTACCGTTATTGGCTCTGATTTCCCTTAACGGGTGCCGTCCACAACGCCTGGTCAGACCAGGTGTTAAAGGAGGGATCCGCTAAGGGAACATGTAGTAGGGCGGTAAGGGATTACCGGCACCAGTCTCCTTACCGGTGCCCGGTATCCCTTACCGCCCCACTCGTAATGAGGCCCATAAACAGCATATTTGCACTGGTATTATCTGGAAGCATAACTATTGGGCTATCTGTTAAAGATGACTTGTACTTTGATGAGCAGAGCTACATACAAAAAGACTTTGAGGAAGTCTCTTTATGAACTAGATAACTTGCAAACATGGCTGGATCTTTCTAGAAAGAACACTAGTAGAGATTACACCAATAGATCACACTCTCCTCCAAAATTGGGGACATACATCAAAGCCTTTCAGAATTTCTATATTAGGATAGAATACTTGAGAACTAAATGTAACTTTGTTGAGACTTTTGATGCCATGGAGCCTAGATTATAGATTCCTAAAGTAGTTTGCACATGTAGGATATGTGGAGACAGAGACACAGAGACTGAAAAAAACACCTTCTATGCATATGTACTAAACTATCAAAGAACAGACATAGAGCTTTATCAGAGGCAGCTTTTATTTATTGAGTACCCAATTTAAGTGATCACGTGTGGCATGAATACTTGGAGGGAGACAACCTGTTACTCGTTTTCCACCAAACTAAATTATGGGAAGACATTCAAATGCTTATTACTATTGATTGTGAATATGAAACCTTGAAGTTTAAGTTTTAAGTAGGGCACTTTGTTGCAAGTCACATTAGCTTGACCAATAGAAATAGATACCAGTGGGATGCTTTATGAATTATTTATCAAATGAAATATTAACGTTGTATGAATGGATGTAGGGTAGCAATAATTAAATGTATATAACTTGTCACCTTTTATAAAAAACCTATATTTGGTGGTAATTTAATAAGAAAACAGAAAAAAACATAAAGAATACACCCTTCTATAAACCTTGCCAATTTTGGCCACCATTAATCTTTGTTAATATTCTTTGCTGATGCCCAAAATTCCTTGGTTTCTTAATTCTTGCACTTTATTTCTCATTTCTTCTGGAACAACCAAACTATGACCGCTACACAAGTAACTCTCTTGTATATTTCATTAATCATTCACTTTCTTAAATTCCGCGATAATGGAATCATCAATTTCCTTTGCCCATCCTTTGCCCACCTATTTCTTCACTAAATCATGAATTTCATTATCATCACATGCCACACACATTCTCCTTTCTTTACCACTTGGTTAACCTCAAACACGTCTCCGACCTCATCTTCCACATACTCATAATCTTTCTCACCACTTGCTCATCTTCTTCAAAAATTGCATTCCTTTATAGAGCATCAGCCATTAGGTTCTTCCATCCCTGAACATGTTCAACCATAAATCCCATTCTTATAATCCTTTCACCCTCTTCATTACTCTCCTCAATGCTCCTTCTAAACCCTTCCTTTTTAACACCAACACCAACACCAATGGTTTATGATCAGTACTGATTCCCAACTTCCATCCCCATTCAAGACTTCATGATCAATCACAGAATATATATTGTCTGTTTCTTTTAGGTCTGTGTAGGCAAACACAAACTTCTTTTAGTCTTGCCTCTCTCCTTGCAATACTACTGCCCCCAGACCTCCTTCACTGGCATCAATATATATTGTTATATTCAAGTCTTAATAAAAATCTTTTAATATGGCAGCTCCTGTTATGTTCCTCTTTATGCCCATATACACTTCTTCACACTCCTCTGTCTGGTCAAATCGGGTCCGCTTTTGTGTTAGTCCTGTCATGGCACTGTTTTTTGTTTTGCCAGATTCTTGACAAACTTGGCATAGAATTCATCAACTATCCCTACAAATTCAGCCTGCTCAGTTTTTTCTCTTTGGTGTTGGAATCTGAGTAATCACAACCACATTGTCCTGCCTGGCTTGACACCTTCATATGACAATTTATGACCAAAATAATCCACTTTTGTCTGTCTGAACTATTATTTCTCCATTTTAATGGTGAGTGCTGCTTCCTTCAGAATTCCTAAGATTTCCCCCAATGTCTGATTGTGTTTTTCCACACACCAGTACATCATTCTGATAATACATCACCCATTTTACTTCACCCCACTATTTCACCCAGCAGCTTGTGCATACTCTTTTGAAATACGCTTGCTGCTGAAGTTGGTCAAAAAGGGATCCCTTTACATTTGAACAGCCCAAAGAGTGTTATGAACATCATCAGTTCCATACATTGAGGATGTAATTGTCGGTCATGGTATGCTGATCTAAGGTCCAATAGGGAAAAAAATTGCACCTCCCATTATCTCTAATATCAGCTCTGAAATCTTTGGCAATGAACATCTTTCCACCAGTACATTCTTATTCAGGCTCCCTAGGTCAATGCACAACCTAACTGACCCATTTGTTTACCTTACCGTCACCATGGGGAAAATCCATTCTGCTGTATCTGCAACTCCAAGTATTCCTTCTCCTTCCATCCTTTCCACTCATTCTCCATCTATGTTCTCAATGCCAATAGGATTGTTCTGATCTTGGAATCGGTGGGCACGATATTGCTTGTTAGCCTGATCTGATGCACAAATGCTTTTTTAACATTCTAATACGTTTCTGAATACTTTAGGCATCAGATCAGACTAAGATGCATTGACTTGCTCCCAGAAGTCCCAACTTCGGGCAGACTTGAATATTTCTTATCCGGCACATCCCAGACAGTGAAACAAGTGTGCATCATGGAGAGAAGGATGCACCCTGTAGAAGGTTTCACCCTGGAAGTTAGATGGGAAGCTAAGATGAGCAGGAGGTGAAGGAGAGACTGAAAAGCCCATTGCCTAAAAAGCCATTGAACGGAGATACTAGCTGGCTATGCTAGTCATACACAGGACTAGATGGTGGGAAGAGGAATGAGACAAAGACAAGAACACTATTGTTTGATGAGAGAGTTGAAGGGTGTGGAATCAATGGATCATACTGAAAGATCCCAGAGACCCCACTCTATCTCTCCCTGGCACCTACACCCATTGATCCATCTTGCACTGCAATCATTCATGGGGTATGGAACCCCAGAATGCACACAGCTGGTCCAAACTGAGGAGAAGTCATTGATTCACCAATAAGCCCACCACCCCAAGGGAGGGGCTGAAGGAATCCCCTTATTTCCACAGGCTGCACCAGCATATGCTCCTGATAACTGTTTATTTTGGAAAGATCGCATTTTGCATTGAAGTTGGCCCCTTTGTGCATATAATCCCCATATAAAATTATAGATTGACGGTACATGTTCTTGGCATCCTACTTGATTCAAGTGTCCTACCTGACAACTGTTAAAATGATTTCTAATTTGCTTGTTTGCATATAGAACTGCAATTAAATATGTTTCTTAAACGTATGTTCAGCAAGGTCTCTGCAAATTTCATCTTTGAGATTCATTGAGAATGTACCTTCTGTGTTACTAAAGTCATACTTTTTACCTTGATAACCAGGAAGAAATCCTGTTCCTACATGAGTATCATAACAGCGATTATGGTCTTCCAAGGAGCCAGGCTAGATACATTGTCAATCAAACATGGAAATTGATCCTTACAAGTGGCATTGAAATGGAGCAATATAGGAGTAACATTTACTGAAAATGAATTTCATCTTCCTTGTCTTTGCATAACTTGTACTCTCTGACCCTGCAGAAACATTGCTTCACTTCAGGGCAATTCTCATTACTTTCTTAAGAGGCTTCAAATCAAGGTAATACGGGTTAGGGGAGTGCCCCTGTAATGACAATGAGTGGGTCAACAAATGTTAAATGCACTGATTTACTAATTACCTACTCTCACTCCCCAATCTCTCAGTCAACGATAAAACATATCCCATCTCAGGGAATGAGGGAACGTCCTGTCTAAGAGCACGCACCAAGTACCCCACCACAATCCCACTCCCATGACCCTGCCACCCAGACTACCCAAACCCATGACCCCCAGAACAAACAAAAAGCTAACTCACCTCACAGCAACAAAAATCTCGAGAAATCACACAGAGCCCAGTAGTCTATCAATTAAGAATGCGCCCATAAAGGATACCAAACCTCTCTTTAGTGTCAAAAATGCACTTACCAATGCCCGCTCCTTAGGAGCCCATGCTATCGAAATACATGATCTTATCATCGAACTAGATTTAGATCTGTTAGTAATCACAGAAACCTGGCTACACCAAGCTTCAGGTCCTGTTAGCTGTGACCATCCCACTAGACTACACTATTCTCAGATCTGACAGAACCACCTCCCCACGAGGCGGTGTTGCCATCATAACAAAAAACACCCTAAAAATAAGATCAAGCTCTATCGAAATAATCACAGTATACAAACTACTGCTTGCTAAACTAACCTTGAATGAAAACACCACAATCAACATAGTGGTTATCTATAGGACCCCCAGCACCAATAGCCACCCAGAAACAGACATCCCACTAATACTGGCGCCCATCCTTAAACCCAAAACGAAATGCATCATCATTGGGGATTTGAATCTTGGCTTCAATGATGACCAAGACACTAAAGCAACCTCCCTTCTCTTGGCATTTAAAGACATGAATTTCTGCCAACACGTCAATGTCCCCACCCATACCAAGGGCAGAACCCTGGATTGGATCCTCACCCTCAACACCAAAATCACTATAGGCCCGATTACCCCACTTAGCTGGACAGACCATTTTTGCATAGAATTCACTATCACCAGTGACGATCCCTGCCCGCCTAAGGACAACATTATGGATACCATTGAAAGTAGAAATCCTAAAAAGCTCACAGTAGGGAATCTTGACCCCCACCTTGAATACAATTCTAGAAACCCACTCAATCCTTAGCAACGATCCTACTACCATCGTGGAGTATTACCACAAATGCCTCTCCACAGCGATTGATACTATAGCGGCAGTCACTACCAAACTAAGACGTGTCAATAAAAAATCTAACTTCTGGTTCAACGAAGCACTAGTCACCCTAAGAAGGAAAAAATGCTCTCTCAAGCATGTCCATAATAAACACCCCTCCCCTGATTCGGCCAAAGCCATCAAAGACGCTAATACCATTTACAAAACTGCTATTATTGCCCATAAAGCCAACACTTACAATGCTTGCATCAGCAATGCAGCATCAAATTCCAAAGAGCTCTTCTCTATCCTCAGAGATCTTGAAAACCCCCTACCGACTGACACACCCACCAACCTTACAAGATGCACTTGCCTCCAAAATTGCTGTGCTGCAAAATAAAATCAACACCAAAAGACTACTCCTAGCAGATAAAAACTCCTCCTCCCCTAACCCCATTGCCTCATCCAGTGACAACACCAACCCCCTTTCCAATTCACACCCGTCACCCAAGATCTTGTATTTGACAATATCTCCAAACTAAAAGCGTCCAATTGCAAAGGGGACACTGTCCCAGCCAAACTAGTCAAAGCTTGTGCCTCTACTCTGACCCCTGCCATTACCAAATTTGTCAACGCTTCTTTTAACTCCAACATAGTTTCAACCTGCATCAAAGAAGCCTGGGTTACCCTGTTTCTAAAAAAAAGCAAACCAAAGACCCCACCATTCCAACTAATTATCGCCCCATAACCACGGTCCCGTTCCTACTTAAAATCATTGCCAAACTAGCCTATAACCAAATCCAAACCCATCTGGAATCCAATCAGCTTCTCGGCACCAGACAATCAGGCTTTAGGCCTAACCACAGCACTGAAACAGCTCTCTTGGACCTCAAAATCCAGATGGATGCTATCAGAGATTCTGGGAAACTCTGCATTCTCTTGCTGTTGGACCTCTCTGCTGCGTTTGACCTGGTGGACCATGACAAACTCTGCAACTCACTTGCCCGAGAGTTTAACTTCTCCAGCGAAGCCACTGCATGGGTGAAATCCTACCTTACCGACCGCACCTCCAGAGTGTCCATAGGCAAAGAAGTGGCCAACCCCATCCCAGTCCCCATAGGAGTGCCCCAAGGCTCTTGTCTCTCCCCTACGCTATACAACGCATACACCAAACTCCTGTTCTCAGCACTAGACGATATGGGTGTCATATACACAAATTTTGTGGATGACACTCAGATCCTCATACCTCTCACAGGTAACTATGACCAGGACACTGTAATAATCAATAAAATATATGTCATCATACAAAATTGGATGGCACTAAATAGTCTCTGTCTTAACAACTAGAAGACAGAAGTCCTCATCGTAGGATCCCCACCCAAAATAGCAACCCTCCACCCAGAATACTCAACCATCATCATTGATGGTACCGCTATCACTGTGCTAAAGCAAGTCAAAACACTGGGAGTGTACATTGCCGCCAGCCTGACTATGACTAAACAGATTAACGCACTCTTCTCCTCCACGGCTTACACCTCCAAACTAATTGCTCTCAGCCGACAATTCTGACCCCAGCAAATTGCCTTAGCCTAGCCAGCGCCCTGGTTCTATCGAAATTGGATTATTGTAATGTATTACTACTAGGCACATCCAATACCAACCTAGCTAAAATGCAACTACTGAAAAACAAAGTCCTGAGGGCAGCTCTAGGTATAAAAAAATCAGACCCTATCTCCAAGACTAGGACGGACGCTCATTGGCTCCCTATCAAAGCCAGAATCATCTTTAAAACATTATGTATCACACATAAATGCCTGACCAAAAAAGGATCTATCTATCTTAACAATACTCTTCAACCAAAACATGACAGGAGATCACTAAGATCTAACGACAAACTCCTTCTGGCTCCGCCTTGCTTCAAAACCACTAGAGCGGGGGTAGCAGCTTCACCACCCTAGCCCCCAAACACTGGAACACCCTACCCATTAATATCAAAAAAGAATCCTCCTTCACGGTTTATAAGAAACTGCTAAAAACCTAGCTATTCAACTAATATTATCACCTAAGGACAGGTCTACGCACCGCTGCATTTTGTTAGTGAATATTTGTAAATTGCATTTCTGCACCAACTCTCCAATAATGATGTAATGTAACCTATGTAACAATGTACTATTAATTTCTAAGCTGTCTTGTAACCAAGCGTGTAACAAATAAATAAATAAAATAAATAAATAAATAAAAATTTAGTGGTGATCAACCAATACAATAATGTTCTCATGTCACCCTAAAATCTTTATAGTTTCCTGAGTACTGCTGTCCTAAAAACTACTTGCATACCAGGGACACCTGATCTTGTATTCTATCCACAGGATCAGAAACATCTTCTTAACCCTTTATCTTTAGTAGTGACTTGCTACTTGCACCCAATGGTCTGAAAGCCCCAGGGTGGAGAAATGCTTTGCTTAATTATGGCAATATCTTAGAGTCCAGAAGAAAGGAAGGACGTGCTCACTCAACATTGATTGTAGTCCAGTTGGTCAGACAAATGAGCTTATTGGAGCTCAGATGAGTGCCTATGAACACATTGGAAGTTGGAAGTTGGCACAAACTGAGTTTTTTACTAGGATAGGTTTTTCCTTCGGCCAGATAGAAAAGTTACAATCCCTAAAGCCACATCTCTTAGTGCCTTTTTCCTGATCATAGAAATCTCATTATTTTTGAGGTTCTTCACCACAAGTACATGTTGCGTTTGCACTACATCATAGAGTCTTCACTGTTGCATTCAAGTGTGGTCCATATGCATGCTAATCTCACATCCATATAAAGCCTTAATGGTCTCTTATAACAAATACCATCCAGTATAACATTTGCACCCAGAGAAGGGTGCTCAACCAATCAGGTGGCTGTAAACGTGGGGGAGAGGACACAGTGCAATGCCCTTGTTTCTCCAACCACCCCGTGGCCTTCCCCGGGTGCCACCATCTTCATTTTACTGGGGGAACAGGGAGTCCCTCCCTTTTACCTCCCGATGTCCCAACCCTCCCCCAACCCAAAAAGACATCTGGCATTCTGCGATCACCTCTCCCACACTCCCTCCCCGCTTACCTGCTGAACCAGAGATTTGTGCTTCAGTCTGCGTGGTCCTTCCAACCTGCGGCCGCAGCAATAAAAATATGTACTATGGTGACTGCCATCTTATTTTATTTTACAGGAGATTTTCTCCTGCAATACATGCAGAGCCCAACTCCAGAAACAGAAAGCAAAAAAACTATTTGCACACCAGGTGAACATCAGGGTGCAAAGAGCAATCATGCCTGCTTAGGGGGGTGTACAAGGCCGGTAACAGTCCTCAGCCCTTACCAAGGCAGAGCCCTGATGTGCTGTTACCGGCCCTGTACGCATCCTTGGCAGGGGTGATTGCTACATTCTTTGTATTTTGAATGTTTTCATAGTTTTGCATAACACAACACCACTATTTTGATTAAGCCTTGAGTTCAGCAAACAATACCAAAGTGAATACCAATAGCACTTCTTTTATTTTTGGATGTAAGCTGCTGAATAAATTAAGCTCCAGGTGCTATGGGAAATCAATCTAAGTGCCTGATTTGCAAAAGCATTTTACAATGGCTCAATCCCATTAAAAAACGATTTGTAAATCAAGGCCCTGAGCATCTATTTGCTGCCTTAAATTTAAGCCTCTGCTGCCATTCGTGAGGGATCCATTATTCTGCATAATTTTTCAACATCAAGTTTAGTCATTGGTAACTAGTTTTAGAAAAAGTATTTAACATGGGATAACAATTTATGCTGTTACTCCAAGTGTATCAATAAGGCACAATATAAATAAACAATTTGTTTTATTATTGAAAAGGAGTGTAGGAGCCCCTCTATTGAGAACGAACATGGGTTAAATACCCTGTTTTAGGGCATTTCTTCCACTCATGAAGGTCTACATTTAACTCACTGCAACCTTCACAGAGGAGAAATATTCATTTGCATATTGTCCCACCCACAAGGGCAGTCCAGCACCAAAATGCGAGTCAATTCTCCTCTGAACAAGAGTACCATCAGCAACCCCAGACACGGGTTTCTACGTAGTCGGGCCTCATCAGTGAGGTGAAGCTGAGCCTCTCTAAGGCACAGTGAAGTGAGCAAGCTGTCCACATCTGGATTACACTTGGCTACTCGCGGTGAAACCCCAAGTTTTACAAAATTAAGAAGGAGTGTGGGAGCCCCTCTAACGAGAACAGACATGGGTCAAATACCCTGTTCTGTGGAATATATTCTACTCAGGAGGGTCTATAACCGCACTGCACCCTACACAGAGGAGAAATATGTAATTGCATTTTAGTCGTTGTCCCACCCACAAGGGCAGTCCAGAACCAAAATGCCAGGCAATTACCCTCTGAACAAGAGCAGCATCAGCAACCCTTGTTGGGCCTCCTCAGTGAGGTGAAGCTGAGCGTCTCTAAGGCACAATGAGCAAGGGGTCCACGTTTGGAATACTCTTGGTTACTTAGGGTGAAACCTCAAGTTTTACAAACTTTAAAAGAAGTGTGGGAGGACCTCTAATGAGAATAAAGATGGGTCAAAAACCCTGTTCAATGGAATTTCTTACACTCAGGTATCCTTCGACCTTTAAATCGGGCTGCCGGGCCATTGCCACCCGTTCCACCCTTTGGAACTGGTGCTTAACAAAATATTACATTTTAAAATATTTGTTCTCTTTCGCCGAATACACATTTTAGGATAGGTTAATTGTAGTCATTGTATTGTAATATGCGTAGAAAACGAAAAGATTAGTAACATGTTAATCGCACGTTATTCATTTTTATGTAACAAAAAGACTCGTTTTTGCATGGTTTTAATTTTATTGGGATGATCAGGCAGAAACCTGTGATATATAAGGTAGACGTTTTAAAAATATATTGTGAGCATGTTTTTGGGCAACAATGCATGAAAGGAAAAGCTACTTAGTGTTTTCGATGGTAATTCAGTAGCTCTGCATGCAGTGTCCCACGCGTTACTAACTGCCAATCTGTCTGTTACCATTCTCACGAGATTTCATATTGTGATGTCATTTCAGCAAACAGCCTATGCATGTGAGTCCCGAGCATGCACATTGCTGATCAGTCTGTTTTGTTATGCACCAGGCTAAGGGCCTGATTTACACACATGTTTTAACACGTGAAAGTCCCATTGAAAACATTTGTGTAAATCAGGACCTACGTGTTGTGCATTCAGATCAACATCCACATAAGTTATTTGATAAAATACCATTACACTAAGGAATCTCTTGTCCACGTGTGCTCTCTAATTATAGTTTTTGCACCTGTTATCATCGGATCCTCTGGCAACAAAGTATTACTGACTATTGTTTCATTATGGAGTCCTTGAAATAATTGAATTATCACGCGAGCTGCAACAACTTGAAAACATTTTATCCACGATGGTATACACATGTTGGAACTGAACGTGGCAAATAAATGAGTTTCAAGGAGGGAGCCTTTTATTCTTGGACTTCCGCCATCTTCTGAATAGGAGGAGGGCACGCTCCTTGTAAAATAAAAGACTAGATTCCAATGAAATGTAATTAGTATTTCGGAGACCTAACAGTTCCCTCTGGATGAGGTCATGCAGTCTAGTAAGACATGCTATATCTCAATGTTTTTCCCGTAAATGGCAGCGCACAATGAGGACACACCTGCCTGTCTTTTTCAGTGTAATTCAAACAATAGCACACTTTTTCTAAGGGATTCTTCTGTAAGTAGAGCTTGAGTCACAGAGTACAGAATATTCTTTTCATTCTGTGTGCTATTAAAAGAATGAATCTTTTCACTGATAAATGTTATCTGCGGGAAGATGAAATATTAATGTTGGACCATTAGGAGTGCTAAAGAATTGATCAGAATACGTTTCCATAACGATGTTGAGAGAAGGATGTGGAAGTCAATTATAGTCGTGTGATTAGAGTTTAGACTTTTTGGGCCTGATTCAGGGAACGTTTAGCATGGTGAAAAGTGACTTTGCACTGCCAACAAACACGTTGGACGAGGCCTAAATCACAGGGCGGTGCAAAGTGTATTTTTGCAGTGTTAGGACAGTTTTTCTGAAGTCCAAATAAGAGCTTAGTTAAACCATTCAATTGAGGCAGTACAAGACTCCACTCTTATTATAAGGCTGTACCACCTGAATTCAGGGTAGCATAGACAAACCAGCCAAGCTTATCTTAGGCAGGAGAAAGGGCTGTAGAATCAGTACAATGAAATTGTAGTACACATATTGTCCAAAGAAACACTGACACACTATGTATTGTAAATATAAAGGGTTTATTTAAATATGAGTAGACTGAGGCAAATGAAATGATGCAGCTCCCAGCCTTCTGAGGTTGACTTGCCAGGTTTATTACATGCTTCTCAGGTATCTTTAAAGGCAGTCAATCAAGTTACTTTTAGGTTACATAAAGGACATAAAACACCGGCAGCCCATCACCCAGACAGAGGGCTGACCAACTGACCAGGGTGGAACCTTCACCCACACATTCCAACACGCATAGCTAAACACTCCATGTGACATCACAGCTTCCTGCTTACCCAGGCAAGCCATGCACAACACATCTCCCCCCTTTACATAAGCACACCAAACACAACAAAGCACTACACAACACATCTCCCCCTTTACATAAGCACACCAAACACAACAAAACACTGCACAACACATCTCCCCCCTTTACATAAGCACACCAAACACAACAAAGCACTACACAACACACTTCCATTCACACCAACACATGCCATCCATACCAACCCGCATGACCAGGCAAGCACACAACACGTGCACTGTCTACCACACTCAACACTCCCGATGCACTGGCCAGGCACACTGAGACCAACAACAATGTCACTAGCACACTCTAAACCCTGGAAGGTGCAACAAGTCATAAATGAGCACACAGAGCAGCAGAACACAACCGCCTGTGTGCAATAGAAGTAAATAGGCCTGGCACACGACCACAAGATCGAAGTATGTGTGTGACCCTACATGAGCAATACCACAGACATGCCCACACCAGAACTGGGGGCGCTACCTCCCGACACACATACCTCTTTAAACCATCCATGACCACTATCGCAGTCACACCCCAACTGACTGGGGGCGATACCACCCAGCAATAATAGCTGCAAACCATGCATGGCTATAATCACAGCCACACCTCGACGGACTAGGGGCGCTACCACCCATCAATAATAGCTATTAACCCTGCATGACTAACCTCAGTCATGCCCCGACACAACTGGTGGCGCTACCACCTTACACAAACATACGTGCGTTAACCGTGCATGACCATATTATAGTCATGCCCCGACAGAACTAGTGGCGCCTCCGCCAGAAACACACGTACATTGCTTAACCATGCGCAACTCATCACAATCACGCCCATGCCAAAACGGAGGTGCTACCCCCTTATACCACACTACATGGGACCACCTCCCAAATGCCCCTGTGGAACATATCCACACCCATACTACAGAGAAACTGAAGGCACTACCCCCAATACATCTTCTCCCCTACATTGATGTTGGAACTCCCTACTGCACACCATACATTACAGACCACACAGGATGCAATCAACATTGTAACGCTTAGTACATTTGTGGAATGTCGTATTCACAACCGGTAACAGGAGGTCGAAATCAAAACCAATCCTAAAAGTCCATGTCGCAGTAAAGCGACCTAGCCGCTGAAAATCCCCAAAGAAATTATTTCTAATCACCATCCTAATATAATTTGGGTGCATCTCATATTCACCTAAAAGTCTATGTCGCAACCAAGCGACATACAAGCTGAAAATCCTCAAAGAGTTAATTCTTTAATTTCTTTATACATGCCCACATCAACGGATACACCCATACATCCAAATCACACAGTAATCAACCATCTTGCTGATCCCAATACCTAAATGCTAAAAGTCCATGTCAACTCCCGTGGCCATGAATTGAAAATCCTCAAAGTCTAGGAACACCACACCATGTCCAAGCCATACCCGAACCCATTCGCCCTGTAGGCGATATTCAATCAAAACTACAGCTAAGTCAATGCCTAGTCTGGGATGCTGAGGAAAACACTTATTGATGTATTTTTATGTCCAGTTCAGTACTCTGGATGACAACCCTTGTATAACACCCCCCTCTTAGAATCCCCCCGTCCCCACTGAGCCAAGAAGTAGGTTTGTTTTGCAAATTTAAAAGGTTTATTTGGGCAATTCAACAATATATATCTATCACACTTTATAAATAAATTGATAACTGATATCACACTTCAGAATACGACCGTGATCAACAATGGATAATGTTACAGGGGTACACTGATTTGGTTACTTAGGAGTAGTGTAGAGGATGAGGTAGCTGAAAATGCTTGATGGTTTCAATGAAATGCAAGGTGGAATAAAATGCAGTACAGAAATAACTTGTTATGATTTTAGCAAAAGGTAATATGATCACTTTTTCTTTTGACAATTCACCCCCCCCCCCTATGCAATACAAGAAATGGAAGGAGAGCACACAGTCTTCAAGAATCCCAACAAATCATACTTTATAATGCAATACACAGTTCCAGTTCCCCCAGCAAGCTTAGAGAAAACAGGGATGAGTTTTAAACACAGGCGAATTACTTTAATGTGGTGTGCAAGGAAGTGAAAAGGTGCTAAAATTGCTTTTAATTCCCTCTAGAGGTTCAGGGTGAGTGAGAGATGCTTGTTGGTATTAGTTCAGGCTCACTTTAGCAATGCTCTATGAGTTATTACCAGGTTGCAAACGGATTTTAACAAAGGAAAGAATGGAGCTGCTATTTTGACAAGTGAAGAAATGGAGCCAAATCGCAAATCGCAGTAAATTTCGCGAGTGCGTAAATCGTGATTGCGGAAAAAGTATAGGGACAGTTGTGCAGCTTTAAAAATGACAGATGACACGATTTCTAGGAGGCTGTTCTAATTAGGTTAAAATAATTTGGATTAGATTATTTTAACTAAGAGATTGGGTTCTGCACAGTTCTGGCGGTACTCACAATATATTTTGGGTAGGAATGGGCCTCGCCATGGATCTGGTCAGGTTTTGGACTGGACTCCGGTTCTGGTCTCGGCACTTCACAGCGATCTGGGTCAGCTCTCTGTATACAGCGGCCTGTGGTTCTCTGGATCTCTGGTCTGCTTCTGGTCCGGATCAAGTGGATTCTGGATGTAACACTGCTTTCTTGGTACTGGCAAAAGTTATTGGCACAGAATTCAGACAGCTCGCCCGGCTATGGAATAGTTTGCAGATGATTTTAAGGATGCTGAGGCCTGCTGGGAAGCGTTCTCAGTTGTGGGTTTAAGTCTTTGCTTTAAGTTCTGAAGTAAATTTCTGGTCTCTGAAGATTGATGGATGTGAAGTCTGGAGTCTCCCGGCAGAGCGTCCCGCAGAAAATGGAATTGACTCCTCTACCTGGGTTTCAGTGGCCCTTTTTATGTGTTTTGAAAATGAGTGTGTGCCTGGGCCTAGCTAAGCCTGCCCCTCTCACTTATCATTGGCCAAGCTTTCCTCTCTCCCTTGATTGGGGGGAAGAAATGGAGTGTCAGAGTGATGCTGTAGGTTTTATGGTCAGAGGAACCTCCCCTTGTCAAATTGCACACAAATCTATTTCTGATCCAAATACATATTTATCTATGTACCATTTCTCTCATATTATAGGTCCAGTTAACATATTTTCTGTAGCACCAAACCATCCCATCCCTGTCCGAGGAGCTTGCATTTAAAAATGGCAACTTATTTTCGATTTTAGTGGGTTTTGCAACATTGGTTTTTCATCAAAAATTATACAAAGGTACATTTCCCTTCCACATATATCCCAGTAACTTTCCATGTCTCTAGCTTAAACACATTGTCAACAATATTCATAATTAGCGGGGTTTTGCCCCAGAACATGGTACAAATTGGAGTTTGGACTCAAACCGGGAGGGCATTTTTCAAACTAAGACTCCCAAAGTTGTACATTCCTGTCATTTGGTTACAATAAGTTATCACTATTTCTATAAAATATATATTTGTTGCAATTCAACTCCCCAAGTGTTTGGGTCCGCCTCCAGAAGTCTGGGTGGGTCAGTGATCACATGTCTCTCCTTGCTGGCAGAGGGCTGTTGACAGGAAACACTCAAAATTAACATACCCCATTCAACAGAAAGAGCCTTTTGTGTTGGCTCCAGCAGGCTGCCTGGAAGTCTCTCCTCAATCAATCAACAGGGTCATGTGATATCCTGCCACCTGGTGTGGGAATCTCTGAGGTGTTAAGAGTTCTCAGCCTCTTGGCCTCTGGGAACTGCAGGTGGCTAAGATTTTTAATTAACCAACAAGCTTTGAAGTCCCTGCCCCTCTTGCAACTCCTAAATACAGTTTCCCTGTCAGAGTTTAGACCGCTAGCGCCACCTTGGGGAATTTGTCGGTACTGCATCCATTTTTGAGTTGTCTTGATTTACTGCATTTCAATAGAGTGGTCTTTTGCTTGATAGTATAGGACCCTTGCTTAACATTGTTTTGATGGCATCCTTACAGTAGAGTGGTGATGTGGAACCCCCCACAAGAAGGTTGTATCTTTGGAGTGGTCTTGTGCCAACTGCGCAGTTCTCCTGGATTCTGGCGTGAATGTGGGCGGTGATAGCTCATCCCCACATCCACCCAGTCTATTGATTTAGTTTGTCCTGGGATAGAATAATGGGCGGCGACAGCTCATCCCCACATCTACCCAGTCTATTGATTCAACATGGGTCAAAACCCTTGACAAATCCCCCTGCCCGACTGCGCTTTGATTCAAGTCGAGGGGAAGTCGGGTGCAAAGGAGGTTTTGAGCCCTTGCGCTGGTATGTCCGCATTATCTTCTTCCAATTCTGTAGATGGCACAGTTCAGCATCTTTTCCTCCACCCAGTTGGATCGATCGGTTCTCCTCGCCGGTCCTGATAGGAATATTGGGCGGTATCCCGGGCCCCTCGGGTCTCTGCTCCCGGTCCCCGGTCGTCCTCCTTGGTCAGTCTCCATGGTTTCATCTCTCCTAGGATGATAAAGCAAAGCGGCAATACACATTCCTAGACATTTTTCCACCACTATTAATGGTGTGGCGAACATATACATTTTATGACTCAGAAGATATGAACATATACATTTTCTTTTTTAAATTAGGAGACAAGAACATACATATATACAAGAATCACAGAATTTTATATGCTATATGTGGAATATTTTAGAGTTTGAACTGACTTACTCTGGAGCGGCCCCCTCTGGTATTACAGAGGACTCCTCCAGTTGCTGCAGCGTGTGCCTGGGATGGCAACACTTTAGCTGATTTATATGTACCCACTTGTCTTCCCCTTCCGCCAAACTACCTTTGGGGATGCGGATCTTGTATGCAACAGGGGAGATTTTGTCTATAATTTCAAAGGGTCCCTTCCATGTAGGCAAAAATTTTCGCTGTTTGGCCTGGTTCCTTTGGAAATTGTATAGATAGACCGGATCAACCACCTTATATTCCTTTCGGGTAGTTTTCAAATCATAGTGGGTCTTCATGCTCTCGGCTGATCTTTCTAGATTCCGCTGAGCATAGGCAAAAGCATGTTGAAGGTGTTTCCTTAAATTCTCCACATACTCATGAGTTGTGGAGGCATTTATCAGTGTCTGCTCTTGGGTCCTGTAGAGCAAATGCTGGGGAAGCACCATCTTGCGCCCCGTCATCAACTCAAATGGTGACATTTTGGTTGCAGATAAAGGGGTAGATCTGATGGCCATTAGGACCAGAGGTAATCGGATATCCCAACTTGGCCCAGAATCTGCCACAAACCTTTTTAATATGCTCACAATGGTTTGGTTGTATCTCTCCACTGCTCCAGAAGAAGTTGGCCTGTAAGCAATATGTAGCTTCCTTTTGACCCCCAGTATCTCCCACATCTTTGTCATTACTTCACTGGTGAAGTGGCTACCCCTGTCTGACTCAATCCTTTGAGGTAGACCAAAACGGGAAAAGATGTGGTTAATCATCAGGGCAGCTGCTGGTTCTGCCTTGCAGTTTGGGGCCGGGAGACATTCCACCCACTTGGTAAACAAGCATGTAACGGTCAACATGTACTTGTTTCCTCTAGACGAGCGAATTACAGGGCCTACAAAGTCGATTTGCAAATCTGACCATGGCAGTGTCATCCCGCTCTTTTGGAGAGGCGCACGGTGTGTGAGGGATGATGGCTGAAATTGTGCACACACAAGACACCCCTTCAAGTATTGGTTGAGGTCCTGCCCCATATGTGGCCAGTATGCAACCTCTCTTAAGATTTCCAGTGTTGTGTGAAACCCCCTATGACCGGCGGTTGCCGCATCATGGGCGTGACTTAACATCAGGCTTCGGAATGAGGTAGGAACCACCCACTGATCATGGCCAGCTTGGGATTTCCTTACCAACAAATCGTCTTGGATTCGGAACATCTTTGGACATTTCATCAACACTCTAAGGTCCTCCTTGCCAATGTAATCGGTATCCGTCAGGGGGAAGTTCTCAGGGTCCTCAAGGTGTTGGTAAAACTTACCAATAATTGGATCCCCCTTCTGAGCTGCAATTAAATCAGCATCAGGGGTCTCCTTACTCCATTGTGCAGTTGAAAGATCATTGTGAGCATTTGTCTGGGACCTAGTGATGGCAGTGACCTGGATTTCCCCCAACAGGGAATCTATTTCTATTAGATCCCCTTGGATGGCCCCGGTTTTGGCCAGCTGATCAGCTAAGTCATTTCCAGTTTTGTCTGGTCCCTCTAAGTTGGAATGACCCTTTGTCTTTTTCCAGTAGATGGTCATCCCATTTGATGTGACCAGATCATCTATGTTTTGGATTAACTTCCCATGTTTCAGGGGTTTGTTATTAGCACATAACATGCCTCTGGTTTTCCAATTAACCAGGTGCTCCACGAACCCGTTCCGTACATAATCCGAATCTGTGATTATGACCAGTTCGTGGAGTTGATGTTGGACAGCAGTGAGGATGGCCTGATGCACAGCCATCAATTCTGCCACCTGACTACTTCGGGGACCAATTTTGTATCCAGCGGAGGGTTCTGGAAACTCCTTCACCCATGCATTCCCTACGCCGGCCACCAGTTCTTTCTCCCCGTTGTTGTCAACATGGTAAGAGCATCCATCCACATAGACAGTGGGCATTCCCTCACACTTGTCTTCTTCAAAGACTTTGTGTGGGGAATTAAGGTATGCCTCCATGTTGTCCTTGATTTTTAGACTTTCGTCCTCGAGACAGTTTTCTCTGGCACAATCATGCAAGTCAGCCAGACCTTGCGCGAGGGGACTCTTCTTGTTTTGGCCATATCTGACCTCTACAGGAAAGCCTTGCATTGACAGAATCCAGGAATTACTCACATTTCCGGCCCGGATTCTGTCACTTTGGAGGTATTGCAGAGGCTGGTGTGGAGTCTCCACTATAATGTGTTCCCCCTGGATAAACGGGCGGTAATTCTTCAATGCCCACACCGTTGCCAGGAGTGCCTTCTCACAATCGTTGAATTTTTCCTCCACAGAGGATAAAGTTTTGCTCGCATAGGAAATTACTTTATTGACCTTGTCATGCTTTTGGTATAATACTGCCGTCAAGCACGTATTAGAGAACCCTGTCTCCAGGAAGAACTCCTTGTTTCTGACAGGGTAAGCTAGGCAAGGCGCTTGTGAGAGGCTTCTCTTGAGATGTCTTACTGCCTCGGATTGTTCTGGACCCCATTCCCACTTGACCCCCCCCTTCAAGAGATGAATCAGGGGTCTAGTGATCTCTGCTTAGCCTTCAATGAACTTTCTGCTGTAATTAGTCAGTCCAAGGAGGCTCCTTAGTTCCCGCAGAGTTGTGGGGTCTTTCAGTTTCTGAAGTGCTTCCACTTTCTTTTCCTGGGGACAGAGACCCTGAGGAGTAATTTCATGCCCCAAGAAATTAACACGGGTTCTACACCACTGTGCTTTCCGAAAGGAAAGTTTTGCTCCGGCGGCCCTCAACTGTGTCAGAACATAACGGATCTCCGCTAGGTGTTCCTCCACAGATGAACTTTTGATGAGGACATCATCTACATAAGCCAGGTTACCCCTCGCACCCAGGTCGGGCATGGCCTTATGTAGGAAAATGTTGAATTCATTGCTGGAGTTGAGGTATTCGAAGGGAGTCCGGGTCCAGGTGTGCTGCTGGCCCCCAAAGGTAAAAGCCAGTTTGTATTGGTCCTCCCTACTGACAGGCACGGTCCAGTATCCATTGGTCAGGTCTATTGCAGTGAATACTTGTGACCCTTGAATCTGGGCCAGCCCTTGGTCAATGTAGGGCAGAGGCCATCGGGAAGTATGGACCCGTTTGTTGAGCTCCCTAAGGTCGGCACAGAGTCTCCACTGGCCGTTTGGCTTCAATATTCCCAACACTAGATTATTGAAAGTGCTGTGTACTTGACGTATTATTCCCCGGGACTCCAGGTTCTTAATTATTTCAGTAAGGGACTCCATGGATGCGAGAGGCAAACGATATTGCTTCACAAACACTGGAGTCATTCCAGGGTCCGTGGGAATTGTTGTGGTGTGGATGTCGGTGCGACCACAGTCATATGAGTCTACCGCAAAGAGATCTTGAAAATCCAAGAAAACTTGTTTCAACTTTTGCTTCTGTTCCAGAGTCACACATGCATCAGCTAGGTTGACTCTCTCTTCCACCATCTGCCTGAAGCCTGGAAAGACTTCTGGTTTGGCTATCTCAGCGGCCTCCTCCAGCTGGGTGTAGAGGTCCCTGGTCAGAGTGCTGATTTGGACTGGAGGCTTCAGGTGGGAAAGGCAGCCTCATGGACCTGGAAAATCACCTCATCCCTCCTGAAGTCACAAGTCACATCTTCCTTACCATAAGGGCAAGAAGTGTACACCAGGAAGTTCCCCTCATGCCGGGTGAAAATCCTGTCTGGTGTTGCATTGTCCTCACTGTCACTGTCAAAACAGTACTTGGGGATCGGTCCTAACAGTTCATTTCCTAAATCAATGGAGAAATGTCGGTCATCAACCGCCATTCCAACAACGGTGCCTGCGGCTAGAGTAATACTCTTTAAGTCGCTGTTATCCACCTCTATTGGAATGGTGTCATGTTCTATGTTGACTAATGGTGTTGGGTTTACCCCTAACCCTTGCTGTTGGAGAGAAGCATTTAGATGTATGTAAGCATCAGGGTTTTTCAATTTTTGTCCTCTTTTAATTTTCACTTCCAGGGGGAATTGTCGGGTCCTTTCTGGGATGGTGACTTCCTCTTTAATCTGAATTTCAACTGCATAAGGTAGCAATTGAGCTGACCTAAATGCTTTTTCTGGGTCATCAAAGCCCATGGGATTATCCGCTAATCGGGACCAAGCTTTGAAGTTTATTAGGTCCAAACTAATGGCAAAGCGATTGAGAATGTCACTACCTAAGTAAAAGGCAGCAGTGACGTCTCGCACGACCCAACAATTATGGACTATGCTCTTGTTGCCAATGGAGATTTTGAGCATACACCTGCTTGGCAGGAGATGTTTGGAATTAGGTGCTTCCAGGTCCATTTCCCATTTGTCTATCAGTTTAAATGTGGGAATGGCTGGATCTTTTGGGAGTTGGCGGAACATGGCTTCGCTGATGAAGCTTTTACCGTTGTTCACACACACTCGAGCGAGTCCTTCCCATCATTTAACTGAACAGGGATGAACATCTGCTCTCCAATTTGCTGAATATCAGCCAGGCTCTGAGCTGATTTCACATCTTTCTGGACTATAGGAGTGGGAGTTTCTGATTGTGGATTAGTAAAGAATTTCAGGGTGTTTCCTTCCAGTGTGGAATACCACCTTAAACTGGAAGGAAGGTTGATTTTCAGAAATAGAGAGACCCCCCATCACCAGTCTGTTGTCCTACTGCTATTACTGTCACGTCTGGAATTTGGTTGTTCTGGAAGTGAAATTCTACTTGGTCAGATTTTTGTTCAACCATGTGGCAGGTGCCATTTAAACTAACATGGTTGACATGGTTGACACTCTGTTTTAATTTTATTGGTCGACTAGTCTGGGTCCAGAGGACCTTGTTTACGCAATCTATTAGGGGTGACAACCTTCTCAGGAGGTCATTCCCTAGTAAACAAGGGGTGCCCTCTGGAGTCACTACTATGACCGGGTGTTTCACCTTGTGTCGCCCAATTTTGATGTCCAAATCTGCAGCCCCTCGACAGGAATTTCCTTCCCGTCAAAGTTCTGCAGTTGTCCAGGAAGAGAGGTGAGAGGAATATGGTAATTCTCCCCCCTTCCTGCATTTAGTTCATCAAAGGCCCTTTTGGACAGAATGGTAGCTTGGGATCCAGTGTCCACCAGTGCCGAAAGTGTACCCTGCCCCTGTACTTGTACCGGGGCATAATATCTTCCCTCCTTCTCCTCCAGGGGGCAACTGGTGGGCTAACTTTTTGGTTTTGGACATTGCTAGCGAAGAGATTTGGGCAGAATTCTATGGAAAGCCTGGGGAATCTGAAAGAAAAAGTTGGCAACTGGAAATGGTTTCGGGTTCTGGGCCGCCCCCCCTTTTTGGAGGCAGTCATCAGGATGGGTTTGACCCTTGGGATTTTGGTATTGTCGGTTCTGGGATGAGATGATGGGCAGCGGTAGCTCAGTCCCCACATCGCCCCAGCCTGAATTGGCATCCCTGGGACCCATTTTTCCTTGGGAGGAGTTCCCCCATCTCTGAAGGAGAAGATCCTTTTCCCAGGATCTTCTGAGGATCCCTCTCCCTCAAAGTGGAAGACCTGTACCTCCTCCACAAAGTGGGTCTGTTTGGGTCCTTTGTTTCTCCTACCCCCCCCTCTGCTCCTTGGGAGGCAGGCTTTCAGGGGCAGTAGATTTTGTTTCCGGTTCCTGGTTTTCCAGGGGCTGTTTACAAGTTGGGAAGGAAGCTTCCTCCAAGGCTTTACACCCCCCTTCCCCTTGTGCCTCCTCCCTGGAAACCGGTGGGTTATCGGGGTGCTGTCCCCGTCATTGTTCTGGAGCATTGTTCTGGAGCACCAGGTCCAGAGTTTGGGGCATTCTGCGGTGGCATGCTCATCTGAGGGTTCTGTTGAGGCTTCAGTATGTGACCCAGATCCCGTGCCATATTTTGGACCTGGTGCTCAAGTTGTGAAACCCGCTCAGGCTGATACGGGGCTCTATTTTCTCCCCTGGGCTGATCCCGGGAAGGGTAGCTATCCCTTCTCTGGTAATACCCCGGATTGGGAAGATTTGGGTACCCCTCCACCCTTGGCCTCCCCTCTCCCGGATTAGGTGGTCTGGGCTCAGGGAATTGGGGAAAGAAGGATGGATGGTTTTGGGGTTGGACATTGGGTGGATACCTGGGAAAAAAGTTCTGCCCAGGATTTGGTGAATTTCTGCCCTCCTGGGGGAAGTTAGGAGGGAAGTTCCCTGGGTCAGGTGCTTGGCTGGATCCCCCCCCTTGGACTGGAGGAGTCCACACATAACCCAAAATGGGTCGGTTTCCCTTGTAGCGGGGACTTACATAATCAGGGGAGCGGGGGACCCCATTTGTGGGACTACCTCCTCGACTCCCTGTCTGTGACTGGCCCGAGGGCCTTATGGGCTGTGAATTATTTGGTGCAGGCAGGTTTTTAGGCCCCCCATCTCCAAATCTAAAATGGGGGCAACCTTTACCTCCGCCACCTTGGCAGCAGCCGGGGTGCTTTTGGTTTTGGGGTTTTTCTGCACATTACTTTTATTTTCTATGGGCTTCTGCACCTCATAGATCCGGGTAGCCTGTTCAATGACCCAGTCTAGTGACCTCTTCTCGTGAAAATCTCTCACTAGCTGGGTTATGATGTATTTGTGCAAGGCATGGAAAAAAGTATTGACAAATTCTCTGCTGTCCGTGCGCACCCTTCTGGTGGTCTGCGCAAAGGCACGCTTCAATTCTTGCACAAATTCTTGTGGGGCCTGATCCTCCCCACATTGCAAATTGTAGGCTGCCTTGCGAGCCTCTTGAGGATTTCTATGAACAGAAAAATGTTTCAAGATGGCCGCCCTATATGCGGACCATCTTGAATGGTTTTGGTCCTCCAGCCCCGCAAAGAAACTGGAGTATTCGGGGGAGAATGTCCATTTGACGTACTGGATGCAGCTACTGCTGTCCTTCAAATGGAAAGTCTCCATCATTTGCTCATAGAGCTCCAAGTGTTCCCAAACAGAATACTTGGCGTTCTTATGATAAGGCGTGATGACACTCCTTATTGCCTTTATTTGTTTCAATGGGTCCTTAAGCAAGGCCCTTTTTGGTTAGGGTCACCCTGGTCCATTCATCCTCTGACTCCGAAGCACTGCTCCCAGAGGTGCCCGTCTGATCTTCCAGGTTTTCCTGGATTCTGCGAGCCTGGGAATGGCTGGCAGAATGTGGGGACCTGGCCTCCTGTGTCCTGTAACGCTCAGAGGAGACTTCAGATCCCTGCTTGCTGCCAGGATTTGATGGGTATCCCCCCCACTGACCTAACTGGGCAGAAGTTTTCAGTATGCCCTTAATGGGCCTACTCTCCTGGGGTTCCCCACTAAATTGCACTGTGCTTGGGTGCCCATACCCAGATGCCTGCCCCTCCATTCCTAGGTGGTACTGGCCTATGAGCCCCATACTTTTGGCTGGATAGTAATCTGCCATTCCTGTGGCCCTGTGCTCATGCGCGCCAGGGGACATGGGGGTGGCAGAGTCCAGGGACTGGGAGAGATGAAGGCCTCTGGTACCAGGGCTCCTGAGGTTATGCTGAGGCGTTTCCCTTTCCCAGCGAACCTCGTCTCTATCAGCCCCTGCTCCCTGTTGCAATGCAAGAGCCGGTGCTTTCAGTTCCTCAGTTAAGGCATTACTAGACTCTATCAGTCTCTGCTGCATGGCTACCTGTTGCTGGAGCCTATCATTGTGCTGACAGAGAGCCTCATTTTCTCTCTGTGCCTCCTGATTGGTCCTGGAGTACTGGGCCAGTGTCTGCTGCAGGAGGGTTACCTCCTCAGTCCCATCCCTACTGGCCTGCTCATTTCTTGCCAGAGCCTCCTCCACCCTCCTGGTGTGATCTAGCAAGCCCTCATGCTCTTTTTGGAGGTCACCCAGCCCCTGGAGGGCCAAGTGATTTTCTTCAATTTTTCTTTTTAAATGGCAGACTTCCTGGCCTAAGGTATCCCTTTCCTGACCAAGAGCCTGCATTTGTGACGCGAGGTCGTCCCTCTGCCTTTGAAAGGCACCAGCTTTCTGGCGTTCTTCATCAAACTCTGCCTGGGTATCCAGGTCTTTCAAAATCAATGTATTGCTTTCCTCTTTCTCTCTGTCTAGTTGGATTTGCAGGGTGGCTACCTGCTCTGTGCATGCCCTGTTGAAATTGATCTGTTGCTCCAGCTTTTTCTGGCTCTGCAGTAAGGAGTCCAAACTGTCTTTGTGCTCCTTCTGCAAAGCCAGAATTCTGGTATCCTGGTCTGTCCTTTTCCTGTTGCAGTATATCCATGTCCTCTTTTATTTTAATGATATACTGCCAACTATCATTTTCTGACTCCTAGCTCCTCTGCAGCCTCTGCTCAGAAGAGACCAGGTCAGATTGGGCCTTTTCTAACGCCATCTGTTGCCTATTTGCCAGATCTTGGCCTTCAGCACATTTGTCCTGCATGGCTCCCATATATAGATACAAATATGCCGCTATCCTGGCAATCTTATTGTGTTCATCTTTGGCCTTAAAAGCCATATATAATTCACTCAGGGCCACATTTAATGGACCCTGATCTCTCCATTTATCTGACCCTGTTTCAGTGACCTGTTGCGCGACTGCCTGCAACCAGACCGTTTGGTCCTGATGAGTCCACTCACCTCTCACAAATAGCTTATGTAAGAAGTGCTCTCTGGCTATTTTCATATCTACCAAGGTCGTCATTCTGGAATTTGACTTCCTTCCTGACTTACAGAAGTTTGTATTTTATTTTGCAAAACAGACCGTTTCCTTAGAGCGTTCCTTTGAGGGATGCTTTCACAGTGTAAAACAGCATGGTGATCTAACCGTATATGTGTATCTGGTCAGTTGGCACACTGTATTAATCTGCACAAGTGGTAATTCTAACCCAGAATATCCCGGCTCCGAGCCCCCACTTTTGTAAGCGATATTCAATCAACACTACAGCTAAGTCAATGCCTAGTCTAGGATGCTGAGGAAAACCCTTATTGATGTATTTTTATGTCCAGTTCAGTACTCTGGATGACAACCCTTCTATAACACCCCCCTCTTACAATCCCCCTATCCCCACTGAGCCAAGAAGTAGGTTTGTTTTGCAAATTTAAAAGGTTTATTTGGGCAATTCAACAATATATATCAATCACACTTTATAAATAAATTGATAACTGATATCACACTTCAGAATACGACCGTGATCAACAATGGATAATGTTACAGGGGTACACTGATTTGGTTACTTAGGAGTAGTGTAGAGGATGAGGTAGCTGAAAATGCTTGATGGTTTCAATGAAATGCAAGGTGGAATAAAATGCAGTACAGAAATAACTTGGTATGATTTTAGCAAAAGGTAATATGATCACTTTTTCTTTTGACAATTCACTCCCCCCCTATGCAATACAAGAAATTGAAGGAGAGCACACAGTCTTCAAGAATCCCAACAAATCACACTTTATAATGCAATACACAGTTCCAATTCCCCCAGCAAGCTTAGAGAAAACAGGGATGAGTTTTAAACACAGGCGAATTACTTTAATGTGGTTTGCAAGGAAGTGAAAAGGTGCTAAAATTGCTTTTAATTCCCTCTAGAGGTTCAGGGTGAGTGAGAGATTCTTGTTGGTATTAGTTCAGGCTCACTTTAGCAATGCTCTATGAGTTATTACCAGGTTGCAAACGGATTTTAACAAAGGAAAGAATGGAGCTGCTATTTTGACAAGTGGAGAAATTGAGCCAAATCGCAAACCGCGGTAAATTTTGCGAGTGCGTAAATCGCGATTGCGGAAAAAGTATAGGGAGTAGGAAGTCGGTTCTAGTTTCGTTGGAAAGCCTAGATTCTAAGCTTTCGGATGAAAAGCACAAACGGTTCCGGAGATACGGACGATTTAATAAAGGTAGATTTTCGGATTTAAAGTAAAACTCAAAATGACAGGTGACAATATATTTTGGGCAGGAATGGGCATCGCCACGGATCTGGTCAGGTTTTGGACTGGACTCCGGTTCTGGTCTCGGCACTTCACAGCGATCTGGGTCAGCTCTCTGGATACAGCGGCCTGTGGTTCTCTGGATATCTGGTCTGCTTCCGGTCCGGATCAAGTAGATTCTGGATGTAACACTGCTTTCTGGGTACTGGCAAAAGTACTTGGCACAGAATTCAGACAGCTCGCCCAGCTGTGGAATAGTTTGCAGATGATTTTAAGGATGCTGAGGCCTGCTGAGAAGAGTTCTCAGTTGTGGGTTTAGGCCCTTGCTTTAAGTTCTGAAGTACATTTCTGGTCTCTGAAGATTGATGGATGTGAAGTCTGGAGTCTCCCGGCAGAGCGTCCCGCAGAAAATGGAATTGACTCCTCTACCTGGGTTTCAGTGGCCCTTTTTATGTGTTTTGAAAATGGGTGTGTGCCTGGGCCTAGCTAAGCCTGCCCCTCTCACTTATCATTGGCCAAGCTTTCCTCTCTCCCTTGATTGGGGGGAAGAAATGGAGGTTCAGAGTGATGCTGTAGGTTTTATGGTCAGAGGAACCTCCCATTGTCAAATTGCACACAAATCTATTTCTGATCCAAATACATATTTATCTATGTACCATTTCTCTCATATTATAGGTCCAGTTAACATATTTTCTGTAGCACCAAACCATCCCATCCCTGTCCCGACTCTGGCGTTTCGAGGAGCTTGCATTCAAAAATGGCAACTTATTTTCGATTTTAGTGGGTTTTGCAACATTGGTTTTTCATCAAGAATTATACAAAGGTACATTTCCCTTCCACATATATCCCAGTAACTTTCCATGTCTCTAGCTTAAACACATTGTCTACAATATTCATAATTAGCGGGGTTTTGCCCCAGAACATGGTACAAATTGGAGTTTAGACTCAAATAGTGAGGGCATTTTTCAAACTAAGACTCCCAAAGTTGTACATTCCTGTCATTTGGTTACAATAAGTTATCACTATTTCTATAAAATATATATTTGTTGCAATTCAACTCCCCAAGTGTTTGGGTCCGCCTCCAGAAATCTGGGTGGGTCAGTGATCACATGTCTCTCCTTGCTGTCAGAGGGCTGTTGACAGGAAACACTCAAAATTAACATACCCCATTCAACAGAAAGAGCCTTTTGTGTGGGCTCCAGCAGGCAGCCTGGAAGTCTCTCCTCAATCAATTAACAGGGTCATGTGAATCCTGCCACCTGGTGTGGGAATCTCTGAGGTGTTAAGAGTTCTCAGCCTCTTGGCCTCTGGGAACTGCAGGTGGCTAAGATTTTCAATTAACCAACAAGCTTTGAAGTCCCTGCCCCTCTTGCAACTCCTAAATACAGTTTCCCTGTCAGAGTTTAGACCGCTAGCGCCACCTTGGGGAATTTGTTGGTACTGCATCCATTTTTGAGTTGTCTTGATTTACTGCATTTCAATAGAGTGGTCTTTTGCTTGATAGTATAGGACCCTTTCTTAACATTGTTTTGATGGCATCCTTACAGTAGAGTGGTGATGTGGAACCCCCCACAAGAAGGTTCTATCTTTGGAGTGGTCTCGTGCCAACTGCGCAGTTCTCCTGGATTCTGGCGTGAATGTGGGCGGTGATAGCTCATCCCCACATCCACCCAGTCTATTGATTTAGTTTGTCTTGGGATAGAATAATGGGCGGCGACAGCTCATCCCCACATCTACCCAGTCTATTGATTCAACATGGATTAAAACCCTTGACAGCCCATACAATACCTGACACCACTCAAAACCATCCGTGCCAGAAGGGTAAACAAAAACACAGACAATCACAAAAGGATACTGAAAAACTCTCCTTGAATCCTCAGAAGAAGTAAACCAACACTGTCTTATCCAGACCAAACCCAACGGATCTGTTCTTGCCGTCCCATGTCCAAAAACATAGCGTTACCTGAAGCAAACGCTGGTCCGCCTCTCACCATCCCATGTCCGGACATCATCTTGCCCAGTTCCAAACTTCAATGAACTGTCCCACGTCTGAAAATATCCATAATGCAGGTGACAGAACAACATTGACCAATAGCGCAGTATTCCATCCTCATCCTCATGGCTGCGGTGTAACACAGCCACGTACTGGCTGTCATGTACACTGACGTGGCCCGGGCTTTGCAGCCAATAGACTTCCTGGTCACATTGTGGACGCTATAGGGTCCTATACTCGGACGTTCCTGTTTACATCGAAGCTGACGTTCATCTTCGCTAAAGGAACGTTCTCTGAGGACGTGCTCTAAGGACTTCCCTCTCACAGCAGGTAAGAGTGCTAGAATGTTGCGGCATTCAACATCTTCGCCAACTCCCTGAGCAGATCACCTACATCACCATTTGTCCACAGACCTTTGCCAAGCGCTGACCAAGCCTCTCCCAACCGTCACCCAACACCGTACTACGTTCTGCAGCATAGAGCACAATCACCACCCGCATGCAGGATGCTTATCCAGGGCACATTAAATTCTGATCAAGTCGCATCCCGACGTTTCAGCTCCACAACAGACTTTCTGCTACTCTCACCCAAGTGGTGGCAATTTGTTTCCTTGGTAGTTTGTTCACTTGGAACTACGCCACCATAATTCAGCCAACAGGTACCATTGCTCACATTGTGGGCATACGTTGCTCCCTCTCCAACTTATGAGACCCAGCTATGCCCTTTCTCCTACTGATGGGGCAATGTGCCTTTCCTTCAGATGGGTCACCATCCACTCCCAGACCCAGGACTCAGCTGTTCCCATGCTGTTCTGGTCTGCACTCCGCTTCCCCATGGATTTGAATCCCATCCTTGTTACCAATGAAATGAAGCAGCTCCCAGCCTTCTTAGGTTGACTTGCCAGGTTTATTACATGCTTCTCAGGTATCTTTAAAGGCAGTCAATCAAGTTACTTTTAGGTTACATAAAGGACATAAAACACTGGTGGCCCATCACCCAGGCAGAGGGCTGACCAACTGACCAGGGTGGAACCTTCGCCCACACATTCCAACACTCATACCTAAACACTCCACGTGACATCACAGCATTCCTGCCTACCCAGGCAAGCTATACAACACACAAATCTAACATATTTTAGGAAACACTGTTACACTCAAGGTAAGTAAACCTTTATATGCTTTTGTAAGGAGCTAGTAGCAACCTAAAAGGCAAGTATGATGTAGGCAGACTTATTCTGGGCAGGCTAACAGCAAGTCAATGGAAGCAAGACCGAATTGGGGACACTCATACAATTATACTGACAGGAATAATAAAGTGAAACAGGCAGCATTACTTTTTAGAAGAGGGGAAACCAATTCACAAGTGAGTAAGTTCACCCTTTACCTACTTTCTGTTAGGATAATGAGACCGTTTCTAAGGAAAGTAAGACTTTGAGAATACTTATGTAAGAAGGCAAACAGCTTATACAAGGTAAGTAAATCCTATATATACTTTGCAGAATGACAGAACATATATAAGGTAAGTAATAACCTTTTTGTAACTATGCACTCTGACAGTTTAAAGTTGCCAACTAACTCTTTTACAAGTACACGTTTCAACACTTGTTCTACTTTTCAAGGCCAGCAGTTTAAATTATCTAGCCCTTCCCAATTCTAGTACATGAGTTCTCTCAGAGGAAGAAGAGGGACCCTAGGGCAGGGTGAGATAGGGCTCAGTTGCTGGCAAATTCAGAGTTCCTGAGGAAGACTGGGCAAACAAGACAGTAGTTCACTTTGAAAGATAGCCAGAGGCTTCGTAGAAGACACCATAGGATCCCAGCAGTGGGCTTGGGTGAACTAGACGAGAGACCTCCCAATCACAGTAGCACCCCAGCAATACACATGAATCACAAGAGGCTAAAGGCAAGTAAAATATCCCAGCCAGCACAGTAACTCAGCCCAGAAGAAGTGTTTCAGCAGGAAGACTTCAGGATATGCAGCCAAAAAACGGGTTGATGGATTACTCTGTCTAGAAGATGGAAGACAGGACTTTGAAAGGACTTCTGCAGCAGGGATCACAGGAGAAGGCTCCAGCCAAGATTTTCCTCATGGCTGGATGTGGCTCTGTCGATTTGGAGCCTATTCGGGAGCACAGAAGAAGACAGAATATCACTGGTTGGATTTGTGTAGTTTGCAAGGTCCAGCACTACGGTGAGGGGACTTTTCAGACTTGATTCACGTCTCTTGAGCTCCAGCAGGTGCCTACAAAGTTTCAGCAAGATTCAGAATTCGGAGGACTGTGCACCGCACAATGGCTCAGGTTTCCTTAGAGCGTTCCTTTGAGGGATGCTTTCACAGTGTAAAACAGCATGGTGATCTAACCGTATATGTGTATCTGGTCAGTTGGCACACTGTATTAATCTGCACAAGTGGTAATTCTAACCCAGAATATCCCGGCTCCGAGCCCCCACTTTTGTAAGCGATATTCAATCAACACTACAGCTAAGTCAATGCCTAGTCTGGGATGCTGAGGAAAACCCTTATTGATGTATTTTTATGTCCAGTTCAGTACTCTGGATGACAACCCTTCTATAACACCCCCCTCTTACAATCCCCCTATCCCCACTGAGCCAAGAAGTAGGTTTGTTTTGCAAATTTAAAAGGTTTATTTGGGCAATTCAACAATATATATCAATCACACTTTATAAATAAATTGATAACTGATATCACACTTCAGAATACGACCGTGATCAACAATGGATAATGTTACAGGGGTACACTGATTTGGTTACTTAGGAGTAGTGTAGAGGATGAGGTAGCTGAAAATGCTTGATGGTTTCAATGAAATGCAAGGTGGAATAAAATGCAGTACAGAAATAACTTGGTATGATTTTAGCAAAAGGTAATATGATCACTTTTTCTTTTGACAATTCACTCCCCCCCTATGCAATACAAGAAATTGAAGGAGAGCACACAGTCTTCAAGAATCCCAACAAATCACACTTTATAATGCAATACACAGTTCCAATTCCCCCGGCAAGCTTAGAGAAAACAGGGATGAGTTTTAAACACAGGCGAATTACTTTAATGTGGTTTGCAAGGAAGTGAAAAGGTGCTAAAATTGCTTTTAATTCCCTCTAGAGGTTCAGGGTGAGTGAGAGATTCTTGTTGGTATTAGTTCAGGCTCACTTTAGCAATGCTCTATGAGTTATTACCAGGTTGCAAACGGATTTTAACAAAGGAAAGAATGGAGCTGCTATTTTGACAAGTGGAGAAATTGAGCCAAATCGCAAACCGCGGTAAATTTTGCGAGTGCGTAAATCGCGATTGCGGAAAAAGTATAGGGAGTAGGAAGTCGGTTCTAGTTTCGTTGGAAAGCCTAGATTCTAAGCTTTCGGATGAAAAGCACAAACGGTTCCGGAGATACGGACGATTTAATAAAGGTAGATTTTCGGATTTAAAGTAAAACTCAAAATGACAGGTGACAATATATTTTGGGCAGGAATGGGCATCGCCACGGATCTGGTCAGGTTTTGGACTGGACTCCGGTTCTGGTCTCGGCACTTCACAGCGATCTGGGTCAGCTCTCTGGATACAGCGGCCTGTGGTTCTCTGGATCTCTGGTCTGCTTCCGGTCCGGATCAAGTGGATTCTGGATGTAACACTGCTTTCTGGGTACTGGCAAAAGTACTTGGCACAGAATTCAGACAGCTCGCCCAGCTGTGGAATAGTTTGCAGATGATTTTAAGGATGCTGAGGCCTGCTGAGAAGAGTTCTCAGTTGTGGGTTTAGGCCCTTGCTTTAAGTTCTGAAGTACATTTCTGGTCTCTGAAGATTGATGGATGTGAAGTCTGGAGTCTCCCGGCAGAGCGTCCCGCAGAAAATGGAATTGACTCCTCTACCTGGGTTTCAGTGGCCCTTTTTATGTGTTTTGAAAATGGGTGTGTGTCTGGGCCTAGCTAAGCCTGCCCCTCTCACTTATCATTGGCCAAGCTTTCCTCTCTCCCTTGATTGGGGGGAAGAAATGGAGGTTCAGAGTGATGCTGTAGGTTTTATGGTCAGAGGAACCTCCCATTGTCAAATTGCACACAAATCTATTTCTGATCCAAATACATATTTATCTATGTACCATTTCTCTCATATTATAGGTCCAGTTAACATATTTTCTGTAGCACCAAACCATCCCATCCCTGTCCCGACTCTGGCGTTTCGAGGAGCTTGCATTCAAAAATGGCAACTTATTTTCGATTTTAGTGGGTTTTGCAACATTGGTTTTTCATCAAGAATTATACAAAGGTACATTTCCCTTCCACATATATCCCAGTAACTTTCCATGTCTCTAGCTTAAACACATTGTCTACAATATTCATAATTAGCGGGGTTTTGCCCCAGAACATGGTACAAATTGGAGTTTAGACTCAAATAGTGAGGGCATTTTTCAAACTAAGACTCCCAAAGTTGTACATTCCTGTCATTTGGTTACAATAAGTTATCACTATTTCTATAAAATATATATTTGTTGCAATTCAACTCCCCAAGTGTTTGGGTCCGCCTCCAGAAATCTGGGTGGGTCAGTGATCACATGTCTCTCCTTGCTGTCAGAGGGCTGTTGACAGGAAACACTCAAAATTAACATACCCCATTCAACAGAAAGAGCCTTTTGTGTGGGCTCCAGCAGGCAGCCTGGAAGTCTCTCCTCAATCAATTAACAGGGTCATGTGAATCCTGCCACCTGGTGTGGGAATCTCTGAGGTGTTAAGAGTTCTCAGCCTCTTGGCCTCTGGGAACTGCAGGTGGCTAAGATTTTCAATTAACCAACAAGCTTTGAAGTCCCTGCCCCTCTTGCAACTCCTAAATACAGTTTCCCTGTCAGAGTTTAGACCGCTAGCGCCACCTTGGGGAATTTGTTGGTACTGCATCCATTTTTGAGTTGTCTTGATTTACTGCATTTCAATAGAGTGGTCTTTTGCTTGATAGTATAGGACCCTTTCTTAACATTGTTTTGATGGCATCCTTACAGTAGAGTGGTGATGTGGAACCCCCCACAAGAAGGTTCTATCTTTGGAGTGGTCTCGTGCCAACTGCGCAGTTCTCCTGGATTCTGGCGTGAATGTGGGCGGTGATAGCTCATCCCCACATCCACCCAGTCTATTGATTTAGTTTGTCTTGGGATAGAATAATGGGCGGCGACAGCTCATCCCCACATCTACCCAGTCTATTGATTCAACATGGGTTAAAACCCTTGACAGCCCATACAATACCTGACACCACTCAAAACCATCCGTGCCAGAAGGGTAAACAAAAACACAGACAATCACAAAAGGATACTGAAAAACTCTCCTTGAATCCTCAGAAGAAGTAAACCAACACTGTCTTATCCAGACCAAACCCAACGGATCTGTTCTTGCCGTCCCATGTCCAAAAACATAGCGTTACCTGAAGCAAACGCTGGTCCGCCTCTCACCATCCCATGTCCGGACATCATCTTGCCCAGTTCCAAACTTCAATGAACTGTCCCACGTCTGAAAATATCCATAATGCAGGTGACAGAACAACATTGACCAATAGCGCAGTATTCCATCCTCATCCTCATGGCTGCGGTGTAACACAGCCACGTACTGGCTGTCATGTACACTGACGTGGCCCGGGCTTTGCAGCCAATAGACTTCCTGGTCACATTGTGGACGCTATAGGGTCCTATACTCGGACGTTCCTGTTTACATCGAAGCTGACGTTCATCTTCGCTAAAGGAACGTTCTCTGAGGACGTGCTCTAAGGACTTCCCTCTCACAGCAGGTAAGAGTGCTAGAATGTTGCGGCATTCAACATCTTCGCCAACTCCCTGAGCAGATCACCTACATCACCATTTGTCCACAGACCTTTGCCAAGCGCTGACCAAGCCTCTCCCAACCGTCACCCAACACCGTACTACGTTCTGCAGCATAGAGCACAATCACCACCCGCATGCAGGATGCTTATCCAGGGCACATTAAATTCTGATCAAGTCGCATCCCGACGTTTCAGCTCCACAACAGACTTTCTGCTACTCTCACCCAAGTGGTGGCAATTTGTTTCCTTGGTAGTTTGTTCACTTGGAACTACGCCACCATAATTCAGCCAACAGGTACCATTGCTCACATTGTGCTCATACGTTGCTCCCTCTCCAACTTATGAGACCCAGCTATGCCCTTTCTCCTACTGATGGGGCAACGTGCCTTTCCTTCAGATGGGTCACCATCCACTCCCAGACCCAGGACTCAGCTGTTCCCATGCTGTTCTGGTCTGCACTCCGCTTCCCCATGGATTTGAATCCCATCCTTGTTACCAATGAAATGAAGCAGCTCCCAGCCTTCTTAGGTTGACTTGCCAGGTTTATTACATGCTTCTCAGGTATCTTTAAAGGCAGTCAATCAAGTTACTTTTAGGTTACATAAAGGACATAAAACACTGGTGGCCCATCACCCAGGCAGAGGGCTGACCAACTGACCAGGGTGGAACCTTCGCCCACACATTCCAACACTCATACCTAAACACTCCACGTGACATCACAGCATTCCTGCCTACCCAGGCAAGCTATACAACACACAAATCTAACATATTTTAGGAAACACTGTTACACTCAAGGTAAGTAAACCTTTATATGCTTTTGTAAGGAGCTAGTAGCAACCTAAAAGGCAAGTATGATGTAGGCAGACTTATTCTGGGAAGGCTAACAGCAAGTCAATGGAAGCAAGACCGAATTGGGGACACTCATACAATTATACTGACAGGAATAATAAAGTGAAACAGGCAGCATTACTTTTGAGAAGAGGGGAAACCAATTCACAAGTGAGTAAGTTCACCCTTTACCTACTTTCTGTTAGGATAATGAGACCGTTTCTAAGGAAAGTAAGACTTTGAGAATACTTATGTAAGAAGGCAAACAGCTTATACAAGGTAAGTAAATCCTATATATACTTTGCAGAATGACAGAACATATATAAGGTAAGTAATAACCTTTTTGTAACTATGCACTCTGACAGTTTAAAGTTGCCAACTAACTCTTTTACAAGTACACGTTTCAACACTTGTTCTACTTTTCAAGGCCAGCAGTTTAAATTATCTAGCCCTTCCCAATTCTAGTACATGAGTTCTCTCAGAGGAAGAAGAGGGACCCTAGGGCAGGGTGAGATAGGGCTCAGTTGCTGGCAAATTCAGAGTTCCTGAGGAAGACTGGGCAAACAAGTCAGTAGTTCACTTTGAAAGATAGTTAGGGTCCAGAGGCTTCGTAGAAGACACCATAGGATCCCAGCAGTGGGCTTGGGTGAACTAGACGAGAGACCTCCCAATCACAGTAGCACCCCAGCAATACACATGAATCACAAGAGGCTAAAGGCAAGTAAAATATCCCAGCCAGCACAGTAACTCAGCCCAGAAGAAGTGTTTCAGCAGGAAGACTTCAGGATATGCAGCCAAAAAACGGGTTGATGGATTACTCTGTCTAGAAGATGGAAGACAGGACTTTGAAAGGACTTCTGCAGCAGGGATCACAGGAGAAGGCTCCAGCCAAGATTTTCCTCATGGCTGGATGTGGCTCTGTCGATTTGGAGCCTATTCGGGAGCACAGAAGAAGACAGAATATCACTGGTTGGATTTGTGTAGTTTGCAAGGTCCAGCACTACGGTGAGGGGACTTTTCAGACTTGATTCACGTCTCTTGAGCTCCAGCAGGTGCCTACAAAGTTTCAGCAAGATTCAGAATTCGGAGGACTGTGCACCGCACAATGGCTCAAGGTCCCAGGCTATTGGGGAATTGCAGCCCCGCACGGATGCAGCACAATGTCGGATGGCTCAAAATGCAGGCTTTCTTGAGTGTAGTGGTTTTCACTAGGCTCTGAGTCAGGATTGCCATTTTCAGAGTCCCCAGGTCGATTGGAAGGAAGGGTAACAGCAGGCTCTGGTTACACTGTAGACTCTCCGGTCGCTGGAAATTGTCTCAGCCACGTTTTCTTCAACCACTTCAGTTTCAGCTCCAGTGGTCAACTACCTCTTCAGCTTCTAGGATCAGACTTTTATGCAGTAACCCAGCCAATCAAATAGCCATGCAACATTCAAACTTGGGGGTTGGGAATCCTTTCATGACAGCCAGGCTCACAGTTTGAACTGGATTCTCGCAGTCAGGCTGGAAGATAAAGGGCTGCAAAGTTTTGAGCTCCTCCCTCACTTCTTGCCTTCACATACACTCTGGAGCCTGGGCAGGGAATGCACAGGATTCTTGCCGAAGTTAAACTTACCACAAAGGACTTTCCCACCCTGGATGTCAGGGTAATGAACAAGATAGGACAAGGAATTCTGAAATGGCAAAAAAAGATGACATGGGCCATTTGGTAAAATGAGCACCCATCGGTGCCTTTATCGGGGCTGTGGAAACAGCCCACAATAACGGTGCACCGTTAATAAAAAAGGTTCACTGCCACCAGCCAATTAAGGTACGTTTTTCCTTGTAAAATAAATGTTACATTTAGATTGAGAAAGGGGATACCCAGTATCTCCCCAGCACTCCACAAAATTGGGGGGAGGTGCTGGTCTCACCTAATAACATGTAAAAGGGATCAAAAGATCCTTTCCACCCTTGGGAACTGTAGTTCTCACAAGGTTAGCCAGAGAAAGTTAAAAGGGGAGCCCCAAGGGCAACCCAGCAACAATAGGAGTATGTGTGGAAAATTGGCAAAGAGGATAACATTAAAAAGACACTATGGAGAGTCTTAAAAATGACACCAATAAAAAGAGTAAAAGACTCTGTGAGTGTGGAAAAAAGGTTCCCACTCACTGAAGTATAAGGAAAAATAATCTACCAGTGCAGCAAAACGTTCTGGGGTTGAAACAGGTTAGGAAGATTTATCATTGATATGAACATCTTACCAAACACTGAGTTAAGTCAATTTGCTCTGCAAAACTGCACTTTGCACTACTCTGTGAATTAGATCCAGTTCAATGTGTTTGTTGGTAGTGCAAAGCACTTTATTTGAATGTGCGTGTTTGCAAGCGCTGAGCCCCAGGACTTATTTATGAGCACCGACATTATTGTCTCAGCCTCTCCTCAATTATGACGTGGTGTTATTGCAACTTTTACCTTAAGTGTCAGTCAGTCTTAGGCACACAAGCAACAACAGTATGAGCCACGGCACTGTGCTCTTGTGCTGGTCATGTCAGTATATTGATGTAATCAGCCTGCATGTCACTGGTGCAGCTTCTTTACTGTTGTAATTGGCAGCTTTGCTGCAGCGGGTTGGTTGGCTGGAGAATGTGGTACAGCAGCAGCCAGACAACCACAAACCAGGTGCAGCTCACAAGTTCAGTGGGCTGGCAAACATGTGCATATATTTGCACCAGTGTCAGTACGGCCCTGGCTTTGTGGCACGTCTGCATGCAGGGACACCCAGCGGCACATGCACTGTGTTGTTAAGCTGGCCACTTCCCCTTCTCCTTCTGGTAGGCACCCACAAGGGGATGCCCCATACCGCCAACTCACCGAGTCTTAAACATGCATTGGCACATGACTGTGACTGGTATGAACAGTCACTGGTGACACTTGTGGAGCAGAAAGGCACCCAGCATAGTGAGTACAAAGCTGGGCAGTCCGCAGCCAACAGCAAGCCCAGAGGTGCAGGGCCAGGGAAAATCCACTGTCAAGGAGGGGTGTGTCTGTGCCAGGTGCTACCCTACAGAAGACAATCTTCCAGGTGTGTTTTTCAGGCAATTTCATCAGTTTAGTAAGTGTGTTGTATGCAATTATTATTTCACTTGACTATATGAAGAAGGCACTTTTTTCTCTATGTTATGTGGATAAATGGTCAAAATCCTTCACCTGCCATCCACAGAATAACAGGAAATTGATAATGAGGGTGATGTGTTTAAAGAGCAGTTAAACAATTGGTGTCTCAATTCAAGACACAACTACTTATAGTATGTTATGTCATTTTGGTTGTCATTTGTAAATCACACATCTGCCATGGGTGGTGCACTCATCACTCCAAAGGATCTGGTGGTAGTTTCAGCTGCAACCTCAAATGTTTTGACACTATGAGGGGCAGAAGTAGGTGTTTCCAGGTGTCACAAGACAAGGAGGGGGTTTGGCAGGGGCGACATGGGAAATCATAAGAATACAACAACAATGAAACAGGTATAGTGGTCTTGTGACAGTCCTACCATTAAAGGGCATGAACGATGTGATAAGTGCACGGGGGAGGAAGGTAGAGAGAGAAGTGCAGACAAGCCAGTAAAAGTAAAGGATCAAGCATTTTTACACAGAATAATAATCTTCCCACAGAGCTGGTGTGTGCAGTGTGAGGGCAGATCAGGCATGTGTTTGTATATCTAGGCGGAACCATGATCCAGCGATGATGATTCTGTGGGGTGCATGGGGTACTGATACTGAAGCACAGCAAGAGCAGTGAGCTGTCGGTGGCATGCGATGCAGGTGCATTCTGAGACATTGTGCAGAGCTTTTATTGGGCGGTCCATTATTGTCCTTGTTGCACATGGATTCTACACAGAGACAATTTCAGATAAGAGGAGCTCCTTGGTTGTCAGTTGTCTGCAAAGTGTACAATGAATTTAGAATACAACTGCATAACCTTAAAAATACCTTAACTGACCTGTTGACATGTTGTTGACATGTTGTTGAATTTTCTGCTGAAATCAGAACTGTGACCAACTTCGGCTTGGGTTCCAGCTACACATCCATAACGCACAATGCCAGGAAGGACATTGAATGTACCTTAATTTCTCATCTTGACAGTCAAGCCTATTTATTCCATCGTTGTTTTTACACCATGCTTTTCTTCCATATCTCCACATACCAAAATGTCAACTTGAAAGCACGACTCTCTTCTGCTTCCCCAAACACGTTCTCAAATGCTCATTGAAACTACGCGGACGCAGGCCAGTCGGATGTATGAAACTATACAGAATACTATACACAATATTCAAGAGTTGTGAAGAGTAAAAATGTGAAAGGCATACAAAAATATGAATGTGAAATGCATACATGTTTCCCCCAAATTAGGACATGCAAGCAAAGGGGGTAAGAGTGAAAGTTCAGAAGGGTTGATGTGGCTCCGCTCATGAGATTAGGCCTATGACGTGCATTTCACAACAAACACGTCTTGACAAATTGGATACAAATCCATAGGTTTTACAATCTGTTCTCAAGGTGATCCCGTTGAATGTTCCAATACTCCAGATGCCAGATCACGAAAGTACACAGCAGCAAATCCTGAATGTGCCAGAATCAGAAAACTGTGCTCACATAGAAACGATGTATGCACAGTTTATTTTATTTTATTTATTTATGTACAGCATTCAAATATATATTTCTGTCAATAAAGCAGCACTATCTGGGATTTAGGAAAATGCAAATTGGCAAATTATGTACGAGTAGAAATGACATAGGTGTTTTAAATAATAAATGTCTGGGAAGAGCTGCATGTCAGTTCTTTCCTTACAATTTCGCTTATTCATGCAATAATCACTTCTCCAACCCATGTCAAGTGGTCAAGCTGGTCAAGTGGCACAGCGAGTAGAGCGCTCGCTTTGACATCCGTGCAGAGCCTGCTAACCCAGGTTCGAATCCGGCAGGGCCAAACTCAGCCTTTCATCCTTCCGAGGTCGATAAATGAGCGCCACACACCGTGGGTAATAATAAGCAGCACTCAGATACCTGAGGGTTCGTAGCGCTATATAAATGCCAAATTATTATTATTATGTTTGATGCAGACTTAGACTTCACAGTGAGGTTATGGTAGAGTTCTGTAGGAATGAGAGCTGGAAGGTTGATTACAAGAGTAGATCCATCATTGTTAATGCATTGCATCCTGATAATAGTATTTTTTCCTGACGCTGTGTTATATTTTAATTTGTATATTTTATTTATATGGCATTTTTGTATATCGTGTTGAGGTTCGAATAATTACATTATTTGTTTATTTGTCAAGTCTTTTAGGGGGGCACAGAAAAAATACCACTCGGGTGTGGCTTAAAATAAAACATTTATGTAGCGGTAGTCCAATGGGCCAAGTCTCCATGCAGCAGGCGTGACTCCCTAAACAAGTAATCTCAATACCAACCGCTCCTGTTCCCACACATTCTCAAGTAAATATTGTAAACATTATTGACATTACTTTCCTTTTATGCAACATATTTTCCAGTTATGTTTGCAGTTTGTTAGAGACCCAGAGCCCTGTAAATTCACCCACTTACCAAACATAGTACAATTATTTCACCAGGATAATATAATTGGTGATGTGTGAAAGCTGAGATTTGAGCCCAGTTTTCAATGTGTTACAGCTTGTAATTTGACTGCAGGTTACATCTCCTCCCATGTTGGTTCATCATTAGTTTTAGAAGAATTTAAAGAGGTGGAGTAGCTAGAGAATAGAGCCATTGCTGAACCAGTGCGTCTGTAGTTGCTGTCAGAGTCAAATATGAGCTTGCAAGGCAAAAGAACCCTACCTGGCTTCATTCCTTCACAGCCAACAGCACAAAACCCGTATCTGCAGCCTGTGTACCCAGCACCATAACATAAGACCCTCACTTGTCATCCTGCCTCCTCACCAGCATGATAACATAAATTGTTAACATTATTTATACAGTAACACTATAAAGTATAAACCCATGTGAATGAGGCGTTCTCTAGAGATAGTTAATGGAAATAAGGCACAGGGATGAAAAGAGATTCGCTCACAATCACATAATGTATGAAGTGTGGAAGGTGGGGTTTTCAGCCCGGCCATCCTGGCTTCCCATTTTCTAATTCACAATGCAGTGGACACTTCATTTTCTCCTTTTCCAGATTCAATATTAGAAACAAATAAAATGTGTTCGGCAAAGCTGTTATTCAATGGCTAAACTAGCATAATGTTTAATCCATCTGGTTTAAATGCACTGATGTATCTACAAGGGGATGCATATTAAACATTGGTATCCAGAGGCAAATACATCTGAGAAACAGACTAAGATTATAATGCAAATTTATTATAATCGTAATCTTCAAAGCACAAATGTCACATGATAAAGGACCTGAAAACATAGAAGAGAAGTATTAATTAAAACATATGTTCATAAAGCATGTATGCATCACAAAAAGGAAGGGGGGCAAGCCAGTCCCACAATCAGGTGCAGTGGCATGCAGCTCAGTCATAGATCTCAGTAAAAGTCAACCCGCTGATCTACCCTTCTAAATGTGTACCTCCATCTCATTTACTGTGTCCTTCTCGTGCATTATATTCTCAATGCCCCCCAGTTTCTTGGAATTAACTTTCAAAACACCATGCCCCCTTTGCTCCATCTTTTAACTATTAATTCAATTCCCTTCCCTTACCTTGCATGCACCTCCTTCCTTTGACCATATTGCTCAGTAACCAATTCCTTGCCACTCTCATCCTTTTATTACACATCCAGCCAAGCCCATTCCCGGCCCCTGACCACCTTATATTGCTCTGGCTTACATTTAAACAGTACACCACCTGATTTGCCAGTCATCCTCTGCTAGATAAAAGAAGAAGCTGTGGTCGGCATCTTGCTGGTAATTGTGACTATGGGGTCTGCCCTTGGAAAGTCCACTGCATATTTCAAATCTCGGAAGCAGAGAGAACTACAAAGGGAATACACCCTAGACCTGGTGATGTAGCGGGAACAAGAGTAAGCTTATCATATTTGTGTGTGTTTTGAAATAAGGTTGAGTGTGTATGTTTTAGTTTCTATGACTGGGTTAATCTGTTTGAGAGAATTTGTGACAGTAAAGTATAGGTGAAAGGATGCATCTGAGTTTCTGTGATTATGTATGTATATATCTGAATCTGGTGTTTATTTGCATGTGCAAAAAACCCATTCACATAAGAGTCATGTAAGAGAATAGTGTTCTGGACAAGACATTTAAAAAATGAGCACATACTTAGGCGGTCATTTAGAGATGGGTGGTAACAGTAAAATCAGACTGTTGTTACTTTTTGATTTTATCGTCCACCCAATTCAGGGTTTGATCAAATACCATCTGTGGTATTCCTTGGAGAAAATGGTGGTGGTATTTTAGGCAGACTTTTTGCAGAAAATCCTCCTATATTTACCTTCACCTAAACAGATGGAGGTAAAAAATTCAAACTGGCCCCACATTTTTTAAATCTTTCTTTTTACTGTACAGAACTGTAGCACATGTGCTTCCCTTCAATAGAGTGAACAGCGTTTTACAAAAAGCCATGTTGAGGGAGTAAAAAGGTGGCCATCTCTGATTGTTTCTTCCCACCACCTTACTCATATGGTGCATAAACAGGCAGGAATTGACCCTTTTGTGCATACATAAACCCACAATGGTGATATGTGCCACTACTGTACATAATCAATGTCTCCCTTCACATTGATGCTGAAAATGACCAAATATAAATGTTAAACAACCTTTTTACTGACATCAGAGGTGGCATTTCGGAAATAGCACTGGAGGTATTCCAGAAATACCACCAGAGCTGGTAACTTTCATGAGTGGTATAAATAAATCTGTTCAACTTTGAATGACCCCCTTAGTTTGGTATCTTGGTAATATTATCTCCATAAATAATGTCAGACTACATATAGTAGCCGGTAAACGGCATAGGCATCAATCTTTATGGGGATAATTTATGGGGTAAATCGGAGCAGGGGTTGCGGCTGTGTCCCCCACTCCCTTAAAATAAATATGGTGTTGCAGGGGTGTCTCCTCCAGGTTCCATAAGGTAATATTATGTCAAACAAATGTCGACATTCTTGTGTGGCAGCATTTTTGTGGGGATATTAGGTCATGGAACCCTTAGTTTGTAGTCTTCTAATAATGAATACCTGAATATTATGTGTTTCTATGTGTGTTTTTCAGATGTTTCCAAGAGTAAGCACCACAAACAGCCCAACAGCCATTTCTATAACCACTATATAAGTAAAATGTATTTATGGTGGTATTAAACATTTGTTCTATGAGCACACTGGCAACCAAGATATTCACCAGAACACAGGGTAAGCATGTGTACAGACATGTCTACTAACGACAAACTCTGATAGTATATGGACGCTTATGTCCTTGGCAACTAGGTCTCGTGATAAGCTGCTTGTGAATTGTAACAGACCAATGGTGTAATGAAGCAGTGGTGACAACATTACCATTCAGGGTCACAGAATCTATTATTTAAATACTTTGATTGCCACTGAGAGGTATGAACATGCCCTGCAGCCTACACGCCTCTCCCTCTCTTTAGAGGGCCACGGGTGGGGGGCCATGCAGGTAAATCTAGAATAAAGTTGAGACACATTTACACAGAATCTGAGCAGGCTCTGCAACACTTTGCGGCAGGCTAGATTATGAAGGATTTCGTATTTTTACATTTTTATTTTGGAGGTATGGCCCATGGGGCAACAGTCAGCCAGCCTGGGGGGCCTTTGCCCCCTTTGCCAGTCTGCCCCTGGCAATGAGAGTCGGAACTCAGGACTGATGCACAATTTGGTGTAGAATGTGGCACAGAGGAAGACATTGTGGCAGACCTCTGACCAAAATGCATATTAGGTTAGCACTGAGCACTAATTGTTGCATTGAGGCAGAATACATCACTGATATGAATTTGGGGTAACACTTGGCAATGAGGAACAGATTGAGCCAGAGCTCAGCACTGAGTGGAAAACTGTGGTAAATCTCGGCAGTAAGGGGAAAATGGGAACACAACCTGGCACTAGGGACAGAATGGGGTAGGACTTCAAACTGAAGAAAACAAGGGTCAGTGGAAGGCAATGAGTAGCAAATTGTGACTGAATTCAGCAATGAAGGACACATTGGAGCAATACTTAATACAGAGCACAACATAGGACAGATCTCCACAGTGAGGAGACATGGGGACAAAACAAAGCATTGAGAGGCACATTTTGGCAGAACTTGAAACCAATGAAAACACTGAGGAAGGAATCTGAGCTGAGGTTTACAGTTTGAGTACAACTCCACACTGAGTGGCTCATTTGTCCAGAACTCGATACTGTAGAACTCAGTACCAGATAGGTCAAATCTGGACAGAAACAAATACAACAGAACCTAAAGTATGGGTTCCCCATTTTGAATATGTCTGTTTAATGTTTTAAATCCCCTTCATTGTGTACCAGCAAGCTGGAGAATGGCTGAAGTAGTGGCATTTTTTAAAAGGTGGTAGAATAAACCCAAGGAACTATCACATAGATCTATGAGAATGTCCTAATCGAAAGTTTTGAAGTTATGAGTTGAGGAAAACAGTGTTCAGTTATTCATTCAAGATGGTTTTAAGAAGGGCCATGGAAATGTAAGACAGATCAGATTATAAAGGATAATATAACATTGCGGTGTTCTTGAGAAAGGTGTAGCCGTATTGCTTGCTTTTATTGATTTTGGGAATTCTTTTGACAGTATTTGCAAAACAACATTTGTGATTTTCTTTTTAAAGATTGAGTTTTTTTACATGTAATTTAAGAAGCCTTTAATAGCACCCCTATGCCACTATTTGTGATCTCAGTGCTGTTGGCATTGTAAGAAAAAAAAGGGGTGGGGTTATTAGTGGGACAGTAACAAAGGCAGATCCAAAACCTGTGGTATTGATGGTACTGGTCGGAAGTACCCGGTTTCCATGTGCCAATCTGCTTTCTACCAGTTTGGTGTAGATATTTGGGAGAATGTTATACATATGGAAGAGCACAATATCTAATAGACTGCAGAGCTCTGTATCTGGTTAGCAACTGATGCGGGAGAGTGTGACAGGGCTAAAGCAGAGAGCTTATTCATGGCTCAGTTAGTGTTGATGTGCTTATGACTGGCACTGTGGTTGCCGTCTGTGTAGTTTATTTGTTTGTTTAGTGTAAGATGTTAGGAGATCTTAGGCAGTTTGTCATGAAAACGTGGGGTAGGTCTTATAGGGCGAGACAACCAGCAATCCTGCACACCCACCACTGGCCTCTTGCATAGGGGCCTCATTTCACTATCTCACTCTGCGCCTGTCACTCCCCCTCTGTCTTTCTCTCTCTCTCTCTCTCTCTCTCTCTGGCTCTCTCTCTCTCTCTCTTTCTCTCTCACTGATACATTATAGCCCATTCGCAACAAAATAAGCATCTGTGAGTTGGCAGATGAGAGACAAGATGAGTCAAAGGTTCTAAAATCCAGTCAATTTCCTTAAGCTACAGCAAACACTTATGAGAGGCAAGAACCTCTGGTTCAGAGAAATGGCTACTTGACATTTTAGGCCACAGTCACCCATTTGGTCTTGTTAAGCATGCTGGTTGGCAGACTGACAGATGCCTCAAAGCTCACTCTTCCATGCTCAGGTGCTGAGCTCAGTGCCCTGCTATGAATTCTGCCCTGTGTTGGGTAGGGCAAGAGAGGCCGAGAATTCCTGCTCATTTCAGCCTAGACTTTCTACCCTTCTTTCTCCTTCTATCCCCAAACTCTTCTCACTGGGTCCAACATGTAATTTCCCCTCCAGCGCCACAAACAGACAACACAAACTCAGCAGGATGCACACCCTACTGCTAGAAGTGACACAGAAAGGTTGTACTACTAATATAGCTGCGCTGTAGTTCCTTAGATATTTTGTGCTAGATGGAATTACAATAATGGTCACAAATCAAATAAGCAGACAGACTCAAGGAATATGTCAAAGTAATACTTTATTGTCAGTTTAATAAGGTAGAGAGACCTGACAAACATCAGACTGATGCATGCACACTCACACCTAAGTTTGTTTGCGCAGAGGTCTTATATCCCAATGTACGTCATCTATGATGTCATACTATGTGGAAAAATACAAAACCTATTGAGGGGAGGGATTGGTTAAGAGAACATGTCTACTTATAAAATATATAAGGGCTAGTGTTTCATTTGCTAATCCTTGTCTGTAGGGCATGCCTTGAACTACTTCTAAACTAAATCCATACAGTACTGATTATAGTAGACAAAACATCGGTGGATTGGCTCTTGCAACATTGTTTGTTAGGTTGTCCCCCAACTACACTGCATACTATCCCAACCGTAGACATTGGCTTCTTAGCAGCAGGTATGTGAAATGAAACTTAGGTGTGTGAATCCCATAAGCCTACTCCCCATTTTCCCAATTAGCTCATCATCTCTCATCAGCAGGCCACAAGCCCATTCCTCTCGATTGAAGTTTGACCCTGTTGCTGTTCACTGTCCTGAAACATTCCCGAGAGTTTGAGTACACCATTATTTTAGTTTAAGGCACCAATGAATAGTCTTTGTGTTCAACTTCTGAGTCACGTTTAAGTGAACCATGAATTTCTCCATTTCACCCTTCCATTTACTGCTATTTGATTTATTTATGCAGGGTGTGTTACTCATTCTGGCCTCTAGAGATTTGCTCACTTTATCTCATATGAACTTTGTATGCTTTTAATTGACTAGTTTGGCTCTCACAGAAGTTTTTGTCTTCCTTCATCTAAGTAGAATGTCTCACATTCAGAGCTTATCCACTTACTCCCTTTGTGCTCTGTGCTTATCCTTTAAAAATAGCATCTTTGCTCTGGGCCAACCTAGACTCTCCATCGGGTCTGCTCACGGAGCTGTCATTACACATCTCTTGATACTCACAGCCTCTGCCTGTTTCTTAGGTAGCTTGGTTACATTTAGCGTGAACTGTCGTCCATTTTCCTGATATGGCCATCCTTGCCACATTATATATTCCTCTATAGCAAGCTTCTATATGTTGTCTTTCTACTTTGCATTACTGAGTATTTAAAGTTATTGGTCAGTAAGTTACTTCATATTTTTTTAGATCCATGATCATTTCAGCTTCAGGTTCATGTTACTCTTAGTGCTTCAGTTAATTAATTACTTAGTATGTTCATAACATTCCAGCATAGGTTCATATATCTTCTTCATGCCATCACTTTGTCCTTGTCAGATTTCATTTACCGTCCATCCACAATATTCACAGATGCATTCTGACCTTTTGGCAAACACGATCCTTCCATGTACATTTCTTCCATGTGATATCTCTGGCCATAGCTTTTCTTCCATTAACACCTGTTTTTTCAATTGCTGTTGCACCGGCTCAGGCAGGCCCTGACACAAAATGTGGTAAAATAATGCTACCATTTTATCCCACCGTCCACGAGTCTCCTGCCTCCATCTGTCCAGAATATCTTGAATATAAACAATAGGATCTCCATTCTTTCCCATCTTCCTAGTCATAATCACACCCATTTCTAATGTAAGAAGATTCAATTCAACACTACAGCTAAGTCAATGCCTAGTCTGGGATACTGAATGGAAACCCTTATTGATATATCCTTATGTCCAGTTCATGAGTTCTGGATGACTACCCCTATATAACACCCCTCTCTTAGAATCCCCCTGACCCCACTGAGCCAAGAAGTAGTTCTGTTTTGCAAGTTTAAAAGGTTTATTTGAGAAATAAAACAAAATATAGATACCACGCTTTTATAATAAATTAATAATCGATATCGCCCTTATAAATATAATGTTAATCAACAATGGGTAATCTGACACTAGCACACTTCTTTATAATCAATGAGGAGTGGGTATAGGATGGATAAAGTAGCAAAAATACTTTTATGATTTCAAGGGAAAAGCAATGGGGAATAAAATGCAGTACAGAAATACTTGATATGATTTTAGCAAAAGATAAGATAATCACTTTTTCTCCGGCAATTCACCCCCTCCCCTATGCAATGTAAGAAATGGAAGGAGATGGAAGTAACACACACAGTTCTGAGGAATGCAATCAAATACAATATGAAATTCAATTCCCACCCCAGCAAGCTTAGAGAAAACTGGTATGAGTTTTAAAACACAGGCCCAAGTGCTTTGAATGTGGTGGCAATGAAGTGAGAAATATGCTGAAAATGCTTTTAATTTCCTTTAGGAGGTTCAGGGTGAGTGAGAGATACATGGGATGAGTTCAGGCTCACTTTAACAATGATTCAGAGATGGTGATTAAGAGGTCAACAAATTTTTAGCAAGGAAAGAAATGACTGCTGATGGTTACACGTGGCTGGATTTTTAACCAATTCGCAAATTGCGGTAAAATTCGCGAGTGCGTGAATTGTGATTACGGCAAAAGTATAAGGAGTATAAACGATTTTGTAAAGGTCATTTTTTGGATTTAAAGTAAACTCAAAATGACAGGTGACAGCTTGCAGCTTCAGAATTGACAAGTGACAGTGATGCAGCTTTACAAAATGACAAGTGACAACTTCTAGGAGGCAGTTCTGCCTAGATTAAAATAGTTTGGATTAGATTATTTTAAACAAAGAGTTTATTTCTGTCACAATCTGACCTAAGTACTCACAACTGGACCTCGTCACGGATCTGATCAATTAGGCTAGCGGCACTTCACAGCAATCTGGTCTCTGGGTCTGCGGTTCTGCACGATCTGGTCTGGTCTGGCACTGGTCTGGTCTGTCCGGATACAGCGGTCTCTGCACGGCTCCTGGATCTCTGCACTGGTCCTGGCAAAAGTTCTTGGCAAGGGATTCAAGCAGCTCGCCTGGCTGTGAGTAGCTTGCAATGATTTGAGGCCTGCTGCAGAGAACTCAGCTTGTGGTTTTAGGCCTCTAATTTAGGTTGTAAAGTATAAGTTCTAGGTTCTGGAGTATGTAGCTGGAGTCAGTCTGGAACTGGTATCTTCTGGATGTCGTGTGGTCCGGCAAAACGCTCCGCAGCAACTGGATTTGAATGTCCTCTCTAGCTTCCAGTGGCTCTTTTTATGTCTTTTGAAAGTGTGTGTGTGCGCATCATCACTAAGCCAGCCCCTCTCTCAACTGATCATTGGTCAAGCTTTTCTCTCTTCCTTGATAGGGGAAAGGAAATGTGAGTCAGAGTGATGCTGTAGGTTTTATGGGTCAGAGGATCCTCCCCTGTCAAATTGCACATAAATCTATATTTGACCCAAACACATATTGCACAGATACACAGTTGTTTAAAATTACATGCACCCATCACATATCACATGAGGTATACTCTGTTCAAACTCTGCTCTTCCTGGGGGCTTGCATTCAGAAATGGCAACATTTTGCGCTTTTTAGTAGCTTTGCCCATATCGTATTTTTCTCCAAATGTATACAATTGTGTGCAAGGCATGTGGGCATTTAGATAAGGAAGTGTCAGATTTTTAACATGCATACATTTAGAGTAACAGCCTCTTTTCCGCTCGTAAACCCCCAGATCATACCACCAGGTCCTAAAACCTCTTAAAATGTGAGCAGAATATTCACAAGAATTATGGTATCATTTAGATAATTTTGACAAGTCCGCACCATGAGTTATACATCTTTCTTAAAATCATATTCTGGCCAACAGGGGTGTGTCTTCCCAGGTCACATGGTTGAGAAACCAGTGTGCCCACTTTCTTTAAGCTCAGCCTGTTCTCAGAGGGGGCTGCCCCTCCCCGTTTCTGCCAAGAGGAAGCCACTTTAACGACGCCCCCAATATAACATCTGCCTGAGTCAAGGAAGGGCTTTGTTCAAAAGGAAGCCATTTACGACCCCCCCAATAAACCATCTGCCTGGGCCCTTTGTTTTGCTTCTTGCAGTCCCCTGGTAATTCAATCAGAGAGTGTGTGACCTCCTTTTGGCAGGGGCAACAGAATGCAGCCAGGCCTGGGAATGCATTTGTTGGGCAAGCCCCCACTCCTGTCGGGGGTAGCTGTCTGGCAGAATTCCAGTTTCCTTAAGCCAGGTTTCAGCTAAAATGTCACTTTTTGTTCCCCAGTTTAAGTCAATACAATTTTTACATATGCAGCTAGAATGCTGATTCTAAGTTCAAAACTATGACATTTTAATAGTTACAAACTATGTGACACTCAAAAGTAGGTCACTCAGTTAATTTAAACATTTCGATTTTGGTGGTTTTAATCCAGTTTCAGTTAGGCTGCTGACATGCATAGCTCAGCCAGTTTTGTTATGAACATTGTTTTGGGCTCTTCATCTTCCCAGATTTTGTATGCACACATACTTCATTCTGCCAGATGTCCGCTGGTGTTCAGTGAGATTTTTGGATGTGTTGCAATGTTTGAAAATAGGCATTTGAGCTGGCATTCAGAGAAACCAAAGGTAATTTTAAAGCGTTTTTGAGCTAACAGGCGCTGCTGTTTTACCTTTGGCACCCATTCCACTCATGGCACCCTGGCCCATCATGCTCGCGCTGGTGGGTGGCAAGTTAGGCAGCCATTTTGGTGTATGCACAAACTGCGTGGTTCTCCTGGATTCTGGTGCACATGTGGGCTTTTTGGCCATCTTGGATTTTCTAAGCCCACAGCACCAAATGTTGCAGCATGATAGCTCAAACGTGGGTCAGGACACCCAACAATGCCCCCCCACGCGACTGCTCTTTGAATTTGAGTCGTTGGGGAGTCGGGTGCACAGAAGGTTTTGACCCACGCCCTGGTATGTCCGCATAATCTTCTTCCAATTCTGCAAATGGCACAGTTCAGCATCTTTTCCTCCATCCGGTACTGATCGATCGGTTCTCCTCGCCGGTCCTGATGGGAATATTGGGCGGTACCCCGGGCCCCTTGGGTCTCTGCTCCCGGTCTCCGGATCGTCCTCCTTGGCCAGTCTCCTGGTTTTCTTTCTCCTAGGACGACAAAGGAAAAGCGGCAATACCTATTCATGGACATTTCTCCCCCACCATTGATATAGTGGGGTGGCATATATATTTTAGAACTCAACAGATATGAACATGCACATTTTTTTTAAATTAAGCGACAGGAACACATAAACTTGAGAAACACAGAATTTGATAGGCTATATGTAGGATATTTTAGGGTTGGAATTGAATTACTCTGGAGCGGTGCCCTCTGGGATTACAGAGGCCTCCTCCAGTTGCTGCAAAGTGCGCCTGGGATGGCAACACTTCAACTGGTTTATGTGGACCCCCTCTGCCAAACCGCCTTTGGGGATGCGGATCTTGTAGGCCACAGGGGAGATCTTGTCTATAATCTCAAAGGGTCCCTTCCATGTAGGCAAAAATTAGCTCTGTCTTGCCTGGTTTCTTTGGAAGTTGTATAGATAGACCCGATCACCCACCTTATATTCCTTTCGGGTAGTTTTTAAATCATAGTGAGTCTTCATGCTCTCGGCTGATCTTTCTAGATTCCGCTGAGCATAGGCAAAAGCATGCTGAAGGTGTTTCCTTAAATTCTCCACATACTCATGAGTTGTGGCAGCATTTATCAACGTTTGCTCTTGGGTTCTGTAGAGCAAATGCTGGGGAAGCACCATCTTTCGTCCAGTCATCAACTCAAATGGTGACATTTTGGTTGCAGATGAAGGGGTAGATCTGATGGCCATTAGGACCAGAGGTAATCGGATATCCCAACTTGGTCCAGAATCTGCCACAAATTTCTTTAATATGCTCACAATGGTTCGGTTGTATCTCCCCACTGCTCCAGAAGAAGCTGGCCTGTAAGCAATGTGTAGCTTCCTTTTAACCCCCAGTATCTCCCACATCTTTGTCATTACTTCACTGGTGAAGTGGCTACCCCTGTCTGACTCAATCCTTTGAGGTAGACCAAAACGGGAAAAGATGTGGTTAATCATCAGGGCAGCTGCTGTTTCTGCCTTGCCGTTTGGGGCTGGGAGACATTCCACCAACTTTGTAAACAAGCATGTAACAGTCAACATGTACTTGCTTCCTCTAGACGAGCGAATCACAGGGCCTACAAAGTTGATTTGCAAATCTGACCATGGCAGTGTCATCCCCCTCTTTTGGAGAGGCGCATGGTGCGTTAGGGATGATGGCTGAAATTGTGCACACACAAGACACCCCTTCAAGTATTGGTCGAGGTCCTGCCCCATGTGTGGCCAGTATGCAACCTCTCTTAAGATTTCCAGTGTTGTGAGAAACCCCCTATGACCGGCGGTGGCCGCATCATGGGCGTGACTTAACATCAGGCTTCGCAATGAGGTAGGAACCACCCACTGATCATGGACAGCTTGGGATTAACTTACCAACAAACCGTCTTGGATTCGGAACATTTTTGGACATTTCATCAACACTCTTAGGTCCTCTTTCCCAATGTAATCGGTATCCGTCAGGGGAAAGTTCTCAGGGTCCTCAAGGTGTTGGTAAAACTTACCAATAATTGGATCCCCCTTCTGAGCTGTAATTAAATCAGCATCAGGAGTATCCTTACTCCATTGTGCAGTTGAAAGATCATTGTGAGCATTTGTCTGGGACCTAGTGATAGCGGTGACCTTGATTTCCCCCAACAGGGACTCTATTTCGATTAGATCCCCTTGGATGGCCCCGGTTTTGGCCAGCTGATCAGCTAAGTCATTTCCAGTTTTGTCTGGTCCCTCTACTTTGGAATGACCCTTGATCTTCTTCCAGTAGATGGTCATCCCATTCGAGGTGACCAGATCATCAATGTTTTGGATTAACTTCCCATGTTTCAGGGGTTTGTTATTAGCACATAACATGCCTCTGGTTTTCCAATTAACCAGGTGCTCCACAAACCCGTTCCGTACATAATCCGAATCTGTGATTATGACCAGTTCGTGGAGTTGATGCTGGACAGCAGTGATGATGGCCTGATGCACAGCCATCAATTCTGCCACCTGACTACTTAGGGGACAAATTTTGTATCCAGCGGAGGGTTCTGGGAACTCCCTCACCCATGCATTCCCTACGCCACCCACCAGTGCTTTCCCCCCGTCGTTGTCAACATGGTAAGAGCATCCATCCACATAGACAGTAGGCATTCCCTCACACTTGTCTTCTTCAAAGACTTTGTGTGGGGAATTAAGGTATGCCTCCATGTTGTCCTTGATTTTTAGACTTTCGTCCTCGAGACAGTTTTCTCTGGCACAATCATGCAAGTCAGCCAGACCTTGCGCGAGGGGACTCTTCTTGTTTTGGCCATATCTGACCTCCACAGGAAAGCCTTGCATTGACAGAATCCAGGAAGTAATTCAGGAATTACTCACATTTCCGGCCCAGATTCTGTCACTTTGGAGATATTGCAGAGGCTGGGGTGGAGTCTCCACTATGATGTGTTCCCCCTGGATAAACGGGCGGTAATTCTTCAATGCCCACACCGATGCCAGGAGTGCCTTCTCACAATCGTTGAATTTTTCCTCCACAGAGGATAAAGTTTTGCTCGCATAGGAGATTACTTTATTGACCTTGTCATGCTTTTGGTATAATACTGCCGTCAAGCACGTATTAGAGAACCCTGTCTCCAGGAAGAACTCCTTGTTTCTGACAGGGTAAGCTAGGCAAGGCCCGTGTGAGAGGCTTCTTTTGAGTTGTCTTACCGCCTCGGATTGTTCTGGACCCCATTCCCACTTGACCCCCCCCCCTTCAGGAGATGAATCAGGAGTCTGGTGATCTCTGCATAGCCCTCAATGAACTTTCTGCTGTAATTAGTCAGTCCAAGGAGGCTCCTTAGTTCCCGCAGAGTTGTGGGGTCTTTCAGTTTCTGAAGTGCTTCCACTTTCTTTTCCTGGGGACAGAGACCCTGAGGAGTAATCTCATGCCCCAAGAAATTAACACGGGTTCTACACCACTGTGCTTTCTGAAAGGAAAGTTTTGCTCCGGCGGCCCTCAACTGGGTCAGAACATAACAGATCTCCGCTATGTGTTCCTCCACAGATGAACTTTTGATGAGGACATCATCTACATAAGCCAGGTTACCCCTTGCCCCCAGGTTGGGCATGGCCTTGTGTAGGAAAATGTTGAATTCATTGCCGGAGTTGAGGTATCCGAAGGGAGTCCGGGTCCATGTGTACTGCTGGCCCCCAAAGGTAAACGCCAGTTTGTATTGGTCCTCCCTACTGACAGGCACGGTCCAGTATCCATTGGTCAGGTCTATTGCAGTGAATACTTGTGACCCTTGAATCTCGGCCAGCCCTTGGTCAATGTAGGGCAGAGGCCATCGGGAAGTATGGACCCGTTTCTTGAGCTCCCTAAGGTCGGCGCAGAGTCTCCACTGGCCGTTTGGCTTCAATATTCCCAGCACCGGATTATTGAAGGTGCTGTGTACTGGACGTATTATTCCCCGGGACTCAAGGTTCTTAATTATTTCAGTAAGGGACTCCATGGAGGCGAGAGGCAAACGATATTGCTTCACAAACACTTGAGTCATTCCAGGGTCCGTGGGAATTGTTGTTGTGTGGATGTCGGTGCGGCCACAGTCATATGAGTCTACCGCAAAGAGATCTTGGAAATCCAAGAAAACGTGTTTCAACTTTTGCTTTTGTTCCAGAGTCACACAGGCATCAGCTAGGTTGACTCTCTCTTCCACCATCTGCCTGAAGCCTGGAAAGACTTCTGGTTTGGCTATCTCAGCGGCCTCCTCCAGCTGGGTGGAGAAGTCCCTGGTCAGAGTGTTGATTTGGACTGGAGGCCTCAGGTGGGAAAGGCAACCCTCATGGACCTGGAAAATCACCTCATCCCTCCTGAAGTCACAAGTCACATCTTCCTTACCATAGGGGCAGGAAGTGTACACCAGGAAGTTCCCCCCATGCCGGGTAAAAATCCTGTCTGGTGTTGTATTGTCATCACTGTCACTGTCAAAACAGTCCTTGGGGATTGGTCCTTACAGTTCATTTCCTAAATCGATGGAAAAATGTCGGTCATCAACCGCCATTCCAATAATGGTGCCTGCGGCTAGAGTAATACTCTTTAAGTCACTGTTATCCACCTCTATTAGAATGGTGTCATGTTCTATGTTGACTAATGGAGTTGGGTTTACCCCCAACCCTTGCTGTTGGAGAGAAGCGTTTAGATGTATGTAAGCATCAGGGTTTTTCAAATGTTGTCCTCTTTTAACTTTCACTTCCAGGGAGAATTGTCGGGTCCTTTCTGGGATGGTGACTTCCTCTTTGATCTGAATTTCAACTGCATAAGGTAGCAATTGAGCTGACCTAAATGCTTTTTCTGGATCATCAAAGCCCATGGGATTATCCGCTAATCGGGGCCAAGCTTTGAAGTTTATTAGGTCCAAACTAATGGCAAAGCGATTGAGAATGTCACTGCCTAAGAAAAAGGCGGCAGTGACGTCTCGCACGACCCAACAATTATGGACTATGCTCTTGTTGCCAATGGAGATTTTGAGCATACACCTGCTTGGCAGGAGATGTTTGGAATTAGGTGCTTCCAGGTCCATTTCCCATTTGTCTAGCAGTTTGAATGTGGGAATGGCCGGATCTTTTGGGAGTTGGCGGAACATGGCTTCGCTGATGAAGCTCTTACCGTTGTTCACACACACTCGAGCGAGAACAGAGTCCTTCCCATCATTTAACTGAACAGGGATGAACAACTGCTCTCCAATTTGCTGAATATCAGCCAGGCTCTGAGCTGATTTCACATCTTTCTGGACTATAGGAGTGGGAGTTTCTGATTGTGGATTAGTAAAGAATTTCAGGGTGTTTCCTTCCAGTGTGGAATACGACCTTAAACTGGAAGGAAGGTTGATTTTCAGAAATAGAGAGGACCTCCCATCACCAGTCTGTTGTCCTACTGCTATTACTGTCACGTCTGGAATTTGGTTGTTCTGGAAGTGAAATTCTACTTGGTCAGATTTTTGTTCAACCATGTGGCAGGTGCCGTTTAAACTAACATGGTTGACACTCTGTTTTAATTTTATTGGTCGGCTAGTATGGGTCCAGAGGACCTTGTTTACGCAATCTATCAGTGGTGACAACCTTCTCAGGAGGTCATTCCCTAGTAAACAAGGGGTGCCCTCTGGTGTCACTACTATGACCGGGTGTTTCAACTTGTGTCACCCAATTTTAATGTCCAAGTCTGCAGTCCCCTCAACGGGAATTTCCTTCCCGTCAAAGTTCTGCAGTTGTCCAGGAAGAGAGGTGAGAGGAATACGGTAATTCTCCCCCCTTCCTGCATTTAGTTCCTCAAAGGCCCTTTTGGACAGAAGGGTAGCTTGGGATCCAGTGTCCACCAGTGCCAAAATTGTACCCTGCCCCTGTACTTGTACCGGGGCATAGTATCTTCCCTCCTTCTCCTCAAGGGGGCAAAGATAATGCACATTTTTGGACAACTGGTGGGCTAACTTTCTGGTTTTGGACATGGCGAGAGAAGAGATTGGGCAGAATTCTGTGGAGAGTCTTGGGAATCTGAAAGACAAAGTTGGCAACTGGAGATCAGAGCCATTGTGGGTTCCGCTGGTTCCGGTTCTGGGCCACCCCCCCCTTTTTGGAGGCAGTCACCAGGATGGGTTTGAACCAGGGGATTTTGGTATTGTGGGTTCTGGAATGAGATGATGGGCGGCGGTAGCTCAGTCTCCATATCTCCCCAGTCTGGATTGGAATCCCTTGGGACCCATTTTTCTTTGGGAGGAGTTCACCCATCTCTGAAGGAGAAGATCCTTTTCCCAGGATCTTCTGAGGATCCCTCTCCCTCAAATTGGAAGACCTGTACCTCCTCCACAAAGTGGGTCTGTTTGGGTCCTTTGTTCCTCCTACCCCCCCTCTGCTCCTTGGGAGGCAGGCTTTCAGGGTTAGGAGATTTTGTTCCCGGTTCCTGGTTTTCCAGGGGCTGTTTACAAGTTGGGAAGGAAGCTTCCTCCAAGGCTTTACACCCCCCTTCCCCTTGTGCCTCCTCCCTGGGAACCGGTGTGTTATCGGGGTGCTGCCCCCGTCATTGTTCTGGAGCACCAGGTCCAGAGTTTGGGGCATTCTGCGGTGGCATGCTCATCTGAGGGTTCTGTTGAGCCCTCAGTACGTGACCCAGATCCCGTGCCATATTTTGGACCTGGCGCTCAAGTTGTGAAACCCGCTCAGGCTGATACGGGGCTCTATTTTCTCCCCTGGGCTGATCCCGGGAAGGGTAGCTATCCCTTCTCCGGTAGTACCCCTGGTTGGGAAGATTTTGGTACCCCTCCACCCTTGGCCTCCCCTCTCCCGGATTAGGTTGTCTGGGCTCAGGGAATTGGGGAAAGAAGGATGGATGATTTTGGGGCTGGAAATTGGGCGGATACCTGGGGAAAAAGTTCTGCCCAGGATTTGGAGAATTTCTGCCCTCCTGGGGGAAGTTAGGAGGGAAGTTCCCCGGGTCAGGTGCTTAGCTGGATCCCCCCCCTTGGGCTGGAGGAGTCCACACATAACCCAGGATTGGTCGGTTTCCCTTGTAGCGGGGACTTACATAGTCAGGGGAGCAGGGGACCCCATTTGTGGGACTACCTCCTCGACTCCCTGTCTGTGACTGGCCCGAGGGCCTTCTGGGCTGTGAATTATTTGGTGCAGGCAGGTTTTTAGGCCCCCCATCTCCAAATCTAAAACGGGGGCAACCTTTACCTCTGCCACCTTGGCAGTAGCCGGGGTGCTGTTGGTTTTGGGGTTTTTCGGCGCGTTATTTTTATTTTCGATAGGCTTCTGCACCTCATAGATCTGGGTAGCCTGTTCAATGACCCAGTCTAAAGATCTTTTCCCATGAAAATCTCTCACGAGCTGGGTCATTATGTATTTGGGTAAGGCATGGAAAAACGTATTGATAAATTCTCTTCTATCCGTGCGCACCCTTCTGGTGGTCTGCGCAAAAGCACGTTTTAATTCTTGCACAAACTCTTGTGGGGCTTGATCCTCCCCACATTGCAAATTGTAGGCTGCCTTGCGAGCCTCTTGGGGATTTCTGTGAACAGAAAAATGTTTCAAGATGGCCGCCTTATAGGTGGACCATCTTAAATGATTTTGGTCCTCCAGCCCCGCAAAGAAACTGGAGTATTCTGGGGAGAATGTCCATTTGCCGTACTGGATGCAGCTACTGCTGTCCTTCAAATGGAAAGTCTCCATCATTTGCTCATAGAGCTCCAAGTGTTCCCAAACGGAATACTTGGCGTTCTTATGATAAGGCGTGATGACACTCCTTATTGCCTTTATTTGCTTCAATGGGTCCTTAAGCAAGGCCCTTTTTGCCTTATTGGCCTTTTTGGTTCCGGTAACCCTGGTCCATTCATCCTCTGACTCAGAGGCACTGCTCCCAGAGGTTCCTGTCTGATCTTCCAGGTTGTCCCGGATTCTGGGAGCCTGGAAATGGCTGGCAGAATGTAGGGACCTGGTCTCCTGTGTCCTGCGCCGTTCAGAGGAGTCTTCAGATTCCTCCTTGCTGCCAGGATTTGATGGGTACCCCCCCCACTGACCTAACTGGGCAGAAGTTTTCAGGATGCCCTTAATGGGCCTACTCTCCTGGGGTTCCCCACTAAATTGCACTGTGCTTGGGTGCCCATACCCGGATGCCTGCCCCTCCATTCCTGGGAGGTACTGGCCTATGAGCCCCATACTTCTGGTTGGATAGTAATCTGCCAACCCCGTGGCCCTGGGCTCATGTGCGCGAGGGGACATGGGGGTGGTAGAGTCCAGGGACTGAGAGATATGAAGGCCTCTGGTACTAAGGCTCCTGAGGTTATGCTCAGGAATCTCCCTCTCCCAGCGAACCTGGTCTCTATCCGCCCCTGCTCCCTGTTGCAATGCAAGAGCCTGCTCTTTCAGTTCCTCAGTTAAGGCCTTACTAGACTCTATCAGTCTCTCCTGCATCGTTACCTGTTGCTGGAGCCTATCATTGTACTGACAGAGAGCCTCATTTTCTCTCTGTGCCTCCTGATTGGTCCTGGAGTACTGGGCCAGTCTCTGCTGCAGGAGGGTTACCTCCTGAGCTGTGTCCCTATTGGCCTGCTCCTTTCTTGCCAGAGCATCCTCCACCCTCCTGGTGTGCTCTAACAAGTTCTGGTGTTCTTTTTGGAGGTCACCCAGTCCCTGGAGGGCCAGGTGATTTTCTTCCATTTTCCTTTTTAAGTGGCAGAGTTCCTGGCCTAAGGTATCCCTTTCCTGACTAAGAGTCTGCATCTGTTCCCGCCAGGTCGTCCCTTTGCCTTTGGAAGGCACCAGCTTTCTGGTGTTCTTCATCAAACTCTGCCTGGGTATCCAGGTCTTTCAAAATCAATTTATTGCTTTCCTCTTTCTCTCTGTCTAGTTGGATTTGCAGGGTGGCTACCTGCTCTGTGCATGCCCTGTTGAAATTGATCTGTTGCTCCAGCTTTTTCTGGCACTGCAGTAAGGAGTCCAAACTGTCTTGGTGCTCCTTCTGCAAAGCCAGAATTCTGGTATCCTGGTCCGTCTTTTCCTGTTGCAGTCTATCCATGTCCTCTTTTATTTTAATGATATACTGCCTACTATCATTTTCTGACTCCTGGCTCCTCAGCAGCCTCTGCTCAGAAGAGACCAGGTCAGATTGGGCCTTTTCTAATGCCATCTGTTGCCTATTTGCCAGATCCTGGCCTTCAGCACATCTATCCTGCATGACTCCCATATATAGGTATAAATATGCCGCTATCCTGGCAATCTTGTTGTGCTCCTCCTTGGCCTTAGGGGCCATATATAGTTCACTCAGGGCCACATGTAAGGGACCCTGGTCTCTCCATATATCTGACCCTGTTTCAGTGATCTGGGGTGCGATTGCCTGCAACCAGACCGTCTGGTCCTGATGAGTCCACTCACCTCTCACAAATAGATTATGTAAGAAGTGCTCTCTGGCTATTTTCATATCTACTAAGGTCGTCATTCTGGAATTTGAGTTCCTTCCTGACTTACAGAAGTTTGTATTTTATTTTTGCAAAACAGATCTTTCCCTTAGAGCGTTCCTTTGAGGAGTGCTTTACAGCGTAACACAGCGTGGTGATCCGACCGGATGTATGTATCTTGTCAGTTAGCACACTGTATTAATCTGCACAAGTGATAGATCTAATCCGGAATCCCGGACTAGCCCTCAATTTGTAAGAAGATTCAATTCAACACTACAGCTAAGTCAATGCCTAGTCTGGGATACTGAATGGAAACCCTTATTGATATATCTTTATGTCCAGTTCATGAGTTATGGATGACTACCCCTATATAACACCCCTCTCTTAGAATCCCCCTGACCCCACTGAGCCAAGAAGTAGTTCTGTTTTGCAAGTTTAAAAGGTTTATTTGAGAAATAAAACAAAATATAGATACCACGCTTTTATAATAAATTAATAATCGATATCGCCCTTATAAATATAATGTTAATCAACAATGGGTAATCTGACACTAGCACACTTCTTTATAATCAATGAGGAGTGGCTATAGGATGGATAAAGTAGCAAAAATACTTTTATGATTTCAAGGGAAAAGCAATGGGGAATAAAATGCAGTACAGAAATACTTGATATAATTTTAGCAAAAGATAAGATAATCACTTTTTCTCTGGCAATTCACCCCCCTCCCCTATGCAATGTAAGAAATGGAAGGAGATGGAAGTAACACACACAGTTCTCAGGAATGCAATCAAATACAATATGAAATTCAATTCCCACCCCAGCAAGCTTAGAGAAAACCGGTATGAGTTTTAAAACACAAGCCCAAGTGCTTTGAATGTGGTGGCAATGAAGTGAGAAATATGCTGAAAATGCTTTTAATTCCCTTTAGGAGGTTCAGGGTGAGTGAGAGATACCTGGGATGAGTTCAGGCTTACTTTAACAATGATTCAGAGATGGTGATTAAGAGGTCAACAAATTTTTAGCAAGGAAAGAAATGACTGCTGATGGTTACACGTGGCTGGATTTTTTACCAAATCGCAAATCGCGGTAAAATTCGCGAGTGCGTGAATTGTGATTACGGCAAAAGTATAAGGAATAGGAAGTCGGTTCTAGGCTTGTTGGAAAGCTTAGATTCTAAACTTTCAGAGGAAAGTTAAACCAGCCCAAACGGTTCCAGAGATATGAACGATTTTGTAAAGGTCATTTTTCGGATTTAAAGTAAACTCAAAATGACAGGTGACAGCTTGCAGCTTCAGAATTGACAAGTGACAGTGATGCAGCTTTACAAAATGACAAGTGACAACTTCTAGGAGGCAGTTCTGGCTAGATTAAAATAGTTTGGATTAGATTATTTTAAACTAAGAGTTTATTTCTGTCACAATCTGACCTAAGTACTCACAATGGGCCTCATTACACGGAAGGTGGTGATCCAGGGTGCTATTAGCACCCTGGACCATGCCGGTAAATTACCGGCACCGCCTTGGCGGTAAGGGGATTTACCTCCCCATTCCAAGGTCGGTGGGGCGGTAAATCCCCCTTCCGCCATTGCCCTTCCCCATTCCCATTTCTGCCCCATAGGGCTCTATGGGAATGGGGAAGGCGCTAATTACGGCACCGCAATTTTGCGGTGCCGTAATTAGCTCCGAGGTCCCTTAGTGGGTTGGTTTTTACCGCCTGCAAAAAGCAGGCGTTAAAGCACCAACCCGCTAAGGGACCTCGTAGTACGGCGGTAAGGGTTAACGGTCACCGTTGCCATTAACGGTGACCGGTAACCCTTACCGCCGTCCGTGTAATGAGGCCCAATATATTTTGGAAGGACTGGACCTTGTCACAGATCTGATCAATTAGGCTAGCGGCACTTCACAGCGATCTGGTCTCTGGGTCTGCGGTTCTGCACGGTCTGGTCTGGTCTGGCACTGGTCTGGTCTGTCCGGATACAGCGGTCTCTGCACGGCTCCTGGATCTCTGCACTGGTCCTGGCAAAAGTTCTTGGCAAGGGATTCAAGCAGCTCGCCTGGCTGTGAGTAGCTTGCAATGATTTGAGGCCTGCTGCAGAGAACTCAGCTTGTGGTTTTAGGCCTCTGATTTAGGTTGTAAAGTATAAGTTCTAGGTTCTGGAGTATGTAGCTGGAGTCAGTCTGGAACTGGTATCTTCTGGATGTTGTGTGGTCCGGCAAAACGCTCCGCAGCAACTGGATTTGAATGTCCTCTCTAGCTTCCAGTGGCTCTTTTTATGTCTTTTGAAAGTGGGTGTGTGCGCAGCATCACTAAGCCAGCCCCTCTCTCAACTGATCATTGGTCAAGCTTTTCTCTCTTCCTTGATAGGGGAAAGGAAATGTGAGTCAGAGTGATGCTGTAGGTTTTATGGGTCAGAGGATCCTCCCCTGTCAAATTGCACATAAATCTATATTTGACCCAAATACATATTGCACAGATACACAGTTGTTTAAAATTACATGCACCCATCACATATCACATGAGGTATACTCTGTTCAAACTCTGCTCTTCCTGGGGGCTTGCATTCAGAAATGGCAACATTTTGCGCTTTTTAGTAGCTTTGCCCATATCGGATTTTTCTCCAAATGTATACAATTGTGTGCAAGGCATGTGGGCATTTAGATAAGGAAGTGTCAGATTTTTAACATGCATACATTTAGAGTAACAGCCTCTTTTCCGCTCGTAAACCCCCAGATCATACCACCGGGTCCTAAAACCTCTTAAAATGTGGGCAGAAAAATCACAAGAATTATGGTATCATTTAGATAATTTTGACAAGTCCGCACCATGAGTTATACATTTTTCTAAAAATCATATTCTGGCCAACAGGGGTGTGTCTTCCCAGGTCACATGGTTGAGAAACCAGTGTGCCCACTTTCTTTAAGCTCAGCCTGTTCTCAGAGGGGGCTGCCCCTCCCCGTTTCTGCCAAGAGGAAGCCACTTTTACGACGCCCCCAATATAACATCTGCTTGAGTCAAGGAAGGGCTTTGTTCAAAAGGAAGCCATTTACGACCCCCCCAATAAACCATCTGCCTGGGCCCTTTGTTTAGTTTCTTGCAGTCCCCTGGTAATTCAATCAGAGAGTGTGTGACCTCCTTTTTGCAGGGGCAACAGAATGCAGCCAGGCCTGGGAATGCATTTGTTGGGCAAGCCCCCACTCCTGTCCGGGGTAGCTCTCTGGCAGAATTCCAGTTTACTTAAGCCAGGTTTCAGCTAAAATGTCACTTTTTGTTCCCCAGTTTAAGTCAATACAATTTTTACATATGCAGCTAGAATGCTGATTCTAAGTTCAAAACTATGACATTTTAATAGTTACAAACTATGTGACACTCAAAAGTAGGTCACTCAGTTAATTTAAACATTTCGATTTTGGTGGTTTTATTCCAGTTTCAGTTAGGCTGCTGACATGCATAGCTCAGCCAGTTTTGTTATGAACATTGTTTTGGGCTCTTCATCTTCCCAGATTTTTTATGCACACATACTTCATTCTGCCAGATGTCCGCTGGTGTTCAGTGAGATTTTTGGATGTGTTGCAATGTTTGAAAATAGGCATTTTGAGCTGGCATTCAGAGAAATCAAAGGTAATTTTAAAGCGTTTTTGAGCTAACAGGTGCTGCTGTTTTACCTTTGGCACCCATTCCACTCATGGCACCCTGGCCCATCATGCACGCACTGGTGGGTGGCAAGTTAGGCAGCCATTTTGGTGTACGCACAAACTGCGTGGTTCTCCTGGATTCTGGCGCACATGTGGGCTTTTTGGCCATCTTGGATTTTCTAAGCCCACAGCACCAAATGTTGCAGCATGATAGCTCAAACGTGGGTCAGGACACCCAACAATGCCCCCCCACGCGACTGCACTTTGAATTTGAGTCGATAGGGAGTCGGGTGCACAGAAGGTTTTGACCCACGCACTGGTATGTCCGCATAATCTTCTTCCAATTCTGCAAATGGCACAGTTCAGCATCTTTTCCTCCATCCGGTACTGATCGATCGGTTCTCCTCGCCGGTCCTGATGGGAATATTGGGCGGTACCCCGGGCCCCTTGGGTCTCTGCTCCCGGTCTCCGGATCGTCCTCCTTGGACAGTCTCCAGGTTTTCTTTCTCCTAGGACGACAAAGGAAAAGCGGCAATACCTATTCATGGACATTTCTCCCCCACCATTGATATAGTGGGGTGGCATATATATTTTAGAACTCAACAGATATGAACATGCACATTTTTTTTAAATTAAGCGACAGGAACACATAAACTTGAGAAACACAGAATTTGATAGGCTATATGTAGGATATTTTAGGGTTGGAATTGAATTACTCTGGAGCGGTACCCTCTGGGATTACAGAGGACTCCTCCAGTTACTGCAAAGTGCGCCTGGGATGGCAACACTTCAACTGGTTTATGTGGACCCACTTGTCTTCCCCCTCTGCCAAACCGCCTTTGGGGATGCGGATCTTGTAGGCCACAGGGGAGATCTTGTCTATAATCTCAAAGGGTCCCTTCCATGTAGGCAAAAATTTGCGCTGTCTTGCCTGGTTTCTTTGGAAGTTGTATAGATAGACCCGATCACCCACCTTATATTCCTTTCGGGTAGTTTTTAAATCATAGTGGGTCTTCATGCTCTCGGCTGATCTTTCTAGATTCCGCTGAGCATAGGCAAAAGCATGCTGAAGGTGTTTCCTTAAATTCTCCACATACTCATGAGTTGTGGAGGCATTTATCAACGTTTGCTCTTGGGTTCTGTAGAGCAAATGCTGGGGAAGCACCATCTTTCGTCCAGTCATCAACTCAAATGGTGACATTTTGCTAGCAGATGAAGGGGTAGATCTGATGGCCATTAGGACCAGAGGTAATCGGATATCCCAACTTGGCCCAGAATCTGCCACAAACTTCTTTAATAGGCTCACAATGGTTCGGTTGTATCTCTCCACTGCTCCAGAAGAAGCTGGCCTATAAGCAATGTGTAGCTTCCTTTTAACCCCCAGTATCTCCCACATCTTTGTCATTACTTCACTGGTGAAGTGGCTACCCCTGTCTGACTCAATCCTTTGAGGTAGACCAAAACGGGAAAAGATGTGGTTAATCATCAGGGCAGCTGCTGTTTCTACCTTGCAGTTTGGGGCTGGGAGACATTCCACCCACTTTGTAAACAAGCATGTAACAGTCAACATGTACTTGTTTCCTCTAGACGAGCGAATCACAGGGCCTACAAAGTCGATTTGCAAATCTGACCATGGCAGTGTCATCCCCCTCTTTTGGAGAGGCGCACGGTGCGTGAGGGATGATGGCTGAAATTGTGCACACACAAGACACCCCTTCAAGTATTGGTCGAGGTCCTGCCCCATGTGTGGCCAGTAGGCAACCTCTCTTAAGATTTCCAGTGTTGTGTGAAACCCCCTATGACCGGCGGTGGCAGCATCATGGGCGTGACTTAACATCAGGCTTCGGAATGAGGTAGGAACCACCCACTGATCATGGCCAGCTTTGGATTTCCTTACCAACAAACCGTCTTGGATTCGGAACATTTTTGGACATTTCATCAACACTCTTAGGTCCTCTTTCCCAATGTAATCGGTATCCGTCAGGGGAAAGTTCTCAGGGTCCTCAAGGTGTTGGTAAAACTTACCAATAATTGGATCCCCCTTCTGAGCTGTAATTAAATCAGCATCAGGGGTCTCCTTACTCCATTGTGCAGTTGAAAGATCATTGTGAGCATTTGTCTGGGACCCAGTGATAGCGGTGACCTGGATTTCCCCCAACAGGGACTCTATTTTGATTAGATCCCCTTGGATGGCCCCGGTTTTGGCCAGCTGATCAGCTAAGTCATTTCCAGTTTTGTCTGGTCCCTCTACTTTGGAATGACCCTTGATCTTCTTCCAGTAGATGGTCATCCCATTCGAGGTGACCAGATCATCAATGTTTTGGATTAACTTCCCATGTTTCAGGGGTTTGTTATTAGCACATAACATGCCTCTGGTTTTCCAATTAACCAGGTGCTCCACGAACCCGTTCCGTACATAATCCGAATCTGTGATTATGACCAGTTCGTGGAGTTGATGCTGGACAGCAGTGAGGATGGCCTGATGCACAGCCATCAATTCTGCCACCTGACTACTTCGGGGACCAATTTTGTATCCAGCGGAGGGTTCTGGGAACTCCTTCACCCATGCATTCCCTACGCCACCCACCAGTTCTTTCCCCCCGTCGTTGTCAACATGGTAAGAGCATCCATCCACATAGACAGTGGGCATTCCCTCACACTTGTCTTCTTCAAAGACTTTGTGTGGGGAATTAAGGTATGCCTCCATGTTGTCCTTGATTTTTAGACTTTCGTCCTCGAGACAGTTTTCTCTGGCACAATCATGCAAGTCAGCCAGACCTTGCACGAGGGGACTCTTCTTGTTTTGGCCATATCTGACCTCCACAGGTAAGCCTTGCATTGACAGAATCCAGGAAGTAATTCGGGAATTACTCACATTCTCGGCCCAGATTCTGTCACTTTGGAGATATTGCAGAGGCTGGTGTGGAGTCTCCACTATGATGTGTTCCCCCTGGATAAACGGGCGGTAATTCTTCAATGCCCACACCGTTGCCAGGAGTGCCTTCTCACAATCGTTGAATTTTTCCTCCACAGAGGATAAAGTTTTGCTTGCATAGGAGATTACTTTATTGACCTTGTCATGCTTTTGGTATAATACTGCCGTCAAGCACGTATTAGAGAACCCCGTCTCCAGGAAGAACTCCTTGTTTCTGACAGGGTAAGCTAGGCAAGGCCCGTGTGAGAGGCTTCTTTTGAGCTGTCTTACCGCCTCGGATTGTTCTGGACCCCATTCCCACTTGACCCCCCCTTCAGGAGATGAATCAGGAGTCTGGTGATCTCTGCGTAGCCCTCAATGAACTTTCTGCTGTAATTAGTCAGTCCAAGGAGGCTCCTTAGTTCCCGCAGAGTTGTGGGGTCTTTCAGTTGCTGAAGTGCTTCCACTTTCTTTTCCTGGGGACAGAGAGCCTGAGGAGTAATCTCATGCCCCAAGAAATTAACACGGGTTCTAGACCACTGTGCTTTCTGAAAGGAAAGTTTTGCTCCGGCGGCCCTCAACTGGGTCAGAACATAACGGATCTCCGCTATGTGTTCCTCCACAGATTAACTTTTGATGAGGACATCATCTACATAAGCCAGGTTACCCCTTGCACCCAGGTTGGGCATAGCCTTGTGTAGGAAAATGTTGAATTCATTGCCGGAGTTGAGGTATCCGAAGGGAGTCCGGGTCCATGTGTACTGCTGGCCCCAAAAGGTAAACGCCAGTTTGTATTGGTCCTCCCTACTGACAGGCACGGTCCAGTATCCATTAGTCAAGTCTATTGCAGTGAATACTTGTGACCCTTGAATCTGGGCCAGCCCTTGGTCAATGTAGGGCAGAGGCCATCGGGAAGTATGGACCCGTTTGTTGAGCTCCCTAAGGTCGGCGCAGAGTCTCCACTGGCCGTTTGGCTTCAATATTTCCAGCACCGGATTATTGAAGGTGCTGTGTACTGGACGTATTATTCCCCGGGACTCAAGGTTCTTAATTATTTCAGTAAGGGACTCCATGGAGGCGAGAGGCAAACGATATTGCTTCACAAACACTTGAGTCATTCCAGGGTCCGTGGGAATTGTTGTTGTGTGGATGTCGGTGCGGCCACAGTCATATGAGTCTACCGCAAAGAGATCTTGGAAATCCAAGAAAACTTGTTTCAACTTTTGCTTTTGTTCCAGAGTCACACAGGCATCAGCTAGGTTGACTCTCTCTTCCACCATCTGCCTGAAGCCTGGAAAGACTTCTGGTTTGGCTATCTCAGCGGCCTCCTCCAGCTGGGTGGAGAAGTCCCTGGTCAGAGTGCTGATTTGGACTGGAGGCCTCAGGTGGGAAAGGCAACCCTCATGGACCTGGAAAATCACCTCATCCCTCCTGAAGTCACAAGTCACATCTTCCTTACCATAAGGGCAGGAAGTGTACACCAGGAAGCTGCCCCCATGCCGGGTAAAAATCCTGTCTGGTGTTGTATTGTCATCACTGTCACTATCAAAACAGTCCTTGGGGATTGGTCCTAACAGTTCATTTCCTAAATCGATGGAAAAATGTTGGAGAGAAGCGTTTAGATGTATGTAAGCATCAGGGTTTTTCAAATGTTGTCCTCTTTTAACTTTCACTTCCAGGGAGAATTGTCGGGTCCTTTCTGGGATGGTGACTTCCTCTTTGATCTGAATTTCAACTGCATAAGGTAGCAATTGAGCTGAACTAATGCTTTTTCTGGATCATCAAAGCCAAGGGATTATCCGCTAATCGGGGCCAAGCTTTGAAGTTTATTAGGTCCAAACTAATGGCAAAGCGATTGAGAATGTCACTGCCTAAGAAAAAGGCGGCAGTGACATCTCGCACGACCCAACAATTATGGACTATGCTCTTGTTGCCAATGGAGATTTTGAGCATACACCTGCTTGGCAGGAGATGTTTGGAATTAGGTGCTTCCAGGTTAATTTCCCATTTGTCTAGCAGTTTGAATGTGGGAATGGCCGGATCTTTTGGGAGTTGGCGGAACATGGCTTCGCTGATGAAGCTCTTACCGTTGTTCACACACACTCGAGCGAGAACAGAGTCCTTCCCATCATTTAACTGAACAGGGATGAACAACTGCTCTCCAATTTGCTGAATATCAGCCAGGCTCTGAGCTGATTTCACATCTTTTTGGACTATAGGAGTGGGAGTTTCTTATTGTGGATTAGTAAAGAATTTCAGGGTGTTTCCTTCCAGTGTGGAATACCACCTTAAACTGGAAGGAAGGTTGATTTTCAGAAATAGAGAGGACCCCCCATCACCAGTCTGTTGTCCTACTGCTATTACTGTCACGTCTGGAATTTGGCTGTTCTGGAAGTGAAATTCTACTTGGTCAGATTTTTGTTCAACCATGTGGCAGGTGCCGTTAAAACTAACATGGTTGACACTCTGTTTTAATTTTATTGGTTGGCTAGTCTGGGTCCAGAGGACCTTGTTTATGCAATCTATCAGGGGTGACAACCTTCTCAGGAGGTCATTCCCTAGTAAACAAGGGGTGCCCTCTGGTGTCACTACTATGACCGGGTGTTTCACCTTGTGTCGCCCAATTTTAATGTTCAAGTCTGCAGTCCCCTCAACGGGAATTTCCTTCCCGTCAAAGTTCTGCAGTTGTCCAGGAAGAGAGGTGAGAGGAATACGGTAATTCTCCCCCCTTCCTGCATTTAGTTCCTCAAAGGCCCTTTTGGACAGAAGGGTAGCTTGGGATCCAGTGTCCACCAGTGCCAAAATTGTACCCTGCCCCTGTACTTGTACCGGGGCATAGTATCTTCCCTCCTTCTCCTCAAGGGGGCACAGATAATGCACATTTTTGGACAACTGGTGGGCTAACTTTCTGGTTTTGGACATTGGAAAGAGAAGAGATTTGGGCAGAATTCTGTGGAGAGTCTTGGGAATCTGAAAGACAAAGTTGGCAACTGGAGATCAGAGCCATTGTGGGTTCCCCTGGTTCCGGTTCTGGGCCAACCCCCCCTTTTTGGAGGCAGTCACCAGGATGGGTTTGAACCAGGGGAATTTGGTATTGTGGGTTCTGGGATGAGATGATGGGCGGCGGTAGCTCATTCTCCATATCTCCCCAGTCTGGATTGGAATCCCTTGGGACCCATTTTTCTTTGGGAGGAGTTCCCCCATCTCTGAAGGAGAAGATTCTTTTCCCAGGATCTTCTGAGGATCCCTCTCCCTCAAATTGGAAGACCTGTACCTCCTCCACAAAGTGGGTCTGTTTGGGTCCTTTGTTCCTCCTACCCCCCCTCTGCTCCTTGGGAGGCAGGCTTTCAGGGGTAGGAGATTTTGTTTCCGGTTCCTGGTTTTCCAGGGGCTGTTTACAAGTTGGGAAGGAAGCTTCCTCCAAGGCTTTACACCCCCCTTCCCCTTGTGCCTCCTCCCTAGGAACCGGTGTGTTATCGGGGTGCTGCCACCGTCATTGTTCTGGAGCACCAGGTCCAGAGTTTGGGGCATTCTGCGGTGGCATGCTCATCTGAGGGTTCTGTTGAGCCCTCAGTATGTGACCCAGATCCCGTGCCATATTTTGGACCTGGCGCTCAAGTTGTGAAACCCGCTCAGGCTGATACGGGGCTCTATTTTCTCCCCTGGGCTGATCCCGGGAGGGGTAGCTATCCCTTCTCCGGTAGTCCCCCTGGTTGGGAAGATTTTGGTACCCCCCCACCCTTGGCCTCCCCTCTCCCGGATTAGGTTGTCTGGGCTCAGGGAATTGGGGAAAGAAGGATGGATGATTTTGGGGCTGGAAATTGGGCGGATACCTGGGGAAAAAGTTCTGCCCAGGATTTGGAGAATTTCTGCCCTCCTGGGGGAAGTTAGGAGGGAAGTTCCCCGGGTCAGGTGCTTGGCTGGACCCCCCCCCTTGGGCTGGAGGAGTCCACACATAACCCAGGATTGGTCGGTTTCCCTTTGTAGCGGGGACTTACATAGTCAGGGGAGCGGGGGACCCCATTTGTGGGACTACCTCCTCACTCCCTGTCTGTGACTGGCCCGAGGGCCTTCTGGGCTGTGAATTATTTGGTGCAGGCAGGTTTTTAGGCCCCCCATCTCCAAATCTAAAACGGGGGCAACCTTTACCTCTGCCACCTTGGCAGCAGCCGGGGTGCTGTTGGTTTTGGGGTTTTTTGGCGCGTTATTTTTATTTTCGATAGGCTTCTGCACCTCATAGATCCGGGTAGCCTGTTCAATGACCCAGTCTAAAGATCTTTTCTCATGAAAATCTCTCACGAGCTGGGTCATTATGTATTTGGGTAAGGCATGGAAAAACGTATTGATAAATTCTCTGCTATCTGTGCGCAACCTTCTGGTGGTCTGCGCAAAAGCACGTTTTAATTCTTGCACAAACTCTTGTGGGGCCTGATCCTCCCCACATTGCAAATTGTAGGCTGCCTTGCGAGCCTCTTGGGGATTTCTGTGAACAGAAAAATGTTTCAAGATGGCCGCCTTATAGGTGGACCATCTTGAATGGTTTTGGTCCTCCAGCCCCGCAAAGAAACTGGAGTATTCGGGGGAGAATGTCCATTTGACGTACTGGATGCAGCTACTGCTGTCCTTCAAATGGAAAGTCTCCATCATTTGCTCATAGAGCTCCAAGTGTTCCCAAACAGAATACTTGGCGTTCTTATGATAAGGCGTGATGACACTCCTTATTGCCTTTATTTGCTTCAATGGGTCCTTAAGCAAGGCCCTTTTTGCCTTATTGGCCTTTTTGGTTCGGGTAACCCTGGTCCATTCATCCTCTGACTCAGAGGCACTGCTCCCAGAGGTTCCTGTCTGATCTTCCAGGTTTTCCCAGATTCTGCGAGCCTGGGAATGGCTGGCAGAATGTGGGGACCTGGTCTCCTGTGTCCTGCGCCGTTCAGAGGAGTCTTCAGATTCCTCCTTGCTGCCAGGATTGGATGGGTACCCCCCACTGACCTAACTGGGCAGAAGTTTTCAGGATGCCCTTAATGGGCCTACTCTCCTGGGGTTCCCCACTAAATTGCACTGTGCTTGGGTGCCCATACCCGGATGCCCGCCCCTCCATTCCTGGGAGGTACTGGCCTATGAGCCCCATACTTCTGGTTGGATAGTAATCTGCCAACCCCGTGGCCCTGGGCTCATGTGCGCGAGGGGACATGGGGGTGGCAGAGTCCAGGGACTGAGAGATATGAAGGCCTCTGGTACTAGGGCTCCTGAGGTTATGCTCAGGAGTTTCCCTCTCCCAGCGAACCTGGTCTCTATCCGCCCCTGCTCCCTGTTGCAATGCAAGAGCCTGCGCTTTCAGTTCCTCAGTTAAGGCCTTACTAGACTCTATGAGTCTCTCCTGCATCGCTACCTGTTGCTGGAGCCTATCATTGTACTGACAGAGAGCCTCATTTTCTCTCTGTGCCTCCTGATTGGTCCTGAAGTACTGGGCCAGTCTCTGCTGCAGGAGGGTTACCTCCTGAGCTGTGTCCCTATTGGCCTGCTCCTTTCTTGCCAGAGCATCCTCCACCCTCCTGGTGTGCTCTAACAAGTTCTGGTGTTCTTTTTGGAGGTCACCCAGTCCCTGGAGGGCCAGGTGATTTTCTTCCATTTTCCTTTTTAAGTGGCAGACTTCCTGGCCTAAGGTATCCCTTTCCTGACTAAGAGTCTGCATCTGTGCCGCCAGGTCGTCCCTTTGCCTTTGGAAGGCACCAGCTTTCTGGTGTTCTTCATCAAACTCTGCCTGGGTATCCAGGTCTTTCAAAATCAATGTATTGCTTTCCTCTTTCTCTCTGTCTAGTTGGATTTGCAGGGTGGCTACCTGCTCTGTGCATGCCCTGTTGAAATTGATCTGTTGCTCCAGCTTTTTCTGGCACTGCAGTAAGGAGTCCAAACTGTCTTGGTGCTCCTTCTGCAAAGCCAGAATTCTGGTATCCTGGTCCGTCTTTTCCTGTTGCAGTCTATCCATGTCCTCTTTTATTTTAATGATATACTGCCTACTATCATTTTCTGACTCCTGGCTCCTCTGCAGCCTCTGCTCAGAAGATACCAGGTCAGATTGGGCCTTTTCTAATGCCATCTGTTGCCTATTTGCCAGATCCTGGCCTTCAGCACATCTATCCTGCATGACTCCCATATATAGGTATAAATATGCCGCTATCCTGGCAATCTTGTTGTGCTCATCCTTGGCCTTAGGGGCCATATATAGTTCACTCAGGGCCACATGTAAGGGACCCTGGTCTCTCCATATATCTGACCCTGTTTCAGTGATCTGCCTGCAACCAGACCGTCTGGTCCTGATGAGTCCACTCACCTCTCACAAATAGCTTATGTAAGAAGTGCTCTCTGGCTATTTTCATATCTACCAAGGTCGTCATTCTGGAATTTGAGTTCCTTCCTGACTTACAGAAGTTTGTATTTTATTTTTGCAAAACAGATCTTTCCCTTAGAGCGTTCCTTTGAGGAGTGCTTTACAGCGTAACACAGCGTGGTGATCCGACCGGATGTATGTATCTTGTCAGTTAGCACACTGTATTAATCTGCACAAGTGATAGATCTAATCCGGAATCCCGGACGAGCCCCCAAATTGTAAGAAGATTCAATTCAACACTACAGCTAAGTCAATGCCTAGTCTGGGATACTGAATGGAAACCCTTATTGATATATCTTTATGTCCAGTTCATGAGTTCTGAGTTCTGGATGACTACCCCTATATAACACCCCTCTCTTAGAATCCCCCTGACCCCACTGAGCCAAGAAGTAGTTCTGTTTTGCAAGTTTAAAAGGTTTATTTGAGAAATAAAACAAAATATAGATACCACGCTTTTATAATAAATTAATAATCGATATCGCCGTTATAAATATAATGTTAATCAACAATGGGTAATCTGACACTAGCACACTTCTTTATAATCAATGAGGAGTGGGTATAGGATGGATAAAGTAGCAAAAATACTTTTATGATTTCAAGGGAAAAGCAATGGGGAATAAAATGCAGTACAGAAATACTTGATATGATTTTAGCAAAAGATAAGATAATCACTTTTTCTCTGGCAATTCACCCCCCTCCCCTATGCAATGTAAGAAATGGAAGGAGATGGAAGTAACACACACAGTTCTCAGGAATGCAATCAAATACAATATGAAATTCAATTCCCACCCCAGCAAGCTTAGAGAAAACCGGTATGAGTTTTAGAACACAGGCCCAAGTGCTTTGAATGTGGTGGCAATGAAGTGAGAAATATGCTGAAAATGCTTTTAATTCCCTTTAGGAGGTTCAGGGTGAGTCAGAGATACTTGGGATGAGTTCAGGCTCACTTTAACAATGATTCAGAGATGGTGATTAAGAGGTCAACAAATTTTTAGCAAGGAAAGAAATGACTGCTGATCGTTACACGTGGCTGGATTTTTAACCAAATCGCAAATCGCGGTAAAATTCGCGAGTGCGTGAATTGTGATTACGGCAAAAGTATAAGGAGTATGAACGATTTTGTAAAGGTCATTTTTCGGATTTAAAGTAAACTCAAAATGACAGGTGACAGCTTGCAGCTTCAGAATTGACAAGTGACAGTGGTGCAGCTTTCCAAAATGACAAGTGACAACTTCTAGGAGGCAGTTCTGGCTAGATTAAAATAGTTTGGATTAGATTATTTTAAACTAAGAGCTTATTTCTGTCACAATCTGACCTAAGTACTCACAATATATTTTGGAAGGACTGGACCTCGTCACAGATCTGATCAATTAGGCTAGCGGCACTTCACAGCGATCTGGTCTCTGGGTCTGCGGTTCTGCACGGTCTGGTCTGGTCTGGCACTGGTCTGGTCTGTCCGGATACAGCGGTCTCTGCACGGCTCCTGGATCTCTGCACTGGTCCTGGCAAAAGTTCTTGTCAAGGGATTCAAGCAGCTCGCCTGGCTGTGAGTAGCTTGCAATGATTTGAGGCCTGCTGCAGAGAACTCAGCTTGTGGTTTTAGGCCTCTGATTTAGGTTCTAAAGTATAAGTTCTAGGTTCTGGAGTATGTAGCTGGAGTCAGTCTGGAACTGGTATCTTCTGGATGTTGTGTGGTCCGGCAAAACGCTCCGCAGCAACTGGATTTGAATGTCCTCTCTAGCTTCCAGTGCCTCTTTTTATGTCTTTTGAAAGTGGGTGTGTGCGCAGCATCACTAAGCCAGCCCCTCTCTCAACTGATCATTGGTCAAGCTTTTCTCTCTTCCTTGATAGGGGAAAGGAAATGTGAGTCAGAGTGATGCTGTAGGTTTTATGGGTCAGAGGATCCTCCCCTGTCAAATTGCACATAAATCTATATTTGACCCAAATACATATTGCACAGATACACAGTTGTTTAAAATTACATGCACCCATCACATATCACATGAGGTATACTCTGTTCAAACTCTGCTCTTCTTGGGGGCTTGCATTCAGAAATGGCAACATTTTGTGCTTTTTAGTAGCTTTGCCCATATCGGATTTTTCTCCAAATTTATACAATTGTGTGCAAGGCATGTGGGCATTTAGATAAGGAAGTGTCAGATTTTTAACATGCATACATTTAGAGTAACAGCCTCTTTTCTGCTCGTAAACCCCCAGATCATACCAGCGGGTCCTAAAACCTCTTAAAATGTGGGCAGAAAAATCACAAGAATTATGGTATCATTTAGATAATTTTGACAAGTCCGCACCATGAGTTATACATCTTTCTTAAAATCATATTCTGGCCAACAGGGGTGTGTCTTCCCAGGTCACATGGTTGAGAAACCAGTGTGCCCACTTTCTTTAAGCTCAGCCTGTTCTCAGAGGGGGCTGCCCCTCCCCGTTTCTGCCAAGAGGAAGCCACTTTTACGACACCCCCAATATAACATCTGCCTGAGTCAAGGAAGGGCTTTGTTCAAAAGGAAGCCATTTACGACCCCACCCAATAAACCATCTGCCTGGGCCCTCTGTTTTGTTTCTTGCAGACCTCTGGTAATTCAATCAGAGAGTGTGTGACCTCCTTTTGGCAGGGGCAACAGAATGCAGCCAGGCCTGGGAATGCATTTGTTGGGCAAGCCCCCACTCCTGTCAGGGGTAGCTGTCTGGCAGAATTCCAGTTTCCTTAAGCCAGGTTTCAGCTAAAATGTCACTTTTTGTTCCCCAGTTTAAGTCAATACAATTTTTACATATGCAGCTAGAATGCTGATTCTAAGTTCACAACTATGACATTTTAATAGTTACAAACTATGTGACACTCAAAAGTTGGTCACTCAGTTAATTTAAACATTTCGATTTTGGTGGTTTTAATCCAGTTTCAGTTAGGCTGCTGACATGCACAGCTCAGCCAGTTTTGTTATGAACATTGTTTTGGGCTCTTCATCTTCCCAGATTTTGTATGCACACATACTTCATTCTGCCAGATGTCCGCTGGTGTTCAGTGAGATTTTTGGATGTGTTGCAATGTTTGAAAATAGGCATTTTGAGCTGGCATTCAGAGAAACCAAAGGTAATTTTAAAGCGTTTTTGAGCTAACAGGCGCTGCTGTTTTACCTTTGGCACCCATTCCACTCATGGCACCCTGGCCCATCATGCTCGCACTGGTGGGTGGCAAGTTAGGCAGCCATTTTTGTGTACGCACAAACTGCGTGGTTCTCCTGGATTCTGGCGCACATGTGGGCTTTTTGGCCATCTTGGATTTTCTAAGCCCACAGCACCAAATGTTGCAGCATGATAGCTCAAACGTGGGTCAGGACATCCAACAATGCCCCCCCACGCAATTGCACTTTGAATTTGAGTCGATGGGGAGTCGGGTGCACAGAAGGTTTTGACCCACGCACTGGTATGTCCGCATAATCTTCTTCCAATTCTGCAAATGGCACAGTTCAGCATCTTTTCCTCCATCCGGTACTGATCGATCGGTTCTCCTCGCCGGTAGTGATGGGAATATTGGGCGGTACCCCGGGCCCCTTGGGTTTCTGCTCCCGGTCTCCGGATCGTCCTCCTTCGCCAGTCTCCAGGTTTTCTTTCTCCTAGGACGACAAAGGAAAAGCGGCAATACCTATTCATGGACATTTCTCCCCCACCATTGATATAGTGGGGTGGCATATATATTTTAGAACTCAACAGATATGAACATGCACATTTTTTTTTTAAATTAAGCGACAGGAACACATAAACTTGAGAAACACAGAATTTGATAGGCTATATGTAGGATATTTTAGGGTTGGAATTGAATTACTCTGGAGTGGTACCCTCTGGGATTACAGAGGACTCCTCCAGTTGCTGCAAAGTGCGCCTGGGATGGCAACACTTCAACTGGTTTAATTGGACCCACTTGTCTTCCCCCTCTGCCAAATCGCCTTTGGGGATGCGGATCTTGTAGGCCACAGGGGAGATCTTGTCTATAATCTCAAAGGGTCCCTTCCATGTAGGCAAAAATTTGCGCTGTCTTGCCTGGTTTCTTTGGAAGTTATATAGATAGACCCGATCACCCACCTTATATTCCTTTCGGGTAGTTTTTAAATCATAGTGGGTCTTCATGCTCTCGGCTGATCTTTCTAGATTCCGCTGAGCATAGGCAAAAGCATGCTGAAGGTGTTTCCTTAAATTCTCCACATACTCATGAGTTGTGGAGGCATTTATCAACGTTTGCTCTTGGGTTCTGTAGAGCAAATGCTGGGGAAGCACCATCTTTCGTCCAGTCATCAACTCAAATGGTGACATTTTGGTTGCAGATGAAGGGGTAGATCTGATGGCCATTAGGACCAGAGGTAATCGGATATCCCAACTTGGCCCAGAATCTGCCACAAACTTCTTTAATATGCTCACAATGGTTCGGTTGTATCTCTCCACTGCTCCAGAAGAAGCTGGCCTGTAAGCAATGTGTAGCTTCCTTTTAACCCCCAGTATCTCCCACATCTTTGTCATTACTTCACTGGTGAAGTGGCTACCCCTGTCTGACTCAATCCTTTGAGGTAGTCCAAAACAGGAAAAGATGTGGTTAATCATCAGGGCAGCTGCTGTTTCTGCCTTGCAGTTTGGGGCTGGGAGACATTTCACCCACTTTGTAAACAAGCATGTAACAGTCAACATGTACTTGTTTCCTCTAGACGAGCGAATCACAGGGCCTACAAAGTCGATTTGCAAATCTGACCATGGCAGTGTCATCCCCCTCTTTTGGAGAGGCGCACGGTGCGTGAGGGATGATGGCTGAAATTGTGCACACACAAGACACCCCTTCAAGTATTGGTCGAGGTCCTTCCCCATGTGTGGCCAGTATGCAACCTCTCTTAAGATTTCCAGTGTTGTGTGAAACCCCCTATGACCGGCGGTGGCCGCATCATGGGCGTGACTTAACATCAGGCTTCGGAATGAGGTAGGAACCACCCACTGATCATGGCCAGCTTGGGATTTCCTTACCAACAAACCGTCTTGGATTCGGAACATTTTTGGACATTTCATCAACACTCTTAGGTCCTCTTTCCCAATGTAATCGGTATCCGTCAGGGGAAAGTTCTCAGGGTCCTCAAGGTGTTGGTAAAACTTACAAATAATTGGATCCCCCTTCTGAGCTGTAATTAAATCAGAATCAGGGGTCTGCTTACTCCATTGTGCAGTTGAAAGATCATTGTGAGCATTTGTCTGGGACCTAGTGATAGCGGTGACCTGGATTTCCCCCAACAGGGACTCTATTTCGATTAGATCCCCTTGGATGGCCCCGGTTTTGGCCAGCTGATCAGCTAAGTCATTTCCAGTTTTGTCTGGTCCCTCTACTTTGGAATGACCCTTGATCTTCTTCCAGTAGATGGTCATCCCATTCGAGGTGACCAGATCATCAATGTTTTGGATTAACTTCCCATGTTTCAGGGGTTTGTTATTAGCACATAACATGCCTCTGGTTTTCCAATTAACCAGGTGCTCCACGAACCCGTTCCGTACATAATCCGAATCTGTGATTATGACCAGTTCGTGGAGTTGATGCTGGACAGCAGTGAGGATGGCCTGATGCACAGCCATCAATTCTGCCACCTGACTACTTTGGGGACCAATTTTGTATCCAGCGGAGGGTTCTGGGAACTCCTTCACCCATGCATTCCCTACGCCACCCACCAGTTCTTTCCCCCCGTCGTTGTCAACATGGTAAGAGCATCCATCCACATAGACAGTGGGCATTCCCTCACACTTGTCTTCTTCAAAGACTTTGTGTGGGGAATTAAGGTATGCCTCCATGTTGTCCTTGATTTTTAGACTTTCGTCCTCGAGACAGTTTTCTCTGGCACAATCATGCAAGTCAGCCAGACCTTGCACGAGGGGACTCTTCTTGTTTTGGCCATATCTGACCTCCACAGGAAAGCCTTGCATTGACAGAATCCAGGAAGTAATTCGGGAATTACTCACATTTCCGGCCCAGATTCTGTCACTTTGGAGATATTGCAGAGGCTGGTGTGGAGTCTCCACTATGATGTGTTCCCCCTGGATAAACGGGCGGTAATTCTTCAATGCCCACACCGTTGCCAGGAGTGCCTTCTCACAATCGTTGAATTTTTCCTCCACAGAGGATAAAGTTTTGCTCGCATAGGAGATTACTTTATTGACCTTGTCATGCTTTTGGTATAATACTGCCGTCAAGCACGTATTAGAGAACCCCGTCTCCAGGAAGAACTCCTTGTTTCTGACAGGGTAAGCTAGGCAAGGCCCGTGTGAGAGGCTTCTTTTGAGTTGTCTTACTGCCTCGGATCGTTCTGGACCCCATTCCCACTTGACCCCCCCCTTCAGGAGATGAATCAGGAGTCTGGTGATCTCTGCGTAGCCCTCAATGAACTTTCTGCTGTAATTAGTCAGTCCAAGGAGGCTCCTTAGTTCCCGCAGAGTTGTGGGGTCTTTCAGTTTCTGAAGTGCTCCCACTTTCTTTTCCTGGGGACAGAGACCCTGAGGAGTAATCTCATGCCCCAAGAAATTAACACGGGTTCTACACCACTGTGCTTTCTGAAAGGAAAGTTTCGCTCCGGCGGCCCTCAACTGGGTCAGAACATAACGGATCTCCGCTATGTGTTCCTCCACAGATGAACTTTTGATGAGGACATCATCTACATAAGCCAGGTTACCCCTTGCACCCAGGTTGGGCATGGCCTTGTGTAGGAAAATGTTGAATTCATTGCCGGAGTTGAGGTATCCGAAGGGAGTCCTGGTCCATGTGTACTGCTGGCCCCCAAAGGTAAACGCCAGTTTGTATTGGTCCTCCCTACTGACAGGCATGGTCCAGTATCCATTGGTCAGGTCTATTGCAATTAATACTTGTGACCCTTGAATCTGGGCCAGCCCTTGGTCAATGTACGGCAGAGGCCATCCGGAAGTATGGACCCGTTTGTTGAGCTCCCTAAGGTCGGCGCAGAGTCTCCACTGGCCGTTTGGCTTCAATATTCCCAGCACCGGATTATTGAAGGTGCTGTGTACTGGACGTATTATTCCCCAGGACTCAAGGTTCTTAATTATTTCAGTAAGGGACTCCATGGAGGCGAGAGGCAAACGATATTGCTTCACAAACACTTGAGTCATTCCAGGGTCCGTGGGAATTGTTGTTGTGTGGATGTCGGTGCGGCCACAGTCATATGAGTCTACCGCAAAGAGATCTTGGAAATCCAAGAAAACTTGTTTCAACTTTTGCTTTTGTTCCAGAGTCACACAGGCATCAGCTAGGTTGACTCTCTCTTCCACCATCTGCCTGAAGCCTGGAAAGACTTCTGGTTTGGCTATCTCAGCGGCCTCCTCCAGCTGGGTGGAGAAGTCCCTGGTCAGAGTGCTGATTTGGACTGGAGGCCTCAGGTGGGAAAGGCAACCCTCATGGACCTGGAAAATCACCTCATCCCTCCTGAAGTCACAAGTCACATCTTCCTTACCATAGGGGCAGGAAGTGTACACCAGGAAGTTCCCCCCATGCCGGGTAAAAATCCTGTCTGGTGTTCTATTGTCATCACTGTCACTGTCAAAACAGTCCTTGGGGATTGGTCCTAACAGTTCATTTCCTAAATCGATGGAAAAATGTCGGTCATCAACCGCCATTCCAATAATGGTGCCTGCGGCTAGAGTAATACTCTTATCCACCTCTATTAGAATAGTGTCATGTTCTATGTTGACTAATGGAGTTGGGTTTACCCCCAACCCTTGCTGTTGGAGAGAAGCGTTTAGATGTATGTAAGCATCAGGGTTTTTCAAATGTTGTCCTCTTTTAACTTTCACTTCCAGGGAGAACTGTCGGGTCCTTTCTGGGATGGTGACTTCCTGTTTGATCTGAATTTCAACTGCATAAGGTAGCAATTGAGCTGACCTAAATGCTTTTTCTGGATCATCAAAGCCCATGGGATTATCCGCTAATCGGGACCAAGCTTTGAAGTTTATTAGGTCCAAACTAATGGCAAAGCGATTGAAAATGTCACTGCCTAAGTAAAAGGCGGCAGTGACGTCTCGCACGACCCCACAATTATGGACTATGCTCTTGTTGCCAATGGAGATTTTGAGCAAACACCTGCTTGGCAGGAGATGTTTGGAATTAGGTGCTTCCAGGTCCATTTCCCATTTGTCTAGCAGTTTGAATGTGGGAATGGCCGGATCTTTTGGGAGTTGGCGGAACATGGCTTCGCTGATGAAGCTCTTACCGTTGTTCACACACACTCGAGCGAGAACAGAGTCCTTCCCATCATTTAACTGAACAGGGATGAACAACTGCTCTCCAATTTGCTGAATATCAGCCAGGCTCTGAGCTGATTTCACATCTTTCTGGACTATAGGAGTGGGAGTTTCTGATTGTGGATTAGTAAAGAATTTCAGGGTGTTTCCTTCCAGTGTGGCAGGTGCCGTTTAAACTAACATGGTTGACACTCTGTTTTAATTTTATTGGTCGGCTAGTCTGGGTCCAGAGGACCTTGTTTACGCAATCTATCAGGGGTGACAACCTTCTCAGGAGGTCATTCCCTAGTAAACAAGGGGTGCCCTCTGGAGTCACTACTATGACCGGGTGTTTCACCTTGCGTCGCCCAATTTTAATGTCCAAGTCTGCAGTCCCCTCAACGGGAACTTCCTTCCCGTCAAAGTTCTGCAGTTGTACAGGAAGAGAGGTGAGAGGAATACGGTAATTCTCCCCCCTTCCTGCATTTAGTTCCTCAAAGGCCCATTTGGACAGAAGGGTAGCTTGGGATCCAGTGTCCACCAGTGCCAAAATTGTACCCTGCCCCTGTACTTGTACCGGGGCATAGTATCTTCCCTCCTTCTCCTCAAGGGGGCACAGATAATGCACATTTTTGGACAACTGGTGGGCTAACTTTCTGGTTTTGGACATGGCGAGAGAAGAGATTTGGGCAGAATTCTGTGGAGAGTCTTGGGAATCTGAAAGACAAAGTTGGCAACTGGAGATCAGAGCCATTGTGGGTTCCCCTGGTTCCGGTTCTGGGCCACCCCCCCTTTTTGGAGGCAGTCACCAGGATGGGTTTGAACCAGGGGATTTTGGTATTGTGGGTTCTGGGATGAGATGATGGGCGGCGGTAGCTCATTCTCCATATCTCCCCAGTCTGGATTGGAATCCCTTGGGACCCATTTTCCTTTGGGAGGAGTTCCCCCATCTCTGAAGGAGAAGATCCTTTTCCCCGGATCTTTTGAGGATCCCTCTCCCTCAAATTGGAAGACCTGTACCTCCTCCACAAAGTGGGTCTATTTGGGTCGTTTGTTCCTCCTACCCCCCCTCTGCTCCTTGGGAGGCAGGCTTTCAGGGGTAGGAGATTTTGTTCCCGGTTCCTGGTTTTCCAGGGGCTGTTTACAAGTTGGGAAGGAAGCTTCCTCCAAGGCTTTACACCCCCCTTCCCCTTGTGCCTCCTCCCTGGGAACCGGTGTGTTATCGGGTTGCTGCCCCCGTCATTGTTCTGGAGCACCAGGTCCAGAGTTTGGGGCATTCTGCGGTGGCATGCTCATCTGAGGGTTCTGTTGAGCCCTCAGTATGTGACCCAGATCCCGTGCCATATTTTGGACCTGGCGCTCAAGTTGTGAAACCCGCTCAGGCTGTTACGGGGCTCTATTTTCTCCCCTGGGCTGATCCCGGGAAGGGTAGCTATCCCTTCTCCGGTAGTACCCCTGGTTGGGAAGATTTTGGTACCCCTCCACCCTTGGCCTCCCCTCTCCCGGATTAGGTTGTCTGGGCTCAGGGAATTGGGGAAAGAAGGGTGGATGATTTTGGGGCTGGAAATTGGGCGGATACCTGGGGGAAAAGTTCTGCCCAGGATTTGGAGAATTTCTGCCCTCCTGGGGGAAGTTAGGAGGGAAGTTCCCCGGGTCAGGTGCTTGGCTGGATCCCACCCTCGGCTGGAGGAGTCCACACATAACCCAGGATTGGTCGGTTTCCCTTGTAGCGGGGACTTACATAGTCAGGGGAGCTGGGGACCCCATTTGTGGGACTAGCTCCTCGACTCCCTGGCTGTGACTGGCCCGAGGGCCTTCTGGGCTGTGAATTATTTGGTGCAGGCAGGTTTTTAGGCCCCCATCTCCAAATCTAAAACGGGGGCAACCTTTACCTCTGCCACCTTGGCAGCAGCCGGGGTGCTGTTGGTTTTGGGGTTTTTTGGCACGTTATTTTTATTTTTGATAGGCTTCTGCACCTCATAGATCAGGGTAGCCTGTTCAATGACCCAGTCTAAAGATCTTTTCTCATGAAAATCTCTCACGAGCTGGGTCATTATGTATTTGGGTAAGGCATGGAAAAACGTATTGATAAATTCTCTGCTATCCGTGCGCACCCTTCTGGTGGTCTGCGCAAAAGCACGTTTTAATTCTTGCACAAACTCTTGTGGGGCCTGATCCTCCCCACATTGCAAATTGTAGGCTGCCTTGCGAGCCTCTTGGGAATTTCTGTGAACAGAAAAATGTTTCTAGATGGCCGCCTTATAGGTGGACCATCTTAAATGATTTTGGTCCTCCAGCCCCGCAAAGAAACTGGAGCATTCTGGGGAGAATGTCCATTTGACGTACTGGATGCAGCTACTGCTGTCCTTCAAATGGAAAGTCTCCATCATTTGCTCATAGAGCTCCAAGTGTTCCCAAACGGAATACTTGGCATTCTTATGATAAGGCGTGATGACACTCCTTATTGCCTTTATTTGCTTCAATGGGTCCTTAAGCAAGGCCCTTTTTGCCTTATTGGCCTTTTTGGTTCGGGTAACCCTGGTCCATTCATCCTCTGACTCAGAGGCACTGCTCCCAGAGGTTCCTGTCTGATCTTCCAGGTTTTCCCGGATTCTGCGAGCCTGGGAATGGCTGGCAGAATGTGGGGACCTGGTCTCCTGTGTCCTGCGCCGTTCAGAGGAGTCTTCAGATTCCTCCTTGCTGCCAGGATTTGATGGGTACCCCCCCACTGACCTAACTGGGCAGAAGTTTTCAGGATGCCCTTAATGGGCCTACTCTCCTGGGGTTCCCCACTAAATTGCACTGTGCTTGGGTGCCCATACCCGGATGCCCGCCCCCCCATTCCTGGGAGGTACTGGCCTATGAGCCCCATACTTCTGGTTGGATAGTAATCTGCCAACCCCGTGGCCCTGGGCTCATGTGCGCGAGGGGACATGGGGGTGGCAGAGTCCAGGGACTGAGAGATATGAAGGCCTCTGGTACTAGGGCTCCTGAGGTTATGCTCAGGAGTCTCCCTCTCCCAGCGAACCTGGTCTTTATCCGCCCCTGCTCCCTGTTGCAATGCAAGAGCCTGCGCTTTCAGTTCCTCAGTTAAGGCCTTACTAGACTCTATCAGTCTCTCCTGCATCGCTACCTGTTTCTGGAGCCTATCATTGTGCTGACAGAGAGCCTCATTTTCTCTCTGTGCCTCCTGATTGGTCCTGGAGTACTGGGCCAGTCTCTGCTGCAGGAGGGTTGCCTCCTGAGCTGTGTCCCTATTGGCCTGCTCCTTTCTTGCCAGAGCATCCTCCACCCTCCTGGTGTGCTCTAACAAGTTCTGGTGTTCTTTTTGGAGGTCACCCAGTCCCTGGAGGGCCAGGTGATTTTCTTCCATTTTCATTTTTAAGTGGCAGACTTCCTGGCCTAAGGTATCCCTTTCCTGACTAAGAGTCTGCATCTGTGCCGCCAGGTCGTCCCTTTGCCTTTGGAAGGCACCAGCTTTCTGGTGTTCTTCATCAAACTCTGCCTGGGTATCCAGGTCTTTCAAAATCAATGTATTGCTTTCCTCTTTCTCTCTGTCTAGTTGGATTTGCAGGGTGGCTACCTGCTCTGTGCATGCCCTGTTGAAATTGATCTGTTGCTCCAGCTTTTTCTGGCACTGCAGTAAGGAGTCCAAACTGTCTTGGTGCTCCTTCTGCAAAGCCAGAATTCTGGTATCCTGGTCCGTCTTTTCCTGTTGCAGTCTATCCATGTCCTCTTTTATTTTAATGATATACTGCCTACTACCATTTTCTGACTCCTGGCTCCTCTGCAGCCTCCGCTCAGAAGAGACCAGGTCAGATTGGGCCTTTTCTAATGCCATCTGTTGCCTATTTGCCAGATCCTGGCACATCTATCCTGCATGACTCCCATATATAGGTATACATATGCCGCTATCCTGGCAATCTTGTTGTGCTCATCCTTGGCCTTAGGGGCCATATATAGTTCACTCAGGGCCACATGTAAGGGACCCTGGTCTCTCCATGTATCTGACCCTGTTTCAGTGATCTGGGGTGCGATTGCCTGCAACCAGACCGTCTGGTCCTGATGAGTCCACTCACCTCTCACAAATAGCTTATGTAAGAAGTGCTCTCTGGCTATTTTCATATCTACCAAGGTCGTCATTCTGGAATTTGAGTTCCTTCCTGACTTACAGAAGTTTGTATTTTATTTTTGCAAAACAGATCTTTCCCTTAGAGCGTTCCTTTGAGGAGTGCTTTACAGCGTAACACAGCGTTGGGATCCGACCGGATGTATGTATCTTGTCAGTTAGCACACTGTATTGATCTGCACAAGTGATAGATCTAATCCGGAATCCCGGACGAGCCCCCAATTTGTAAGAAGATTCAATTCAACACTACAGCTAAGTCAATGCCTAGTCTGGAAAACTGAATGGAAACCCTTATTGATATATCTTTATGTCCAGTTCATGAGTTCTGGATGACTACCCCTATATAACACCCCTCTCTTAGAATCCCCCTGACCCCACTGAGCCAAGAGGTAGTTCTGTTTTGCAAGTTTAAAAGGTTTATTTGAGAAATAAAACAAAATATAGATACCACGCTTTTATAATAAATTAATAATCGATATCGCCCTTATAAATATAATGTTAATCAACAATGGGTAATCTGACACTAGCACACTTCTTTATAATCAATGAGGAGTGGGTATAGGATGGATAAAGTAGCAAAAATACTTTCATGATTTCAAGGGAAAAGCAATGGGGAATAAAATGCAGTACAGAAATACTTGATATGATTTTAGCAAAAGATAAGATAATCACTTTTTCTCTGGCAATTCACCCCCCTCCCCTATGCAATGTAAGAAATGGAAGGAGATGGAAGTAACACACACAGTTCTCAGGAATGCAATCAAATACAATATGAAATTCAATTCCCACCCCAGCAAGCTCAGAGAAAACCGGTATGAGTTTTAAAGCACAGGCCCAAGTGCTTTGAATGTGGTGGCAATGAAGTGAGAAATATGCTGAAAATGCTTTTAATTCCCTTTAGGAGGTTCAGGGTGAGTGAGAGATACTTTGGATGAGTTCAGGCTCACTTTAACAATGATTCAGAGATGGTGATTAAGAGGTCAACAAATTTTTAGCAAGGAAAGAAATGACTGCTGATGGTTACACGTGGCTGGATTTTTAAACCAAATCGCAAATCGCGGTAAAATTTGCGAGTGCGTGAATTGTGATTACGGCAAAAGTATAAGGAGTATGAACGATTTTGTAAAGGTAATTTTTCGGATTTAAAGTAAACTCAAAATGACAGGTGACAGCTTGCAGCTTCAGAATTGACAAGTGACAGTGATGCAGCTTTACAAAATGACAAGTGACAACTTCTAGGAGGCAGTTCTGGCTAGATTAAAATAGTTTGGATTAGATTATTTTAAACTAATAGTTTATTTCTGTCACAATCTGACCTAAGTACTCACAATATATTTTGGAAGGACTGGACCTCGTCACGGATCTGATCAATTAGGCCTGCGGCATCTCACAGCGATCTGGTCTCTGGGTCTGCGGTTCTGCATGGTCTGGTCTGGTCTGGCACTGGTCTGGTCTGTCCGGATACAGGGGTCTCTGCACGGCTCCTGGATCTCTGCACTGGTCCTGGCAAAAGTTCTTGGCAAGGGATTCAAGCAGCTTGCCTGGCTGTGAGTAGCTTGCAATGATTTGAGGCCTGCTGCAGAGAACTCAGCTTGTGGTTTTAGGCCTCTGATTTAGGTTCTAAAGTATAAGTTCTAGGTTCTGGAGTATGTAGCTGGAGTCAGTCTGGAACTGGTATCTTCTGGATGTTGTGTGGTCCGGCAAAACGCTCCGCAGCAACTGGATTTGAATGTCCTCTATAGCTTCCAGTGGCTCTTTTTATGTCTTTTGAAAGTGTGTGTGTGCGCATCATCACTAAGCCAGCCCCTCTCTCATCTGATCATTGGTCAAGCTTTTCTCTCTTCCTTGATAGGGGAAAGGAAATGTGAGTCAGAGTGATGCTGTAGGTTTTATGGGTCAGAGGATCATTCCCTGTCAAATTGCACATAAATCTGTATTTGACCCAAATACATATTGCACAGATACACAGTTGTTTAAAATTACATGCACCCATCACATATCACATGAGGTATACTCTGTTCAAACTCTGCTCTTCCTGGGGGCTTGCATTCAGAAATGGCAACATTTTGCGCTTTTTAGTAGCTTTGCACATATCGGATTTTTCTCCAAATTAATACAATTGTGTGCAAGACATGTGGGCATTTAGATAAGGAAGTGTCAGATTTTTAACATGCATACATTTAGAGTAACAGCCTCTTTTCCGCTCGTAAACCCCCAGATCATACCAGCGGGTCCTAAAACCTCTTAAAATGTGGGCAGAAAAATCACAAGAATTATGGTATCATTTAGATAATTTTGACAAGTCCGCACCATGAGTTATACATCTTTCTTAAAATCATATTCTGGCCAACAGGGGTGTGTCTTCCCAGGTCACATGGTTGAGAAACCAGTGTGCCCACTTTCTTTAAGCTCAGCCTGTTCTCAGAGGGGGCTGCCCCTCCCCGTTTCTGCCAAGAGGAAGCCACTTTTACGACACCCCCAATATAACATCTGCCTGAGTCAAGGAGGGGCTTTGTTCAAAAGGAAGCCATTTACGACCCCCCCAATAAACCATCTGCCTGAGCCCTTTGTTTAGTTTCTTGCAGTCCCCTGGTAATTCAATCAGAGAGTGTGTGACCTCCTTTTGGAAGGGGCAACAGAATGCAGCCAGGCCTGGGAATGCATTTGTTGGGCAAGCCCCCACTCCTGTCGGGGGTAGCTGTCTGGCAGAATTCCAGTTTCCTTAAGCCAGGTTTCAGCTAAAATGACACTTTTTGTTCCCCAGTTTAAGTCAATACAATTTTTACATATGCAGCTAGAATGCTGATTCTAAGTTGAAAACTATGACATTTTAATAGTTACAAACTATGTGACACTCAAAAGTAGGTCACTCAGTTAATTTAAACATTTCGATTTTGGTGTTTTTAATCCAGTTTCAGTTAGGCTGCTGACATGCATAGCTCAGCCAGTTTTGTTATGAACATTGTTTTGGGCTCTTCATCTTCCCAGATTTTGTATGCACACATACTTCATTCTGCCAGATGTCCGCTGGTGTTCAGTGAGATTTTTGGATGTGTTGCAATGTTTGAAAATAGGCATTTTGAGCTGGCATTCAGAGAAACCAAAGGTAATTTTAAAGCGTTTTTGAGCTAACAGGCGCTGCTGTTTTACCTTTGGCACCCATTCCACTCATGGCACCCTGGCCCATCATGCTCGAGCTGGTGGGTGGCAAGTTAGGCAGCCATTTTGGTGTATGCACAAACTGCGTGGTTCTCCTGAATTCTGGCGCACATGTGGGTTTTTTGGCCATCTTGGATTTTCTAAGCCCACAGCACCAAATGTTGCAGCATGATAGCTCAAACGTGGGTCAGGACACCCAACAATGCCCCCACACGCGACTGCACTTTGAATTTGAGTCGTTGGGGAGTCGGGTGCACAGAAGGTTTTGACCCACGCACTGGTATGTCCGCATAATCTTCTTCCAATTCTGCAAATGGCACAGTTCAGCATCTTTTCCTCCATCCGGTACTGATCGATCGGTTCTCCTTGCCGGTCCTGATGGGAATATTGGGCGGTACCCCGGGCCCTTTGGGTCTCTGCTCCCGGTCTCCGGATCGTCCTCCTTGGCCAGTCTCCTGGTTTTCTTTCTCCTAGGACGACAAAGGAAAAGCGGCAATACCTATTCATGGACATTTCTCCCCCACCATTGATATAGTGGGGTGGCATATATATTTTAGAACTCAACAGATATGAACATGCACATTTTTTTTAAATTAAGCGACAGGAACACATAAACTTGAGAAACACAGAATTTGATAGGCTATATGTAGGATATTTTAGGGTTGGAATTGAATTACTCTGGAGCAGTACCCTCTGGGATTACAGAGAACTCCTCCAGTTGCTGCAAAGTGTGCCTGGGATGGCAACACTTCAACTGGTTTATGTGGACCCACTTGTCTTCCCCCTCTGCCAAACCGCCTTTGGGGATGCGGATCTTGTAGGCCACAGGGGAGATCTTGTCTATAATCTCAAAGGGTCCCTTCCATGTAGGCAAAAATGTGCGCTGTCTTGCCTGGTTTCTTTGGAAGTTGTATAGATAGACCCGATCACCCACCTTATATTCCTTTCGGGTAGTTTTTAAATCATAGTGGGTCTTCATGCTCTCAGCTGATCTTTCTAGATTCCGCTGAGCATAGGCAAAAGCATGCTGAAGGTGTTTCCTTAAATTCTCCACATACTCATGAGTTGTGGAGGCATTTATCAACGTTTGCTCTTGGGTTCTGTAGAGCAAATGCTGGGGAAGCACCATCTTTCGTCCAGTCATCAACTCAAATGGTGACATTTTGGTTGCAGATGAAGGGGTAGATCTGATGGCCATTAGGACCAGAGGTAATCGGATATCCCAACTTGGCCCAGAATCTGCCACAAACTTCTTTAATATGCTCACAATGGTTCGGTTGTATCTCTCCACTGCTCCAGAAGAAGCTGGCCTGTAAGCAATGTGTAGCTTCCTTTTAACCCCCAGTATCTCCCACATCTTTGTCATTACTTCACTGGTGAAGTGGCTACCCCTGTCTGACTCAATCCTTTGAGGTAGACCAAAATGGGAAAAGATGTGGTTAATCATCAGGGCAGCTGCTGTTTCTGCCTTGCAGTTTGGGGCTGGGAGACATTCCACCCACTTTGTAAACAAGCATGTAACAGTCAACATGTACTTGTTTCCTCTAGACGAGCGAATCACAGGGCCTACAAAGTCGATTTGCAAATCTGACCATGGCAGTGTCATCCCCCTCTTTTGGAGAGGCGCACGGTGCGTGAGGGATGATGGCTGAAACTGTGCACACACAAGACACCCCTTCAAGTATTGGTCGAGGTCCTGCCCCGTGTGTGGCCAGTATGCAACCTCTCTTAAGAGTTCCAGTGTTGTGTGAAACCCCCTATGACCGGCGGTGACCGCATCATGGGCGTGACTTAACATCAGGCTTCGGAATGAGGTAGGAACCACCCACTGATCATGGCCAGCTTGGGATTTCCTTACCAACAAACCGTCTTGGATTCGGAACATTTTTGGACATTTCATCAACACTCTTAGGTCCTCTTTCCCAATGTAATCGGTATCCGTCATGGGAAAGTTCTCAGGGTCCTCAAGGTGTTGGTAAAACTTACCAATAATTGGATCCCCCTTCTGAGCTGTAATTAAATCAGCATCAGGGGTCTCCTTACTCCATTGTGCAGTTGAAAGATCATTGTGAGCATTTGTCTGGGACCTAGTGATAGCGGTGACCTGGATTTCCCCCAACAGGGACTCTATTTCGATTAGATCCCCTTGGATGGCCCCGGTTTTGGCCAGCTGATCAGCTAAGTCATTTCCAGTTTTGTCTGGTCCCTCTACTTTGGAATGACCCTTGATCTTCTTCCAGTAGATGGTCAGCCCATTCGAGGTGACCAGATCATCAATGTTTTGGATTAACTTCCCATGTTTCAGGGGTTTGTTATTAGCACATAACATGCCTCTGGTTTTCCAATTAACCAGGTGCTCCACGAACCTGTTCCGTACATAATCCGAATCTGTGATTATGACCAGTTCGTGGAGTTGATGCTGGACAGCAGTGAGGATGGCCTGATGCACAGCCATCAATTCTGCCACCTGACTACTTCGGGGACCAATTTTGTATCCAGCAGAGGGTTCTGGGAACTCCTTCACCCATGCATTCCCTACGCCACCCACCAGTTCTTTCCCCCCGTCGTTGCCAACATGGTAAGAGCATCCATCCACATAGACAGTGGGCATTCCCTCACACTTGTCTTCTTCAAAGACTTTGTGTGGGGAATTAAGGTATGCCTCCATGTTGTCCTTGATTTTTAGACTTTCGTCCTCGAGACAGTTTTCTCTGGCACAATCATGCAAGTCAGCCAGACCTTGCGCGAGGGGACTCTTCTTGTTTTGGCCATATCTGACCTCCACAGGAAAGCCTTGCATTGACAGAATCCAGGAAGTAATTCGGGAATTACTCACATTTCCGGCCCAGATTCTGTCACTTTGGAGATATTGCAGAGGCTGGTGTGGAGTCTCCACTATGATGTGTTGCCCCTGGATAAACGGGCGGTAATTCTTCAATGCCCACACCGTTGCCAGGAGTGCCTTCTCACAATCGTTGAATTTTTCCTCCACAGAGGATAAAGTTTTGCTCGCATAGGAGATTACATTATTGACCTTGTCATGCTTTTGGTATAATACTGCCGTCAAGCACGTATTAGAGAACCCCGTCTCCAGGAAGAACTCCTTGTTTCTGACAGGGTAAGCTAGGCAAGGCCCGTGTGAGAGGCTTCTTTTGAGTTGTCTTACTGCCTCGGATTGTTCTGGACCCCATTCCCACTTGACCCCCCCCCCCTTCAGGAGATGAATCAGGAGTCTGGTGATCTCTGCGTAGCCCTCAATGAACTTTCTGCTGTAATTAGTCAGTCCAAAGAGGCTCCTTAGTTCCCGCAGAGTTGTGGGGTCTTTCAGTTTCTGAAGTGCTTCCACTTTCTTTTCCTGGGGACAGAGACCCTGAGGAGTAATCTTATGCCCCAAGAAATTAACACGGGTTCTACACCACTGTGCTTTCTGAAAGGAATGTTTTGCTCCGGCGGCCCTCAACTGGGTCAGAACATAACGGATCTCCGCTATGTGTTCCTCCACAGATGAACTTTTGATGAGGACATCATCTACATAAGCCAGGTTACCCCTTGCACCCAGGTTGGGCATGGCCTTGTGTAGGAAAATGTTGAATTCATTGCCGGAGTTGAGGTATCCGAAGGGAGTCTGGGTCCATGTGTACTGCTGGCCCCCAAAGGTAAACGCCAGTTTGTATTGGTCCTCCCTACTGACAGGCACGGTCCAGTATCCATTGGTCAGGTCTATTGCAGTGAATACTTGTGACCCTTGAATCTGGGTCAGCCCTTGGTCAATGTAGGGCAGAGGCCATTGGGAAGTATGGACCCGTTTGTTGAGCTCCCTGAGGTCGGCGCAGCGTCTCCACTGGCCGTTTGGCTTCAATATTCCCAGCACCGGATTATTGAAGGTGCTGTGTACCCCGGGACTCAAGGTTCTGAATTATTTCAGTAAGGGACTCCATGGAGGCGAGAGGCAAACGATATTGCTTCACAAACACTTGAGTCATTCCAGGGTCCGTGGGAATTGTTGTTGTATGGATGTCGGTGCGGCCACAGTCACATGAGTCTACCACAAAGAGATCTTGGAAATCCAAGAAAACTTGTTTCAACTTTTGCTTTTGTTCCAGAGTCACACAGGCATCAGCTAGGTTGACTCTCTCTTCCACCATCTGCCTGAAGCCTGGAAAGACTTCTGGTTTGGCTATCTCAGCGGCCTCCTCCAGCTGGGTGGAGAAGTCCCTGGTCAGAGTGCTGATTTGGAATGGAGGCCTCAGGTGGGAAAGGCAACCCTCATGGACCTGGAAAATCACCTCATCCCTCCTGAAGTCACAAGTCACATCTTCCTTACCATAGGGGCAGGAAGTGTACACCAGGAACTTCCCCCCATGCCGGGTAAAAATCCTGTCTGGTGTTGTATTGTCATCACTGTCACTGTCAAAACAGTCCTTGGGGATTGGTCCTAACAGTTCATTTCCTAAATCGATGGAAAAATGTCGGTCATCAACCGCCATTCCAATAATGGTGCCTGCGGCTAGAGTAATACTCTTTAAGTCGCTGTTATCCACCTCTATTAGAATAGTGTCATGTTCTATGTTGACTAATGGAGTTGGGTTTACCCCCAACCCTTGCTGTTGGAGAGAAGCGTTTAGATGTATGTAAGCATCAGGGTTTTTCAAATGTTGTCCTCTTTTAACTTTCACTTCCAGGGAGAACTGTCGGGTCCTTTCTGGGATGGTGACTTCCTGTTTGATCTGAATTTCAACTGCATAAGGTAGCAATTCAGCTGACCTAAATGCTTTTTCTGGATCATCAAAGCCCATGGGATTATCCGCTAATCAGGACCAAGCTTTGAAGTTTATTAGGTCCAAACTAATGGCAAAGCGATTGAAAATGTCACCGCCTAAGTAAAAGGCGGCAGTGACGTCTCGCACGACCCCACAATTATGGACTATGCTCTTGTTGCCAATGGAGATTTTGAGCATACACCTGCTTGGCAGGAGATGTTTGGAATTAGGTGCTTCCAGGTCCATTTCCCATTTGTCTAGCAGTTTGAATGTGGGAATGGCCGGATCTTTTGGGAGTTGGCGGAACATGGCTTCGCTGATGAAGCTCTTACCGTTGTTCACACACACTCGAGTGAGAACAGAGTCCTTCCCATCATTTAACTGAAAAGGGATGAACAACTGCTCTCCAATTTGCTGAATATCAGCCAGGCTCTGAGCTGATTTTACATCTTTCTGGACTATAGGAGTGGGAGTTTCTGATTGTGGATTAGTAAAGAATTTCAGGGTGTTTCCTTCCAGTGTGGAATACCACCTTAAACTGGAAGGAAGGTTGATTTTCAGAAATAGAGAGGACCCCCCATTACCAGTCTGTTGTCCTACTGCTATTACTGTCACGTCTGGAATTTGGTTGTTCTGGAAGTGAAATTCTACTTGGTCAGATTTTTGTTCAACCATGTGGCAGGTGCCGTTTAAACTAACATGGTTGACACTCTGTTTTAATTTTATTGGTCGGCTAGTCTGGGTCCAGAGGACCTTGTTTACGCAATCTATCAGGGGTGACAACCTTCTCAGGAGTTCATTCCCTAGTAAACAAGGGGTGCCCTCTGGAGTCACTACTATGACCATGTGTTTCACCTTGTGTCGCCCAATTTTAATGTCCAAGTCTGCAGTCCCCTCAACGGGAATTTCCTTCCCGTCAAAGTTCTGCAGTTGTCCAGGAAGAGAGGTGAGAGGAATACGGTAATTCTCCCCCCTTCCTGCATTTAGTTCCTCAAAGGCCCTTTTGGACAGAAGGGTAGCTTGGGATCCAGTGTCCACCAGTGCCAAAATTGTACCCTGCCCCTGTACTTTTTACCGGGGCATAGTATCTTCCCTCCTTCTCCTCAAGGGGGCACAGATAATGCACATTTTTGGACAACTGGTGGGCTAACTTTCTGGTTTTGGACATGGCGAGAGAAGAGATTTGGGCAGAATTCTGTGGAGAGTCTTGGGAATCTGAAAGACAAAGTTGGCAACTGGAGATCAGAGCCATTGTGGGTTCCCCTAGTTCCGGTTCTGGGCCACCCCCCCTTTTTGGAGGCAGTCACCAGGATGGGTTTGAACCAGGGAAATTTGGTATTGTGGGTTCTGGGATGAGATGATGGGCGGCGGTAGCTCAGTCTCCATATCTCCCCAGTCTGGATTGGAATCCCTTGGGACCCATTTTTCTTTGGGAGGAGTTCCCCCATCTCTGAAGGAGAAGATCCTTTTCCCAGGATCTTCTGAGGATCCCTCTCCCTCAAATTGGAAGACCTGTACCTCCTCCACAAAGTGGGTCTGTTTGGGTCCTTTGTTCCTCCGACCCCCCCTCTGCTACTTGGGAGGCAGGCTTTCAGGGGTAGGAGATTTTGTTCCCGGTTCCTGGTTTTCCAGGGGCTGTTTACAAGTTGGGAAGGAAGCTTCCTCCAAGGCTTTACATCCCCCTTCCCCTTGTGCCTCCTCCCTGGGAACCGGTGTGTTATCGGGGTGCTGCCCCTGTCATTGTTCTGGAGCACCAGGTCCAGAGTTTGGGGCATTCTGCGGTGGCATGCTCATCTGAGGGTTCTGTTGAGCCCTCAGTATGTGACCCAGATCCCGTGCCATATTTTGGACCTGGCGCTCAAGTTGTGAAACCCGCTCAGGCTGATACGGGGCTCTATTTTCTCCCCTGGGCTGATCCCGGGAAGGGTAGCTATCCCTTCTCCGGTAGTACCCCTGGTTGGGAAGATTTTGGTACCCCTCCACCCTTGGCCTCCCCTCTCCCGGATTAGGTTGTCTGGGCTCAGGGAATTGGGGAAAGAAGGATGGATGATTTTGGGGCTGGAAATTGGGCGGATACCTGGGGAAAAAGTTCTGCCCAGGATTTAGAGAATTTCTGCCCTCCTGGGGGAAGTTAGGAGGGAAGTTCCCCGGGTCAGGTGCTTGGCTGGATCCCCCCCTTGGGCTGGAGGAGTCCACACATAACCCAGGATTGGTCGGTTTCCCTTGTAGCGGGGACTTACATAGTCAGGGGAGCGGGGGACCCCATTTGTGGGACTACCTCCTCGACTCCCTGTCTGTGACTGGCCCGAGGGCCTTCTGGGCTGTGAATTATTTGGTGCAGGCAGGTTTTTAGGCCCCCCATCTCCAAATCTAAAACGGGGGCAACCTTTACCTCTGCCACCTTGGCAGCAGCCGGGGTGCTGTTGGTTTTGGGGTTTTTTGGCGCGTTATTTTAATTTTCGATAGGCTTCTGCACCTCATAGATCCGGGTAGCCTGTTCAATGACCCAGTCTAAAGATATTTTCTCATGAAAATCTCTCACGAGCTGGGTCATTATGTATTTGGGTAAGGCATGGAAAAACGTATTGATAAATTCTCTGCTATCCGTACGCACCCTTCTGGTGGTCTGCGCAAAAGCACGTTTTAATTCTTGCACAAACTCTTGTGGGGCCTGATCCTCCCCACATTGCAAATTGTAGGCTGCCTTGCGAGCCTCTTGGGGATTTCTGTGAACAGAAAAATGTTTCAAGATGGCCGCCTTATAGGTGGACCATCTTAAATGATTTTGGTCCTCCAGCCCCGCAAAGAAACTGGAGTATTCTGGGGAGAATGTCCATTTGACGTACTGGATGCAGCTACTTCTGTCCTTCAAATGGAAAGTCTCCATCATTTGCTCATAGAGCTCCAAGTGTTCCCAAACGGAATACTTGGCGTTCTTATGATAAGGCGTGATGACACTCCTTATTGCCTTTATTTGCTTCAATGGGTCCTTAAGCAAGACCCTTTTTGCCTTATTTGCCTTTTTGGTTCGGGTAACCCTGGTCCATTCATCCTCTGACTTAGAGGCACTGCTCCCAGAGGTTCCTGTCTGATCTTCCAGGTTTTCCCGGATTCTGCGAGCCTGGGAATGGCTGGCAGAATGTGGGGACCTGGTCTCCTGTGTCCTGCGCCGTTCAGAGGAGTCTTCAGATTCCTCCTTGCTGCCAGGATTTGATGGGTACCACCCCCACTGACCTAACTGGGCAGAAGTTTTCAGGATGCCCTTAATGGGCCTACTCTCCTGGGGTTCCCCACTAAATTGCACTGTGCTTGGGTGCCCATACCCGGATGCCCGCCCCTCCATTCCTGGGAGGTACTGGCCTATGAGCCCCATTCTTCTGGTTGGATAGTAATCTGCCAACCCCGTGGCCCTGGGCTCATGTGCGCGAGGGGACATGGGGGTGGCAGAGTCCAGGGACTGAGAGATATGAAGGCCTCTGGTACTAGGGCTCCTGAGGTTATGCTCAGGAGTCTCCCTCTCCCAGCGAACCTGGTCTCTATCCGCCCCTGCTCCCTGTTGCAATGCAAGAGCCTGCGCTTTCAGTTCCTCAGTTAAGGCCTTACTAGACTCTATCAGTCTTTCCTGCATCACTACCTGTTGCTGGAGCCTATCATTGTGCTGACAGAGAGCCTCATTTTCTCTCTGTGCCTCCTGATTGGTCCTGGAGTACTGGGCCAGTCTCTGCTGCAGGAGGGTTACCTCCCGAGCTGTGTCCCTATTGGCCTGCTTCTTTCTTGCCAGAGCATCCTCCACCCTCCTGGTGTGCTCTAACAAGTTCTGGTGTTCTTTTTGGAGGTCACCCAGTCCCTGGAGGGCCAGGTGATTTTCTTCCATTTTCCTTTTTAAGTGGCAGACTTCCTGGCCTAAGGTATCCCTTTCCTGACTAAGAGTCTGCATCTGTGCCGCCAGGTCGTCTCTTTGCCTTTGGAAGGCACCAGCTTTCTGGTGTTCTTCATCAAACTCTGCCTGGGTATCCAGGTCTTTCAAAATCAATTTATTGCTTTCCTCTTTCTCTCTGTCTAGTTGGATTTGCAGGGTGGCTACCTGCTCTGTGCATGCACTGTTGAAATTGATATGTTGCTCCAGCTTTTTCTGGCACTGCAGTAAGGAGTCCAAACTGTCTTGGTGCTCCTTCTGCAAAGCCAGAATTCTGGTATCCTGGTCCGTCTTTTCCTGTTGCAGTCTATCCATGTCCTCTTTTATTTTAATGATATACTGCCTACTATCATTTTCTGACTCCTGGCTCCTCTGCAGCCTCTGCTCAGAAGAGACCAGGTCAGATTGGGCCTTTTCTAATGCCATCTGTTGCCTATTTGCCAGATCCTGGCCTTCAGCACATCTATCCTGCATGACTCCCATATATAGGTATAAATATGCCGCTATCCTGGCAATCTTGTTGTGCTCCTCCTTGGCCTTAGGGGCCATATATAGTTCACTCAGGGCCACATGTAAGGGACCCTGGTCTCTCCATTTATCTGACCCTGTTTCAGTGATCTGGCGTGCAATTGCCTGCAACCAGACCGTCTGGTCCTGATGAGTCCACTCACCTCTCACAAATAGCTTATGTAAGAAGTTCTCTCTGGCTATTTTCATATCTACCAAGGTCGTCATTCTGAAATTTGAGTTCCTTCCTGACTTACAGAAGTTTGTATTTTATTTTTGCAAAACAGATCTTTCCCTTAGAGCGTTCCTTTGAGGAGTGCTTTACAGCGTAACACAGCGTGGTGATCCGACCGGACGTATGTATCTTGTCAGTTAGCACACTGTATTAATCTGCACAAGTGATAGATCTAATCCGGAATACCGGACGAGCCCCCAATTTGTAAGAAGATTCAATTCAACACTACAGCTAAGTCAATGCCTAGTCTGGGATACTGAATGGAAATCCTTATTGATATATCTTTATGTCCAGTTCATGAGTTCTGGATGACTACCCCTATATAACACCCCTCTCTTAGAATCCCCCTGACCCCACTGAGCCAAGAAGTAGTTCTGTTTTGCAAGTTTAAAAGGTTTATTTGAGAAATAAAACAAAATATAGATACCACGCTTTTATAATAAATTAATAATCGATATCGCCCTTATAAATATAATGTTAATCAACAATGGGTAATCTGACACTAGCACACTTCTTTATAATCAAGGAGGAGTGGGTATAGGATGGATAAAGTAGCAAAAATACTTTTATGATTTCAAGGGAAAAGCAATGGGGAATAAAATGCAGTACAGAAATACTTGATATGATTTTAGCAAAAGATAAGATAATCAGTTTTTCTCTGGCAATTCACCCCCCTCCCCTATGCAATGTAAGAAATGGAAGGAGATGGAATTAACACACACAGTTCTCAGGAATGCAATCAAATACAATATGAAATTCAATTCCCACCCCAGCAAGCTTAGAGAAAACCGGTATAAGTTTTAAAACACAGGCCCAAGTGCTTTGAATGTGGTGGCAATGAAGTGAGAAATATGCTGAAAATGCTTTTAATTCCCTTTAGGAGGTTCAGGGTGAGTGAGAGATACTTGGGATGAGTTCAGGCTCACTTTAACAATGATTCAGAGATGGTGATTAAGAGGTCAACACATTTTTAGCAAGGAAAGAAATGACTGCTGATGGTTACACGTGGCTGGATTTTTTACCAAATCGCAAATCGCGGTAAAATTCGCGAGTGCGTGAATTGTGATTACGGCAAAAGTATAAGGAGTAGGAAGTCGTTTCTAGGCTTAGATTCTAAGCTTTCAGAGGAAAGTTAAACCAAGTTCGTAGCCCAAACGGTTCCAGAGATATGAACAATTTTGTAAAGGTCATTTTTCGGATTTAAAGTAAACTCAAAATGACAGGTGACAGCTTGCAGCTTCAGAATTGACAAGTGACAGTGATGGAGCTTTACAAAATGACAAGTGACAACTTCTAGGAGGCAGTTCTGGCTAGATTAAAATAGTTTGGATTAGATTATTTTAAACTAATAGTTTATTTCTGTCACAATCTGACCTAAGTACTCACAATATATTTTGGAAGGACTGGACCTCGTCACGGATCTGATCAATTAGGCTAGCGGCACTTCACAGCGATCTGGTCTCTGGGTCTGCGGTTCTGCACGGTCTGGTCTGGTCTGGCACTGGTCTGGTCTGTCCGGATTCAGCGGTCTCTGCACGGCTCCTGGATCTCTGCACTGGTCCTGGCAAAAGTTCTTGGCAAGGGATTCAAGCAGCTCGCCTGGCTGTGAGTAGCTTGCAATGATTTGAGGCCTGCTGCAGAGAACTCAGCTTGTGGTTTTAGGCCTCTGATTTAGGTTCTAAAGTATAAGTTCTAGGTTCTGGAGTATGTAGCTGGAGTCAGTCTGGAACTGGTATCTTCTGGATGTTGTGTGGTTCGGCAAAACTCTCCGCAGAAACTGGATTTGAATGTCCTCTCTAGCTTCCAGTGGCTCTTTTTATGTCTTTTGAAAGTGTGTGTGTGCGCATCATCACTAAGCCAGCCCCTCTCTCAACTGATCATTGGTCAAGCTTTTCTCTCTTCCTTGATAGGGGAAAGGAAATGTGAGTCAGAGTGATGCTGTAGGTTTTATGGGTCAGAGGATCCTCCCCTGTCAAATTGCACATAAATCTATATTTGACCCAAATACATATTGCACAGATACACAGTTGTTTAAAATTACATGCACACATCACATATCACATGATGTATACTCTGTTCAAACTCTGCTCTTCCTGGGGGCTTGCATTCAGAAATGGCAACATTTTGCGCATTTTAGTAGCTTTGCCCATATCGGATTTTTCTCCAAATGTATACAATTGTGTGCAAGGCATGTGGGCATTTAGATAAGGAAGTGTCAGCTTTTTAACATGCATACATTTAGAGTAACAGCCTCTTTTCCGCTCGTAAACCCCCAGATCATACCACCAGGTCCTAAAACCTCTTAAAATGTGGGCAGAAAAATCACAAGAATTATGGTATCATTTAGATAATTTTGACAAGTCCGCACCATGAGTTATACATCATTCTTAAAATCATATTCTGGCCAACAGGCGTGTGTCTTCCCAGGTCACATGGTTGAGAAACCAGTGTGCCCACTTTCTTTAAGCTCAGCCTGTTCTCAGAGGGGGCTGCCCCTCCCCGTTTCTGCCAAGAGGAAGCCACTTTAACGACGCCCCCAATATAACATCTGCCTGAGTCAAGGAAGGGCTTTGTTCAAAAGGAAGCCATTTACGACCCCCCCAATAAACCATCTGCCTGGGCCCTTTGTTTAGTTTCTTGCAGTCCCCTGGTAATTCAATCAGAGAGTGTGTGACCTCCTTTTGGCAGGGGCAACAGAATGCAGCCAGGCCTGGGAAGTGCTGGGAATTGCTGCCATCTCATGTCACTGAGTACAGTTTCCTTTATATAGTGAATTTTCAACTATGTATGTTTTTTCATGAAGGGACATCATGGATTGTTATGAAAAGAAACAACTGGAATTTGTTGCAATATAACGTTTTTTTAAAAAAAAGCTCATAATAGAAAGTTAAATGATAAATTAAAATTCATTTTACATATATTTTTGAGTCATGTGTTTAGCATCAGCAAGCATGTTGCTTTTCTCAATGGTTGCCCAGAATGATATGTGTTCCCATTAGGGTCTAAATAACCAGTGTACACTGAATTCTCCCTGTACACCTCCTAGATTTATAGAGGGGAGGACAACCCCCTTGTTATAGCTTCAACAGGCCAAAGGTCTGCTCGATCACCACACAGGTACGGGTATGGGCCCGATTGTAGTCCTCTTCGTGCCTGTTCTGTGGGTTCCGAGGAGCCACGTCTTCAAGGGATAGCCAGCATCACCTGCATGGGTGCAAAAAAAACGTATGCATGAGTCAATTCCTAACATGACACCTGTACTTATCACTCTCATGGCTGCAGATATTTGTTGTTCACATGCACATGTCCCTGGATGTATGCACACATTTTAACTTGCCACAATGTGTGCTGTCCCATGGTCTACAGGTGTGGGTTGTGTCATCCTGATGATGCAGGGTGTCCACTTCCTTGCTGGTGTTCATGCAGTGTGGATGCCTACCACTGTATTTAATATCATCTATGTGATGTGGAGTGATTCGTATGCTTTTTTACTAGCAGCATTGGCACAAGTCTCATCATGATTAGTCATTCAGCACTTATAATTCCCATGGTGACATGCAGTGGTACTGTGGTGGTGGGCCAGTGACAAGCAGTGTATTCCCTTGGTGGAATTGATTTGTGCACAATCATGGATGCATGTCCTATGTTGTGTTTTACTGCGGACATTTACATTGTGCATACTCACAGCATGTTGCTGCATTGTGTTACTGAGGGTAAGGTGTGATGATGTGCAGTGGACATGTTGTGGGATGTGGGCTGGTTGCAAGTCAGGCATAATGTCATTGGTGTGCAGCTTCCATCATTTCTATGAGGTTTAGGTGTCATGTTCAGTTTGGGATACTTTGGAGCACAGTGTTTTGCAGTATGGGCATTGTCCAGTCACCACCCCAATCACACCCTGGTGGTGTGTGCATCTCCCCCCCATTACACTGCCATGTGCCTGTCATGCAACTTACCATGCAGCCAGGCACATCGTCCAGCATGTCGCTCCATGTAGCGTGGTAGCGTGGAGTTCCGCAGGACCATTGAATCTTGAGTTGATCTGGGATATTGGGCACAACAATGTGTGATGATCTTGCTTGAGTCACATACCATCTGCGCATTGACGGAGTGGTATAGCTTACGATTGCGGAACGCCACCTCCATGGCATGTGGGACCACCAATTCCACATGTGTGCAGTCGAGGGCCAGTGCATGGAAGCCAATTTTTGTGTCAAAGATCTCCTGGGCAGTCCGTGGTAGGCATATGTAGTCACTTGAGTACTTCAGGAGGGCATCCAGCACTTGGTTCAGCATGCGTGAAAAAAAGGTTATGATATGCCATGCATCTGCCCCACTGTGTGCTGGTAGGTGCCTGTGGCCAGGAAGTGGAGCACAGACACTACCTTCAGTAGAGGGGGGATGGCAGTGTGTATTTCAATCAGGCTGACAATGTCGTTGTGTATCATGTCCACAATGGTGGTGATGGTGTCCAGGTCACGGTGGTACAGGGTGTGGATCTGCTCAGGGGTTAGGTTGAAAGGACTGGCTCTGATGCGAGGGATTGGAGCCTGCCTGCGTGGTACCACTTTCTGCACTGATGTGACTTGCTGCACCTGTCTCACTCTCATTCTCCTCCTGCGTCTCCTCTGTGGTGCCTGTTGTAGTTGTTGCTCATGGTGTAGCAATGCAAGCATGTCCTCCAGCCCCAATATCGCAACTGCAAGTGGGATCATTTTGGTGTGGGAAGGGGTATGGTGTGTGGGTGTGCTCCGTTTGTGCTAGGCCAGACTCCGTTGCCTCCACCTGTGCTGATTGTGTGCACCTGTGGCAGTTGGGAACACTGCACATTGCTGTTAGCGGGTGATTCGCGATGCCGGTGATGCCGGCATTGCGGTATCCCTTATTACCGCCTTTGTGATGCCGATAGTTGCATGTCCTCGTGACTTGTGATGTCCTCCTGCTAGCGGCATCCCAGTATTGCCGGCCCGAAATGCCACGTGCCTGCGCGCATGCCGGTAGGGGGGAGCACGGTCTCAGCGGTGGCACTGATACCGGGTTGTCGACTCATAATAGTCCGGAGTGGTATGCGGTGCCGGTATTCCCTTACCGGCATCGTTTTTTCATTACCGCAAATCTCATAATGAGGCCCATTGTTCCATACACATCTTTTATAACGTTATCTAATTTACCTTTGGTTCCCTTTTATAGGGAACCTTCTATATTCTCTTAGGTACCATACCGCCCTCTATCTCTCATTTGTTATATAGTTTCCCAAGCCTCTGCTCTATGTCTTCTGCGTCTTTCCCACTGACCCAATCTGATCAAGGCATTTCTTGCAGCTCCTAATGGGGCTGTTGTGACCCTCGCTCTACCTCCAGTCATTCTTGTGCCTCAATCGATACTATGATCCTATGGCATAAATATTCACTTTCATTATCTTTTAATCCCCTACACATATTGATTTCTTCTTCTCTTCTCCTCATCTCCCTCAATTCATCTTCCTCTCGCCTTTGTTGCTACCTATGTACTTTCATTCTTTGGGCTGTTATCTCTTTTTGTTTCTTCTCTTCTAGTCTCTCCTTTTCTTTCATTCCCTCATATCTTCTCTGTTCTTCCCTTCACTTGCACACTTTATCCCTCTATTCCTTGTATGTTCTTTCTTCTTCTTCCTCTTTCTTTTCCTGCTCTTTTCTATCCTCTCTTTCTTGAACCCCATGAATGCCCTTATCATCTAGCTTAAGCAATATTTGTCCTCCCATCCATTCCTTCTGTACTATTGTTATTTCCTTACCTTTTTTTTCTTTCTTCTTGCCTGCTTCTTCCTCTATCTCTATTCATCTATCTTGTGTGTCCCTCCTCTTATTATGCTGTTTACTTTCAATGTGTGCTGCTATATCCTTGCATTCTCTGCTCTTACTCTATTCCACATTATCCTCACTACTATAAGCGGGGGGGGGGGGTGCATATGTTGGATTAACATACCCACCGATGCTTTTAATTTCTCTAAGGGATAAAATCACTTCTCCTCTGTATCTGGAATCTTCTCTTCAGTAGGGGAAAGGGGAGCCAAAGGCATTTTATCCTCCCCTTTATGCTGATTGAGCACCCAATTGCTATAAATTGGAACTTCTTTCTCGCTCTGGTACATCTTCCAAAGTTCTAAAATGGCCAACCTGTTCTGCAGCTTTATTCCACTTTATTTACACGTTCTACTAATCTTTTTTATATTGTTCTTGTATTATTTTTTTGCATTATTTATTGGGCCTTTCGTAATTCAACCTTTTACACATATTGTATCATTAGTATGTTAAGTGTCTCTTCTTTACTTATACAATTGTTTCCCTTGATTTCTCCCTTCCTGATTGACGTCAGTCTCTTGGTCAAAATGTTCACCAATCTCTTACATTTTTTACTATCATTTTATATTCATCAGTCTAGACACAACAAAAGATTTATTTCAAAAGTTTTATAACCCCACATAAGTGCACTTCAAAAATGTTTGCTGCATATGCCTTCCTTTTCTTTTTTTGTTTAATAGTTTTTATTAGAATAATAACAGCATGTATAACAACAGCAGACATATCAATAGACAAATTATGATCTAACCATAAGAGAACAGTTGAGCTACATCTAATAGTAGAATTGCTAGAGAGAAAGATTAACTTGATATACCATAAACAAATTGACAAAAATTTGCTATATTAAACCAAGAGAATTTGCAAACATAACTCTGCCTGGGGGATACAATTACTAGGGCAACAAACAAGAGAACAGTGGGAAAGAGGGAGTCGGGTGGAGTGCAAATATGTAAATACTGTCTATAATGATAAAACAGCACAGACAAAATGAAGGAAATAAGCATAGTACACAAAAGGCTTCATGAGCCATGTGTAGAAGCATTGAAACTATCTAGATATTGAGTGAAATGTGACCATTTTACATTGTATTTTGGAATAGAGTCTTGCATTTTAGTCATGCAGTGTTCCATTCTTTGAGTGTTACAAACATTGTTCCACCAACCTCTACAGCTCAGAGAGCGAGAATTTTTCCAGTTAGTGGTTATAAGCTTCAAAGCAATGATTATGAATAAATCATAAAGTTTCCCTTTTGAGGTTTGAATGTCACTATGTCACTATTAATAATAGCAAGGCTACCAAGAACAATATTTAAAAAGGAAAGTGGAACATCAAATTTAAAAATGTGTTTAAGGTATTTCCAGACATCCTGCCAAAAAGCAAAGACAAAGGTACAGTTAAAAGACATATGTTCATAAGAGGCTGCAGTGTATCCACAGGTCCAGCACTTTGAACCATTCTTAGATTTGGAGAGTTTAACAGGAGTAATAAACGCAGTATGTATAAAGAATAGAAAGTGTTGCGTGATATTTGCAGAAACTGAGATGTTTCTGATCCTGGAAAAGATTAAGGACCATGTATGTTCATCTAGGTCTAGATCCAGCTCCCTATCCCATGATCGACATACAGATGGTGCTGTAGATTTACAGGGTAATTCATAGAATTTCGCAAAAAAGTGTCGCAAGCGGCTGGCGCAGAGTGTCCGCGTGCGATTGTCTGCGCCAGGCACGTGCGCTAAAACCGATTTCCGCGCACAGCGTATTCATGGATTTTAGGCTCCCAAACCAGCCGTGGCGCAGAGTATCGCAGCGACCCTGCAGCAGCGCCAGTAACGCCCCCAAGAATGCCCTCGCGCAAGGAAAAGCCATCAAAATCGCTAAATCATCGCAAATGGCTGCGCTAACCCTGGACCAGTTTACAGGGCTGCCAAACAAGGAACGCAAAGCGGGTAACGTGCATATCAGGGGTACGTGTGAAGTTATACACGCGATTAGCCAGGGTGCCAGGGTACGTGTATTTCAGGGGTGCGCGGGAAGTTCAACATGCGATAGTCCAGGGAACGTGTATTAGAGGGGTACGCGGGAAGTTCAACACGCGATTGTCCAGGGAACGTGTATTACAGGGGTACGCGGGAAGTTCAACACGCGATTGTCCAGGGAACGTGTATTACAGGGGTACGCGGGAAGTCTTACATGCGATTAGCCAGGGCACGTGTAATACAGGGGTACGCAGGAATTATCACACGCGATTTGGCAGGGTACGTGAATTACAGGGTTGCGTGGGAATTATCACACGCCATTTTGCTGGGTACGTGTATTACAGGGGTGCGTGGGAATTATCACACGCGATTAGGCTGGGTGGGTCCTCACAGGTGTTCCCTGTACACCCTCCACGGCCCCTGCAGGCAGCCCACAAAACAGGGGACTACCCTGCACACCTGCTCATGTCCCCCTGCACCCCCACCCCCCAGCCACCAGGGGCACCCACCACCAGGCCCCCACCCATGTCTCCTACCACCCCCACCCCCCAGCAGTGCAGGGGCAGCCTCCACCAGGCCCCCACTCATGTCTCCCACCACCCCCACCCCCCAGCCACCAGGGGCAGCCTCCACCAGGCCCCCACTCATGTCTCCTACCACCCCCACCCCCCAGCAGTGCAGGGGCAGCCTCCACCAGGCACCCACTCATGTCCCCTATCACCCCCACCCCCCCAGCCACCAGGGGCACCCTCCACCAGGCCCCCACTCATGTCTCCCACCACCCCCACCCCCCCAGTCACCAGGGGCAGCCTCCACCAAGCCCCCACCCATGTCTCCCACCACCCCCACCCCCCCAGTCACCAGGGGCAGCCTCCACCAGGCCCCCACTCATGTCTCCCACAACCCCCACCCCCCAGTCACCAGGGGCACCCTCCACCAGGCCCCCACTCATGCCCGACTCATGTCTCCCACCACCCCCACCCCCCAGCACTGTGGGGCACCTGCCAGCAGGCCCCAACCCATGTCACCCACCACCCCCACCCCCCAGCAGTGCAGGGGCATCCTCCACCAGGCCCACACTCATGTCCCCTATCACCCCCACCCCCCAGCAGTGCAGGGGCAGCCTCCACCAGGCCCCCACTCATGTCTCCCAGCGTGCTACGTGTATTCCAGGGGTGCGCGGGAAGTTCCACTCGCGAATAGCCTGGGCGCGTGTATTTCAGGGGTGCGCGGGAAGTTCCACACGCGAATAGCCTGGGCGCGTGTATTTCAGGGGTGCGCGGGAAGTTCCACACGCGAATAGCCTGGGCGCGTGTATTTCAGGGGTGCGCGGGAAGTTCCACACGCGAATAGCCTGGGCGCGTGTATTTCAGGGGTGCGCGGGAAGTTCCACACGCGAATAGCCTGGGCGCATGCATTTCAGGGGTGCGCGGGAAGTTTTACACGCGATTTCAGCAGGGTACGTGTATTTCAGGGGTGCGCGGGAATTCTCACACGCGATTTGGCTTGGTACGTGTATTACAGGGGTGCGTGGGAAGTTACACACGCGATTAGGCTGGGTGGGTCCTCACAGGTGTTCCCTGTACACCCTCCACGGCCCCTGCAGGCAGCCCACAAAACAGGGGACTACCCTGCACACCTGCTCATGTCTCCCACCACCCCCACCCCCCAGCAGAGCAGGGGCAGCCCCCACCAGGCCCCCACTCATGTCTCCCACCACCCCCACCCCCCCAGTCACCAGGGGCACCCTCCACCAGGCCCCCACCCATGTCTCCCACCACCCCCACCCCCCCAGTCACCAGGGGCACCCTCCACCAGGCCCCCACCCATGTCTCCCACCACCCCCACCCCCCCAGTCACCAGGGGCACCCTCCACCAGGCCCCCACTCATGTCTCCCACCACCCCCACCCCCCAGCAGTGCAGGGGCAGCAGGCAGTCAGGCAGCAGCAGGTGGGAGCGTGCTCGGGCTCTGGGGGGCAGTAGTTCGGCCTTCCGGGCAGGAGCGTGGTATTCCGTGTGCGTACGCGTGGCCAGCTTGGTACGGAGTGATTTTGCACGTGAAAATCCTGCACGTCAGCGTGAAAACTGAGGAAAGGCCCTCAGCGCGTACCCGCACAGGTGTTTCCCACACAGCACGTGATGACAGAGCACACGTGGAAAGACTGCACGTCAGAGTGTAATCGCGTGTGATTGGTGGAAATGGCCCTACACGCAGAAGTGACAAAGCGTGTGATTGGTGGAAATGGCCCTACACGCAGAAGTGACAAAGCGTGTAATTGGTGGAAATGGCCCTACACGCAGAAGTGACAAAGCATGTAATTGATGGAAATGGCCCTAGCGCGTACACGCCGCGTAAGTGACGCTGGACGTGTGGGCCTGTATAAAAGGTACGTGTAGAACACGTTTTCCTTGTACGTGCTTTTCGTGGAGAGCGAGTGGGTAAATTCTGTACTTCTTGTCGTTTCACACGCGATTTACTTCACAGCGTTTCAAGTTCGTATTCCCTGTTACCTCTGACAGCTTTTTCTCTTTTTTCTCTTTTACTGGTTTACCTGGGCCTGTTCCCTCAAACAGTGTTCCCTTCTACTGTTGTCCTGTCTCCTCAGACAGCGTACAAATCTTCTTTTGGCGGGGGTGTTGCCAACCAAACGTGCTCCTTTTACACGCTCGTTTACCAGGCAGACGGTGAGTCACGCACGTATCTAACATCTGTGCTTGCCCCGTGTGTAGCCTACCCCTTCAGAGGTCATTCTAGGCTGCGTGTGACACGCATACGTTCATTCTTGTGTTACTGGGTGCCACAGCGTAGTGCAGGTTTTTCTTTCTGCACACGTGGTCTAGGAGGGGTTGCGTGCACGTCATCTCCCTTTTTTGGGCCTCCTGTGCGTTGCGTGACCCGTCATCTTTCCCCAGGGGTTACAATCAGCCTTGCTAGAGCACTAGGGTACAGTTACCATCTGGTACCCAACCCCTTTGACCCCCAATTGCCCAGGACAATAGTCCACATCCACTCCCATACGCACATTAACATCAGTGCCATGGCTGGGAGGCGAGGATTCCGTAAGGGTGGCAAAGGTGGAAGAGCCACAAGTGGTGGCCGTGGTGGATCCGGTAGGGGACATGGTCGTAACTTGCAGGGTGAGCCTGTCCCCCCATGTGTGGAGGACCAGTCACGGGCACCCATAATCCCCCCCCTCCCGCCCTCCCGTTGAGGCTGATGTGGCTGACACCATCCATGCTCAGCCCTTGTTGGACCAGCCCATTGTGGCACCAGACCTGGCTGACTCCATGGCTGACTTCCAGGTCAGCAGGGCTACGACACGTGCGCTGGTGCACGTTGATGCCATCATGCCACGTGGATCTGGGGCAGCAAGGTCATCTGCTGCACCAAGGAGGCAGGGCGGAGAGGCTGCAGGGGCAGCTGCGGCTCCATCCACCCCAGCCCTCACACACCCAGCCAGGACAGTGTCGGTCCTAGTCCATGCTGCTGATATTCCCCCTGACACCATCACACTAGAGCCAATGCCTGCACCAACTCCCATGCTGAGTGTGCAATCCCACACTCCTGATACAAAGTCCACCAGGGCTCCTGCCCCTAGTGTCCAGAGCGGCGCAGGACACTCAGGATCACCACCACCTTCCAAGCGGAAGAGGAAGAGTGCTCGTCCGGCACAGGCTGATGCCCCAGACACGGCTACACAGTCCGGCCCGTCCAGGAAGCCCAGCTTCACGGATGACGAACTGAATGCACTTGTCGAGTATGTGTCCGGACATGACAACGAGATGGTCATTGTTGCAGGATCCAAGACCACACCTGCACAACGCCAGGCACACTGGCAGACCGTTGCAGACATCGTAAGTGCCCTTGGAATCGTGAGGCGCACAGCCAATGATTGCTATAAGCGCTGGAATGACCTAAAGCGCAGGGCAAAGAGTAAGCTGGCCTCAAGTCATGCCGCAACTCTAGTGACTGGAGGTGGGTCTCCAGTAGTAGACATGGAACTCACTCCACATGAGTCAGTCGCTGGGACCTACGTCACGGAGGAACAGATCCAAGGCGTGGGAGATCTGGCTGATTACGAGGCATTGTCCGGTGAGTGCACATGCATGTGTGTGTCATCCATGTGCATGGTGTGTGTGTGAGGGCTTCTGTTTGTGTGCGAGGTGAGAGTGTGTGCGCCTGAGTCGTATGGGTCAGCCATGTGCTTCATGCAATCCTTCCTGCGCAGCTGCATTTGGCCATAGCAGTATCCCTTCTGCCAACAGTAGACATCTAGCCCAACTGCACGCCAGTTGCCCTTGAAGTGTCACCTTGCCACAACATATTTGCTTATTTTTCACTGTTCATTCAGTCAGTTTGTTTGCATTCCACCACTTTCACTAGGCATGTCACTGTCCACTAGTCACATGTCTGACATGGGTATGGTAAAGTGGAGTGACTTTGTTACCTGGATATCATTTGTACACACATGTCCCTGTGCAATTGGACCATTTCAGACTGGCAGCTCCAGGTGAAAAATCTGACCTGTTAGAATTAGAAAAGCGATTACATGCGGGAACTGGACTGAATGAATAGGTGCTGCCCTCCTCTACATCTTCACTCAATAGCAATGGTACATGCCATCTGTGTGATGGCATGTGTGTTTCACCTGGCAATCACAGGCCAATGTGTGATGCCACTGCCAGGCAGCATGCAGAAAATGTGTTCATCTTCCATCTTGGTGTCATCAGTGTGTGCCATTTGCCTGCACTTCATACGCAGTGAGGGTGCATGCATGGGAGGGTTTTAGTCATGTGGGACATGTGTCAATCAAGTACTGGTTCTCTTGCTTCTCAGCCCTCATTGTGTGCCATGGTGCTAATGCCTGTTTCCATTTCTTTGTTTTCATGTCTTTGCAGGGGAAGACGCACCTGATACTGCTGGGGTTGTGGAGATGGTGCAGACCCAGGAGGGGTCCGTGGGCCGACCAACCACCAGTGAGGGACGTGGTGTGGTAGTGGGGGAGAACCCACAAGTGCTGCAGGTCGTGCTCTCAAGGGGTGTCTCTGGCTGCACCTCCCCCGAGCTGTACTCAGGTGTTGATTCGGATGAGACCTACGTGCCGTCGCAGGTGAGTGTTCCAGGGAGGGATTCTGTTCTGTCTCACCCACCTGCACCAGGGTCTGAACCCTCCATGGGGATGTCAGTGTTGGCAGCTACGCCTTCGGTGGTTACGGATGCAGGGTCACACTCCGCGACATCTGATCCTGTTCCTGGGCCAGCAGATCAGAGGGGGAATGCAGTCCTGCAGCCTCAGGCAGTGCCGGCACAGCAAGGCGCAGTTCGCCTTGCCCCAGACAGGTGTGGTGCCCGCCGACGTGGTGGCCGTACGCCACCCGGCAATACCGCATGGGAGCAATCCATTTACGGTATGGCAACCCAACAGGCTGCATCATCCGAGATGATGGCTCAGGCCATGGATAGGGTGGCCACTTCCATTGTCCCCCCAGAAAGGCTGATGGAGCGACTAGAGCAGGCAACCGACTCCATCTGCCAGTCACACAGGGAGGCCATCTCCATTGAGTCCCAGGGCCACAGGGAAGCCCTGAGGCAGGAGCTCCTTCACCTCAGGACGACTCTTGTTGAGCTTGAGGCTTCAACACACCAAAGGACAGAACAGCAGCTGGAGCGTCTCACCCGTACGCTCTCAGCTGAGATGCAGGCAACGAGGGCGGAGGTCCGGGCATCCCGTGAGTTGTTGCATGGGGACCTCCGCACACTCATCCTCCAGAACCAGACCTACCACACCCGCATGCTTGCAGCCATGGAGGAGCAGACTAGGGCCTTGCGTGGGCTGCCTCCCATAGTGCAACCACCTCCGGATGCAGCTGCACAGGGTGATAATAGCGACAGCAGTGATACTCCCACAATAGGGTAGCCGTGTGGGCCATGAGCCCATGGAGGTGTTTTATCTTCCCAGGATCCACGCAGGTGGGTTCTGGTGTGCATCCTGTCCTCGGACCTCCTGGGTGGCCTCCCCAACCCCCCCGGGCCCATCAATGGCCATTTTTGATTGTTTCTTATTTTTATTTTTATTTTGATTTCTTTTATTCCCAATTTTTTTGGGACGATTTGTTGGCTTCCGTGGTTCCTGTGGGCATACGCTGCATTGTGGCTGGGCACATTCAGGCTTGTAATGTATTTGGTTCAGATGCTTGGGTTTGAGTCACACACACCCCTCCTGCTTCCCGTTTCCATGGGCTTGCAAAGGGTGTGCCCAAGTGACAGTGAATTACACAGTGACGTTGGACTCCCATGAGCTGTGTGGGCAGTCTGTAGTCAATACTGTGTATACATTCCTAGTGCATATTGCTGTTGTGTTGTACACTGCATGTTGCATTGATGTGTAACTCTTCTTCTGTGTCTACCTCCCAATTTGCAGGTCCCTTCCTCATGTCTACACAAGGACCTCTAGTCTGGAGATGGGGTCCATGTTGGCAGCAGTGCACCTACAACTCTACATGGCGCCAACACTGCACAGTTGGTAGTGGTGGGAGTGCAGGCATTTCCAGGTGGTGAGACTACTAATATGTAACATTTGTGATGTCATGTTAATGGTAGTACGTGCTCAAGTATGTTGTTGGTCCGGCATTGCTGTGAGAATTTCAGGTGTTGCAGGTTTCTAATAGGGACACTGTACATAGTGAGACTGATGTCATGTTGTGGGGATTACTTTGTTTACCTGCAATTAGCATGACATGGCACGGTGTGTCGTGTGGCGGTGCTGGGGTTGGGTTGGCTGACATGGCACTGTCCTCTTGTTGCATTTTGCAAGTGGGTATTCATTTTAGCTGCTTCAATGTGTAACTTCACAAAACTGCCTTGGTGGTGTCTGTGTGGGTAGGGATGCACACATTGTGACACTTCCAGGTGAACAATCTCAGGCTGATATGGTATTCACGGTTCATTCTCCAGACATTCAGGATCAGTGTCAGGTTGAGTCATCATTGATTGTCAGATGGAATGTGCCAGGGCAGTGTGCACTCCACAGGGGTGTGATTTCTATGTGAAGTAATTAGCCACTAGCTGTGTACGGGCTGCCTCCCCCCGTGCCCTTTCCCCTCCCATGCGCAGCGGCTGTGCATGTGGTTGGGGATGTGGGGCCACCACCATGTCCACGGCCAGGCCCCGGCGTGGTGCAACGTTGTGCAGGACACATGCTGCCACTATGATCCTGCACACTACTGGGGGAGCGTATAACAGCTGCCCGCCAGAACGGACAAGGGAGCGAAAGCTTGACTTTAGCACTCCGAATGTGCGCTCCACTATGCCCCTGGTTGTAATGTGGGCTGTGTTATATCTTACCTGGGGTGGCGTGGTGGGGTTCCGAATTGGCGTCATCATGTGGGGGCTGAGAGGGTAGGCACTGTCCCCTGTGGAGGTGGTGATTGGTATCATTGGTGGGGTTGTGACCTTGCTCAGTATCCAACATGCATGCATGTGCAGTGGCATACATACTCACCAAACAGCCATGTATCGCCATGCCGCCCAGCTTCTAGGTCCCGGCTTAGGGTGGACATTCGGTAAATGAAGCTGTCGTGGGTGGAGCCGGGATAGTTGGCATATACTGAGGTGATGATTCCCTTGGCATTACATGCTACCTGCACGTTGATGGAATGCCAGTGCTTGCGGTTCCTATAGATGTGCTCAGATGCCCTGGGGGGACGTAGAGCCACATGGGTGCAGTCGATGGCACCTAGCACTTTGGGGAATCGTGCCACAGCGTAAAAATCCAGGGCGGCAGCATGCCTTTCTGCAGGTGTTCTGGGCAGGTATATGTGCCTGCGGACTGATGGCCGTGCAGTGATGATGTTCAAGACCTGGTGTAGGCAGCGTGACTGGGTGGCCTGTGACACCCCACCCACTATGGCACTTGTCCGCTGAAATGATCCAGTGGCTAAGAAGTGCAGTACATTGAGGACCTTCTTCTTGGGGCTGAGTGCTTGGGAGCACAGGGTGGGTGATGTGAGGTCATCCTCCCACTCACTCACCAGGTCCAGTATAATGTGTGGTGGAAACCTGTACCTCCCATACACCTGGTCATCAGGCATCCCGAAAAGGCTGGTTCTGGGTGTGAATATTCTGGCCCTGACTATCCTCCTCCTCCTCCTTTGGTAGCCCACTGCCACTGCTGCTAGGAACGGTATGTTCATCCTTGCGTCTGAGCTTGTTATTGTTAAAGTCCGCAAATTTATGCTTTGCGCGTGTTCTAGGCGAGCGTGTGACCCGCGCACCCCTGGAATCCAGTTCCCAGTCCAATAGCGTGTGGAAATTCACACGCACCACGGGATACAGCGTGTGACCCGTGCACCCCTGGAATCCAGTTCCCAGTCCAATAGCGTGTGGAAATTCACACGCACCACGGGATACAGGTTCGCTGACGTACTTGCGTGTGTAAGTGCCCGCGCACCCATTAAATACACGTACATAGGCCAATCGCGTGTATGCGCACTTTTGTCCAATTACACGCGATGACACTCTGACGTGCAGTATTTCCACGTGTGCCCTGTCATCACGTGCTGAGTGGGGAACACCCGTGCGGGTCACATCACAGACGCGCTTACGCGCTGAGGGACTCTGGTCCAATAGAATCGCGTATGCGTGCTGACGCGCTTACGCGCTAAGGGCCTTTCCTCGGATTTCACGCTGACGTGCAGGATTTTCACGTGCCAAATCACTCCGTATCAAGCTGGCCACGCGAAAACACACGGAAGACCACGCTCCTGCCCAGAAGGCCGACTTACTGCCCCCCAGTGCCCCGAGCAGCCTCCCACGTGCCATCTGCTGCTGCCTGCCTGCCTGCCTGCCTGCTGCCACGGTGCCCTGCCATTTGGTGCCTGCACATCAGCCATCTGCAGGGGTCCAGTTGCTGTGTCCACCCCTGCTGGAACTGAAGACTCCCGACTGGGATTACATCGCTCCACAGCCCAGCCCCAGGACCCAGTTGCCCACCCACACCTGCCTCTGGGGTTGCCATGTCGGGCACTTCCACATCTGGCACCAGTGGCAACCCCAGGCCAGAGGGGCAGAGGGGCACCAGCTTCACTGCCACCGAAGTTGGTGTCCTGGTGGAGCATGTCCTGGGGCAGTATGATGCCCTCTTTGGATCGTCCCGCGCCAGCAAGGAAGGACGGCAGAGGATCTGGGCCGACTGTGTGGTTGCCATCAACGCGGAGGGGGTGGCAACCCGCGACGTCCTGAAGATCAAGAAGCGCTGGGAGGACTTGAGGTCCAGGACCCTTGTGAAGGCCCGGCGCCTCGTGGAGGGGGGCCGGGGCCGCATGAGTTCCATCCAGATGAGGGTCCTGGAACGCGTACGCCCAGCGCTCCACGCCCAGATCCTTGAGAGGGAGGCCCGTCTGGAGTTGAGCGGTAAGTGTCCAAGCATTACTGTGTGAGACAGGGCATGTTGCGGTGTGCTGGTTCTATGATACTTGCCTGTATGTGTGCCATAGGCCATGTATGCATGTATGTGTGCAGGGACATCATGGTAATGTATGTGCGAACAGTGATGTGTTACCCACATGGTTGTTGCATGTGTTCAAATGCCGCATGGGGAGCCCTATGCAGATTTTGAACATGAGAGCATGCCAGTCTCTGTACCTGGACATGGGTGGGGGTGAGGGATGGGTGCTGATGCCAGGTACATATATGGTAGCCATGTCTGTGTGCCTGACCTGCGTGTCTGTGACTTGTGCATGCCATGGATGCATGACACATGTGTGTGACAATGCACAGATTCAGTGAAGCAGCCAAATTACCCTTGTATCCGCTGTGTTTGGCGTGTTTGGGGCCAGATGGATGTGACTGAGGTGAAGTGTGTGCATGTGATAGGCATGAGCCATGATGCATGTGAGTTACATATCATTGAATGTTTCAAGAGTCCATTGGACATGCATGGAAATGTCCATGGCATGCACCATGCCTGTTACTGTGTGTGTTTTGCCTGGACTGACCCATGTGTTGTGGAGGGACATGATGGAAGTGTACTTTGACAGTGGTGCTCATCTGCTATTGCTTCCTGTCTAGGGGACCATTGTACAGTGCCCTGATGCTTGTGTTCTTTGTTTCCCTCTACGCAGCGGCTAGTGAAGAAGAGGGCAGAGACGGCGCTGTGGAGCAAGGCGGCGGGGATGCCCCCACGGCTGCAGCGGAAGGGGTGGGTGAGCCCCCACAGGGGCCTGCTACGGTGGGAGACGGTGAGGAGCCATCCAGGTTGGTGGTTTGCACAGAGGAGGAGGAGGCCACCACTGGGGCACACATGGGGCCTGGTGGGGGCATCCCTGCTGGTGCAAGTGGTGCAGTCCAGGGCCAGGGGCAGGAGGCAGCACAGGTCACCGTGGAGGGGCCTGTGCATGTCGCTGTCCCTGACCCTGTGAGTGCACCACCATGCACCAGCAGGGATGCCCCGTCCCAGGCCCGTCCGCAGGTAGAGGGGATGTCCATGTCACCTGACTCCCCTCCACCTGCGGACGTGGGAACCCCTGGCCGTGCGGAGAAGGTCCTGATTGGGGTCGCGATGCGCACGGCTGTGATTCGTGATGCCGTGCGTGCTTCCCGGGAGGAGCACGCACGTCATCACGAAGTGCACCGTGCCGACGTGGCCCAATTGGGATCGGCCATGTTCGGGGGTTTCCTGCATGTGTTGGCCAATGTGGCGGCCCTCTCCTCCTCTGTGCAGGCTATCCACCAGTCGTTCTCCTTGCCGTCTTCCAGCCCAGATGCCACCAGGGCCCCCTGTGGACCTGCCCTGACCAATGCAGCCAGCTCGGTGGGGATCCCATCCCTGCCACAGTTGGGAGTCGGAGGTCCAGCAGGGGTGGACAACACAGCAACTGGACCCCAGCAGATGGAAGATGTGACAGCATCATCAGGCAGGGCACGTGCACGACGGCGTCTGTGGTTTCCATCAGCCTGGATGCCGTCGTGCTGGCAGAGGCAGTGGCGTCGGAGGCAGCAGCGGGCTCGACGTGGGAGGCATCATGGCTCGGGGCCATCAAGATCAGAGGGGCAGGCATCGGCCGGAGGGCAGGGCAACCCTGGGATGGTGGTGTCTTCCGTGTGGGAGCAGTTGGTCCAGCGGATAGGTGCGGAGCGGCAGCGGGCGGAAGAGGAGCGGCTCGCCATGGTCAGGGCGGAGTTCTCCATGCGTCGGGCGTTGAGGCGGGCTGAGTGCCTCGAGGAAGCTCGCAGGGAGTTTGAGCTGAACATGGGGCTATCCCTGCGAGACCTCGGGGCCAGGACACAGTCCCGCCTCCAGGACATCGACATGGAGTTCGATGATGCCCTGGCCAGCAACATCAACAAGTGAGCCGCAGGACTTGCCCGCTGCCTTTGTATATAGTTATATAGTTAGTTAGTGTTAGGTTTCCTTTATTTGTTTTTATTATTTTGGACCGCTCGGACAATGGCCACTTTTTTGTATATATTTTTTTCATTAGGTAGTAGTAGGTTTCCTTTATGGTGTTGGGCTCATGGACCCTGGTACGTTCCTGTATTTATTTTGTTTTTTGAAGGAACATTTTCTTTTTTTCATTATTGTGTTCACCATGTGGAAATGGTTTTTCATTCTTTTGCTTCTACTTGATATTGCTTTGGTCAACATTTGTTTTTGTATTCCTTTTTCGTTTTTTGATTTTTACTTTGGTTCTCCAACATGGACCATTTATTTTGTTATCCACATAGTTGTATGTTTGATTTGTTTACTTATTTTTAATCTTTAATAAATTTTTAATTTTTACTTTCACTTGTGTTATTTTGTCTTTGGTTTCATACATGTCATGATATGGGTTTTGACATTCACTTGCAGCCATTGTGTATGTGTGTGTGACGGACATGTGTTCATTTACATACTTGCCATTGGGGTTGTGTCATGTAATTGCATTCACTATCTGGGTGGATGCAATCCTTGCCTGGGTGTTTGTGCTGGGTATGCTGCCCATTACTGCCATGATTGTGTATCGTCAGGACCTGGGGGCAGGGGGACATGGGTGGGGGCCTGGTGGAGGCTGCCCCTGGTGACTGGGGGGGTGGGGGTGGTGGGAGACATGGGTGGGGGCCTGGTGGAGGGTGCCCCTGGTTACTGGGGGGGTGGGGGTGATAGGGGACATGAGTGGGGGCCTGGTGGAGGCTGCCCCTGCACTGCTGGGGGGTGGGGGTGGTGGGAGACATGGGTGGGGGCCTGGTGGAGGCTGCCCCTGCACTGCTGGGGGGTGGGGGTGGTGGGAGACATGAGTGGGGGCCTGGTGGAGGCTGCCCCTGGTGACTGGGGGGGGGTGGCGGTGATAGGGGACATGAGTGGGGGCCTGGTGGAGGCTGCCCCTGCACTGCTGGGGGGTGGGGGTGGTGGGAGACATGAGTGGGGCCTGGTGGAGGGTGCCCCTGGTGACTGGGGGGGTGGGGGTGATAGGGGACATGAGTGGGGGCCTGGTGGAGGCTGCCCCTGCACTGCTGGGGGGTGGGGGGGTGGGAGACATGAGTGGGGGCCTGGTGGAGGGTGCCCCTGGTGACTGGGGGGATGGGGGTGATAGGGGACATGAGTGGGGGCCTGGTGGAGGCTGCCCCTGCACTGCTGGGGGGTGGGGGTGGTGGGAGACATGGTTGGGGGCCTGGTGGAGGCTGCCCCTGCACTGCTGGGGGGTGGGGGTGGTGGGAGACATGGGTGGGGGCCTGGTGGAGGGTGCCCCTGGTGGCGGGGGGTGGCGGTGATAGGGGACATGAGTGGGGGCCTGGTGGAGGCTGCCCCTGCACTGCTGGGGGGTGGGGGTGGTGGGAGACATGAGTAGGGGCCTGGTGGAGGGTGCCCCTGGTGACTGGGGGGGTGGGGGTGATAGGGGACATGAGTGGGGGCCTGGTGGAGGCTGCCCCTGCACTGCTGGGGGGTGGGGGTGGTGGGAAACATGAGTGGGGGCCTGGTGGAGGGTGCCCCTGGTGACTGGGGGGGTGGGGGTGATAGGGGACATGAGTGGGGGCCTGGTGGAGGCTGCCCCTGCACTGCTGGGGGGTGGGGGTGGTGGGAGACATGGGTGGGGGCCTGGTGGAGGCTGCCCCTGCACTGCTGGGGGGTGGGGGTGGTGGGAGACATGGGTGGGGGCCTGGTGGAGGCTGCCCCTGCACTGCTGGGGGGTGGGTGTGGTGGGAGACATGAGTGGGGGCCTGGTGGAGGCTGCCCCTGGTGACTGGGGGGGTGGGGGTGGTGGGAGACATGGGTGGGGGCCTGGTGGAGGGTGCCCCTGGTGACTGGGGGGTGGGGGTGGTGGGAGACATGGGTGGGGGCCTGGTGGAGGCTGCCCCTGCACTGCTGGGGGGTGGGGGTGGTGGGAGACATGAGTGGGGGCCTGGTGGAGGCTGCCCCTGGTGACTGGGGGGGTGGGGGTGGTGGGAGACATGAGTGGGGGCCTGGTGGAGGGTGCCCCTGGTGGCGGGGGGGTGGCAGTGATAGGGGACATGAGTGGGGGCCTGGTGGAGGGTGCCCCTGGTGACTGGGAGGGTGGGGGTGGTGGGAGACATGGGTGGGGGCCTGGTGGAGGGTGCCCCTGGTGACTGGGGGGGTGGGGGTGATAGGGGACATGAGTGGGGGCCTGGTGGAGGGTGCCCCTGGATGGTGGGGGGTGGGGGTGGTGGGAGACATGAGCAGGTGTGCAGGGTAGTCCCCTGTTTTGTGGGCTGCCTGCAGGGGCCGTGGAGGGTGTACAGGGAACACCTGTGAGGACCCACCCAGCCTAATCGCGTGTGTAACTTCCCACGCACCCCTGTAATACACGTACCAAGCCAAATCGCGTGTGATAATTCCCGCGCACCCCTGAAATACACGCGCCCAGGCTATTCGCGTGTGGAACTTCCCGCGCACCCCCACGCGCCCAGGCTATTCGCTTGTGGAACTTCCCGCGCACCCCTGAAATACACGCGCCCAGGCTATTTGCGTGTGGAAATTCCCGCGCACCCCTGAAATACACGTACCCTGCTGTAATCGCGTGTGGGACTTCCCGCACACCCCTGAAATACACGCGCCCAGGCTATTCGTGTGTGGAACTTCCCGCGCACCCCTGAAATACACGCGCCCAGGCTATTCGCGTGTGGAACTTCCCGCGCACCCCTGAAATACACGCGCCCAGGCTATTCGCGTGTGGAACTTCCCGCGCACCCCTGAAATACACCTACCCTGATGGAATCGCGTGTGGAACTTCACGCGCACCCCTGAAATACACGCGCCCAGTATATTCGCGTGTGGAACTTCCCCCGCACCCCTGAAATACACGTACCCTGGCTAATCGCGTGAAAAACTTCACGCGAACCCCTGAAATACACGTAGCCCGCTCCCCCAGGCCCGATTGCGTGAAAAACTTCACGCGAATCCCTGAAATACACGTAGCCCGCTCCCCCAGGCCCGATCGCGTGAAAAACTTCACGCGAACCCCTGAAATACACGTAGCCCGCTCCCCCAGGCCCGATCGCGTGAGAAACTTCACGCGAACCCCTGTAATACACGTAGCCCGCTCCCCCAGGCCCGATCGCGTGTGGAACTTCACGCGCACCCCTGAAATACACGCGCCCAGTATATTCGCGTGTGGAACTTCCCGCGCACCCCTGAAATACACGTACCCTGGCTAATCGCGTGAAAAACTTCACGCGAACCCCTGAAATACACGTAGCCCGCTCCCCCAGGCCCGATCGCGTGAAAAACTTCACGCGAACCCCTGAAATACACGTAGCCCGCTCCTCCAGGCCCGATCACGTGAAAAACTTCACGCGAACCCCTGAAATACACGTAGCGCGCTCCCCCAGGCCCGATCGCGTGAAGTTGTACCCTGCTGAAATTGCGTCTGAGACTTCCCGCGCACCCCGGTATACACGCACACGTATTTTTTGTCAGCGGGTGTCCGTGTTTGTGGGTACCCCTTTGCACGTCATTTGTCCTGGAGGGCCACAGTATAGGACATTCATCATGGCAGTATATAGGTGCTATTTGTTGGCGCACCTTTTGGCGCACATTTCTTACAGCCGCAGAGACGCTACCGCCTGCTTTCTTGTGGCGGTCGTGTTTGTGCCTGTGCGCTGGTTTGAGCGTGCGCTTTTTTGCCCTATTCTATTCCATGAATACGTGTTGTAGGCGAGCGTGTGGGCGTTCCGCGCACTTGTGCCCTGTACTTCCCCCGTGACGCCCACGTTTTTGCAAGTTGTTCCCCATTCCGAGTGTTACGCCCGTGTTCCGCCTACTTTTGTTGCGTGCACCGCGCTATGTGCGAATTTCGCTGTGGCCTGTGCGATTTTCGCTGTGACCTGGCGCACGCTGTTAGATGGCCTGTGCGCCAACGTGCGCGGCGCACTTTTTTATCGCACATCCGCTGGTTTTCTCGCGCACGGCCTTCCATGAATCGACGTGCGCTGCTTTTCGTGCGATTTTCGCACTTGCACTGCGATTTTCGCTATTCCACTGCAATTCGCACGTTTTTGCCCACTTGCGCCGCGCTAATTATTCCATAAATCGGCCTGTTAGTGTTAAGTTCTGTGTAAATGTTAGAGGCACTGAGATTGAGTGATATGGTTAGCTTCAGTATTCTGAGGGCGTCAGGTGAGAGGATGTTATTAGAGAAATGGTTCAGAGTGTCTAAGCATGCGTTAACCAGCTTATTATAAAAATTAAGATCCGTGTTGGGGATATTGTATAAGTATTTCAGTCTCTGAAAGGGTAAAATAGTAGGGCCATTGATAATTTGTTGGATAAATCTAACACCTTTTTTAAGCCAGGATTTACAATTCAAAGTTTTATTATTAATAAGAATGTTGCTGTTATGCCATAGCAATGGGGATAATTTCTTGTTGAAGGTTGTATTGTGGTGAAAAAGGAAAACCTTCAAAGCGGCAATGGTGGCTTTGATTGGTTCAGATATGGCTATCGAAGAGTAGTTGAACTGATAGATGAAGTCTGCTGGATCATATGGATAAATCATATTTTCCTCCAATTTGGACCAGGATGGTGTTACGCTCACCTGGTCTCTGCGGAGGTGTTGGCGCATGGTTGCAGCCCTCCTGGGGGTGAGGTCACTCGGGTCCGACTTCACCCTCTGCGCTTATGTGGTGTCTGGTGGTAATAGGTGATGCTGCTCGGAACTGCTCCTGCGTGGAGAATAGGGGGCATGAGTATGCCAGCTTGTGTGCCTGATCCCATTTCAGACCCCTTCTCCCAAACCATGGTACCCGTGGGATGCGCTGTCCCTGGAAAGCTCACCTGTTGATTAGTTTTGGCAAGCACTCTGTCCTGCTGCTTCTGGCAGGGGGGCTTGTATGATCTGGACCGAGTTCCTTCACTGGTCGCTTGCACGTGGTAGTCCTGTCCTGCTGCGACTAAGCCACCATACTTCAGGTAAGTGTTCCTGTTTGCCTTTGTCTTTCCTCGTCTGTTTTTGTTGTATTGTAAAGTTTGTTGTCTTGTATTGCTGTCCGTTCCACTTCTGATGTTTGCTCTTTTGCTTTCTTCCCTTGCAGTTGATGTTGCCGGCCCGGCAGAATCTGCGGAGCTCGAGGCGGCAGCCGGAGGGAATGAGGAACGAAGCTGCAACGGTACAGTAGCTGGTAAATTGTTAACTAGGGGGCGCGCAGGGTTCAAATGAGGCACGGCCCTAGGACGGATCTTTCTTCTTCTTTACAGGGTCAGAGTTCGTTGATGCGGAGCGCGGTGCTGCGGCATCAGAATCAAGATCATTGGATGTCAGGAGATGAGTCTACAGATGAAGCGATGAAGCACCGGTTTCCTGGAGGTGAGTATACAGGAGAACACCTGGTTTCAAAGGTAAGTAAACTGGTCCAAGTGGCGGTGAGCGCCACGTTGCACGCGAGTGCACAGTAATGCGAAGCACCGGCCTTAAGGATGGACCATCTTATATAGCTGAGCTTCTGAAGCCACGCCCACCAGGATCACCCTGTCTGACACACCCTGCCACACCCAATGAGTCAGCACATGAAGACCTGGCCTAGGGAGCTACACCCGATGAGTCAGCACATGAGGATGTTCTCTGGAATAAAGGCTTTCAGCTCCTGGAAAGTTCTTGTAAAATAAAATCACTCCTGCACTGAAATAAAGTGTTCCTGCTCACATCTCTATATGAGTCTGGTGCCAAAGGCGCCATGACTGAGTCCGGCCAGGGCCCCTGTGTTTATGGGTCCCAAAGGAACATAAGTGAGTCAAGTGACCCATTGCCCCATCACTAGATGGTGTGGTTATTGTGTTCTGGGGCCTGTGGCCATGACAGACGAGGTATCTGATCTTAGGGAAGAGTTAAACCAACATCTGGATTGTTTTACAAGGAAGGCCAAGTGGTAGAGTTTATAGTCAGGGAACAAGACTCCCACCATATCATACGGTGCTTTTAGTTAGGATAATGCGATCCTGTTACATTTACCAGAACCCCATTGTAAATCAAGTAATATGGAGTAGATAGGTTTAAAAAAAAAGAAAGAGGGAGAGAGACCGGAAGAAGCTGAAGATAATATAGAATGATAGGAGAAAGCATAATTTTTATTGTATCAAGCCTACCCCACCAAGATAGGTAGAGAGGGGACCATTTTGACATAAGGTTTTTTAGTTTATTAAGTAATATTCCCATGTTAAGTTTGATAGTGTCATGTATCGTAGGAGCAAAGTTAATACCCAGATATTTGATAGAGTCCTTACACCATTTTAAACCAAAAGAATCTAGTTTGTATTTATAGCATTATGGGTTCAGGGGAAGAATTTCAGATTTTTCTATTTTGGGTTTATATCCAGAGACAAGACTGAATTGGTGAAGTATGTCAAGCAGATGGGATAAATGGTTCTTTGGGTTTTTGATAAAGATACAAATGTCATCAGCATATGCAGCAATTTTGCCGTCCGTCGATCCTTTCTCAATACCTGGTACATCTTTGTTAGATCTAATTAGTTCAAGTAAGGGTTCAAGCGCAAGGATATATAGGATCGGGAACGGGGGGCAACCTTGCCTGGTTCCTCTTAGTAGAGGGAGGAAGGAAGAAGATTGGCCATTCATGCAAGTAGATGGTTTGGGACAGGAATAGAGCAATTTAACTAAGGAAATACATTTTTCACCACAACCATGCCAGTGGATAAATTGGGACATGAAATCCCAGCTGACACCATCAAATGCCTTTTGTGCATCAAGAGCAATCGCAGCATACCCTTGTCTATCTTTTTTGTCTTTAGACACAATATGAATCACGTTCAGAGAAAGTCTAGCATTAGAGAAATATTACGACCCTTAACATATCCCACTTGATCAGATTTGATCATAGCAGGAAGGGAGGATTCTATTTAATTGGCAAGGACTGTACAAAGGTTTTGCATTCAACATTAATGAGGGATATAGGATGAGAATTATGAGGGCAAGAGGGTTCTTTAACAGGTTTAGGGAATAATATGAGCAAAGCATCCGAAAAAGAACTGGAAGAAGATTTTTGTAAGGCAAAGTTAGAGAATAAGGATATCAGTTTAGGAGCTAGAGAGTCAGCAAGAGAGTTGTAATAAATGGCAGAAAAAGCACACGGAACTGGGGCTTTATTTCTGCCTAAATCTCTTGTTGCCAGCATAATGTCACAGAGTGTGATATCCATATCTAAGTGAGAGAGATCAATCTGTGGATAAGATGATCTATTAATTTTATTGAGGAAAGATTTAATATTTTCATTGGGTATTGGTGTATCAGGAGGGTATAGATTTTCCTAGAATTCTTTAAACCAATTCAGAATATCATTGGGATGATTATGTGGATAACCGGAGGAGTCTTTTATGTAAGAGACATACAATCTTTCGTTCTTGGTTTTCAAATATGAAGCAAGCGATTTCCCAGCCTTGTTAGAGGTTTGATACATTTTAGTTTTATATTTAAGTATGGTACCTGCTGCCAAGTCAGCTAGTCCTTTGTTGATCTGATAACAAAGTGATATAACAGGATGTAAGTTAGCAGAGTTAGATTTTTAAAAGTATTTACGCTCTAAGGATGTGAGTTGAGAATAGAAACTGTCTAGGTGTTTTTTACGTGGCTTCTTCTTTTGACCTGAGAATGCCATGATATTACACCTCAGAGCTGATTTGAATGCATCCACATTGTTAACCACTTTAGTGTCTTCATCCCTGTTGTGTTCGTAGTATTGTTGTAAGAAGGATTGAACTGAGGAAATGAATTGCTTGTCCTGCAATAGGAAATTATTGAATTTCCACCGTGTGGATGTCCAGCAGAGATCATCACACGCAAAGGATGTACTAACCGGGGCATGATCTGAAATAATGATATTGGAAATGGTGGAGTCAATAATAGTACCAGTGATAGTTTTAGATGTAAATATATAATCGAGTCGGGAAAGTGTATTATGAGGGAGTGAATGGAATGTATAGTCGAGTTGTGTAGGATGTGAGAGCCTCCACAAATCAACTAAGCCAGATTCTGAAATACAACCCAGAAAAGATTTGTGAGATTCAGACAATTTAACTATACAACTGGATTTTCTGTCCAAAAACGGGTCCATGACTTGATTTACATCACCACACATAATTAGGTTAACTAAATTGTTTATAAGAATAATCTTTTTGATAGATGACCAGAACTCTGGATCAGGTTGGGTAGGACCATAGACATTAAAGATAGAGATTTGCACAGAGTTGACCATAAATTTGGCCCATACCCATCGAACTTCTGCATCCACATCTTTATCCAAAATTTTAAAGGGCGGCTTCATGCTTAACAGTATAGCAACACCATTCTTTTTGGCAACTGCAGGGCTTGCAATAACCTCCTTAACCCATAAGGATTTCAATTTCATTGCTTCTGTAGAGGATAGGTGTGTTTCCTGTAGGCATACTACTGAGGGTTTAAAGTTGTTTAAATGAGATAGGATTTTACACCTTTTAATGGGGTTATTGCATCCCTTGATGTTCCAAGTAACGCATTTAAATGACATTAGAACAACAAGTTATTAGTACAAGAGGCAATTCATGAAACCAACTTTTAACACTATAGCGAAAGACATAGCTAAGTGACCCAGAATTGTGGGAAAGACACAAGAGGAGAACACAAAAGATATCAGGGACAGGGAAGGTAGGCAGAATAATAAGTAATCCGAACTGAGATGAATAGATCGGAAGATTCATGAGAATTAAAAACAGTTGGGATCTCAACATTAAGTCATAGACTAAATCAGTCCGGGAACTGGAGAAAAAAGGAAGAGAAATGTGGCAGGAGCTGGTGGCACCTACCAGGCTTCTCAAAAAGACAGAGAGGGACAGCGCACAGTAAAAGAGGGGTACCACATCAGCAGCCGTCTCACTCAGGCTAAGAAGATATAATTATGAACAGCATTAAATAGATTTATGAACCAGTAGGAACTGAAAGGTTTTCTGGAGAGGACATGTCCATATTTTCATGGAACATATGAAAGCTTTCAAATCTGCTGGCTCATCAAACATGGCTGTGTGACCATTGTGTGTGACCTTAAATGAACATGGGTGGTACAAGCCATATTGGATGTTGAGTTGCTTCAGTGCAGGATGAAAAGTTACAAATTCATTTCTTCATGTAGCAGTTGTTTTGGCCACATCCTGCAAAATGAATAGTTTGCTTCCATGCCAGAATAGGTCTTTTTTTTCCTTGACAGTTGACATAATACGTTGGAGTTGTGTGAATTCAAGTAGGTAAAATATGAGTGTTGGAGGAGGAGAATGAGAGGATCCTGAAGTATTACGTTGACCAACGCGATGTGCTCGCTGTATATTGAAAAAGGTATCAGAACGTAAGTGAAGAATAGCGGGTAGTAATTTTTGTAGAAAAGTAACCAGGTCTGATCCCTCACATCCTTCAGGCAAGCCTGAAATACAAAGGTTATTGTGTCTACTCCTGTTTTCTAAGTCCTCATTGTGTCTTTGGAGGTCCTTTAAAGATTTTTCCAACATAGCCACCCTGGGAGGAACATCCTCAACTATCCCAATTCGTCTTTCTACCTCCTCCATGCGCTCTTCATAGCCCTTCCATCGGTCATCCAGCTGTTGTAATTTTTGATTTGTGGTCTCAATGAAGGCCCGCAAGGCTCTAATTTCTGATAGGATTGCTTCTAGGGCAGGATCTTATGTGTTGAGAGGAGGTGGCGAATCACTCTTGGGCCTTTTCAGAATAGTGGATGGAGGCGCAGAGTCTTTTGAGACAGGTGTAGATTTTTGGTTGTTTTTGTTGGAAGCCATTTTGCCAATCGACTGAGACAATTTAGGTAGTCCGGGTCACAGTGATCTTAGAGTAGCCACAGATATGTTATGATGCTGCAAAGCACAGATGGAATCAGAAAAGTTCCAAAGTTTAATAAGTGCAGTGGTGCTAAGGATGATCAGAGTTAAAGCAGCATTCCAATCATTGCAGCTATTGATTAATGACTTTAAGCATAGTGGTCTGAACAATGAAGGATGAGCACTGCATTCAATATGACCAGATAACGTATATATAATAATATGCCCTACCATAGTTAGTGATGAGTAGAATTCATTAAGGTAGAGTTAGATGAAATAGCTGCAAATAATTAGTTAATCCAGGAAGATGTAGACTGCTCCAATAACCTTTAACAAAAATTCTTATTGGCAGTAGAGAGTCATATAACTACAGGCCAATATCTGAGGTTGAAGTGGAAGGAAAAAAGAGAAAGGAAAAAAAAAGAGACAAACTTACTGTTCGTGGCTCAGAGTGCTGATATTACCTCAACAGGTAGTGGTGGCGTGTGTACGTAGCTATCCTCTCATCCCCCCTCGCAAATATCTAAATGAAGAGTTATGTGTTTCCGTGTAATTCCATAGAAAGTATCCTTTCCCGCGTTGTGAGGGAAAAAAAAGAAAAACGCTGTGAGGCGGTGCACAGGAACCATAAAACTAACTTCTGTGTTCACTCCTCATGGAATACGGATGTTGGCGCTGTTTAAGATGAAGCCGCGTAAGTTGCGTCCGGCGCATCACAGTAGGCATTGACACCTCACAGAGGATGGGTACTACAGGAGGCAGCAGCGGTAATGCAGCGTCGCATCCCGCTAGGGTCCATCGAAGCGCGGAATGATGTTGGATCCTTAAGATTGTAGCTGGAGTTAATGCAGGCTTAATAAGCGGGGTAAGAACACAAAATGTTAACGAAAAGTGTTAGGAATGCCTTATATAATGATACGAGGGACGGAGCCGATGAGTCAGGTGGCCATCTTTTTTGGCACCATACAATGCCCCACGCCTTCCTTTTCTATCTTAGTAAATGTATCCCATCTCTGTTTCACTCAGTTTCGGAGTTTGCTACGCACTCGTCTGCGGGCTTTGTCTCAGGAATTTTAAATAACTTAGTACATACCCTTCTGCCCTCTTGGGATCAGGGATCGAGGTATCTTTTTCCCTTAATAATCTTCCCGAAAAATACTGTTACTTTTTACATGTATTTTTTTACAAAACAATCCCTCCCCCTATTTTTGCCATGCTCATTGTTCTACTTACATCTATGACTCAGTTTGTGTGCTTCGGCATCGACTCTCCCCTGACCTGTGTGCCTTCTATCCATGGGGCACCTGCGAGGAGTGGACAGTATCTTCATCAAGGAAGGACCTGTCGACCAAATGTTCTTCACACATGACTCTGTGCACGGCTCTCCACAGGAAGTTTTGCAGTCTTCTGGCTAATACAGGAGCAGACTAGCCTCCGGGGGCCTGGATCTGGCCTGGGTCGACTAAACCGTAACAATCCACACTGCTACCAAATTGTGCTGTAAAACCTTGAAGTGTATTTTGTGCTAAATAGAATTAGAATAATGGTCACAAATCAAATAACCAGACAGACTCAAGGGATATGGCACAGTACTACTTTAGATCTGAAAAACCTCAGACTGACGCATGCACACTCAAACCGATGTTTGTTTGTACAGAGGTCTTATACCCCAATGTACGTCATCTATGACATCATACTACGTGACAAAATACAAAACCTATCAAGGGGAGGGATTGGTTAAGGGAACTTGTCTTATAAAATATATAAGGATTAGTGCTTCATTGGCTAACCCTTGTCTGTAGGGCACGCTTTGAACTACGTCTAAATGCATACAGTACTGATTATAGTAGAAAAAATATCAGTGGATTGGCTCTTGCAATGTTGTGTGTTAGGGTGTCCCTCAACCCCACTAATTGGTTGGTATTCTATCCCAACCTTGGACTTTTGGCTCCTTAGCAGCACATAGGTGAAACAAAAGGTGTTTAAATCCCATCAAACTACTGCCCATTTTCACGATTAGTCTCTCGTTTGAAGTTTGACCTTGATGCTGCTCACTGTCCTGGAACATTCAATGGCGTGTGAGCACACCACTATTTTAGCTTAAGGCTCCAATGAATAGTCTTTGTTTTCGACTTTTGAGTCACATATGAGTGGACCACAAATTTGTCCATTTCAGCCTTCCATTTACGGCTATTTGATTTAATTATGCAGGGTGCTGTTGTTCCTTCTGGCCTCTAGAGACTGGCTCGCTCTATCTCATATGAACTTTGTATGATTTTGATTGACTAGTTTGGCTCTCACAGATGTTTTTTCTTCTTCATTCATCTAAGAAGAATGTCTCACATTCAGAGGTTATCCAAGTTCTCCCTTTGTGCTCTGTGCTTATCCTTTAAAAATACCATCTTTGCTCTGGACCAAACTTGACTCATCGTCGGGTCAGTGTTAGGGAGAATTCTCCGAAATGTGCTAATTCTCTCCACCTTAGAGACCCCCAGCAACTTTGCTGGATTTTGAGGACTTGATATTTTTAACCTGGAGAGAGTGAGACCCCTTTTTCCCACTCTCTCATGTATTTTAATGTGATTTCTGAACTTTGTGTTTGTTTTGGTTATGGAGCCTGACAAACTCCATAGGCATAATACTTTACACAGAACCTTCAGTGCAGTGACACCGGGAAGTCTTTCAGATATCCCAAGGTTTAAAAACCTTCTCAGGGATAAACTACTGTATCCCAGAGCAGTAAAGTGAAATTCACTTTACTTACAATTGTAACTTTCTAGACCCAGTACACACTATCTTACAATAGGGTGCTGGAGGGGTTACCTAGCATCCCCTTTGTCTAGCTTCTCATGTAACATTTTTAATGTTACCCCTTTCTCACTGAATGGCTGGTGGCAGTGGTTTACTGCAGTAAAGCACCCAAGGGTGCCATTTTTGTCAAAATTGCTGCGGTCTTCTTTTTTCATCATTTCTTTGTGGAAAGGTCCTTCTTGAGATTTACTTTGCACGCCAAACCAGGTTTGGTCCCTTTGTTCGATATGCCTTTGGCGGGATTTACGAGTGAAGCCCGCCACTGGCTCCAGGGTGTCTCGGGTGGGCAGGAAGTGACGGAGGTGCCCAAAACTCCCTGGGCTTAGTCTCCTAGGAGAGCCAAATGCACTTTGTAGTGATTTGCCAGCTGACTGTCCGACAAGGACAGCCACCCTGCTGGGTGACTGACAGCTAGGCTGGAATGAATGGGAAATAACTGAATAAAAGGCGAAGCTTTTGGCATGGAAGGCAGAGTCGACCACTGGACTAAGGAACCAAAGAACAACTTGAAGAGGATGCCTGCTGCAACTCCTGGACCATTGGTTTGCCCGGTGAAGCCCTGCTGCTGTGCTGAAACTCCAAATTCATATCGACAGAGAAGCCCCTGCATGGATGACTTCTCCCCTTGAGTTGGTAGGACCAATCAACTCTAAAGTAAGCCACTTGGACATTCTCTCGGAGGTGGTTGACTTTCCACAGAGTTGCTGCTGGAAACCGAAACGGCAGGGAGAGGAACACCAGATTGTGTGCATTGCTTTTAAGATGGCCAAGAGCTCCAGGAACATCCTCCGGACTCCCAGGAAGCAGGACTGACCAAGCCTGAGCCCCCTCAACAGAGTACGGGACCCCAGAATCAAGGAAAGCCCATCTCGACTGCCAGGAACTGTGTTGTTGCTATTTGTGGTAGACGCGAGGATCTGAAACACAGAATAGCCACTTGTTTGAAAATTGCCGTTTCAGAGCGGTGACCATCCCATTGCAGTGCAGGAGGCCCCAGAAGTCCTCCCTCGTGTCCCCACAACTGAGGCCCAGGAACAGTGAGATCTGCAGAGCTGCTCAGGAACAGAAGTCACCTGCTGCACTTTTTCTTCAATACAAAGTTACTGTAAAAGTCTGAGAGAACGTACCTCTTGTTTTAGAGTTACTTGCTTCTTCTACTACTCACAGGTCTAACAGCTTGTGGCCTTATATTGATTCTTCTTTTTCTTCAAAGAGTTCTGAAACATTGTGCAAAGACATTTCTTACTTACCTGCAAAGAAGTGCTTCAGCTCATATATACTTTTGCCCATTGGCTTTGGCTTAGCCTGTACCACTGAATGACTCTTATTGGGGGATCTGAAAGTATTTGCCTGCTAAAGAATATTTGTGGTCTCCTGTATGTTCTAATAACCTTTTCCTTTTACTTACTCCTAAATGATTCTAAATACAACAGGGATATATTAATGTCCCCAGCACCCTAGCTATTGAAGTCACCTGAGGGTGTAGGTTGTGTTTGTGGGCCATCCCAAAGGGGTACTCATTGATTTAGAGATATTAAGAGTGTGTATTTTGCGAAGTATATTTGAGTGTTACTGATATTTTGCTCCTTTCAGAAGAAGGCTTACTCTAACTGACTGATAAATAATAATAATGGTTTATTCAAGAAACCTTGTAAGAGTTTACTTGAATACTTGTCACTGTGAATCTCTGTGTAACTCCCCTACAGCTCACATTGACCCCTCTTGAGATAAGCCTGGCTGCTCAATCATGCTACCAACCTGTGTAGTACAGACTTATACCAAAGGTTGGGTTCCTATTGACAGGGGGTCAGGGTTGTTGTAGTGCACCCAAAGGATACTGTATACAATCTTGCCTAACAGTCAGCTGACAGGGCTGTTTTTCCAAGTCTCCTGATTCTTACAGCCTCGGCCTCTTTCTGAGGTACCTTGGTTGCATTCAACATGAGCCATTGTTCATTTGCCTGATATGGCCGTCCTTGCCACATTTTATATTCCTCTATAGGAAGCTTCTATAAGTTGTCTTTCTACCTTGCGTTTCGGCATATTTAAAGTTATTGTTCAGTAAGTTACTTCATCTTCTTTTAAATCCATGATCACTTTAGCTTCAGGTTCATGTTACTCTTAGTGCTTCAGTTACTTCATTACTTACAGGCCGATTCATGGAATAATTAGCGCGGCGCAAGTGGCCAAAAGCGTGCGATTCGCAGTGGAATAGCGAAAATCGCAGTGGAATAGCGAAAATCGCACGAAAAGCAGCGCACATCGATTCATGGAAGGCCGTGCGCGAGAAAACCATCGGACGTGCGATAAGAAAGTGCGCGGCGCACGTTGGCGCACAGGCCATCTAACGGCATGCGCCAGGTCACAGCGAAAATCGCACAGTCCACAGCGAAAATCGCACATAGCGCAGCGCACGCAACAAAAGTAGGCGGAACACGGGGCGTAACACTCGGAATGGGGAACAACTTGCCAAAATGTGGGCGTCACGGGGGAAGCACAGGGTAAAAGTGCGCAGAACGCCCACACGCTTGCCTACAACACGTATTCATGGAATAGAATAGGTCAAAAAAGCGCACGCTCAAACCAGCGCACAGGCACAAACACGACCGCCACAAGAAAGCAGGCGGTAGCGTCTCAGCGGCTGTAAGAAATGTGCGCCAAAAGGTGCGCCAACAAATAGCACCCATATACTGCCATGATGAATGTCCTATACTGTGGCCCTCCAGGACAAATGAGGTGCAAAGGGGTACCCACAAACACGGACACGCTGACAAAAAATACGTGTGCGCGGGAAGTCTCACACGCGATTTGGCCGGGTACGTGGATTTCAGGGGTGCGCGGGAAGGTCCACACGCGATTACAGCAGGGTACGTGCATTTCAGGGGTGCGCGGGAAGTTCCACACGCGAATAGCCTGGCCGCGTGTATTTCAGGGGTGTGCGGGAAGTTCCACACGCGATTACAGCAGGGTACGTGTATTTCAGGGGTGCGCGGGAATTTCCACACGCGAATAGCCTGGCCGCGTGTATTTCAGGGGTGCGCGGGAAGTCCCACACGCGATTACAGCAGGGTACGTGTATTTCAGGGGTGCGCGGGAAGTTCCACACGCGAATAGCCTGGCCGCGTGTATTTCAGGGGTGCGCGGGAAGTCCCACACGCGATTACAGCAGGGTACGTGTATTTCAGGGGTGAGCGGGAAGTTCCACACGCGAATAGCCTGGCCGCGTGTATTTCAGGGGTGCGCGGGAAGTTCCACACGCGATTACAGCAGGGTACGTGTATTTCAGGGGTGGGCGGGAATTTCCACACGCGAATAGCCTGGCCGCGTGTATTTCAGGGGTGCGCGGGAAGTTCCACACGCAAATAGCCTGGGCGCGTGTATTTCAGGGGTGCGCGGGAAGTCCCACACGCGATTACAGCAGGGTACGTGTATTTCAGGGGTGCGCGGGAATTTCCACACGCGAATAGCCTGGGCACGTGTATTTCAGGGGTGCGTGGGAATTATCACACGCGATTTGGCTTGGTACGTGTATTACAGGGGTGCGTGCAAAGTTACACACGCGATTAGGCTGGGTGGGTCCTGTCACCCTCGACGGCCCCTGCAGGCAGCCCACAAAACAGGGGACTACCCTGCACACCTGCTCATGTCTCCCACCACCCCCACCCCCCCAGTCACCAGGGGTACCCTCCACCAGGCCCCCACTCATGTCTCCCACCACCCCCACCCCCCCAGTCACCAGGGTCACCCTCCACCAGGCCCCCAACCATGTCTCCCACCACCCCCACCCCCCACCATCCAGGGGCACCCTCCACCAGGCCCCCAACCATGTCTCCCACCACCCCCACCCCCCAGTCACCAGGGGCACCCTCCACCAGTCCCCCACTCATGTCACCCACCACCCCCACCCCCCCAGTCACCAGGGGCACCCTCCACCAGGCCCCCACTCATGTCACCCACCACCCCCACCCCCCCAGTCACCAGGGGCACCCTCCACCAGGCCCCCACTCATGTCACCCACCACCCCCACCCCCCCAGTCACCAGGGGCACCCTCCACCAGGCCCCCACTCATGTCACCCACCACCCCCACCCCCCCAGTCACCAGGGGCACCCTCCACCAGGCCCCCACTTATGTCACCCACCACCCCCACCCCCCCGCCACCAGGGGCACCCTCCACCAGGCCCCCACTCATGTCACCCACCACCCCCAGCCCCCACCATCCAGGGGCACCCTCCACCAGGCCCCCACTCATGTCACCCACCACCCCCACCCCCCCGCCACCAGGGGCACCCTCCAACAGGCCCCCACTCATGTCACCCACCACCCCCACCCCCCAGCAGTGCAGGGGCAGCCTCCACCAGGCCCCCACCCATGTCTCCCACCACCCCCACCCCCCAGCAGTGCAGGGGCAGCCTCCACCAGGCCCCCACTCATGTCTCCCACCACCCCCAGCCCCCACCATCCAGGGGCACCCTCCACCAGGCCCCCACTCATGTCCCCTATCACCCCCACCCCCCAGCAGTGCAGGGGCAGCCTCCACCAGGCCCCCACCCATGTCTCCCACCACCCCCACCCTCCCGCCACCAGGGGCAGCCTCCACCAGGCCCCCACCCATGCCTCCCACCACCCCCACCCCCCCGCCACCAGGGGCACCCTCCACCAGGCCCCCACTCATGTCACCCACCACCCCCACCCCCCCGCCACCAGGGGCACCCTCCACCAGGCCCCCACTCATGTCACCCACCACCCCCACCCCCCCAGTCACCAGGGGCACCCTCCACCAGGCCCCCACTCATGTCTCCCACCACCCCCACCCCCCCGCCACCAGGGGCAGCCTCCACCAGGCCCCCACCCATGCCTCCCACCACCCCCACCCCCCCCGCCACCAGGGGCACCCTCCACCAGGCCCCCACTCATGTCACCCACCACCCCCACCCCCCCAGTCACCAGGGGCACCCTCCACCAGGCCCCCACTCATGTCACCCACCACCCCCACCCCCCCAGTCACCAGGGGCACCCTCCACCAGGCCCCCACTCATGTCACCCACCACCCCCACCCCCCCGCCACCAGGGGCACCCTCCACCAGGCCCCCACTCATGTCACCCACCACCCCCACCCCCCCAGTCACCAGGGGCACCCTCCACCAGGCCCCCACTCATGTCTCCCACCACCCCCACCCCCCCGCCACCAGGGGCAGCCTCCACCAGGCCCCCACCCATGCCTCCCACCACCCCCACCCCCCCCGCCACCAGGGGCAGCCTCCACCAGGCCCCCACCCATGCCTCCCACCACCCCCACCCCCCACCATCCAGGGGCACCCTCCACCAGGCCCCCACTCATGTCTCCCACCAACCCCAGCCCCCCGCCACCAGGGGCACCCTCCACCAGGCCCCCACTCATGTCTCCCACCACCCCCACCCCCCCGCCACCAGGGGCACCCTCCACCAGGCCCCCACTCATGTCTCCCACCACCCCCACCCCCCACCATCCAGGGGCAGCCTCCACCAGGCCCCCACTCATGTCTCCCACCACCCCCACCCCCCAGCAGTGCAGGGGCAGCCTCCACCAGGCCCCCACTCATGTCTCCCACCACCCCCAGCCCCCACCATCCAGGGGCACCCTCCACCAGGCCCCCACTCATGTCTCCCACCACCCCCACCCCCCAGCAGTGCAGGGGCAGCCTCCACCAGGCCCCCACCCATGTCTCCCACCACCCCCACCCCCCAGCAGTGCAGGGGCAGCCTCCACCAGGCCCCCACTCATGTCTCCCACCACCCCCAGCCCCCACCATCCAGGGGCACCCTCCACCAGGCCCCCACTCATGTCTCCCACCACCCCCAGTCCCCCGCCACCAGGGGCACCCTCCACCAGGCCCCCACTCATGTCTCCCACCACCCCCACCCCCCCGCCACCAGGGGCACCCTCCACCAGGCCCCCACTCATGTCTCCCACCACCCCCACCCCCCAGCACTGTGGGGAACCTGCCAGCAGGCCCCCACACATGTCCCCCTGGCCCCAGGTCCTGACGATACACAATCATGGCAGTAATGGCCAGCATACCCAGCACAAACACCCAGGCAAGGATTGCATCCACCCACATAGTGAATGCAATCACATGACACAACCCCAATGCCAAGTATGCAAAAGAACACATGTCCGTCACACACACATACACAATGGGTGCAAGTGAATGTCAAAACCCATATCATGACATGTAACAAACCAATGAGAAAATAACACAAGTGTAAGAAAATATAAAAAATGTATTAAATACCAAAAATAAGTGAACTTTTCAAACATACAACGATGTGGCTAAGTAAATAAATGGTCCATGTCCGAGAACAAAAGTGATAAACAAAAAAACAAAGGAATAAAAAATTAAAATGAATTTGTCCAAAGCAATATCATGTCATAGGAAATTAATGAAAAACCATTACGTCATGGTGAAAACAATAAGAAATTAAAAAAATGTATCTCCCAAAAAAACAAACTATATACAGGAATGTTCCAGGGTCCATGAGCCCAACACCAAAAATGAAACCTACCACTAACTAATGAAAAATATATGTACAAAAAAGTGGCCATTGTCCGAGCGGTCCAAAATAATAAAAATAAATAAAGGAAACCTAGCACTAACTAACTAAATACCTATATACAAAGGCAGCGGGCAAGTCCTGCGGCTCACTTGGTGATGTTGCTGGCCAGGGCATCATCGAACTCCATGTCGATGTCCTGGAGGCGGGACTCTGTCCTGGCCCCGAGGTCTCGCAGGGACAACCCCATGTCCACCTCAAACTCCCTGCGAGCTTCCTCGAGGCACTCAGCCCGCCTCAATGCCCGACGCATGGAGAACTCCGCCCTGACCATGGCGAGCCGCTCCTCTTCTGCCCGCTGCCGCTCCGCACCTATCCGCTGGCCAAACTCCTCCCACACGGAACACACCACCATCCCAGGGTTGCCCTGCCCTCCGGCCGATGCCTGCCCCTCTGATCTTGATGGCCCCGAGCCATGATGCCTCCCACGTCGAGCCCGCTGCTGCCTCCGACGCCACTGCCTCTGCCAGCACGACGGCATCCAGGCTGATGGAAACCACTGACGCCGTCGTGCACGTGCCCTGCCCGATGATGCCGTCACATCTTCCATCTGCTGGGGTCCACTTGCTGTGTTGTCCACCCCTGCTGGACCTCCGACTCCCAACTGTGGCAGGGATGGGATCCCCACCGAGCTGGCTGCATTGGTCGGGGCAGGTCCACAGGGGGCCCTGGTGGCATCTGGGCCGGAAGACGGCAAGGAGAACGACCGGTGGATAGCCTGCACAGAGGAGGAGAGGGCCGTCAGATTGGCCAACACATGCAGGAAAACCCCGAACATGGCCGATCCCAATTGGGCCACGTCGGCACGGTGCACTTCGTGATGACGTGCGTGCTCCTCCCGGGAAGCACGCACGTCATCACGAATCACAGCCGTGTGCATTGCGACCCCAATCAGGACCTTCTCCACGCGGCCAGGGGTTACCACGTCCGCAGGTGGAGGGGAGTCAGGTGACATGGACATCCCCTCTACCTGCGGACGGGCCTGGGACGGGGCATCCCTGCTGGTGCATGGTGGTGCACTCACAGGGTCAGGGACAGTGACATGCACAGGCCCCTCCACGGTGACCTGTGCTGCCTCCTGCCCCTGGCCCTGGACTGCACCACTTGCACCAGCAGGGATGCTCCCACCAGGCCCCATGTGTGCACCAGTGTCGGCCTCCTCCTCCTCTGTGCAAACCACCAACCTGGATGGCTCCTCACCGTCTCCCGCCGTAGCAGGCCCCTGTGGGGGCTCACCCACCCCTTCCGCTGCAGCCGTGGGGGCATCCCCGCCGCCTTGCTCCACAGCGCTGTCTCCGCCCTCTTCTTCACTAGCCGCTGCGTAGAGGGAGACAAAGGACACAAGCATCAGGCTACTGTACAATGGTCCCCTAGACAGGAAGCAATAGCAGATGAGCACCACTGTCAAAGTACACTTCCATCATGTCCCTCCACAACACATGGGTCAGTCCAGGCAAAACACACACAGTAACAGTCATGGTGCATGCCATGGACATTTCCATGCATGTCCAATGGACTCTAGAAACATTCAATGATATGTAACTCACATGCATCATGGCTCATGCATATCACATGCACACACTTCACCTCAGTCACATCCATCTGGCCCCAAACACACCGAACACAGGCGAAACAAGGGTAAGTTGGGTGCGTCACTGAATCTGTGCATTGTCACACACATGTGTCATGCATCCATGGCATGCACAAGTCACAGACACGCAGGTCAGGCACACAGACATGGCTAACATATATGTACCTGGCATCAGCACCCATTCTTCACCCCCATCCATGTCCAGGTACAGAGACTGGCATGCTCTCATGTCCAAAATCTGCATAGGGCTCCCCATGCCGCATTTCAACACATGCAACAACCATGTGGGTCACACATCACTGGTCGCACATGCATTACCATGATGTCCCTGCACACATACATGCATACATGGCCCATGGCACACATACAGGCAAGTATCATAGAACCAGCACACCGCAACATGCCCTGTCTCACACAGTAATGCTTGGACACATACCGCTCAACTCCAGACGGGCCTCCCTCTCAAGGACCTGGGCGTGGAGCGCTGGGCGTACGCGTTCCAGGACCCTCTTCTGGATGGAACTCATGCGGCCCCGGCCCCCCTCCACGAGGCGCCGGGCCTTCACAAGGGTCCTGGACCTCAAGTCCTCCCAGCGCTTCTTGATCTTCTGGACGTTGCGGGTTGCCACCCCCTCCGCATTGATGGCAACCACACAGTCGGCCCAGATCCTCTCCCGTCCTTCCTTGCTGGCGCGGGACGATCCAAAGACGGCATCATACTGCCCCAGGACATGCTCCACCAGGACACCAACTTCGGTGGCAGTGAAGCTGGTGCCCCTCTGCCCCTCTGGCCTGGGGTTGCCACTGGTGCCAGATGTGGAAGTGCCCGACATGGCAAGCCCAGAGGCAGGTGTGGGTGGGCAACTGGGTCCTGGGGCTGGGCTGTGGAGCGATGTAATCCCAGTTGGGAGTCTTCAGTTCCAGCAGGGGTGGACACAGCATCTGGACCCCTGCAGATGGCTGATGTGCAGGCACCAAATGGCAGGGCACGGTGGCAGCAGGCAGGCAGGCAGGCAGGCAGCAGCAGATAGCACGTGGGAGGCTGCTCGGGGCACTGGGGGGCAGTAACTCGGCCTTCTGGGCAGGAGCGTGGTGTTCCGTGTGTTTTCGGGTGGCCAGCTTGATACGGAGTGATTTGGCACGTGAAAATCCTGCACGTCAGCGTGAAATCCGAGGAAAGGCCCTTAGCGCGTAAGCGCGTCAGCACGCATACGCGATTCTATTGGACCAGAGTCCCTCAGCGCGTAAGCGCGTCTGACGTGACCCGCACGGGCGTTCCCCACTCAGCACGTGATGACGGAACACACGTGGAAATACTGCACGTCAGAGTGTCATCGCGTGATTGGCCTATGTACGTGTATTTCATTGCGTGTAATTGGACAAAAGTGCGCGTACACGCGATTGGCCTATGTACGTGTATTTCAGGGGTGCGCGGGCACTTACACACGCAAGTACGTCAGCGCACCTGTATGGCTGCTGCGTGGGAATTTCCACACGCTATTGGAGTGGGAACTAGATTCCAGGGGTGCGCGGGTCACACGCTCGCCTAGAACACGCGCAAAGCATTAATTTGCGCACTTTTCAAATAACAAGCCAGATGCCAGGATGAACATACCGTTCCTAGCAGCAGTGGCAGTGGGCTACCAAAGGAGGAGGAGGAGGAGAGTCAGGGCCAGAATATTCACACCCAGAACCAGCCTTTTCGGGATGCCTGATGACCAGGTGTATGGAAGGTACAGGTTTCCACCACACATAATACTGGACCTGGTGAGTGAGTGGGAGGATGACCTCACATCACCCACCCTGTGCTCTCAAGCACTCAGCCCCCTGGAGAAGGTCCTCAATGTACTGCACTTCTTAGCCACTGGATCATTTCAGCGGACAAGTGCCATAGTGGGTGGGGTGTCACAGGCCACCCAGTCACGCTGCCTACACCAGGTCTTGGACATCATCACTGCACGCCCATCAGTCCGCAGGCACATATACCTGCCCAGAACACCTGCTGAAAGGCATGCTGCCGCCCTGGATTTTTACGGAGTGGCACGATTCCCCAAAGTGCTAGGTGCCATCGACTGCACCCATGTGGCTCTACGTCCCCCCAGGGCATCAGAGCACATCTATAGGAACCGCAAGCACTGGCATTCCATCAACGTGCAGGTAGTATGTAATGCCAAGGGAATCATCACCTCAGTATATGCCAACTATCCCGGGTCCACCCACGACAGCTTCATTTACCGAATGTCCACCCTATGCCGGGACATAGATGCTGGGCGGCATGGCGATACATGGCTTCTCGGTGAGTATGTATGCCACTGCACATGCATGCATGTTGGATACTGAGCAAGGTCACAACCCCACCAATGATACCAATCACCACCTCCACAGGGGACAGTGCCTACCCTCTCAGCCCCCACATGATGACGCCAATTCGGAACCCCACCACGCCACCCGAGGTAAGATATAACACAGCCCACATTACAACCCGGGGCATAGTGGAGCGCACATTCGGAGTGCTAAAGTCACGCTTTCGCTCCCTTGACCGTTCTGGCGGGCAGCTGTTATACGCTCCCCCAGTAGTGTGCAGGATCATAGTGGCAGCATGTGTCCTGCACAACGTTGCAACACGCCGGGGCCTGCCCGTGGACATGGTGGTGGCCCCACATCCCCAACCACATGCACATTCGCTGCGCATGGGAGGGGAAAGGGCACGAGGGGAGGCAGCCCGTACACAGCTAGTGGCTAATTACTTCACATAGTATTCACTCCCCTGTGGAGTGCACACTGGCCTGGCACATTCCATCTGACAATCAATGATGACTCAACCTGACACTGATCCTGAATGTCTGGAGATTCAACCGTGAAAAGCATATCAGCCTGAGATTGTTCACCTGGAAGTGTTACAATGTGTGCATCCCTACCCACACACAACACCAATGCAGTTTTGTGAAGGAACACATTCAAGCAGCCAAAATTAATACCCACTTGCTAAATGCAACAAGAGGACAGTGCCATGTCACCCAACCCATCCCCAGCACCGCCACACAACACACCGTGCCATGTCATGCTATGTGCAGGTAAACAAAGTAATCCCCACAACGTGACAAGTGTTGCGATGTACAGTGTCCCCAATTGAAACTTCCTACACCTGAAATGCTCACTGTAATGCAGGACAAACAACATACTTGAGCACGTACTACCATAAACATGACTTCAGTAATGTAATAAATCAGTTGTCTCACCACCTGGATATGCCTGCACTCCCACCACTTCCAACTGAACAGTGTTGGTGCCATGTAGAGTTGTAGGTGCACTGCTGCCAACAAGGACCCCATCTCCAGACTAGAGGGCCTTGTGTAGACATGAGGAAGGGACCTGCAAATTGGGAGGCAGACACAGATGATGAGTTACACATCAATGCAACATGCAGTGTACAACACAACAGCAATATGCACTAGGAATGTATACACAGTATTGACTAGACTACCCACACATGTAGTGGGAGTCCAATGTCACCATGTACTTCAATGTCACTTGGGCACACCCTTTGCAAGCCCATGGAAACGGGAAGCTGGAGGGGTGTGTGTGTGACTCAAACCCAGGCATCTGAACCTAATACATGACAAGCCTGCATGTGCCCAGCCACAATGCAGCGTATGCCCACAGGAACCAGGAAAGCCAACAATGTGTCCCCAAAAAATTGGGAAAAATATAAAAATAAAAATAAAAATTTAAAAAATATAAAAATAAAAAGAAAATTAAAAATGGCCATTAAAGGGCCCGGGGGGGTTGGGGAGGCCACCCAGGAGGTCCGAGGTCAGGGTGCACACCAGAAACCACCTGTGTGGATCCTGGGAAAAAAAAACACCTCCATGGGCTCATGGCCCACACGGCTACCCTATTGTGGGAGTATCACTGCTGTCGCTATTATCACCCTGTGCAGCTGCATCCGGAGGTGGTTGCACTATGGGAGGCAGCCCACGCAAGGCCCTACTCTGTTCCTCCATGGCTGCAAGCATGCGGGTGTGGTAGGTCTCGTTCTGGAGGATGAGGGTGCGGAGGTCCCCATGCAACAACTCACGGGATGCCCGGACCTCCGCCCTCGTTGCTTGCATCTCAGCTGAGAGCGTACGGGTGAGACGCTCCAGCTGCTGTTCTGTCCTTTGGTGTGTTGAAGCCTCTAGCTCAACAAGAGTCGTCCTGAGTTGATGTAGCTCCTGCCTCAGGGCTTCCCTGTGGCCCTGGGACTCTATGGAGATGGCCTCCTGCAGAGTCGCCAGTGCCGCCCGCCTGTCCCTGTTGGACGCCAACATGTCCTCCCTGTGTGACTGGCAGATGGAGTCGGTTGCCTGCTCTAGTCGCTCCATCAGCCTTTCAGGGGGGACAATGGAAGTGGCCACCCTATCCATGGCCTGAGCCATCATCTCGGATGATGCTGCCTGTTGGGTAGCCATACCGTAAATGGATTGCTCCCATACGGTATTGCCAGGTGGCGTACGGCCACCACGTCGGCGGGCACCACACCTGTCTGGGGCAAGGCGGACTGCGCCTTGCTGTGCCGGCACTGCCTGAGGCTGCAGGACTGCATTCCCCCTCTGATCTGCTGGCCCAGGAACAGGATCAGATGTCGCGGAGTGTGACCCTGCATCCGTAACCACCAAAGGCCTAGCTGCCAACACTGACATCCCCATTGAGGGTTCTGACCCTGGTGCAGGTGGGTGGGACAGAACAGATTCCCTCCCTGGAACACTCACCTGCGACGGCACGTAGGTCTCATCATCCGAGTCAACAGCTGAGTACAGCTCGGGGGAGGTGCAGCCAGAGACACCCCTTGAGAGCACGACCTGCAGCACTTGTGGGTTTTCACCCACCAGCACACCACGTCCCTCACTGGTGGTTGGTCGGCCCTCGGACCCCTCCTGGCTCTGCACCATCTCCACAACCCCAGCAGTATCAGGTGCGTCTTCCCCTGCAATGACATAATGACAAAGAAATGGAAACCCGCATTAGCACCATGGCACACAATGAGGGCTGTGAAACAAGAGAACCAGTACTTGATTGACACATGTCCCACATGACTAAGACCCTCCCATGCATGCGCCCTCACTGCGTATGAAGGGCAGGCAAATGGCACACACTCATTACACAAAGATGGAAGATGAACACATTTCATGCATGCTGCCTGGCAGTGGCATCACACATTGCCCTGTGATTGCCAGGTGACACACACATGCCATCACACAGATGGCATGTGCCATTGCTATTGAGTGTAGATGGAGAGGAGGGCAGCACTTATTCATTCTGTCCAGTTCCCACATGCAATAGCTTTTCTAATTCTGACAGGTCTGCTTTATCACCTGGAGCTGCCAGTCCAATATGGTCCAATTGCACAGGGACATGTGTGAACATATGATATCCAGGTAACAAAGTAACTCCACTTTACCATGGCCATGCCATACATGTGACTAGAGGACTGAGGAATGCCTAGTATAAGTGGTGGAATGCATACAATCTGTCTGATTGAACATAGGAAAATAATCAACAATGTAGTGGCAAGGTGACACTTCAAGGCCAACTTGGGTGCTGTTGGGCTAGATGTCTACTGTTGGCACAAGGGATACTGCAATGGCGAAATGCAGCTGCCCAGGATGTCTTGCATGAAGCACATGGCTGACCCATTCGACTCAGGCGCACACACTGTCACCTGGCACACAAACAGATGCCCTCACACACACACCATGCACATGGATGACACACACATGCATGTGCACTCACCGGACAATGCCTCGTAATCAGGCAGATCTCCCACGCCTTGGATCTGTTCCTCCGTGACGTAGGTCCCAGCGACTGACTCATGTGGAGTGAGTTCCATGTCTTCTACTGGAGACCCACCTCCAGTCACTAGAGTTGCGGCATGACTTGAGGCCAGCTTCTTCTTTGCCCTGCGCTTTAGGTCATTCCAGCGCTTGTAGCAATCATTGGCTGTGCGCCTCACGATTCCAAGGGCACTTACGATGTCCGCAATGGTCTGCCAGTGTGCCTGGCGTTGTGCAGGTGTGGTCTTGGATCCTGCAACAATGACTATCTCGTTATCATGTCCGGACACATACTCGACAAGTGCATTCAGTTCCACATCCGTGAAGCTGGGCTTCCTCGACGGACCGGACTGTGTAGCCGTGTCGGGGGCATCAGCCTGTGCCGGACGAGCACTCTTCCTCTTCCGCTTGGAAGGTGGTGGTGATCCTGAGTGTCCTGCGCCGCTCTGGACACTAGGGGCAGGAGCCCTGGTGGGCTCTGTATCAGGTGTGTGGGATTGCACACTCAGCATGGGAGTTGGTGCAGGCATTGGCTCAAGTGTAATGGTGTCATGGGGAATGTCAGCAGAATGGACTAGGACGGACACTGTCCTGGCTGGGTGTGTGAGAGCTGGGGTGGATGGAGCTGCAGCTGCCCCTGCAGCATCTCCGCCCTGCCTACTTGGGGCAGCAGATGACCTTGCTGCCCCAGATCCACGTGGCATGATAGCATCAACGTGCACCAGCGCACGTGTCGTAGCCCTGCTGACCTGGAAGTCAGCCATGGAGTCAGCCAGGTCTGGTGCCACAATGGGCTGGTCCAACAAGGGCTGAGCATGGATGGTGTCAGCCACTTCAGCCTCAACGGGAGGGGGGAGGGGGGGAGGGGGGGGATGATGGGTGCCCTTGACTGGTCCTCCACACATGGGGGGACAGGCTCACCCTGCAAGTTACGACCACGTCCCCTACCGGATCCACCACGGCCACCACTTGTGGCTCTTCCACCTTTGCCACCCTTACGGAATCCTCGCCTCCCAGCCATGGCACTGATATTAATGTGCGTATGGGAGTGGCTGTAGACAATTGTCCTGGGCAATTGGGGGTCAAAGGGGTTGGGTACCAGATGGTAATTGTACCCTAGTGCTCTGGCACGGCTGATTGTAACCCCTGGGGAAAGATAGCGGGTCACGCAACGCACAGGAGGCCCAAAAAAGGGAGATGACGTGCACGCAACCCCTCCTAGACCACGTGTGCAGAAAGAAAAACCTGCACTACGCTGTGGCACCCAGTAACACAAGAATGAACGTATGCGTGTCACACACAGCCTAGAATGACCTCTGAAGGGGTAGGCTACACACGGGGCAAGCACAGAAGTTGGATACGTGCGTGACTCACCGTCTGCCAGGTAAAAGAGCGTGAAAAATGAGCGCGTTTGGCTGGCTAAACCCCCGCCAAAAGAAGATGTGTACGCTGTCTGAGAAGACAGGACAACAGTAGAAGGGGACACTGTTTGAGGGAACAGGCCCAGGTAAACCAGTACAAGAGGAAAAATAGATAAAAAGCTGTCAGAGGTAACAGGGAGTACGAACTGGAAACGCCGTGAAGTAAATCGCGTGTGAAACGACAAGAAGTACAGAATTCACCCACTCGCTCTCCACGAAAAGCACGTACAAGGAAATGGTGTTCTACATGTACCTTATATACAGGCCCACACGTACAGCGTCACTTACGCGGCGTGTACGCTCACCAATCACACGCTTTGTCACTCCTGCGTGTAGATCCATTTTCACCAATCACACGCTTTGTCACTTCTGCGTGTAGATCCATTTTCACCAATCACACGCTTTGTCACTTCTGCGTGTAGATCCATTTTCACCAATCACACGCTTTGACACTGGGACGTGTCACGCAACAATTTCCTGCACGTGCAGGTGACTATAGGCGCGCATATGCTGTTGACGGGTTTACGCGCTAAGGGCCTTTCCTCGATTCACACGCTGACGTGTGGGATTTCACTCCCTATCAGGCTGTCCACGCGTTCACACACGAGAGACCACGCTCCTGGCCAGGAGGCCAAATTACTGCCCCCAGAGCCCTGAGCACGCTCCCACCTGCCATCTGCTGCTGCCTGACTGCCTGCTGGCCACGTGCCCCACAGTGCTGGTGGGTGGGGGTGTTGGGAGACATGGGTGGGGGCCTGGTGGAGGCTGCCCCTGGTGGCGGGGGGGTGGGGGTGGTGGGGGGCATGGGTGGGGGCCTGGTGGAGGCTGCCCCTGGTGGCGGGGGGGGTGGGGGTGGTGGGAGACATGGGTGGGGGCCTGGTATAGGCTGCCCCTGGTGGCGGGGGGGTGGGGGTGGTGGGAGACATGGGTGGGGGCCTGGTGGAGGCTGCCCCTGGTGGCGGGGGGGTGGGGGTGGTGGGAGACATGAGTGGGGGCCTGCTGGAGGCTGCCCCTGGTGGCGGGGGGGTGGGAGTGGTGGGAGACATGGGTGGGGGCCTGGTGGAGGCTGCCCCTGCACTGCTGGGGGTTGGGGGTGGTGGGAGGCATGGGTGGGGGCCTGGTGGAGGCTGCCCCTGGTGGCGGGGGGGGTGGGGGTGGTGGGAGACATGGGTGGGGGCCTGGTGGAGGGTGCCCCTGGTGGCGGGGGGGTGGGGGTGGTGGGAGGCATGGGTGGGGGCCTGGTGGAGGCTGCCCCTGGTGGCGGGGGGGTGGGGGTGGTGGGAGGCATGGGTGGGGGCCTGGTGGAGGCTGCCCCTGGTGGCGGGGGGTTGGGGGTGGTGGGAGGCATGGGTGGGGGCCTGGTGGAGGCTGCCCCTGGTGGCGGGGGGGGGGGTGGGGGTGGTGGGAGACATGGGTGGGGGCCTGGTGGAGGGTGCCCCTGGTGGCGGGGGGGTGGGGGTGGTGGGAGGCATGGGTGGGGGCCTGGTGGAGGCTGCCCCTGGTGGCGGGGGGGTGGGGGTGGTGGGAGGCATGGGTGGGGGCCTGGTGGAGGCTGCCCCTGGTGGCGGCGGGGTGAGGGTGGTGGGAGGCATGGGTGGGGGCCTGGTGGAGGCTGCCCCTGGTGGCGGGAGGGTGGGGGTGGTGGGAGACATGAGTGGGGTCCTGGTGGAGGCTGCCCCTGGTGGCGGGGGATGGGGGTGGTGGGGGGCATGGGTGGGGGCCTGGTGGAGGCTGCCCCTGGTGGCGGGGGGGTGGGGGTGGTGGGAGGCATGGGTGGGGGCCTGGTGGAGGCTGCCCCTGCACTGCTGGGGGGTGGGGGTGGTGGGAGACATGAGTGGGGGCCTGGTGGAGGCTGCCCCTGGTGGCGGGGGGGTGGGGGTGGTGGGAGACATGAGTGGGGGCCTGGTGGAGGCTCCCCCTGGTGGCGGGGGGGGTGGGGGTGGTGGGGGGCATGGGTGGGGGCCTGGTGGAGGCTGTCCCTGGTGGCGGGGGGGTGGGAGTGGTGGGAGACATGGGTGGGGGCCTGGTGGAGGCTGCCCCTGGTGGCGGGGGGGTGGGGGTGGTGGGAGACATGAGTGGGGGCCTGGTGGAGGCTGCCCCTGGTGGCGGGGGGGTGGGGGTGGTGGGAGACATGGGTGGGGGCCTGGTGGAGGCTGCCCCTGCACTGCTGGGGGTTGGGGGTGGTGGGAGGCATGGGTGGGGGCCTGGTGGAGGCTGCCCCTGCACTGCTGGGGGTTGGGGGTGGTGGGAGGCATGGGTGGGGGCCTGGTGGAGGCTGCCCCTGCACTGCTGGGGGTTGGGGGTGGTGGGAGGCATGGGTGGGGGCCTGGTGGAGGCTGCCCCTGGTGGCGGGGGGGTGGGGGTGGTGGGAGACATGGGTGGGGGCCTGGTGGAGGCTGCCCCTGCACTGCTGGGGGTTGGGGGTGGTGGGAGGCATGGGTGGGGGCCTGGTGGAGGCTGCCCCTGCACTGCTGGGGGTTGGGGGTGGTGGGAGGCATGGGTGGGGGCCTGGTTGAGGCTGCCCCTGCACTGCTGGGGGTTGGGGGTGGTGGGAGGCATGGGTGGGGGCCTGGTGGAGGCTGCCCCTGGTGGCGGGGGGGTGGGGGTGGTGGGAGACATGGGTGGGGGCCTGGTGGAGGCTGTCCCTGCACTGCTGGGGGTTGGGGGTGGTTGGAGGTATGGGTGGGGGCCTGGTGGAGGCTGCCCCTGCACTGCTGGGGGTTGGGGGTGGTGGGAGGCATGGGTGGGGGCCTGGTGGAGGCTGCCCCTGCACTGCTGGGGGTTGGGGGTGGTGGGAGGCATGGGTGGGGGCCTGGTGGAGGCTGCCCCTGGTGGCGGGGGGGGTGGGGGTGGTGGGAGACATGGGTGGGGGCCTGGTGGAGGCTGCCCCTGCACTGCTGGGGGTTGGGGGTGGTGGGAGGCATGGGTGGGGGCCTGGTGGAGGCTGCCCCTGCACTGCTGGGGGTTGGGGGTGGTGGGAGGCATGGGTGGGGGCCTGGTGGAGGCTGCCCCTGCACTGCTGGGGGTTGGGGGTGGTGGGAGGCATGGGTGGGGGCCTGGTGGAGGCTGCCCCTGGTGGCGGGGGGGTGGGGGTGGTGGGAGACATGGGTGGGGGCCTGGTGGAGGCTGCCCTTGCACTGCTGGGGGTTGGGGGTGGTGGGAGGCATGGGTGGGGGCCTGGTGGAGGCTGCACCTGCACTGCTGGGGGTTGGGGGTGGTGGGAGGCATGGGTGGGGGCCTGGTGGAGGCTGCCCCTGCACTGCTGGGGGTTGGGGGTGGTGGGAGGCATGGGTGGGGGCCTGGTGGAGGCTGCCCCTGGTGGCGGGGGGGGTGGGGGTGGTGGGAGACATGGGTGGGGGCCTGGTGGAGGCTGCCCCTGCACTGCTGGGGGTTGGGGGTGGTAGGAGGCATGGGTGGGGGCCTGGTGGAGGCTGCCCCTGCACTGCTGGGGGTTGGGGGTGGTGGGAGGCATGGGTGGGGGCCTGGTGGAGGCTGCCCCTGCACTGCTGGGGGTTGGGGGTGGTGGGAGGCATGGGTGGGGGCCTGGTGGAGGCTGCCCCTGGTGGCGGGGGGGTGGGGGTGGTGGGAGACATGGGTGGGGGCCTGGTGGAGGCTGCCCCTGCACTGCTGGGGGGTGGGGGTGCAGGGGGACATGAGCAGGTGTGCAGGGTAGTCCCCTGTTTTGTAGGCTGCCTGCAGGGGCCGTGGAGGGTGTACAGGGAACACCTGTGAGGACCCACCCAGCCTAATCGCGTGTGACTTCCCACGCACCCCTGTAATACACGTACCCAGCCAAATCGCGTGTGATGATTCCCACGCACCCCTGTAATACATGTACCCAGCCAAATCGCGTGTGATAATTCCTGCGCACCCCTGTAATACACGTACCCTGGCCAATCGCGTGTTAAACTTCCCGCGTACCCCTGTAATACACGTACCCTGGCTAATCGCATGTAAAACTTCCCGCATACCCCTGTAATACACGTACCCTGGCCAATCGCGTGTTAAACTTCCCGCGTACCCCTGTAATACACGTTCCCTGGCTAATCGCGTGTATAACTTCCCGCCTACCCCTGTAATACACGTACCCTGGCCAATCGCGTGTTACACTTCCCGCGTACCCCTGTAATACACGTACCCTGGCTAATCGCGTGTATAACTTCACGCGTACCCCTGATATGCACGTTACCCGCTTTGCGTTCCTTGTTTGGCAGCCCTGTAAACTGGTCCAGGGTTAGCGCAGCCCTTTGCGATGATTTTGCGATTTTGATGGCTTTTCCTTGCGCGAGGGCGTTCTTGGGGGCGTTACTGGCGCTGCTGCAGGGTCGCTGCGATACTCTGCGCCACGGCTGGTTTGGGAGCCTAAAATCCATGAATACGCTGTGCGCAGAAATCGGTTTTAGCGCACGTGCCTGGCGCAGTCAATCGCACGCGGACACTCTGCGCCAGCCGCTTGCGACACTTTTCTGCGAAATTCTATGAATTACCCTGTTAGTGTTTTCATATCATTTCAGTATAAGTTCATATATCTTCTTCAAGACATCACTTTGTCCTTGTCAGATTTCATTTAACGTCCATCCACGATTTTCACTGATGCATTCTGACATCTTGGCACATGACATCCTTCCATGTAACTTTCTTCCATGCCATATCCTTCCACACTTTCAGTGCGAGGGTACATTCTGTATGGCTGTCTGAGTGCATAGTGTCTGTCATACACTCGATGTGGTATAGGAATATACAGGGGGTCCCACCTATAGCTCTTCTCCGACTGTTCTAATACGACAGTTGCGAGGGGGTGGGGACTGGCAGGATAGTGCCTACCTGCTCCTCTACATATCTGTGTGGGTACAAGAAGGCAAAACCACAACAACAATGTTAATTGAAGCAGGGGAGGAAACACTTTGTGCTCGCTCACACTTTTTTGTATTATTTATAATTGAATTGGCAGAAAAAATGTCTAGCATTGAGAAAGCTGCCTCATGGATTGTCAGGTGGAAACTTGGTATTTTGCAGTGTACTGATGTTGCAGCAAAACCTTCAAATCCCTATGGCTTTAGAAAGGTAAATCAGAGATTCAGAAGATTTGTGATTATTATGAGGCTTAGTGATTAATATATTAAAATCTGTTGTGATGGCTTTTCATACCATGAATTGATTAAAAATGATCATCAGTTTAAAGAGAACACATACACCTAGTATGGACATTTGAATACTTGGGTACTATACTTCTAGTATTGGCTCCTGAACGGTGCAATGGCTGTTAGCGAGTTAATACAAGATGCTGTGTAGATGTTATTGTGTCTTTTGCAAACTTTTTTTGGTGGGAGATCACTTTGCTAAACATTCCAGTTGTATAAAACTGAAGTCCGTTATGCTCAGAATAGTGGGGATCCAAAATAACCCTTCCCAGAAGCAGATGTTATTATTCCCATAAAAGTGCTCCCTCAAATTCACTTCACTTGGAGTAAGGAGTACAATCTGTGAGATACAAAGTGTGTCTCAAGGATGATATTATTTTGACTTTACGTTCAGAAAATTAATGGCAATTGGATATGAGGGAAATGCGCTCTTTGGCAGCATTCCACCAACACACCTGGCACCTCATAAGACAGGCCAACATGATGCGGCAAGATTCATAATGGGAAACAAGAAATTCAACCACATTTCTCCCAGCCGGAGGGAACTAGCTGGCTTCGCTTTCCAGTCAGAATACTCTTAAGGAGGGCCTGAATCAAAATAGGGATTCTCTCAAACTGGACCCCAACTCCAGTGGGAACTGGGAAAAATCACACAATAACAACAAAGAGTTGTTCCTGACCAGAAATTATTTGATACTGTTGAAAGATGAAGACAGTTACTTCAAGTGTAGTGACCCCCAAAGCGGTTACACTACTGTAACCCTACGCCATGAAAACATTGTGCAGGGAACATGGACCACAAATGAAATAGCAGTTGAATTAAAGCAACATATTTTTTATCAGAACACACATGTATAAATCATGTGAACTAACTAATCACAAGTCTTAAATGGAAAGGTACTATCAATTTCTAAATACAAAGAGGTAAACAAACAATACAAAAATACAGCCTAATATGTCGTACAAAAATACTACTAAACTAACAAAGACCAACTACTCTACAAAACTCTACATGAATGTAGCCTAAACCATGTGCAGAAAGGACTCAATGCACATGGGTTAGAGACGTGGCCCCTAAAGTTGCCCTATTATAAATCCCAATAGGGAACCACTTTTCCCACACCTGCCCATGTAGTCACAGAATCGCTATTGAACAGAAGAGTTGCCTTCCTCCTGGAGTCAGGCCGCCACAGGCTCGAGATGAAACTAGCGTTCAAAGAAAGCACACATATCGATTAGTTAATGACGTGGTCGCAGAGGCTGCATTACACTGGAAGCTGCATTTAATATCAGAAGGTCCCTTTTATTTGAATCTGCACTCCATTGCTGGATCACAGTGCGTTTTCTTTCTCCCTCCAAACGTTTGGATTTATTTTGCGCTGTGGCTGGTCCGACTATGGAGTCTCAGCATGGCAGAGCAGTGGGTACTATACATTTGCATGGCATAGATGTCTGGGCCATTGGCAGCGACTAAAGCTCACTCACACGGAACATCCTTACGAGGCATAGTTACTGCATCCCACAAAGGACCTATCAAGGGAGGGTATACTATCCTATTTGCTATTCTTGTAACAGAATAGCAAATAGGACTGCACTCAATCCTAGGCAGACACCTCACATTTGTACCACAACACTGTTTTTCGGGATGTGTGTCATAAGTGGGACTCAGAAAAGCGAGAACATTTAACACAATATGCACTGGCCTTTTATTGCTCTGCCTCTTGTATAATTTGCAGCCCGAGCAGGATTCCTGTTGTGTAAGAGGTGTCTTTGGTGAAGGTTATTTGAAGATCAATATGAACAGATGGGAAGGCAAATGTCACATCCAGCAGAGAAGAGACACAGCATTGACTCCAGATGGGACCATCAGAACTGTGGTTACCGTTAATCCGCAGAGACATTTTCTCTTATTGATGCATCAGACACATGTTTTAGTTTGTCCTTTCACACAGTAGAGACCCACTCAGCTAAATTGTGGAGAGGCGAGGAATACACTCTGACATTCTGATTTACGTGGGCTTAGGCTGTGGATAATGTATTTGTGGATGTAGCAAGCTAGTCTGCCTTCAGGGGACCTGCTGAATAATTCAAGATGAGAAATAAAATGTGTACAGCTACATTTTGTCCTGCTATTTTAATAGAACATTCATCAAATAGACATAAAATGGAAATGTGGCTTGTGAAACATTCTTGCAAATAAACAGGATGTTCTCAAATATGTATATATACACACACATAACATACGCAGACATATATGTGACATAAACCATTTCAGCCAAGTCACACGTGCCACAGAGCCAACTAGTAACCATCACTGGGAGTTCACCTCCGGTTCACAATCACATCAACAAAACATTGAGGGCATGCTAATTAGCCCTTGCCAATTCCTGCAAATTGACCCTGATGGCATCGCAGGTGGTCTGCATGAACCTGTGCAGCTGATGGTACAATTCCTCACCAGCACCTCCAAGTGGAGGACCTCTGCCCAGGTCAATTCCGGCTAGCCCTCAAATATGCAAGGACTTGCATTGCAGGTGTTGCCAGCGTTAGCTCCATTGGAGCAGGAGTAACAGGCAGCACTGATGGCTCACCCGGTGTTAGGTCCTGCACAAGTCCCTCTACTGCTGGGATGGCATGTACAACAGTGGTCTACTGTGGTATAGGAGTAGGTGGGGACTTCCCAGTGGCCAAGTGCTGGCCAAAAGTATGGAAGTATGTCAGGAATGGAAAGGGAATACCTCTCAGAGGCTGGAGATGGTGGCAATGTGTCCTTCTGCAGGTGGTTAGGGTGGATGTCATGAGGAACCAAAGAAGGGATATCAGTGTCTGATGCTGCTCTTCCCCCTCCACAGTCTCCAACTGCACACCCACCTCATGCTCCACCATTCTCCTTCTATGGGTCTGTTGGAGCTCAGCCACAATTCTATAGGGATGGTGGCCATTGCCCTGTAGCAATTGTTTCACTGGGTGTGTGTGAGTGCGTGCGTGTGCGTGTGTATGTAATGAGTGTCATTTCAAATAATAAGGCCTGCTTATGGGACACACTGATTAAAAGCTGAAGAGCAAGAAACCATACAGTAAACATTGCTTGGCTTTCCAGAGAAATAGAATAAACGATGAACTCGCTGAACCAGGCTATCTGACCCATATCCTTCGAATCAGGAACAGAGTCCTATCTTACGCAGAGCCCTTTTTTTAAAGACAGAAGTCCCCTAACCAAATTTAGATTTAACAACCTTTTATGACCATACATATTAACGAAAATGGTGGCGTGAGTCTGGACCCTTTGGGCATTTTGGGTCTGTTTTGTATTAACACGCCCGCCCGAAACTGTGTTCCATGTCATTCTTATGTGCAGTAAACACAGAGTGCTCAGGAAAACTTATATCATTCCACCTCTAAAAACGGTGTGTTATTAGGCTTTCAAGCGCTGCCTTTATTTTCCTTCTATGGCGTCACTCACCACTGATTTCATGGGCAGTGTCAAAGTTCTGTAAATGGTAAGGACAAGAAACGCCTTACAGAAACTCTGATAATAACAAATAGGAATTTCATAGAATGTTAAAAGAATTTTTTATATTTTAAAATTGGTAATTGATTGGATATAATTTGTTGGAGCTTGTATTGCTTTTCTTTTGGCACTGTCTAATTTATTTATAATCAAATAATTATGATACATTTTCTTCTTTTTAATGAAATGCACATGATTCCTTTTTTAAACTGGGTGCTGTTTTAATTCATATTGTTTTTTTAAAAATGTGTGTTACTGTAATATTGTGATTTTTTATGGATTGTTTATCCGACTGAACTTATTTTGAATGACTGACAGTGCCATGACGTATGACAGTATTAAGTCACTTCAAAATGCACTTTGCAGGCAGTGTTTATTAATGGATTCCTTTGGAATCCACATGCTATTTAGCAGATACACAGGAGCGGTGGATTGCATTGAATCCATTGATTGGTGTTTGGGCATTCAGAATTCCATGTGACTTACAATTGAGAACATTAAAAAATGACATTTCTCTCAAAATGAACTCTTTATCAGGCATTATGCCTGTATTAAGCACATAAAGATCAATTGCTCCTATTCCTCGTGTTGTCCTCATTACATTACAGGAATCATCAAATGGTTACACCATCCAAAAATAATGAGACCGGAGGACCCTCGATTAGAACATTTCACCTTAATTTCAGACTAACTGGCAACATTTCATTTTGTCGTGTCCAATAGTATAACAACCCTTAACTTGGGCATGACCACGATGAAAGGCAAAAAGACATCATCAGGTAACTATATCTGAGATAAGTATCTGCAACATTAGCCTTGTGTCTCATTGTTTTTTGATGGTGTACCATTTTGATGATTCCTGCAATGTAATGCAATTGGCTAAGCCAGGACATTTGGTATAGTTCACATTTCAGATACAAAGAAGTAAATATGATATCTTTTCCACTTTTTGCACTAAAAGATATTGCTTTATTTGGTTCTACCATTGAAGAGAATGTGTGCTTTCATTCGTAAGGAATGCCAGACCTTAATATGAACACTCAATGACGCCTATTAATAACAGAGCCTTTACCTGGCTTAAGATGGCGTCCGCGCATCCCGCGTTGGAAACATTACGCAAACGTTAAGCAAGTGTAAGCAGAAAAAGGAAGGACTAGTGATACCCTGTTTTCCTGGAAGTATTAGCGGTTTTCGGTTGCTGTCGCGAGCACCTAATGTAAGTGTACCTTGAGTAAAAAATGTACTATGTTTGGGGTACTCCCTTTGGTTGATTACACGGCACAATTAAACAATTCAGAACATATGGAGTTGGTCCATTGAATTGCGCGCATGGAGCAAGCCAAATGTATAATAATTTATAATACTGAATGTTTGTGCTGGTGATTTTGTATAGAAATACGGGCAATCTTTTTCACAACATGGGTGACCAGTTAACTTCCTTTGCTGATCTAAGATTAATGCATATTTCAAGACAGAGACACAATATTGATCCGCCATGACCAATTATATTAAAAAATGAAACAATCTGACAGGCTTAATATACGTCTAGATGGCATTAGGAGAGTCAAATATCTGAGTTTTCTGAAATATTTCAAGATCATGGGGGACTCTGTAGTGAAAGATTGTGAAAGTTAACTAGTATGACAGGCCTAGTATGTTCTGAAAAATACAGGTGTTGGAGCACATATGTTGAGGACTGACAACATAAAACGAAGAGAAGGTAGTCCCATTGGTTTTGAAATGAATTTGGAAAATCTTAGTCAGGAATTACATAAAGAACAAGGTAACTCATATGCCCTAATGGGTTAGGGCTATAAGAAGTAAATATGCAAACAATGCCTTTATAATGGAAGTCGTTTTTTAAAGGAATAACTGAAGTCCAGAAAGCTTGAATCTATGCATGGACAAATATCAAGAACGTTGCCCAAAGCATGTCAAAGAAATAGGAGGTCAGTGGCAAGCTATATATGTGGTGGTATGTGCAAGTATTCTATCCAGCTGTCAGAGATTAGGTTTTAATGTGGTATGCCCCCCTTTTCTGTTTACAGTTTGTGAACTGAAGAAGAATTTCAAGATTTGTAATTATATCAGCACACAAAGTTTTCTTATGTCTTGATCAAGGCCCCTTGTGGTGAACAAATGTGGTTGTCTATGTTAGGCACAGGTCCAATCAAGTGGCCAGAAACACAATGGGCCTCATCATGAGTTTGGCAGTAGCCCTTAAATGCAGCGGTAGCGCTGTTACCGCCGCATTTAAGGGTCCGCCAAATCATGGCTTTGGCTTATTTTCCCCAGCTCTGTGGTGAGGGGAAATCCGCTGAAAATTTGCCGATTTTTGCCGCGTTTACCGCCGGCAGGAAAAACGCCGGTGGTAAAAGCTCCAAATTTCCCCATTGAGCCCAATGGGGAATGGGGAATTCCCTAATGGGCCCAATGGAGAATGGGTAATACCCGTTCCGCCAAACCCGTGATCCGGCGCTAATAGCACCAGTGGGTTTGGCAATAGGGCTAAAAAACGCCAGCGCTATTTGTGCCGGCGTTACTACCCAACTCGTGATGAGGCCCTATGTGTTGACCTAATGTCTGACACAGTAATTAGATAGGTCAGGCGTCCCCCTTTTTTGTGACTGATTAGATCATTTCCGCTCTACTTAGCCATATCTTTCTGTACACTACAAATATGTGTGTAACTTTCAGACATGTCTCTAGGGAGATGCAGAGATATCACCTTATGTTACAGTGCTTTTTTTTTTTAAAATAAAGAGACTGCTATTCTTAAATAACTGTCTGACAGTACAGTAAAGATACAACGAGTGGTGCAATGTTAAAGTGGTGTTACCCACTATCATTGTGCTTGTTTCCAAGTTTCTTAATTGTGGTTATTGTATCACAATCATTTACTAACCCCACCTTGTTGATGAGGTAATTCTTTTATATTTGAGGTTTGGCGATCTTAACTTTTAGGTCAAGCATTGGTCATATGTACCTTTTTTATTTATAGACACGTTTTTATGAGTGTGTATTGTTTCTTACTATGGAGTTTAGTACATTAAATTACTTTTTGACATATCTTTCATAGTGTGTCTATTGATTCCATTCCAATACAGGTTATAGTTGCAGCCCACAGAGATACGTGAGCAAGGGAGGAGTAGCCTGTTTCCTTTGGTTTTGTGTCTTCCCTCTATGAAACAGGGCCTCGGTGATCAGAACAGTGGGAAGTACCCATAGTATTTTCCATGTGTCAAGTAATGCAATGGCTACAGGACATTACCAGCGGCCCATGAACCAGCTATGGTGGATTTTACAGCACATTTTAAGTGAAACGTTGGGCAAAAAGCCAGAGAGTTTGCAATTGATTTTCATAGGGTAAGTCATTTAATATCCAACAGATGCATCTCACCAACAATGTACAGGTGTATTTCCTAATACATTTTCATGATGCCTTTTCCCACCAGATTTGCCAGTATAAAAATATGTTCACGCTGGCTGTACATGCATGCTGACTGTGCCAATATATGCCACTATTCACATTGCTTTGCACATAATGGCAGTAACGATACCAGAAGAAACCATGTCCAACTTGGGGTTTCCACCATATGTGAGTATACCGATGTACTATTATGCTCGAGTTGGCTTTGCCATTAAAAATGACATTCCACAATATGAAAACATGTCCTAACTAGCTGCACCAAATTAATATACTAGCCACTTAATAGCACATTGTGCATACTGTATTATATGTGAGCAGTAGAACATGTCCTGCCACTGTAAGAAATAGCTAGACTGGGTGCACCAAAATTCCAGTCAAGCCACATAATAACACTTGTCATCCTTTTTTAATTATAGTTGCCTAGTAAAAAATGCCATGTCAAAGAAACAGCTTGACCGGTTGCACCAAAATGCCAGACTAGCCAGGTAATAACACGTATCATGCTTGCTTTATCAAGTATGCACAGTATTAAATCTCATGCCAAAGTAAGAAATGGCTTGATTGACTGTACCAAAACACCAGAGTAGCCACGCCATATCACTTATCATGCCTGCTTTATTACACATTCCCAGTAAAAATTCTTATGCCACAGTATGGAATGTTTAGACTGGCTGCACCAAATGCCAGACTAGCCACTTAATAACACTTAGCATGCTAGCTTTATCAAAGAGGCCCAATACAAAATGACATGCCACAGTAAGAATGGGCTAGACGAGCTGCACCAAAATGCCAGTCTAGCACATAATAGCACACCACATCCTTGCTTTACCAAAAGCATGTTTTACTGGTCATCTATGATAGATGGTGTGACGAATCCCAGGTTAGTATCACTGCTCCCATGGAGGGAGCCCCTTCCAATGAAGCCAGGGAGATGAGACTGCTACCCGATATTCCCAATGGGGGTGGTACTCAGCAGGTGGATCTAATGGGGAGGGAAACCCTCTATGGGACCAGTGACAGCTATCTTGGGAGAACACGGTATGCACCTCCTTCATCTCTGACCCCTCTGTTCTCAAACCCTACTCAGTCCTCTGTGGTCCCCCAAAATACCTATGTATACATGTATGGTAGAAGACCCCATCCATACAGACCACACTGGCATGAGGAAGAGTCATGTCTGCCCAAATGGAGTTCATACAACCACAAAAGATAAAAAGGGAAGAAGGACTGTGTCGTTTTGGCAGATCCTCCCTGGAGGAACCAAGAGCCGACTGGAGGCTTTCCACAGAGAACAGGAAAGGCTGACGGAGCCTCGCCGAATGCAAGCTGTGTTCCCTGTTGTGCAGGCTGAAGAATCAGAGGCCCAAGAGACCAGGATTCCGACCATATCGATTGGATCGAGAAGCACACGCCAAGAGGGACCAGACCTGGGTACGCTGCAAGGACACACAGAGACTGCTGGAAGGTGTGCAGAAGCCAGCAGCAGGAAGAAGCAGTTCAGTGAAGCCACCCAAGCAAGCTGGTAAAACCACAAAAGGTACCACAAAAGGTACCTGGTTTACTGTATCGGGTGGTATTGATAAAGGAGAACTAAGTAGGTGGTTGGGGATTGCTGAAGAACCCTATCTGCCTCATACCAGTACTTGGAAAAAACTCAGAAAGAGACATATGAGAAGCAGTGCAAGGCAGGTTAGTGAACCAGGTCTGGGTATGAGGTGAGATCTACATGGGAGAGGGGTCAAGGAACCAAACAAGGTCAGGGAAGACCTGCAAGAGCAGTGCATCAGGGTCTGGGACCCACACAAAGTCGAGGAAGCCCTACAAGAGCAGCACACCAGGGTCTGTGACAAACACATAGTCCGGAAGCCCCGCAAGAGCAGCACACAAGTTTCTGGGAGCCATACAAAACAGGGGAAGCCCTGCAAGAGCAGCACACCAGGGTCTGGGACCCACATGAATTTGGGGAAGCTCCACAACAACAGCACACAAGGGTTAAGGATCCATATCAATCCGAGGAAGCTACACAACAAGTCAGAGAGATCCTGAGACAATACAGGGGGGTCTGAGACCCACACAAGAGAGAGAGAGAGAGAGAGAGAGGTGCGTAGAGTGAAGATAAGGAGTTGATGACACATTGCCAAAAGAAGGAACATTGGGGGCCATTACGAGTTTGGAGGGAGCCATGATGCTAATAGCACCATGGCTGCCTCCAAACCTGTGTCTGGGTCCATGATGTTGGAATGGGGACTTACCGGGACTTTGCGGACCCGGTAAGTCCCCATTCCGAAAACCATTCCCCATTCCCATTCGAGCCCCCATAGAGCTCAATGGGAATAGGGAAGGAGCTAATAACGGGCCCGCAAATTGCGGGCCTGTTATTAGCTCCTTGGTCCCTTAGCAAGCCCCGTTAAGGGCGGCTGGTAAAACCAGCCGGCCCTAGTGGGACCCGCTAAGGGACGTCAGAATGCGGCGGTAGGGGGTTAACGGCACTGGCATTCTTACCGGTGCGGTTAACCCCTTACTACCGCACTCGGAATGAGGCCCATTTGTCTGGAACACTAAGAAAATGTACAGCTTAGTCTGGCAGGATAGTGAACCAGACTTGATGTTACATTTGTGAACCAGAGAAGGAACAGGGGAAGAGAATCCCCCCTGATACTTGGGAACTGTGTTTTTGTAAAACAAGAAAATCCACAGTCAAGTCTGGCAGGATAGTGAACCAGACCTGATGTTACATTTGTGAATCAGAGAATAAACTGTGGAAGAAACTCCCCCTAATACTTGGGACCTGGTTTTGTTAAGTAAGAACATTCACTGTCAAGCCTGGCTGGCTAGTGAACCAGACTTGATGTTACATTTGTGAAACGGAGAAAGAACAGGGGAAGAGGGTCCCCCTGATACTTTGGGAACTGTATTTTTAAGAAATAAGACAGACTGTGAAAGAAAGGAGGAGGGAAGACAGTTCCCCGTTAATCCTTTTGTGTTTTTCTATCCATTTGGAGGAGTATCCAACATCAAGAACTTTTGAATTAAAGAACACTTCTTGTATTATCTAATCAAGAACTGAACATTTGAGTTGGCATTCAGAGCGAGAGAAGCCTCCTTCTGGATCAACAAGGCACCCAGTCCTTAGTTAATCTAGAGTGTAAGGGACAGAAATAGGTTTGGACATAGGGCAGTGGACTTTTTACTTCATTGGACATGCTAATATGGTCCTTAGTCTTTTGTTGAGGTAGGGCAACCCCTCTTAGAAATATGGCAAGATAGTTTTTCCATTTCTTTACTTTTATATATAAATACATGTATTTGCCAACAAACATACCACCACTGTGTCAGACTGGTACTTCTGCACCCTTAAAATGCCCAGTAAAAAATGTTGTTTCCGAACCAACCCCCGCCTGTCAAAATTGGCTCCTCGGCACAACACAAACACAAGTGCACACACACTCACACAACATTCACTCACTCCTTCACATGCAAAATTACGTGCACCCGTAAACCATGCACTCAATCAGCACACAAGTATACATTCATACATACACAAATATCAACTTAAAATACATTCTTGTGTCTTTAACGCAATTCATGCATGGTTCCTCATATTGCCTACACTCCTTGTCAAACCAAGATTCCTTACACAGGATTATGTGAACAATCTCTCGGTTTATCAACAGAAAGGTACATAATATCAACTATTTTGTTAAGAGAGTCCAGGACTTTATTAGTTTTAATAGAATTAGAACGCAACACTACCACCAAAGTAGGCAACATCTTAGAAAGGATATGTGAGCGTTCTTTGTTCAAATGCAAAGGAAACACTTCAGATTTTCCCTCCAAACTTTACCCTTTTCCTCTTGTCTTTTATCTATGTATTATTTTCTAATAATTTGCCACAAGACAGCAGTCTGTACAAACCTTGGGGTGACTTTAAGTATGCCTTAAGAGATTAGTCGACTACCCAAGTGGCTAAGAGGAAGAAGATGAGTATGTGACAGGGACAAGAGCTTTTCCAAATCATTAAATTCCTTGAAGCATATGTTGCTGATGTGTCTTTGCAAAAAGACCAGCATATTTCCTAAGGATTGACTGGAATATATGAAGCTCTCATTCTTTGAGGACTTCTTTGCCCTAATCTCGATTCAATCTAAACATCGTTTGAGGATAAACAAGGCCAGACGAACCTCAGCTAATTTCCTGAACAAGAAGGCTGAGAGCCAGTATATTGGAGCACAAAGGATGAGGCAGGCCACTCGTCACTAGTAGTCAAGGGATTGCCGAACTTTATGCAAAATTCATCAGAACACTTTATATCCCAAGATCTCTCCCATTAGATGAAGAGTTGGGTGTCTTGCTCTTTGAACATACATTCAGTCGGCTTAATCAATCATGTGTGGAGAAGCTTGGAGGTCCTATCTACCTTGATGAAATCACAAGGGAATTCTCAACAGTAAAGATGCGTAAATCTGCAAGCCCTCGTGAGCTCATGATGGATGCAAAGGCTGTTTTTGGGAGATTTTTGCAATGAAACCTCTTCCCCTAATTAGCCACTTTAATTAGAGGGGTTAGATTATGCATTCTTCATCATAGGGGTAATTACTGTTTCTCCAAAGCCAGAGCATGATGACGTGAACCTTATTTAAAATTATTGACTAATGTCTTTAACCCACAGGGATTGAGGAGGTCTTTCCAGAGCCTATTAACACACATAAAACAGAGTTTGTTAATGGTAGGGTGTATGGCTCCAAAACTTGGCTAATATGCTCGATTGTATCCTTCTCTGAAAATAATATTGGGCCACAGTGGCTTTCAGTGCAGAGAAGGCATCCAATCAAGGGGTTGTTGCTTTCTCAGCTAGGCTGTCAAAAAGTATGGCCTGGTAGAGGAATTTACAAAATGAGTGAATATAATGTACCAGTCCCTGATGTTTGTGTCTTTTTTAATGGTATGCATTCACCTTACTTTCATTGTTAGTGGGGAATTAGACAAAAGATGGGTGCCCCTTCTCTCTCGTTCCTTATTTCCTAGTGTTAGAACATGCCTTAGAGTGTATTAGATGAGCTTATGAAATATTTAATTGGGGATTTAACTATTAAACTATCAGCGTATACAGTTGATATTCTGATGGACGTCGCAGACCCCAAGGGCACCTTGCTTCACTTTTTAAAGCTGATGGTGTAATATTGCCATGTGATGGGATACAAACTGAATATTGTAAGATGGAAGCCATGATGTTGGCCAAATGGTACCCCACTGCAGATTTCAAGAAGTTTGAAGTCACATGGAGTCCACAGAAAGTTAAGAACCATGGTGTCATGATAGCAACAACCCTAAGCAAATCGACTGAAGATAAGTGTAAACTTAACCTAGAGAAATTGCAGAGCATCCTTGCCAAGTGATCTATGCATATCATATCTTGGTGTGGTTGTCTGGAAACGATCAATGCTAAAGTTCTCCCAGTGGTCCTATCCTCTGTGACTATGTTGCCAGTGGCTTAGCCTGTGACCATTTGCAGAAGCTTTGTTGTATTCTTATTAGGTTTTGTGATGGAGCAATAAGACTCACCACACAATTATAATTTAGACTTAAACCCTTGAAGGAACTGAAACATTGGTGAGGGATTGGATTTTCTGAATCCATTTGATTTAATATTGCAGCAGCACTGTACCAAGCTGGTTTATAGTTCTCAACCCCGGCTAGAATCCAACTGCAGTGATGGCTCAAAGTAGAACAGGCATGCTAGTTCATTCAGCCTGCAAGAACTACTACTGCTCTACACTTGGCACAGTTGCCATTCATGCCCTGGACATAAGCAGTCATGCATCTTGCTAAGAATCTCCCATAATAATCTATGTCTTTGGCCACTGGGTAATGATAAGCGGCTCTTGTGGAAAAATTAGAAATTAAAGGTGGGAGACAGAACAGTATATTGTAAGACTTGGTACCAACAATGTAAGTGTTCCATAATGCAACTGTGGCAGGGGAATGCTTACATGCCCTTTGCTGAAGCCCATTCCAGGTTTCTCCTCAAGGATAGTGGTTGTCATCAGCAGGGGAACCTGGTCTCAGTAAATAGAGCAGGCCTGGAGCAGGATAAATGGACCCTCTGGTCCTTGTCTTAGTCTGCCATACCTATTACCATTTCTAGTAACACTGAGTGTCACAAGGCCTCCATTGGGTATAGAAGGATTGGAGGTGCAGAGGAAACCAGTCACATAAAAGTTCTTCAAGATAGGTGAGAAGCAGATTGCAAATGTTTGTTTGACCCATGCAAATGGACAATGATTTGGAACAAGGATCATGATATCTCTGGTTTGGCAGTGATAATGTTATCTGATTTCTTTGTGCTACATAGAACTTCTGTGACTCCAATTCAACTAAACACATGGAATATCTCTACATTAGAGTTGCACTGGTCATTTGGCGGTAAAATGGGTCCTTTTAAGTTGTATTTTATCCTTCCTAGAGCATACATTACATGTTTTCAAAATGGGCTCGATTCTGGTATGAAAAAAGATTCCCTGTTCGGAACATTTTACAGGGTGGGATGTTTCTTACATCGTTTTCCAAAGGATGAAGTGGGGGTAGTCAGTTATTGGATCTTAAGATTGCCTTGAATTCAAGTGCATCCTGTGGCACTAGAAGTACTTGCAGAAACTCTCCCTTGCAAAATGGTGGAGTCCCATGTGCAAAACCCAACCTTGTAGAACATAAAATAGAGACACTCTTTCAGGTGCGTGAGAAGTACACTTGGCTCTGGAACCTTTAGATACAATGGGCCTCATTACGAGTCTGCCGTGCTGGATTCCGGTGATTCCGTGATGACGGTGACTCCACTTCCGTGACTGCAAGATTGCGGAAAGAAGGGCCGATTACGGCACGTGGGTCGCGCGCAACACACCGAGGCGGAAACTGAGTCACCGCCGTTATGTAAACACCCACACACATGGACTTAACACCACAGAAAATGGTGCAAAACCCGTGTCCGCCCCCACCGACACGGAAACACCGGAAGCGGAAATACCATGACTGTGGGAAAAAAAACGGAAACAGAGAGACGGCCATTATATAAAGCACAATCCACTGCCATCCTCAGACACCACAGGTCAGATCACCTCCCCGAGAGTGACAATTCATCTGACACCATCATGGCATTCAGGATCCCAGCACACAGACAGCGAAAGCAGCGCTTCAGTGAGGCTGAGCTCACAGTTCTGGTGGAGCATATTGTTGAGCATGGGGAAATGCTCTTTAGTGCAGACCAGCGGTGCGCTACTTAGCAACGCTGCAAGGAGGTGTGGGCAGAGGCAGCACGCAAGTGCACAGCGGTCGGTGTGACCACACGCTCTGTGAAGGACTGCCATAAGAGGTGGGATGACCTCAGGCTCCGGGTGCGCAACCTCATCACTGCACACCGCCAACACAGCACTGGCACTGGTGGAGGCCCTGCATCCCCTCTCAAGTTGCAATTGTGGGAGGAGCGCTGCAGCAGTGTCATGCACCCCGAAGGCATCCATGGCATAGGAGAGGCAGGGGCAGGAGTGAGCCCACCTGCAGATGCTGGTAAGTGCACAGAGTACAAAGCCATAAGTGTGAATGCGAGTAACCCAATGGACCCACTCACAATGCCCTTGCCCAAACAGGGCAGGAGTGACCCAATTGACCCACTCAAAACGCCCCCCCAAACAGGGCAGGAGTGACCCAATGGACCCACTGACTGGCCAGATGACAAGTACCACATCCCCAAAGCATGACCCCTGGAATTGCACACAGTGCGTGCCTGACTGGAAGCAGACAAACACACACCTGAGTGCATCAATAGTCACAAGTGTGTACATGCAAGTGGTTATGGATTGTTATGTTCGATGCATGTGATGGACACATTTAGTAGCACCACACAGCTAACAGCATGCCCTCTGTATCCCCACTGTCATGACAAGTGACAGCGACGACGGCCAAGAGGCAACGCAGCGGCCACCTGCACGCGCCCAACGCAGCACTCCTGCCCAGGAGGATGATGCTAGCTGCTCCGGCACACAAGCAGCGGCTGTATCAGGCACACCGGCTGCATCAGGCACACCAGCAGACGCCACCATCCCCATGCAGGCACCCACCCTGGCCCCGTATGATGATTCGCAGCCCATCTGCACAGCTGAGGAGGCTGCATCGAGTGATGGAAGTGCCCCGGCCATGCAGGCCAAAGAAGTACAAGAGGCAGAGGGGGATAACATGGATGAGGTGCCGCCCATCCATGGCCTACAGTTCAGCCCCCAAGAACTGCACAGCCCCATGCGCTCCCCAACTCCCTCCATGGCTGAGCTCAGTACACGCTTGCAGCACATTGAGCAACAACAGGCCACCCTGATGCAGCTGGTGGAAAGACAGCTGGAGGAGGCCAGGCTGCAGCGTGAGGAGGCCATGCATCAGCGGGAGGAGGCCAGGCTGCAGCGTGAGAGCAATGCTACGTCAGTGCGTCGGCTCTCCAGGTCGATTGGATGATTTGTGACCACCATTGTCACCCTGGCACGCCATGTCAGTGAAGGGAACAGTGTGGAATCCAGCTGAGTCAATGTTGGTAGCCCAGCAGGCGTTTCAAGGACGCCTGCCCATAGTCACACCAACAGTCACCTCAGCCAGCACCACCCCATCCAGCTCTGCCACTGGCAGCCCATGGAGGCATTCTAGTCAGCTGACTGGATCCACCAGCAAGGATTCGCCAGCGCATAAGCACCCCCGCAAATAGTGGCATGTGGGGATGTCAGTCAACAAGACAGTTGGGGTGACCATGGGTGTAGGGGGGGTGGGTACGTTTGGGTGGTGGGGGAGGTCCATTAGGAGGTTAGTTGTTTGGGGCCTGGTTGGGGGTGGGTACGTTTGGGCGGTGGGTGGGCACGGGTGTACAGCTTCCGTACCCAATGCACTTTCTTTCCTGGTTTATTGATAATACAACACCTTTGAAAACTACCATAATGAGTGGACATCTGTCATTTCATTAGCAGACAAAATCCATTTATTCACCGGCATCGTCATATCCATGCTTTGCTGTCAATGTGCAGTCTCTCAAAAGTAAATGCGAATGAGTGTATCCCGTGCTTGTTGGCCATCTTGCGCACCCCCGGGAGGGTGTGGAGCCACCCCATTGCCATCCCCATCCACATCTCCATCCCCATCCCCATCTTTATCTTCTGCGTCTGGGGGCAGCGGAATGTTCCTGCGCAAGCACAGATTGTGCAGCATGGCACACACAAGCACAATTTTACCCGTCTTCACTGGGTTGAAGAGCAGTGATCCTCTAGATCTGCTCAAGCAGCAGAACTTGGCCTTCAGTAGGCCAAATGTCCTCTCAATCATGCCCTGTTGTACGCCTCCTCCTGCCTGTTCCTTGGCCTCCGTCATCAGCCATGGTGTGAGTGCATATCCAGCCTCACCTACATGGGATGGAAATGTGTGTCATTTTTTGTGGTATCATCTCTTGATCTGATGCAGTGCAATCTTGTGTCATCATTCGTTCATCCATATGGGCCAAGCAGTGGTCAGACAGGTGGGTGATTGCCATCTATGGGTAATTGTTGTAGATGGTGGCATTTGGACATTGCCCAATTACTTGCTGTGCATATGAAGTTGACCTTGTGGACAATAGTGATTGGTAAGTATGGCACTGTGCAATGACGTGCACACATGGAGGAGTCAATCCTTGGGCTGTGATGATTTGGCTGTTGCAGGATGTCTCATGTGCAGCCGTCATGTGCATTGGGGGGCAGTGGTGCTAAGTGTGGGTGGCTGGATTGAGTGGATCAACTTGTATGGCCTTGTGGTACTATTGGTTGTATGTCTCTTTAGGCAGGGTGTGTACTGTGCCAACCCGTCATGTGTAGCTTTGTGATGTGTGGGTTATGCTGACCGTACATTACATGGGCCAGGGGGTGAAGCATGTGCTGTTGTAGCAGCCCACTCACACAGGTCATTGGCCTGGCCACACAGCACAATTCCACATGGCCTGTGCATTGGCAGTAGTACTCATCCAATAGCCATGTGCTTTGTCCAGCGTAGCGTTCCATGTAGCGTGCCAATGTGGAATTCCGCAGGACCATTGAGTCATGTGTTGACCCTGGGAAACGGGCGTAGCAATGTGTTATCACCAGTCCGGCATCACATACCATCTGTACATTCAGTGAGCGGTACTGTTTCCTATTGCGGTACACCATCTCCATTGCACATGGTACTGTCAGCTCTATGTGGGTGCAGTCTAATGCACCTATGCAATTTGGCATGGCTGCAATGGCATGGAAGGCCAACTTGATGGAAATTACCTCTGCAAGTGTACGGGGTAGGGTAATGTGTTCCGACACATGGCACAGCAGGGCATCCAGTACCTGTCCCAATATTTTTGAGAAACAGGGTTGTGAGAGCCCGTGCAGCTCACCAACTGTGTGCTGATAAGTTCCGATGCCTAGAAAATGCAGTACTGACACCACCTTCAGGAGGGGGGGGATTGCGGTCGAAATGGCAATGTGGCTGCTGATGTCGTCCTCAATCATGGCGGTGATGTACATGATTGTTGGACGGTCCAGCCAGTATAATGTGTGGATCTGTCCTGGGGTCAGGTTCCAGGGTGAGGCCCTGATGCGGGGTATTGCAGGCTGCCTGCGGGGTCGTGCCAGCTGCACAATTGGGGTTGGCATGGGTGCAGGGTTTGCTAACTGCCGCCTGCGCCTCCTCCGCCTTCGCCTCATCCTCCTCTGCACCATTACTGCCAACATGTGCACTGCTGCCTGTAGGTTCAATAGTCCCAGTCCCAATGCTATTGCAGCTGCTGCCTGCATAGTTGTGTTTGGAGTTGGCCTGGGTGTGGGTGTGGCCCTTTTGTGGCCTCCCAGTGACCTGCTGGGTCCAGCTGGGCTCATTTGGGGAACCTGTGGCCTGATTCAGCTCACCTGGTACTGTTTAACGTCATGTTTGCGGTGGCGCCGATACCGCCCCCGTGGCCACGGTTTTTCTGCCATTTTTATGGCGGAGTTTCCATGTCCATCGTACTCATGATGCCCATGGTGTTTCGTGTTGCCGGTAACTGGGGAGTTTCGCCACTGACGCATTTCACGGATCCCTTAACTCCGCCGCGGCGGTTTGTGGTGGTGGTTTTTCCGGGATTGTGGGTCGTGATTACACGGGCACGGAAACGGCACCGGTATGGTTTCACTGGTGGCGTTAAGTCTGGGTCATTACCCGGCCGAGGATACTTCAATTCTCGGCCGGGATTCCAGCCGCCTTGTCCTCGGCTGGGGCGTGGCAGCCCCTCAGCCAATGAGGAGGCTCGACTGCTCTGAACGTTGTCTGGGATACTGCAATAACAGATCATTTCTTTTCAAAATGTGGCCATGGTGGACTTCCATACTCTACATTTATGCAGAAGTAACTTTTCAACATAATATAGCTGTTCTAGAACCAAAGAAAGCATCAGGAAACAAGGAAAGAGCAGGAAGCTTGCAAGCCAGAGAAATAACTCATGCATGGTTTATTTGCATATGGTATCATGCCCAAAGCATGTGTTTCTTGCTTGTAGCTTTCGGTTAGAAGGTGCACACTTAGCACAGCAGCGGGTTTTGTCTGATCATGTTCTTGGTAAAACCTTCACATATGTAATCTCGGCATCTCGAAAACATTAACTTGCAAGGAGAACAGTGACCGTTCGTGGTCTAGATGCAGCAGCGCCAATAGCCGTTCGGACAGCACTGTGAGCTGTGGGCGTTCGAATCCCGACAAGATCAACTCAGCCCTTCATCCTTCTGAGGTCGATAAATTGTACACGCTGTGGCATAATAATGTCTTCTGTTAGTTCACTGCTGTGAGACCAATGGGTGTGTAGCGCTACATAAGAAATACATTTTTATTAATGTTTGGAGGACGAAAAGGGAGGGAGAGAGGGGTGGAAAAGTGTTAAAATTCTAACATTTGGCCTTCTCTATTGTTTCTAAAAGGACATTTCATTTTGATTGTAATGCAGGGTATATTAATTTACAATATCTTTCCAATTGCAATTACATCTTACTATTTAATTAATGTAAATAATTGGTGTTCTTTTTTAAAGAAGTAACATCTACCGCTGGTTTCTTCCATGCGATTAACGGGAACTGCTAATTCTCACAGCACACATTTGATTAGCGAACCGCCTGCACTGCACACAGCACGCGACCTGCATTGCCACATTGATAAAGTAGACAGGCCTCAGAAATGGCCTTCGCTATATTACATTTCTTTGTAATACAGCAATGCAGCTAATGGCATGACTCACGGCGCATGTCTATAAATGCCTTGCAGGAAACCTCATAACACATACTCGTCATCCATGGCCTATTAAAATCTGCCCTGTCCACTGCCAGGCTCTTTGCCTCTGCGGGGAGGAGCCCAGTTGGGAAGGAATGGTCATTATTGTGAAACAGAAGATGCGCTGCTTGTAGTCAGAGCACCACAATAAACAGCCCGTAGCAAACACAATGTAAAACGAATAAGGGCATCACATCCTGTGACGAAGACTGGAGGCAAAAAGTGACTGCCACAAAAATAGATTCCAGTTGTTTAAAGTCGTATCTTGTCGGTATTCGTCCTCCGGGCATGAACGCTCCAGCTGATGTGCGCCGCCCCCCTGTTCTCCGTTTCTGCAGAAGCAGAGCGGAATTATTAAAGGGACATGAATACACGACATACTGCTCTTAAGGTCATTGCAGAAGACTTTGAATATAACACTCTGGAAATGGAGGCGTAAAAGCAAGCTGTATTGCTCTTACACCTGCATTTTCCGCACCAGTCTTTTTTCAAGCTGACACAAGGTGGAGGAGGGGCATGTAGCTGAGGTAACATCGCTGCCCTGCTTTCCTCCTCCATCTTGTGTGAGCACCTTGTTTCCACCTCTATGAGAATTTCATACCCACGTAATACAAATGGATTGCTGTGAAATCCACCACGAATTAGCACTGCTATCCATTAGTAAATTACTAATCCATTAGGAACATCCATCTCCAAGGAGTAATTTGCCAGCAGTGTTCCATTCTATGTTGCAGAAACACAGCATAAAAATGAATGGCAATGCATACAAAATTGTAATTGCATGCATGGGATGTGACAGTTTGACTTCTGCTCTGTAGGAGTACAAAGATGAGTAGAGGGTACCCTGACTACTCAGCCCCACAATTACACAAACCAAGAGTGAACCGATTCATACAGGTAAAACTAGCACAGTTAAGAGACATGCTTCCTCCTCCTTTAATGGTAATGTGGTCCTTGGGGAGGCTGTACTCTCAAGAGATCTGTGCATCAGATTCAATGGTGACCCAAAAAGCTAAGTATTACAGTCCAAAATAAAGGAATGTCCAGTTAAGGTGCTATGAAGTAAAAACTATATACTTGAATTAACATACCATTTGCAATAATTACTAAATAGAAAGCACTACACAAACCCATACCTGTAGAAAGAACACAGAATATGTAGCATAGCAAGATGCAGCACTCTGGGTAATGTGGCAAGGGGATATAAGGCAATAGAAACAACAATATTTAAAAAAGGATATGTTCTTGAGATGCAAAAAGGGATTACTGTGCCCTAGCCATTCTTTAGGTGCCACAGTGGAAAGCAGGGCAGTTATCAGTGTATAATATCTTAGCAGTGTCTTGCTGGTTTGACACAGTGAACCAGGCTGTTTGGTGCTGTGCAGCGATTTGATTCAGTTCAAAATGCAGCAGTCGTGCCAGTCCAGCTGTAAGCAGATGTCAAGGCAGGGTCGAACTAAAGGATGCTGCAGTATGAAGCCTTTTTCAAGCGATGTGGATCATGGACGTCACTTGGTTTTGGTTTGATGGACGAAGTTTGATGGTGGTTGAGCTGTTAGTGAGATGTGCAGCCGAGACAGTTTCATGCAGGGGCTTGAAAGATGTGGTTAGCAGATGACTACAGGATTGGTTTGATCATAGACTGGAATTTGCGATGAAGAGATGGGTGGGTCAAACAGCGGTGGATTGATGCAATTGAAGTATTACTTCTTTGTTCGAGCCGAGCGAACAACGTGCTGCAGCTGACTGGTGCTAATGGGTGGACCTGCTGTTCTAATATTGTTGAGTGTCAAAAGCAGCTTTGGAGGGTTCAGTTGGCTTGAACTGGGTTGAATTTGCTTGAATCAAGGCTCACAGCGGTTCAAATGTGAAAGTGCCGCAATCATGACTGTCTTGGCTCTCAGAAGTTGTGAGTCCCATGCCAGGTTTTTAGGGGTAAGAGTAGTCCTTTTCCTAGGTTCCCACGATCAGGGTAGGCTGACACCCACCTTCAGGGGTCCATCAGCACACTATGGTCCTGGACAGCATTGTGGCTGGTAGAGGTGCAGGTCCTGCCCCAGCAGCAGTCAACCATAATGTGCATATGGGATTTTTAAGGGAAAGAGCTTGCCTCTGCCTTGCACTGCCTGTCTTCAACTAACAACTGTGTGACTTTGGAAAAGATAGTACTCGCAACAGGGTTCAATGTCCAGCAGAAACATAATGAAGGTTTGAAGTCCAGAGATGATTCAAGTAGGCAACTCCTTCTTTTAAAAACAGAGGTCTACAGGTCATTGGTAAAAGTAAGCCTGTTTTAAAGGTCCAATCCCTGTTCCTGGAACAAGTGGAGTTTGCCTTCTGACATCACACACAAGTGGCTTGTGCTACAGGAAGTGGAGGGGACAGAACGGAAAGATAGATGCAGAGAGAAACAACATGGTGGAACCTTCCTCCAGCTGTAAGGAGATTAGTTTCTCTACACTAACCCTGCCCCTCACCTTCTTAATAGAATCAAAAGCCCTTTTAGTATGAAGCATGCATCAGCCTGGTGTGAGGCTCCTTCTTTTGTGAATGGGTGTGCCTTTTTATTCCTGTTCCAAATACAGCTTCCAATGGAGTGGCTGTCTATCTGGGGAGCATGTTAGGTACCCTTTCAAGGGAACAAAAAGAAGCAACCCTGAGGGCTCCAGTCTTGCTGGCAGCAACACAAACATCTTTGCAGAAGAGATATACATGGCCCATCCAAAGCTGAACATGCTCGCATTTCGTTCAGTTGTATTTGTGAGCTCTGCTTACCGTACATGCATGGTAAGCAGTATTCACTATTGAAATGAAACCCTCCCCAACATGACAGCATGTTCGGGAGGGTTTAATTGCAATTGTGAGTGCAGCTAGCTATGCGAGCATGGAAAGTAGTGCTCCTGACCAGAAGTTAATGCTATCTGGCATGCCAAAATGCCAGCCAGCATTTACTCACTTACCGCAAAGTGCAAATGTGAAGGGCAAAAGGTGGCGTACATGCTTGTATGCCGCCATTTGCCCTTTACATTTGTTGTCGAGAGGGCAAATGAAGAAAATCTTATAGTGGAGACGAAGCTGCACCTCAGTGCAAAAGGAGCAGTTCCCTGCCTTCAAATTATGCATGGGAGCAAAATGAGCTCCTAAGTGCAAGGTTGTGATTTTGCTTTACATTAAACAAAAAGTTAGCATCCAAAGATTGTGGACTATCACGTTCGGTGCAGGCCTCAAGGTTGCCTTTATTGTTGTGTGAGAGGCATAGTCAGTGGGATTCTTTGAAGTTTGGTGCAGTTTTGTCCAGGGGCGGCAAAGTTATAGGGGAGCACCAACATTTGTTAAATCATCTTAGATGCAATGGAAACAAATGTTTGCTTGTGCCTGCATCACTAGGAGCAGCGGTTTGGTCCCGAAAGTGTGGTTTTGTGAATTTGATGTAAGTCTGTCCAGTCATTTTTTACAAACAGGGCCAAAATTAGGTCAAACAAAATTAGTGATGTCTGGGACTGGTCCGCTGAATTATTTACTGATTCGGAGTCCGTGGACACCTCTGGATCAATCAGTGGGTGGGTTGTTGTCCATGGTCGTCCAAAACGCACACGCTGATTGGATGTTCAAAAACTTAAGGTGCGTCATATTTTTTTAAACGGTCGCCATATTGGATTCCCTATAGCCGCTGTCGTCCACGGACAGTGCAGTGAGGAAAAAGTCCAGAAATTACATTTGGGGTTATTTTGTGGCTGAAAGAGGACACTGGAAATGGTGTGGGAATGGAATAAAAATGCTATGGAGCTGTTTATATAGGTGAAAAAAGGTGTGGAGATGCCACTGAGTTTTGTGCTGTCTGGGAACAGCATGGTGAGAGAAACAGTCTGAAAAACACATTTGGGGTTATTTAGTGACTGAATGAGGACCTGGAAAAGGTAGGGGAGTGAAATAAAGTTGATATGGAGCTGTTCTTTTTGGTGAAAAAAGGTGTGCTAGTGCTGCCATGCCCTCAGTCAATTTTAGTGTCCAGGGTCATCATTTGGATTGAAAGGGGGGGATCTGGGCGAGTCTTGTTATTTGAAGGTGTGTTTTACATACTTGTTATTTGCTTTAATTCTATTGTGATGGTTGTGTACAGTGGCCAGATGCTTGGGGCACGGCTACTGACCACACACACTATAGTAATATGTGTATATTAATGATAGGTAATGTAGTGGGAGTATACAGTATTTGTAATATAGTGGAATAATATAAGTGATGTGTATATGGTATTTATGATTTTAGTACAATTAAGGATAGTGTTCATGGAATATGTATTTGTTTATTTGTGAGGATTATACACAGGATAATACTTCATATGGTTACTTAGTTCCATATGGTAATAAAGCTGGAATCTCGGGTTGTTTTTCTGTGAGAAAAAAAAAGAAAACACCATAATTTGTTAAACAAGATAGTTTAAAACCTTTAATTGTATCCAATTGTACTAATATAGATTTACTTTTTTGACCCTCATAAATAGTACATTCTATGTACTATGTTTGGTATTACATTAGTGTGTGCTACACTGTGGTTGTATTGACATGAAATAATCATTGGGTCATTGGGAACAAAATCCATAGTGAATTGAAAAAGAAAACAACTCTAATTATATACAGTTTTTCGCATTTACATTATTTTAAGGAATGTACATGTTACAGAATAGTTGTGTGTGGTAGCATGTATATATTATGTGAGTGTAAGTGTGATAGTATGAATTTGGGTTGAAGAACCGGTATCACCCGGGTGCTGGTTCATTGAAGTAATGACTCTTTGTATACAGATTTTACACAGAATTGGAGCAGTCTTGTCACTTTATATTTGTTGGTGATTTATAAATGCATTCAGCCGACACGTGTTTCGACCCAACATGGGCCTTTTTCAAGGCTGTCAGTCAGTGGGCCACTGCATCAAGATGGGTGGTCACAGCAAGTGTGATAGTAAGTTTGTTTGAAGTGTGCTGTAATTAAGGGAATGTTTAAAGTAGTTATTTACCCGTTGGCACGTTCTAATTATAGTTGACTTTACAAGAAGCGTTGCAGTAACAATAACTGTGATGTCATATTTGAAGTGTATTACAATGACAGGTGTTTTTAATGTGGTTAGATACCTGTTAGCATATTCTAACTGTCTTGGATTTTGAAAGTACTATTATAATATTTTAGATTTAGTTAGATACCCGTTGGTGTATTCTAACAGTTTATTGTACTATACTTTAGTGAGTACATTTGGGTTGAGGAATATTAAGTAGGCATTTGTTAGTTTTGGTTGTAATGTTGGTGTATTGTAATTATATTGGACGTTACAAGAAGTTCTGTAGTACACAAACTGTAACGGCATATTTAAAGTGTATTTTACAATGAATGGTGTTTTTAATGTAGTTAGATACCTCTTGGAGTATAACTGTCTTGGGTTTTTAAAGTACTATTGTAGTATTGTGGATGTAGTTAGATACCTGTTGGTGAATCGTAATGGTTTATTGTACTATATTTTAGTGACTAAATTTGGGCTGAAGGAATATTAAGTAGGCATTTGTTAGATTTGCTGGTAACCTATGATTTGGAGTACTGGAAGTGTTGTTACATTCAAACTAACCACTTCTTCTTTTTACAAATGCAATATAGTGACCCTAAGTGGTTGTGGCATCAGTGTGGTAGATTATGCCCACTGTTGTGAAGGTTGCCAATAGATACTTGGTCATGTGTGAAGCTTGTAAGCTTACAGCAATTTTTGGTACCTTCTGCATTGTACGTTAGAAGCATTAGTATCACATATTGGCCATGTGAATTAATTTGTATGCTGAAACAATCGTCTGAATTACAAAAAGGGCATAATATACGCATTGTGCACAAGCTGGTCAAATGGAATGGATTAAAAATTTGGTATGGATACATACACAAATTGTTCATTAGGGATGTGCTCTTGTAAAACATGGTTGCAGAGAGTGCATGTATGTTCCCATGTGTATGAAATCTGCAAGATGTCATTTATAGGGATGTTTTTGGTTTTGGTTTCTAGCACTTATTGGAGGTACATTAGGAATTCTTGTGGATATTCCTGTGTGTTTATGGTGAATTTTACAATTTCTGTATAGTAGTCTAATTCTTGCCTTATACCTAAGACACTGTGGCCCTCATTACAACACTGGCGCTAAACCATGGTGCTATTAGCACCATGTTTGGTGCCGGTATTGTAACTAGTCCGCCATGGGGAAGTACCACTCCATTCCAAGGAGGGCAGGGCGGTACTTCCCCATTTCACCATGGCCCTTCCCTATTCCCATTTTTGTCCCATAGGGTATAATGGGAATGGGGAAGGCGGTAAGTACGGTACCGCAAATTGCGGTACCGTACTTACCTCGAGAGTCCCTTTGCGGGTCCCTACTTTAACGGCTTGTCTAGACCAGCCGTTAAGGTCGGGTACCGCAAAGGGACCTCGTAATTAGGCGCTAAGGGGTTAACGGCACCGTAGCCTTTTACGGCGCCGTTAACCCCTTAGCGCCAGGGTCGTAATGACCCCCTGTAAGTACTGTCAGGATTATTTGTGGCATTTCTATGGACGATGAGAATTTGCAAACACAACTGGTCCAAGAATTTTAAGTAAATGTTGTGAACAATTAGTTGCAATTGGAAGAGAAGATTGATTGCTACATTTGCATTGGAATTTACTGCAGTTGTGTTGCTGAATTTAAATGGAGCAGAGAGTTGTGCCTATATATCCTTTAATGGGCCTGCAGTTATTTTCTGAGAAGAGACATTTGTCTCTTTGTTTTCTGATGGAGATACAGTTGGTTTTGGACGAGAGAGCTTTGTGGTTGTATTATGTGATGGAGCAGCATTTCTCTTTGCTTCTTTAGCAGTATTGCTGGTAGACCTGCTATAGCTTCTGTTTGTATTAGTTTTCTTTTTAAATGTTTTCTTTTTTGAGGTGCAGGGTACATATCTAGATGGGGTGTACAGTGCACATAGCCTGTTGTATTCTAGGATGCAATGAATGCCGCTGTTGACTTTGTTTGCATGAGAATTAACTAGGAATAGACCATTAAGTGTACACAGATGTAAAAGTGCCGAGTAAGTCACACCTCTTTTGAAGACTGTGCTGCCAGTGTCAATCGATGTGTGATCTATGGTTAGACCTTGCGATTTATGAATAGTGACAACATATGCAAGATATAGAGAGAATAGTTCTCATCATAAGTACATGTTTTTGAAAAGAAGAAAATGTGCTATTATGCAGCCTATTTGTTTTAACAACTGCAAGTTTGTCAAAGTGGATGTTGACAAACTGGTTGTTGTTGTCATGTGGATATGTTTGGAAGCCAACAACTCTAGCAATTGCTCATTGACAAAACCTTGTTCTACGTAAAGGTTACGTTTGAGAATTACTATGCAGTTTAGACACATAGGGCCTCATTACACGATAGGAGGTAACCATGGCGCAGTTAGCGCCATGGCTATCCCCTACAGCCTTCTGGGTCCGGCTAGGCGGTATGGGGACTTACCGGGTCATTCAGACCCTTGAGGACCCGGTAAGTCCCCACGCCAATTGCCATTCTCCATTCCCATTTGAGCCCCCATAGGGCTCAATAGGAATGGGGAAAGAGCTAATAACGGTTATTTGCTCTGAAGTCCCTCAGCGGGTCCCATCCTTAGCATGTGGTCTGACCACACGTTAAGGAAAGGACCCGCTGTGGGACCTCATAGTAGGGCGGTAGGGGATTATGGTACCGGTGCCCTTACCGGTGCTGGTAATCCCCTACTGCCTACCGTGTAATGACGCCCATAGTTTTCTAATCCATCAGTGTTGGAGATGCATTTTTCTAAGCTATGTAGTAGTGCTTTTGCTTGTTGACACATAGGGAGTGTCATACCATGAACGTCTAGTTTGTCTGTAGAGCGTATACGTAGTATGGGTTGCATTACTTTTTTTAACATTGTATCATTGAATTGACTACATCTTCTAAGGATTGGCATTAAAGACATGCATTTTATATTTTGTAGAGTTTATTATTCCATGACATCAGGAGCAGATGTGTTTCACCAATATAGCTCATAGATTAGTCTAGTATTTAAGATGAATTTTGCATCTTTAGTAAGCAGACCCGTTCTAAAGCTTTTTAATATGTTAGCATAGGTGAGATCTGCAGATTGATGCATGTTTTGAGTTAATATTCTGTAGCAAAAATGTTGCGAGAGATTTATATTTCCAATGCTGCCGAGTGTGTTACGGCATTGTTTGTGTCTTAATGTTTTGAAAATAGGTTGACCTTTTACTGGTGTTACATGTAGGAGGTTTCCAAAAACATGAATGTGTTTTCTTGCAAAAAGTTGTTTTCTTGTCGGTTGTTAGGACTTCTTGCATTCTGAAATGAATTAAAGCCAACATGAGGTTGGAAACCATGCTTACTTCATCTATCAGAAGCACTTTCATTCATTTCAGAATTCTGCATGCTTCAGTAGCAGCTTTGACTAATAATTTGTAGTATTCTAATTTGTTTTAGTGCTCTAGTGGCAGGAGCAGTAGTCAGTGTAAAGTTACACCTCGTATGTTGTAGGCAGCTAAACCTTTGGGGGATCTTACAACAGCTGAAAGGTTGTTTGTTAAGTCTTATAGAAATGTGCTGTTTATTTTAATTAAAAATGCTTTGTCAGAAACAGCTTCAAAACGTACAAACAGCGGCAGTGCTTTGTCATGTTTATAGCTACAAGTTATTGTGTGCTAAATCAAAAAATTGCAATTACATTTTGAATTGTAGAATTGTACAAAAAGGTATATTTTGGTTTAGAAAATATAAGTAATGTTGTTTTATGAATAAGTTTTTGTTGGTTGAACGGTACAACATTTTCTACTGTTCCCTGTGCTTCTGGGTTTTGTTGGTGCTACCTGATGTCTACAGACTTTCGCTCCATCTACAGACTTTAGAGTATCTACATTTTGGCTGATTGTGATTATTAGGTGTATTCATTAAAAATAGGTATAAGAAAATTGTAGCAAATTCATTGCTCTGGTAAAAGCTTATGGAATTCATGGAATAAACTTTGTTAAAAGGACATTATGGTTAACTTGCACTAAGAAAAACCTATGAAATTCAGTTAAAAAATGTTGTTTATAACGCCAGGGTTACAAGTAAAACCGAAAAACCCCATAAATTTGCCAGATATGGTAAGCTAAGGAACCATAACTCACACAACCACCGTGCACTGCTAAAACTAACATACAGGAAATCAAAGTCGATATCACAAATGTCATTAATGGCATCACTGAAGACAATACATATCAAATTAATTCTGATGAAAAGTTCCCACAAGGGGTTGTGTTTACAATATTTGTAGCAACATTACAGGGGCGATCAGGAGTGGCAAGGAGGTAAGGTGGGGGAAGGTAAGAATGGGGTGCCAACCACAGATACAGAGGTGCAGGTGGACAGGAGAAGATGTTGGGCCGGCCTTAAATCTGTGGTAGGGGGCAATGCTTCTTGTGCTCCTTAACCGCTGCCTCAAAAGCACCTCAAAACTGCTCCCCCCTGCAGAGTGGTCTGTCATAATACATATAGGCCCTCATTACGACCCTGGCGGAAATCGAAAAACGATGGCGGAAATGCAATACCGCCATCGAATACCGCTCGGTGCGATTATGACCCGTCACCGTAAAGTACGATGCCATTAGCGACACCGTAGTGAACGCCAACGCTAACTGCACCAAGTACGCGCACGCGCGCACTGCGAAACCGTAATTACCACCATGGCGCAACGGTACGGGAATTCTGACCCTAGCGGACATGTACCTAACGCCATCAAGCATGGCGGAAAGTACCATTCCGCCATGGTGAGAAGTACGGCATCGCAAACCAACCGTAAAAGGCCCTACTGAGTGCCTGTACACCACTCCCTGGCCACATTGCACAACTCCTCATAGGTGCAATGAAGTCACACAATGCGACCAGTGAAATGTACAAGTCACCCATGCATGCCAACGAACAAATGAATGTAGGGGCTCCAAGTGCCTTGTGAGTGGCCATCCATATTAGCCATGGCACCATTGCCGTACTGATGCAGCACAGGCATGTGAAGCTTCAAGTACAGCAACATGAACTGAAAACTGAGACAAACAAAAACAGGCCCCCCATTGCTTGACACCAGTGTAAGGCAACATACAAAGCAGTATCCTGAGTGAGACTGCACCAGCCCTGTACTCCTGCCAGTAAACAAACCAACCATCAGCATAAGCATATACCACACAAGTTGGCAGAGTGACTGAGCAGCCAGGCACATCTCAAGAGGGGCCAATGGGAGCAGCAGGGCACAGATGGCACGAATACAGAAGCTATTCCAATGGACATGACCTCAGTCTCCCTCCAAGAAACGCACGCAAACACAGGCACCTGTGACCAGCCATATTCTGAAAATCACATCATTCCACCAATCCACCTGGCTGACCGGCATCTGTTACACAAAAGCTAATCCCCCTCCCATGAGCATGACATCATCAAAACAGACATAATTGCAGCCCCTATCCCTGACCTTACTGGCCTTCGTAGGCAAACGCGCCCAGTACAGTACCACGCAACTATACTCAGAAGGCCGAACCCAAAGCAGATCTCCTCACAATACATCGCTCCACAAATAGGAATATGCTACATTACTTGCAAAGAATAACGCTACACGGTCAATATCATAATCAAAATTTAATGCACAACAAAATCACCCGGGCCATACAGCTATTAGGTCATGAACTCCAAATCATATCTCATAATTGTGGGCTGCATCCGCAATAAATGACCAGCTTCTTCTTGTGTGACGCCCTGTTCCTCCATGGTACACAGGGGCTACATTCACGTTCAAAAAGGCAACATGGAAGCGCCTAGAACCGCAGGGCCGTCCCATTAGGTAGGCACTAGTCCAGCTGAAAGCTCGAAATGTTGCTCCTAGCCACTAGTACTGCGTAAGGGCATGTGGGCCATTGGCGATCGTCCCATAAGATCGTAATGGTGCTCCACTGATTAACACGAAGCAGCAGGTGTCGGTAGTAAAAGCCATCTGCAGGAGTGGCATACAGATGGCAGCGGCAAAAGGGGAGGAGATACCTGTCACCCAAATGAAACGAAAAAGAATAGTATGGGCATCTGAACTCCATTTGAATTACTCACTTCAAAGATCACACTAAATCCACAGCCATATGCATGCTAGCCCACTCAAAAGGATTATTCGCACCCAAAAATCACTTGCGAATCATAACTATATAAATCGAGGTGAAAACACTATTACAAACGAGTGCTTGTGTGCATGCGTCTGTTAAAACAGAATCCATTAGATGGGATTAGTAACGTGCATAGACACAAGTGTTTGAAGGCGCGTCGAGACAGGGAGGGTTCAACAAGGGCAGATAGACGATGGTCCCACTATGGCAGCCCTGCATCACATAGCGCAGAGGAAGTTGATAGATTCCAAAAAGCCATGTACATGGCAGACTCTCTATTAAATCATCTGTCCATGCATCCATACATCATTCCCTCATCCCGGTATAAAAACGCCGGATTATTTACTCACATAACATTTGAAATTTCCATTGAGTCTGTGCTTAATGCAGTCTGCAAAATCCACTGTGCTCCAGGCCGGAATTCTAGTGTTGTGAAGTAACATGTATTTGGGAACGTCCTGCCTAATCCTCCACTACGCTATTGCGCATCCCATACTATTCATATCAATCATTGCATTCTCGGCATGGCCCCTGTCCCAAGGACATTAAACAATAGAACTTTCTATCTGCAGTCAGACCTGTGGGCGTCTCCTCGCCGCTAGCTGGAAACCGAAAGCGCTGTCCTTCGAATTCCTCATTTGCAACATCACGTCGAAAAGGCATCTGTGACCGCTTGAAATCACAAATCCATCCATTTAGTGCGGCAGTGTGTGAAAATGGCAACTGGCTTCACTCAAAAATGGGACGCCCCGCCCGTCGGTGAACCGCGGTACAGCGCTGCATGAGGGTCCACCGTTAATCGAGTACTACATTCCACTGACCCTTCACAAGTTTGTTCCCGACTGCAAAGATAGTATGTGAAACAATGGGACCATAGCAGAATTAACATATGAAGCAATATCTCACTGCCATCGGGATGAAATACATGATTGTAATAGCAAGATGCCATGCGTCGATTTGCAGCGTTGTGTGCGGGACGTGCTCACCCAAAGGGGATTGCAGCTTGCACAGGTGGAATGAATCACCACAGGTGGAGGCTATACAGCTTGAAAACACATAAATTGCACACCCAACCCCCTCCCACAACCACACCCACTCCAAAATGCTACCGGCAGGACTAGCGATGTTGGCCCTGGGGGACCTGATAGCACTGCAAGTACTCCAACTTCAAGAAGAAGACGAACACCAACTACTATAACAACCGGCCGCACAGAGGAGACGCAGGAGGAGGAGGAGGGCAAGGCAGGGCCAGCAAGGCCCACCAGCACAGTCACTACCACCACGCAGGCAGCCCGCAATCCCACGCCTCCGAGCACATCCGTTCAACCTCACTGATGAGCAGATCCACACCCTCTACCGTTTGGACCGGGACACCATAACGGCCATTGTGGACATGACACATGCTGACCTTGTCAGCATGATAGATAGCCCAACCGCCATCCCACCCCTACTGAAGGTGGTGTCTGTACTCCACTTCCTGGCCACAGGCACCTACCAGCACACAGTGGGACAGTTGCATGACATTTCACAGCCACTGTTGTCACGGACACTATTGCAAGTGCTCGATGCCCTCCTGAAGCACGCAGACGACTACATCTCTCTACCACGCTCGGAGCAGGAAATTACGAACACAAAAGTGGGATTCCATGCACTTGCCGGCATACCGGGTTGCATTGGTGCCATCGACTGCACCCATGTGGAATTGGTTGTCCCACATGCCATGGAGGCCCAGTACCGCAACCGAAAACAATATCATTCTCTTAATGTACAAATGGTGTGTGACTCAAACAGGATCATTACACATTGTTGTGCCCGATTTCCTGGATCAACCCATGATTCCATGGTCTTACGGAACTCTACAATACCACGCTACATGGAGCGACATGCAGGGAACAGATCCTGGCTACTCGGTGAGTCTCATTTCATGCATGATAATGTGGGTTATGTGATGCGGCAATGACATGGCAGGAAGGGGGGGGTGCTTACATAGCAATGTCATTCCTCAAACATCCTTTATTGTCCACATACAGGTGATGCCGGGTATCCACTGAAGAGATGGCTCCTTACACCACTCCGGAACCCACAGAACCAGCATGAGGAGGACTACAACCATGCCCACTCACGTACCCGTGTAGTCATAGAACAGGCATTCGGCCTACTGAAGGGTCGTTTCCGCTGCCTCAGCAGGTCTGGCGGGCCACTCCTGTACCGCCATGAGAAGGTTGCAAAGATGGTCATGGCATGTGTCATGCTACACAACATGTGCGTACGTAGAAATGTGCCCATGCCCCCTGACGCAGAACTGCAAGCACCTGAATATGGTCATGATGTGGGTGGGGATGTGGCAGCACCTCAAGGAGTCCGCGAGGCACAGGAGGGCCGTGAAATTCGTCAGATTATCATAGATTCATGCTTCTAGCACTCACGCCTGGTGTGCTGATACATGGACACGGGACTTGTGGCACTGTGTGTGTCTGGAACATGCACAATATGGACTGTACGCCTATAATGGCCTCGTACACAAAGATCAATGTCCACACATCTCATTGGATGATTGTGAAATGTTTATAGCATATGTGAAATTGTGTTACACACCCCATCGACCCGCCACCCAAGTAAGCCCAACACACCCCCTCCACCCTCCTACCTCCCCCCGAACACCAGTGTCCAAGGATGCTCATTGTCAGTGGGCAGACGCTATTGCAAGCCCCCTCTCCGGGTATCAGGGGCACCCCTGCCTGTGGAGCGCAGGTTCCTCCCAGATCTACGTTGGGGGCTGCCCTGGACGGAACTTGCAACGGATGATGTCTCTGCCTGCTCACGTCCATGCATGTCCCTAAGGGTTTGTGAGAGCTCAGTGAGCACACGGCGCACAGCGGCGAGTTCAGCACATACGTCTTTGGACGTCGCATGCAGTTCCCCCCTCAGGCTCTCGGTGCTTCTCTCCATTTGTACTCTCAGGCTCTCGGTGCTTCTCTCCATTTGTACTCTCAGGCTCTCGGTGCTTCTCTCCATTTCTGCCCTTAGTGTCTCTGTACATGTTTCTATGGCTGCCTTGGTACCCCCACATTCATCAGCATGGTCCTTGAGGAGCGTGGCCAGTTGCTGCTGTTGCACGATCACCTGGTCGAGGGACTGTTGCCTCTGCTGGGCCATGGCCATTTGCGGTGGTGTCACAGAGGGGCTGATCACCTCATGTTGCCTTGACACAGGGCTTGTGGGGGATGGCCAGTCGTCGTCTTGTGAGTGCCCCTGCGTGGTATCCTCATGGTGTACGGGATGAAACAAACAGGGGGATTGAGACAGGTCATGGATGGATCGTACATCGACATCACCGTTTTCTGTGTCGGAGCATGCTGCCATTAATGCAGTGTCACCTATGGTGCTGCTGCCACCAGAAACAGTGCCTTCTGTGGCATCCATTGGGGGGGCCTGTGGTGGTGGTGGTGTTGTGGCCATGCTGGCTGCTGGGGTGCCTGTTGAAGTCCCCTCCTGTGTGCTGCCACTTGATTTGTGCTGCTGCCGTGTCTTGATCCGTGCAGCTGAGGTGGAGGGTCTTTGGCCGTTGGTCTTGGCCCTCTTTGGAGGTGTGCTGGTAGGGGTGTCCTGGAGCTCGTCGTTTGAATCGGACCCTGTGGTGGAGTAAAGGAGGGCGAGCGTTATTTATGGGTCTGTGGAAATTGGAATGGCAATGTATCACATGCATTGGGGTGGTACCTGAGGGTGATTTGGGTCAGGGCCTTGGAGGTGGTTTCATTTTTGTGTGGATTGAGGGTGCAGTTGTATTGCAGCCTGCAGTTAGGGGGTGCCTGCTGCACGTGTAGAGGGTGTTTTTAGGAATTTTAATTATTTATTTATTTAATTTGACTTTTAATGTGCGCTATCAGGCCAATGTAAGTGGACGTTCTCCTGGACATGTGTTTCTGTTGCACTATGTGGACACATGGTACTTCACATGATTGGACATTGTGGTTTTAGCATAGTTTTATTTGGGACACCTACCTGATTCTTCGGATGTCTGCACTCCTTTCTCCATCCCTCCGACTCCCTCTATGGTCTCCATTCCAATGGTGGAGGCACAGATTTCTTCCCAGGGGGTCAACTTGATGGGTGATTCCGATCCTCCCCCAGTAGCTGTGGGAATGTTACGGTTGGCGGATAGTATGCTCCGTACGCGTATCCGCAAGTCGTCCCATCGCTTTCTGCATTGCTGTGGGTTGCGGGGTGCGGTCCCCACCGCACTTACCCGCTGTGCCACCAGGGCCCATATGGCCTTCTTGTTCGCAAGTGCCGTCCTGGTCATTTGCGTCGAGAAGACGACAGCAGCATTCTCCTGGAGGGTCTCTGTGAGCACTGTGAGTTCCTCACGTGAGAAGTGGACCTGCCGCTTGCGGTCGCACGCTTTTTTCGCTACTTTTCCCATTGTTTTGGTTTCATTAGGGTGGATGACGGGTTGGGATGTCTCTCAGGGTAGTATTTTTAATGGTTGTGTGAAAATTCTGATTTTATAGGTGTACGGCGTGCTGTTTCCCGTTCCGGGACCATGTTTTTGCTTCCGTTTCCGTATATTTACGGTCACCGTATTTTCCGATTGCCGCTCATTACGGTGGCGGAATTGCACCTAGGTCGCCGTACGACGGCGGTGAGGGGCGTTTTGGGGACATTTCCGCCATCGCGGACTTTGCACTTCCGCCAAGGCGTAGTGCTCATGGCCGATGGGTCAGAATTAGCCGCACTTTACTCCGTCGTGCAATGGCGGAAACGCTATTTACGCTATGGCGGTCAGGTCAGTTGCTTTCCGCCAGGGTCATAATGAGGGCCATAGAGTACTGTTGTTCTAGAAAGGCAAAGAACAACAGCCTCTTGTATGTCCTCCGAGGCAGCCAGTGGAATCCTCTGCCCCACTGGAGTGGGCTGTGCGGTAGCAGGAGTGGTTGAGGAAGATGGGGTAGAGGAGGACAGCCTACTTCCTGAGAAAGGAACAGCCTTTCCAAGAGCACCCGGGTGGAATGTGTGGGTGTAGTGGCGCATGGAGGTGGTACTGAAGGTGTTGAGCATTTGGTACCACTCAAACCCCTCAAACATTTGTGACGTCATCTTTGATGCCCTTGGTGTTCGTCTTAGCAGTGCACGGTGGTGGCACAAGTTATGGCTGCTTATCTTACCATAACTGGCATATTTCAGTTTTATTGGGGTTTTACTGGTAACCATAGCGTCCCTTTAACAATGTTTTTTCACTAAATTTCATGGGTTTTTATTAGTGCAACTTAACCATAACTCCCTTTAAAACCGTTAGAGTACTTTGAAAAATCCTCAGACAGGGCATCAATAAAAGAAAAGTGTAAAACAAATTGCGGGCACTACCTACATTCTCGGTTTCCTGCAATTCAGTCCACACCATGAAACTTTCATTAGGTGCACAGCGGAGTGTAACACAAAGTGTTAAACAAGGTGAAAACAGGTTAACACCCCTTTTCACATTAAAGGCCAAGCACTGTAAATTCCTCTTTCAATTTACACTTACAGAAGGCATCTACAATTAATTCCTATTGAATCTTACTGCTTTTTAGCAGGTGTTAAAGACATACGGATTCCACAGGGATGCAATTATTTTCCACCAAGATGAAAATGTCATGCAGGTAGAATATTAATCAGTTTTTCCAGGTAGAACATGAAGGCAAGGTGGAAACAGTAACCTGTTTGAGGCAAATCTGCTTTCAAAATCGCCCAGAGTGTAAAAAACAGAAAGTTAAATAAATCATAACCCTTTATGTCAGGTGGTAACCCAAGTTTCTTTGTTCGGGGTGTCTTAATAATGCACCCCTGTCTCCACCATGGGCTTTTTAGATTTAGAACACAAAGGGTTTCAGTGTATAGGCTACACAGATGACATGTGTCTTCTAAATATAACAGGACCAATTAATCCTGAATTGGCAGCTTACCCATTAATTAGCACCCACATTTTATCAACATTTTGCAATAGCCAACTAAGCTCAAAAGGAGCAGACCAGTATGTGTAGATTTGAACAAAGAAATGTGCAATAACAGACCTGTCCTAGCTGGATAGTCACCATGAAGACCTCCTTCTAGATCTTGTATGGACCAATGTACCCAGATTAGATTTTACGGCCCAACTGTGGAAATGCGATGAATCAGATGCTCCACCATACTATTTGCCCTGTTTATGAGTGCACTTTCCTACTGGTGTGATAATAACTGACAGACTGCATGACGGAAATCTGGGAGTCACAAGCCATTGGTGGATTACTAGAATAAAATACGCAGCACCATAACACTCCCACACCTTTATGCTCATTTCTTGGGATTTAGGCCTTATATAGACATCAAGTCATGTGCAGTAACTCACAGGTTGTAATACACAATGAATAACTGTAGGAATTTCTCAGGAATGTGTAAAGCGCTATATGAGCCTAATAAATACAAATACAACAGAGTCACTGAAATAGGGGACACCTGTTGGAGAAGGGGTACACAAGGTGTGTGAAAGCCTGAAGGTCAATTGTTTCATTGTGTACCATGCTACTTACAGCTTCCAAGTCTTGGCACATTAATGAGGATCTTTTGAACGTTTTCTGCCCAGGCACGGAGAAATTCACCATATGGAAACGTACCCACATGTTGAAGGCAGTGTTGGGAAATCTCTAAGAGGTTAATATTTGCATTTCGGAGGCGTTCCCTCACCCCACCATAACTCAAATTCAAAATAGAAATAGAAAGATGAACACGAAGAAAGAGAGCTCTCTTAGGATTCAAAGTACGAAATACATGTATAAAAGCCATTCTCAACAGTAGGTAACATGGCTTCTAAAGTGCTTTTTGAATAGGAGAAAGTGGCATTGGTAGTGACATAGTACCGAATCGAACATTGTGCACTTTACACTGACTACCAGTGTATTGCCAACGCGAACATCATAATATAACAAGTGTAGCACAATGAAGCAGTCTTCTTTCTTTTAATTCTATATTTCTATTATAAATACCATTGCCACATGTTAAAAAATCAATTGCAGCATTGGATCTCATTCTAAGTAACATCCACATTGCACTGTACTATTGTACAAGCATGAGGCTCTTTGCCATTCCAAGCATGGCTGTTCCCATTTATATTGTTTACAGACTGAGCTTAGAGCTTTGAAGCAGCAAAAGTAGCAGGTAAACCACTACAACTTCCCCCAATTTCTATTCTTCCCTATCACTCTAAGCTGCTGGAACGGATTGTTTATACTCGGATATCATCCTTTGTTACTGAAAACTCAATTCTCCCCGTTTCCAGTCTGGTTTTCGTGCTTCCCACTCCACTGAAACTGCTCTTCTTTCTGTTTGTGACTCTTTACTTACTGCTCGATACTCCAAACACCTGTCTATTCTTAGACTGTTCAAACTTTCTGCTGCGTTTGACACAGTGGATCATGCTCTACTTCTACAGTCTCTCTCCTCCTTTGGGTTTTCTGGATCAGTGCTATCTTGCTTTCACTCGTATTTATCCAACCGTACACACTCAGTCCCATGGGCTGGAGCTTGCTCGAAGTCTGTTCCTCTTCCTCATGGTGTTCCACAATGCTCTGTTCTTGGTCATTTTCTCTTTTCTCTTTATACTTCCCCACTTGCTGGTATTTTTTTCTTCTTTCCGGCAATTTCACCACTGTTATGCTGATGATACCCAGCTCTTTTGATCTTTCTCCTCTTTCACACCTACCATTCATAGTACTCTTTAAGCCTGCCTTTGTGCTATTAGGACCTGGATGGCTGACCATTGTCTAGTTCATAAATCTTCAAAAACTGACGTTTTTTTTACTTTCCAGCCTGTACTACTCCCCCCTTCCTCTCAATATTTTCTCTTGTTTCCTCCCACACATCTTCCTATTGCCTCTACTGGCCAGAATCTTGGCCTTTATCTTGATACTGACCTCTCCTTTTCCTACCACATTTCTATTGCTTTTCGCTCTTGTCGTTACCATCTCTTCAATATTCGTAAAGATTGGCCTTGCCTTTCATTTAGTGCCACTAAACGTCTAATGTCTTCTTTTCTTTTTTCAAGTTTATTCTATTGTTCTGTTTTACTTTTGGGTCTTCCGGCTTCCTGTCTTGCCCCTTTAAAGTCTGTTTTTAATGCTTCAATTTGCCTCTTGCATTTGCTTTCCCCTCGTCATTCTTCTTCTACTTCTCTATCTTCTCTTGGCTGGCTATCTTTTCATTCTCGACTAAAATTTAATTTTCTCTATATCGTTTTAAAATCTCTCTAGGGTGTTGCTCCTATTTATCTGACTTCCCTTGTCTCTTTCTATCTGCCTTTTCTCACTCTTTAATGACACTCCCAATTTGTATTATAAGTTCCCCGTCCTCCTTGTGCTCAGTTGTGCTTTAATTCTTTCTCCTTACTTGCTTTGTTACACTGGAATGCTTTACCTCTTTGTCTACAAACTATTGTGTCTTATCCTCTATTTTGCTCTGCTTTAAAGAGCTATCTTATTCAATCCTAAATGGTGTACTGTGATCCCTCTTCTTGCTATGGTATTGTCAATGATTCTTATTTATTTATTCTGACAAATTGTTTCTTTTTTTGTAACCATAACTATTTTACTGTAAGTTGGCATATGTACAGTGCCTTGGCGTGAGGCGCTATATATAAATCACACATGAAATAAAATAAAAATACAAATACATAAAATAAAAAGAACAAAGCCAATAAAGCAGCCCACCAAAAGCAAATATAGTCTAGTTTAGTTTAGTTTATTGTTTTATATAGCACTGCCTGGCCCTGGGGCATCTGGGCGCGTGGCATGTTACATGGTTACATAAAGTATATACATATGCATAGATTGTGGTACAGGGTGATATATACATATACATAGTTATTTTGGCAGAGGATATGTAAGGTATATACATATAGTTAAGCACCGAAAATAGACTGAGATGGTTAGATATATACATAGATAATTTGAGCAGTAAGGTATTTACAGGTTGTGTTAATTATAAATATGTACCAGTGTCGTGGGTGGGTGATAGTTGTGGGTTTAGGCTTCTTTGGCGAGTAGCCAGGTTTTAGCATCAGTGGAAGGATGGTTCAGTTCTGAGAGCAAGTGGTAGGGAATCCCAAAGTTTTGAGGCAAGCACAAGGAAGCTTGTGCCACCTGCTCTTTGGAGCTTATGTCTGGGGACATTTAAGCAGTGGGCTTGAGCTGATCTGGTTGGCCTAGATGGAATATTGAGAGTGAATTTGTCTGCGGGGTATCTGGGGGCTTGGTTGGACAGGCACTAAGTGGACTGAACCTAGTACTTAAAAAAAAAATACAAAAAGAGGAAACTGTTAGCCCACCCTCACCTTTTCCACGAACATCCAAGCCATTATGTTAGCTGCATTCTGTGTTGCCTATCGTACCAGAATGGTTACATTAATTCTGTAGATATGTAATAAATAAAAATAAAACACACATCAGGCCAATTAAAAAAAGGGTGTTCAAATATGTGGTATTCCCAACCAGCTCTCACAACTGTTGCTGGTAGGACCATATAGTATTCACTTGCAAATGTAATGCCATGCAACTGAAGCATGCACAGCACTGATGAACTTTTACACAATACACTCAACTTTATAAAAGCATTGCATATGGGCAGTGCTGTTTCTGTGGGTAGATTGGGGGGTGCAGTTAGTTTCTCTACACTTATCAGAAAAATGATATCCTTCAACGAGACAGCAGGTTTCAAATTGGGTAAAATGTGGCATTGTATGTTGGCCGACAACATACAATGTCAAGTTGCATTCCCAGATACTGTACCAGTATTAGTGGCGATGGTTACATATTAAATCGCCTGTATTAACTTGCCATCACACCATCACTCCTCATTTTGTTATGTTGTTTTCTGTCATGTGATGTTATAGTCAGTCTTGCAGCCTTAGAACATCATCATGATACTGAAGTATCCTTCACTCAGTGAAGTCGAGGTTGAGTGAATGAGTCTCTGCTAGGCAGCAGACATAAACGTATTGGGCCTCATTACCTGGTAGGCGGTGAGCCATGGCGCTGTTAGCGCCATGGCTCATGCCGGTGAATACCGAAATACCGGCACCGCCTTGGCGGAAAGGGGATTTACCGCCCCATTCCAAGGTTGGAGGGGCGGTAAATCCCCTTTCCGCCATTGCCCTTCCCCATTCCCATTTCTGCCCCATAGGGATCTATGGAAATGGGGAAGGCGCTAATTACGGCACCGCAATTTTGCGGTGCCGTAATTAGCTCCGAGGTCCCTTAGCGGGTTGGATTTTAACGCCTGCAAGAAGCAGGCGTTAAATCCTCCAACCCGCAAAGGGACCCCGTAATACGGCGGTAAGGGTTAACGGTCACCGTTGCCATTAACGGTGACCGTTAACCCTTACCGCCGTCCGTGTAATGAGGCCCATTGTCTTGATGGAGGACTGGGTATTGTTGCACATATGTAGCATTTTAAGGGAGCAGAAATAAATGCTATGATTTAGCCAATGGTTGCAGATAAAGCTTGAAGAAGAATGGTAAAAGTTCAGATGTTTGTGATGCTCCACCCGTGATAGTATATGGTCTAAAAAGATGTGTTCATTTTTGATTTCATGCATATGGTGCTGGACGGGGCGACTGTGGGCCAAACATTGGTAACAGAAAAAGACAAGAGGAAAGGGTTATTGAGAATCACGATCTTTGTTTTGCATGGCAATGCTTGTGGCAAGCATCGAACAAACTCCAGTTTGTTTTTTCTCTTTGCAATTGTGAAATATGAGAGGTTGGTAAACTACTTGTGGGCCAATATGCAGTAAACCTAAGGGGAGGTGTTCGTTTCAGTGTTATTTTCAAAGTATTCTATATTTTCTTTCTCAGGTCCCCTCTTAACACTGTGGGCCTCATTACGACCTGGGTGGTAAGGGATTACCGGTACCGGTAAGGGCACCGGTACCGGTAATCCATTACCGCCCTATTACGAGTTCCCTTTGCGGGTCCTCAATTAACGCCTGGTTTTACCAGGCATTAAGGACGGGACCCGCAAAGGGACTTTGGTGCTAATAACGGTACCGCAATTTGCAGTACCGTTATTAGCGCCTTCCCCATTCCCATTGAGCCTTATTGGGGCTCAAATGGGAATGGGGAAGAGCCCTGGTGAATGGGGAATTACCGCCCCCGCCAACCTTGGAATGGGGCGGTAATAGCTCCATTCACCAGGGCGGAGTCGGTAAGGATTTGGAGGCAGCCATGGCGCTAATAGCGCCATGGTTACCTCCAAACTCCTAATGACCCCCTGTGTCTTCGGATCTAAGCCACCATGTTGGGATCCTAGGTCTAGGAGGCAAATATTGCCATGTCAAGATCAGTGGCGAGTGGTCCGAGAGGACTCTCACATTGTATTCCGATTGTACTAGCTCCCTGTCAATTACGGAATAGCAAACATATAGTCTAGCCGTGTATGTAAGTTTTGTGGGGCTGAGTAATGAGAATACTGTCTTTCCTGTGGGAGGTGCAATCTCCATACATCCTACAGGTGAAAGTCTCCCAAAAGGGTCCTCAAGGTTTTGGCTGCAGGGGTAGGTCTATCTCGCTTCCCATCTGATCTGTCCACCCTGGGGTCCAGCGTGCAATTAAAGTCCCCTCCCAATATAACTGTGCCCCAGAGGTACGGCTGTCTTTACTATATAAGATCTTAAAATAGGCCACAGTATCTTGGTTCAGGGCATACGTGTTGATAATGCACAGCACTCTATTTTCTATCAATCCCTGTATCGCCACCATCCTCCCATCAGACTCCACAGTGGACTATAATAATTGAAAGGGAACATGTGGTGCTATACAAATGATTACCCCTTTGGCATATGCCGAGTACGCTGCCCCTATGGTGGGCCCCTTCCATTTCTTCCTTATCAAATCCTGTTTTTCCTTCGTAAGGTGAGATTCTTGTAATAGGGCGATGTCTATTCTCTGCCTCCTTAGATACATCATAATCCTATTCCTCTTCAAGTAACTTTTGAGCCCCCTGACGTTCCAGGTTGCTGTCTTTAGGTCTCCCTTCTCTCATCCATATCCAGTCCCACCTCTATCCTCCCTTGTCTTCTGCTTCATGCGCAGTAGCGCGTGGGTATGAGCTTGTGTCCCCCTCTTGTCTTCCCTTGTCTCCTGCCCCTTGTGCAGTGGCGTGTAGGTGTGGGCTTGTTTTAACTCCCTGTCAAACTCCCCACCTCTCTCCCCTCCCCCACCTTTCCCAACCCCAACTGTTGCCCCAACTATTGCCCTCCCCCTTCCCCCCATCAACTTCCCCAAACTGTTGCTCAGCTCCATCCCTGGATCTCAGGCTACCCCGCATCTAGCCCTTTTCTCGGTACAACCGCTACTCAGTACTGAGCAGGGGGATCCTGCCTTAACAGTATCTCAACTAAACTACCTCCGGGAGGGTGGTAGTGTGTCCCCTAGTGCAACTCGTCCAGCTATGCACGAACAGCACGTTATCGGTTAGGATCATCTGGACCCTCATGTGATCATATACGCAATCTACTATAATCCAGTCTCAATGTCACCATATGTGCTGTACTTATCTATCATATTGTCTCCTCGTGTGTCTTTGCGACACTGACATGGTGCTGATTTACTTTTCCGTCACACTCTCTTTCTGATCTTCTATTCCCATCAGACAGTTCCTCGAGTCCAGCCATGTGGTCGCAGTCTCCGGTGATTTGAAGAATATCACTTTATTCTTGTGGAGGACCTTCATTTTTGCTGGATAAAGCAACATATATCTGTAGCCTGCTTCCCGTAGCCTCTTCTTCACTGTTACATAGTTCAAGCGCTGCTTGTGCACCATGAGTGTATAGTCCAAGTACAGTGTGGTTGTTGCTGATGCCCTGCATTATCAACTTTACGAAAATGCTCCAGGACCTTCTCTCTATCTTTGTAGTTCAAGATCTTGGAGATGATAGGCCGTGGTAGGGACCCTGGCGGCAGTCTCCTCGATAGGGCCCTATACTCCCTTTCCACTGCAAACCCTGGGCTTAGTGCTCTGCCCGATATCACCTGCAGCAGCATACTTTCTACATAGTTAGTCGGGTCAGATCCTTCTTCGCCTTCTGGAAGCCCCACGATGCGCACGTTGTTTCTGCGAGCACGCCCTTCCGCTTCTTCAGCTCTATTCTCAAGGTTACAAATCTGTTGTTGCAACACGTGAACTTCCTTTGCGTTAGCCGTGCATGTGATTTTGTTGGCTTTCACCTCTTTTTCCAGGGTTCCTGTGTGCTCAGCCAACGCTTGTACATCCTGTCTCAGCAGATTCACGTCCACCCTTACTGCATCGACTTTAGCCTCCAGCGCAGTCCTCAAATCTGAGAGAGCAGTGCATATTTTGCTTTCCCATGATGTTTTTAGTTCAGCTATGGCATCCAATATCTGTTGGTTATTGAGCGCCATCTTCTCGCTGTCTCGAGCGCCCTGTCCACTAGCCCCCTCTGTCGCCTGCGGTGACTTGGCAAACTCCTCTATGGTTGATTGTTTCCCTTTGACCTTGGGCAGTCTGGACGCCATCTCCACTTGTATGAAGGGCCACTAGTCAAGTTGCACTCCTAGGCAAGGTGCTCTTAGCTATTGAGGGCACTCTTTCCCAGTTTCAGGGGTGTCCCTCCCAGTCCATCTCCTCTTGGTCGTACTGGAGCCCCTACTGTCTACCTCATCACAGGGGTTTATCCGCCCTCAGGGGGACATATGCAGACCAAGGCACCCTACGGATCAAGCGTGTCGGACAGGCTGTTGAGTATTCAGGTATATCTCAGGTTTCAGGATTAGTGCAACATGTTGTGTTTGCATAGGCCGCTGGGTCACTCTGGAATGTGACGTTGTGTCACATGTCATGCGAGCTCATAATTAATTTGCCAGTTTTCCCTATTGTATCTCTTTGTCTCCTTGTATGTTACCGGGTAGGGTGAGGTGCCACTAGGCTCCGGTCTGACTGCAGGCCATACTTCTATGTTCAAATGCGCCGGGCTGAGGACCTCTATGGGCTCCTGCAGTGTTTAAACCCACCACTGCTCTCCAAATGGAGGCTCCTCCATCTTTTATTCCCCATTCCCAATTGATAGAACGCAGGTCCATGTGCGAACTGCAACATTGCAGGGATTATACCCTGGGCGTGTGATCACTTTCCTATATGTATTTTTTATACTGCCACCTTTAGCAGCCAGTAACTGTCATGCCCCTTGATCACTATTCTGTGGGTCAGCTCATCGGTCTTGTAGCAGCACACCGCTGCTCTGTGCCCAGTATCTGTTTGGGACCCACACACCTATGCCCGTGTTGCGTTGGTGCCGTATCCTTGCTGTGTGTGAGTACCCTACTTCGGCATGGTCAATTACATCCTCAGGGATTCGTTAGGCTCCACTTCAGTCTATGCCTGGCTACAATGTATCACCACGTTCACTTCTTAGGGGATCCTGGTGAACACAGATTACTGTATCTCCCCAGTGTAAGCATTTCCTCACGCCGCTGTACAGAGTGGGCGGCATCCCACACCACCGTGACTCTCGTTTTCGGTATTATTCACGAAAACCCCCGAGTGTTGCTTCACTGCTTAACGCGTCATGCTGCTCCGGCTCCATCTGTGGCATAATCGGGACGGGGCTTGCAGGCACATATTGCGGGTCCGTTCCTGATCAGTGCGCATCTGGCCCCCTCTCTCCTGTTGTCTGTTTTATCTCTCTCAGCTTTCTTCTTCCTATATTGGGCTGCTGATCTGCGTTCTGTCTCTGTATTTAGTTGTATCTCTGTGGATGGGCAGCAGCCGAACGCCGGCTGGCTCTGTGATCGGCCACGCAGTTTCGCTTCAGTCTTCCTTTGTTTTCACAACTTCATCTTTGTTGCCACTCTGCCTGGGTGCTCCGAACTTCAGATCCTCATAATTCACTTGCTGCACGTCGGATTTCCCCGGGCATGCAACTGCTGTAACCCCCATATATTCATGCATCTGTGGGTGTCGTATGAGACTCATCTGCTCGCTTCATGTGCCGTATATTTTCCAGGATTATGGCCAGATCTGCAGGAGCACATAGGAAGCACCACCTCCTACGTGGCCATGTAGTCACGCCCCCCACCAACGCTATAGTTCTCGACAATTCCATCTCCCAGCTCGGCTTTAAACACCAAATCACAGAGCTCACACACATCAAGGGGCATACTCTAGATTGGCTGTCTGACCTCAATTGCTTTATTAAAATACTTCAGAATGAACCCATTGCCTGGACAGACCACCACTACATATCCTTTGCCATTCAGGGGGCCACACCGCCGAGTCCCATTATCCCAACCCCATCTCTTTCCAGGAACTCCCGGAACATAACACTGCCTAATATACGTTTTCTAATCAATAACATTTTGGACGATACGATTTACAAGAACCTAGATCCCAATAACCTAGTTGACCTTTATAACAATACTTTAGAGTCAGCCTTGAACATTATCACACCACTCAAACAAAAAAAGGCCAAACCAATTGCCCACCTCAACAATTGGTTTACACCAGAACTAAAAATCCTGAGGAATGTAAAAAGAGTGGCAGAATCTACCTGGCGTAAATCACCCACTACTCACAACAAGGCACTGTTCACCACAGCATCTGCCTCCTACAAAACTGCCATTCTCACCACCAAAAAAGAAATCTATAATAACAGAATCCTTAACGCTAAATCAAGGACTAAAGAGCTCTTCAGCATCCTAAGGGAAATAGAATCCCCAGCTCTGCCATCAGAGGACTGCACAAAGGATGCAGCCTGGTGTGCCAAAATATAACAAGCCTAGCAGACAAAATAGCATCACTCCAAACCAAAATAGAAGCCAAAAATAGCAGCCTCTCGAGCAGTTCATCCTCTAAACACTCTACCAAGCAACAAGTCCCTCAGTGCCCGCCGTTTACATTCTCCCCGGTCACTCCCAAGGAAGTGGAAGACATCATCAGAGGTCTTAAGCCCTCAAGATATCAAGGAGATACGTGCCTGGCTCCCATCATCAATGAAGGTGCCAAAGAGCTGTCTCCTTATATCACCACAGTGATAAACTCCTCTTTCAAGGCCAACGTTGTCCCCAACAAACTCAAGAAGGCTTGGGTCATGCCCCTCTTAGAAAAAACAATCTAGACCCTAACATACCAAAGAACTATACGCCAATCACAACCGTCCCCTTCCTTCTAAAAATTCTCGACAGAGTTGCATACCTGCAAATCCAGAAATACTTGGAGAACAATAATTTACTTGGCCTCCGACAATCCGGATTGCGGCCCAGACATGGCACTGAGAAAGCCCTCCTGGATCTGAAAATACAGATGAATGAGGCAAAAGACAAAGGCAAACTGGCCATTCTTCTCTTGTTAGACCTCTCCGCTGCATTTGATCTGGTTGATTACCAGATCCTCACTGAACAGTTGACCACAGCAGCGGCCTTCTCCACCAACGCATCTAATTGGATAAAATCTTTCTTATCCAATCGCACCACCAGTCTTTTCGCCCTCTGCCTCAGCAGACCCAATCCCCATCCCCTGTGAGGTGCCCCAAGATTCATTCGTTTCACCAACGCTATACAACATATTCACAAAGCTCCTCTTCGACCTTCTTGACAACATGGGTGTCATCTACATGAATTATGCAGATGACACCCAGGTTCTCATCACGCTGTCAGGATGCTACGAAGTTGACTCTAAGCTAATTAAAGATATCTACTTGAAAATACAGGCATGGATGGATGCCCACAGCCTCTGCCTCAATGATGAAAAAACGGAGCTCCTGATTGTCGGCACACAGGCTCGCATTAACAAGCTTCACCCGTGGTATATGTCCTTCAATATTGACGGGAACCTGATTAAAGTTGCGAAGGAGAAAAACACACTAGGAGTTTATCAAGTGAGCTCCATTGCATCATCAACAGCCTATACCAACAAGCTAATCAATGCCTGTAAATCATATTTTTCCGCAACTATTTGCATGACGTTAGCTAGAATTTTAGCGCTTTCTAAAATAGACTACTGCAACACGCTATTCCTAGGATCCCTTGAACAGAATCTCAACAGACTTCAGGTCCTACAAAACAATTCCTTAAGATCAGCACTTAACATTCCTAGATCCAGCCACATCTCCTGCCTTAGACAGAAATCTCCCTGGCTCCCAGTGTGCAATAGAATATCACTACGTGTTCTGGCAATCACCCACAAATGTCTGTCAAACTCTGGTCCCAAATACTTGTCAGACAAGTTCTCCAAATACCAACCAGCCAGACCCACTAGATCTTCCCAAACACGCTTGCTCTTAGTTCCTAGCTTTAACCTAAGAACTGCAGGAGGAGCCATCTTCACTGTCCAATCTGACAAATATTGGAACTCCTTGGGGGTCATTACAAGTTTGGAGGTAGCAATGGCGCTAACAGCGCCATGGCTGCCTCCAAACTCGTGTCCAGGTCCGGGTTCTCTGAATGAGGACTTACTGGGTCATTCCAACATTGGAGTACCCGGTAAGTCCCCATTCAAAAAACCCTTCCCCATTCCCATTTGAGCCCCCATAGGGCTCAATGGGAATGGGGAGGGAGCTAATAACGGGCCCGCAAATTACAGGCCCTTTATTAGCTCCCTGGTCCCTTAGCGGCTCCCGCTAAGGATGGCTGGTTTTACCAGCGGGCCTTAGTGGGACCCACTATGGGACCTCGGGAATGCGGCAGTAAGGGGTTAACGGCACCGGCATCCCTACCGGTGCAGTTAACCCCTTCCCGCCAGGGTCATAATGACCCCCCCTTGTCTCCCACCATTAGAATGGAACCTTCCTTCAGTGCTTTTGGAACCAGAGTAAAATTCTGGCTCACTGATAAGTCTAACAACTGAAGCTTCAGACTGCCAGTGGATCTGTATTTTGTCTTCACTGTTCTGATTGTATGCCCTTATCTGTAGTTATTGACTCTCAGACCTACCTGTAATGTTGGTCGACCCACCTGTTGATATCCTATGTATGTTTGTTTGTAACATGTTAAGTTTTCCAGCGCCCAGTTATCTCAGGGATAGGTGCACGATACAAGTAATAAACAAATACAAATTAATTAAGGAAGTTGAAATAATTTGTTTGGCAATTGGACAAATCTCCGATTCCAGTCTCTAAAGAGGTTATATATCTGGGTTCTGAGATAACAGCTTTTCCCACCAAGGCCGATCTCTTTCATCCATAGATCTGAAAGTAACTAATTTGGTCGCGCAAATGAAGAAAATTCACCTTCAGTATTCTAAATTCTCATTGTTGCCTCTCATGAAGTTTTATATTGGTAAGGTGGTCCCAGTGATCACATTTGGTATGGAATGTAACCTTTTGGCCTTTGAAATCGACTGGGGCAAGAAAGAAAGTTAAATATTGAAAAAATCTCTTGCACTGCTGAACTGTGTTCCCATTTCCTGTATAAGGTTTGAGTTGGGTCTCCTCTTGCTGGGGGCATGGTTGGGGTGGAAATGGGTCTCGACTTATAGGTTTATTTTATACCCTTCAAAATCATCTTTGTATGAGGAAGTGACAGTAGCCATGTTTAGCTCAACTACCATCTTTTTGAACAAATTGAGATTAAGATGCAATAATGTGTTGGTCGCTTCGGACACTGACATAGATACTCTTATTACAAATCCGCTGAAAACAAAGGAAGCAATGCATCGTATGGACTGGATTAGGACCATAGGGAAAATGAGGTTATGTAAACTTTCGTCATCACCCCTCCTCATTGACAAGCCTAAATCATTGACAAGTTCCTCAATATCTAAGAAAATTTGCAGACCCTGTAGTACGGCTGGACTTCTTGAGACTACGACTCAATTTGTTATCAACTTTGGAAATTCTTCACGTCCGGTACGGCAACATCTATTCGACAGATATTTGTAATAAATGCGAAGCAAATGTAACTCAAACTATTTGTCATCTGCTGTTAGAATGCTCTGGAACCTGGCCGGTCAGATTATTAAGATTCCAGAGATTTTTATATGACCCCCCCACTTGCTTGTATCAGATATGTTTTGGAATAGGTTGATCTCAGGAATTGAAGATTTTCCTACTTTAGAGGTGGCCACCCTCCAGAAAAATCTTAAACTCAATGCTATCAAGGGGGTCACATCTACTAGCTTTTTGCTAGACAACTGATAATTGTTTCCTTTTGATTGCTTGGTTATGTAATATGATCTTTTTCTCTATTTTATATTTTAACGTTTTAGTATTGTATAATCAAATTTTGATTTTAGACTTCGAATTGTGAAAATGTCATGCTTTTTGGCTAATGCACATTAAATAATAAAAATACATCTTAAAAAAAATCAAAAACATAAAAGATAATGTAAACTTCCCCTCTCGTATGCATGAGCGTGTTGCCCCTGTCCCTATCAAAAAAGGCAAGGATTCGCCTCCTATAGTGACATCAACCCTAAGTTCCTCTTGAGGATTGGGAGTCACAGATAGCACTGAACACATCAAGTCACCTAGTGAGGTGTCCTATTTTGGGTACATGCTTATTCCCGTGCCGGTGAAAGGGTTCTCTCCCTCAACGGTGACACCCCCTATCATAGGAGTCATTAACTGTCCCGTGTTTGGGCCCTGCTGTATCTGCATGAGTGCGTGCTGTGATTGTCCTTGTGGCGGATTCAATGGTGTCTGCTGTGTTTACAAAGTTTGTTGCATTCTGGGCACTTGTGCTTGTTGCACTGTCTGATTTTGGGCAACCCCTCCCTACCTTGCTGGTTATATGAAGGGGGATGAGTGGTCCAACCTCTTGAGAACTGCACATTTTGCACACACCCTTGACTTCAACACATGCGCGCTATGTGCCCTCTCATTCCACATGTCCAACATACAGGAGGGAATCTCTCCATTTGCCCTTCCTGAATTTCCTGGCTATCATTCTGCGTATCCTGAAACCCACCTCGAATATTCTGGAAATTTCCCTGATTATTCTGGAAGCCTCTTTGATTATTCTGGAAGCTTCTTCCTCAAAAACCTTGCCATACCTCTTGGTACGAATCCATTATTACCTTGATCAATCTGCCTTTGGTTATTCACCTGTGGCATACCTGCTGTTTGTTGCAAACCCGATCCTTCTCTGCTATTCAACATCCCCCCTTCTATGGCATATTTTGACAATTTCTTTTGCACCAATTTTGCTTCTTCACCTTTCCTAACATCATCTTTCTTTCGATTCTTCTCCTGTAGCAGTCTGCATTAATGCGCAATGGTCAGCTATATTTCTGACCAGGGTTTTGCCTCCATACCCACCAGTTTCCTGAGCTGTTTCTGCACTGGTTCTGGCAGTCCTTGACACAATACATGGTAAAATACAGGTGTAGATTTCCCCCACGGTTCCCGCATTTCCAAATATCACTGCTCTTGAAAATTCTGAATGTAAACAAGAGGATGCTCCCCTTGCTGCATCTTCTGTGCCATCATAGCTTCATTATCTGACGTGTCTGGATACAGCACTCTAAGAGCATTCCAGACTGCTGTTCTACAGTTAATAAACGGCACTCCATCATGAGCAGTGTTTTGTGCAGTAACACTCGAGTATCGTGCTCTTGACCAAATGTCGTCTGCTCTCTCCCCAAGGATAGCGGCTAGGACACCTTTAATGTCTCCTGTAGCTAATGTGTTTCCTCCTGTCATTTTCTCTAACTCATGAATTTACTGTGGTCTGGCCCCTCCTTTCTCTAGTAACGGAAACTGTGAGATCCCAAAATCGCATTCATTCCCCATCGTCTGCTTGTCCATAGCAAGGACAATGGTCCTGCACCTCCTTCTTCCTGGTAGCGACCTTGGCCTGCTCACATAAGGTGGCAGGTCTCCCCTCTCACTATGGGATCACCCTCTGGGTCAATCAAGCCGCACCAGAAAGTCTGATGCCCTAGATTTAGGTAGTTCTCAATCTGACCATCTCACTTCTCTGTCCATTGGAAAACATCCTTCAGGACCACATGCGTTATCTCCCTCCTCCCCATGGAAGGCTTCACTGTCCTCGTCTGACATATCCTATCCCCAAATCGTATGACTTCCTTCTTTTTCGTCTGTATTCAAAGTTAGCCTGTCCAAAGACAAGGCTCTATGCTCAAGGTTGTACAAACTTCTGTCCTTGCCATGCAACTGCGTACTTTCAAGCAGATCAGTTTTTACCTTTCCCTTTGGTTCTTTTTTGGCCCTCATTTCATGATAGACCTAATCGATTTTATCCTCAATGCTTCTCATATCAAACTCATCCTGTAGATTTGCCCTAGACCGACCTGGTATTGGCTAATGTGTCAGGATGAATCCTTCTACTTCTTCCCATCCTACTACTGGATTAGGCTCCATCAATTATTTCTCTATGCAATCAATGTTGTGTACCCTCTGTCTTCTCTTGCGCTCTATTTCTTCGTCAAGTTCTCTTTGCTTCTTTGCCTTTTCTCTTACCCTTTCCTCTTCCTATCTTTTCACCTCTCTTCTTTGCCATACATATCTCTTTGTCTCTTCGTCTTTGTATTCTTTTCTCTCCCTCTTCCTCTCTTTTTTCTTTCTAGCTTGACTTGTTCTTCAATTGCCCTCTGTCTATTATCATACTTTCTTTGTTCCTCCGCCCTTTTTTCAGCTATTCATATTGATACAGCTGTTCCCGTCTTTGTCTATCCTTTCTTTTAGCTTCATCTCTCTTCAATCGTTCCTCTCGTTCTCATCTTTTTTATCTTTTTCATCTTGATCTTCCCTTTGCCTTACTTCCTCAATGCTCTTTCCATCAAATTTGAGCAAAATCTGACAGCCATCCATTTGTTCTGTATAAGTGCTATCTCGTCAGCCTTATCTTTCTCTCCATTACATCTCTTTATTTCCTGTCCTATATCTAAGGATGTACTTGGTCGATAACTTCTCTCTGTGTCCCTTCTCTCTTTGTCCCTTGTGACTTTAGGAATCATATCTCTTTCTGGAGTCTTTTCTGGTCTCTCGTCGATGCTATGCGCAGGCGATTCATATGCCAGATTGCTGTACCTCATTGCTGCCTTAAGCTCTCTCAATGGGTATACTTTGTCATTTTTCATACTATTGCCATTTACTTTAGGCGTGGTGGGGGGGGGGGCAGAAGGCTCCTCACCGCCCTCTTTGCACTGGTTAAGCATCCAGTCTTCAAGAGGTGGCTCTTCCCTATCCTCCTGGTACATTTTCCAGAGCTCTAAGCTCGCTAAGCTCTTTTCTAACTTTTTCCCAGTGTTTGCTGCATGCAAATATGTCATCTTGTGTTGTAAAACTGCCTTTGATAGTGATCTCCCTTGTGGCCATGGCATGAACATCATATCTGCCATGCCCTTAACCCATTACGCACTGTGATGTTTAAGCTTTGGTGCATGTTTTGGCAACTGCTTGCATAGATATATCAGCGGAGTAATATCCTCCATTTTGACTCGTCACACTTGACTGTCAATACTCACAGTTGTTTTTTTTTACACAGTACGTTTCAGAAAAATAACAATATGAGCATGCAACAAACCTTTTATATCACGTTCTATTTCGATCTACTTATTCACTAAACATCATCAATTCAACTAAACAAATAAATAATACATTTTCCAATCTCTGTGCTTTCTTTTTCACATCTCTTAAATTTTCACTATTTCTTCACCATATATACATTATAAAACACATAAAACAAACAGACAAACTGACAGATTTGGCCGGCCTACATATATCTCAGTCTATGTTACGTGTTGCTATTTCTTCATTCACACTCTCCGTGACTATCCTTGCCCCTAAAAATAAACCTACAGAGTTTGAGTCGTTCCCTTTAGACAATCTTTAAATGTGTCCGTAGTCTACCTCATCCACTATTGGGATTCTGGATACGACTCCTTTTGAAAACGTACTGTGACGCAGGACTCTGGGCTTAATATAACTGTGGCGCTCCTCGTCTCACAGTTTCTCAATAGCTTGACGCTCCTCATCTCAAGTCAATTTACTTAATAACTTGACACTCATCGTCTGGAGCTATTCACCTATTAACTTGACGTTCGTCATCTCAAGTTGTTTACCCCAACCACCCTCCATTACTTATTTACCCTCTTCACTCTCTCCACTCAACACTCATTCATGTTTTGCCACCTCACTCATTCTACTCACCATTGCGCTTTTGACTTCCGACTCTCGGGATCATTGTCTCCTCAAACAGCTGCTTCCGCCTTCCATTCGCTCAGCTTCCTGTAAAATTCGGGAGGGGATTTCGTAGAAACCGAGGGACCCGTCCCAACTGCACTTGCAAGATTCTTTAAGCTAATTTCCGCTATCTACAGGGAACTTCATGTCCTTTCGGCTAAATGGCAGAGTAAGTCCGATATTACCGGGACCCCAAAGCTTATTAGGTCGACGGTTCTTTGACCATCCTTTGCTACTACGTGAACCGGGATTATTGACCCAGCCCTTTAAAACGAGGTAGCAATACATTGAGATGGATGGGGATGAAGATGATACTCAAACATCAATAAAGCGAACTCAGGAAGTTGGCAAATCAAAACTGTTTTATTTGCAATTGTTTAAAACAGGGAGTACAATGGACATCAATGGACATCGCAAAGCATGATCTCTCAACATATTTATGAAATAGCATCTTATATAGTAAAAACACGTCAGTATTGAGATCAACCTACGTGGCAAACTACAAAAACCTATTGGAGAAAGTGATTGGGTATACGGGAACATCTAGGTATACATTCCATACTTGTCTAAGAGAGTGATAGGGTCTTTAACGTCAGGTGGGACAACTAAGCCCTCCCCTAAAACAGGTCACTATGAATGTCATCAAATACATGATGTCCCATAGGTTACACACACTATAGGGGTCTTTAGTACGTGGCCCTCTATAATTGGTTGGCACCCTTACAACCGTCAGTAGTTTTCCACATATGCCAGCAGCACACAGTCTGGTCTCCAGTTGTTGGTGGGTTGGTCTTGACCATAGCTTCCCACTAATTAGCATATCATCTATCATCACCTCTGTGGTCTGCACGTCAATTAAGGCTTTGACTCGGCCTTGGAAATGTTCCTTGCTCTGGAGAATACGAGGGAGTACTCTGCCTCCCTGCATAGGTGTGGTTCATCATGATTGCCCATTTTGAGCCATCCATGTGACTGAAGACTATGATTTTGAGCACTGGTGTATTTAAAATACTACTATTTAATGAACCTCTGACGTCTTCATTATTTTCGTGCCCATCTTCTGAACAGGAGTTTGCTCTTTCACACGGTTGTAGCTACTGTCTGATCATTCCAGCCTGGAGTTGCCTTGGCTTCTGGGTTTTGATCCAGCCTGGCCTTTCTTTGATTCACCTCTGTAATTCAATTGCTTTTCAACTACAACGCACTGGATAAAGTCTTCCTTTTTCTGGTCCAGCTCTGCTTAAATGCATAGTGGAATTGTCCATAGTTCACTCACTCCTATATATGCATATTTGTTTGTGCATGCCGCAATCTATTCACTACATAGCTGGCCTTAAGCATACTTTGTCTGCTTGCATTTCTTTGCATCTGTACACGTGTAAAATGACTTGATATCTTCATCTTTTCTGTAGCATAAACATCTTCATCTCGATCCCGAAATGCTGCTTATCTTTGATACTTTCATGACGCCTATAGAATGTCTATGTTCTCTTTTCTCTTGTCTCTATATCGCTTCTGGGTGTGTTAGCCTTGCTTTTTAAGACATCACCAATCTGCTCTTTTGCTCACTTTTTCACACGCCTCTGGTATTTCATTCAAATGACCATCTTACTGTCATGTATGCAGGTATGTTTTTCACAATGCGAACCTTTCTTCCAGGATTCTCCTATGTATTGGTATCTTCACTGGTACTGCATGTGTTTCACATTATGGTTCCCTACATATAGGCAACATGGGATTGTTGTTTGAGGTGGGGGTACTTGGCTCCTTCTCTACAGTGGTGCGGTGGTAAACTGGTGCTTGAGCTGAGTGAAAGCTTGCTCAACTTTAATAGTCCAGGTAAAGGTTTTGTTGTTCCGGAATAACAAAGTTGATGGGATGAGCTATATGTGAAAAGTCAGAGATAAACCACCGATAAAAATTGGCGAATCCCAGGAAGCTCGAGACTGATTTTATTGAAGTAGGTGATGGCCACTGAAGTATTGCTTCTACCTTGTGTTTTTTCCATTTTAATTCCTTGCGTGGTCAGTATAAATGCTAGCAACTCCACCTCCGTTACATGAAAAGCGCACTTCTCCAATTTGGCGTATAGCCTATGTTGTCGTAGCTTTTCTAATTCCGCTTTGAGATGTAGCACATGCTCTTCCAGTGTTGAAGAATAGATGATAATGTTATCTATATATACCATGGCACAAACATCCAGCAATTCTTGAAGGATGTCATTCATGAAGAATTGAAATGCTGCCGGCGCGTTGCATAAGCCGAGGACATTACAGTATATTCAGCCCGAACTTGGTATGGAAGGCTATCTTCCACTCGTCACCTTCTTTCACACGTACCAGGTGGTACACCCCTTAAGGTCTTCCTTCTCCAAGCAATGAGTTGGGGGTAGATCTCTTTCTTCGGATGGGGCCTCCCTCTCTAACAGCCCCTGTGCCTCTCTGAAACATGAGGAGAACCACCTCCAGTTCCGGAAGCCCCTCAAAACCTTCCTCTTTGCTTCTGCTTTCTCTCCTCCTCTCCCGTGCTGAAATCCTGGCTGATACTGAAACTGCACTTGGTACCCCGCCACCCTCTGAGCTGGCCGCCGCCCTCTGAGCTGGGACCTAGGTCTACCCCCGCTAGTTGCACACCTGCACTGCCTCCCTGGCAAACCCCACACTTGGGGGCTGTTTTCTGTAGCCCTTCAGTCCCCTATCAGCACTTATCTTTGCACTTGCCACCTGCTGGATGCACTTTTATTATTGCTGTTATATATTATATTTATTTTTATTGTCGATCCCATGCACTGCACTGTCCCCTCCCCCCTGCACTTTCCCCTTCCCCCTACCTCTGCACTTGCACAATCTCAATGACACCTGGCCAAGTAACTTGTGTATAGGTGTGGTATAAATGCCATATCATAAGGTCAGGTTTGCCGTAGATCTTGGCACCTTTTACTTAGTCCAGCAGTACCGGGATCAGCTGCAGAGGTTACCAGTTCTTGATCATGATTTTGTTAAGCCCTCTATAATCTGTGCAGGTCCTAAGGTCCACCTCCTTCTCAAGGATGAAAAAGAGAACTGAGGAGGTGGGAGACTTGGAAGGGTGAATAAACCTGTTAGCCAAGTACTGATCAAGGTAATTGCGCAAGTGTTGGATTTCTTTCTCTGTAAGCGCATATGTGGCGGCAGGGTGTTGGTCTTGTCTTTCTGAAAAACATCTTGATATGCTTCGAATTCGGGAAGCAACTGTCCGATGATACTGATTGATACTCTGCGGCTGTCGTGTAGCTTTTCTGTAGTTGACAGGGTGACACTGGGTGTGAATGATTAGCAGGTTTGCAAACATTCAGCGGAGAAGGTGAATGTGTGTGTCCGCCAGTTGATGACCGGATTGTGCCACTCCGACCAGGGCATGCCTAATATCAACTGGAATTGAGGTGCATTGATCAAGTCAAAAACATTGTGCTCTTGATAGCCATCATGACACAGCAGTCCCATTTCCCAGGTATACTTGGTTACTGGTCCAGATGATAGCTGCGTACCATCGACTGAGACTAGGTTATCCACCTTTGCCCTCTACTGCATGGGGACCCCTATCCGCTATGCCACCGTCAAGTCCATGTAGTTACATACTGCTCTGCCGTCTATATATGCTTCAAGGGCATGCATTTGCTGCGGCTGATCTGGGTAGAGGAGGATTACTGGTGTCTTGAGATGTGCGACTGTTGACACCTTATCCTGTGTCAACAAGCCGATCCCTACTCTTGCAGAGGCACAAAGTTTTCTGAAGGCTTACTTGCTTCCACCAACGCACTGTCAACTGTCCCTAAAGGTTTCCAGGCTAACTTGATTGGGCCATCTCTCAAGAAGTGTCCAGCTTTGCCACAGTATAAGCAGAGTTGTTGTCACCTGCGCCTCTCTCTTTCCTCCTTGGTCAACGGTCCTCTGATACAGCCCAGTTGCATAGGTTCCTGCAGAGCCTCTGTAGAACGAGATGTGGTCTCACATGGGCATAGGTACAGGGGGCGTCCTTCACAACGAGGCCGATCGGATCTTCTCACCTGCAACCGATGGTCTAACTGCATCACTACATCTATATACCCGGAACAACGCTCAGGTGGATAAACTACTTGAGCCAACACATCCTAAGGTTCGCTACAGAGACCTCAGTAAAACAGGGTGGTCTGCTTTTCTTCTGGCCAATTTGTTTCTGCCGCTAGCTAGTTGAAGGTGGTAATGCATACCAAGAGATCCAGAGTTCCGTGTTGGAGGGTGAACAGTTCTCCATCTAAAGCCTGGCATTGCGAAGACGAGCAAAAAGTGTATCTAGTTCTAGTTGGAACCCCGCAAAGTTAAACAGAATTGGGTCGTCTCGGTTGACTAGTGTTACCGACTAGTTGGCCGCATGTCCTCCCAGGTATGACAAAACAAAGGCAACCTTGGTTTTATCTGTCCGGAATGCCCCCGGTCAGCAAAAAAAGTGAAGTCTGCATTGATTCATAAATATGGCATTTCTCTGGGGATCTCCCAAAAACCGTTCAGGTGGTGCCAAGGGGACGGTGACAGGGGTGTTGACTTGTATCTGGGCAGGCGCTGCTGCAGCGCCATCTGATGGACCTGGTAAAGGGACCTGACCCGCTTGGGACCTAGTTAGCTGTTTCACTAACTCCTCTGTTCCTTCCCAGTTCACCACCAACTCTTTCCTCATGGTGTTGGTTTCAGAACGGGCTACGTGGACCTCCAACCACAATTCGCCTAGTAAGGCGGCTAATTGGTTGACTTCAGAAGCCATGACACTCGGGCAGGGTTTCATATGTGTGGGCTTAGCGTTCTGTGACGTTTACCTCTGGTGCTCTGCAGGAGTGCCAGGTCCGGGTCACCGGGAGTGTGTTTCCCAGAATGAGGTTATCAGGCCCTTTGGAACGGGATGCAAGTCCAAGCACTCCTTCCCCACTGTTCTGCTGAAAGGCTACTGTCCAGCATGTTATGTAGTTGGGAGTGTTTTGGCTAGTTTCTCAATGGTATTGGAAAGGATGATGAGACTTCTTGAAGAGCCTAGGGGCAAACAAGTGAAGTGCGTTATTGCCTGCTACCTACACCGTTCCTCCCACCTCCCTTCCATTACCCGTAGGTTGACTGACTGAGGGGAACCAGGGATCAACTTTAGTATTGCAGATAACCTCGCAAACGGTCAGGATAACATTCGGTCAAGTTCCGTGACTGGATGGCAGAGGCCCAGTCCTGCTGCGGCTCATGAGATGCTTCCTGTAGGTAATTTTCAATTGTAATGTCTTTTGCTGCACTGCTCTGTGACTATGCAGAGATCTTTAATGTCCTTTGAAGGTTCTAAATGTCTTTAGAATGTTCCTTAATGTCTTTAGAGTAGTGCTGAAGTCGCGCGGTGAGCGCAGAATATGTTGTTGAAATCTGATCCCTCTTTGTTGTTTTCCCTTTCAGCTGAAGGCTGCCGTCAGCTGTGAAGGCACGGAATGCAGGTTTCAGGTAAGTGGCTTTTTTAGGGGCTCCGGGGATGTTGATGCTGCAGGCTTAGAACGCTGCAGTGGATTCAGATGGGCGTTTGTCTCCGACTCTTGGACAAGTATACGAGCCGGTGTTGCTGCAGAGGAATAAAGAAGTGCTCGCTCTGGGTAAGTGTTAAAGCCAGCTGGGGCCCGGGAAAACAAGCAGCTGAAAAGAGCTGGAAGACTGGATTCCTCGGCATGTGAAGCCAGAATCACGACATGCATTACACCACTTGCAACTGCTGAGGGAAGAATGCTAAGCACTGTGTGTGGCCCAGGGTGGGGTTTTTGTAGCCCTGGGATGCACCTTCCCACTAGACCACCAAGGATTCTGGCAGCATGAGCTGCTTGGGGGCCATCTTGGTTCCCAGACTGAGTCCTAACTTGGCGAGCATCGTGGCAGGGGCTATTACTGTTTGCAAAGAGGCACCCACGCCAGCCAGCAACCCTCATTGTCCACTGCTTACCAATGCTACCCAAACGTCCCTGATTGCTGTTTGAATGAGTGTCTGGCGTTCTGCTAGGGTTCATGACACCTGGTTACCAGAGTGGCTAGTGGCTATGTTCAAAATAACTGCCACCGTGATGCCTGTTTCCTACTGTGCCAGACAGTGGATCATCAGGCAATGTCATTTCTGCCAGGGAAAAGTATGGTATATAATGTCTGCTAATAATATTGGTGATAAAAAATTGGATCAGAAAGGCAGCCACTCGGGGGGAGGATAGAGTGCATGTGGTTTTTGCAGTATCCCCACCACTACAATGGTTTTTGGGTAGCATGTTCCCTAGATGGAATGGATTGCATGATAACTGGGTGCTCACTGGATGGGTACGAGAAAGAAGGAGGGGACCTGGAGAGAGTGACATGGTTATGGATGTCCAAGGAACAAAGTAAGGAGATGATGAGGTAGAAGGTGTCAATCGAAAATTCGATCGAAGGGGGGAATGAAATAAAGGTACTGATTCAGCGCCAAACAGAGAGGCACACCTACTAATTGAGGAAATAAGGGGGATGGACCATGAACACATTGCCCATTTGCAGCGGCTGAGGGAGGGAGGAAGCTGAATTCAGGTTGCTCGTCTCCAACAGTCCTCAGTCACTGGGAACAGCTGATCCCACGGTTAATCATGTGAGCGGGGGAAATCGACCTACTCCAGGGAGGCACTCGCATGACACCAAGGGAAGTTTCAAATTGCCCTTAGGCCAGCAGGTATGGGAAGAAGGATGTGGGATGGAGGAAAGCTCCAAGAAGAGCCAATCAGACAGTACGTTTTGGTTTCCCTGGAACGTAACAAGCCCAGAGACTATTCACAATGCTGTTTGCGAAGGTTATCATCAGGCAGGTGCCCTTTGATTATCTCCCTTCCCACTAGCTCAGGTTGTCTCATGCTTCTTCCTTCCTGATGCTGGCCAATGGCAGACGAATAAAGATCCAGAGATCAGAACAATTATGTTATTACTGATTACAAACCTTTTGCTGGGAGGAGTGAGGAGCAAAGTGGCACCATACTGGGAGGGGATGAGCTGGAAGAGGTCAGGTCTGGTTCGCTCCAGTCATGTACAACTAATATATGTTTAGCTATAGGGGCATGGCATATTCTAAGCAGTCAGCTTCATGAGAACAGAGAAGACGTGAAGTTTGAAGTGCAACTGTTTCTAACTGTACACACATTGTATTAGTGGTATAAAAGTACTGTCCGCTGTGAACCAGTTTGTCAGCTCTCATAAACAAGTTATGTTCCACGTTGTTTGATGTGTGCTTGCCCAGCTATAATAAATAGTGTTACTTCTTGCTTGGTTTATGCTCCTTCTTGGACTACTAATTGTAACATATTGATTGTGAGCTCTAGAGGACCCCTCATACCCATGCATGGATAAATCTTAGACAATAACTTGAGATAGTATGCAGGGGTGGAACAAACAAAATTGACCTGGTCTTTCATGGATAAAGTAGCATCCAAGCAGACCCATAATGTTTTAACCTTCGACAGAACCTCTAACTGACAACCAGATATAGTAAAATGTGTGTACAGAGCAGGTAGTCTACCAAGCCTTTGGGGGGTACCTAAAAGTAACAATTCAGTGTTTGCTTTGTTGAGCACCAATCAATATTGTGCCATCCAGTGCTGTATCAAATCAAAAGTAGTATTTATCATTGATCTATCAGCAATGTAATCACCTGACAATACTATCACGATCTGAGAGTGATCAGCATCATTTGTGTAAAAGACCCCAGAATCATCCAGCATTGACAACAGAGGCTTCATATATACATTAAAAAGAGTCGGGAGAGACAGGACCTCTGTGGAACACCCTGGGCCAGAGTCACAGGATCAGCTGCCACGACACCATCAATCCGGCTTCAGAGCGGCCAGAAGCACGGAAACTGCTCTCCTGAACATCCGTGAGGACCTGCTCCTGAACCTCGATTCCAACACTCCCTGTGTTCTCATTCTGCTCGATCTCTCCTCTGCCTTTGACACTGTCAACCATGCCATCCTGCTCAACTGTCTCTGTGATAACCTGGGTATCACTGGTCAGGCTCTGGCCTGGCTGACTTCTTTCCTCTCCGGTCGACCCTCCCAGGTCCAAATGGGCTCCTTCCTCTCTGACATCTTTTTCTCCACCTGTGGTGTCCCCCAGGGATCCAACCTCTCTCCCTAGCTTTTCAACCAGTATCTGGCACTCCTTGCTCACCGCATCGCTGCTCTCTGCCCCTACTTCCAGTGCTATGCAGACGATACCCAGCTCATTTTCAGGCTACCCTCGGCCTCCTCCTCTCCTTCCCTCATCTCCGACTGTCTGTCTGCTATCCAGGAATGGTGTGCCGCCAATGACCTCTGCCTCAACGCCAGTAAGACTGAGATTCTACTCATCGGCACACCCACTCCCTCCTTCCCTGCAGCTCTCTGGCCGGCCTCCCTTGGCCCCCTTCCTGCCCCTACCTGCAAGGCTAAAAAACTCGGGGTCATCTTCGACTCCACACTCTCCTTCTCTCCTCATATATCTGACGTCTCTAAGAAGTCACACTACCAGCTGCACCTCCTCAGAGGTATTCTTCCCTTCCTCTCCTTCCCCCAGAAGCTCACTGTCTCCCGAGCCCTGGTTCTCTCAAGGCTGGACTACTGTAACAGCCTCTATCTTAATCTGCCTGCCTCCACTCTCCGCCCTCTGCAACTTATCCAGAACAGAACTGCGAGACTTGTCCTTGGCCTCAAGCCCAGGGACCGTATCTCTCCAGGACTGAAATCTCTTCACTGGCTCCCAGTGGCTGCGAGGATTAAGTTCAAAACCCTCTGCATTGTCCACAAGGCCTTCTGGGGCCTGGGACCTAAATACCTTCAACTCTCTCTTCCTAAATATCTTCCTTCACGAGCCCTTCGCTCATCCGTCTCCAACTCCCTCATGGTCAGCCGCTTCTCGAAGCAACGAGCTGGGGGTAGATCTCTCTCCGCAGCAGGGGCCTCCCTCTGGAACAGCCTTCCTGCCTCCCTGAAACTTGAGGAGAACCATCTCCGGTTCCGGAAGCACCTCAAAACCTTCCTCTTCGCTTCTGCCTTCTCTCTCCCTCTCCCCTGCTAATCCTGCTTAACTCCCCACTGAATTCAGCACTAAACCTGCATCTGGGCCACTCTCAGCAACCTCGGTCCAGGGCCCAGCCACTCTCCACTTGCACTGCCTCCCTGGCTCCCCCTGCACTGTGGGACTGTCACTGTATCCCTACAGCCCCCTTCCCAGCACTTGCTCTGCACTTACCTCGCACTTGCCACCAGCTGGCCCTTTTTATTTATTATTTATTATTTTTGACGCTACTTACCTTGTACTGCACTTCCCCCCCACCTCCTCCCCCTGCACTTCCTCCTTTTCCCCTTACCTCTGCACTTGCACGATCTGAATGACACCTGGCCTAGTAGGATCGTTTGTCTGTCTTCCCCTTGTTTCCCTCACTCCCTGCCTCGTCGCGCCTTGAAACACTTGTGTATAGGCGCGTTACAAATACCATATCATATCATATCATATCATAACTTCTATCAGTTAAAACTGATAAAATCCATTCTGTTGCCTGTTTTGATAAAAGTGCCTTAGACTGTATACTTTTAAACACAAATGTAAAATCTACCAAGTCACAAGCTGCTGTCAATTGCAATAAAAAGCTGCAAAGAAATCTGTCCCTGATCCATGTTTAGGGAGACTGAATTATAGAGCACGAAAACCATACTGCCTGGATAATAAGAGGTCATTTTCTTCAAGATGAACTAGAATTTGAAGATATGCCATTTTGGCCAATATTTTCAACAGAAACAGTGCATTAGAATTGGGTGATAATTTGTCACCATACCAGGATCAAGAGACGCCTTTTTAGGTAGTGGGATGATCTACGTCTGCTTAATCACAACTGGAACCCGTGCTGTTTCAAAAGAAACATTAATTAAATGTGCAGTTGATAGAGCCAAGTTGTCAGCAGAAGCTTTAAGAACTTTGGGCGGGCATGGATCCCCTGGACAGCCTGTGGGTTAAAGATGATGTAAAACCTGTAGTATGTCCTTTTTGGTAACTTTTCTAAACTGAAATAGTGTCACAGCACTTCATACTGAAGTTTGGCATTGCTCCCGAATAACAGGTAACTTCTTTGCGTCAGTTGTCATTTTCAGTTTCGCTACCTTGTCCAAAAGTGAATGCTGTATAGCAGTACACCAATGTTTGTCTTTCACTAGAACGTCTTCTGGATTCTCACTAGACTTCTCTAGTTCTTCCATGATCTTGAACAATTCCTTTGTATTGAAATTGGCATTAAGTATACACTCATCAAAGGAAGTCTTCTTGACAAGAACAATGGCTGTTTTATACTGATGAACTACCTGAATATATGTCTCTTTACTTCTTTCTATTGTAGTTGCTTGCCATTGTCTATATGCTTTATTTTGTGTAGTTCTTAGTGCCCGTAGATCTTGATTATACCGCGTTTGGTTGGTAGAACAGCCTCTGCTACGTTGGCACCGTTTTAAAGAGGCTATTCTATCCAAAGCATTTGAAAAAAATTGCCAGTATCGTTGTATCCGGACCGGCAAACTCTGAGTTGTGCTTGCGGGTGCCTTTCATTCCACCAGGTCTGACCTGGCGGAATGAAAGCCACCCGTGAACACAGCTTGCCTGTAGCACAGGCACCGTAATGATTGGTGCCGGTGCTACAGGCATCCCCATTCCCATTGAGCCCTATAGGGCTCAGTGGGAATGGGGATCACCCGATTCCGGCACCCGTGAAAGGGCAATTACTGAGTCCGGTGGGGCTGGAATACCCCGGTAATTGCCCATTCGTAGGTGCCGGATTTTTTCACGAGTTTGTTCTTTACACTACATTTAGATACAAGAACCTTAGAAGGGTAAGTGTGTAGCACCGTGTAACGGATTGGTAACCTAAAATGAACAAAAACATGATCCGAGCACAGAAAGGACCCAATCCCTTGCATATTCACCTTGATGCCCAGCGAACAGAGCCAATCAAGAACATGATCAGCTTCATGAGTCGGTTCGTTAATTAACTGTACAAATCCCAATCTATCTAACATCTGCTGAAAAGAGTATGCCACACGAACCTGACTATCATTATGCCACAGATTAAAGTCTCCTAAAAGAATGCATTTACAATCTGCTCTAAGGAATGATTGGCAGAGTGACCACCATCTGTTCTTCCAAAGGTGGCATAAGATGGGAGGTCTATAAAGTAAAATAAAGTGGCATGTCATACAATAATTGACCAACAACTGGACTACTAATTCTTCCATCCCTTCTGGCCCTTCCACCTCAATTTGATGTATCTTTGGCCCTATCCTAAAGATAACAGCCGCTCTCACACCCATGCTGCCGTTTTGATTTTTATGAATAAGCTGATAGCCCTTTGGACAGCCAAGGCTTGATCTGGGCCAGATGCCACGGTAAGCCGTATCGCCAGAAGAAACATAGCATCCAACTCACCATCAACAATACATTCAGCCACTTCAATGGCATGCTTAGGTAGGGAGCGGGTATTCAGATAGGCACATCTGAGAGTCTGCAATTATGAAGCCGAATTTGCAGAACCCCACAGTTTCCACTGGTCCACTGTTGAGAATCAATATTATGTTCAATCATATACCCATCGTCACAAGATGTTATCATGACAGTCTCTATCTTATCAGATCTCTCAACTACCTGGCAGATGCCTTAGATTGGCACTCTATCACGGCCACCTCATCCCCAGAATAGAAGGGGAAAAAAGGGACAACTTAATACTATTATAGGAATTTACATTCCCATCATCTGGCAGGCTAGAACCAACAGACAGGCTAGGGGATCGCCATGTAGGATGGATAGTTTAAAGATCCTTCGATACTACCCACACAGATTCTCCTGCTCCAAAGGTATTGGCATATCCAAGTACTTTTCTAGGTTACCTTTCCTTCGTGCGCTCCGAATAGCAAATGCCTGTTCCATTGACATCAGTTAAGCAAAAAGTTAGACTTTGATGTAAAAACTTGCACACAACACACCCCAACCCAGACCAGCAGAAAGCATGTGCCTATTTGATCCGATGGCGCTGACACGCCATTGTCATTTTAAATACACTTCAGGGCAATATGCCTTCTGGTTAATGTAGTTTTGTACGTGTAGGTACAAGCACTATAAAAATAAAATGCAGCCCTACTAAGTCCCTAAGTACTTGAGAATACAGCAGATATGCTATTCTTATTCTTGTTATTTCTTTCAGGGATGTCTAGGGTCCTGGAGGGACATGGGAGACACCACCAAATGTCTCATTGCCTCCATAAAAATCACACATCTTACTATTGGTTTACCAGTGCTACAGGGATCCTATTTGTCTCTCCTCCTTTGTTATATAAATCTGCCACCCCAAGTCAAATTCACACATGTCATTGGTGTTAGACTAAGTAAATACATGGGCCTCATTACGACCCAGGCGGTAAGGGTTTTACGGCGGCGTTAACAGCGCCGACCCTTACCGCCTGAGTACGAGGTCCCTTAGCGCCATGGCGGACTTAACACCTGCTTTTAGCAGGTGTTAAAATCCATGGCGCTAAGGGACCATGGAGTTAATTACGCCACCGTAATTTACGGTGGCGTAATTAACGCCTTCCCCACTCCCATTATGCCCTATGGGGCAAAAATGGGAATGGGGAAGGGTAAATGGGGATTGGGGACTTACCGCCCCGCCAAGGTCGGAATGGGGCGGTAAGTCCGCCAACCACCATGGCGTAAACATAGTTTACGCCATGGTGGTAAAGTCACGGCCCAGGCGGTAACTTACCGCCTGGGTCGTAATGAGGCAGCGAACTAGTATTGGTTATTAGGTGTTCGTAAGCTCCAACTATAAGCTGAAACTATTGAGTAGGCAAACAGCTAGGGGGAAGGTGGCCTTTGTGGTGCAACAACTAGCTTATTTTTTTGATGGTTACTTACAGAAGTTTGAACTGCATGCATTTTACTCAACAACAATGTAGTGAGGACACAAATAGTGGCCTCTATATAAGACCACTTACAATGCAATACAATACTACACCTGAACTCCAACATTTGTAGACCTGACTAAACCAATTCTTCCTACTTTGTGATAGTTGTTTACGCTCACACCCAAACTATTCTCTTCATTTCTGTCAGAAACGTGTTAAGTCCATTTAACTGTATGACACACACTGAAAAATATGAGTTTCTTTTAGCTTTGCAGTAATGGCTCCTTTCATAGAACTGTAAATCTGCGTGTTTTGTATAAGAAAAGGTCATTTGTGAATATTACAAACTGCAAAGTTTGCACAATGTATTACAATTCACTGAGGGAAGTAATCATGTTATTGTTAGTTTGGGACAAAAATAATAATGATAATAATCAATCAATCATGAGCTTGAATAGCACAAAACTTTCACCATAGGTATCAAGGCGCTAAAATACTGAATGAAAGACTGAGAAGATGTATGCAAATTAATGCATCTTTAGGTGTACTTCATAAAGAGGCTGAAATGCTCAATCCTTTACAGGGGAAGCGAGCAATCATTGCCCAACTTTGGGCCTGCTACAGAAAACGTCTATTGCCCATATTACACCAGTCGATTGGTTGGGACTTTCAGTAAGCAGTGAGAAACTGACTGCAATGGTCGTCCTGGGCAGTAGGGTGCAACTTTGTCATGTTAGGCTTTACAGCATCTACCATGCTGTGCCCGATGAATAAGGCATAGTGGGGCTCATTATGAGTTTGCCGGTATACGGTAAAAGTGGCAGTAAATCCGGTTGCCAGAACTTTTACCATTCCAGTGAAGTACGAGTTGGCAGCAATACCATTGCCAGCATTACCAGTGCCAGTATTTCCAGAGCCAGAAATGCCAGTGCTGGTAAAACTGGAAACAAACTAACCAATGGTGGTGCAAACATATTACCAGTGTTACAAGTCAGGAAATGACAGTAACACTGCCATTTTTCACCAGTAATACCGGCAAAATCAAGGCAGAGAAACCTATACCAGAAAGCAGGTGGTAAATGATTACAGGTGATGGGAATGAAGCAGCAGGTGCACCCGATCTACCCAGGTGCACCTAATACAAGTACAAAAAGAACACACCTTCCCCAAACACACTTCCCTACACCACCATGCTGCCACTAATCACAACCAGCATTGTCATGCAGCTGCTCAAGGACAACATGGAGCTGCAGGGTCTGGAGTACAATCAGAGGAAACGAGAGAAAGTGGAGAGGAGGAGGAGGAGTATTATGAGGATGAGGTGCCATGGCAGGCATGCACCCATACCCAATGTAAGGGCTACACCATGGACCCTCACTGGCATGCACATCCTCACCCTCTACCGCCTCAACGGGGAGACCATTGCAGACCTCCACAACCAGATGCATGATGACATAGTGTAAAAGCAAAAGGAAATATAGAGGCTGAGTACCCCAAAAGGAAATACAGCAAACACAGGCTTATAAAGATGCACAGATCTTTTTTCTAAAACTGCACAGTTACAAAGAAACAAGTATCAGATACAGATAGCTACCTGGCCCTCAGTACATCACAGCAAATACCAGCCCTTTCGGTGTGAGAAGTGAGAGGTAGTCGACGTCTAAACAGTTGCACATTTTATACATTTCCAATTATTATGTCCAGCCCCTCTTCAGGTTAATTATACAGGGTCTAGAGTCGTGCCGAGGTCACTTCTGGTTTGTCCAACTATATACCCATGGATCATCCTAAATTCACATACAAACAAGTCACAATGGCAACGGTGCATTCACGGGATTAACAATAAGCCTTAACACATGTCTATACAATGCAGGTCAGCTAGTGTCCACGTTCAGTATTGGTATTACATTGTAGTTGATGTATGTCCGTGGATCGGACTTGTTGGCGCAGACAATCCTCTGTCTACAAGTCAGGCATGGGACAAGGTCTCTTTACTCAACCCAAACATTTGGCCAACGGACAGTTTACACATTAATTAACGTACAAGGTTCAGGAAGAGTCAGTTACAAGCGGGAAACACTGTCCACCATTTTAGAACACAGAATCTTTTTAGAATAGAAATCAGAATGGTGGACAGACCTAAAATGGCAGCGAAGTAAATCTAAGATCGGAACTTTGCATCACGGTTTTCTTCGTAGAGCCACTGGGCTTAGGCCCATATATACAATAAAGGAGGCACAATATGATATCCCGTTTAACAATAGGGCACAGGATTGGCATCAGGACAGCCATACCGCCACTGGTAAAGCTGGTGTCAGTGCTGCACTTCCTTGGCACTGGCACATTCCAGACAGCTGCATGACATTTCACAGCCTACATTCTCAAAAATGCTGGGTCAGTTGCTGGATGCACTCCTGTGCCATGCGGGACAGCACATTGCACTCCACACCACCCTGGCAGAGGTGAACACTACAAAGGCAAGATGTTATGCCATTGCATGCATGTCCAATGTGGTGGCAGCACGGAATTGTACGCATGTAGATCTACAGGAACCGGAAGCAGTTCCATTCACCTAATGTCCAGGTCGGTATCCAGTTAAATTGTCGAATGCACATTTTCGAATGCCTTTTTCTCGAAAACAAATTTGCCCAAAAAGAAATCTGAATGTGTTCTTTTTTTATTGTATATGTTTTTTTTCGGTTTAGTTAGTAAAAAAAAGTGTACATAAAAAATGAACAGGGGGTTGGGGGGAACCCCCCCCCAATAAAAGAATAACATTTTTTAAAAAGTTCAATTTTTTTCCGGCATATTTGTGTTGTGAAAAAGGCATTCGAAAATGTGACATTAGAAAAAGTCACTATAAACCATCCAGGTCACCTTTGATGCCAACCTCATGATCACCCACTACGTGCCCGGTTCCCAGGATCAACCCATGATGCTATGGTCCTGTGGAATCGCATGCTTCCAGCATACATAGAAGGACATAGAGGCCAACAGACCTGGGCTTTGGACAAGTACATGTTACATCACACTAACTTGTATGTGCAAGTGCCCACACATAGAGATTGTATGCCCTAAAATGCCTCATACATGCAGGACCCAGCATACATAGAAGGACATAGAGGCCAACAGACCTGGGCTTTGGACAAGTACATGTTACATCACACTAACTTGTATGTGCAAGTGCCCACACATAGAGATTGTATGCCCTAAAATGCCTCATACATGCAGGACCCCCCAGCATACCCAACACATGACATGCTACAACAAACCCGAGTAGGACATTACTCATGATGCTGGACAAGACATGCTTCCCCAAGATGCCAGCCACACACACTAGTCTACAGGTATTAGAATGTAGCATCACACATCCCACTACATGCATGGTCTGCAAGGGTGGGTGGCTGGCTCATCTATGCCATGGAAGAAGTGTGAAGATGACACATGGCAACATACCCAATGACCAAGGTTACCATCCATGTAATGTCAAACCACACATTATAAAATATGTGCAAGGAGAGTCATTTCTACTACAGCACCCTGGAAGTCTGAACAGCCTGCTCAGCCTCAGTCACCCTTGGTGCAAGCTGAGGAGGGTGGTGTTAGAAACCAAAGTGTGTATCACGTACTAGTCCCTCTCTCAGGTGGCCAGGGAGTGGGGGTGAGGCACCAATGGTGAGACGTGGTATTCCTCTCTTTCCTGTGTGCATGGCCCACCCTATTTTATAGGATTCCCAATGTTCCAACCCCCACTTCTGCACAAACAATGGGCTGAAGAAGAGGGTGCCTGAGAGTAAAGAGTAAAAAGGACAAGGAAAACAAATCTTAGTTTACACATAGTATACAGTAGAATTGGAAAACTAATTAACATGTCCTCACGTTCAAAGAAGATAAAAAGTACAAAACAGTCTTCAGTTCCACAGTAAGAACAAATAATTAAAATCTATACTGTTCAGAAAACGTACAAGCTCAATAATCAAAGATATATTCACTCCCCACATCAGTCTAGACCAAAACAATTCTCTTGAATATTCAGAGCAAAAACTCGAATTTTCCTTAACAAAAATAGTCAGTCTAATCATACTGAGAGCATTGCTATTCCAATATCCAATGTTTAAGAGTTTCAGGGCCTCATTACGAGGTAGGGGGTAACCCATGCCGCTATTAGCGGCATGGCTACCCCCTTACCGAGTACCGGGTCCAGGTTCCTCGAATGAGGAATTACCGGGCCATTCCAACCTTGGAGGACCCCGATAGGTCTCAATGGGAATGGGGAGCATGCTAACAACAAGCCCATTAATAACGGGCCAGTTGTTAGCATGCTGGTGTCCTCGCGGGACCCGCTAAGGCCGCCTGGTAAAACCTCGTAATAGGGCGGTAGGGAGTTGAGGGCTCCGGCCCGTTTACTGGCACCGTTAACCCCTTACCGCCCACCTCGTAATGAGGCCCCCAGTGATATCTTGACACTTACAGTAACAATAATTTTGTAGGGGCCCTCCACCATGAGTGGGCAAAATCCAGTGCCTAGTTCTCTCTCTAGTGTGGATTGGTTGAGCTTGAAGCGTAAGAAGACCTGTCTTGTCCTATGAAAAGGAGCGTAAGAAGACCTGTCTTGTCCTATGAAAAGGAAAACACTTTAAACATATAGGTAGATGCCCCCTTTTTCTGGGGAACTTGGCATATTCTTTATAAAATAAATATCTAGACAGGGCCTCGATAGACAGCATCCAGTCATCTGGAATAGTTTAAATTTCACTTTATCTGAATTCAACTTAAGTTCCATATCTGAAGAACCAATTTGTTCCAATAGTTCCCTCTTACAGATCCTAAACACATTCACAGAGAGAACTGCACCACATGCTGTCCTAAATTGAAAATCTACAAATAAGGATTTACCTGGAGGCCTCAGGAAGTTTGAGTAAACCAAGAGGTGTTTCCATTGCTGTCGAGCAAGCAGAGATACAGGATTAAGCTCATGGCGAATTACCGCATTAGGAATCGATCATTCCACGCCCAATGCATTCTTCCACAAAAGCCATTGCCGGGTATCAAGACAGGTTCTACCTTCCCCAGATAATATGTGAGTGCTAGTAGAAGTGAGAAGCCACACACTCTCCTAACTATCCGCTTCATATGAGACCTCAAAGGAATTACTTTTGCCTTTAAGAAATCTTTCTGCATCTTAACTGAGGATGCATAAGTCAAATTATACCCCAGATAGAGAATTGAGGCCACCCTCTCCACTCCACTAGACCAGTGCCCAGTGACTACCACTTAACCACAGACTAATTACCTCTGGAGAACAGAACTACCTTGGACTTATCACGATTTACCGAAACAATTGTTAGACATGGCATACTCATGAAAATAATTGAGCTTGCGTTTGAGGCCTTGCGGTGTTCTCTCAAAATTCATCAGCCAAAGCCAACCAATGAATGTCAAGATGGCCAAGCCTCACAGGAAGTCGCCTTGACCCTCAACATCCTCTCACAGCAAGCATATTCTAGTGTTAGTTGACCATGTCACCAGATCTCCTGAAGCCATCCCACTGAAAAAAGTAACTGCCAGGTAAGTTGTTAAAGCATTGCTTGGCATTTTCACAAGGGCTGTCTTCTCCAAAGAAGTTGTGTCTGACAGAGGCAGCAACTTCAAGTCCAAGTATATGCAAGCCATGTGGAAGGAGTGTGAGGTCCCCTGTACATTTTCATCCGTTTATATACACAGACAAATGGCTTAGTTGAGAGATTTAACAGAACTCTCAAAATCCTGATTGGAGCTCTTGAGGTGCCCCAGAGGAGAAAGTGGGATCTCCTTCTACCATGCTTACTCTTTGCCTACAGAGCGGTCCCGCAGCAAGGGGTTGGATATAGTCCCTTTGAACTTCTCTTTAGTCACCTGTTAGGGAAGACTGGATGTAGTACCCTGTGGGAGAATGCATCAGCTGTGTCCTCTTGGCAATAGTTAACCCTACCTTTAGTATAAGCATGTACTACACAAGTTGGTAGAGTGAATGAGTAGCCAGGCTTATCTCAAGAGGGGTCAATATGAGCTGTAGGGTTATAACATAGAGATTCACAGTGACAGGTATTCAAATAAACACGTACTCTCAAGGTTTCTTGATTAAACAATTATTTATTAATTTAACAGTCAGTTGAATAAGCCTTCTTTAGAAGGGAGCAAATATATGTAACACAAAAATATACTTCAAAATGTATACTCTCAGTTTCTTTAAATCAGTAGATACCCATTTGGGATGGTACATAGACACTTCCTACACCCTGAGGTGACTTAAATAACTAGGATAATGTCAGCATTTATATTTCACTGGAACATTTAGAGCAATACTGAGGTTGTGTCAAAAGGAAAAGATGAGGGAATAAAACAATGGTCAACAAATATCCCTAAGCAGGTAAGTACTTTTCAACACCCAATGCAAAGTAAATTAACCCTTTCCTAGCTACACAAGTTGAAGAATGGGTGAACTTAGTTTAGGGATAGTTAAAGCACAATGTCAGAGGTTAGAAGCATCTTTCAGGGAGCCAGGACAGGATGAGCAAATGTCTAGGTGAGCTGAAGCACTTCTTCTAGAGTAAGTAAAAAGTCTTGCACAATGTTTTAGAAGTCTTTGTAGAAAATGAAATCACTGTTGGGCCACAAGGTGGTAGGTTTGTGAGGGGCAAATCTGCAAGCAACTCTGCAGTGGCAACCAAGATACGTCTCAACTCAGAGCTAGGAAGGCTACACGACAAGAGGTAAGTGCTCCTTAATTTATGGTACCTTAGGTCTGAAGAAATTGGTTCCAGCTGGCTTCTGTTCCAGTTGTAGTATGGCAGATCCTGTTGTTCCTGGGCCTCAGTCATGGGGACAAGAGAGAGAACGGCTGGGGACTCCTGCACTTCGGTGTGAAGGTCAGCGGCTACAATGGGCAAACTTCAGATCAGCGGCACCTTGCGGTTTCAGCTTCTCACGAACATCACTACCACAGTTTTTGGATACCTTATGGACTTTCCTCGCATCTGGGGTCCAGTACTCTGTTGAGGTGGCTTAGGCTTGGTCAGTCCTGCTATTTGAGTCTGGATGATCTTCCTGTAGCTCCGGTCCGACTTAAAGATGAGACAATCGATTCTCGAGTTCCACTCCCAGGAAATCGGGTCCTGCAGCAGCATTGGATGTACAGCCAGCTGCGAGAGGATGTCCAGATGAGTTTGTCTTGGGGTCGATTGGTCCCACCAACCTAAAAGGAGAAGTCGTCCTTTGCAGGGCTTCTCTAGTCAAGGCAAATTTGGAGCTTCAGTACTGCAGCAGGGCTTCACCACCCAAACCTGGCTTGGCGTGCAGAGTAAATCTCAAGAAGGAACTTTCCAACAAGAAATGGCAAAAAAAAAAGAAGACCGGGGTCATTTTGACTAAATGGGCACCCTGGGGTGCTTTACTGCAGCTGCAATTGTAGCCTGCGGTAGAAACACTCAATGGTAGTAAAAAGTAAATCACTGCCACCAGCCATTAATCATAGAAAGGGTAACATAAAAATGTTACATGAGAAAATAGACAAAGGGGGATGCTAAGTAACCCCTCCAGCACCCTATGGTAAGATAGTGTGGACTGGGTCTAGAAAGTTACAAATGTAAGTAAAGTCAATTTCACTTCACTGTTCTTGGAAACAGTAGTTTATCCAAGAGAAGTTATTTAAACCTTTTGGAAATCTGGAAGACTTCCCTTGCCACTGCACTGAAGGTGCTGTGTGCCACAATGTAAAAAGATGATGCCTATGGAGTTTGTCAGACTCCAAAACCAACAGAAACACAGTGCTCAAATTAGCAAAAAATACATGAGAGAGTGGGAAAAAGGCCTCACTCTCTCCAGGATAAAAAAATAAAAATCCTAAAGTACAGCAAAATGAGCTGGGGGTCTCTAAGGTAGAAGGGAATTAGCACATTTCTGAGAATTCTCCCTAACATCACTCTTTCAGGGGTCCACTAGCTATAGTCAAGGAAGGAAGGATGCTCCCCACTCCTCCTGTCACTACAAATGTAGTGGACTATGTGCTAGGTGTGAGAAAGAGGATGGGCTTAATAATGGCTCAGGCCAGTGACAAGCTGAAGGCTGGTCAGTGAAACATTGGTGTGACCAGAAAGCTTCACTTGAACATTTTCCACCAGGTCAAGAAGTCCTAATCATGAATCTATAAGGCACAGGGCCCTACAGGATAAATGGTCAGGCCCTTACATAATTGTGGAGCAACTCAGTGATGTTAACTATTTAGCAGACCTTGCACGGCCTGGTCAATCCCCAAAAAGTGTTCCATGTAAATAGACTTAAAGCATTCATCCCTAGAGTTGAAATGGCTGCTCTGCTCTTGGCATCAGACAGAGAGGAAGAGGAACCTGAACCCCTCCCTGATCTATTCCAAGCAGGCCTTCAGATGGCTCCATTGAGTGTGTCAAATTGGCTCCTCACCTGTCACCTCAGCAGCAAGGTGGGATGAGACCTTTGCTGAAGCAATTCTCCCCTTGTTTTCACTCACTCCAGGTTTGACACCTTGGTGATAACATGACATTAACACTGGAGATAGTGTGCCTACCAAAAGTAGCAGCTATAGGATGTCAGACAAAGTAAGGTCACACATCAAGTCTTAGGTCAACAAGATGGTGGATCTAGGCCTTATTGAGCCCTCCATTAGACCTTGGTCCAGTGCTGTGGTTCTGGTAGCAAAGGCAGGTACCTCTGATTCGAGGTTCTGTTTGAATTACAGGGCTCTGTATGGTGTTACCAAGACAGATGCTCACCCCCTACCAAGAACAGACGAATTGGTAAACAAACTGTGTGCTGCCAAGTATCACAGTGCTTTTGGTCTCATTGCAGGGTATTGGCAAATATTCCTGACAGAGAATGCCAAGTGGAATACTGCATTCACAACTCCAGAAGGGCTTTGCCAGTTCAGGGTAGTATCATTCGGTTTGAAGAATGCACCTGCCACATTGCAGAGGTTGGTTAACCATGTTCTGAAAGGGTTTGATGAATTTTGCATTGCATATCTCGATGATATAGCAGAATACAGCCCCACTCAAGAGGAACATGTAAGGCACCAAGTGGTAGTGTTGCAGTCACATCAGAAGGCCCTCTTGACCATAAAGGCCAGCAAGTGCCAAATTGCTCAATGTTCAGCGGTCAACCTTGGGCATGAGGTTGATGGATGTAAAATCCAGCCTCTTCCCAGAGCAGTACAAGACTGGTCTACCCCCACAACTCAAACCCAAGTGTGGGCTTCTCTGGGCCTCATTGGGTATAACAGGAATTTCATGGCATACTATGGTACCATAGCTGCACCCCTGACTTCCCTCACTACTCCAAAGAAACCCACAACGGTAATTTGGTCTGAAGAGTGAAAAGAAGGCCTTCCGAGGCTTAAAAAGACTCCTTTTGCAAGGCCCCTGTTCTGGTCTCATGCAGAAGGGATGTGACCTAGAAGTTCATGCTGGACTGCCCCTTTTGGGGTGGGACAAAGCCTGATTTGCATATAGTATTTTCCCTTCTGTAATGGCTTGGCAGGCGAAGAACGATGGTCTAGAGCAATGCCAGAAATAACGATTAATTCTAAACCTCACAACACAAATGCCATTGATGACATCACTGATGACATCACATATCTAGGCTGCTTGCCTTTGTTCACTGATGTATCTAGTCCAGGTGTTTTTGTTCACTGACAGTCACAATATGAAAACTCAAAAGGTGCTATATATCTAAATGTTAACCTTGTCATTTGTTCTTAAAGTACTTTCCTTAGGGTTTGGTCTCAGCTCATGGTGCAGGTGGAGCTGCATGTCTGAGTTAGCAACAGCTAATCGAGCATGATGTTGGAAAGTGTGTTTGATGCAGGTCTTTTGTATTCTTTCCAAGTGGATTGGGTGCACCTGTGACCTGTGTTCCATCTGGTAACTGCACTGTGATATTGGCAGAAATACCACCCTTTTCGGTGGTCTTTCAGTGGCATTTCAATTTGCAATATAGCAAAAATACAGTTTTCATTCTTGGCAGTAACACAACCAGTGAAATTAGTGCCAGGGCTAATTCCGCCAGATGTTGACAGTAATTCTGCCGATGGTAATTCTGCCAGGGCTAATATTCTGGCAGAATGAGTGCCCATTTCATGGAATGCTTCATTAGATGGAGTGGTAAAATTGGAGGTAACAGTTTACACTTTCCATCAACCTTGTCATCTGAAACAGCAAAGTCAAAGTTGAATTGCAATAGCAATCAACTCTTGCTGTCCTACCGAAAGCCAATTAAGTGAATCCATGAAAAGAAACAGTGCTGTTCTCTTCCTTCACCAATGTTTGCCTTTTCAAAGGCACAATTATGTTCCTTTTCTTTCAGAAACACTATCTGTCTTTTTTCTTTTACAGCTAGGCCTCACATAAGCTGGCAGGGCAGCTAGGTGAGGAGCATACTATAAATTAAATGGTTATATTCTACAACACATTCCACCTCAGTAGCAACTCAAACATTATTAAATATAATCCTTGCAAACTTCTCACACAAGACAATGCTACCTACATAAGACATGCCTTCCTTTAAGGCAGTCCGCCCAACATCTACCAGTGCAACCTCTAAACTTAAGCATTGAGAATTGTGCACAGTGATGGTGTAAGCAGAGCACAGAGGAAACTGTGCCCTTTGGACATACATGTCTTTGAAAGGTTAAAAACCTGAATAAGTCCTCCCTACCAACTATGGGTCTTTAATGTGGTCAAACTGCACAATAATTAATTGTACCCACATACTCTGGGACTACAGCACAAAACCAACTACTTTTCCCATTGCTCAATTAGCAAATCCAATCTCCACATTCAAGTTACGTCTCAACATAACTCCGGATTTGACACACGCATTTAAATTTGATTCTAAATCCTGCTAGTCATGATATTGACTTTTCCAAGTCAACCACATGTGTCTTTGCTTTTCTTTTTAATTTTAATGGCATTGCTTAGCCTCAAAAATATCTGCAAAAATGCCTTCATGCTGGCTTGCCATCAATACAGAGCTGACTCGATCAAATTCTACAATAGAAGACATCAATCAAACACATTCTATTTTCCTTTGTCGCAAATCAAACATAACCTCAGAAGCAATGCATACGTTGCAGCATATGTTAGAAAAGAGCCCCCTTCCTAAGGCCTTGCGTACATCATAGCTGAACAATCCCACACAGGAACCTTTTAGGATATCTGCATACTCATAATCTACAGATTGTCTTATGTAGACAGTCACTTTAGGATATTGGAAGTATGACCAGGGGTTCACATTTCCTATACTGAAAATGCACTTTTGTGAATCTTCATAATGCATGATCTTTAAAACAGCTGACTTTTGACAGGAGTTAATTGCAGGATATCTAAAAAAAAACCCAATCAAGTTTCTTCCACCAAACAGTTCCTCGTAGTATGTCTTCAGCACCTGCGGCATTGTCAAATGTACGGAAACAAGCATGAGATTAGACACCATGCTAACTTCATTGACAATGAGAACTGTCATTTTACAAGAATCCTGAAAACTTCATGAACAGCTTCTCCACAGTGTTTACAGAATCACAGCTTGTTGTTGTGTTCAACAGGTAACATCAACATGTTACCTATTCTTATATTTAATGCTGCAAAACCAGTAAGAGCAGTTACAACACAAGACAGAGAACAGCTTGTCTTTTTCATGACAAAGGCAGAGAGTGCATGAACTAAGACGTTTTTCCCTGTTCCAGCTTGTCCACTTATTACAGCCACAAAGGATATACACCTGGGCACAAACAAACCTTATTTTCATGGTCAAGGCTATGAGGAATACATTCACTAACTACTTTGGACATTGCTTCCTTCTTATTGTTTAATTGTGCAAATGGTCCAGGAAGTTGAATCCTTAGCTTGTTGCATGACAGTTGTATGACATTTTCATTTTCTTCCATAGCAATGTCAGCCTCATCGACTAAAAGTGGATTTCCAAGAGCATTTTGACTGTTGTTAAGAGACTCTTCAATTCCCCCAGGAGTTGCCTGTGCAATTTTATCTACTACTATTTCCTCCTGGCGAAATCACTCCTCTAGCATTTGTAAGCAACTGATACATTTGGGATAAAAGAAACCCCCTTTTTTTGTTTTTGTTTTACAAATGCTGTTTGATAAAACACAAAGGTACCAAGCAACTCTTCCTCACTACACCAGGGTTAAAACAACTGTACGATTCCAAAGTGAAATAATTATTTGAGCAGTTTCTCAGGAGAGCTTCATGTAGTTAACACGTTATCTCTCATGTCTCACTAGGTGTCAAGATGCCTACCCCCGGGCATCAGGACCAAGGCCCTCAGCTCCGGGAGCAGGCATCCAGACATTTGTTTAAACCTCAGCAGCCTCGGCTAGGGGCTCTCTGGGTTCAGTCCTGGCGCCTTAGGCGCCAGGCTAATCATAGAAATCAGTCCTGGCGCCGCAGGCGCCAGGCTCATAGACTTTACTTACTTGATGCAGACCATGCTTCAAAAGAGTCCAAGCCTACATGAGGCCTGGATGGGCCTATTTGGTTACAGGGACTATTTTTTACTCGGGCGTGGCTCGAGGGACCTTCTTACCTGGAACTACTTTGGAGGCTATTTAAACCACACCCGAACAGCAGCACATGCTTTGCATTATTCTGCATCCAGCAGCGTGACGCTCACCGTGCCTGCAGCCAGCGTCCAGTCTTCTGCCACGCCTGCGTGCCTGCAGCCAGCATCCAGTCTCCTGCCACGCCCGCCTCGAATCTGGAGCTCCTAGAGTAAAGAAGAAGAAAAGGACAAGGTTAGAAAATGAACTTATTTCAAATTCTTCACCTAATTCCGGAACCATTTCATCTCCGGACCTGGAAAGTACATCAGTCCTGCACGCGTTGCTTCGCTAGCTCCAGCATGGCGCCATATTCACCAGTTCTCACAGCATCTTTCAATCCGGCACTGCCTCCATCATTTCTTCGCCGTAATCCGGCACCTAGGGGACACAAGAAAAAACAAGGTGAGCCAAGGGAATCAACAAATACAACCTCTTACCACTATAGACTTATCTGATTTACCACTGGCGGTATTATTCCATAACTCTCCACATTTTCATATGCCGCAACTGTAAAGAGGGAGAAAAACAACACGTTAACGTATGCAATAGTTACCGGAAAGCGTTGGGTAACACAGACTCTTACATGAACTCCAGCAGCAGCTGCGAGACCTTCTTCTCACGAACTCAGTTGCAACTTAAGGAAGGAAGGGGACAAGAGTGAACATCGGGCACATTGAACTCTTTGAACTTGATACTTACCAATCCCGCCAGGGACTTCAGAGTCAATACTTACCGGAACTCTCCCAACGCCTTCAAACCAGTGAAGTAACTGGTATCTACGCGCCCCTGCAAGACACGCAGGATGGAGAGCTCATCTTTTACAAACATAAGGTGAGGTTACTAAGGGGATATTGGAGGTGATTAGTGGGGGAGAGCGAGAACAGTTGGGAGGTCATCACTAAAACCCACAGGTGGTTAATCCCTGTATCCACTTGCAGGAAAATATTTCTTCGGGTCCAGCAGACAAGACTAGGCGGGCCAGTCCAGACAGTCATCTCTGCACTACGCATCACGTTGAAGGAGACCGCATCTGTCCGAGTCCGATCGACACCCCTGTGGGGTCCAGGTGAGTGTAACACTAGGCTTCCTGGACAATTACATAACTTGAATGCCCCTTTTTCCATGTGCCATTCATATTGTGATATGAATAGTGCTCATTTGCCTCATACAAGCACAGCTCCTCCATAGCTTTGGCCCTCTATGCATAATATGTGTCAATACAATTATTTGTCATTATATCTTTACTGAACTGGCCACATCTTCAATTACAGAAAGTGTCCTTAGCACATGTACTAGCTTCCTTAATGCCTATCGTGCACCAGACTGCATGTACCTAGACATATACTCAGCCCACCTTGGATACATCCTATTTTTCTACTGCCTCTTACCGCATGATGACCTTAACTGTTTGAATACAGCCAAACACTACTGTAGGATGTATATGATCCACTTGATTATGTGCCATTCTTACTGAACTTCAACGGATATGCGTTGTAATATTTAACTCACAATAGTAGCCTTCTAGGCCACCATTACGGCTCAGTAGCATCAGAAGGTAGGCTACCCATTAGTTGTCTGTTTACACCTAAATCCATATTGCATATTCTCAGTGGTTGTCTGTTTATATCTATGTTGCACTTGTCGCCCTCCATGTACTATAGCATTCACGCTAGTCGTCACTGCAATTGGTCTTGATATGCGCTCTACCACGTACCAGCTGCCTACTTATAACATGCATGCCTCACTATTGTTAATGTTACTACTGTTAGGCCTAATCCTGGACTTAAACCAGGACCTCCCAACTATACAGCCTACACTGGCACATTACCATTGCCCAACCATGCATAAGAATTACTGCTCACAAGGGATCAAGGCTACACCTTTTTTTACACTCGCTTAACTATAATCATATGGACGCCTCAATTAGGCCAACTGAATTTCTACCTAGGCTATGCCTAGATTCCAAAAGCTCTAATACCATTCTCCTGAACAGTGCTAACCATCCTATGCCTCATTTAATCAAGGCCACTCATTGTTTCCCAAACCTAGCGGACATCTTCCAGTCATCCCTCCCCCATTAAAGACAGAAACAACAGACTTCGCTCCAGACTCCTGACCTACCACAAACCATTGCTCAACAGCTCCTCAAATTAAACACAACAGTTTATCTACAAACAACTACATCCAGCAAAATCTTGACTAAAACCTCAAACTCCCATATTAAAAAATGGAAACAAGTAAAATGATGTGATGTTCCCATGAATGCTATGACACAAACCTTAAAGGGGGCATGAATCAATGCCAGATCAATGGTTGCTCATGCGACAGACACCGCTGACATAATTATAGATGAAAACCTTGACTTCTTGGCGATAACAGAATCATGGTTGCATGCAGCAGCAGTAGGCCCCTCACTCCTTCTTGCTGTACCTGATAACTACTCTATCATAAGAGCTGATATGTTAGATTCCAGAGGTGGCGGTATTGCCATGATAGCAAAATCTAATTTAGACATAAGATTAGCCACCATGGCAACTTTTTCATCCTCTCAATTACTAACAGCTAAAATACTGATCTCTAACTCCTGAACCATAACTGTCCATCTAATTTACAGACCTCCAGGGCCTATTGGCACCTTCGAGGAAGACCTCATGATGCTACTTTCGAATACCAAAACATCCCCCCAAATATTACTTCTAGGAGACTTGAACTTAGGATTTAATGACCCGAACGATCACCATGCGCTAGCAGTAGTATGGAGCATGGTCTAAACCAAAATGTCACCCAGCCCACCCATGACAAAGGGAGGACCTTAGGTTGGGTAGCTGATCTTAACTGTGACACTGTAATCACATTAACTGTATCTCAATCCTGAACGGATCACTACCTTTTGTCCTTTACCCTCTCAGCCAATATTCCTAAAACCAATCTTACATAATAGTGCCTCCATGACTCACAAGGAACAAAAGGAACATCACTGCGAATGCCATCTTGCCACATGTGATCCCCATCCTAAACTGCTTAGAGGACACCACTGACCCAGACATGCTAGTCAATGTCTACAACTCTACCATGTCCAAAGCCTTGGACATCATTGCCCCACTCAAACTGTGAAAAGGTAAACCAAGAGCTCATTTGAACTCATGGTTCACGCCGCTGCTAAAAACCCTACAAGCTGAGAAAAGAAAGTTGGAAACATTATGGAGACACCTCCCTTCTGCAGAAAACAAAACTAACCTAATGAATATTTCAGCTCGATACAAAGAAGAGATACTTCGAACCAAATGGGAAACATACAATAATAAAATTAACCAAGCCACTTCCAACACCAAAGAACTTTTCAATATCCTCAGAGAAATGGTGACACCCTTTCCTCCAACAGAGCCGTGCACAAGGGATAAACACTGCTGTACAGACATCCAGAATGCTCTTACCAATAAAATAGCCACTCTTCAAAGTAAAATTGCCAACAAACATCTAAATCTTCAAAAATTAGACACCCACTCTTGCTCCCAGAAGCAGCCTTCCAAAACTCTGCAATGCTTCAAATGTTTTAAAGTCTCCATCCCAGAGGTTCAAAAAATCATGGCATCCCTTAAGCCTTCAAAGTGCCAAACAGATAGCTGTCCTGCCCGAATAATTAAAGATGCAGGCAGAGACCGACCGCCCTTCATATCTAAACTAATAAATGCCTCATTCACCTCAGGTATTGTACCCAGTAACTTAAAGGAGTCTTGGGTTCTTACCCTCCTAAAAAAAACAATCTTTGGACCCCACTATCCCCACAAATTACAGACCGATCTCTACGGTCCCTTTCTTACTGAAGATTTTGGACAGGGTCACTTACCTACAGATCTAGCAATACCTAGAGATCGACCATCTACTAGGGACACGGCAATCTGGAATTAGACCTCAACACAGTACCGAAACTGCGCTGATTGACTTAAAACCCAGATTGACGAACTCAAAGACAAGGGGAACATTTCACTGTTACTTCTGTTGGGCCTATCAGCCGCGTTTGACTTGGTTGACCACAAAGTACTTTGCAATCACCTCACAACAGCAGCTCATTTTTCCCAGAGTGCTATTGCCTGGATACAATCCTTTCTAAACAATAGGACTATGAGAGTCTTTTCCCTCTCAGCAGCAGACCCTATTCCCATCACAGGCAGAGTCCCTCAAGGCTCCTGTGTGTCACCGACTATGTACAATATATTCACAAAGCCCCTATTCGATGATCTGGTTCCTCTGGGTGTCACCTACAACAACTGTGCAGATGACAACCAGATCCTCCTCCCATTAACAGGGAATTATGATACTGACGTACTGCTCGTGAACAAAATCTACTTAATCATTCAGGCATGGATGGCCACATACGGTCTTTGCCTGAATGATGACAAAAAGGAGCTCTTGATTCTAGGTTCCCCAGCCAACTTGAATAAACTTTGCCCAGATCATGCCTCATTCAACATTGATGGGGACAACATTCCAGTGGCTAAAAAGGTAAAAACCCTAGGTGTTTACCTAGTTTCGACATTGAACCTACGCAAACAAGTTAACGCTACTGCTTCGGCCACAGCGTACACTGCTAAGCTGATTATGGCCTGAAAAGCCCTGCTCTCTAATGAGAACGGTCTGATCCTGGCTAGAGCCCTTATCCAGTCAAAGCTGGATTACTGGAACAGACTATACTTAGGCGCTAGTAAATACGTTACAAATAAACTACAAACCTTGTAAAATAATGTACTTAGATCTGCTTTGAGCATCCCAAGGAGAGAACACATCTCGGCAATAAGAAGACATCACAAATGGCTATCTAGCAAGGATAAAGTTCAGCTTAAAACAATGTCGCTCACACATAAATCCCTGAATCATGCCGCCCCTCCATACCTAACAGAAGAATTCACCCTTAGATCCTCAGGTTGACGAATACCTCTTGCCTGCTAGCCCTGAGGTCCAAACTTAAGAAGTCAGGGGGGAGTAGTTTCCCAGTTATGGCGGCCTAGTAATGGGACTCTCTCCCACTCTTCCTTAAGTCCACCCAGTCTTTCCCAGACTTCAAGAGAAAAGCTATTACCTGGCTCACTGAGAGGGACCAACCTACAAACTGGGGCTATACCTCCCTGAGGGTAGGCCACGCTTCACTGCTTCTCTCTTTACCTACCATGATCTCGCTATGACTTCTCTGCCTGTATCAGACTATTCCTTATTAATACTCTCTCCACTATCCTACTTTACTTTACTATTATCTGTGATTGTTTTGTATACTTGCATATTTTTAAACACTTTTAACCTAACTAGTACAGTGCAATGTACCACTCTGTAATTCAGCATTACTCTGCATTGTATGAATATTATTATCTGTAACATTTGTAAACTTACTACAATGCGCCCAGATACCTCTGGGTTTGGTGCGCTATAGAAACAAAATAAACAAAAAAACATGTCCTAGAAATGGCTGATCCAATGCTCAGATGCACAATGTTGTCTCGTTGCCCATAAATAAGAGTGCTTTCTTTCCTCCCAATAGAATGTTCTACATGTCCAAGGGAAGCATTGTCTTTACTGCATTTGAAAAGCAACATAGGTAGAAAATGATGGTGGAAAAATGGACAAGAACAGGGTCCATGGCACATAGTTCTGCTGGTTTTGTGTGCTCTACTCCACTTTTATATGGGTTAATTTCATGAATAGAATCAGCCAAGTCATCACATTCATTCTCTGCACAACTTAGAGTTACAAAGAAAGGGGTTGGACCTACATTTTGCAGCATGTACCCAACCTCTGAATGACGCCTGTAGTAGTGCTCTTTTGTTCCATGCATGTTCATAGAATGCTTACTATCTTGCTTTCTAACACCTCATCCTTATCTTTCACCTTCTGTACCATTTCACTTGCAGTAACATTTTAAAAATGTGTACCCGTCTCCAGTGTGTGAGCCACTGAATAGCAATAATAGCAACAAAGTATGAAAATGCAGATGAAGCAATTCTGGAAGAGTGGTGAGGACCTATAAAGGAAAACATTAGAAGGAAAAATCAGTGGTATACCAATAGGTTGAAGCTAATAAAATATAATATTCATCAATAGGAAGGTGAAACAAAATGCTCCAATGCATCCTGAGTAAATTGGATAGTAATTTACAAAGCTAAACTCCTACTCTCCTCTCTTATCTTTTCTCACCTCTTCTACTGCTCCTCCTTACTTTTTGGCCTTCCTACTTCACATCTTGCCCCCCTCAAATCTATTTATCACTCTGCCATCCGTACTCTCTGTCTCCTCTCCCCCCGTGACTCCATCTCTGCTTCCTGTTCCTCCATTGGCTGGCTCCCCTTTCATTCTCAACTTAAATTTCACTTCCTCTGTCTAGTGTTCAAATCTCTCCATGATGTTGCCCCCCCTTATCTCTCTTCCCGTCTCTCATTTTACACGCCCTCTCGTTCCCTTCGATCCGCTGACCACTTCCTCCTCACTGTCCCTCCCTCCCCCTGTGCTTCCTCCCGTTTCCGCTCCTTCCAACTCCTGGCCCCCCTCCACTGGAACTCCTTGCCTCTCTCTATCCGCTCTTCTCCTACCCTTTCCTCTTTCCGCACCTCCTTCAAATCTCCCCTTCTCCATTCCCTGCCATGACATCCCCCCTACTCTCACACCCCCCTCATACCCTTTTCCCCTCCTCCCCCCTTATCCTCTCCCACACCCTCCTTCAAACCTCCTCCCACCTCCACCCCCTATTCTTACCAGCCCTCCCCCTCCTCTACACTTCCGCTTCTGAATAATTGCTCTACATTCTTTTTTTGGTGACTGATTCATGTTTATAATTTGCTTCTGTTGTTACAATTTTTGTTATGTTAAACGTACCCTGTTGTTGTAACTGTACAGCGCTTTGGTATAAAGCGTTTTATAAGAATAAATACAATACAATACAATAATTATTGGAGAATGATTATTTGTCAAGAGAAACCTAGATTGTATAGTCTCGAAAATCCAATTCTGGAGGCAGCTTGGATTACCCCCTTTTCGACCCTCTATGTCAGGGAGATCCCTGCACCCATCAAGGGAATTGCCCAAAAACCCAGGGAATTGTCCTTTGATTGTGAGGATATCAGTACCATAAGTAAGAGGTCTGGCAACTCTTGGGCACTAGGATCTAATGGCCTTTGCAACCGTGTCTTGAAAGCTAACCCCAAAATGGGTGCCTTCTACATATTTATTTAATTTAAAAAGAAATGTGGTGGAACAATGTACTCTGGGAACGTGGAAGCTTGCCCACGTTGTTCCTATATATGTTCCTATATATAAAAAGGTAAATAAGCTTGATCCTCTAAATTACTGTCCGATTGCTTTGCTAGATACAGGTGCAGAACATTTTCTGCATTGGTTCTGAGAGAACTTAGATATTGGGCAGTATAGAAAGGGATATTAAAAGCAACCAAACTGGTTTTAGGAAAGGGGTCAGCACCACTCTTCCAGGAGCAATTGTGGTTCACATACAGCACTCGGTTGTAATAAAAAGGGCATCTCAAACCGATGCGACCAGCATCAATTTGTTGCTTGCCTTTGACACCGTGAACAGAACTATACTATGGGTGAAAATGAGATCATGAAACGTACCCTCACATTTACTACATATTTTCATTGGCCTGTATACAGATGCTATGCATGCAATTAGATTAAATCTACACGGTCAGTTTAGGTAAAGAATAAACACCCACAGAGGATTGAGGCAGGGGTGATTCTTGCCCCCCTTGTTTTTAACTTATATTTAGCCGATTTGGGTGAGAAACTGGCATTAGCAACTTTTGTGTCTCCAAAAGTTTTTGATGTGAACATCTTTTGGCTTTACTATGCATATCATCCTATTCGATTGAACAAGATTCAAAAGAAACTATGTCCTCCATCCAAACTACCCTATATAGCCCTGCCACTAATGTTAACTAACTTAAATAAACCACAAGGAATGATTTGTCTTCATTTGGTCTCCCCTCCAGGTCACTTAATAGTCTTGAATTCTGCCACCTCTCGGTGGAACAGGTAGTCTCTAAGATCAACTCTTGCAGCTCCTCCAAGGCACTTTTCTTTCTCCTGTTTTCTGTGGTCCCTTTTTCCAAATGTCTTTTACAATAACCTTTCTTGCTTCTCAGATACTTATGTGTGACCTCCTTCCATGCCTTTGCCTCAGGAGCACTTGATAGGGGTTTTCCTCGGCCTCTTTCTACGCTTCTAGTATCATCTGTTCTCATACTTTGAGTGTCTCTTTCTTTACTGGTTATTCCTCATATGTATTAATGCAGTACTGTTATTCTAGGCTTTTCACCTCTGATTTCGGTATCTCTTCACTTTTTATTATTGATGTTGGTATTTATAAATTTATATAGCGGCAAACCCCACGGGTCTGGGCGCAAACCAACACAAGGACTGGAGAAAGCAGGATGACAAATTCACAGAAGAAATCTGGCTAGTCAGCCAGTAGAGTAGCAGGGGGCCCCCACAACCCCTGCAGCGTGATGGGCCCTCGTGGCCCCCCACACCTCAGCAACATCACTGCTCTGAATGCTGGCTGCTCTGCGCGCTGGCCTGGTCTGCCTGGGTCGGTACAGTCAAGGACCACTGTGATGCTGTACCGCCTGCGTTGCTAGCAAATGCAACACCACCACTGGTGCACAGCCACCCATGAGGGTCGGGGGGTGGGTGGTAGACACAGGCATGGCAACAACAAGGTCAGGCAGGGCTGCTGCCTGCCTTGCACATTTGCTGCACATGCGTGTGATGCACCACGCAGCACCGCATGTGCATCAAAAAGCAAGCCCTCCCCTGCCAAATGAGCCGCACAAGCACCCTGAGCCTCACCCTGACAGCTACGGTCGTCGGACAAAAAGGGAGCCAGTCGCTGCTGCAGCCCGCTGCCTGCCAGTGCGGGGGTGCCCGAAAAAAAAGAATGCTACAGGCAGAAAAGGTAACAGTGGCCTAGAAGAAGGTAGGGTACCGACGTCTCTCAAACCCCGGGGGGAGGGAGTGGTGGGATGGGGTTGGAAGAGTTGCCTCTAAGAGAGCAGCGATTGACAGGGAGCGGACAAAAAAATAGCAGGGATATTAGCAGCTTTGCTAGGACTATGGGTGCAATACTTGGTGCACATGAACATCAAGTGTTTTGAGGGAGGGTTGATGAGCACCTACCGTTTAGAGGATCAAGGTCCACTAGTGAGGGCTGCAGGAGGTACCACCGGTGGAAAAGAGAGCACATCCTTTGGGTAGGGTTGGGTGGCTTTTCTAGTTGACAGCAACATCGACAAGGAATAGCAGTAAGCTGTATACCTTCTGTGATGTTAGTTGCAATGAGGCAGAAGCGAGTGAAGAATTAACTTATAATTGTTTTAGAACAGACATGGCAGCTGAGCCCTGAAACCATAGAAGTCTGGTCAGAAAAGGAGGTTGACAGTACCTACAGGCAGGGGATACTGGAGATCTGGTTAAACATGTTAAACATGTCCTGGGATTCTGGTATGCTCTTGAGGGTGGATTCTTGATGGGGTGATGGGGGGGGGGGTTAGGTATTAGTCATGGGCCAGTTCATGTTATTGAAGACTTACATAGCGAGCAGATCAGGGAAAGCAGTACACTAGTAAGATGAGAATGGTCCCATTAAAATAACCTTTATCATGATAAAAGCTGTGGTCTACCACACACAGCCCTTTTCAAAAAAGCAGTTGGTTTATTAGATGCATTGGATTATTAGCTTTGTGAGGCAGTGCCATTAGAGGAGTTAGCGAGGGGCTTGAAGAAACAATCATCGCCATCCTAGGACTCTGTTTATATCTGGACTCCCCGTCCACACCACTGCCACCCACTAAGTAGTTTAATGGCATGGGAGGGTGCCCTAAAACGGGGTTCATCCCCCTAGCCTGCCCCTGCCACTGCAGCAGGGGCATAAGCTGGGAACACTGAGAAGAAGCAATGCCTGCTTGCATTGCAGCACATGTGTGTCACGCCCTGGCAGGCAATCTGATTTCTAAATTCTAAGGATCTCTGAGTGTTTGATGTGTGCAGGTTGACATCTCAGAAATGTAGGCTCCTCTCTCCGCTGCCAGTGGGCACTAGTAACGTGAAACCCATTAGACCCATACTCTGAAAGCCGCAGGAGGTTGGATGGCAAAGTGCAAGGCACACACATCGCTGTCATGATGTGTAACCTTCCAGGGGCATGCTGTGCCTGCGTGCATCATAGCTGGCTGGGGTTGCACGCAGAGTATATCAGGCACATGCCACAATGCCAACTGCTGTCACTCAGCACCCTGCCCCTTCTAATGGAAATCAGACATTGGTGCATGGTGTTGGATGGCCGGGCCTCATGTTGTTTTGCTCTGTGCAGATTATGTGGTTTGGCTTATTTTAGAACATTGCACACCAAAAGCCATCCTAGACTACTGGTGAGGGAAGGCACATTGCACCCCAGTTCACCACATAAGGTGCATGGCGGGGTCTGTTAAAATGTGTGCCAACATAAGTGTCAATCCTGTGCCTGCGAGATAGCTCTGTGGGTTGAGCACTCACTGCTGTGGTCAGTGACAGAAGACAATGTAACACAGCTGGGCAGCTCAAGCAAGGGGCGATATTCACTTAAAAAGGACAGTTTTGAGATTGTGTTTACACTGTCTTGGCGCTGTATGGGGAAGGAGCCTCCAGCCACAATGGATAAGCAGGAGATTGGAATGATTAGACCAGATAACTCTCCTTGCCGGTACCATTCCAATCTATCTTCACAGTAGCTGGAACTTTCCCCGTAAAGACATTGATAGGTGATACAAAGGGGCTGACAAGTCACTCTCCCTTGCACCGGACGCCAATGAAGGGCCTTGAATGGAGGCATGATCTGAATTCTTTAGGCCTTCCACCACTCTCACAGCATAGTTTTGAACAACCTGAAGGCGGGCCAACTCACCCTTACAGGTGCCCTGGGGAAGGCTTGCACAGTAATCTATATGGGCTCCAATGATTACCCTGGCAATGGTGGCACAATTGGACTTATTGAGAAAAGGCCTAATTTGTGCCAACAGTTTTAAGTAACAGGTTGAGCTGGAGACAAGGATGCTAATGTGTGCTTTCATGGATGGTTAGTTCCTGGTCGAGGACGACCCCCAAGTTTTTAACTTTGGGGAGAGTTGTAATAGTACAACCTGAGATGTTAAAGGCTTGGTATTCATTCCTGAGTTTCCTTAATTGGGCGGCTGTGCCAGGGGTCATCAGTTCTGTTATTTTTGTGTTGAGAGAGAGACCATTATCCCTCATCCAGGACTCAATCCGGTTATAGATGTATTTGACAGTGGAAGTGTCTTTGGCGTGATTCCCAGAGAGGCTGATCAAGCACTGGGTATCATCTGCATAGTTTGTACACAGGGTACCGTATTCCTCTAGCATTTTAAAGAGAGGGAAGGTCTAGATGTTAAAAAGTGTGAGTGAAATAACCGGTCCCTGGGGAATCCTGCATGAGACCAGATAACTATTTGCTGTGACATTGTTGTAAAAACCCTTGGCTAATCGACCTGACGGAAAGAAGTTGACCCAATCGGCTGCGTCAGAGATCCATGCCTGCTTAATGAGACTGGGAACGTTATTCTCTCCAAAGGAGCAATTTATAAATTTGGCAATTAGAGGTAAGAGTTGTGCTCACAGACCTTAATGACTACTGTGGAGAAGATGTGCACCTTGTAAGCAGTGGGTTTGAGGCTGGACAGTATTTCAGGGATTTCTAATTCCATTACTTCACTAAAATTAAAAGGTGAGACCGTGGGAGGAGGTGGGTCTTTATTCGAAATGTCCAATGTAGAATCCTTGGCAGTGCAAATGGAGCATCATCATACATGATAAAGTGTTCTGTTTTAGTATCTGGGGGGCGCAGATCTATGTTATGAATGTGTTTTAAATGCCTAGCCTCTGACTGGGAGGAGGATCCTGGGTTGAGGGAGGGAGGTGGGGATGGATTCATATTGGCTGATGGATCCTTATCGCACCGTAGCAGAGACCCCTTCAATCCCTCCCCATGTGTCTCTTCTGTGGGCATCAGTTGACTGGAGGCCACAGATACATTGGGGCTTTTGGGCTCAATGGGCTGGTTATGGCCTAGATCAGGTTCTGCGCTTAGATTTTGATCTATATTGTTATTAGGCACGATAATGAACGGAAGTCCAATGTCTAGATATTTCTGCACCATACTAGACCTTTATCTGACAATTTGGCACATTAGGCACCTGAATCAAACATTGTCATGCAACCAGAGGTAAGAGCAGCACGTTGGTACCATCAGAGGGCGCTCAAACAGGGTTCCTTCCGCAGACAGGATGCAAACCAGCGACAACCAGTCTCTACGAATGCTCTGGCGCTTACGCACCTTCGACGTGTTTAAGAGGACCTGGATTGCCTGGAAAAGTAGTTCTGCAGAACTACAGCAGATGCCTGCAGCTCAGAGCTGGAAAAAGAGCTGCAGGCAGGGCGGCGAGCAAAAGATGCCACGCACAGATTGTAGTTAAGACTGGCGAGAAGGTAAATACTTGCAAAAAAACAATCAAGACGGTAGACACACTGGAAAGTGTTTAGGCGTAACCACTATACAAATAACACAGCATTGTCATTCTTTAATCCAGATTCATGCCAGCACGGCTAAGTCTATTCCAAATTTTTAAATACAGGTTTGTCCTGGGGATGTCCTTAGCGCAGCTGTCTGCAAGAAAGACATGTCAAGAAAATGTTTAAGGGGCCTGTACTGCAATGGCAGATTTGGTGCCAGGGTATCTCAAAAACAAGGAGCATGGTATCCACAGACATGCAAAGTGTACATGCAGCAACTCTTCCCCAATCACCCTTTGCAGCACCAATGGCCACTTGTGTTGCAACCGCGCATTGCCTTTCCATAATTTAAAATGAGTGCCCTTTATGAAGAAGTAAATTATACCTGAGCCCCAAATCATTTTGAAAAGTAAAGCATGCCTGTTCCCAAGGCTATACATCATGCTACCCAGCTTGTCAGTCAGAGGTGAGTCTCCCTCCATTCGACTGCAAGAGGTCGAGCCAAGACTCAAGCCGCCAGTCTTTAAACATGAACCTTTTTTAAAAGGCCTGCATCCCAACAGCATCCTCAGCAGTGTCTGTGAGCCTAGCATCCTCCCTCGGCAGTGTTTGTGAGTCCAACCTCCTCAGCAGTGTCCGTCAGTCCAGGATCCTCTGCAGTGTGTGTTTGAGCCCAGCATCATCTGGGCTCTGTTTTAGTCCAGTATCCGCAGCAGTGTTTGCGAGTACATTATCTTCAGCAGTGTCTGACCTGAGTACAGCATTCTCAAAGCAGACTGTGAAGAGTCAGGTTACTGAAAGTGAGACTGCGAGTGCCTGTCATCCTCTAGCACCACCCCCTACCGCCCCAAGGGGGTCTCTGGCTGGGGCCTGGTTCCTCAGGGTACCTGCCTGCAGATCTGAGGGACCGATCTTGCAATGTCAGCCGAGCGTAAGTAACAATGCATTGCCAGTCCTGGGCACAGATGCCTGCAGTGCCAACGTTGGGTTCTTGATCTTTCAGTGCCATTTCTGGCTGCCTGATCGTGCAATGCCACCTCCTGTTGCATGAGCATGCAGTGCCACTTCCTGTTGCTTGACCCTGCAGTGCCACCTCGTGCTGTTTGGCCCTGCAGTGCTAGCTCTGGTGCCCGGTCCTGCATTGCCAGCTCTGCGTGCCTGTGTGCATCTACTCTAGCAGCCGATGGTTCCAAGGAATAGGCAAAGTTAGCGGGCACACCAAGAACTGCAAGATCGGATGGCATGGCCCTTTGTACGTTCAAGCTTCAATGTATACACAGGTGCCCTTTTCAGTTGGAAAGCAGTTTAGAAATCCTTCACCTCTGTAAACATCTTCGTGCATACTTATCACACGCACACACACACACACATTCATTCTGAAAATGTCAACTGGTTAACAGCACCTAACTTTATTTACCATGTACACAGAGCCTTTCTTCAAGTAGCGGTGCTACTCAACTATTCTCGCAGTTAGCACCTTCAAAACCCCAATAAAGAAATCAGCATAAAAAGGGCCAAATAAGTCAATGTTTTATTTGCAGACTCAGAGCTGAACTGCTGAAGCAGCCAATCCCTTCTACGGTCTGCTTTCTGCATGCCAACCTCTGCTTGTGCATGTACATGTACACCATGTGGTTTGAATGTCATTGAGCAGGGACTTCTCTGTGCTGTAGGATCCCAGTGAGGGAAATGTCCTCAAGCAGTGCCTTCTAAGTACTGCAAGTCCCCAGAAGTGTGAATGCCCTTACACAGTCCCTTCCCAGTGCTATAGGCCCCCACCTGTGTGAATGTCCTCAAGCAGTGTTTTCTCAGTGCTATAGAATATAAGTGCTAGGTTTGCACATGTCATAACATGTGTTAACGCTTCACCAGAAGCTATCAAAAATATGTACTCTTTTCAAAACCCCTTCGAGGCCCAGCCACACATGTAACACATCTAATAATGCTCCTCATATTGCAAATGTTGTGCAATGAGTGTGATCTCTGGTGCGTAGAACGCTTTGCAGACAGGAGGAGGAGACAGTTCATTCTCACAGCAGTCCTAAAGCCTGACGTTTCAGAAATGGAGAGAGTTAACTGTTTGTAACATTAAAGCTTCTGCAAAATAGTCTCATTAGAAATAATGTGTATAGAAGTTAGATGCCCCATTCCCCCCACACTATTGGCGCGACACCATTGAGCAGATCTGGCTTTAGAGCCTCCACAAACATTTTGGGGTTATGTTCACTCGACCTGACTGACCTGTAGAGCCATGGACAGAACCTGAGCTTCGCTGTTCACAAAGGTCCTGCACTTACTAACATAGAGCATTTCACTGGTAGCACTTGCATTCATATGCATACATGTTTGGACACTTGAAATCGTGATGTGGCGTTAGCAATTGCATGCCCATCAAGTGATTAGAAGGGTAGTGGGGACAGGAGACAGCCCATTCTCACAGCAGTCCTTAAGTGTCAAATATCAGAAATGAAAGATAGAGTTAACTGTTTGTAACATTGATGGTTCACCAAAATAGTCACATTAGAAATAATGTGTATAGAAGTTAGATGCCCCATTGCCCCCACAAAAGTAAGTTTTCCCCTCCTCCGTAGTCTCTGAAGTAAGCACTTCTCCCAAAATGTAAAGGGTTGCACCCCTGAAATTATAGCTTAGGTGCACCCTTGTACGGCCGGATTCTGGCAGCGCCTTGGACTGTCCCACGCAGAGTGACTTTGAGCCACCCTCTTCACTGATACCTTCCAGGAACCCTCTCCCAACTGGACACTTACTAGGCCTGATTGTGCCACTTTCACAGGAGAGATGGATTGTGCCTCCATTCGTATTTGTGTTGTTTTGTGTCCATTTCACCAAAGGGAGCCAGGGACAACCGGCATGAAAAATCGGTCCGATAGCGATTTGTTTATCTCTTCAGTACAGAAGACCTCTCTGTCATCACATCCCTCTGGGGGCACACTTACCCCTTCAGTGGTCTGTTTATTGCAGATGTGACTCACAGCGCCGTGCTCCTGTCCACTGGACGGCATACTCACATGCAGCTGTGGGCTGCGAGAAAAGAGATCACACAGTTTAATTTGTATATTAGACAGCGAGTGTGACCCTGGCCCTCTGCTTGCCTGCTGCCTGTCAGCACACACCCATGATCCACGATCACAGAATTATTTTTGGGTTTTGGAACTTAAGTCACTGGGCCTCATTGCGCGTTGTGTGGTAAGGGATTAACGTTACCGGTAAGGGAATACCGGTATCGTTAAACACCCATGCCAATTACGACCCGGATTACCGCTATTAGCGGCACCACTAAGTACGGTGCCACAAATAGCGGCTAGTTCGCGGGCGCGCGACCCTTCATCCCGTAAATAGCGGCATGGCGCTAATAGCACACCATCACAAGCCATGCGGATATGCTAATAGCGGCATGGTAAAGCCCCAAAAACCCCTTACCGGCATGGCGCTAATACCGGCATCGTGAACCACCCGTTAAGAGAACTGAGCAGTGTTCCCACCTGCCACAGGTGGACATAATCAGCACAGGTGGAGGCAATGGCAACTGTGGCAGCACAAAAGGAGCACACCACTCCCCTTCCCACACCAAGATGGTTCCAATACTAGCAGCATTACATGGCTGGAGGACATGATTGCAGTGCAGCAGCAACAACAACAGGCAGCACAGAGGAGACGCAGGAGGAGGAGGAGAAGGGCAAGACAGGCACAGCAAGCACCACCAGGGCACTTAGCAATACCACAGAGGCAGCCACCAATCCCCAGGATCCGAGCCAGTCCATTTAACCTAACCCCTGAGCAGATACACACCCTGTACTGTCTGGACCAGGATACCATCACCAGCATCGTGGACATGATACATGATGACATTGTGAGCCTCATAGACATCAGAACTGCTATCCCCACTCTACTGAAGGTGGTGACTGTGCTCCACTTCCTGGCCACAGGCTCCTAGCAGCATACAGTGGGGCAGATGCATGGCATCTCACAACCAGTATTCTCACGCACGCTGAACCAGGTACTTAATGCCCTCCTGAAGCATGCACGTGAACACATATTCCTGCCACGGACTGCCCAAGAGATCGCAAACACCAAAGTCGGCTTCTATTCACTGGCAGGCATCCCAAGTTGCATCAGGGCCATCGACTGTACCCATGTGGAATTGGTGGTCCCACATCACAATGAAGTAGTCTACCGAAACAGAAAGCAATTCCACTCCATCAATGTCCAAATGTTATGAAGCACATGGCAGTGTGATTAGGGGGGGGGAGAGATACATACTCCAAGTGGGTGTGATTGGGGGGGAGATACATACTCCAACTGGGTGGGATTGGGGGTGGGGTGGAGATACATACTCCAACTGGGTGTTGACTCTCAACCGTAGGACAATTGGACATACAGATGTACGCCAATGTCCATCAGGGAAGGCCACAATGTACTTGAGAAGAACCCACATGCAATTTGAAGCTGCACAACATTGAGAACAATCCAGGTTTCCAAGTATTACACATCCATCCACATCCACATTGCACATCATGCCACACCACATAATACACAAATCAGCAACATGGCGTCAAGATAGTTATACAGAATTAGCACTGCACAACATCAATACAGCAATGTGCCCTTGAATGCATGCAAAGGGATCACCCCTAGCCATAGCATTGAACCACACACCTATAGCACCACTGAAGTGATGCTTCACAGCATGGCAACATCGATGTCGGAATGGCAGTACACTAGCAGTGTGGTATCAAATTTGCCTGGGCCCAGTAACACCTAAGACCTGGCCTCACCCAGGACATGTCAATTACTGTCGGAGGCATGAATCGGGCATGTCCACTTGCAGTGTCAAGCTCACCTTTGCACATTGCATTCACACAGATCGTCTGCATGCATGCTGGTAATCATGGATTTCAATCACAATGCAAAGTCGATTTGTGTGATATGTACAGGCCGCTCTTGAGGTGAACAGTAACAGGTCCCCATTTTTCCCCCCATACAGGTGATGCCGGCTATCCCCTGAAGAGGTGGCTCCTTAACCCTGTACGGAACCCACAGAACAGGCACGAAGAGGACAACAATCGTGCACATACCCATACCCACGTCGTGATTGAGCAGACATTTGGCCTTTTTAAGACACACTTCAGGTGCATAAGCAGGTCGGGTGGGGCTCTCCTGTACGGCCATGAGAAGGTGGCCAAGATCACCATGGCATGTGTCATGCTGCACAATATGTGTATCAGACAGAATGTGCCACTGCCCCCTGATGTTGAAATGCACCCACCTGATGAGGATGATGATGGTGATGAGGACGGAGGTGACGGGGATGCTGGTCATGCAAGAGGTGATGCCCAGGAGGAACGCGATGTGCGACAGCATCTGATCAACCAAATATTCTGAGACACATGGTGTAACTCTGTAGGATGGATATGGGTATTAGTGCACTGGTGTCTGTGGTGAAGCGCACAATGGACCCTGTCACCAATAAAGTACACATACACAATGACGAAGTCCAAGCCTGTGTTTCAACTAGTCACCAGTGTATTAAGGTATAATGAGATGAAAAAGTGCATTTCCCCAACTATCCCACCACCCTTTCACCCACCCCACCCCCACAACACTCCCGAAACAGCCTTTCCTCCCTCTCCCCACAAAACTCCCAAAACACCATTTCCCCTGCCCCCAAAACACTCCCGAAACACCCTTTCCCCCTTCCCCACAACACTCCCAAAACACCCTTTCCCCCTCTCCACAACACTCCCGAAACACCCTTTCCCCCCGCCCCCACAACACTCCCGAAACACCCTTTCCCCCCTCCCCCCACAACAACCCCATGTGTGGCTTGCACAATGTTGGTGTCCTGCTGCACACGTGCCAGCTAGACCCTGCTGTCCCTATTTCCCATTGCCACCACCTCCATTAGGAGGTTGGGATGATGTGCGCCTCGTGGTGCGCATTGAGCCATGGAGGGGGTTTCTCTGCCTTGAACTCGCAGATGATGAGATGGCTGTCTGTCCCTGTGGTGGTGGTGGGAACTGGCGGTCCATCGCGTCTGCTATGCGCGTGAGGACCTGCCTCAGTTGGCCAATCTCCACGCGCAGCCTATTGGGACAGGCTTCCATCGCCTCCTTCGAGTGCCTAGCAGTCTCCGTGATCTCCCCCCTTAGACGGGCAGCCTCTTCCACATACTGCCCAACCAGCACTGTAATGTCCTCCTGGCGCTGCCTGATGGTGGCCAGGTCATGGCCACTGTGGCCAGCTCGTGGTGTGGCTGCTGCGCCTTCCTCTATGTCCCAGACATCAGGTGAGGCTACCGGCGGGCTCCAGCACCCTCCCGTGTTCTCCTCACCAGACTGGCCATGGACACTGGATCCTGGTGTTGGCCGTGGAGTTGCTTCTGGGCTTCCTGGGGGTTGGGGGTGTGCATTTCCATGGTGAACTCTATAGGGTCCTCCACATCTGACAGCGGCGCTGTGGCTGCTGCCTCACCAGTGGAACTTGTGGCAATGGAGGGTGGGCCCTCCGTCGGTATAACCTGTGGTGGGGGGTTCACATCAGTGGGTGTGGCAATTGTTGCTGGCGTAGACTGCGGTATTGGTGCAGTGGCACTCTTGCGATGTTTGACCCTCTGCAGGGGCTCACTCCTCCCTGTGCCCTTGATGTAGTGGGGGTGTCCCCTGTCTCCTGTGCCCTGGGTTTTTTCTTGGCAGGGGGAGCCTGATTCACAATGGCAGGTTCTTCGCTGTCTGTATGTGAGCCTGTGGGGGACAAAGAGGGGGATGGCATTGGTGATAGTTCAACGTGCTTCATGCAGATTCAGTTCATCATGCTGTTCTGTGCATTGGGACTTCATTGGTGGGGATTCAGGTGATGGGGCTGTTGAGTGGGTCATGCATGCATGGGTCTCTGTGGCACGTGTCTGTGGTGATGTGTGCATGTGTGTGTTTTGGGGTGTGACACTCACATGGGCAGGGTTATGTGCATGTATGATTGTGGCCGCATCCATGAGGTGAATCTGGGCTCACATTTGGGGGGTGCCTCAACATTCACAGTGCATTGTTTCATGTGTACACTCACCTCCATCGGATGTAGTGGCCACACCATGCTCCATGCTCCCGACTCCCTCGATTGATTCGACGCCAATCGTGCTGACGCAGGTCTCCTCCCACTCCTTCAATTTAATTGGTGATTCAGCATCACCTCCTGTGGCCATGGCCAGCTGGCTGTTCGCAGACAGTATGCTGCGGACCCGGAGGTGGAGATCGTCCCACCTCTTCCTGCACTCCCTGACGGTGCAGGGACGCACTCACTTTCAGGGCGACCTCTGCCCAGATGGCCTGTTTCTGGATCAGGGTCTCCCGCCACATGTCGTTGGCAGATACCACCTCAGAGTTTGCTGCTAGGGTCTCTGCCAGCATTATGAGTTCCTTGTTCGTAAACTTCTCTTTACGCTGGCGGTCTGTGTTTTTTTTTTATGGCCTTTGGCATGGTGAGGGGATCCTTGTGGCTTTGGGAAGGCACAGTTGTCGAAACAGGTCCAGGGGGCAGAGGATGGCAATGGATTGTGTTTTTAAAATATGGCCTCCGTGCTCTTTCTCGTTCCTGTGCGATGACGCTATTTCCGGGTCCGCTATTTAACGGTGACCGCTAATAGCAGTGACCGCTATTTGCATGGTGCAGGAGGTCAGAAGTGCTATCAGCGCTTTCGTCGGTGCCGCTAAGGGTTTTTTTGGGGTCTTTAACGGCATGGCGGTAGGGTAATTACCGGCATGGCGCTATGCTCGTGTCCGAGTACTCGTAATGGTATGTAATTAGCGGCCTCTTGCCAAGGCGGACACGTTAATAGCGCCATGCCGGTAAATGCCGTTTTCTACCACGTACCGTGTAATGAGGCCCACAGACTACCTGCCAAACAATAGAAATTGAGCGTTCCAAGAATCTCTGTTCAACTGGCCATGGCTGCTTTATATAAAGCATTAGTATCTGGCACGCCGCGTCCACAGGAAGCACTAAACATGGATTGGTTTGTTTCCGAGCCATACCACAGTGTAATCCAGTGGACACATGAAAGTCGTTCGCGTGCCGGTTACACTTTATTTTTTTTTTAAGGCAACCTTAGAAAGGGCGAAGGGACCACACACCTTTTTTTTTTTCATTCATTAGTACGGAGCAAGTTGGCCCAAAATGGTGCCCTGTTGCTCCATACTAATGCAGCAGTACGCACGTTCTAGTGTACCTAGAACCAATGCGTACTGCGACAAAATCTTTTTAAACAGCAAAAGAAATCCTGCTTGAAAAGGTTTCATCAGCCATTAGAGTTCCGGTTCGGCGGTTATTGCCACAATACAATAGCCATTTAAACTACGAGTGCCTTGTTTTTTAAAAGGGTACCCAGAGACCGTTTGGAAATATTTAGAGACTGGCGGTTTTGAGCGTGAAATTAAATGAGTTAATATGATATGATATGGCATTTGTAAAGCGCCTACACACAAGTGTTTCAAGGCGCGAGTTGCTTAGGATCAGATGACTGAATAGCTTCATAACATTCGCCAACAATACAAATGCCACGTTCATGATGCTAAGTCGTATTGTATGACTACTCACATTTATCTGGCTATCAATCACCCAGGTGAACTTTTTTAAAGTGATCAATCACTTGTGCCTCCTTCCCCTAAAGTTGCAGTTGCAGCCAGGTCACCTTCAACGCAGGCGAGTTTTTTTCTGGCCCAATTCCTTCTCTGATCCTCATCTATAATTTATTACTAGGCTGTGGCAGGCACAAGTGTGAAATGGGGACTGCTAATGTCCCCCTTCTCTGTGAAGTCACAACTCACTGAGCAGGGGGCATTGGCATTTCAAAGTTCCTCGTCCTGTGTATGCCAACTTCACAGTAAATACCTCCACCACATAAACGTTTTGTTTAACTTACCAATGCTAGTCTGTGATGTGTCTAAGTTTTGGGTATGAAAGTATTGTATTATTAAGGCTTGTGTGAAACAATGACTTCTCAGTTATAGAGGATAGGGCAGTATAGAGAGATTCCTGTTTGCCTCTTGGAAGGTAAGACATGTTCAAGCATAAGGGTGGTGTAATTGTTTTAATGAATCCTAGATTTTGGGAATACGTTTTTTTTTAAAAATGAAGATACCACAAAGCAAAGAAAAATGTATATCTGGATTGGATAGGCCTATTCACACGTGATATTGGACTACTTGAGAGCTGTCTGCAGCATTTTAAGCTCAGGGTGCAGAGCATGCTTAAAACAATGGTGTGTACAGCAGTCAGTGGGATGAATGACTTTGAGTGGAGCATAAATGTACAAATGGAGCACATTTGTATAGGAGGGTGGGGCATATGGTGGTAGGCGTGCTCTAATTTGGTGGGCGGGGCATAACTATGTTGGGGCAGAGCTTAGGGGTGCCCCAATTGGGGGGTTTGCAGGGGAGCCTCCACGTGTTGTGTTACAGCACTGTGGCCAGCTAGAACAGTGGAGAAGTGACAGATGGATACCGGATATTCAAATAGTAATTGTTTTAGTCTTTTCCTGAAAGGGAAGATAGTGTTTTTCTAGTTGCAATTCAGTCGAGAGAGAATTCCATGCGGGGGCTATGAGGACTGGAAACAAACGTCCATAACCCGGTGTTCTTTGGTGTTTAAGCACCTGCATGAGTCCACAGGAGCTTGATGGTGAGTATAATTTCATGTGCTCTTTACGATAGGAAGGCATCTTAGCATATATATATATTTAGGAGCCACAGAGAGGGCTTTGAATTTGTCTCTGGCTGGTACAGCTAACTAGTGATGCTTATTTCGTGAGGTTGAGACGTTCAGTTTTAGGGAGGTCAAGATGATGTGAACTGCATCATTTTATAATACTTGGAGTCTGTCCAGACAGCCTTTGTTCGATCCGATCAGTAGCACATTGCAATAGTCTAAGCATGGAATTATAGTAGCCCTAACCAGTGTTTCATAGAACATTTTTATTGTGTCGTAGAACTCTTAGGTGGTAGTGTGAGTTGGCAACTACCCAGTCCACCTGTGCTTCTGAGCTCAGTGATGCCTCATTGTGTTGTGATTGATGCTCATGCCCTTGTATTCTGCACTTAGTTTAGATCTTGCTTGTTGGGACCTGAAAATCATTAGCTCAGTTTTGTTGCTGTTTAAGCACATCCGGTTGTTGGGCATCCACTTATTGATCATACAACAACGGTCTCTGTTCAGCCTCTCTCTTTTAGGCTTTTCACTTCCTAAATGAGAATATTCTGTATTTGAAAACTTGTTTTGAGTACTGAGACAAGTTTCTTCTGCTATATAATGATATCATGTGGGCCTTCCGATTCTCCTGGTCCCCCAGGTGACTCTTGCTTAGTAAGGGCCGGTGGTTGGTTTTGATTGTTGCTCGGAACTGCTCAGCTTTCCATTCTTGGGTCCGCGTCAAACTCCTGCTTCGTACTGTCTCCGATGGTGTGAAGCGGCCATCGCTTGCTGTGCAGGTAGTATCAGCGTTGTTCCTGAGGCATCCTGCCGATCATGTCCAGCTTGTGGTCACGCCAACATGCAGTTATTTGCTCATCTCTCGGTAGATGCAATAATCTTCTCATTTATGCATGCACCAGTACTCTGTTGTTTTGCCCTCACGTTATCTCTACAGAAGTTGCGGGATCCATGACAAAATTCTGCCCAGCCTGCAGCCGGCGTAATGATGTCAGGGGTCTTCCCCTGTGTAAAGACTAGAGGGGGGTTATCTGTACACCTGCCCTTTGTATGCAGAGTAGAAGCACAGAGCACCTCAGCCAAGATTCTCTATTTGGTAGCTATGAGCAAGCAATTAAGGCTTAAGCTCTTAAGAGGTGATGCAGGCTGGTTCTTTAGTACAGTGTAGTCCCCAATCCCCCAATCCCCCACAAAGGAATGTTCACACACTATGTTAGTGATAACACAGTTCTTTATATAAATAAGGCTTTGATTATGTACACATACAATAACACATTTTGTGCTAAGGCAATTCTATAATGATACATATATATAGCCTCTATGTGGTACCACAATTACTACTTTGATTCCATTCAAATGCATCAACTGTAGACAGTTTCCAATGGCATACAAATCAATTAATTAAGTGTACCACCAATAGACATAGGAGAAAATCAAGGGGTTAAAGAATTGGCAGAATACTTTGGCACAGTTCTGTGTGAGCATCCCCCCACCTGGGCAACCTGTAAATAATATAATAAACAAGCCCAGGCCATATATTGTTCAGCAGAGTCTTATTTCCCTCTAAAAACGTTCTACTACCCCAATGTACCTGGTTTAGCAGAGTTTGACATTGGGTCGTCGACGGATGACATCATATGATATGATATGATATGGCATTTATAACGCACCTATACACAAATGATCCTTCTTGAGTGGACTCCCTTTAAGGCAGGAGCCATGGACCATCTAGATCCCTCGAAGAAAAGGGCGAACAATGGCGTTGAGGCAGCAGCTTCGGTCCTGGCGGTGCTCGTCGACGATCAGTCGTGGATGTCCTGCGAAGATGAGACATGCGGGCAACCTCAACGATGATAGTTTGTTGCCGGAACAGTCAATGGAGAACTTTGGCCCAGCAAGGGCGTCAGGTCGTCGGCGTGTTTGTGGTCTTCGGGTGGCAGGAAACCCACCAGCGGATTTTCGTCGGTTCATCAGCGACCTTGACTTTCTCTGGCGGGACAAAACGGTCGACAGTGATGAGAAAGGTAGCCCTTGATTCAAAGTGTTCAGAGGCAATGGAGCGTTGCGGCTCTAGTCGTCAGCGCCACAGCGTCAAGATGTCCCCGCTTCTGGGCAGCATAGCTTCAACGGGCTTCCAGCAGGTACGGCGATCCTTCAAACCCTGGTCCACGGCAATGGACTTCGATGGCCTCGATGTCCGGGTACTTCTCTTCAGTTTCCTCAGCGGTTCCCGTCCCCGGTTGACAGTCTTTTGAAAACTGGCTTCCAGGGCACTTCGGCTAAGGTTTGCGGTCTGTACGATGTTCCTCCGTAGCTCAGGAAGAGGTCTCTTAGCCCGGTCCTCTCTTGGATCAGTTCTCGATGGCACGGCAGCATTCAGATTGCGTCCAAGGGAAACAGCAGTTAACCTTCTTTTTCAGGCTTGGCTTTGAGATCAAGCATCTAGTTTTGACTTCAACTTCTGAACAATTTCCACCATAGAGCCACCAGAGAGAGGTCCCCAGATATACTGTTTGGTCTCTCATTCACTCTGCTGGGCCACACTCAGGAAACCAATCATTCAGAAGGGCATTCAGGCAGACAGGCAACCAATCTGGCTCACAGTGCATTCAGGCCATTATTCTCCATCCAAACCCTCACAACACGGAATGTGGATTGGGACAAATGCTCAGCCATTCAGCACTCCACACGGCATTCATAGCAGTTTCGAGCAGGGCTGTCTCAGTCTTTGTGTCTCATACCAGAAACCAGACACCCATAACATGAAATTCATATTGGTCACACACTCCATTCACCCAGGTCCCACCTCAAGGGTGTACCCACAACATACAGTCATTGGCAAGGCTCCAGCCAGTCACACCTGGATTTCCCCACAATACCATAAATGGAACTTCCACCCAACAGCCAATCAGGGGAAGGGACAGATTCAGGGCTTCCCAGGACTTTGGGAAAACAACTGATTCCAATGGCAGAGCCTGGGTATCCCAAAATGGAGGACACTCAGAGCACCTGTACAATTCAGCATGGAACTGCCACCAGCTCATACCCTGCTCTGTGGGCCACCTACAGGTGTCCAAAACATACACTAGGGGTACAGAGTTCTACCCCCAACCATGGGTGCCATAAGGTTATCCCATAGGACTGTTCAGAGCTGCCAGGAGTCCCACATGGACTCCTGTGCAGACAGTAACTCAGAACACACATGATAAAAGGACTACAGGACATGGACATGGAGGCCCTGTTCCTCCAATGCATTTCCAGCATCACAGTCACCCCACCCAGACTGAGGTTAGGGTGGTCTAATCTTCCACGAGATCAGTGGCGGCTGCTATCATAGGCCGGCCGGGCGCCGCCCCCCCATAAAAAAGAGGAGAAGCTAAAAGAGATTCAATCAGAGAACTTCTCTGATTGAATCTCTTTTAGCTTCTAGAAGATGCATTTCCTTTTCCAACAGCGCGGGGGCGCTGTGGCAAGGCAACAATAGTGTGTATTTGTATAACTAAGGGCCGGGCCCAGATTTCACAGCAAGGCGCATCTCGTTTTACTCTTTTTTTCTCAGTAGTAGAGTGCGTGGAGCTCGTAGCTCCACACACTCTACGTAAGCCCCTTCAATTAGCAGGCTGGCGGGGTGCTTCAGGGGTGGCCCTGCCAGTATAAAATGTGCGCAAACAGCGCACTAAGGAAATTAAATTCCCTCCCTCGAGTCCCTCCCCTTCATGGATACAGTAATGTCATTGGCTGTTTGCCAGCCAATGACAATATTCTATCTATGCAAGGTGTGTGCGTGTGCCTGCGCCACCTTCACACTCTCTCCCCCCTAGCCTGAGGCTGATTCTTTCTTAGAGAGTTTGAGGATGACATGGACGTGAGCTCAGCTGAGCTGCTGCCCAGCCCTTTCCAGACCACCACCAGCCCAGCAGAGACGGCCTCGTCCAGGAATTTGCTTTCCGGCGCTGGTAAGTACTGATGTTGTTTCTGTTTGGGCCCAGGGAAGTGTGCAACACACATGGTCCACGACCCCAGTCAGCAGTGAACGACGTGTAGGCCTGGGCCTACACGTCGTTCAGTGTTGCTGACTGCCGTGGGGCATTGTGTCTGTCTCACTCAACAGTGCCTTGGTGGTAGCAGGCCCGGGCCCGCTACTACCAAGGTGGGGGCCACCTGGGCCTTTCTTTACCCCCAGTCCGTGGGCCAAGGGCCTTGGGCCACGGACTGCAAGGCCCAGGCAGGCGTGCCGCTGCTCATACCTGCCTAACCTCCGGAATTTTTCCGGAGACTCCGGAATTTTAAGCATTTCTCCGGGTCTCCGGAAAAGTCCAGTGAATCTCAGGAATTTTGAGATTCTTTCCGGGTCCCGTCATATTCTCCACCTGATTGGCTGCCGCCGGTAGCCAATCGGGTGGAGAATTGGGCGGAACCGGAAACGGTGCTCAATGCGACCCCCGACCCCTGTAATAATAGTGCTTGCAATCCATATAATTGGATTGAAAGCAGTATTATTACGGCGGCGGTGCCACGTTCATTTTGCTTACCAAAATCATTCTTTCAATGCTATAGTAAGCAAAATGAAGGCGGCGCTGCAGCAGGAATAATGCTGCTTTCAATCCAGTGACATGGATTGAAAGCAGCATTATTGCGGCGGCGGCGGCGACTTCAGTTTGCTTACTATATAGCATTGAATGAATTATTTTCAGTGCTATAGTAAACAAACAGAAGCCGCCGCCACCGCAAAAATGGTGCTTTCAATCCAATGACATGGATTGAAAGCACTATTGTGAAGGCGGCAGCACTGCCTTCATTTTGCTAACTATAGCATTGAATGAATTATTTTCAATGCTATAGTAAGCAAACTGAAGCCTACAACAACCGAGTTTACCTGTTGGACGTGTGGGCGGAGCCATGTGCAAATGGGCGGAGTCTTGGGTGGCTGTGGGCGGGGCATAAATCTCAGGAATTTTGATTTTCAAATGTAGGCAGGTATGCCGCTGCTGTCCATAGAATCTCCATGTGCCGTTTTATATTTTTGGCATTTTTCGACAAAAAATGCCGAAAATATAAAACGGCACAAGTCACAACCCAGAGAGAGCCCTGGCAGCGTGAGGGAGAGGCCCGGCATGGCTGGTGGCCATGCCTAGCATGATGCAGGGGAGGGGTCGCGGGCCGCAGCTGCACACAAACCCACAGGGCACAAGGACCTGCAAGAGCACCAGATACCCAACAACCACACAAACCCACGATGAGTCCGGGGCATGGTGGTGGCAGTTCGAAACCTGCAGCACGGAGTGAATTTTCTAAAGGGCCTGGTGCCCACGGAGGTCCTGTGGGGAGTTGACACGCGTGTGTCTGGTTGCTATGTGCTGCTAAGCCGACTGCAATCGAGGCAAGAGGGAGATCTGACCTCCAGCAAGACTGCACTGGGCAGACATGTATTGCCTTCCACACCTACACGCAGCGCGTTGGCTGCTCGTGCCTGCGTATCCGCTCATCTCGCATGGGGACCGTATGGAAATTTAAACGCAGGTTTTAAGGACATGCACATTTTAGGCTGTTGCTGTGCCTCTCACGCGGAGCGCTCTACGTAAGTGGGGGTAGCGCAATAGGTTTGACACAAATGCAAGGATCGTGTTGTTTCGATAAAGCGCACTGTATGCGTGTGTGGGGGAGCGGGGATTTAAGTTCAGGAGTGGTCAGTGTAGGTGTTATCTGCAACTATGTATTTTAACATGTAGTCTGACGTGGGCAATACACACTGACATATGTTCCTATGGGGCAATTAAGGCTGGCCTGGATCAAAGTGGAGAATATCCGGCATCGATGAATACTGGCACACATCCTGATAGGGTTTTGATTACTGGCATAGCTTCTGTAGGGTACCATGGCCACTGTCACAGAACCCACCTGGCTGTCCATACTGACATGGATCCTAATGGGGGAGCAATTCATACTGGCATTGCTCATATAGCTCAGGACGCCAGGCAGTTAATCAATTAATCCCTGGCACACATCACTTGATAGAGGCATTTAATAAAAGCACCATAGGTAGTGATGGAAACCCCCGATATTGATGGCAAGAACCGTGATGGGTGGGAGAGGGGGCAATGCATAATGGCATATTTCTTGAAGTGGGGCACTTCATTATTGAGTCGATCCTCAATGGGAGATGCAAGTGTGTGTTAGGGGTTTGAGGGGGGGGGGGGCTTCAACGGGCCCAGTCCCGTTTGGGGCGGGGAATGGGGGCACTTAATTAGAGCATGCATCCTGAATGAGCACGTAATACTGGAATCGATCCAGAGTGGAGGAGGGCACGCAATATTGGCATTCATCTTGGCTGTGCTGTCAATCTTGGCATGCCCCCTAATGCAGACACTTAATGCAGGATTCAGTCCCGTTGGGAACAGGGGTGTGGGGGGGTTAATGTAGATTCAGATGGGGCACTGGGGATGGTCGTAGCGCTCGGTAGGTCAATTGATGCTGGCAACAACACTTGCTGGTCATCACCCCCACACCCCTCTGCCCCCTCCTGTACTGCTGCGTGCGTGTGAACAACAGGCGATCATAATAACCTAACATTACAGCGTCATGCAGGCTCCAGCAGGCCACCCCGTAGCTCTGAGAGAAAAAAGCATGCTGGCACATGCAGGCTCGCATACCCCCAACAGATCACCCCATGTTCCAACAGATTCCCACACAGACATAGTCCCCCAGCATGGCCCCTCGGTGGCCCCTAACAAGAGCCACACTCAACATGTCAAAGGTATTTGAGTATAGTTGCAGACAGAGCCCCTTCCCCCTTATGCACTCCTCTCTCCCTATAATTCTTCTAACACCTGTAAAGAGGGGGGTCGGGCCTACATCTACCATTCAACCAACTATAAAGGCGTCGCTGTCACTCACACCTTAACATTCTGCGAGTGAGCCTCTGGCTTCTGACACAAAGCTATTTTATCTTCAGGCCGCCAAACTCGTTTTCCACTGGAAACTATGCTGGGCAGTCACTTTTAATGACTGAGAAAGATGGGCTAGTTGGGCTTGGCTTCATTTGCATGCATTGTTCCTGGGTGTATGTGTGCAGCTGAATCACAGAAAGTAACTTCTAGCTTGAACAATGGCAGCCATGAGCAACTCACTGCCTCGGTGGGGACCTGGAAATCAAACGCTGTGCTCCAGGGCGAGTGGCTGGTGTGAATGATGTGCTGTGTGAGGCAGGGTGCTCCAAATTGCTGCAGATATTGATACAAAACATTCAATTATTTAAGAGCAAGATTACATTTTAAAATATTTGCAATTCTATCTGTCAAAAGATCAGAGAAGTAATAACCAATTGTATTGTTGTTATACTATGGGGAATTTGTATAGTGCACTGGTGACCAACATCTAATGTTGGGCTGACCATGAAGTGTTCAGGGCATCAGGTGGTGGGGGTCACATAATCTAATGTATATACGGAGGGCTCCCATTTGGGACACTGACAGAAACTTTAAGCCCTCAAACAGCAGATGAATGATTGATAGATTCCACTTCCACCTGGTTGTGGCACCAATGTGACCATCTCATGCTGGAATACATTCCCTATACATCACTATACTCACTATCATAACGTAAGCACTCCTGCAAAATGATATCTGTGTGAGGCACACCAGGACATTGAGCAGCTCTTTTCGTTTCCTGCAGTGACTCCAATTGTGGAAAACCATTTTAATACTGCTCTGAGTCCATGTTGCACTTTCTCAGATCAGTCTCTCGCTTTCTCTTTACAGACCATCAGTAACACCTTACATGAACAAATCTAACCAGTCCAGGGTACTTGTGAAACTAAAAAAATCTGACTTCAACCTCCACAGTCCACCTTCCAGGATTTGGATTTCCCATAGCCTGCGAAGGAGTTCATTGCAGTGACCATTCTCCAGAACGGGGTGAGCTAGCATGAGTCTTTTGTAGAGTTTGGTACTCAGGGCACTCCAACTCTGTTTGTGTTCATCTGTAGTGAAGAAGGCACACAGCTATCTTGTTTACATTTTTTTAAAAGAAGCCCATGTTTGTGGGGATCAATGAGGTGGGGGAAAATCGGATGAACAGTACAGACTACAGAATGGCATCGATGACTAGCTGACAGGGTGGCATGCAAAAATGGAAAGTCATACATATAATGCAAAAAGGCCTGCTTATGGTTCAACGGAAGCAAACCGGTCTATTTGGAAACTGTTTTTTGAAGGATAGGATTGAGTGGTGGTTCCCACTTACCTCATGATGTCCCGGTATCTTCCAGTTGATTGGTATACTGTAATTTGTTTTACCGCTGAAAACTCCCATAGTCTTTCAAACATCAGAATACCTTCTTTCTAATCTTCACCCTTGCTCCCACAGTGCTTGGGAGGGGTTGGTGTTGTGTGATGCAGTCAGAAAAATCTCCCTACATTGTAAACAATGTTTTTCTTTAGAACAGTATTAACAGAACAAACGTGCCTCATTTCTTCCATAAGTACTAATTTGCCAAACAAGTTGCAATACGTACTGTGTGTCTGGTGTCACATTTGCTAAAGGGCATGTGTGTTAACGCATGCATAGATAACATCAGCAATTATACTCAACTGTACTGGTTGATGATAAGTACAGCAGAGTTGTGTATAATTGCAGATGTTATCTGTGTCTAGTACTGACAAATTATACTTATGTGTTATTAAAGAGTATACCTAACAATGACTACATGATCCCATATACATATACATGTACACAATCATTTTGCTTATTAACAGGTGTCACTCTTGCCGAAAATGAATTCAGTGGACCAATTACTCTCAAAACCATTTTCCGGACTCACACACAGTGAAAAACTGAAGGTGAAAAGACTAGGGCCTGATCGGCCAGATTTAAAAATTGAACAGTCCGCAAAAGATAGGGGAAAGGCTTACACACACATTTTCCATGGTGTGGTATGAAAATAAGACATGGCTCACTGGTAGCATTGCTAAGCGGTCTTTGTTCTGCTTCCCTTGCCTGCTGTTTGGTGGTGAAACGGCCTGGACAAAAACAGGAGTCACTGACTTAAAGCATTTGTCAGAAAAAAGCAAGAGACATGAATCGTGCAAATCTCATATTGAGAATATATTACAGCTGCACATGTTGGGAAGTGTAAACATTGCAGCAAAGTTGGATGATACTTATCGCCGGAGCGTGATGAAGCATAATGAGGATGTGGATAAAAACTGATACGTCTTGTCAAAGTTAATCGACTGTGTGCATTTTTGTGGTGCGTTTGAATTGGCTTTATGTGGCCATGATGAAACTGAAGATTCTTTGAAGCCTGGTGGATTTTGTATCCAGCATAGACAGTGCAATGGAACTACTCTTAAAAAATGCAACAGTATTCAAGGGCACTTCAAAAACAATTCAGAATTAACTGCTGGACTGCATGCTCAAGGTCACCAGAGAGATCATTGTAGAGCAGTTAAAATGCACAGATTATGTGCCTATTCAGGCAGATGATACAACTGATGTTTCCACTAAGACTCATTCTCTTCATGTCTATTGCTACTTTGATGAACGATACAGAATTGTTAAAAGGTTTTATGGATTTACTCATCATAAATACTCTAGTGCGCAGACCATTGCTACTCCCATAATGGAAAAATTGGACAAAGTATTCCCTGAAGATTGCCACACAAAAATGTAATTGCACAAACATATGATCGTGCAGGTGTAATGTGGGGGGTTTCTGGTGGAGTCCAAAAGAAAATAGCTGTATCCAAAAACACATTATGTACATTGCTTTGCACACCAGCTTAACGTCATCATTGAACAGGCTGTTTACAAAATCTCAGAAGCTCGAGTTTTCTTTAGTGATATCTCTGGCTTCTGTACATTTTTTCTCGTTCTCCAAAAAGAACTGAAGTTCTAGATGAGGTATCAGATAAAAGACTTCCAAAACCACCTCACACTCGCTGGAGCTACCATATTTGGGTAGTAGAAGCCATATATCAGCACAGGGAAGCACGGCGTAGATGATTTGAGATCATTGAAAAACGGACCGATTTTGAGGGGGTTACTGTGCATGAGGCCCGGGGATTCATTCGAACTCCGAAGGAGAAGGAGTTCCTTTTCTTCCTTTTTTTGTTCAATGACATAGGGCCTCATTACACGTTGTGCGGTAATGGAATACCGGTATCGGTAAAGATTTACCGGTACCGTTAATTCCCTAAGCCAATCACGACCCGAACCCACCGCTATCTGCGCACCCGTTAATTACGGTGCCACTAATAGCGGCAAGGCCGCGGGCGCGCGACCCCCAGGCCGGAATTAGCGCCATGGCGCTAATACCAGGCCATCACAAGCCATGCGGACATGGTATTAAAGGCATGTAAAACACCCAAAAACCCCTTACCGGCATGGCGCTAATAACGGCATCGAAAAGCACCCATTAAGAGACCTGAGCAGTGTACCCATCAACTACAGGTGGACACAATCAGCACAGGTGCATGCAATGGAGACAGGCAGCACAAAAGAGCACACCACACCCCTACCCACACCCCTTCCCACACCAAGATGGTGCCAATAGCAGCAGCATGACATGACAGCCTTGACTACATGATAGCAGTGCAGCACCAACAACAACAGCCCACACCAGAGGTGACCCGTAACAGGTACCCATTCCTCACACCATACAGGCAATGCCATCGATCTACTGAGGAGGTGGCTCCCAACACCTGTACGGAACCCACAGAACCAGCAGGAAGAGGACAACAATATAGTACATCCCTCCAATGACAGTGCTCCGCTGCCTAAGCGGCCTGGGTGTGGCACTCCTGTACGGCCGTGTCAAAGTGGCAAAGACAACCATGGCATGTGTAGAGCATCACAAAATGTGCATATGATGGAACGTGCCTATGCCACCTGAAATTGACATGCAACCACCAGAAGAGTATGATGTGGCTGAGGATGAGTGCGGGTGGAATGCCCCGGCAGGACATGAAAGAGGCAGTGCCAAGGAGGCACACGATGTACATCAGCATCTGATTCTGTAATCTCACCATGCACCAAGGTGAAATAGCATGGACGTAGATGGGAATTGTTGCCCTGGTGCATGTTTCGAGGCCCACAAAGGACCCTGTCCACAATGAATGACACATACACAATAATGGAGACCACGCTTGGGTTTCAAACTCTGAACAGTGTATATTGAACATATTGTGGTACGAAAGTGCATTACCCAAACTCCCAAAATACACCCTTACCCCCCTCCCCCCTCAACACACCCAAACAGACCCTTACCCCACTCCCCCCTCAACACACCCAAACAGACCCTTACCCCCCTCCCCCCTCAACACTCCCATGTGAGTCTCATGACGTGATTGTGTCCATCGCCACATGTGGCACACGAATCCTGGTGGCCCTATTTGCCAGTGCCTGCATCGTCATCTGGTGGTTGTGAAGCCGTGCGCCGCAGGTTCCGCATAGACCGGCGCAGGGGACTAGTCTGGCGTGAACTCCCAGACGAGGAGGGGCCTGGTTCTTCCTGGGCCGTGAGTGGGCACCGACGCTCAATAGCGTCTGCTATGCGGTTCATGGCCTGCCGCAGTTGGGCCATTTCACTGCAGATTCGGCTGGTGCATGCCTCCATGCCCTCCCTTGTCTGCTGTGCCAATGTAGCAATGTCCTCCCTCAGGCGGACTGTCTCTGCCACATGTTGACCTACTAGGCCACTCATCTCGTTCTGCCTCTGGTAGATGCTCGAGAGGTCATGTCGCATGGTGGGTGCTGGTGGGATGGCTGATGCACCTGGTCCCATTGCACTTGCATCAGGAGAGGATATCTGGGGGCTCCATATCCCTTCAGGGGTGGGTGAATCTCCATGACTACCCGGACCTGAGGAGTACCTCGGGCTTGCCAGTAAGGGGCTTGTTGGTCTGGGGCTCTGGCTATCGGCATCAATGGCAGGTGTGTCCTCCTCATCTGAAGGTGGGGCCGTGGCTGCTGCTTCACCCGTTGAGCTGGTGGCAGCAGAGTGCATTCCCTCGATGCTGCCCTCACCTGCTGGGAGACACACTTCCGTGGGTGCCACGACGGGAGCAGCCATGGCCTGTGGATGCGTGCAACTGGTGTTCCGGCTGCTTTTGTCCCTGTGGTCATGGACACTCGTCCTGGCTGCCCTTGTGGATGTGGCGGTGTCCCCTGTGGCATCCCTCCTTGCTTTTTTGCTGGATGTGGGAGCAGGTGTGGAAGTGCGTGCCTCCTCAGTGTCAGTGTGTGATCCTGCAAGGGTGAGAAATGTTGACAACGATCAGTAATGGGTCGACCTGCCTTGAGCAAAATGAATACGTCATGCCGTTCTATGCATTCCGGGCTCTTCAGTGTGGATGCAGGTAATGGGGATGTTGGGTGGGTCATGCATGAATGGGTCTGTGTTGTTTGGGCATGTGGTGATGCATGCATGTCTGTTTGTGGCTGGAGCCACGGCATTGATATGGACACATGATTGGGGGGAACATCACACTTCACTGTGCATTGTTTGATGCATACACTCACCTCCATCGGACGAAACGGCCACGCCATGCTCCATTTGTCCAACTCCCTCAATGCATTCCACCCCGATGGTTGATGCGCATGTCTCCTCCCACTCGGTGAGCTTGATTGGCGATTCACTGCCTCCTCCTGTGCCCGTAGCCAGGTTGCGGTTCACGGATAGAATGTTCCGCACACGGAGCCGGAGGTCATCCCACCTCTTTCGGCAGTCTTTGAGTGTGCGGGTTGTGGTGCCTACCGCGCTGACCTTGTGGGCTACCTCTTCCCAGATGGCCTTCTTCTTCACAATGGTCTCCCGACGCATGTCATTGTTGAAGACGACATGAGCATTGTCTGCTAGTGTCTGCGTTAGCATCAGGAGCTCCTCCTTGCAAAACTTCTCCTTGCGTTGTCGCTTAGACGATTTTTTAATGGCCTTGGGCATCTTCACGGTGTCCTTGGTGTATTTCCCAACGTGGTTCCTGGTAAGGTGTCCTGGATAAGTTGGATGGCAATGGATTGTGTTTTTAAAGATGGCCGCCGTGCTCTTTCCCGTTCCGGTGCGATGACGCTATTTCTGTTTCCGCAATATAGCGGTGACCGCTATTTGCATGTGGCGGCAGGGCGGAAGTGCTAACAGCGCTTTCGAGGATGCCGTTAAGGGACTTTTTGGGGACTTTTGCGGCATGGCGGTAGGCTCATTACCGGCATGGCGGTAGGCTTGTGCCCGCGATCTCGTAATGGCATGCAATTTGCTGCCTCTTGCGAGGGCGGACACGTTATTTACGCCATGCCGGTAATTGCCGGTTTTTACCGCATACCGTGTAATGAGGCCCATAATGCCCCATGTTGACATTATATATAACCAGCTTCAGAAGCGAGACATTGAATCCGTGTATGTGCAGAAAGCTACTGCAACTTTTATCAAGTGCATTGGCAGAGTACGTGAAAGCACTGACAATCTGGAAGCGAAAACCTCCATCAGAGGCAACTTTTGCAAGTCGCAATGTAACTATGAACACTTTTAATCGTTTGGCTAAAGAAGTATGTGATATTGTAGTTACACAAGCCCAAGAATGCTTTGCATTTACTAACCACTTGGAGGGGGCCAAATTGTTGCAGAGTGACCTATTTCAAACACATGGACAGTCTTTTCCCAATGATGCTCTGAATGCAACTGTCCAAGCGTACCCCATGTTAAACAATGAAAGACTGCGCACTGAGCTTTCAATTGTTTATGAGAGACCAGAATTCTGTAGTTCAAGTGGGGCAATTTCTTTATTAAAATTGTTCATTGAAAACAATATTGAAGAAGCATTTAGTGAGACAATGCAGTTATTAAAAATTCTGATTACTACACCCATGACAGCAGCTGAGTCTGAGCGCTGTTTCTCCACCCTGAAGCGAGTTAAAACATTCTTGAGAAACACAATGACTGAGGATCGCCTGAATGCTTTGGCCATGCTTTCCATGGAAAAACAACTAATTCAAGAGATCCATGACTTCAATACACAGACTATTGATAAATTTGCCTCTCTGAAAAATAGACGCGCACAAATTTGTGTACAAACTTTCAAAATGATTGACCAGTGAATCTTCTGTTACAACAGGCTATTTGCAGTTATTTTGTGGGTTACCTTGAATTCTTTGTTTCAATGGCCTTATATGTTAAGATTTTGTGCAAGGTTGCAGTGATCTATTTGACAGAAAAGTGAGAAATGTGAAGTATGTTTTGATGTTATGGTTGTTAGTTGATAATAAAGCACTCAACATAATAAACTTAGTAAACTATTTCTGTTACATTTCTCTCCACGCAATATGTATGTGCTATTTCTGAGACCTGTGCATTCCACGTGTTGCAACTTTGAGCAACTGAAGGAAGGGCAACTCAGCAAGACAGACAGCCATTAGAGGTAGAACAACTGTCACATTAATTAAGTGGTTAAAAAGGAAATTAATATTTTAGCTAGGTTTCCCCATTCAGAAAATGACTAAAATCCCACCTTAGTAAGAGGATGAATGCATGTGAATGCCAGTAACAGCATGACAAACATATGTTTCCATCATTACTGACTATATAATGAATTTCTTTATGCATACACCATAGTACCAGCTATTCTCAGTACAAGCTGATGTAAAATACACCATCACACTTGCACACGTAAGAATAGTGTACCACCATTAATATGTAAAATCTAATGCTTTTTTTCATATTTCGGTGGGTTTTTTGGACAGTAAATTGCACATTTTGTAGGCCATTTTTCCAAAGATTTCGCAGGGGGTTTTGGGGGGGGGCTGTACTTACGTGCTGCGCGCTCCCTAGAAAATTCACCCTGGGAAATTTACGCCCCACCAGCTTTCAAACTCACCCGCTACCACTGCACGAGATTGACACCCTCATCCAGAAGGTAAACATACCTTCTGAAAAGGCCATCCGCATTATAATGACTCTTCCCTGGCCTATGCTCAATGGTGAAGTCTAGCCCTTGCAGGCTAATGGACCGCCTGAGCAGCTTCGGGTTTGTACCCTTCATCTGCATAAGCCATTTTAAGGGCCTATGGTCTGTTTGAGCCTTGAAGGTAGACCCTGTAAGGTAGGGCTTAATATGCCTATGGCTCAAAACTATGTTAAAACACTCCTTTTCAACAGTAGCCCACCTAAGTTCTCTACCCTTCAGTTGCCTACTGATAAATATGATAGGATGTTCTCTCCCTTTGTCACCTAAATGGGACAAGACAGTTCCAATTCCGGTGTCACAAGCATCAGTCTGAACGATGAAGGGTTTGCAATAATCAGGCGCACACAACACAGGTGCCCTACTGTTACGCTCAACTAGTCTCTGCAGAGGCATTGGGGCACGGTTGCAGCCCTCTGTAAAGACTGGAGGGGGGACTGTACTTCTGCTCTCTATATCGTAGAGGAGAGGCACAGAGGACCCAGCCAAGATTCGCTATTATTGGTACGTGGTTGAGCAATCAAGGCCAAGCTTTTCAGGAGGTGATGCAGGCTGGTTCTTAAGTATAGTGTAGTCCCCAAGCACCCACAAAGGAATGCCCACACACTTTATTAGTTAACACACAGTGTTTATATAATTAATAATCAAGGTTATGTACAATATCACAATAACTCACTTTGTACTCGGTTATCTACAATGGCAAATATACAGTTCTATGTGGTACCACAATTACTATTAGATCTCTTTAAAGTAAATCAACTGTACGGTTAAATGTCACACAAATCAGTTTGTAAAGGAAACCAAGAATAGATATAGGAGGAAAGCAAGATGATTAGAACAACAGGCAGAATACTGGCCCGATACCTACACACAGTTCTGTGTGGCGATCCCCCCACCTGGGCAACCTGCAAAATAAAGGTATATCACAAGCCCAGTCCATATATTGTTCACAAGAAGCTTTCCAATAGTTCAGCAACCCCAAAGTACCTGGTGTTGTAGAGTTCCTTGTTGGGAAATAGACAGCACTTCTTGAGAGCACTCCCTTTAAGGCAGGAGTCACGGGTTGTCGAACGTCCATCGATGAACACGGTGAACTATGGCAGTGAAGTGGCAGCTTTGTTCCTAGCGGTGCTCGTCGATGGTGAAGCGTAAACATCCTGCAAGCAAGAGACGTGTGGGGCACCTCAGCGTCGATAGTTCTGGACCGCAAAGAGTTTGAAGAACAGTGGCCCAGCAAGGGCGTCGAGTCATCGGCGTCCCTGTGTCGTTTGGGTGGCAGGAAACCCACTGGCGGATGCTCCTCGGCGCGTCAATGGCCTGGCCTTCTCCGGCGGGATAAGGCAGGTGGCGGGACAGGCAAGAACATCCTTGGATCAAATGAAGTTCTCAGGGAACAGGAACACGGCGGCTCTGGTCGGCGACAGCGGTCATCGACGGTGGCGGACAACAGTCCGGGTGCTTCTCTTTGTGATTCTGTGGCAGTCCCCGTCTCCGGTCGGCAGCCTGTCATAGGTCTGTCTACCAGGGAGCTTTGGCAAAGATCAGCTGGTGCACGATGGTCCCTCGTAGCCCAGGAAGAGAGCACCTTACCAAGTCCTCTCTGGGTCAGTCCTTGGAGACACAGCAGCTTTCAGATTGATGAAGAAGGGCAACAGCAATTCTTCTCTTCCAGCAGGGCTTCAAGGTCAAGCTTCAGTTTCACTTCAGTTACTCTTGGTAGTTTGGACTTCAGCTTCTGAATACGATTCTAGCAGTGATAGGCCCCCAGATATACTAGTTGATCTCCCATTCTCTGTGCTGGGGCACACTCAGGCAACCAATCAGTCAGAAGGGCATTCATGCAGGCAGTCAGCCAATCAGGTGCATAGTGCATTCAGGCCATTCACTTCTCGCCAGACACTCACAACAAGTTATGTGTATTGGGACAAGTACCCAGCCATTCAACACTCCACACTGCATTCATACCAGTTTCGGGCAGGGCTGTCTCAGTCATTGTGTCAAACACCAGAAACCAGACATCCACAACAAGAATGCGTATTCGTCACATACTCCATTCACCCAGGTCCCACCCACAGTTTGTACCCACAAAATACAGTCACTAGGAAGGCTCCAGCCAGTCTGGCCTGGACTTCACAACAACACAATATATGGAACTTCCACCCAACAGCGTTCAGGGGGAAGGGACAGAGTCAGGGCTTCTCAGGACTTTGAGAAAACAAGGTAACAAGCCATAGAAAGCAAGAGGCCACAGGGGCCAACTTGTTTCCTTTGAGAAATCAACTGATTCCAATGGCAGGGCCTGGGTATTGCAAAATGGAGGATACTCAGAGCACTTGTCAAATTCAGCATGGAGCTGCCACCAGCCAATACCCTACTCTGTGGGCCACACACAGCTGCCCAAAAACATACACTAGGGGCACAGGGTTGTACCCTCACCCATGGGTGCCATAAGGGTATCCCATGGGTCTGTACACCAAACCAAAAGAGAGAGCTGCACCGCCAGGAGTCCCACATGAACTCCTGTGCTGAAAACACGACAGAACACATGATAAAAGGCAGTAAAGGACAAGGATACGGAGTCCCTGTCCCTCCGATGCATTTCTAGAATCACACCCTCCCAGCAATTAGATCACCCATCAGTCCTCTCCTTCTACAGATAAGCTGTGAGCGGTCGCAATTGGTGACACTGCTCCTGCGTGGATATGAGAGAAGGTGAGTGCACTGATCTTTGACTATTGTACCTCTCAAACTCTTCTCCCCAATGTGTGGTGTCTGTGAGCATGTACCAGCCCATAAGGCTCACCTATTAATTATTGATGATAAGCTCTCCATCCTGCTTCTTCTGGTAGGGGCGCTTTTCGATGGGACCTAGTTCCTTCACTGATCCCCAGTAAGTAATAGTCCAGTCCAGCTGCGACTATGCTTCTCCTGGTTGGTAGTAAGTGTCTCTCAATGTCTCTTATCTCTTTCCCTTCCTGTTTTATCTTTGTCTCTTCTCATTTTAATGTCTTTGTATTATTGCTCCCAATATTGTTGTCAATTCCTGTATAATGTTCTCTTCTGTTTTCTTCCCAATAGGTGGAAATGCGGCCCAAAAGCAGCTGTGGGGCGTGGGACATGGCCGGGTGGAAGATGAATGAATCTGCAATGTCTGACAGCAGGGAAGTGATGGTTCAAGGAAAAGCGCAATGTTCGGTGGTAGCACAACCTTAAAACTGAGAGTCTTTTAGGTGTCTAATCTTGTCTTCCATTTTTCCTTACAGGTGCTGCTGTCACGGACGGACCGCGTCGTGCTGCGGTGCCAAGGTGAAGATTTCAGCGTTCCGGAAGATTTAAAGATGAATCCACAATGACTTAGATGGTGTTGTATCCATTGCAGGGAGGAAGATCCATTATAAAGTCCATTGCCAAGGTGCTGGTGGTACCATCAAGGGATGTAGTAAGCCAGCAGGTTTTTGCTTCTGAGAATAGTGTTGTGTGCAAATTCCACAGGTTGCCATAAACTGGGTGATATCTTTTCTCCAAGTTGGCCACCAGTAGTTTTGCTTTATCTTAGCCTGAGTTTTGGCTATTCCTGGTTGTCCTCCCACTAATGAATCATGGTAGTTCGTAATGATTTGATTTAGCATTTTCTTGTCCTGAATATATAAGCATCCGTGAAAATATGGTAGCTTGTTTTCAATGGTGTACCGGTCTCCCTTTAAAAGCCATTCCTGTTGTGTTGACTAATTCATTTGGGATTGCAAACTGGTTTTTAAGTCATCTACACACGTTGTGGCGGCGATCTTGGTTTGGATTCGTTCTTCGGGAATGATGGTCACGGGTTCGATATTGTAAAAGCCTCTTTTTCTTCACTCGTGCATGATAGTACGTCTGCCTTTCCATTCCATACTACAGGTCTATGGATGATATTAAAGTCATTTTCCGTGATAAAGAGAGCCCAACAAAGTTGACGCGAGGATTGTGCTTTATCGGTCTTCAAGTATTATAGGTTACAGTGGTCCGTGATGACGGTGACCGTGTGTCTTGCCCCAAGAAGATAATGTCTCCAAGCCTTGAATGCTGTTTTAATCACCAGTAATTCCTTATCCGTAATTGCGTAGTTTAATTCGGGGGCAGAACATTTGCGGGACCAGAATGCCACAGGATGTAACTGTGTTGTTTCAGGGTCCCGTTGGGACAATACTGCTCCCATTACTACGTTTGAAGCATCTGTTTCAACCACGTATGTCAGGGCTGGTTGAGGGTGTCGAAGAACTAGTGCTGTGGTAAATGCTAGTTTCAGCTTCCGAAAGGCTTCTTCAGCTTCTGTAGACCAATGGAATTACTTGTTCTTTCTCAGCAGGGAGGTAATTAGGTGTACAATTTGTGAGAAACGAGTTATAAAACAATAATAGAAATTGGCAAATCCGAGCATACTTTGTACTCCTTTCGTGGATGTTGGTGAGAGCCATTGGAGGATTGCGTCTACCTTTTGTGTGTCCATATGTATGCCTTGCAGTGTGAGCATGAAACCGAGAAATTCCACCTCTGTCACATGGAAGAAATATTTTTCCAGCTTGGCATACAACTGGTGTTGTCGAAGCTTCTCTAAGACTGCCCGGACATGACCGACATGTTCTTCCTTGGAATTTGAGTAGATGAGAATGTCATCTATGTAGACAAGTGCGTAAACGTCCAACAGTTCACGGAGCACGTCATTCATAAAGAATTGGAACGCCGCAGAGGCGTTACATAACCCGAAGGGCATGACCTGGTATTCGAAGAGGCCATACTTCGAGCGGAAGGCTGTCTTCCACTTGTCTCCTTTTTTGACTCTCACAAGATGGTAGGCCCCTCGTAAATCCAGCTTTGTTGTAAATCTGAGCGTGTTTCACCTGATCCAGGAGCTCTGGTTTAAGTGGTAAGGGATATCCGTTTTTTTGGTGATCTGATTGATTGCTCTGTAGTCGATAGAGATTCTTAGGTTCCCCTTCTTCTTAGGCATGAAGAAGAGGTGCGAGGAAGCGGGAACTTGGATGGACAAATGAAACCATTTGCCAGGTAGTGATCCAGGTAAATTCTAAGAAGTTGGTTTTCCTGCTCTGTTAGAACATAAATCCGGCTGCAGGGTATTTGGGCTCAGGGCGCAAGATCTATTTGGCAATCGTAGGGTCTGTGCGTGGCCAAAACGTTGGCTTGCTCTTTTTGGAAGACATCCTGGTAATCCAGGTATTCAAGTGGTAAAGAGCCAGTGAGGCCAGTGTGGCCAGCACGATTCCTTTATTGGGTTTCAGGTTGATGACGTCTTTGTTGTAACAGGTGTCGGCACAGTCTTGAGGAAAGGTCAGTACTCGTTTTCGCCAGTCGATCCTAGAATTATGGGTCTCAAACCAAGGCATTCCCAACATCATCTGGAACTGAGGAGCTCCGATGAGATGCAATTTAATATCCTCTTGATGCCCGTTCTGACACAGAAGCTTGACTTTCTCTGTGTATTGTGTCACTGGACCGGATGATAGCTGATATGATCGTTTATGATCGTTTATTTATATAGCGCCTATACACAATGTGTTTCAAAGTGCTTCAAGGCAAGGGAGGGAACAACAGAAAATACAACCACATTCTTACAGGCCATGAACAGTAAGGATGTGAAATTAACTATCGTACTCGGCCTGACGACATTTCACATAGTGCAAGAGCTAAGACATAGATAAGGAAGGGAGGGGGAGAGTGGGAAGGAAATGGAAACAGACAGGTGACTACAGTACTAGGCCTGACGACATTTCTGGTAGAGCCGGAGAAAAACAAAAGGTGAGGAAGAGGGGTGCAGAAAGGGAAGGGAGGAACAAAACAAGCGACTGTCATACTAGGCCTGACGACATTTCAGATAGTGCTGGAGTGGTGGTGGGGAGGAAAAAAAACAGTAATGGGAGGGTGGAGGAAACAGAGGAGATTGCTATCATATTAGGTCCAGGGACAATTCTGATAGAGTAAGTGCATAGAAGAAAGTAAGGGGAGGAGATAGAAAAAACGAAAAGGGAAAGGAGGAGAGAAAAGAGAGTAAGCAGTCAAAAACAGTGGAGAAGCAAGAGTGGAGAGCGAATACAATTGCAGAAGTCAGTAGTAACACATAATGTTGCAAGCCAGGATACAAGATGAAGATGGGAACAGCATGATTCAGGGCCACCATGAGTACAAGATGCAAAGGAAGTCCAGCATGAGAGTTTGTGAAAGAGTGACGCACCGTTAATGAATGAAGTCCATAAAAGTCAAATCCAGCATTGGCCACAAGACAGTGATGGTGAAGGAAGGCACCAGGTGGGCGGGGCTTGCTAAGTGGTGAAAAAGAGCAGCAGGCAGGAAGGTACCAGGTGGGTGGGGCTTAGGCCAGGTGACCTAGATCCACTTGCACCTGCTCCCCATCTACAAAGGAATAGAAGCTGGAGGGATCCTTAAGTAGGGAAACAGAGCGGCAAGCAGGAAGGTACCAGGTGGGCGTGGCTTGCTAAGTGGTGAAAAAGAGCGGGAAGCAGGAAGACACCAGGTCGGCAGGGCTTGCTAAGTGGTGAAAAAGAGCTGAGAATCATCCACTGCAGTGACGATTTCCGATTTCTGCTTTTGTTGGAGAGGAAGGCCTATTCGGATAGCCAGATCTTGGTCAATGTAGTTTCCCACAGCTTCACTGTCAATGTATGCCTCCAAGGCATGTATCTTTGACCGTTGCTTGTGATTCACCAAAAGTACCGGAAGGACTAGATGTGAGGTCTGCACGGATTCCTTTTTCTCGCTTGACAAGTGGACCCCTACGCTTGCCGGTCATTGGAGTTTCCCGAGTCCTGTATTTCTTCTTCTTCGTCATTTTTATCTGTTGCTCCAACTATTTTCTTGGGTGGTTTTACCAGGCATTCACACAGGAAGTGACCTGCTTTACCACAATATAAGCAGAGCTGTTGCTGTCTTCTTTTCTCTCTTTCCGCCTTGGTAAGGGGACTCTGTAATGCACCGATTTGCATTGGTTCCGACTGTTCATGTGATTTGGTCTGGTTCTCACGGGGTTGCACATAAACTGACCGTCCCTCTGTTCTGGCTCGATCCATTTTCCGATTCTGCAACCTATGATCGAGTTGCACTGTCAGGTCTATGTAGTCCGCACACCCCTCAGGTGGGTTCACAACTTGAGCCAACACATCCTTAAGTTCTCCATGTAACTCTCAACAAAGCGCATAGTTCTCTTTTCTTCTTCCCAGTTGGTCTGGGCTATTAGACGATTGAAGGTTGCAATGTAGGTTAATAGATCTTGATTCCCCTATCTGAGTGACAAAAATTCATTGTCCAGAGCTTGTCCTTGAGTATGTCGGGCAAACAATTGCTAAATCTCATGCTGAAAATCCCCAAAGTTCCAAAGCAAAGGATCATCTTGAGTTACCAATGGTATTGACCAGACCGCCACGTTGCCTCCTAGATATGAGAGTACGAATGCGACTTTGGTATGATCGTTAGGAAAGGCTCCTGGTCTGCATAAGAAATGAAGGGGATATTGGTTCATGAATATGACAAACTTGTTTGGATCACCGATGAAGCATTCAGGCGGGGCTAGAGGCACTACCCCTGGAAGAACCACCTGAACCAGTGTTGATTGCTGTGGTGTGGAAGAATGGGCCATCCCAGGCAAGGGAACCTATCCTGCTTGTGCCTGTAGTATCTGTCTTGTCAAGTCATCAGTTTATTCTCTCCCTCCTCAAGGCACTGGTTTCCTGTCTTGAAGCATGTACTTCAGCCTGTAATTTCTACAGTAATTGGGCTAATTGGTGTATTTCTGAGGTTTCCACAACGCCCAGCACAGAGTTGTAGAGGCTTTGTGTTCTGTTACGTTCACCTGGTCTCTGCGGAGGCTTTGGGGCACAGTTGTAGCCCTCCCAGAAATGATATCACCCCCGTCAGGCCTCTCCCTCTGCAGATAAGCTGTGAGCGGTGGCAATTGGTGACACTGCTCCTGCGTGGATATGAGAGAAGGTGAGTGCACTGACCTCTCAAACACTTCTCCCCAAGTGTGGTGTCTGTGAGCATGTACCGGCCCATTAGGCTCACCTGTTAATTATTGATGATAAGCTCTCCGTCCTGCTGCTTCTGGCAGGGTCACTTGTCGATGAGGCCTAGTTCCTTCACTTATCCCCGGTAAGTAACAGTCCAGTCCAGCAGCGACTATGCTTCTCCTGGTTGGTAGTAAGTCTCTCTCAATGTCTCTTATCTCTTTCCCTTTCTGTTTTCTCTGTGTCTCTTCTCGTTTTAATGTCTTTGGGCCTCATTATGACCCTGGAGGTAACCATGCCTCTTTTTGCAGCATGGCTACCCCCATTTCAGGTACCAAGTCGGTGTTCCCTGAATGGGGAAATACCAGGGCTTTCCGACTTTGGAGGACCCGGTATTTCCCCATTCAAGGAACCCGGACCCGGTACATCCCCATTCCCATTTCAGCCCCCATAGTGCTCAATGGGAATGGGGATGATGCTAACAACGGGCCCGTTAATGAGGGGCCGGTTGTTAGCATCCTGGTCTGCTTGCGGGACCCGCTAAGGACGCCTGGTTTTATCAGGCGTCCTTAGCGGGTCCTGCGAGCAGACCTGGTAATGAGGCGGTAGGGAGTTAAAGGGGCCGGCAGCTCTACCGGCCCAGTTAACCCCCTACCTCCCGGGTCGTAATGAGGCCCTGTGTATTATTGCTCCCAATATTGTCGTCAATTCCTGAATAATATCTCTCTTCTGTTTTCTTCTCAATAGGTGGAAATGCGGCCCAAAAGCAGCTGTGGGGTGCGGGACGCGGCCAGGTGGAAGATGGATGAATCCGCAATGTCCGACAGCAGGGAAGTAATGGTTTATGGAAAAGCATGAGGTTCGGTGGTAGCGCAACCTTAAAATGAATGTATTTTAAGTGTCTAACCTTGTCTTCCATTTTTCCTTGCAGGTGCTGCTGTCGCGGACGGAGCGCGTCATGCTGCGGTGCCAAGATGAAGATTTCAGCGTTCCGGAAGATTTGAAGATGAGCTGCAGTGCCAAGATGAAGATGTCAGCTTTCCGGAATATTTGAAGATGAATGCCAGGATCAATGAAGATGCACACAGGTGAGAGCAGATTTCCCAAGGTGGTAAGTTTGATGGCAGAAAGCAGGATTTCCAGTCTGATCCCAGGGAGCGGTGAGCATTATGCTGCATGGAAGTGCAGAATAATGCGAAGCGTCGGTCTCGGGGATCGGAGGAGCAAATAGAGCTGCGATTATGGGCACGCCCACTAGGCCTGGCTTGCCTGCCACACCCTGCCACTCCTAGAGAGTCAGCACGTGCAAGGAAACCCAATAGCAGCAGCCACACCCAAGAGTACACGTGGGGCTGCTTTAGTGAATGGAAGTCCCGATGTTAAATGCACTTTGCACCAAAAAATGAGGTGCTATGTCCATAATAAAGCACTCTTATCCCAAATAAACATTCTTGCTTACTGTTATTCATGAGCCTAGGCGCCAGGACTGTGTCCATGCGGGCCCGCTGTTAATGTGGCCCTTTAATGTTTGTCATGGTCATCGGGCTAATGGTTCTCAGCCCGATGACCATGACACCTACACAGACTTTCCTTCAAGGTCCTCTGACAGTCTTCCGTCCAATTAACCTTCATCGGTTGTTTGGGTGAAGTCAGAGCTGTCAGAGGAGCAACTATGGTTCCATAGTCTGCTATGAAGTTACGGTAATACCAAGTGAGGCCCAAAGAGGCACTCACCTGGGTTTGAGTAGTGGAAGTCTCCCAGTCATGTACATTCTTTACTTTACTGGGGAGAGGTTGGATTCAACCCCATCCTACCTCATGACCAAGATATGTGACTTTCCCCTGAGCTATTTGGTACTTGGTGGCCTTGATAGTGAGGTTAGCCCTTTTCAAGGCCTGCAACACCTCATCTCAATGAGTCAAATGTGCTTCCCAGGTGGAACTGTAGACAGCAATGTCATCTAAGTAGGGCACACAAAAGGCCTCCAGCCCACTGATCGCATGGTTGACTAATCTTTGGAAGGTGGCAGGTGCATTCTTCAACCCAAAAGGCATGACTCTAAACTGGTATTTGTTTATTATTTGTATAGCACACCTAACCCTGGGATAACTGGGCACTGGGAATACTTAGGAACGTTACAGGCATACATAGGATAACAATGTTACAGGCATACAAAGGAAGGCAACAGGCTAGTCGACCAAGGTTACAGGTTGGTCTAGTAGCCAATAAATACAGAAAGGGAGAGTCCTGCATGTGTTTTGCGAATGGAGTCTCTTTTCCTTGGCATGGTCTGTCAGAGCTATTTGCCAATAGCATGAGGTAAGGTCAAAGGTGCTCACAAATTTGGCAGCACCTATGGTGTCCGCGCGATCATCAGCCCTGGGCAATGGGTGCACATCAGTTTTGGTGACGGCATTGACCCCTCTGTAGTCCACACAAAACCTTCAATCCTTGGTACCTGCCTGGGAACTTGCCTTGGGGACAAGGACCACATAACATGAAATGCATATTGGTCACACACGCCATTCACCCAGGTCCCACCCCAAGGGTGTACCCACAACATACAGTCATTGGCAAGACTCCAGGCAGTCTGGCCTGGACTTCCCCACAATACCATATATGGAACTTCCAACCAACAGCCAGTCAGGGGAAGGGGCAGAGTTAGGGCTTCCCAGGACTTTGGGAAAACAACTGATTCCAATGGCAGGGCCTGGGTATATCAAAATGGAGGACACTCAAAGCACCTGTAAAATTCAGCAAGCTGCCACCAGCTCATACCCTGCTCTGTGGGCCACCCACAGGTGCCCAAAAACATGCACTTGAGGTATAGGGTTCTACCACCATCCACAGGTGACATAAGGGTATCCCAAGGGTCTGTTCACCAAACCAAAAAGAAGAAGAGCTGCACTGACAGGAGTTCCACATGGACTCCTGTGCAGAAAATAACACAGAACACACATGATCAAAGGACTACAGGGCAAGGACATGGAGGCCCTGTCCCTCCAATGCATTTCCAACATCACATTCGCCCCCGCCAAACTGAGGTTAGAGAGGTCTAATCTCCCAAGAGATTGACAACCTCATCCAGAAGGTCAACATACATTCTGGAAAGGCCATCCACATTATCATGACTCTTCCCTGGCCTATGCCCAATGGTGAAGTTTAGCCCTGGCAGGTTAACGGACCACCTGAGCAGCTTTGGGTTTTCACCCTTCATCTGCATAAGCAATTTCAAGGGCTTATGGTCTGTTTGGACCTTGAAGGTAGACCCTGTAAGGTAGGGCCTAATACACGTAAGGCTCCAAACTATGCTAAAACATTCCTTTTCAAAAGTAGCCCACCAGAGTTCTCTTCCCTTGAGTTGCCTACTGATGAATATGATAGGATGTTCCCTCCCTTTGCCATCTAACTGGGACAAGACAGCCCCAATTCCAGTGTCACAGGCATCAGTCTGAACGATAAAGTGTTTGCTGTAATCAGGCGCACACAACACAGGTGCCCTACACAGATTTTCCTTCAAGCCAGTAAAGGCCTCTGACAGTCTTCGGTCCAATTAACCTTCCTCGGTGGTTTGGGTGAAGTCAGAGCTTTCAGAGGGGCAGCTATTGTTCCATAGAATGAAGTTATGTTAATACCCAGTGAGGCCCAAAAAGGCTGACACCTGGGTTTGAGTAGTGGAAGTCTCCCAGTCATGTACATTCTGTATTTTACAGGGAGAGGTTGGATTCAACCCCCTCCTACCTCATGAACAAGATATGTGACTTTCCCCTCAGCTATCTGGCACTTGGTGGCCTTGATAGTGAGGTTAGCCCTTTTCAAGGCCTGCAACACCTTATCCAAATGAGTCAAATGCTCTTCCCAGGTGGAACTGTAGACAGCAATGTCCTCTAAGTAGGCCACACAAAAGGCCTCCAGCCCACTGAGCGCATGGTTGACTAATCTTTGGAAGGTGGCAGGTACATTCTTCGACCCAAAAGGCATGACTCTAAACTGGTAGAGTCCTTCAGGTATTGATAATGCAGTCTTTTCTTTGGCATGGTCCATCAGAGCTATTTGGCAATAGCCTAAGGTAAGGTCAAATGTGATCATAAATTTGGCAGCACCTATGGTGTCCACGAGATCATTAGCCCTGGGCAATGGTGTGCATCTGTTTTAGTGACGGCACTGACCCCTCTGCAGTCCACACAGAACCGCCAATCCTTGCTACCTGCCTGGGAACTTGCCTTGGGGTCAAGGACACCTGGACTGCACATGGGACTGGTTGAGGGTTCAATAACACCCAGATCCAACATCTTGGTGACCTCGGCCTGGGTGTGGTTCTTCACCATGTCTGACATCCTGTAGCATCTGCTTTTGACAGGTACGCTGTCACCAGTGTCAATTTTGTGCCTGCACCATGGAGTGAGGCCTGGTGTCAGCGAGAACAGAGGGGCATACTGCAGGAGCAAAGCCTTGCAGGCCCTCTGCTGCTCTGGTGTCAGATCTGGAGCGAGATGCACTCCCTCCACTGAGCCATCCTGAGGGTTGCTATGCAGCAAATCAGGAAGGGGCTCACTCTCATCCTCTTCTTGCTCTGAAGCTAGTAAGAGGCATGAGACTTCTGCTCGCTTATGGAAAGGCTTGAGCCTGTTGACGTGGAATACCTCTGGGGCGACCCTAGGGACACCCATGTCAACCAGATAGTTGACTTCACCCCATCTTGGAGATTATCCTGAAGCACCCCGTCCACTTATCTGCCAAAGCTCTAGACCTGGTAGGCTCCATCACAAGGATCTCCTGTCCTGGAGTCAAATCCCCTTGTGATGCTTTAAGGTCATGCCAGTATTTGTTAAATTCATGCCTTGCCTTAAGGTCCGCTGTCGCCTGGCTCATCCTCTATATCATCCTCTGTCCGAGGCCTAACACATAGTCCCCCACTTGCTTGGCAGAACCTGGAGAGGTGGCTTCCAAACCTTCTCTGATCAAGTCAAGGGGCCCCCTCATGGGATGTCTAAAGAGTAACTCAAAGGGACTGAAACCAACACCCTCTTGAGGTACTTCCCTGTAAGCGAACAACAGGCATGGTAGGACGAGATCCCATTTCCTCCTTAGGGGTTGTTCCAAAGCTCTCAGCATGCCCTTGAGAGTTTTGTTAAATCTCTCAACCAGACAATGTGTCTGGGGATGGTAGGAGGTGGAGAACGTGAAGGTTACTCTGCAGTATTTCCACATGGTTTTCATGTAACTCGACATGAAGTTGGATCCTCTATCAGAGACATCCTCATTAGGGAATCCAGCCCAGGTAAAAAAGCCCAGGTGAGCCTGGGCAACCACCTTGGCAGCAATAGTCGAAGGGGTATATCGCCAGGGTACTTGGTGGCATGATGTACCAAGACCAGGATAAACCGATGTCCACCTGATGTGGGCGGGTCAAGGGGACTGACAATGTTGATGCCACCCCTCTCAAATGGTGTGCCAACCACTGTCAACGGCTGCAGTGGGGCAATGACATTGCCTCCAGTCTTGTCAGACAGTTGACAAGTGGGGCAGGTCCTGCAGTGGGTCTCCACTTCTACTCCCATCCGGGGACAGTAGAAATGGACAGGGAGCCTTTGCTTTGTCTTCTTGGTCCCAAGATGACCAGCTAAGGGCACCTCATGCGCCAACTGCAGTAGGAACGGCCTATAAACCTGGGGTACCACCAACCTCTTGAGGGCACCAGGTCCAGGCTTAGTGAGCTCACTATAAAGGAGCTCACCCTCCCAATAAATCTGGAATGACCTAGACACTTCTCCTTGTGCCTGGGGCAGGGCATGTTTCCTCAATCCCTCGAGAGAGTGGCCCTCTCTCTGACCCTTACAGAAGTATCCCCTAGAGGGTTCCCCTTCAGCCAGCAGGCATTGAAGGTTGGGGTGGTCCTCTGCGTTGAGCACTTCTCCCACAGGAGGGTCTTCTGGCTCTTCTCCCTCAGGAGTTGAGTCTGGGTTTACCACTGGACCTAGCCTGTCCAGAGCATGAATCCCAGTGGGTGCTACTGAAGCAGCAATAAGGGAAGAAGCCCCCTTCACAGAGGTGGCCTTCTTACTCTTCCGTCTTGCCTTGGGTCTCTCCTATGGCTTGGGTACCTGACTCGCAGTCAGACCAGATGTTACATATGACCTAGTGACTGCAGCAGCAGTCAGGGGGAGACCATCAGAGATCCACACCAACTCCACTAGATCATTGCATAACAAAATGTTAGCTGGTACATTGTCCTGAACCAGGACAGGAAGCTTTGCTGTCTTGTCTCCAATCATGATTGTGACTAGGGCTACATGAGATAATTTAGGAGGCCCTCCAGCTAGCTTGGTATTTCTCAGAGGAGCACCTACATAGTCTTCTGGCGTGAGCAGGGTCCTGTCCATCATTGCCATGCTTGCCCCAGTGTCTCTCAAATCAGTAGAAGGCTGGACATTGAAGAGGACACTTCTCAAAAACCTATGGATATTCTGTGGGATTGTAGCCAGTACTTCTGCGTACTGGTCCCTGAACCCAAGGGACACTAGGAAAATCTCTACAGGAGCACCACATGTGTTTCCTGGAGAGGTGGGGAGGACAGTGGCCTCCACCTCAGGCATGGGGTAAGGGTAGGTCAGGCTGACAGCCTGGACTCCAAGTGCCTTACCTTTACACTTGGGGTCACTCTGTTTGTGGTCCAGAGCCCCACAGTCCCAACAAATGCCATGAATGCGAGGTATGGTACTGGAGCCACTGGGACCCTGCTTTGCATCAGGAGGACCACTACTCTTAATCCCACCCACATAGGACATATCCCCACCAGATGTTTGGTTTTTAGGAGAGGAAGGTTTTGGTTTACCCGACTGTGACAGCTTTTGGGACACCTCAGATTTCTGAGAGGCCCCCTTTTCTTTGTCCTTGTCCTTCCCACTGGGGGCACCTGGTGGGAGGCCCACTTGTCGGCCAGCCTGGCCAGCTGAAAGGGATCTAAAATCTTCTGGTCAGCAACATACTGATGCAGCTCTAGTGAACAGGCTTCAGAAAAATGCTCAAAAAAAAGGTGGGACAATTCAACCACTGGCGTAACAGGGGCCCCCGCAGCCCCCGCGGTGCGGGGGGGCCCGCGGTGTGGGGGCCCCACCAGCACATGGCTGGGAGGGGGCCCCAGTAAAAAAAAAAAAAAAAAAAAATATTTAAAAAAAAAAAAAAACTTTCTTTTGAAATTCACTCTGCATTCATAAAGAACATTTCTGTAACAGAAATAATTTCTTTATGAAGGCAGAGTGACTACAAAAAGAAACTTTCTTTTTGAAGTCTGAGGGCCCCGTACCCCATGACATGGAAGACCCTAGGCTGGAGGCCTCCATGTCATGGGGTGGGGGGGGGTGGGGAAACCTATGCCTTCAAAAAGAAATTGTTTGTTTTTGAAGCCACTCAGCCATCATAAAGAAATTATTTTGATTATGGTTCGGTCCTTAACTGAAATAATTTCTTAATGAAGTTATAGTGACTTAAAAAAGAAACAATGGGGCTCATTCTGACCATGCCGGTCCAGAAACAACGGTGCTGGTAAGCTTACAGGCACTGTTGTTTCCGGACCGGCATATTACAGGTCTGCCTGGTGGGGCTGCCGTGCCCGACAGGTCTGACCCTGCCAGGCACAGCAGCCACAGTAGGCAGACCTGTCACGGAAGCACCGGCACCGTTAACAATGGTGCAGGTGCATCTGTGTCCCCATTCCCGTGGAGTCTGGGGTTTACCGAAATTACCGGCACCTGATTTCGCAGCCGCCGGACTTGAAATAGCACGGTGGCACCGGGAAGTCAGGCCATAGTAATTTTTTATGGGTCTGGCGGCAACCCGCCGATAGCACCGGCACGGTTACCACTGGACCCGTAATGAGCCCCAATTTCTTTTTTAAGTAATAGGGCCCCCCCTCAACTCCATGAGGTGTGCGTGTATGAGTCTATGGTGAAAGGGTGCACACTCAAATGTATAGCCGGCTGCCTGTGTGTGTATGGTGAAAGGGTGCACACTTAAATGTATGGGTGGCTGTGGGGGTGTGCCTGCATGGTGAAAGGGTGCACACATAAATGTATAGGTGGCTACCTGTGTGAGTGTATGGTGAAAGGGTGCACACTTAAATGTGTGGATGACTGGGTGTGTATAAGGTGAATGGTGTGTGTGCTTGTGTACAGGGGCACAAGAAAACCTTAATTTCGGGGGGCTAACCCTTCAAATGTTGGGAGAGGCGCTAACTTCACATGCGGTGGGGAGGGGGAAACTTATTTGTGTGGGCGCATCCAAATTATTTACGCATTTTAATGAGACTATTCTAGTGCAGATTCAATGTTACAAGCAGTTATCTCTCTCCTATAAGTCTCCTGTTCCCTCTCTACCCTTCCAATCACTCCCCTGGCATGCAAGTACTAAACCCACATCACGATTTCAATCGCCTAAACAATGTGGCATTTGAATGCAGGTACAGTGAAATGCTTTACGTTGGTAATTGCTGGGTTCTTGTTAACAGCAAAAACCAGGTGCCGTTTAAAATTTGTGTCCTGTTCGGTCTGGCAACTGCTCTAAAGGTTAGCCAAGTTGAGTCAATATAGCCTAAAATGTCAGGGGGGGGTAATGCTGAAGCCCAGTCAACTCAATGGTGTTGCGCTACTACTTGTGTTTAATGCCTTGCTTACTCCTAGCCCTATTCTTCCTCGTCCCAGTACTTATATACGAGGCAGTACGTGTGTTTGAGGCACTCTGCCTCATACAAAAGTACTGGGAAGAGGTAGAGGTACATGGAGGTAATGCCTGATTTAGCTACCTGTAATCTTCATCACACCTAGTCCCACTGTTCCTCATCCCAGTACTTACCTATGAGGCAAGGAGCCTCATACGAAAGCTCTGGGACAAGGAAGAGGGACGCAGAGGTAATTCTGGGCCAAGGAGCTGATTGTGGAGGTTGGGGTGGTGGGTGGGAGGGGGAGTGGATGTGTGGGGGGGCAGGATTGCGTGATAAATCATAATGGTTGTCCATGTCCAGGCTAAGCAGGCATGATATGTGGTATTTGTGGCTAGAGAGGCATTTTGATTTAGCCAGTCTAGTCATTCCTCAGTTTGGTATGACTTTCTTTTAACTGGACATTTCTGATAAAGTAGTCCTGCTAACTTTAATTACCTGGCTAGATTGGCATTTGGGTGCTGCCAGTCTAGCCATTTCTTACTGCGGCATTGTATATTTTTTTGGGCATCTGTGATAAAATGATATGATGTGATTCAAGTCATTTATAATGCGCCTGTACACAAGTGTACACAAAGGAGGGATGATAGAGGGAGGTCAAGACAAACAATCTCACTAGGCCTTGTGTCATTGTGAGAACGAGAAGTGCAAGGGAAAAGGGAGCAGGGAAGTGCAAGTGAGAGGGGAGGGGAAAACAGGGCAGCAAGGCTCTCAGTAAGTGCAGCCAGGGCAGAGCAGCTATTGGTTGTGCAAGGAGAACAATGGACTGCAGGGTTACAGTTACAGCCCCTAAGTGCATGGTAGGCCCGGAGGCAGTGCAAGGGTGACCAATCAAGAAAGAGCCTGGACTCAGAGAGACTCTGAGGGTAGCCAAGCAGCCAGTCAGTACAGCAGACAGGTAGGTCAGGTAGGTCAGCAGGGGGTGAGAGAGAGCGAAAGCAGCAGAGAAGAGGAAAGCTTTTAGCTTCTTCCGAAACTTCACGTTGTCCGCCCCAAGTTTGAGAGGGGCAGGGAGGCCATTCCAGTTGGAGGCACCAGCAGAGGAGAGAGGTCTACCCCCACTCTCTGCCTGGAGAAATGTCTAAGCCTTAGAGAGTTGGAGGTAGCTGAGTGAAGGGTTAGAGAAAGAAGGTATTTTGGAAGAGAGCATTGGATTTAGTGTTGGCACTGGCCCCAGAAAGCCTTGTGGGCAATGCAAAGGTTCTTGAACTTGATCCTTGCAGCCAGTGGAGAGATTTCAGGGCTGGAGAAATACAATCCCAGGGCTTGAGGCCAAGGCTAAGTCTTGCAGTCCTGTTCTGGATTATTTGCAGATGACGGAGACTAGAGGAAGACAGATTGAGAAAGTGGCTTTTGCAGTAGTCCATCTTAGAGACAGTGAGCTTCTGGTGGAGAGTGAGAAAGGGAAGAGTCCCTTTGAGGAGGAGCAGCTGGTAGTGGGACTTCTTGGTGATGTCCGAGATGTTAGGAGAGAAAGAGAGTGTGGCGTTGAAGATGACACCAAGGTTTTTTGCCTCGCAGGAAGGCAAAGGAAGAGGGCCCAAGGTGGTCTGCTATAGTGAGAGAGGAAACACAGTGGCAAGGGTCCCAATGAGAAGGATCTCTGTCTTACTGGCATTAAGGCAGAGATTGTTGGAGGCGCACCAATCCTGAATCGTGGATAGACAGTCAGGAATGAGCAAGAGAGGAGAGGAGGATGTGGGGAGCCTGAAGGAAAGCTGAGTCATCCGCACAACACTGAAAGTTAGAGGATAAGGTACAGATCAGGGAGGCCAAAGTGGCCAAGTAGAGGTTGAAAAACCAGCGTGAGAGGATAGAGCCATGGGGAATGCCACAGGTAGAGAGAGGTGGCGGAGAGAATGGGACCACGATCGACCTGGGAGCGGAGTGGCGGTCCAAGTGGAAGTAGGTCAGTCACTCTAGGGTCTAATCTGTGATGCCCAGGTTCTCACAGAGTCGATTGATCAGGATGGCGATGTTGACCCTGTCGAAAGCAGAGGAAAGATGAAGGATGAGAATAGAAGGAATGCTGGAATCAAGGTTAGAGAGCAGCACAGGTGTTAAGGAGAGCAGTTTCCATGCCTCTGGCAGCTCTGAAGCCAGACTGATGGTCATGGAGACAACCAACAGATTCAGTGTGGAGAGTAAGCTGGGAGATGGCAAGCTTTTCCAAGAGTTTGCTCAGGAAAGGTGGAGATTGAGCGATAGTTTTCCAGCAGGTAGGATCAGCAGACTGCTTCTTGAGGAGTGGGTGCACAAGGGAGTGCTCAAAGGGAGAGGGGAACATTGCAGTGGCGAAAGAGTGATTACAGAAATCGGCCAAGGCTGGAGTGAGGGTGTCAATATGGGCTTTGATGGTTCTGGAGGAGCAGCGGAGCACCTGTTTGGACGACTCTTTCATAGATCGGACTTGTCTAGAAACCTCGTCAGGTGTTGTCAGAGAGAAAGAGGAAAAAGGAGGAGGAGAGAAGAGATGGCCAAAATGGGCCGAGAGAGGAAGATGACATAGAGGACAGGGTGTCCTGAGATTTAGCAGAGAAATGAGAGGCCAGAGCTGTACAGAGGGCATGGGAGGGAACAGAAGAGGTATAGACCACAACAGGATTGACAAGTTCCTTGCAGATTTTAAAGAGTTTGGCCGTGTTGTTCGAGGCCATGGAGACACATGCTTTATTGTGTGCTCTCTTCGTGATGAGTGTTATTGCTTTGACTGGCATTTTGCTGAAAACAGTCTAGGTATTTCTAAATGTGGCCTGGCATTCTGTACTATAATGTTATTACGTGTTTACACTGGTCTACATTGTGCAGCCAGTTGGAAGCATTAATTTTCCTGTGCACTGTTGGTGACTTGCATGTATTGGATTGTGTTACCCTACAAAACAATTGCAAACACTCTGGATTTATAGCCAATTTATCTCAGAAAGTGTGCTGTATATTGCATTAAAACACATATTTATATCTTTTTTATAGTGCAGTGTGCGGCATACCCTTCAGCAGCACGTTCATGCGTACTGTGCAAGCGTGACAGTTTAGGCCGGCCCAGAGTGTGGCGCAACCCGTGATTTGTTGCCAAGTTGGGGGGCCCCCTCAGCATGGCTCGCAGGGGGCCCCCCACATTTTGTGTTACGCCACTGAATTCAACCAACGTTTTCACTTTGTAACCATCAATGCAACCCATCATGTTCATATGTGCAGCACTCACCCAGTCAATCCAAGATACATTCTCTCTTTTCTTATATTCCCTGAACCTATTAAGGTATTGGGTATGTATCTTGCCAAACGTGGCAATCAAATCAGATTCCATGCATTCATACTGACCCCTTTCTTCCACACTCAGTTTCAGAATACAGTCATAACCAGTCTGAGGCACTCTACTTAACAAACCCTTAGCCCAATCTCTTTTATCAACATCATGGATTCCACAAGCCATTTCAAATGCTTCAGTCCATTGGAGGATATCAGAATCCTCCACGTACACATCAACCACATTTTTCCTAAACTTGGTAGCAGGGGACATGACACTATCAACTGGTTTGGCTGAAGTCTCCACTGTAGCTTTCTACAACTGGATTCTTTGACATTCAGTGTCCCTACCTTTGAGTATCACTTGGTGTGCCAACTCCTCTTTCTTAAGCTCAGCTTCTGTTTCCAACTTGTTATATTCAAAGGCCAATTCCATCCTCAATATTTCAAGTACCAAGGGATTCCCTGAAGAAACATTGCTGGGGTTCAGAATAGAGGCAGCAGGAGTGGTGGCACTCACAGAAACAGATTCAGTAACAAACCCAGGGGCAGGGGCCTCAATGGTTGCACCCCCCCCTTCAAGAGCTTCACAGTCAGTCTGGTATTCCACCAGGGCAGCTATCAGCTCAGCCCTAGACGTATCTTCAAAGTGTAATTACCTGTCTTCACAAGCACTCTGGAGAGCCTCTAAGCTCATTCTAGTCACTTTACCATTTGCAATAGATTCCATTGCTTGAAATGTAGTTATCTAGTACACAACTAAACCTCAATTTCACAAAGTGTGGATATTGTGTAAGTTGCAAGGTTACACACTGATTAAAACCATTAGTGTCTCACTGTTGCCACCAGTGTAAAGACTGGAGGGGGGTTATCTGTACTCCTGCCTTCTCTATTTGGTAGCTATGGGCGAGCAATGAAGGCTTAAGCTCTCAGGAGGTGATGCAGGCTGGTTCTTAAGTACAGTGTAGGCCCCAAATCCCCACAAAGGAATGTCCACTCACTATGTTAGTGATAACACAGTTATTTATATAAATAAGGCTTTGATTATGTACTCATACAAAAACACACTTTGTGCTCAGGCAATTCTATAACGATACATATATACAGTCTCTATGTGGTACCACAATTACTCCTTTGATTCCATTAAAATGCATCAACTGTAGACAGTTTCCAATGGCATACAAATCAATTAATAAAGTGTACCAACAATATACATAGGAGGAAATCATGGGATTAAACAATTGGCAGAATACTTTGTCTTATTACCTAGACACAGTTCTGTGTGAGGATCCCACCACCTGGGCAACCTTTAAATAATATAAAAAAACAAGCCCAGACCATATATTGTTCAGCAGAGTCTTATTTCCCTCCAAAAATGTTCTACTACCCAATGTACCAGGTTTAGCAGAGTTTGATGTCGGGTCGTCGACGGATCCTTCATGAGTGGACTCCCTTTAAGGCAGGAGTCACGGATCATCGAGATCCTCGAAGAAAAGGCCAAACAATGGTGTTGAGGCAGCAGCTTCAGTTCTGGCGGTAATGGCTCCTACCTCTGCCTTTGAGGCTAAATTAAAAAGAAACTATTACATTCTTGGAAATCTCAACAATATCCATTTGCCTGGAACATTCATTCATTCATTTGGAATTAAAACATTCATAGATTGACATTATAACACCGTCATCCCTTTTAGATGAGCTCATGTTTGTAAAAGCAGTTTCCGAGCATTCTCTGGGCAAAATTATTAAATTCTATAACATCCCATTTTCCAACACCAAGCTATACTTATAAGTAATCGTTGAAATAATGCTATTGATCAATCAATAGCTACAAGTAACTAAGGCTTTTCTCAAAGAGCAGCTTCAGTGATTACTCTATGTCAGAACGAATTTATCCTGACATGCTTTAAAAATCGTTACAGTAGAAGGCTTAAACTGAAGCGCTGGGAAGCAGGCACAGTCTCGTGTCAGCTACAATCACAAGCTGATGCTTAAGCAGAAGCCAATCACGATGGGCCCTTTGTTCTTTGTGTCAAGTGACCTCTGAACTCATGTCATTCTTACCTTGTCCCTGGCAAGATGTGCCTTGCACCTCATTCTATATACAGACATCGCTTATTCTGTGCCAGAGAGCCACTTACTGATACATAATGCAGCAGTAATGTTCTACAACACATTTCAGCCCTTGAACTAAATTAACCTGCCCTAATTGAAAGGCAGAAACTGACCGTGAGATGTAAATCAATTTTATTCGATTCCTTTATTGTTTATTCAGAAACATGGTGCGTACTTCCTCTGAAGAGCACAACACACACACTTCTGCACACTGACATTTTTATTAGCACACGACCACCCTGCGCCTGCACTATATTTCAACTTTAATGTCAAGAAAAGCTAAAGAGTTAGCATCTTTTTTTTATTGTTAGCTGGGCGAGCTAGAGAGTCGCCAGCTGCAAAATTCAAGGGAATTAGTGTGAGCCGCTGAGACTCTTTCAACCATATAGAGCAAGAGGCTTCCGAGGGAATTCCTTTTTACGTTTACAGGACTCCGGGTGAATTTAATGATCAGTTTAAATTCGCAGTTGAGGGTATTTTACACTCTATAATACATAGTATAGCACATCAGCATTTTTATTCTAGGCATGGCTCCCTCCGATACGAGGCAACTTCCATTTGAGGAAATAAAGAGTGCATGCAAAATCTGTACTTTGGCAAGAAACCACGCAATATGCAGTCTGCGATGTGGTAACGCTATTACGTTAAGTTGTTTATTGAACCATTGCTTAAAAGCTGTAGGGTAATTCTAGACAAGTAAATATATTTCTTTGTATTCTGTAATTAATTTCAGCAATGCACTAAATAAACATTGGGACTAGGATCCTCAAAAAAAGTAAATTCAGTAATAGCAGAATTGAAAATAGAGGTATCCATGTAAATGTTAAATGTTAAAGTTGCACTTGGTTGTCTTATTGCAGCTGGTTGCTCTTTCTCGCAGCAGGGTCAAGTGGGCTGTAAATAGTAGGACAGTTTAGTAATTACCCTGATGTCATCAATAGGCTGCTACTCTGTTATACGAATATCATACCAGGTGTAAACTAATAGAGGTGTAATTTACAGTGCAAAATAATCCCGAATTCCGCTTGCCCTTGATGATATCATTAACTAATACTAACAACATCTCAATGAGCATGAAAGACAGTGCTTCTCTGTTCACCACAGCCAAAGACAACTTTGCCAAATAAACTTCTTAAGATTAAGAATCTGACCAGCAATAAGCCCAAGGAAAATGTATGCATGTTGCCGAAATTCATCTCAAACCCAAGGCCAATCTATGCCGGAGGCACCTCCCTCCCCAAGGCCAAACCTGCCCAAATACCCATGCCTACTAAGAGTCCCCTCCTTGACCTCAAATGTACCCCTGCTCCAAGGCCATCCTGCTTCCAAGGCCTCTCCCATCAATGGCGGCTGGTGAATTTTTGAACTGAAGAGGGGATAAATGTATGTGTCGAATATGCCTGAGCGCATTTAGGTAGCCCAAAACAAAACAAAAAAGGGCGGTTCGGGCGGGGTTCTCACTCTCAGGATTTATTTATAAAGAATTGGTTAAAATGATGCATTGAACACTGTCAGGAAAAAGTGGGTACAAAGCTATACAGTTTGCAATCGATTTTGTATGGCAGAACAAGAAAAAACACAATAAATGCAAGTCACCAACAGTGCACAGGGTCATTTCCCAATGCAGTTTCATGATGCCTTTATACCACAACGAGCTGCCATGGCAGGGTGTATGTTTCAGCACTTTCTTCTGGTTTTAAACATCGTTTTTGCGGACTGTATTGTTATAAAATAACTTTGCTCTCATAAAAGGCTACGGAGTTGAAATTGTAAAAGTAAAAAAAAAGTCTACATGTGCATTATAAGCATATCGAAAGAAGAACAGGATTCTGTGCCACAAAAATCATGAGGCAGAAGCATTTTATACAGTCACAGGAGAATGGTAATGTTCTTATAATGCACTGTTGTTTGTTTTTTTTTAATTGCTTCACAAGTTTTGCAGTTCCGCCATATGCTCCGCACAAGGAAGAAACATGCAATGGAGGCAATCACGTTTCCCTGTGCTTTCGCATAGTTAACATGAGTGTTAGGAAAGATTTCATAATTGTAGGTAATTTTCCTTCCATGTGGCAACCCCCAAACTTTTTGCTGTTGTTTTACACCCTGATCTAGACTTTGCCGGAGAAGCGCAGCCTTCCGCCGCACTCCTCTGGGCTTTCGCTCCATTCTTACGGGGAAACTGACATGCCCTTACGACAGTCAGTACTGGGAGACTTTGTTTCCCTTAGTCCTTTCCTCATGTTGCAGCTTTTGAGCAACATGAAACAAGAGTGCACCGTAACTTACATTACTGCGCTCTTGGTTCTCTAGTCATTCCAAAGGCCCTAGAAACTCTTGCTGGACTTATCATGAAATGTGCAAGTGTGTCACGGACGGGACTGGTGGCAGCTATTGTTTCTTTGTGTTTTGAACCCCTTTTTGCCATGTTAACCCCGCTTCCCGCGTTTGGCCCAAATGGGTGGCCTGGCCTCCAAAATGGCCATGCCACGAGGTTCTTTGTCCTGTCCGCTGACCGTCTTGCCCCTTCACCTTCCCCCAGGTCAAGCCGACCCGGGGCAGTCCTTATTTGGTCATATACTTTCCCGCAAAACACAGCGCTTTCGCGGGCTTCTGCATGCCTTGTGTGTGCCTCCAGGATGTGGGCTGGGATGTCTGGTCCCAATACACATCCTGGGTGCCAGAGAGTCTAGTGTGTCTTGAATGCCTGGGGCCACCGTGGTCCGTGATAGGTCCACGTATGGTGTGAGTGTTTTGTGAGCAGATCTCCCATTGGGTCCTCTCCGTTTTGGCGCGAAGGGAACTCTGGATAAGAGGAGGCTGGAAACACCACTACCATGTCGATCTCCTGACTTCTCACAAACGATGGATAAAGGAACCAAGTATCCTGCTGTGGCTTTCCATCGCTGTCGTAAACAGCGCCCATCTGCTGCCCACAAGTGGAGGCCGTGCTTGAGTAGCGGAGAACTGTTCTTCATCGTTTTTGTTCACCTCTCTGAACTGCCTGATCTCCCTGAAGAGACTCTCCTTTGGCCGTTGGCACCCGCGTGTGCAGGTACTTTTGAGCACAAGGCTCCACTCTTCGTAGGGCTCGGACTTCCTTCTAGTTAGGTGGCCTCTGATGTCAAACTGGGTCTAATGATTACTTGCACTGCCTGTTTTCCTCTCCATCTAGGTGGTCTGCATATTTCGTGCTTCTAACTCTTTAGACCCCTTGGTCTTGTATATATATTGTATTGCTTGTGATGTGTTGGTTTATTGGAGTTTTACCGTGATTCTTTACTATGGTCGATGTTACAAAGGCCTTGTAATAAACGTGTCTATATTTTTAATATAACACCTGTCTGGAGTAATTTGTAAGCGTCCTTGCTTTGTGTGCTCATTGTGGGCTTTCAGTCACCCTCACCCCTCTTGAGACCTAGTCTTGACCACCGCCATCGCTACCCTGATTGGTCTGGCTTGTCCAGAGGTTACCCTGTTCCAAGAAACTAGGCTGGTCTTCTGAACCTCTGCCCCTCCAGGACAGAGTTCAGAAATCCATCTTAACAAATTGGTGTACAGCGGTGGGATACGACTGAAGGTATCCAGTGTTGCGCACGAGCGAGGGCATTTCAAGTTATTCCTAACAGGACACATAGTGAATTGTCGTAGTATAACTCTTTAAAGGCCATAGTCCTATCAAACAGTAGGGAAACAGGTACCTTGTTAACTTTAAATGCTTCTAAATCCGAAACATTGAAAAAGATGTGTGCTGAAAGAGGTGTCTCCTCGCAAGGCACAAAAATGGAAATGATCCAAAGAATCATGGTGTGGCAAGAAGCTCAGCTTGACGCTATAGCTTCCGAGGACAGTGCAGAAGGAGGTGGGGCTGCTCTCAATGGTAGAACTGATAGTTCTGCCGCTGCACTGGTCAACCGCGACCATGAGGACAGGGAGGATGAAATGTCCAATGTTTCCTCTGCCAGTGCTGATGGGGAGGCCATACTTGAATTCAAGAAGCAAGAACTGCTGTTTAGGCAGAAGGAGCTTGATTTCAATATGGCCAAACTAAAAATTGAACAGGCAGAAAAACAGAAAGACAGGGATCACCAATTGGAACTGGCCAAGCTTCAAGTTGCCAATGGATCCAAGGGTGCTGGACATGGGTCTGGGGCTTCCTCTCATCCACGGTTTCCAAAAGATCTGCTCAGTGTGTATGAGGAAAAGAATGACATTATGGACTGGTTGAATACATTTGAGTATGCATGTGAAGTTCAACAAGTTGACAATGCTGATAAAATTGCCTAGTTACTCAGCAGACTGCCCCATTCTGGCTGCAGTGCCATTATGGACATGTCGAAGGCTGAGTGAGCAGATTTTCAAATGTTGAAGCAAACTCTCATTTTAAAGTTTGGAAAGACTCCTGCCCAATATTTAAAACGATTCCGAGAGTATAAGAAAAAAGAAGGTGGTACTTGTGTATCTTATGCAACCGAATCCTTAAAAAACTTGACTGGCTGGGTCGAAGGTTATAAGGTCTCTACCTTTGAAGGTATGATAAGTCTTGTCATGCTGTAACATATTTTTGCATCTTCTTCCCCCGAGCTTAAGCAGCATTTGGTGGATTCTAAGGAGATAGATCCAAAGAAACTTGACATTGCAGCAGATGTATGGGTGTCACATCGAGTGTCCCATAAGGACAAGACTCAGCCTGGTAAGCAGGAGGAAGGGAAAAAGTCCAAAGATAAAGAGGGTGGAGAATCTGATAAATCTTCTTTTCAAAAGGGCCACAAAAAGAAAAATAACGGTAAGACACAAGAGAACTCACAGGGTATTGGAGGTCAGCCTCCGAAACAGAACTCTGGTTATAGTAAGCCTCCCTATCTAAACCGACCCAATGGATTGTGTTTTTCTTGCGGAGCAACTGACCACGTGAAGGGGGATCCCCGGTGTAAGGTTAAACCTTTGGGGGTCCACTCCGCTAATCTGGCCTTCTCCTCCTATGAGGAAGAGGAGATTACAGGAGCATCCTTCTCCTCAGACTCCTTCCCCATTGGGATAGAAGCTGAGGTAATTTTAGTTTCCCTGGATTCCTGGGAGCCTAAAGTCGCAGAGGCTTATGCTAGGATTCCAGATAATACCAAACACTACTTTAAAGACAGTGTGCTGATCAATGGAGTAGATACTCCAGCTCTTAGGGATAGTGGGTGCAGTCGAACTGTAGTGGATTTTACCTTGGTAGACTCAGAGGAAGTTGCCAGAGCAACTCTGATGCCCACTAAGTTGGCTGTCGGCCCACCTCGCATGTTTCCAGCAATACCTGTAAATCTTACTATCAATGGTACAGCAGTCAGGATTCCAGTGAGCATTCAGAGGAACGTCCCAGGAAAGGTCTTGTTGGGCAACGATCTCTGAGCATTAGGGCTCGTGGGAGACACTGCCGACAGACCCTGCACAAGATCTCAAACCAGGGCAGCATTGACCAAGATCAGTGAGCTGCCCCAGCCAAAGGGGAAACCCAAGGCTAAAGGAGTCAGAAAACCAAAACGAGGGAAAGAAAATATTCCCCCGAACTGACCTACCACTGCGGTGGAGGAAGTTGGTCCATCATCCGGACCTGACGAGGAGGCGGCGATACCTGAAGTATTTGACCCCAATGATCATCCTGAACTAAATGACTTGTTAGTAGAAGGTGGTTCTGACACGGAAGAATTCAGTAAAGGCCAACCTGAGTGCCCATCTCTGGAAGGCCTAAGGAGACAGGCATGCTCCCAGCTTGAGGGTGAACCTCCTGGGAAGCATCGGATTTATTGGGAAGGTGGACTCCTGTATAGTGAGCCCACAGAGTCTACAGACGGAGACCATAGAAGGTTGGTGGTTCCCCTTGCTGTAAGACCCTACCTCCTGCAGTTGGCGCATGAAGTGCGCCTTGCTGGTCACCTTGGTATTAAGAGGACTAAGCAAAAGTTATCCATGCACTTCTACTGGCCCAAGATGGGGGTGCATGTAGGAAGTCACTGCAGGAGTTGTGTGTAAGCGATATTCAATCAACACTACAGCCAAGTCAATGCCTAGTCTGGGATGCTGAGGAAAACCCTTATTAATGTATTTTTATGTCTAGTTCAGTACTCTGGATGACCACCCTTGTATAACACCCCCTCTTAGAATCCCCCTGACCCCACTGAGCCAAGAAGTAGGTTTGTTTTGCAAATTAAAAGGTTTATTTGAGAATTTAAACAATATATATATATCATACTTTATAATAAATTAATATCTGATAGTACACTTAGACATATGATGTGGATCAACAATGGGTAATCTGGCACTAGCACACTTCTTTACAATCAAAGAGGAGTTAGTATAGGATGGATAACGTAGCAAAAATACTTTTATGATTTCAAGGGAAAAGCAATGAGGAATAAAATGCAGTACAGAAATACTTGATATGATTTTAGCAAAAGATAAGATAATCACTTTTTCTCTGGCAATTCACCCCCCTCCCCTATGCAATGTAAAAAATGGAAGGAGATGGAAAGAGGAGCACACAGTTCTCAGGAATGCAATCAAATACAATATGAAATTCAGTTCCCCCCAGCAAGCTTAGAGGAAACAGGTAGGAGTTTGAAACACAGGCCCAAAATGCTTTTTAAATGTGATGGCAATGGATGGGAAAATGTGCCAATGATTTTAATTCCCTCTAGAGATTCAGGGTGAGTGGGAGATGCGTGTTGGTATTAGTTCAGGCTCACTTTAGCAATGCTCTATGAGTTATTACCAAGTTGCAAACGGATTTTAACAAAAGAAAGAATGGAGCTGCTATTTTGACAAGTGGAGAAATTGAGCCAAAATCGCAAATCGCGGTAAATTACGCAAGTGCGTAAATCTTGATTGCTTAGATTCTAAGCTTTCAGAGGGAAGTTAAATCTCGTTCCTAGCACAAACAGTTCCAGAGATACGGACGATTAAATAAAGGTAGTTTTTCAGATTTAAAGTAAACTCAAAATGACAGGTGACAGCTTGCAGCTTCAGAATTGACAGGTGACAGTTGTGCAGCTTTAAAAATGACAGATGACACGATTTCTAGGAGGTAGTTCTACTTAGGTCAAAATAGTTTGGATTACATTATTTTAACTAAGAGATTGGTTTTGCACATTTTTGCTAGGTACTCCCAATATAAATTTGAACTAGGCCTCGTCACGGATCTGGTCAACACGTCCGGCTGCGGTTCTGTCTGCTCGGCGGGTCAATCAGGCACCGGTTCTGCTCACAGCGATCTGGGTCAGCTTTGCTCTGCTGGTCTAGCATCTCTGGATTCAGCGGCCTCTGGTTCTGGATACTGCTCTGCTTTCCGGTCCGGATCAAGTGGATTCTGGATGTAACACTGCTTTCTGGGTACTGGCAAGAGTTCTTGGCAAAAGAATTCAGTCAGCTCGCCCGGCTGTGGAATAGTTTGCAAATGATTTTGAGGCCTGCTGACAAATACTTTTGCTTGCAGTGGGCCTTCTTGGTTCAAAGTTCTGTAGTCTCTGTTTAGCTTGGAAGTCTAAGTGTTGGATCTCTGGATGTGAAGTCGTCGGTCAGCATGCTCCGCAGCAAATGGAATTGAATGTCTCTACCTGTCCCAGCAGTCTCTTTTTATGTGTTTTGAAAATGGGTGTGTGCCTGGGCCTAGCTAAGCCTGCCCCTCTCTACTTGTCATTGGCCCAATTCTCCCATGATTGGGGGAAGGAAATGGATTGTCATCATGATGAGGTCTGTTTATGGGTCAGAGGATCCTTCCCTGGTCAGTTTGCCCACAAATCTATATTTGATTCAAATACATCTTTCCCAGATATACAATTTGTTGAAATTACATGTGCACATTATATATTCCTTATGGTCCATGCTTGTCCGCCTCTGATCTTCCTGGGGGCTTGCATTAAAAAATGACAACATTTTGCGCTTTTTAACTGGTTTTGCAATATCGGACATTTACCCAAAATTACACACATGTGCGCAAGGAGTATGGACATTCATTGATGAAGTGTCAGATTTTTAACATGCAGACATTTGGAGTGAGACCCTATTTTCCGCTAGCAACCCCCCAGAATACACCACAGGGTCCTAACGCCTCTCAAAATGTTCACAGAAAAATCACAAAAATAATGATATTCCTTATATAATTCTGACAAGGCCGCACTATGAGTTATCTATCTTTTTAAAATTATGCCCTGGTCAAAAAGGGGTGTGGCTTCCCACACCACAGGGTGGAATAACTGGTTTATCCACTTCCCCCAAGCTCAGCTGCTAGCACAGGCACTGCCCCTCCCAGTTTCCCCTAAGAGGAAGCCACTTTACGACGCCCCCAATATAACATTTGCCTGAGTCAAGGGAGTTGCATTGTTCTGTTCCTTCCAGTTCCCAGGTGCTCCACCCCTAATCTAATCAGAGAGGTGACAACTCCTTTTGGCAAGGGGCAGCAGGATGCAGCTAGGCCTGGGAAGAGTGGCTGAACAGGTTTCTCCTGTCGGGGGTAGTTGTCAGGCAGAATCCAGTTTCACTAAGCCAGGTTTCAGGTAAATGTCACTTTTTGTTCCCAGTTTTCTACATTCAAATCAAACTGACAATTTGTACCTATACATTAAATAATTACTTCTTTCAAGTCATTTCAGAATATGGTTTTACATTCTTCCACCTCTTAGCAAGTCTTTCCTTGGTCTGGTTTTGTTTCATTTGTGCAGTTTTACACAAAAGTCTGGTGGTTTTAAAACGCCGGCTTTCTGACAGTGGTGAGTACTGGTAATGCAACCATTTTTGGGCTTAAGAAAATGAATTCCCCACAGTTCTGAGTTGCTTTTTTGGCAATCAGCATTGCCATTCCCAATGGTTTCCGGCTACTGTGTGTGTAGCCCAATGGTGGTTTTAGGCAGTGCCCTCCTGTGCTCACAACATAGGCAAAAATGGGTGGCAGCCTATTCTTCATGTTTTCCCTGTGCACTCTCTGGGGAGTTCTGGCCATCATGATGTTTTTCATGCCAGTACTGCACAGTTTTATGGTAGGGCTTGTATGCATGGGTAAAAACATCCCACAAGCCCCCCCTCTTGCGATGGCCATTCTGTCCTTTCGCTGATGGAACTCGCAAGATCTGGGATGTTCGCCTCCTCTTCTTCCAATTCCATGGATGGCACAGTTCAGCATCTTTTCCACCCTCCAGTCGATCAATCAGTTCTCCTTGCTGGTCCTGATGGGAGGATTGGGCGGTACCCTGGGCCCCTCGGGTCTCTGCTCCCGGTCCCCGGTCGTCCTCCTTGGTCAGTCTCCATGGTTTCATCTCTCCTAGGATGATAAAGCAAAGCGGCAATACCTATTCGTAGACATTTCTTCACCACTATTAATGGTGTGGCAAACATATACATTTTATGAATCAGAAGATATGAACATATACATTTTCTTTTTTAAATTAGGAGAAAGGAACATATATATATATATACAAGGATCACAGAATTTTATATGCTATATGTGGAATATTTTATGGTTGGAACTGAATTACTCTGGAGCGGCCCCCTTTGGGATTCCAGTGGATTCCTCCAGTTGTTGCAGAGTGTGCCTGGGATGGCAACACTTTAGCTGATTTATATGTACCCACTTGTCTTCCCCTTCCGCCAAACTGCCTTTGGGGATGCAGATCTTGAGGCCACCGGGGAGATCTTGTCTATAATTTCAAACGGTCCCTTACATGTAGGCAAGAATTTTCGCTGTTTGGCCTGGTTCCTTTGGAAATTGTATATATAGACCCGATCACCCACCTTATATTCCTTTCGGGTAGTTTTTAAATCATAGTGGGTCTTCATGCTCTCGGCTGATCTTTCTAGATTCCGCTGAGCATAGGCAAAAGCATGCTGAAGTTGTTTCCTTAAATTCTCCACATACTCATGAGTTGTGGAGGCATTTATCAATGGTTGCTCTTGGGTTCTGTAGAGCAAATGCTGGGGAAGCACCATCTTGCGTCCAGTCATCAACTCAAATGGTGACATTTTAGTTGCCGATGAAGGGGTAGATCTGATGGCCATTAGGACCAGAGGTAATCGGTTATCCCAACTTGGCCCAGAATCTGCCACAAACTTTTGTAAGATGCTCACAATGGTTCGGTTATATCTCTCCACTGCTCCAGAAGAAGCTGGCCTGTAAGCAATGTGTAGCTTCCTTTTAACCCCCAGTATCTCCCACATCTTCGTCATTACTTCACTGGTGAAGTGGCTACCCCTGTCTGACTCAATCCTTTGAGGTAGACCAAAACGGGAAAAGATGTGGTTAATCATCAGGGCAGCTGCTGTTTCTGCCTTGCAGTTTGGGGCTGGGAGACATTCCACCCACTTGGTAAACAAGCATGTAACGGTCAACATGTACTTGTTTCCTCTAGACGAGCGGATTACAGGGCCTACAAAATCGATTTGCAAATCTGACCATGGCAGTGTCATCCCCCTCTTTTGGAGAGGCGCACGGTGTGTGAGGGATGATGGCTGAAATTGTGCACACACAAGACACCCCTTCAAGTATTGGTCGAGGTCCTGCCCCATGTGTGGCCAGTATGCAACCTCTCTTAAGATTTCCAGTGTTGTGTGAAACTCCCTATGACCGGCGGTGGCCGCATCATGGGCGTGACTTAACATCAGGCTTCGGAATGAGGTAGGGACCACCCACTGATCATGGCCAGCTTGGGATTTCTTTACCAACAAACCGTCTTGGATTCGGAACCTTTTTGGACATTTCATCAACACTCTTAGGTCCTCTTTCCCAATGTAATCGGTATCCGTCAGGGGAAAATCTCAGGGTCCTCAATGTGTTGGTAAAACTTACCAATTATTGGATCCCCCTTCTGAGCTGTAATCAAATCAGCATCAGGGGTCTCCTTGCTCCATTGGTCAGTTGAAAGATCATTGTGAGCATTTGTCTGGGACCTAGTGATCGCAGTGACCTGGATTTCCCCCAACAGGAACTCTATTTCTATTAGATCCCCTTGGATGACCCCGGTTTTGGCCAGTTGATCAGCTAAGTCATTTCCAATTTTGTCTGGTCCCTCTACTTTGGAATGACCCTTGATCTTTTTCCAGTAGATGGTCATCCCATTCAATGTGACCAGATCATCAATATTTTGGATTAACTTCCCATGTTTCAGGGGTTTGTTATTAGCGCATAACATGCCTCTGGTTTTCCCGTTGACCAGGTGCTCCACGAACCCGTTCCGTACATAATCCGAATCTGTGATTATGACCAGTTCGTGGAGTTGATGCTGGAAAGCAGTGAGGATGGCCTGATGCACAGCCATCAATTCTGCCACTTGACTACTTCGGGGACCAATTTTGTATCCAGCGGATGGCTCTGGGAACTCGTTCACCCATGCATTCCCTACACCGGCCACAAGTTCTTTCTCCCCGTTGTTGTCAACATGGTAAGAGCATCCATCCACATAGACAGTGGGCATTCCCTCACACTTGTCTTCTTCAAAGACTTTGTGTGGGGAATTAAGGTATGCCTCCGTGTTGTCCTTGATTTTTAGACTTTCGTCCTCAAGACAGTTTTCTCTGGCACAATCATGAAAGTCAGCCAGACCTTGCGCGAGGGGACTCTTCTTGTTTTGGCCATATCTGACCTCCACAGGAAAGCCTTGCATTGACAGAATCCAGGAAGTAATTCGGGAATTACTCACATTTCCGGCCCGGATTCTGTCAGATATTGCAGAGGCTGGTGTGGAGTCTCCACTATGATGTGTTCCCCTTGGATAAACGGGCGGTAATTCTTCAATGCCCACACCGTTGCCAGGAGTGCCTTCTCACAATCGTTGAATTTTTCCTCCACAGAGGATAAAGTTTTGCTTGCATAGGACATTACTTTATTGACCTTGTCATGCTTTTAGTATAATACTGCCGTCAAGCACGTATTAGAGAACCCTGTCTCCAGGAAGAACTCCTTGTTTCTGACAGGGTAAGCTAGGGAAGGCACTTGTGAGAGGCTTCTTTTGACTTGTCTTACTGCCTCGGATTGTTTTGGACCCCATTCCCACTTGACCCCCCCTTCAAGAGATGAATCAGGGGTCTAGTGATCTCTGCGTAGCCTTCAATTAACTTTCTGCTGTAATTAGTCAGTCCAAGGAGGCTCCTTAGTTCCTGCAGAGTTGTGGGGTCTTTCAGTTTCTGGAGTGCTTCCACTTTCTTTTCTTGGGGACAGAGACCCTGAGGAGTAATCTCATGCCCCAAGAAATTAACACGGGTTCTACACCACTGTGCTTTCTGAAAGGAAAGTTTTGCTCCGGCGGCCCTCAACTGTGTCAGAACATAACGGATCTCCGCTATGTGTTCCTCCACAGATGAACTTTTGATGAGGACATCATCTACATAAGCCAGGTTACCCCTCACACCCAGGTCGGGCATGGCCTTATGTAGGAAAATGTTGAATTCATTGGTGGAGTTGAGGTATCCGAAGGGAGTCAGGGTCCATGTGTACTGCTGGCCCCCAATGGTAAAAGCCAGTTTGTATTGGTCCTCCCTACTGACAGGCACCGTCCAGTAAACATTGGTCAGGTCTATTGCTGTGAATACCTGTGACCCCTGAATCTGGGCCAGCCCTTGGTCAATGTAGGGCAGAGGCCATCGGGAAGTATGGACCCGTTTGTTGAGCTCCCTAAGGTCAGCGCAGAGTCTCCACTGGCCGTTAGGCTTCAATATTCCCAGTACCGGATTATTGAAGGTGCTGTGTACTGGACGGATTATTCCCCAGGACTCAAGGTTCTTAATTATTTCAGTAAGGGACTCCATGGATGCAAGAGGCAAATGATATTGCTTCACAAACACTGGAGTCATTCCAGGGTCCGTGGGAATTGTTGTTGTGTGGATGTCGGTGCAACCACAGTCATATGAGTCTACCGCAAAGAGATCTTGGAAATCCAAGAAAACTTGTTTCAACTTTTGCTTCTGTTCCACAAATAATATTTTTTGACTTTGTGTGTTCAGGCACACCCTTGTGTTTATAGATGTCTGTTTGCTCCATTTGAATGCCTGTACGTTTTGGAGTCCCTCTTTTGTTTATATTGTATTTGAAGCCAGGGCTGCGTATAGAGGGTCATAATTTGCTTTTTACCTTAATTTGATCCCAAGTAGCTAAGGGATCACCACTGTTATTGGCATCTGAGTATTCTGCTCCCCAACGCAAGGAGCTTTTCTTCTTCCCCCGTGTTTCTGTTAAACTGTCATTAATACTCTTCTCTTGTATAGTTTCCTATCACCATAATAATAGGCCGGCCTAGTATGGCCGACAACTTAACCTTGAGCTATGATGATGATCAGATTAGAGACATACTTCGTGGCCCCTCACTTTTTGACCCTACGGGCTTAGATGAGACAGGCACTAGCCCAAACACTGCTAATGACTTACTTAAATTAAAAAAGAAAAATGTTCGTACCACGCTCCATGGTCATTTCCTTAAGGAGTACCTTAAAAAGAATACCATTTCGGCCGGACTCATTGTCCGAAATGAACCGTGTGTATTTTTAGATGACCAAGAATACAAGAATAACTTCAGCTATATTGCGACAAAATGTAGCCGGGATCTAATGTTGCTAACTATTTCAACAGCCCAAAGATTAGGCGTTATTGTCCAGCAGGAATTAGATACAGCGGAACAACTGTTTATTAATGATCCCTCAATCACAAATGCTAAGGACAAACTAGCAGAAATTAATAAAACCTTCCAGGAGTTTAAAGACACTACCTTGGCAAAGAAAACAAAGAAATTGGCTAAAGACATTGCAGAATTTAAAACTGAGGTGATATATCCATATCTTCACCCTAACTACACATCTATCACTGCAAACCAAAGGAACCAAGCAGGGGGTGCACAGCAAAGACGCCGAGTAGCGTTCTCGGGTAGAGTAGTTCATCAGCGTCGGATAGTGACTTCTATTATCGTCACTTCTATAACCCTTTTCAAGGACCCCCTCAACCTTTGTTAGGGGCAGGTCCATCACGAGGCCCCGGCCCAGGTTGGTTCCCTCCCCAATTTCAACCATGGGGACGAACCCAGAGACGGCCACGCTTCCGCAGGAGGAGCAATCGACCAGCAACGAACCAGTAAACTTACCAGTATTTAACGTATCACAAGTACCGCTTACAGCGATGGAACTTCAAGTTCTCTCGAAAGGTCTTTCATTTATTCCAACACATCCTACTAATTGGTTCAGTGTGCACTCCGAGATCAAAAGATTCTTTAGGTCAGTTAGACTCAAGATCTTTTTTTCAGATAACTAGGGTGCATCGGATGAAAGTGAAGCAGGGTTACACCCACCCTCTACATTCATCCCGGAAGACAGCACTATGCCAGCTGAACTCCTTACATTTGAGAAATGTATTCTAAGAGACCTTAACCAGCTACAAAAACAGCATAGGACTGTTCGCTACAATCTAACACAAGCAGAGAGACTAGCCTTAAAATCCCTCAGCAGTAACTCAAAAATTGTCATCAAACCTGCGGATAAGGGTGGGGGCATAGTAATATTAAATCAGTCTCAATACCATACTATGGTACAAGACCTTCTCAGTGTACCAGGCAGTTACCGCCCCCTTCGCAAGGATCCAATTAAAGACATCCAGAAGATGATTTCAGAAATCACAGATTATGCCTTACTACACTCCTGGATCACTCCAAAAGAAGCACAATTTCTTAACAAACCCGACTGTTCCACCCCTAAATTTTATGCCATTCCTAAAATCCATAAAGACTTGGCTAAACCACCAGGGCGGCCTATACTAGCAGGCTGTGGTACCGTTTTGGAACCAGTCTGCCAATTCATTGACAAATATTTACAACCTATTAGCCAACAAACAGAGACATATCTAAGAGATAGCACTGCAGTAATTTCTCTGTTTGAAGGCAAGACCTTTGACCCAGCTACCAGCCTTCTGGTTACACTAGCTATCACGGCATTGTATACTAACATCCCACACGATAAGGCTATGGACTGTATCAGAAACAATCTGACCCATTCTGCATCAAGTTTCAAAGCACCCACTGAATTTCTCATGGAATTACTCTCCCTGGCCCTTACCAGAAACTACTTTGTATATCAAAATCAATTTTATCAGCAAACCCAAGGCACTGCAATGGGTGCGGCCTTCGCCCCCAGCCTGGCCATCATTTTTATGGCTGATTTTGAGTCCAAATTCATTTTTTCTGTCATTAATCCATATCGCCTATATATCGAGAGCTGGAGGCGCTATATAGACGACATAATCTTCATCTGGCATGGCACCTCCCAGGAACTTGACCCCTTTCTTCTCTGGTTGAACTCTTGCCACCAGACGATTAAATTTACTCATGATATGAGCAATATCGAAATCCCTTTTCTTGATTTACTCATTCAACATAAGGCCAACCAACTGGTCTGTTCTCTTTTTACCAAGCCCACAGATCGTAATACATTACTGCATTACGACAGTTACCACCCACGCACTCTGAAAGAAAATTTACCCTATTCCCAGTTTCTACACATTAGACGGAACTGTACATCCATAGCAGATTATGTCCAACATGCTACTAACCTGACCACCAAGTTCCGCCAGCGAGGGTACCCCAAATAATTGATTACCAAATCCAATAAACAAGCAAGATTCACCCCTCGGGACACCCTGCTACTACCTAAGAATGTGGAGCCACAGGACAAACTAGTATGTGCCCTTACCTATAGTCCCCATTCCTTTCTCATTAAAAAAGCAATTAAGAAGCATTGGTCAGTGGCACAATTAGCTTTACCAGCTGAACCATTGCCAATCTTCGCCATGAAGAGACAAAAGAATCTCAAGGACCAACTAGTCCATGCCTCCTCTTCACTAAAATCTTCTAGATCCACTATGACCAGTTGGGACCTTTGCCCACTGACGGGTAACTTTGAAGACAAAAACAGTCCTGCTGCATGGCAAACTTTGGGAACTGAGACACTATTCAAATTGCAAGACTGCCTGGGCTATCTATTGCATTGAATGCCCGTGTGGGCTTAAATATATTGGAAAAACTACACGGCCAGTACACACTAGAATCATGGAGCACCGCTCCAGGATTCGATTTAAGTCAATTAACTCACCACTAGTGAGCCATTACATGGAATATGGCCACTCTACAGAGGATCTGCGCTGGTGCGTGATTGATTTTGTCAAAAACTCTTCCAACCCCTCTCAAACTCTGTCCACAAAGGAGGCTCGTTGGATTTTCCAATTGGACACCATTTCCAATGGTCTTAATGAGCTATCTCCGCTTTGGCACTAAGGCAATATTTATTTAATTAATTTTTTAACTAGTCCTCTTCAAAAAAACTTTTTTACAATTTTTTCATAATTTTTGCATTTATGCATTTTTATATGTTTCTTTTTACCAATGTTTATCATTGGTTGGTTTTCAATTTTCTTTCATGCAGTTTCAAATTTGGTAGAATTAACACTCCATATGCTTTGGGGTGTGCTGCCCCTTTTCGCTTTGTTATGTTTTTTTCCCTAGGATTAGTACCCTTTGCATATAGCACATAATGCCTGGCTTCACTAAAGTTTCAGAAAGCCTGCAATGTTAGTGTTAGTCCCCTGTCTATGTCCGGTCATTCATTCATAGGATTAGTACCCTTTGCATATAGTAAATAATGCCTGGCTTCACTAACGTCTCAGCAAGCCTGTAATGTTAGTGTTAGTCCCTTGTTTGTTTCCGATCATTTGTTAGTCCAAGTCCCCTTTCTTTGACTGCCATTTTCATTTTGTATATCAAAATCAATTTTATCAGCAAACCCAAGGCACTGCAATGGGTGCGGCCTTCGCCCCCAGCCTGGCCATCATTTTTATGGCTGATTTTGAGTCCAAATTCATTTTTTCTGTCATTAATCCATATCGCCTATATATCGAGAGCTGGAGGCGCTATATAGACGACATAATCTTCATCTGGCATGGCACCTCCCAGGAACTTGACTCCTTTCTTCTCTGGTTGAACTCTTGCCACCAGACGATTAAATTTACTCATGATATGAGCAATATCGAAATCCCTTTTCTTGATTTACTCATTCAACATAAGGCCAACCAACTGGTCTGTTCTCTTTTTACCAAGCCCACAGATCGTAATACATTACTGCATTACGACAGTTACCACCCACGCACTCTGAAAGAAAATTTACCCTATTCCCAGTTTCTACACATTAGACGGAACTGTACATCCATAGCAGATTATGTCCAACATGCTACTAACCTGACCACCAAGTTCCGCCAGCGAGGGTACCCCAAATAATTGATTACCAAATCCAATAAACAAGCAAGATTCACCCCTCGGGACACCCTGCTACTACCTAAGAATGTGGAGCCACAGGACAAACTAGTATGTGCCCTTACCTATAGTCCCCATTCCTTTCTCATTAAAAAAGCAATTAAGAAGCATTGGTCAGTGGCACAATTAGCTTTACCAGCTGAACCATTGCCAATCTTCGCCATGAAGAGACAAAAGAATCTCAAGGACCAACTAGTCCATGCCTCCTCTTCACTAAAATCTTCTAGATCCACTATGACCAGTTGGGACCTTTGCCCACTGACGGGTAACTTTCCCTGCGGGTCCTGCTCTATTTGTAAATTTGCGATGAAGACAAAAACAGTCCTGCTGCATGGCAAACTTTGGGAACTGAGACACTATTCAAATTGCAAGACTGCCTGGGCTATCTATTGCATTGAATGCCCGTGTGGGCTTAAATATATTGGAAAAACTACACGGCCAGTACACACTAGAATCATGGAGCACCGCTCCAGGATTCGATTTAAGTCAATTAACTCACCACTAGTGAGCCATTACATGGAATATGGCCACTCTACAGAGGATCTGCGCTGGTGCGTGATTGATTTTGTCAAAAACTCTTCCAACCCCTCTCAAACTCTGTCCACAAAGGAGGCTCGTTGGATTTTCCAATTGGACACCATTTCCAATGGTCTTAATGAGCTATCTCCGCTTTGGCACTAAGGCAATATTTATTTAATTAATTTTTTAACTAGTCCTCTTCAAAAAAACTTTTTTACAATTTTTTCATAATTTTTGCATTTATGCATTTTTATATGTTTCTTTTTACCAATGTTTATCATTGGTTGGTTTTCAATTTTCTTTCATGCAGTTTCAAATTTGGTAGAATTAACACTCCATATGCTTTGGGGTGTGCTGCCCCTTTTCGCTTTGTTATGTTTTTTTCCCTAGGATTAGTACCCTTTGCATATAGCACATAATGCCTGGCTTCACTAAAGTTTCAGAAAGCCTGCAATGTTAGTGTTAGTCCCCTGTCTATGTCCGGTCATTCATTCATAGGATTAGTACCCTTTGCATATAGTAAATAATGCCTGGCTTCACTAACGTCTCAGCAAGCCTGTAATGTTAGTGTTAGTCCCTTGTTTGTTTCCGATCATTTGTTAGTCCAAGTCCCCTTTCTTTGACTGCCCTTTTCATTCAGTGTTACCAATTCACTTTGTTAGTCCCAGTCCTCTTTCTTTGTCTACCTTTTCCATTCAGTGTTACATGCCTTCCAGTTGAGTGCTACTACACCCCACTGGCTGCCTTTTTCTTCACTGTGAAGAATAGCGGTTACACGCAGCATTTTCCAGAAGCAAGCCGCAGCTTTCTTTAGAAGCAAGTCATCTGCTGCTTCTACGTGGTAGAAGTCAACAGTAAGTTCCACTTTACTTACTTTTCTCACTAAGCCATGACTGACCCACGCACTGGTCGTTTTATATACACTGCCTAACTCACATGTTGGGCTTGTCATTTTTTACTATTGTGCAGCACTGCCATACTCATCAACCCATAGCCTGATACCACCAGCCCCAGGCTAGGAGTTTTCATGTCCTGCGCAAAATACGAAGCGCTCCATGGGCATCCATATATTCATATGTTGAGTTTTTGTTACCTTTACCATACCTGCACACCAGCTGTATTAAATTACTGCTGCATATAAACTAGCGCCACTTGTATGTCTGTTTTCTCCCCCTCTTTCACTTTGGGTGAAAATTTCAGATTCAGTTTGTTTTCTAAGTGCTAAACCCAAATAATGTGCTGAATGCACAACATCTTGCATGGTGAGCACATGATGTGCCCTCTGAGGTACGTTCTGCCATATTTTGATTTATGTGCCTTTCTTTTGCACAGCATTTTTTGCATTCTATCACACACATTTTTCACTATATGATCACATCTTTCACTTATTTTTCTCAGGAGGTGACTTAGTTTTTGGGCACGCTCTTTACACTTTAAGGGCGCCTTTCTGGTAACCTTCAAGTTTTCTGTCTGGGGGTACTGCCAACTTGGTTCAGGGGCACTGAGGCCTGATGCCTTCACCATATATTGGCATATTCTCTAGTTCTCTTCCCATTTAAAGTTAAACCTTTTGAGTTCACAAAATGTCCCCTGTTACTACCTTTTCAGGAGGACCCCCTACATTAAGGCTGTCTGTATTAAGGCTGAATGTGAAGATCCCAGTACCTGAGGAAGGTGGTTGCTACCCATCAATATACCACCGAAACGCCAACTAGCCCTATGTAATGGTCGCAGGAACTACATTTTCCTGCGGTTTGGCATCATGGACATACACGCTTTATAGCGGTAGGCGTAGTACACCCCCTTTCAGCCTGTGACAACACAGCAGATAAATGACTGTTTGGGTGACATTGTATATGTCGAAATTTTTTTCAGCCAAAATCTGGCTTATCACACAGCACTGTGTGACATTGTTTACATGGTTAGCCAAAATTAGGCTTAGCAAACAATATTCTGTGTGATATATATTTTTTTTTGTTGTAGCCATAATCAGGCTCTGGTTGGCGCATGTACTGTGCCATTTTCATGAAATTGTTTAATCTGAGCCTTTAGACAAGTAAGGGTCAGCTAGGGATAGTTTAAGTTTTATTAGCTATCTCGGAAAACTTTTATGATTTAAAATGTATTCACTGTTTTGCTAACACCAAATCATTTTTTGTCAGTTCCCATATATTGGGTTCCCATGTTTATTTCCTAGTGGGGTTGTACCCCTACTTCTGTGAACCTTTGCATACATTCTGCTCGCATTGACTGTATGGACTAAATAGTCCTGTTCTTTTCTCTTTGTAAATTGCATTGTTTTTGTATGTTTTTCATGTTGTATGTACTTATTAAATTGACACATTGTCTTGTTACAAACTAACAATTAAAGCAAGTTTATAATTTTTTTATGCCAATGTACTTTTTCCCCCTTTTTTTTGCTCATAAAGGTTACTTTGACTGGTGAGAGACCAGTAAATTTTGAATTTGATTTAATCTATTGTTTAGGCTACCAGGAGAATAATACTGTTAGCTCCACAAATTATATTTTTTGACTTTGTATGTTCAGGCACACCCTTGTGTTTATAGATGTCTGTTCCAGAGTCACACAGGCATCAGCTAGGTTGACTCTCTCTTCCACCATCTGCCTGAAGCCTGGAAAGACTTCTGGTTTGGCTATCTCAGCGGCCTCATCCAGCTGGGTGGAGAAGTCCCTGGTCAGAGTGCTGATTTGGACTGGAGGCTTCAGGTGGGAAAGGCAGCCCTCATGGACCTGAAAAATCACCTCATCCCCCCTGAAGTCACAAGTCACATCTTCCTTACCGTAAGGGCAAGAAGTGTACACCAGGAAGTTCCCCCCATGCCGGGTGAAAATCCTGTCTGGTGTTGTATTGTCCTCACTGTCACTGTCAAAACAGTCCTTGGGGATTGGTCCTAACAGTTCATTTCCTAAATCAATGGAGAAATGTCGGTCATCAATCGCCATTCCAATAATGGTGCCTGCGGCTAGAGTAATACTCTTTAAGTCGCTGTTATCCACCTCTATTGGAATGGTGTCATGTTCTATGTTGACTAATGGAGTTGGGTTTACCCCCAACCCTTGCTGTTGGAGAGAAGCATTTAGATGTATGTAAGCATCAGGGTTTTTCAATTTTTGTCCTCTTTTAACTTTCACTTCCAGGGAGAATTGTCGGGTCCTTTCTGGGATGGTGACTTCCTCTTTGATCTGAATTTCAACTGCATAAGGTAGCAAATGAGCTGACCTAAATGCTTTTTCTGGATCATCAAAGCCTATGGGATTATCCGCTAATCGGGACCAATCTTTGAAGTTTATTAGGTCCAAACTAATGGCAAAGCAATTGAGAATGTCACTGCCTAAGTAAAAGGCGGCAGTGACGTCTCGCACGACCCAACAATTATGGACTATGCTCTTGTTGCCCATGGAGATTTTGAGCATACACCTGCTTGGCAGGAGATGTTTGGAATTAGGTGCTTCCAGGTCCATTTCCCATTTGTCTATCAGTTTGAATGTGGGAATGGCTGGATCTTTTGGGAGTTTGCGGAACATGGCTTCGCTGATGAAGCTCTTACCGTTGTTCACACACACTCGAGCGAGAACAGAGTCCTTCCCATCATTTAACTGAACAGGGATGAACAACTGCTCTCCAATTTGCTGAATATCAGCCAGGCTCTGAGCTGATTTCACATCTTTCTGGACTATAGGAGTGGGAGTTTCTGATTGTGGATTAGTAAAGAATTTCAGGGTGTTTCCTTCCAGTGTGGAATACCACCTTAAACTGGAAGGAAGGTTGATTTTCAGAAATAGAGAGGACCCCCCATCACCAGTCTGTTGTCCTACTGCTATTACTGTCACGTCTGGAGTTTGGTTGTTCTGGAAGTGAAATTCTACTTGGTCAGATTTTTGTTCAACCATGTGGCAGGTGCCATTTAAACTAACATGGTTGACACTCTATTTTAATTTTATTGGCCGGCTAGTCTGGGTCCAGAGGACCTTGTTTACACAATCTATTATGGGTGACAACCTTCTCAGGAGGTCATTCCCTAGTAAACAAGGGGTGCCCTCTGGAGTCACTACTATGACTGGGTGTCCAATGTCCAAGTCTGCAGTCCCCTCAACGGGAATTTCCTTCCCGTCAAAGTTCTGCAGTTGTCCAGGAAGAGAGGTGAGAGGAATTCGGTAATTCTCCCCCCCTTCCTGCATTTAGTTCCTCAAAGGCCCTTTTGGACAGAAGGGTAGCTTGGGATCCAGTGTCCACAAGTGCCAAAATTGTACCCTGCCCCTGTACTTGTACCGGGGCATAGTATCTTCCCTCCTTCTCCTCAAGGGGGCACAGATAATGCACATTTTTGGACAACTGATGGGCTAACTTTCTGGTTTTGGACATTGCTAGCAAAGAGATTTGGGCAGACTTCTGGGAGAGCCTTGGGAATCTGAAAGAAAAAGTTGGCAACTGGAGATCAGAGCCATTGTGGGTTCCCCTGATTCCGGTTCTGGGCCGCCCCCCCCTTTTTGGAGGCAGTCACCAGGATGGGTTTGAACGAGGGGATTTCAGTATTGTGGGTCCTGGGATGAGATGATGGGTGGCGGTAGCTCGGTCTCCACATCTCCCCAGTCTGAATTGGCATCCCTTGGGACCCATTTTTCTTTGGGAGGAGTTCCCCCATCTCTAAAGGATTCCTCTCCCTCAAATTGGAAGATCTGTACCTCCTCCACAAGGTGGGTCTGTTTGGGTCCTTTGTTTCTCCTACCTCCTCTCTGCTCCTTGGGTGGCAGACTTTCAGGGGTAGGAGATTTTGTTTCCGGTTCCTGGTTTTCCAGGGGCTGTTTACAAGTTGGGAAGGAAGCTTCCTCCAAGGCTTTACACCCCCCTTTCCCTTGTGCCTCCTCCCTGGGAACCGGTGAGTTATCGGGGTGCTCCCCTCATCATTGTTCTGGAGCACCAGGTCCAGAGTTTGGGGCATTCTGTGGTGGCATGCTCATCTGAGGGTTCTGTTGAGCCCTCAGTATGTGACCCAGATGCCGTGCCATATTTTGGACCTGGCGCTCAAGTTGTGAAACCCGCTCAGACTGATACAGGGCTCTATTTTCTCCCCTGGGCTGATCCCGGGAAGGGTAGCTATCCCTTCTCTGGTAGTACCCCTGGTTGGAAAGATTTTGGTACCCCTCCACCCTTGGCCTCCCCTCTCCCGGATTAGGTTGTCTGGGCTCAGGGAATTAGGGAACGAAGGATGGATGATTTTGGGGCTGGAAATTGGGTGGATACCTGGGGAAAAAGTTCTGCCCAGGATTTGGTGAATTTCTGCCCTCCTGGGGGTAGTTTGGAGGGAAGTTCCCCGGGTCAGGTGCTTGGCTGGATCCCCCCCTTTGGGCTGGAGGAGTCCACACATAACCCAGGTTTGGTCGGTTTCCCTTGTAGCGGGGACTTACATAGTCAGGGGGGCGGGGGACACCATTTGTGGGACTACCTCCTCGACTCCCTGTCTGTGACTGGCCCGAGGGCCTTCTGGGCTGTGAATTATTTGGTGCAGGCAGGTTTTTAGGACCCCCCATCTCCAAATCTAAAACGGGGGCAACCTTTACCTCTGCCACCTTGGCAGCAGCAGGGGTGCTGTTAGTTTTGGGGTTTTTCGGCACATTATTTTTTATTTTCGATGGGCTTCTGCACCTCATAGATCCGGGTAGCCTGTTCAATGACCCAGTCTAAAGATCTTTTCTCATGAAAATCTCTCACGAGCTGGGTCATTATGTATTTGGGTAAGGCATGGAAAAACGTATTTATAAATTCTCTGCCATCCGTGCGCACCCTTCTGGTGGTCTGCGCAAATGCACACTTTAATTCTTGCACAAACACTTGTGGGGCCTGATCCTCCCCACATTGCAAATTGTAGGCTGCTTTGCGAGCCTCTTGAGGATTTCTGTGCACAGAAAAATGTTTCAAGATGGCCGCCCTGTATGTGGACCACCTTGAATGGTTTTGATCCTCCAGCCCCGCAAAAAAACTGGAGTATTCTGGTGAGAAGGTCCACTTTACATATTGAATACAGCTTTGGCTGTCCTTCAAATGGAAAGTCTCCATCATTTGCTCATAGAGCTCCAAGTGTTCCCAAACAGAATACTTGGCGTTCTTATGATAAGGCGTGATGACACTCCTTATTGCCTTTATTTGTTTCAATGGGTCCTTAAGCAAGGCCCTTTTTGCCTTACTGGCCTTTTTGGTTCGGGTAACCCTGGTCCATTCATCCTCCGACTCAGAAGCGCTGCTCCCAGAGGTGCCCGTCTGATCTTCCAGGTTTTCCCAGATTCTGCGAGCCTGGGAATGGCTGGCAGAATGTGGGGACCTGGTCTCCTGTGTCCTATAACGCTCAGAGGAGTCTTCAGATCCCTCCTTGCTGCCAGGATTTGATGGGCATCCCCCCCACTGACCTAACTGAGCAGAGGTTTTCAGGATGCCCTTAATGGGCCTACTCTCCAGGGGTTCCCCACTAAATTGCACTGTGCTTGGGTGTCCATGACCGGATGCCCGCCCCTCCATTCCTGGGTGGTACTGGCCTATGAGCCCCATACGTTTGGCTGGATAGTAATCTGCCATCCCCGTGGCTCTGAGCTCATGTGTGCGAGGAGACATGTGGGTGGCAGGGACTGGGAGAGATGAAGGCCTCTGGTACTAGGGCTCCTGAGGTTATGCTCAGGAGTTTCTCTTTCCCAGCGAGCCTCATCTCTATCCGCCCCTGCTTCCTGTTGCAAAGCAAGAGCCTGTGCTTTCAGTCCTCAGTTAAGGCCTTACTAGACTCTATCAGTCTCTCCTGCATCGCTACCGGTTGCTGGAGCCTATCATTGTGCTGGCAGCTAGCCTCATTCTCTCTCTGTGCCTCCAGATTGGTCCTGGAGTACTGGGCCAGTCTTTGCTGCAGGAGGGTTACCTCCTGAGCTGTGTCCCTATTGGCCTGCTCCTTTCTTGCCAGAGCATCCTCCACCCTCCTGGTGTGCTCTAACAAGTTCTGGTGTTCTTTTTGGAGGTCACCCAGTCCCTGCATCTTCTTCCCCTGGGCTTAAGCAGCATTTGGTGGATTCTAAGGAGATAGATTCAAAGAAACTTGACATTGCAGCAGATGTATGGGTGTCACATCGAGTGTCCCATAAGGACAAGGCTCAGCCTGGTAAGCAGGAGGAAGGGAAAAAGTCGAAAGATGAAGAGGGTGGAGAATCTGATAAATCTTCTTCTCAAAAGGGCCACAAAAAGAAAAATAACGGTAAGACACAAGAGAACTCACAGGGTAGTGGAGGTCAGCCTCCGAAACAGAACTCTGGTTACAGTAAGCCTCCCTATCTAAACCGACCCAATGGATTGTGTTTTTCTTGCGGAGCAACTGACCACGTGAAGGGGGATCCCCGGTGTAAGGTTAAACCTTTGGGGGTCCACTCCGCTAGTCTGGCCTTCTCCTCCTACGAGGAAGAAGAGATTACAGGAGCATCCTTCTCCTCAGACTCCTTCCCCATTGGGATAGAAGCTGAGGTCATTTTAGTTTCCCTGGATTCCTGGGAGCCTAAAGTCGCAGAGGCTTATGCTAGGATTCCAGATAATACCAAGCACTACTTTAAAGACAGTGTGCTGACCAATGGAGTAGATACTCCAGCTCTTAGGGATAGTGGGTGCAGTCGAACTGTAGTGGATTTTACCTTGGTAGACTCAGAGGAAGTTGCCAGAGCTACTCTGATGCCCACTAAGTTGGCTGACGGCCCACCTCGCATGTTTCCGGTAATACCTGTAAATCTTACTATCAATGGTACAGCAGTCAGGATTCCAGTGAGCATTCAGAGGAACGTCCCAGGAAAGGTCTTGTTGGGCAACGATCTCTGAGCATTAGGGCTCGTGGGAGACACTGCCGACAGACCCTGCACAAGGTCTCAAACCAGGGCAGCATTGACCAAGATCAATGAGCTTCCCCAGCCAAAGGGGAAACCCAAGGCTAAAGGAGTCAGAAAACCAAAACGAGGGAAAGAAAATATTCCCCCGAACTCACCTACCACTGCGGTGGAGGAAGTTGGTCCATCGTCCGGACCTGACGAGGAGGCGGCGATACCTGAAGTATTTGACCTCAATGATCATCCTGAACTAAATGACTTGTTAGTAGAAGGTGGTCCTGACACGGAAGAATTCAGTAAAGGCCAACCTGAGTGCCCATCTCTGGAAGGCCTAAGGAGACAGGCATGCTCCCAGCTTGAGGGTGAACCTCCTGGGAAGCATTGGATTTATTAGGAAGGTGGACTCCTGTATAGTGAGCCCACAGAGTCTACAGAAGGAGACCATAGGAGGTTGGTGGTTCCCCTTGCTGTAAAACCCTTCCTCCTGCAGTTGGCACATGAAGTGCGCCTTGCTGGTCACCTTGGTATTAAGAGGACTAAGCAAAAGTTATCCATGCACTTCTACTGGCCCAAGATGGGGGTGCAAGTAGAAAGTCACTGCAGGAGTTGTGTGTAAGCGATATTCAATCAACACTACAGCCAAGTCAATGCCTAGTCTGGGATGCTGAGGAAAACCCTTATTAATGTATTTTTATGTCTAGTTCAGTACTCTGGATGACCACCCTTGTATAACACCCCCTCTTAGAATCCCCCTGACCCCACTGAGCCAAGAAGTAGGTTTGTTTTGCAAATTAAAAGGTTTATTTGAGAATTTAAACAATATATATATATCACACTTTATAATAAATTAATATCTGATAGTACACTTAGACATATGATGTGGATCAACAATGGGTAATATGGCACTAGCACACTTCTTTACAATCAAAGAGGAGTTAGTATAGGATGGATAACGTAGCAAAAATACTTTTATGATTTCAAGGGAAAAGCAATGAGGAATAAAATGCAGTACAGAAATACTTGATATGATTTTAGCAAAAGATAAGATAATCACTTTTTCTCTGGCAATTCACCCCCCCCCCCTATGCAATGTAAGAAATGGAAGGAGATGAAAGAGGAGCACACAGTTCTCAGGAATGCAATCAAATACAATACGAAATTCAGTTCCCCCCCAGCAAGCTTAGAGGAAACAGGTAGGAGTTTGAAACACAGGCCCAAAATGCTTTTTAAATGTGATGGCAATGGATGGGAAAATGTGCCAATGATTTGAATTCCCTCTAGAGATTCAGGGTGAGTGGGAGATGCGTGTTGGTATTAGTTCAGGCTCACTTTAGCAATGCTCTGAGTTATTACCAAGTTGCAATCTCGTTCCTAGCACAAACGGTTCCAGAGATGCGGACAATTAAATAAAGGTAGTTTTTCGGATTTAAAGTAAACTCAAAATGACAGGTGACAGCTTGCAGCTTCAGAATTGACAGGTGACAGTTGTGCAGCTTTAAAATTGACAGATCACACGATTTCTAGTAGGTAGTTCTACTTAGCTCAAAATAGTTTGGATTAGATTATTTTAACTAAGAGATTGGTTCTGCACAGTTCTCCTAGGTACTCACAATATAAATTTGAACTAGGCCTCGTCACGGATCTGGTCAACACGTCCGGCTGCGGTTCTGTCTGCTCGGCGGGTCAATCAGGCACCGGTTCTGCTCACAGCGATCTGGGTCAGCTCTGCTCTGCTGGTCTAGCCTCTCTGGATTCAGCGGCCTCTGGTTCTGGATACTGCTCTGCTTTCCGGTCCGGATCAAGTGGATTCTAGATGTAATACTGCTTTCTGGGTACTGGCAAGAGTTCTTGGCAAAAGAATTCAGACAGCTCGCCCGGCTGTGGAATAGTTTGCAAATGATTTTGAGGCCTGCTGACAAATACTTTTGCTTGCAGTGGCCCTTCTTGGTTCAAAGTTCTGTAGTCTCTGTTTAGCTTGGAAGTCTAAGTGTTGGATCTCTGGATGTGAATTCGTCGGTCAGCATGCTCTGCAGCAAATGGAATTGAATGTCTCTACCTGTCCCAGCAGTCTCTTTTTATGTGTTTTGAAAATGGGTGTGTGCCTGGGCCTAGCTAAGCCTGCCCCTCTCTACTTGTCATTGGCCCAATTCTCCCATGATTGGGGGAAGGAAATGGATTGTCATCATGATGAGGTCTGTTTATGGGTCAGAGGATCCTTCCCTGGTCAGTTTGCCCACAAATCTATATTTGATTCAAATACATCTTTCCCATATATACAATTTGTTGAAATTACATGTGCACATTATATATTCCTTATGGTCCATGCTTGTCCGCCTCTGATCTTCCTGGGGGCTTGCATTAAAAAATGACAACATTTTGCGCTTTTTAACTGGTTTTGCAATATCGGACATTTACCCAAAATTAAATACATGCACGCAAGGAGTATGGACATTAATTGATGAAGTGTCAGATTTTTAACATGCAGACATTTGGAGTGAGACCCTATTTTCCGCTTGCAACCCCCCAGAATACACCACAGGGTCCTAACGCCTCTCAAAATGTTCACAGAAAAATCACAAAAATAATGATATTCCTTATATAATTCTGACAAGTCCGCTCTATGAGTTATCTATCTTTTTAAAATTATGCCCTGCTCAAAAAGGGGTGCGGCTTCCCACATCACAGGGTGGAATAACTGGTTTATCCACTTCCCCCAAGCTCAGCTGCTAGCACAGGCACTGCTCCTCCCAGTTTCCCCTAAGAGGAAGCCACTTTACGACGCCCCCAATATAACATTTGCCTAAGTCAAGGGAGTTGCATTGTTCTGTTCCTTCCAGTTCCCAGGTGCTCCACCCCTAATCTAATCAGAGAGGTGACAACTCCTTTTGGCAAGGGGCAGCAGGATGCATCTAGGTCTGGGAAGAGTGGCTGAACAGGTTTCTCCTGTCGGGGGTAGTTGTCAGGCAGAATCCAGTTTCACTAAGCCAGGTTTCAGCTAAATGTCACTTTTTGTTCCCAGTTTTCTACATTCAAATCAAACTGACAATTTGTACCTATACATTAAATAATTACTTCCTTCAAGTCATTTCAGAATATGGTTTTACATTCTTCCACCTCTTAGCAAGTCTTTCCTTGGTCTGGTTTTGTTTCATTTGTGCAGTTTTACACAAAAGTCTGGTGGTTTTAAAACGCTGGCGTTCTGATAGTGGTGAGTACTGGTAATGCAACCATTTTTGGGATTAAGAAAATGAATCCCCCACAGTTCTGAGTTGCTTTTTCCCAATGGTTTCCGGCTACTGTGTGTGTAGCCCAATGGTGGTTTTAGGCAGTGCCCTCCTGTGCTCACAACATAGGCAAAAATGGGTGGCAACCTATTCTTCATGTTTTCCCTGTGCACTCTCTGGGGAGTGTTGGCCATCATGATGTTTTTCATGCCAGTACTGCACAGTTTTATGGTAGGGCTTGTATGCATGGGTAAAAACATCCCACATGTGCCTCCTGCCAGTTATCTGGTAAGAGTGGCTCAACAATCCAAGCTCCATTGGTACCACTCCCAGTTGTGGGAATACCATTCGAAAGGGTAGGGATCGACATAGTTGGTCCCCTTGACCTGCAAACATCCTCAGGCAATAGGTTTATCCTGGTGTGGTCGACCATGCTACCAGGTATCCTGAGGCCATCCCATTTAAAACTGTAACTGCCAAGTCAGTTGCAAAAGCGTTACTTGGCATCTTTACTGGGGTTGGCTTCCCTAAAGAAGTTGTGTCTGATCAAGGCAGCAACTTTATGTCGAAGTATATGCAGGCTATGTGGAAAGAATGTGGGGTCACCTACAAGTTCTCTTCCGCATACCACCCCCAGACCAATGATCTGGTGGAACGGTTCAACAGAACGTTAAAGAGTATGATTGGGGCTCTGGAAGAACCTCAAAGTAGAAAATGGGATCTTCTTTTACCATGCTTACTGTTTGCCTACCGAGAGGTACCACAGGAGGGTGTTGGCTTCAGCCCCTTCGAACTTCTGTTTGGTTACCCTGTGGGGGGACCCTTAGCCATAGTCAAGGAGGGATGGGAGATGCCCACTCTCCTATTACTACCAATGTAGTAGACTATGTGTTAGGGCTCAGAAAACGGATGGTACTTCTGATGGGTCTGGCTAGTGACAAGTTGAAGGCAGGACAAGTGCTGGTGAAACATTGGTACGACCAGAAAGCGTCCCTCATCAACTTTACACCTCAGGTCAGGCCCTTACACAGTGGTGGAGCCCCTGGGTGAGGTCAACTATTTAGTAGATCTTGGAAGGCCTGGACAGGCTCCAAAAGTGTTCCACGTAAATAGGCTGAAGGCTTTCGTCCCAAGAGTCGAAATCGCAGCACTGCTACTGGCTTCAGACATTGAGGAAGAGGAGTCTGAACCTCTCCCCGACCTGTTCCAAAGCGGTCCTTCAGATAGCTCCTTTGAGGGTGTCCGAGTGGCCCCTCATCTGACTTCTGATCAGCAGGCTGAGGTGAAAAGTTTGCTTAGGCAATTTTCTCCCCTGTTTTCGCAGTCTCCTGGTTTGACACCTTGGTGCAAACATAATATAGACACAGGAGACAACGTCCCTACCAAAAGTAGAGGATACAGGATGTCAGACAAAGTACGGTCTTACATTAAGACAGAGGTCAACAAAATGTTAGATGTTGGGGTGATTGAACCCTCTAGTAGTCCTTGGTCCAGCCCTGTGGTTTTGGTTCCAAAAGCAGGCACTTCTGAACTGAGGTTCTGCGTGGATTACAGGGCTCTGACTGCTGTCACCAAGACAGTTGCACACCCCTTGCCTCGAACAGATGAGCTGGTGGATACTTTGGGTGCCTCCAAGTACCTCAGCACGTTTGACCTCACTGCGGGCTATTGGCAAATAGCCTTAGCAGAACATGCCAAGGAGAAGACAGCGTTCTCAACTCCAGACGGTCTTTACCAGTTCAGGGTAATGCTGTTTGGGTTGAAGAATGCATCTGCCACTTTCCAGAGGCTTGTGAATCATGTGTTGAATGGGTTGGATGAATTCTGTCTTGCATATCTGGATGATATAGCAGTTTTCAGCGCCACCTGGGAAGACCATGTAAAACACCTCGGGATTGTGCTACAGGCTCTTCATAAAGCACACTTGACCATAAAGGCTAGTAAATGCCAAATTGGACAAGGCTCAGTGGTTTACGTTGGACATGAAGTAGGTGGAGGGAGGATACAGCCGCTACCCAGTAAAGTACAAGCAGTACAAGAATGGCCTACCCCCACTACACAGACCCAAGTGAGAGCCTTCTTAGGACTCACGGGGTATTACCGCAACTTCATGGCAGACTATGGTACCATAGCTGCCCCTCTGACTGCTCTCACCACTCCGAAGAAACCCAAGAAGGTAACTTGGACCAATGAGTGTGAGAAGGCCTTCAACTGCTTAAAAGACTCCTTGTGCCAGGCCCCTGTCCTCAGGGCCCCTGATTATCAAAGACCTTTTATTATGCAGACAGACGCCTCTGACACTGGGATAGGAGCTGTACTATCGCAAGTAGATGAGAAGGGTAAGGAACACCCTATTGGTTTCATTAGTCGCCAGCTTAAGGACAGAGAGCTCAGATGGTCCACCGTAGAGAAAGAATGCTTCTCTCTTGTGTGGGCCCTACGGAAGCTGTGGCCCTACCTCTATGGGACCCACTTCACTGTGAAAACTGACCATAAGCCCTTAAAGTGGCTGATGAACATGAAGGGAGAGAATCCAAAGTTGCTTAGGTGGTCCATAAGTCTACAAGGCTTTGACTTCACTATTGAGCATAGGCCAGATGTCCAACATAGAAATGCTGATGGGTTGTCCAGAATGTTTAACCGACCTGAACAAGACACTCATCCAGGGGTGGATTAGTTCCCCCTGTCCTTAGTCTGGGAGGGGCGAGTGTTATGAAAGATTTCATAATTGTAGGTAATTTTCCTTCCATGTGGCAACCCCCAAACTTTTTGCTGTTGTTTTACACCCTGATCTAGACTTTGCCCGAGAAGCGCAGCCTTCTGCCACACTCCTCTGGGCTTTCGCTCCATTCTTACAGGGAAACTGAAATGCCCTTACGACAGTCAGTACCGGGAGACTTCGTTTCCCTTAGTCCTTTCCTCATGTTGCAGCTTTTGAGCAACATGAAACAAGAGTGCACCGTAACTTACATTACTGCGCTCTTGGGTCTCTAGTCATTCCAAAGGCCCTAGAAACTCTTGCTGGACTTATCATGAAATGTGCAAGTGTGTTACGGACGGGACTGGTGGCAGCTATTGTTTCTTTGTGTTTTGAACCCCTTTTTGCCATGTTAACCGCGCTTCCCGCGTTTGGCCCAAATGGGTGCCCTGGCCTCCAAAATGGCCATGCCACGAGGTTCTTTGTCCTGTCTGTTGACCGTCTTGCCCCTTCACCTTCCCCCAAGTCGAGCCGACCCGGGACAGTCCTTATTTGGTCATGCACTTTCCCACGAAACACAAAGCTTTCGCGGGCTTCTGCATGCCTTGCGTGTGCCTCCAGGATGTGGGCTAGGATGTCTGGTCCCAATACACATCCTGGGTGCCAGAGAGTCTAGTGTGTTTTGAATGCCTGGGACCACCATGGTCCGTGATAGGTCCACATATGATGTGAGTGTTTTGTGAGCAGATCTCCAATTGGTTCCTCTCCGTTTTGGCGCAAAGGGAAGTCTGGATAAGAGGAGGCTGGAAACAACACTACCATGTCGATCTCCTGAGTTCTCCTGAGTTCTTCACCTCTGTTTTTTGTAATGTGCTGTATTATGCAATAATAAACATGACATTTTAAATAGCTAGGTCTTGTGTGCTAGAGTCCTTTTATACATGCCCACTGGGTGGTTTTTTGCAGTGTTACAAACGCGCAGGGGCTTGTGTGTTTTTTTCATATATATATATATATATATATATATATATATATATATATATATATATATATATATATATATATATATTACATGGACGCGGTAGCGTCCATGTAGTTATCGTTAAGTTGGTGTTTCCATAGGAAGAGCTAACTTCGCTCCCTCTGGATGAATCCTCACCAAACTTTGCAAAAAAAAGTATATGGCCCACTCTGATTTTTATTTGCAAAGTTTGAAGAGGTTTGGTCCAGGGGGGGCAAAGTTATAGGGGGGGTCCCAAAACTTTTGTTTTTCCCCATAGACATAATGGGAAAAAAAGTTGTGCATGCCTACAGCCCAAACCGCTGGACGGATTTACACCAAACTTGCGGCAGGAGTGAGGGCTTGGTCCCGAAAGCGTGCTTTTGCAAATTTGGTGTAAATCCGTCCAGTAGTTTTTTTTTAAATGACCAAAATGTAAGGCAAACAAATTAGTAATATCTCTGTTCGCTCTGCGGACAGACTTCCCGATTCACTCTGCGGACAGTGCGCTCTTTGGCCGAGCGGCTTGCGTGATGTACGCGGGCATGCAACGTGTTCGCTGATTGGACGGCGTGAAGCACGTCAGATTTTCTGTGGCGCCCGCAATCTTGCATTCACCGACGACCGCGGATTAAAAATTGTATTTACTGGAGTGTGTTGGTGTGTAAGAGTGTTTGGGATGGGTGGGGGAGTATGAGATAGGTTCAATGTTCTGTTTTTTTTATGTGCTAGACACTTTTGTTGTGTTTGATTTTTCTGCGGACAACAAGGCTGTTCTTCAATTTTCTATATAAACTAAATGGTGGGGTGTTCTGAGGACGGAGTATGTGTCCATTTTGTTCGCAAGCAAGCTAAAATTGAGCTAAGAACACTTGCGGTGTCCTTAAATGTTCGTACATAAACAAAATGGGGGTGTCCTGAGGACGCTGTCCGTATTGTACTCTGGCAAGTTGAATGTGTTCTAAGAACACTCGCGGTGTCCTGAAATGCTCTGATTACTTACCGGTAATCTTCATTACTCCTAGTCCTACTCTTCCTCGTCACAGTACTGACGACCCATCTCACCCGGCCTGCGGGGAAGGTCCCATGCTCCGGCTTGGTAATATGAAACTGAGTGATGTGGATGTGGGGGAGGAGTTATAGGAATTTAAAGAAATAGAAGAAGGTCCTGTGTCGGAGGCAGGGGCCTCATGAAGTAAGTACTGGGACAAGGAAGAGTGGACGTGGAGATAATGTTTGCAATTAAACAAAATGGGGGTGTTCTGAGAACGCTGTTCGTATTGTTCGTTGTCAGGTTGAAAGTGTTCTAAGAACCCTCCTTATGTCCGTTGACATTACAATTTCCTATGGGTCTTACCCGACTTTTGTCCACTAAACAAACAATAAATCAGGCTGCTGTGCGCCGACATTATGTGATAATCCTATCACTTGCCCCATTGACCTGGCTGACCTGCTTTTGCGACACTAAATCATATCTCCCGCCCCTAAGCCTGACATTATCAAAGCATTCATATTCCCCGTCTCCCTCCGTGACGTTACAGGGTGCGTAGCCAAACACGCCCAGTCGTCTCCAGTCCTACGGGACTTTACACAGAACCCAGAAAACAACACAGATCATCTCACAACACAGCGCGCCACAATTCGGAATATGAAACTGTGATTTAAAAGCAAACAGCAAGATTGTACATTTCGTAAAGTACTTTTATTTGACTTCAAATGTTTAGAGAATATTCAGCGATTTGCATTTGTCTTTGCTGTCGATCCGCAAAAGTTCATCTTGAGTCACGTGCTGTTCCTTTGCGGTACACAGGGTGTTGGTTTATGATAAAAGAAGCACTGTGGTCGCACTGATAATCGGAAGGCTGTTCCAACAACGAGGCATTAGACCACCATAATGGTTGGTTTGTTGCTTCTAGCCGCTAGTACCGCTTAAGGGCATATTGGTCCTTGGCGATTGTCCCATAAAATGGTGAGGGTCATGAAGTTGTTTAGAAGTAGCTGCACCTGGCGGTTAAAAAATCCGTCGGCCGGGGTCTGAAAATCGTGGCATTGACAGTATGGAAGGATGTACCTGTTTTAAAAACATAAATTAGTCTCACGAGCCAATCTTCATTAAAAATATTCATTTTATTTATTAGGGCGTGAAACTATTTGCTAGCGAGGATAGTGCAACGGAGTATGTTAACTTATTCCCACTAACCCACCAACTCTCGTCTGCCTTTTTCAGAGCCGTCTGAGCGCCAGGGGACCACTTTGGCGGTGATAGTGCGCGGTACAAAACAATATGCCACATTGAACGATAGCTTTAACGCCACGCTATTGTTATTATATTCCGGTATAAAATAATCTAAAGGGTTACTTACATTACATTGGCATTTTCCATTGTCTACGTGTAATGTAGTCCCTAAATACGACTCTGTCTGTGCCAACGATCTTTCTCATAGTGATATAAAATATAAAAGCGGATAGTTTCAGAAATTTCATGCTTATCGTCTCTTACGTTTTTGCACCCCTCCTTCAAAAGAAGTCTTTTGGCACAATCCCTGTCTGTCAAGGTTAAAAAACAATAGAACCTTACAGTGCGAGTCGTGGGCCACTCCGGCCCACAAGCAAAAAATGGAAGCAGCTGACCTTCACTGTGAACGAGCATAAATTCTTACTTTGCAAGATTCTGTGTAAAGCCATCCCTGAGAAATTGCTTTTTACACTCCATCTTTGTATATTGTCTGCATGCTAATGAAAAAAGTTTGTTAAAGGGAGTTTATGGTTAACTTGCGCTACTAAAAACCTATGAAATTCAGTAAAAAAACTTTGTTAAGGGGACGTTATGGTTAAGTTGCGCTACTAAAAACCTATGAAATTCAGTAAAAAAACGTTGTTAACGGGACGTTATGGTTAAGTTGCGCAACTAAAAACATATGAAATTCAGTGAAAAAACTTGGTTAAAGGGACGTTATGGTTCCAAGTAAAACCGAAAAACCCCTGAAATTCACCAGTTATGGTAAGCTAAGCAACCATAACTCGCGCCACCACCGTGCACTGCTAAGCCTAACACCCAGGACATCAAAGATGACATCACAAATGTCATTGATGACATCACTGATGACATCACATGTGCATTTACCTTTCATGAAAAGTCTGTACAAGGGATTCTTAGTGTAATGTTAATTAAAAAGTGTCAAAGATTATTGGAATAAATATCAAGTGCTAATCAGTGCATTAAGCTATGCATTGATATAAATAGCATTCTATTATTAACTTCAATCCAGTATACTAAGGTACTCATGTAGAAACATAGGCATTGTGTGCAGCATACATGATGGAGTTGCAATATTCATAAGATTGCCATGTTGAATAGTGAAATGATAACTGTTTTCATATTAGAGTTTTGCGTACAGTGAAACGTGTGATAAGTAGGTAATAAAACCCACTTACTACATAATTGCATTATTATAGACAAATCACAAAGAGACAACACCACATACAAATATGAATATATACAAGGGAATTGAAGTAAGAAAAAGAAACAGCAATAGTAGCAGAAAGTGTTCATAACCTAACTGATTACCTTTATGCAGATAAATGATTGCTCTGTTTCAAAGCTGTTACTTACCCTACCTATATATATCACATGATGTGTCTGTACCCTAAGGAAAATAGTGTGAGTACAACATATAAAAATATGAGCATTTTCAGGGAAAGTACAGTAATAAAAAAACATCAAAAGTATCAGAAAGTGCTGATAAATCTACTGATAATTTTAATGCACAAAAAGGATTGCTGTCTTTCAAGGTTGTGTCTTCCCCTATGTATATGTTTCATATGATATGACTGGACAATAAGGGAATTATTCTAAGAACATACTTGAAGGATAGGTCTACGAATGTAGTAATTTACCATTTTTAGTTCCTGACTGTTATTGAAGAAAATCATGTGGCCTAGATATGTCAGGAAAGGAAAAAAGGGGGAGTCTGACATGTGATGTCATCAGTGAGTCATCAATGACATTTGTGATGTCATCTTTGATGTCCTGGGTGTTAGGCTTAGCAGTGCACGGTGGTGGCACGAGTTATGGTTGCTTAGCTTACCATAACTGGCGAATTTCAGGGTTTTTTCTATTTTACTTGGAACCATAACGTCCCTTTAACAAAGTTTTTTCACTGAATTTCATAGGTTCTTAGTAGCGCAACTTAACCATAACGTCCTGTTAACAACGTTTTTTTACTGAATATATATATATATATATATATATATATATATATATATATATATATATATATATATATATATATATATATATATATATATATATATATATTACATGGCCACGATAGTGGCCATGTAGTTATGGTTAAGTTGCTGTTTCCATAGGAAGAGCACTTTTTGGGCGGATTATAATTTTGCTCCCCCTGGAAGAATCCTCACCAAACTTTGCAAAAAATGTATATGGCCCACTCTGAATTTTTTTGCAAGGTTTGGTTAGGATTCGTCCAGGGGGGGCAACGTTATAGGGGGGTCCCAACACTTTTTTTTTCCCATAGACTGAATTGGAAAACATTTTTGCTCGCGCCTACAGCCCAAACCACAGGACGGATTTTCACCAAATTTGGACCCGGAGCCGCGGCTTGGTCCCAAAAGCGTGCTTTTGGCAAATTTGGTGAGAATCCATCCAGTAGTTTTTTTTTTAAAATGACCAAAAAGTAGGTCAAAAAAATTAGTGATATCTGTGTTCGCTTTGCGGACACACTTCCCTGTTCGCTCCGCGGACAGGACAGTAATTGGGCAAGCAGCTTGCGTGATGTCCGCGGACATCTAACGTGCTTTTCTATTGGCTGCCGTGAAGCGTGCAGTGCGTTTATTTTCAGAGCGCCCACCGTCTTTGTTTAATCGGAGCGGGATCTGCTTCCTGCACAGTGTAGATGTGGGCTGCGTCGGCCACGAAAAAGCGGTGAGGCACAGGCCCTCGTATCTCTCTTGTTCCCCCCAACCCCCGCTCATGGCCCGCGTCTCCCAGGTTCCCCCCCACGCTGAATCTCCATGTGTTCCTCCCACCCCCCGCTCATGAGCCGTTTCTCTTTCCCGTTCCCCCCCGCTCATGTCCCGTGTCTCCTGCCTTCCCCCATGACCCCCCACTCATGCCCCGTGTCTCCCTACTGTTCCCCCCAACCCCCGCTCATGCCCCGTGTGTCTGTCCCCTTCCCCCCACTCTCCACTCATGCCACATGTGTCTCCCTCCTTTCCCCCACCCCCGCTCATGCCCCGTGTGTCTCTCCCCTTCCCCCCACCCCCTGCTCATGCCCCGTGTATCTCTCCCCTCCCCCCACCCCCGCTCATGCCCCGTGTCTCTCTCCACTTCCCCCACACCCCTCTCATGCCCCGTGTGTCACTCCCCTTCCACCACCCCCGGCTCATGCCTGCGTCTCCCTCCTTTCCCCACACCCCCCGCTCATACCCTGTTTCTCCCTACTGTTCCCTCCACCCCCGCTCATGCCCCGTTTCTCTCTCCCCTTCCCCCCACCATCCGCTCATGCCCCGTGTATCTCTCCCCTTCCTCCACCCCATGCTCATGCCCTGTGTGTCTCTCCCCTTCCCCCACTCATGCCCAGTGTGACTCACCCCTTCCCCCACCCCCCGCTCATGCCCCGTGTGTCTCTCCCCTTCCCCCCCACCCCCGCTCATGCCCCGTGTGTCTCTCCCCTTCCCCCCACCCCCGCTCATGCCCTGTGTCTCTCTCCCCTTCCCCCCACCCCCCGCTCATGCCCCGTGTGTCTCTCCCCTTCCCCCCATCCCCGTCATGCACCGTGTCTCACTCCTTCTTTCCCCCCACCCCCCGCTCATGCCCCATGTGTCTCTCCCCTCCCCCCAACCCCGCTAATGCCCCGTGTCTCTCCCCTTCCCCCCATCCTCCGCTCATGCCCCGTGTGTCTCTCCCCATCCCCCCACCCCCGCTCATGCCCCGTGTCTCCCTACTGTTCCCCCCACCCCCCGCTCATGCCATGTGTCTCTCTCCCCTTCCCCCCACCCCCCGCTCATGCCCGGTATCTCCCTCCCTCCCCTTCCCCCTGACCCCCACTCATGCCCCGTGTGTCTTTCCCCTTCCCCCCCACCCCCGCTCATGCCCCGTGTCTCTCGCCCCTTCCCCCCACCCCCCGCTCATGCCCCGTGTGTGTCTCCCCTTCCCCCCACCCCCGCTCATGCCCCGTGTCTCCCTCCTTTCCCCCACACCCCTGCTCATGCCCCGTGTGTCTCTCCCCTCCCCCACCCCCGTAATGCCCCGTGTCTCTCCCCTTCTCCCCCACCCCCGTTCATGCCGCGTGTGTCTCTCCCCTTCCCCCCACCCCCCGCTCATGCCCCGTGTCTCCTGAATTTCCCCCCACCCCCCGCTAATGAACAGTGTGTCTCTCCCCTCTCCCCCACCCCCGCTCATGCCCCGTGTGCCTCTCCCTTCCCCCCCACCCCAGCTCATGCCCCATGTGTCTCTCCCCTTACCCCCCGCTCTTGCCCGTGTGTCTCTCCCCTTTCCCCCCACCCCCCGCTCATGCCCCGTGTCTCCCTACTGTTCCCCCCACCCCTGCTCATGCCCCGTGTCTCCCCTGTTCCCCTCAACCCCCGCTCATGACCTGTCTCCCCTGTTACCCCCTACCCCCGCTCATGCCCCGTGTGTCTTTCCCCTTCCCCCCACCCCCGCTCATGCCCCGTGTCTCTCGCCCCTTCCCCCCACCCCCCGCTCATGCCCCGTGTGTCTCTCCCCTTCCCCCCACCCCCGCTCATGCCCCGTGTCTCCCTCCTTTCCCCCCACACCCCTGCTCATGCCCCGTGTGTCTCTCCCCTCCCCCACCCCCGTAATTCCCCGTGTCTCTCCACTTCTCCCCCACCCCCGTTCATGCCGCGTGTGTCTCTCCCCTTCCCCCCACCCCCCGCTCAAGCCCCGTGTGTCTCTCCCCTTCCCCCCCACCCCCGCTCATGCCCTGTGTGTCTCTCCCCTTCCCCCCACCCCCCGCTCATGCCCCACGTGTAAATCCCCTTCTCCCCCCCGCTCATGCCCTGTGTCTCTCTCCCCTTCCCCCCCACCCCCTGCTCATGCCCCATGTGTCTCTCCCCTTCCCCCTACCCCCGCTCATGCCCCGTGTCTCCTGAATTTCCCCCCACCCCCCGCTAATGAACAGTGTGTCTCTCCCCTCTCCCCCACCCCCGCTCATGCCCCGTGTGCCTCTCCCTTCCCCCCACCCCAGCTATTGCCCCATGTGTCTCTCCCCTTACCCCCGCTCTTGCCCGTGTATCTCTCCCCTTTCCCCCCACCCCCCGCTCATGCCCCGTGTCTCCCTACTGTTCCCCCCACCCCCGCTCATGCCCCGTGTCTCCCCTGTTCCCCTCAACCCCCGCTCATGACCTGTCTCCCCTGTTACCCCCTACCCCCGCTCATGCCCAATGTCTCCCTTGTGTTACCCCCCCACCCCCATCTCTTGCCCTGTGTCTCCCTTGTGCTACCCCTCACCCCCCGCTCATTCCCCGTGTCTCTCCCCTTCCCCCCAGCCCCCGCTCATGCCTGTGTCTCTCTTCCCTTCCCCCCACCCCCTGCTCATGCCCCGTGTCTCTCTCCCCTTCCACCCACCCCCGCTCATGCCCTGTGTCTCTCTCCCATTCCCCCCACCCCCCGCTCATGCCCGTGTCTCTCTCCCCTTCCCCCCACCCCCCGCTCATGCCCCGTGTCTCTCTCCACTTCCCCCCTACTGCTCATGCCCCGTGTGTCTCTCCCCTTCCCCCCACCCTCCGCTCATGCCCTGTGTCTCTCTCCCCTTCCCGCCACCCCCCGCTCATGCCTCGTGTGTCTCTCGCCTTCCCCCCCACTCCCCGCTCATGCCCCGTGCTCCCTCATTTCCCCCCACCCCCCCACTCGTGCCCTGTGTGTCTCTCCCCTACCCCCCACCCCGAGCTCATGCCCCGTGTCTCCCTACTGTTCCCCCACACCCTGCTCATGCCCTGTGTCTCTCCCCTTCCCCCCACCGCCGCTCATGCCCTGTGTGTCTCTCGCCTTCCACTCCACCCCCGCTCATGCCCTGTGTCTCTATCCCCTTCTCCCCACCCCCCGCTCTTGCCCCGTGTGTCTCTCTCCTTCCCCCCACCCCCGCTCATGCCCCGTGTCTCCCTCCTTTCCCCGCACCCCCCGCTCATGCCCCGTGTCTCCCCCTTTCCCCCACCCCCGTTCATGCCCCTTGTGTCTCTCCCCTCCCCCTCTCACCCCCTGCTCATGCCCCGTGTGTCTCTCCCCTTCCCCCCACCCCTCACTCATGCCCTGTGTGTCTCTCCCCTTCCTCCCACCCCCCGCTCATGCCCTGTGTCTCTCCCCTTCCCCCCACACCCCGCTCATGCCCTGTGTCTCCCTACTGTTCGCCCCACCCCCGCTCATGCCCCGTGTCTCTCTCCACTCCCCCGCTCATGCTCCCTGTCTCCCCTGTTCCCCCATCCCCTGCTCATGACCTGTCTCCCCTGTTACCCCCACCCCCGCTCATGCCCCGTGCCTCCCTTGTGTTACCCCCCACCCCCAGCTCATGCCCTGTGTGTCTCTCCCCTCCCCCCCACCCCACCCCCCACTCATGCCCCGTGTGTCTCTCCCCTTCCCGCACCCCCTCTCATGCCCCGTGTGTCTCTCCCCTTACCCCCCACCCCCCGCTCATGCCCCATGTCTCTCTCCCCTTCCACCCACCCCCTACTCATGCCCCGTGTCTCTCCCCTTCCCCCACCCCCTGCTCATGCCCCGTGTGTCTCTCCCCTTCCCCCCACCCCCGCTCATGCCCCGTGTCTCCCTACTGTTCGCCCCACCCCCCACTCATGACCAGTGTCTCTCTCCACTCCCCCCTGCTCATGCTCCCTGTCTCCCCTGTTCCCCCATCCCCCGCTCATGACCTGTCTCCCCTGTTACCCCCACCCCCCTCTCATGCCCCGTGTCTCCCTTGTGTTACCCCCCACCCCCAGCTCATGCCCTGTGTCTCTCCCCTCACCCCACCCCCACTCATGCCCCGTGTGTCTCTCCCCTTCCCTCCAACCCCAGCTCATGCCCCGTGTGTCTCTCCCCTTCCCCCCACTCCCCGCTCATGCCCCGTGTCTCTCTCCCCTTCCCCCAACCCCCGCTCATGCCTCGTGTTTCTCTCCCCTTCCCCCACCCCCGCTCATGCCCCATGTCTCCCTCCTTTCCCCCTACCCCCCCGCTCATGCCCTGGGTGTCTCTCCCCTCCCTCCCACCCCCCGCTAATGCCCCGTGCCTCTCCCCTTCCACCCACCCCCGCTCATGCCCGTGTGTCTCTCCCCTTCCCCCCCACCCCCGGCTCACGCCCCGTGTGTCTCACCCCTTCCCCCCATGCCCTGCTCATGCCTCGTGTGTCTCTCCCCTTCCCCCCCCACCCCCCGCTCATGCCCCGTGTCTCCCTACTGCTCCCCCACCCCAAGCCACGCCCCATGTCTCTCCCCTTCCCCCCACCCCCGCTCATGCCCCGTGTGTCTCTCCCCTTCCCCTCCACCCCCGCTCATGCCCTGTGTCTCTCTCCCCTTCTCCCCCACCCCCCGCTCATGCCCCGTGTGTCTCTCTCCTTCCCCCCCACCCACCGCTCATGCCCCGTGTCTCCCTCCTTTCCCCGCACCCCCCGCGTCTCCCTCCTTTCCCCCTACCACTGTTCATGCCCCTTGTGTCTCTCCCCTCCCCCCTGCTCATGCCCCGTGTGTCTCTCCCCTTGCCCCCCACCCCCCATTCATGCCCCATGTGTCTCTTCCCTTCCCCCCACCCCCGCTCATGTCCCGTGTGTCTCTCCCTTCCCCCCACCACCCGCTCATGCCCCGTGTCTCCCTACTGTTCGCCCCACCCCAGCTCATGCCCCGTGTCTCTTCCCTTCCCCCCACCCCCGCTCATGTCCCGTGTGTCTCTCCCTTCCCCCCACCACCCGCTCATGCCCCGTGTCTCCCTACTGTTCGCCCCACCCCCACTCATGCCCGTGTGTCTCTCCCCTTACCCCCCACCCCACGCTCATGCCCCGTGTGTCTCTCCCCTTTCCCCACCCCCTGCCCCATGTCTCTCTCCCCTTCCACCCCCACCCCCCGCTCATGCCCGGTGTCTCGCTCCCCTTAACCCCACCCCCCGCTCATGTCCTGTGTGTCTCTCCCCTTACCCCCCACCCACGCTCATGCCCCGTGTGTCTCTCCCCTTCCCCCCACCCCCCGCTCATGCCCGTGTCTCTCTCCCCTTCCGTCAACCTCCTCTCATGCCCTGTGTCTCGCTCCCCTTGCCCCTACCCCCCGCTCATGCCCCGTGTCTCTCTCCCCTTCCCCCACCCCCGCTCATGCCCCATGTCTCCCTACTGTTCACCCCACCCCCCGCTCATGCCCCGTGTCTCTCTCCACTCCCCCCCGCTCATGCTCCCTTTCTCCCCTGTTCCCCCATACCCCGCTCATGCTCCCTTTCTCCCCTGTTCCCCCATACCCCGCTCATGACCTGCCTCCCCTGCTCATGCCCCGTGTCTCCCTTGTGTTACCCCCCACCCCCAGCTCATGCCCTGTGTCTCTCCCCTCCCCCCACCCCCACTCATGCCCCGTGTCTCTCTCCCCTTCCACCCAACCCCTGCTCATGCCCCGTGTGTCTCTCCCCTTCCCCCCACCCCCGCTCATGCCCCGTGTGTCTCTCCCCTTCCTCCCCACCCCCCGCTCAGGCCCGTGTCTCTCTCCCCTTCCCCCCACCCCCTGCTCATGCCCCATGTCTCTCTCCCCTTCCCCCCTACCCCCTGCTCATGCCCCGTGTCTCTCTCCCCTTCCCCCCCCCGCTCAAGCCCTGTGTGTCTCTCCCCTTCCCACCCACCCCCGCTCATGCCCCGTGTCTCTCTCCCCTTCCCCCCACCCCCCGATCATGCCCTGTGTCTCTCTCCCTTTCCCCCCACCCCCTCTCATGCCCCGTGTGTCTCTCCCCTTTCCCCCAACCCCTGCTCATGCCCCTTGTCTCTCTCCCCTTCCCCCCACCCCCCTCTCATGCCCCGTGTCTCTCTCCCCTTCCACCCACCCCCCACTCATGCCCCGTGTCTCTCTCCCCTTCCCCCACCCCCCCGCTCATGCTCCGTGTGTCTCTCCCTTCCCCCTCACCCCCCGCTCATGCCCCGTGTCTCTCTCCCCTTCCCCTCTACCGCCGCTCATGCTCCGTGTCTCTCTCGCCTTCCCCCACCCCTGCTCATGCCCCGTGTCTGTCTCCCCTTCCCCCACCCCTCGCTCATCCCCGTTTGTCTCTCCCCTTCCCCCCCACCCCCCACTCATGCCCTGTGTGTCTCTCCCCTACCCCCCGCTCATGCCCCGTGTCTCCCTACTGTTCCCCCCACCCCCGCTCATGCCCCGTGTCTCTCTCCCCTTCCCCCCACCCCCTGCTCATGCCCCGTGTGTCTCTTCCCTTCCCCCACCCCCTGCTCATGCCCCATGTCTCTCTCCCCTTCCCCCACCCCGCTCATGCCCCGTGTCTCTCTCCCCTTCCCCCCACCCCCCGCTCAAGCCCTGTGTCTCTCCCCTTCCACCCCACCCCCTCTCATGCCGTGTGTCTCTCCCCTTCCCCCACCCCCCGCTCATGCCCCGTGTCTCTCTCCCCTTCCACCCAACCCCCGCTCATGCCCCGTGTGTCTCTCCCCTTCCACCCACCCCCGCTCATGCCCCGTGTGTCTCTCCCCTTCCTCCCCACCCCCCGCTCAGGCCCGTGTCTCTCTCCCCTTCCCCCCACCCCCCTCTCATGCCACGTGTCTCTCTCCCCTTCCACCCACCTCCTGCTCATGCCCCGTGTCTCTCTCACCTTCCCCCCACCCCCCACTCATGCCCCATGTCTCTCGCCCCTTCCCCCCCTACCCCCCGCTCATGCCCCGTGTCTCTCTCCCCTTCCCCCACCCCCGCTCATGCCCGTGTCTCTCTCCCCTTCCTCCCAACCCCCGCTCAAGCCCGGTGTGTCTCTCCCCTTCCTCCCCACCCCCCGCTCAGGCCCATGTCTCTCTCCCCTTCCCCCCACCCCCCTCTCATGCCACGTGTCTCTCTCACCTTCCCCCCACCCCCCACTCATGCCCCATGTCTCTCGCCCCTTCCCCCCTACCCCCCGCTCATGCCCCGTGTCTCTCTCCCCTTCCCCCATCCCCGCTCATGCCCCGTGTCTCTCTCCCCTTCCCCCCACCCCCGATCATGCCCTGTGTCTCTCTCCCTTTCCCCCCAATCCCTCTCATGCCCCGTGTGTCTCTCCCCTTTCCCCCAACCCCTGCTCATGCCCCGTGTCTCTCCCCCCTTCCCCCCACCCCCCTCTCATGCCCCGTGTCTCTCTCCCCTTCCCCCACCCCCCGCTCATGCTCCGTGTGTCTCTCCCTTCCCCCTCACCCCCGCTCATGCCCCGTGTCTCTCTCCCCTTCCCCTCTACCCCCGCTCATGCTCCGTGTCTCTCTCGCCTTCCCCCACCCCTGCTCATGCCCCGTGTCTGTCTCCCCTTCCCCCCACCCCCCACTCATGCCCTGTGTGTCTCTCCCCTACCCCCTGCTCATGCCCCGTGTCTCCCTACTGTTCCCCCCCACCCCCTGCTCATGCCCCGTGTGTCTCTCCCCTTCCCCCACCCCCCGCTCATGCCCCTTGTCTCTCTCCCCTTCCCCCACCCCCGCTCATTCCCCGTGTCTCTCTCCCCTTCCCCCCACCCCCCGCTCAAGCCCTGTGTCACTCCCCTTCCCACCCACCCCCGCTCATGCCGTGTGTCTCTCCCCTTCCCCCACCCCCCGCTCATGCCCCTTGTCTCTCTCCCCTTCCCCCCACCCCCCGCTCATGCCCGGTGTCTCTCTCCCTTCCCCCTATCCCCCTCTCATGCCCCGTGTGTCTCTCCCCTTCCTCCCAACCCCCGCTCATGCCCCGTGTCTCTCTCCCCTTCCCCCCACCCCCATCTCATGCCCCGTGTCTCTCTCCCCTTCCACCCACCCCCCACTCATGCCCCGTGTCTCTCTCCCCTTCCCCCACCCCCCCGCTCATGCTCCGTGTGTACCTCCCTTCCCCTTCACCCCCCGCTCATGCCCCGCGTCCCTCTCCCCTTTCCCCCTACCCCCCGCTCATGCCCCGTGTCTTTCTACCCTTCCCCCCAAACCCAGCTCATACCCCGTGTGTCTCTCCACTTCCCCCCACCCCCACTCATGCCCTGTGTGTCTCTCCCCTACCCCCCGCTCATGCCCCGTGTCTCCCTACTGTTCCCCCAACCCCGCTCATGCCCCGTGTCTCTCTCCCCTTCCTCCCCACCCCCCGCTCATGCCCCCTGTGTATCTCCCCTTCCCCCACCCCCGCTCATGCCCCGTGTCTCTCTCCTCTTCCCCTCACCCCCCGCTCATGCATGCCCCGTGTGTCTCTCCCCTTCCCCTCACCGCCCCGCTCAAGCCCCGTGTCTCTCTCCCCTTCCCCCCACCCCCCCGCTCAAGCCCCGTGTCTCTCTCCCCTTCCCCCCACCCCCCGCTCATGCCCCGTGTGTCTCTCCCCTTCCCACCCACCCCCGCTCATGCCCTGTGTGTCTCACCCCTTCCCCCCACCCCCTGCTCATGCCTCGTGTGTCTTTCCCCTTCCCCTCCACCCCCCATTCCTGCTTGTGTCTCCCTACTGTTCCCCCACCCCCCGCTCATGCCCTGTGTCTCTCTCTACTTCCCCCCACCCCCGCTCATGCCCCGTGTCTCCCCTGTTCCCCCACAACCCCGCTCATGACCTGTCTCCCCTGTTACCCCCCACCCCCAGCTCATGCCACATGTCGCCCTTTGTGTTACACCCCACCCCAGCTCATGCCCTGTATGTCTCTCCGAACCCCCCCAACCCCCACTCATGCCCCGTGTGTCTCTCCCCTTACCCCCCGACCCCCGCTCATGCCCCGTGTGTCTCTCCCCTTCCCCCACACCCCCTGCTCATGCCCCATGTCTCTCTCCCCTTCCACCCTCCCCCCGCTCATGCCCGGTGTCTCGCTCCCCTTCCCCCCACCCCCCGCTCATGCCCTGTGTCTCTCCCCTTCTCCCCCACCCCCGTTCATGCCGCGTGTGTCTCTCACCTTCCCCCCACACCCCGTTCAAGCCCCGTGTGTCTCTCCCCTTCCCCCCCACCCCCCGCTCATGCCCTGTGTGACTCTCCCCTTCCCCCCACTTCCCGCTCATGCCCCACTTGTAAATCCCCTTTTCCCCCCGCTCATGCCGTGTCTCTCTCCCCTTCCCCCCACCTCCTGCTCATGCCCCATGTGTCTCTCCCCTTCCCCCTACCCCCGCTCATGCCCCGTGTCTCCTGAATTTCCCCCCACCCCCCGCTAATGAACAGTGTGTCTCTCCCCTCTCCCCCACCCCCCCGCTCATGCCCCGTGTGCCTCTCCCTTCCCCGCCACCCCAGCTCATGCCCCTTGTGTCTCTCCCCTTACCCTCCACTCATGCCCCGTGTGTCTCTCCCCTTTCCCCCCACCCCCCGCTCATGCCCCGTGTCTACCTACTGTTCCCCCCACCCCCGCTCATGCCCCGTGTCTCACCTGTTCCCCTCAACCCCCGCTCATGACCTGTCTCCCCTGTTACCCCCTACCCCCGCTCATGCCCCATGTCTCCCTTGTGTTACCCCCCACCCCCAGCTCTTGCCCTGTGTCTCCCTTGTGCTACCCCCCACCCCCCGCTCATGCCCCGTGACTCTCCCCTTCCCCCCAGCCCCCGCTCATGCCTGTGTCTCTCTCCCCTTCCCCCACCCCCTGCTCATGCCTCGTGTCTCTCTCCCCTTCCACCCACCACCCGCTCATGCCCCATGTCTCTCTCCCCTTCCCCCCACCCCCCGCTCATGCCCGTGTCTCTCTCCCCTTCCCCCCACCCCCGCTCATGCCCTGTGTCTCTCTCCACTTCCCCCCTACTGCTCATGCCCCGTGTCTCTCTCCCCTTCCCCCACCCCGCTCTTGCCCGTGTCTCTCTCCCCATCCCCCCACCCCCCACTCATGCCCTGTGTGTCTCTCCCCTTCCACCCAACCCCGCGCTCATGCCCCGTGTGTCTCTCCCGTTCCCCCCACCCTCCGCTCATGCCCTGTGTCTCTCTCCCCTTCCCGCCACCCCCCGCTCATGCCTCGTGTGTCTCTCGCCTTCCCCCCACTCCCCGCTCATGCCCCGTGTCTCCCTCATTTCCCCCCACCCCCCACTCGTGCCCTGTGTGTCTCTCCCCTCCCTCCCACCACCTGCTAATGCCCCGTGCCTCTCTCCTTCCCCCCCACCCCCTGCTCATGCCCCGTGTGTCTCTCCCCTTCCCCCCACCCCGAGCTCATGCCCCGTGTCTCCCTACTGTTCCCCCACACCATGCTCATGCCCTGTGTCTCTCCCCTTCCCCCCACCGCCGCTCATGCCCCGTGTGTCTCTCGCCTTCCCCTCCACCCCCGCTCATGCCCTGTGTCTCTATCCCCTTCTCCCCCACCCCCCGCTCTTGCCCCGTGTGTCTCTCTCCTTCCCCCCACCCCCGCTCATGCCTCGTGTCTCCCCTTTTCCCCCACCCCCGTTCATGCCCCTTGTGTCTCTCCATTCCCCCTCTCACCCCCTGCTCATGCCCCGTGTGTCTCTCCCCTTCCCCCCACCCCTCACTCATGCCCCGTGTGTCTCTCCCCTTCCCCCCACCCCCCGCTCATGCCCTGTGTCTCTCCCCTTCCCCCCACACCCGCTCATGCCCCGTGTCTCCCTACTGTTCGCCCCACCCCCCGCTCATGCCCCGTGTCTCTCTCCACTCCCCCCGCTCATGCTCCCTGTCTCCCCTGTTCCCCCATCCCCCGCTCATGACCTGTCTCCCCTGTTACCCCCACCCCCGCTCATGCCCCGTGCCTCCCTTGTATTACCCCCCACCCCCAGCTCATGCCCTGTGTGTCTCTCCCCTCCCCCCACCCCCCGCTCATGCCCCGTGTGTCTCTCCCCTTCCCCCACCCCCTCTCATGCCCCGTGTGTCTCTCCCCTTACCCCCCACCCCCCGCTCATGCCCCATGTCTCTCTCCCCTTCCACCCACCCCCCACTCATGCCCCGTGTGTCTCTCCCCTTCCCCCCCACCCCCTGCTCATGCCCCGTGTGTCTCTCCCCTTCCCCCCACCCCCCGCTCATGCCCTGTGTCTCTCCCCTTCCCCCCACACCCGCTCATGCCCCGTGTCTCCCTACTGTTCGCCCCACCCCCCGCTCATGCCCAGTGTCTCTCCCAACTCCCCCCTGCTCATGCTCCCTGTCTCCCCTGTTCCCCCATCCCCCGCTCATGACCTGTCTCCTCTGTTACCCCCACCCCCCTCTCATGCCCCGTGTCTCCCTTGTGTTACCCCCCACCCCCAGCTCATGCCCTGTGTCTCTCCCCTCCCCCCCACCCCCACTCATGCCCCGTGTGTCTCTCCCCTTCCCCCCAACCCCAGCTCATGCCCAGTGTGTCTCTCCCCTTCCCCCCACCCCCTGCTCATGCCCCGTGTCTCTTTCCCCTTCCCCCAACCCCCGCTCATGCCTCGTGTTTCTCTCCCCTTCCCCCACCCCCGCTCATGCCCCATGTCTCCCTCCTTTCCCCCTACCCCCCGCTCATGCCCTGGGTGTCTCTCCCCTCCCTCCCACCCCCCACTAATGCCCCGTGCCTCTCCCCTTCCACCCACCCCCGCTCATGCCCGTGTGTCTCTCCCCTTCCCCCCACCCCGGCTCATGCCCCGTGTGTTTCACCCCTTCCCCCATGCCCTGCTCATGCCTCGTGTGTCTCTCCCCTTCCCCCCCACCACCCGCTCATGCCCCGTGTCTCCCTACTGTTCCCCCACCCCAAGCCACGCCCCATGTCTCTCCCCTTCCCCCCACCCCCGCTCATGCCCCGTGTGTCTCTCCCCTTCCCCTCCACCCCCGCTCATGCCCCGTGTCTCTCTCCCCTTCTCCCCCACCCCCCGCTCATACCCCGTTTGTCTCTCTCCTTCCCCCCCACCCACCGCTCATGCCCCGTCTCTCCCTCCTTTCCCCGCACCCCCCGCGTCTCCCTCCTTTCCCCCTACCACTGTTCATGCCCCTTGTGTCTCTCCCCTCCCCCCTGCACATGCCCCGTGTGTCTCTCCCCTTGCCCCCCACCCCCCATTCATGCCCCATGTGTCTCTTCCCTTCCCCCCACCCCCGCTCATGCCCCGTGTGTCTCTCCCTTCCCCCCACCCCCTGCTCATGCCCAATGTCTCTCTCCCCTTCCACCCACCCCCCGCTCATGCCCGGTGTCTCGCTCCCCTTCCCCCCACCCCCCGCTCATGCCCTGTGTGTCTCTCCCCTTACCCCCCACCCCTGCTCATGCCCCGTGTGTCTCTCCCCTTCCCCCCACCCCCGCTCATGCGCGTGTCTCTCTCCCCTTCCCCCCACCCCCTCTCATGCCCTGTGTCTCTCTCCCCTTGCCCCTATCCCCCGCTCATGCCCCGTGTCTCTCTCCCCTTCCCCCACCCCCGCTCATGCCCCGTGTCTCCCTACTGTTCACCCCACCCCCCGCTCATGCCCCGTGTCTCTCTCCACTCCCCCCGCTCATGCTCCCTTTCTCCCCTGTTCCCCCATCCCCCGCTCATGACCTGCCTCCCCTGTTACCCCCACCCCCTGCTCATGCCCTGTGTCTCCCTTGTGTTACCCCCCACCCCCAGCTCATGCCCTGTGTCTCTCCCCTCCCCCCCACCCCCACTCATTCCCCGTGTCTCTCTCCCCTTCCACCCAACCCCCGCTTATGCCCCGTGTGTCTCTCCCCTTCCCCCCACCCCCACTCATGCCCCATGTCTCTCTCCCCTTCCCCCCTAACCCCCGCTCATGCCCCGTGTCTCTCTCCCCTTCCCCCACCCCCGCTCATGCCCCGTGTCTCCCTACTGTTCACCCCACCCCCCGCTCATGCCCCGTGTCTCTCTCCACTCCCCCGCTCATGCTCCCTTTCTCCCCTGTTCCCCCATCCCCCGCTCATGACCTGCCTCCCCTGTTACCCCCACCCCCTGCTCATGCCCTGTGTCTCCCTTGTGTTACCCCCCACCCCCAGCTCATGCCCTGTGTCTCTCCCCCCCCCCACCCCCACTCATGCCCCGTGTCTCTCTCCCCTTCCACCCAACCCCCGCTTATGCCCCGTGTGTCTCTCCCCTTCCCCCCACCCCCACTCATGCCCCATGTCTCTCTCCCCTTCCCCCCTAACCCCCGCTCATGCCCCGTGTCTCTCTCCCCTTCCCCCACCCCCCGCTCAAGCCCTGTGTGTCTCTCCCCTTCCCACCCACCCCCGCTCATGCCCCGTTCTCTCTCCCCTTTCCCCCACCCCCCGATCATGCCCTGTGTCTCTCTCCCTTTCCCCCCACCCCCTCTCATGCCCCGTGTGTCTCTCCCCTTTCCCACAACCCCTGCTCATGCCCCGTGTCTCTCTCCCCTTCCCCCCACGCCCACTCTCATGCCCCGTGTCTCTCTCCCCTTCCACCCACCCCCCACTCATGCCCCGTGTCTCTCCCCTTCCCCCACCCCCCCGCTCATGCTCCGTGTGTCTCTCCCTTCCCCCTCACCCCCCGCTCATGCCCCGTGTGTCTCTCCCCTTCCCCCCACCCCTCACTCATGCCCCGTGTGTCTCTCCCCTTCCCCCCACCCCCGCTCATGCCCTGTGTCTCTCCCCTTCCCCCCACACCCGCTCATGCCCCGTGTCTCCCTACTGTTCGCCCCACCCCCCGCTCATGCCCCGTGTCTCTCTCCACTCCCCCCGCTCATGCTCCCTGTCTCCCCTGTTCCCCCATCCCCCGCTCATGACCTGTCTCCCCTGTTACCCCCACCCCCGCTCATGCCCCGTGCCTCCCTTGTGTTACCCCCCACCCCCAGCTCATGCCCTGTGTGTCTCTCCCCTCCCCCCACCCCCCACTCATGCCCCGTGTGTCTCTCCTCTTCCCCCACCCCCTCTCATGCCCCGTGTGTCTCTCCCCTTACCCCCCACCCCCCGCTCATGCCCCATGTCTCTCTCCCCTTCCACCCACCCCCCACTCATGCCCCGTGTGTCTCTCCCCTTCCCCCCCACCCCCTGCTCATGCCCCGTGTGTCTCTCCCCTTCCCCCCACCCACCGCTCATGCCCTGTGTCTCTCCCCTTCCCCCCACACCCGCTCATGCCCCGTGTCTCCCTACTGTTCGCCCCACCCCCCGCTCATGCCCAGTGTCTCTCCCAACTCCCCCCTGCTCATGCTCCCTGTCTCCCCTGTTCCCCCATCCCCCGCTCATGACCTGTCTCCCCTGTTCCCCCCACCCCCCTCTCATGCCCCGTGTCTCCCTTGTGTTACCCCCCACCCCCAGCTCATGCCCTGTGTCTCTCCCCTCCCCCCCACCCCCACTCATGCCCCGTGTGTCTCTCCCCTTCCCCCCAACCCCAGCTCATGCCCAGTGTGTCTCCCCCCTTCCCCCCACCCCCTGCTCATGCCCTGTGTCTCTTTCCCCTTCCCCCAACCCCCGCTCATGCCTCGTGTTTCTCTCCCCTTCCCCCACCCCCGCTCATGCCCCATGTCTCCCTCCTTTCCCCCTACCCCCCGCTCATGCCCTGGGTGTCTCTCCCCTCCCTCCCACCCCCCGCTAATGCCCCGTGCCTCTCCCCTTCCACCCACCCCCCGCTCATGCCCGTGTGTCTCTCCCCTTCCCCCCCACCCCCGGCTCATGCCCCGTGTGTTTCACCCCTTCCCCCCATGCCCTGCTCATGCCTCGTGTGTCTCTCCCCTTCCCCCCCACCACCCGCTCATGCCCCGTGTCTCCCTACTGTTCCCCCACCCCAAGCCACGCCCCATGTCTCTCCCCTTCCCCCCACCCCCGCTCATGCCCCGTGTGTCTCTCCCCTTCCCCTCCACCCCCGCTCATGCCCCGTGTCTCTCTCCCCTTCTCCCCCACCCCCCGCTCATACCCCGTGTGTCTCTCTCCTTCCCCCCACCCACCGCTCATGCCCCGTGTCTCCCTCCTTTCCCCGCACCCCCCGCGTCTCCCTCCTTTCCCCCTACCACTGTTCATGCCCCTTGTGTCTCTACCCTCCCCCCTGCTCATGCCCCGTGTGTCTCTCCCCTTGCCCCCCACCCCCCATTCATGCCCCATGTGTCTCTTCCCTTCCCCCCACCCCCGCTCATGCCCCGTGTGTCTCTCCCTTCCCCCCCACCACCCGCTCATGCCCCGTGTCTCCCTACTGTTCGCCCTACCCCAGCTCATGCCCCGTGTCTCTCTCCACTCCCCCCGCTCATGCTCCCTGTTTCCTCTGTTCCACCCCATCCCCCGCTCATGACCTGTCATGTCACCCCTTGTGTTACACCCCACCCCCAGCTCATGCCCTGTATGTTTCTCCCCTCCCCCCCACTCATGCACCGTGTGTCTCTCCCCTTACCCCCACCCCCCGCTCATGCCCCGTGTGTCTCTCCCCTTCCCCCCCACCCCCTGCTCATGCCCCATGTCTCACTCCCCTTCCACCCACCCCCCGCTCATGCCCGGTGTCTCGCTCCCCTTCCCCCCACCCCCCGCTCATGCCCTGTGTGTCTCTCCCCTTACCCCCCACCCCCGCTCATGCCCCGTGTGTCTCTCCCCTTCCCCCCACCCCCCGCTCATGCGCGTGTCTCTCTCCCCTTCCCCCCACCCCCTCTCATGCCCTGTGTCTCTCTCCCCTTGCCCCTATCCCCCGCTCATGCCCCGTGTCTCTCTCCCCTTCCCCCACCCCCGCTCATGCCCCGTGTCTCCCTACTGTTCGCCCCACCCCCCGCTCATGCCCCGTGTCTCTCTCCACTCCCCCCGCTCATGCTCCCTTTCTCCCCTGTTCCCCCATCCCCCGCTCATGACCTGCCTCCCCTGTTACCCCCACCCCCTGCTCATGCCCTGTGTCTCCCTTGTGTTACCCCCCACCCCCAGCTCATGCCCTGTGTCTCTCCCCTCCCCCCCACCCCCACTCATGCCCCGTGTCTCTCTCCCCTTCCACCCAACCCCCGCTTATGCCCCGTGTGTCTCTCCCCTTCCCCCCACCCCCGCTCATGCCCCGTGTGTCTCTCCCCTTCCTCCCCACCCCCCGCTCAGGCCCGTGTCTCTCTACCCTTCCCCCCACCCCCCTCTCATTCCACGTGTCTCTCTCCCCTTCCACCCACCTCCTGCTCATGCCCCATGTCTCTCTCCCCTTCCCCCCACCCCCCGCTCATGCCCCATGTCTCTCTCCCCTTCCCCCCAACCCCCGCTCATGCCCCGTGTCTCTCTCCCCTTCCCCCCACCCCCCGCTCAAGCCCTGTGTGTCTCTCCCCTTCCACCCACCTCCTGCTCATGCCCCATGTCTCTCTCCCCTTCCCCCCACCCCCCACTCATGCCCCATGTCTCTCTCCCCTTCCCCCCTAACCCCCGCTCATGCCCCGTGTCTCTCTCCCCTTCCCCCCACCCCCCGCTCAAGCCCTGTGTGTCTCTCCCCTTCCCACCCACCCCCGCTCATGCCCCGTTCTCTCTCCCCTTCCCCCCACCCCCCGATCATGCCCTGTGTCTCTCTCCCTTTCCCCCCACCCCCTCTCATGCCCCGTGTGTCTCTCCCCTTTCCCCCAACCCCTGCTCATGCCCCGTGTCTCTCTCCCCTTCCCCCCACCCCCACTCTCATGCCCCATGTCTCTCTCCCCTTCCACCCACCCCCCACTCATGCCCCGTGTCTCTCCCCTTCCCCCACCCCCCCGCTCATGCTCCGTGTGTCTCTCCCTTCCCCCTCACCCCCCGCTCATGCCCCGTGTCTCTCTCCCCTTCCCCTCTACCCCCGCTCATGCTCCGTGTCTCTCGCGCCTTCCCCCACCCCTGCTCATGCCCCGTGTCTGTCTCCCCTTCCCCCCACCCCCCACTCATGCCCTGTGTGTCTCTCCCCTACCCCCCGCTCATGCCCCGTGTCTCCCTACTGTTCCCCCCACCCCCGCTCATGCCCCGTGTCTCTCTCCCCTTCCCCCCCACCCCCTGCTCATGCCCCGTGTGTCTCTTCCCTTCCCCCACCCCCGGCTCATGCCCCATGTCTCTCTCCCCTTCCCCCACCCCCGCTCATGCCCCGTGTCTCTCTCCCCTTCCCCCCACCCCCCGCTCAAGCCTGTGTCTCTCCCCTTCCCCCCCACCCCCGCTCATGCCGTGTGTCTCACCCCTTCCCCCACCCCCCGCTCATGCCCCGTGTCTCTCTCCCCTTCCACCCAACCCCCGCTCATGCCCCGTGTGTCTCTCCCCTTCCACCCACCCACGCTCATGCCCCGTGTGTCTCTCCCCTTCCTCCCCACCCCCCGCTCAGGCCCGTGTCTCTCTCCCCTTCCCCCCACCCCCCTCTCATGCCACGTGTCTCTCTCCCCTTCCACCCACATCCTGCTCATGCCCCGTGTCTCTCTCCCCTTCCCCCTACCCCCCACTCATGCCCCATGTCTCTCTCCCCTCCCCCCTACCCCCCGCTCATGCCCCGTGTCTCTCTCCCCTTCCTCCCACCCCCCGCTCAAGCCCTGTGTGTCTCTCCCCTTCCCACCCACCCCCGCTCATGCCCTGTGTGTCTCTCCCCTTCCACCCACCCCCCGCTCATGCCCCATGTCTCTCTCCCCTTCCCCCATCCCCGATCATGCCCTGTGTCTCTCTCCCTTTCCCCCCACTTCTCTCATGCCCCGTGTGTCTCTCCCCTTTCCCCCAACCCTTGCTCATGCCCCGTGTCTCTCTCCCCTTCCCCCCACCCCCCTCTCATGCCCCGTGTCTCTCTCCCCTTCCACCCACCCCCACTCATGCCCTGTGTCTCTCTCCCCTTCCCCCACCCCCCGCTCATGCTCCGTGTGTCTCTCCCTTCCCCCTCACCCCCGCTCATGCCCCTGTCTCTCTCCCCTTCCCCTCTACCCCTGCGCATGCTCTGTGTCTCTCTCGCCTTCCCCCACCCCTGCTCATGCCCCGTGTCTGTCTCCCCTTCCCCCCACCCCACGCTCATGCCCCGTGTGTCTCTCCCCTTCCCCCCCACCCCCCACTCATGCCCTGTGTGTCTCTCCCCTACCCCCCGCTCATGCCCCGTGTCTCCCTACTGTTCCCCCCACCCACGCTCATGCCCCGTATCTCTCTCCCCTTCCCTCCCACCCCCTGCTCATGCCCTGTGTCTCTCTCCCCTTCCCCCACCCCCCGCTCATGCCTCATGTCTCTCTCCCCTTCCCCCACCCCCGCTCATGCCCTGTGTCTCTCTCCCCTTCCCCCCACCCCCCGCTCAAGCCCTGTGTCTCTCCCCTTCCCCCCCACCCCCGCTCATGCCGTGTGTCTCTCCCCTTCACCCACCCCCCGCTCATGCCCCGTGTCTCTCTCCCCTTCCCCCACCCCCCGCTCATGCCCAGTGTCTCTCTCCCTTCCCCCTATCCCCCTCTCATGCCCCGTGTGTCTCTCCCCTTCCTCCCAACCCCCGCTCATGCCCCGTGTCTCTCTCCCCTTCCCCCCACCCCCTGTCATGCCCCGTGTCTCTCTCCCCTTCCACCAACCCCCCACTCATGCCCCGTGTCTCTCTCCCCTTCCCCCACCCCCCCGCTCATGCTCCGTGTGTACCTCCCGTCCCCCTCACCCCCCGCTCATGCCCCGTGTCCCTCTCCCCTTCCCCCCCACCCCCCGCTCATACCCCGTGTCTCTCTGGCCTTCCCCCACCCCTGCTCATGCCCCGTGTCTTTCTACCCTTCCCCCCAAACCCAGCTCATGCCCCGTGTGTCTCTCCCCTTCCCCCCACCCCCACTCATGCCCTGTGTGTCTCTCCCCTACCCCCCGCTCATGCCCCGTGTCTCCCTACTGTTCCCCCCACCCCCGCTCATGCCCCGTGTCTCTCTCCCCTTCCTCCCCACCCCCCGCTCATGCCCCCTGTGTCTCTCCCCTTCCCCCACCCCCCGCTCATGCCCCGTGTCTCTCTCCTCTTCCCCTCACCCCCCCGCTCATGCATGCCCCGTGTGTCTCTCCCCTTCCCCTCACCGCCCCGCTCAAGCCCCGTGTCTCTCTCCCCTTCCCCCCACCCCTCCGCTCAAGTCCCGTGTCTCTCTCCCCTTCCCCCCACCCCCCGCTCATGCCCCGTGTGTCTCTCCCCTTCCCACCCACCCCCGCTCATGCCCTGTGTGTCTCACCCCTTCCCCCCACCCCCTGCTCATGCCTCGTGTGTCTCTCCCCTTCCCCCCACCCCCTGCTCATGCCCCGTGTCTCCCTACTGTTCCCCCACCCCCGCTCATGCCCCGTGTCTCTCCCCTTGCCCCCACCCCCGCTCAAGTCCTGTGTGTCTCTCCCCTTCCCCCCACCCCTCGCTCATGCCCCGTGTCTGTCTCCCCTTCCCCCCTACCGCCCGCTCATTCCCCGTGTGTCTCTCCCCTTCCCCCACCCCCTGCTCATGCCCCGTGTCTCCCTCCTTTCCCCAATCCCCCGCTCATGCCCCGTGTCTCCCTCCTTTCCCCGCACACCCGCTCATGCCCTGTGTGTCTCTCCCTTCCCCCCACCCCCCGCTCATGCACTGTGTGTCTCTCTCCTTATCCCACACCCCCGCTCATGCCCCATGTGTCTCTCCCCTTCCCCCGCCGATCAAGCTCCGTGTGTCTTTCCCCTTCCCCTCCACCCCCCGTTCCTGCCTGTGTCTCCCTACTGTTCCCCCACCCCCCGCTCATGCCCTGTGTCTCTCTCTACTTCCCCCCACCCCCGCTCATGCCCCGTGTCTCCCCTGTTCCCCCACAACCCTCCTCATGACCTGTCTCCCCTGTTACCCCCATCCCTAGCTCATGCCCCGTGTCTCCCTTGTGTTACCCTCCCACCCCCCGCTCATGCCACATGTCGCCCATTGTGTTACACCCCACCCCAGCTCATGCCCTGTATGTCTCTCCGAACCCCGCCACCCCCCACTCATGCCCCGTGTGTCTCTCCCCTTACCCCCCACCCCCCGCTCATGCCCCGTGTGTCTCTCCCCTTCCCCCACACCCCCTGCTCATGCCCCATGCCCGGTGTCTCGCTCCCCTTCCACCCACCCCCTGCTCATGCCCTGTGTGTCTCTCCCCTTACCCCCCACCCCCACTCATGGCCCGTGTGTCTCTCCCCTTCCCCCCAACCCCGCTCATGCCCGTGTCTCTCTCCCCTTCCCCCCACCCCCTCTCATGCCCTGTGTCTCTCTCCCCTTGCCCCTACCCCCCCGCTCATGCCCCGTGTCTCTCTCCCCTTCCCCCACCCCCGCTCAGGCCCCGTGTCTCACTCCCCTTCCCCCTACCCCCCGCTCATGCCCCGTGTGTCTCTCCCCTTCTCCCCCACCCCCCGCTCATGCCCCGTGTCTCTCTCCACTCCCCCCGCTCATGCTCCCTTTCTCCCCTGTTCCCCATCCCCCGCTCATGACCTGCCTCCCCTGTTACCCCCACCCCCTGTTCATGCCCCGTGTCTCCCTTGTGTTACCCCCCACCCACAGCTCATGCCCTGTGTCTCTCCCCTCCCCCCACCCCCACTCATGCCCCGTGTCTCTCTCCCCTTCCACCCAACCCCCGCTCATGCCCCGTGTGTCTCTCCCCTTCCCCCCACCCCCGCTCATGCCCCGTGTGTCTATCCCCTTCCCCCCAACCCCGCTCATGCCCGTGTCTCTATCCCCTTCCCCCCACCCCCTCTCATGCCCTGTGTCTCTCTCCCCTTGCCCCTACCCGCCGCTCATGCCCCGTGTGTCTCTCCCCTTCTCCCCCACCCCCCGCTCATGCCCCGTGTCTCCCTACTGTTCGCCCTACCCCCCGCTCATGCCCCGTGTCTCTCTCCACTCCCCCCGCTCATGCTCCCTTTCTCCCCTGTTCCCCCATCCCCCGCTCATGACCTGCCTCCCCTATTACCCCCACCACCTGCTCATGCCCTGTGTCTCCCTTGTGTTACCCCCCACCCCCAGCTCATGCCCTGTGTCTCTCCCCTCCCCCCCACCCCCACTCATGCCCCGTGTCTCTCTCCCCTTCCACCCAACCCCCGCTCATGCCCCGTGTGTCTCTCCCCTTCCCCCCACCCCCGCTCATGCCCCGTGTGTCTCTCCCCTTCCTCCCCACCCCCCGCTCAGGCCCGTGTCTCTCTCCCCTTCCCCCCACCCCCCTCTCATGCCACGTGTCTCTCTCCCCTTCCACCCACCTCCTGCTCATGCCCCGTGTCTCTCTCCCCTTCCCCCCAACCCCCTCTCATGCCCCGTGTCTCTCTCCCCTTCCACCCACCCCCCACTCATGCCCCGTGTCTCCCTCCCCTTCCCCCACCCCCCTGCTCATGCTCAGTGTGTCTCTCCCTTCCCCCTCACCCCCCGCTCATGCCCCGTGTCTCTCTCCCCTTCCCCTCTACCCCCGCTCATGCTCCGTGTCTCTCTCGCCTTCCCCCACCCCTGCTCATGCCCTGTGTCTGTCTCTTCTTTCCCCACCCCTCGCTCATGCCCCGTGTGTCTCTCCCCTTCGCCCCCCACCCCCCACTCATGCCCTGTGTGTCTCTCCCCTACCCCCCACTCATGCCCCGTGTCTCCCTACTGTTCCCCCCACCCCCGCTCATGCCCCATGTCTCTCTACCCTTCCCCCACCCCCGCTCATGCCCTGTGTCTCTCTCCCCTTCCCCCCACCCCCCGCTCAAGCCCTGCGTCTCTCCCCTTCCCCCCCACCCCCGCTCATGCTGTGTGTCTCTCCCCTTCCCCCACCCCGCTCATGCCCCTTGTCTCTCTCCCCTTCCCCCCACCCCCCGCTCATGCCCTGTGTCTCTCTCCCTTCCCCCTACCCCCCTCTCATGCCCCGTGTGTCTCTCCCCTTCCTCCCAACCCCCGCTCATGCCCCGTGTCTCTCTCCCCTTCCCCCCACCCCCCTCTCATGCCCCGTGTATCTCTCCCCTTCCACCCACCCCCCACACATGCCCCGTGTCTCTCTCCCCTTCCCGCACCCCCCCGCTCATGCTCCGTGTGTACCTCCCTTCCCCCTCACCCCCCGCTCATGCCCTGTGTCTCTCTCTCCTTTCCCCCTACCCCCCGCTCATGCCCCGTGTCTCTCTCGCCTTCCCCCACCCCTGCTCATGCCCCGTGTCTGTCTACCCTTCCCCCCAAACCCAGCTCATGCCCCGTGTGTCTCTCCCCTTCCCCCACCCCCACTCATGCCCTGTGTGTCTCTCCCCTACCCCCCGCTCATGCCCCGTGTCTCCCTACTGTTCCCCTCACCCCCGCTCATGCCCCGTGTCTCTCTCCCCTTCCTCCCCACCCCCCGCTCATGCCCCGTGTGTCTCTCCCCTTCCCCCAGCCCCCGCTCATGCCCCATGTCTCCCTCAGTTCCCCCAATCCCCCGCTCATGCCCCGTGTGTCTCTCCCCTTCCCCCCACCCCCCTGCTCAAGCCCCGTGTCTCTCTCCCCTTCCCCCCAACCTCCGCTCATGCCCCGTGTGTCTCTCCCCTTCCCACCCACCCCCGCTCATGCCCTGTGTGTCTCACCCCTTCCCCCACCCCCTGCTCATGCCTCTTGTGTCTCTCCCCTTCCCCCACCCCCTGCTCATGCCCCGTGTCTCCCTACTGTTCCCCCACCCCCCGCTCATGCCCCGTGTGTCTCTCCCCTTCCCCCCCACCCCCTGCTCATGCCCCATGTCTCTCTCCCCTTCCACCCACCCCCCGCTCATGCTCGGTGTCTCGCTCCCCTTCCCCCCACCCCCCGCTCATGGCCCGTGTGTCTCTCCCCTTCCCCCCACCCCCCGCTCATGCCCGCATCTCTCTCCCCTTCCCCCCACCCCCTCTCATGCCCTGTGTCTCTCTCCCCTTGCCCCTACCCCCGCTCATGCCCCGTGTCTCTCTCCCCTTCCCCCACCCCCGCTCAGGATCCGTGTCTCTCTCCCCTTCCCCCTACCCCCCGCTCATGCCCCGTGTGTCTCTCCCCTTCTCCCCCACCCCCCACTCATGCCCCGTGTCTCCCTACTGTTCGCCCCACCCCCCGCTCATGCCCCGTGTCTCTCTCCACTCCCCCCGCTCATGCTCCCTTTCTCCCCTGTTCCCCCATCCCCCGCTCATGACCTGCCTCCCCTGTTACCCCCACCCCCTGCTCATGCCCCGTGTCTCCCTTGTGTTACCGCCCACCCCCAGCTCATGCCCTGTGTCTCTCCCCTCCCCCCCACCCCCACTCATGTCCCGTGTGTCTCTCCCCTTCCCCCCGACACCCCGCTCATGCTCTGTGTGTCTCTCCCCTTCCCCCAGCCCCCGCTCATGCCCCGTGTCTCTCTCCCCTTCCACCCAACCCCCGCTCATGCCCCGTGTGTCTCTCCCCTTCCCCCCACCCCCGCTCATGCCCCGTGTGTCTCTCCCCTTCCTCCCCACCCCCCGCTCAGGCCTGTGTCTCTCTCCCGTTCCCCCCACTCCCCTCTCATGCCACGTGTCTCTCTCCCCTTCCACCCACCTCCTGCTCATGCCCCGTGTCTCTCTCCCCTTCCCCCCACCCCCGCTCATGCCCCATGTCTCTCTCCCCTTCCCCCCACCCCCCGCTCATGCCCCATGTCTCTCTCACCTTCCCCCCACCCCCCGCTCATGCCCCGTGTCTCTCTCCCCTTCACCCACCCCCGTTCATGCCCTGTGTCTCTCTCCCCTTCCCCCCACCCCCCGCTCAAGCCCTGTGTGTCTCTCCCCTTCCCACCCACCCCCGCTCATGGCCTGTGTGTCTCTCCCTTTCCACCCACCCCCCGCTCATGCCCTGTGTCTCTCTCCCCTTCCCCCCACCCCCGATCATGCCCTGTGTCTCTCTCCCTTTCCCCCACCCCCTCTCATGCCCCATGTGTCTCTCCCCTTTCCCCCAACCCCTGCTCATGCCCCGTGTCTCTCTCCCCTTCCCCCCACCCCCCTCTCATGCCCTGTGTCTCTCTCCCCTTCCACCCACCCCCCACTCATGCCCCGTGTCTCTCTCCCCTTCCCCCACCCCTCCGCTCATGCTCCGTGTGTCTCTCCCTTCCCCCTCACCCCCTGCTCATGCCCCGTGTCTCTCTCCCCTTCCCCTCTACCCCCGCTCATGCTCCGTGTCTCTCTCGCCTTTCCCCACCCCTGCTCATGCCCCGTGTCTGTCTCCCCGTCCCCCCACCCCCCGCTCATGCCCCGTGTGTCTCTCCCCTTCCCCCCCACCCCCCACTCATGCCCTGTGTGTCTCTCCCCTACCCCCCGCTCATGCCCCGTGTCTCCCTACTGTTCCCCCCACCCCTGCTCATGCCCCGTGTCTCTCTCCCCTTCCCCCCCACCCCCGCTCATGCCGTGTGTCTCTCCCCTTCCCCCACCCCCCGCTCATGCCCCGTGTCTCTCTCCCCTTCCCCCCACCCCCGCTCATGCCCTGTGTCTCTCTCCCTTCCCCCTACCCCCCTCTCATGCCCCGTGTGTCTCTCCCCTTCCTCCCAACCCCCGCTCATGCCCCGTGTCTCTCTCCCCTTCCCCCCACCCCCCTCTCATGCCCCGTGTATCTCTCCCCTTCCACCCACCCACCACTCATGCCCCGTGTCTCTCTCCCCTTCCCCCACCCCCCCGCTCATGCTCTGTGTGTACCTCCCTTCCCCCTCACCCCCCGCTCATGCCCCGTGTCTCTCTCCCCTTCCCCCCTACCCCCGCTCATGCCCCGTGTCTCTCTCGCCTTCCCCCACCCCTGCTCATGCCCCGTGTCTGTCTACTCTTCCCCCCAAACCCAGCTCATGCCCCGTGTGTCTCTCCCCTTCCCCCCCCACCCCCACTCATGCCCTGTGTGTCTCTCCCCTACCCCCCGCTCATGCCCCGTGTCTCCCTACTGTTCCCCCCGCCCCCGCTCATGCCCCGTGTCTCTCTCCCCTTCCTCCCCACCCCCGCTCATGCCCCGTGTGTCTCTCCCCTTCCCCCACCCCCCGCTCATGCCCCGTGTCTCTCTCCTCTTCCCCTCACCCCCCCGCTCATGCATGCCCCGTGTGTCTCTCCCCTTCCCCCCAGCCCCCGCTCATGCCCCATGTCTCCCTCAGTTCCCCCAATCCCCCGCTCATGCCCCGTGTGTCTCTCCCCTTCCCCCCACCCCCCTGCTCAAGCCACGTGTCTCTCTCCCCTTCCCCCCACCCCCCGCTCATGCCCCTGTGTGTCTCTCCCCTTCCCACCAACCCCCTCTCATGCCCTGTGTGTCTCACCCCTTCCCCCCACCCCCTGTTCATGCCTCTTGTGTCTCTCCCTTCCCCCCACCCCCTACTCATGCCCCGTGTCTCCCTACTGTTCCCCCACCCCACGGTCATGCCCCGTGTCTCTCCCCTTTCCCCCACCCCCACTCAAGTCCTGTGTGTCTCTCCCCTTCCCCCCCACCCCTCACTCATGCCCCGTGTCTGTCTCCCCTTCCCCCCTACCGCCCGCTCATGCCCCGTGTGTCTCTCCCCTTCCCCCACCCCCTGCTCATGCCCCGTGTCTCCCTCCTTTCCCCCATCCCCCGCTCATGCCCCGTGTCTCCCTCCTTTCCCCGCACACCCGCTCATGCCCTGTGTGTCTCTCCCTTTCCCCCACCGCCCGCTCATGCCCCGTGTGTCTCTCCCCTTCTCCCCCACCCCCGCTCATGCCCCATGTGTCTCTCCCCTTCCCCCGCCGATCAAGCTCCGTGTGTCTTTCCCCTTCCCCTCCACCCCCCGCTCCTGCCTGTGTCTCCCTACTGTTCCCCCACCCCCCGCTCATGCCCTGTGTCTCTCTCTACTTCCCCCCACCCCCCGCTCATGCCCCGTGTCTCCCCTGATCCCCCACAACCCCGCTCATGACCTGTCTCCCCTGTTACCCCCACCCCCCGCTCATGCCCTGTGTCTCCCTTTTGTTACCCCCCACCCCCAGCTCATGCCCCGTGTCTCCCTTGTGTTACCCCCCCACCCCCCGCTCATGCCACATGTCTCCCTTGTGTTACCCACCCCTCACCCTCCGCTCATGCCCTGTGTCTCCCTCGTGTTACCCCCCCACCCCGCGCTCATGCCCCGTGGCTCCCTTGTGTTACCCCCCCACCCATGCCCTGTCTCCATTGTTACCCCCCACCCCCCGCTCATGCCCCGTGTCTCCCTTGTGTTACCCCCATCCCCTGCTCATGCTCTGTGTCTCTCCCCTTCCCCCCACCCCCCGCTCATGCCCCGTGTCTCCCTCATTTCACCCCTCCCCCCGCTCATGCCCCGTGTGTCTCTCCCCTCCCCCCACCCTCCGCTCATGCCCTGGGTGTCTCCCCCCTTCCCCCCACCCCCCGCTCATGCCCGTGTCTCTCCCCCTCCCCCCCACCCCCCGCTCATGCCCTGTGTCTCTCTCCCCTACCCCCCCACCCCCCACTCATGCCCCGTGTGTCTCTCCCCTTCCCCCCACCGCCTGCTCATGCCTCGTGTGTCTCTCCCCTTCCCCCCACCCCCTGCTCATGCCCCGTGTCTCTGTCCCATCCCCCCCACCCCCTGCTCATGCCCCGTGTCTCTCCCCTTCCCCCCCTCTCCCCGCTCATGCCCCGTGTCTCCCTCCTTTCCCCCATCCCCCGCTCATGCCCCGTGTGTCTCTCCCCTCACCCCACCCCCGCTCATGCCCCAAGTGTCTCTTCCCTTCCCCCACACCCCCCGCTCATGCCCCGTGTGTCTCTCACCTTCCCCCCACCCCTCGCTCATGCCCCGTATGTCTCTCCCCTTTTCCCCACCCCCTGCTCATGCACCGTGTCTCCCTCCTTACCCCCACCCCCCGCTCATGCCCCGTGTCTTTCTCCCCTTCCCCCGATCCCCCGCTCATGCCCTGTGTCTCTCCCCTTCCCCCCACCACCCTCTCATGCCCCGTGTCTCTCTCCTGTTACCCCCACCCCCCTCTCATGCCCCGTGTCTCTCTCCTGTTACCCCCCCACCCCCCTCTCATGCCCTGTGTCTCTCCCCTGTTGCCCCCCACCCCCGGTCATGCCCCGTGTCTCTCTCATGTTGCCCCCCCCGTCCCCGCTCATGCCCTGTGTCTCTCTCCTATTGCCCCCCACACCTCCTGGTCATGCCCCATGTCTCTCTCATGTTGCCCCCCACCCCCCTGTCATGCCCCGTGTCTCCCTCCTGTTGCCCCCCAACCCCTCTCATGCCCCGTGTCTCTCTTCTGTTACCTCCCACCCCCTCTCATGCCCCGTGTCTCCCTCGTTTTCCCCCACCCCCGCTCATGCCCTGTGTCTCCCTGCTGTTGCCCCCCAGTCCCCGCTCATGCCCCCTGTCTGTCTCCTGTTACACCCCCCACTCATGCCCCGTGTCTCTCTCCTGTTACCCCCCACCCCCTCTCATGCCCCCTGTCTCTCTCCTGTTGCCCCCCACCCCCCGCTCATACCCCGTGTCTCCCTGCTGTTGCCCCCCACCCCCCGCTCATGCCCCGTGTCTCTCTCCTGTTACCCCCATCCCCCTCTCATGCCCCGTGTCTCCCTCGTATTCCCCCCACCCCCGCTCATGCCCTGTGTCTCCCTGCTGTTGCCCCCCAGCCCCTGCTCATGCCCCCTGTCTGTCTCCTGTTACTCCCCACCCTCCGCTCATGCCCGTGTCTCTCTCCTGTTACCCCCCACCCCCTCTCATGCCCCCTGTCTCTCTCCTGTTGCCCCCACCCCCCGCTCATGCCCCGTGTCTCTCTCCTGTTACCCCCATCCCCCTCTCATGCCCCGTGTCTCCCTCGTATTCCCCCCACCCCCGCTCATGCCCCATGTCTCCCTGATGTTGCCCCACCCCCCAATCATGCCCCGTGTCTCTCTCATGTTGCCCCCCACCCTCGGCTCATGCCCGTGTCTCTCTCCTGTTACCCCCCTCCCCCTCTCATGCCCCGTGTCTCTCTCCTGTTGCCCCATGCCCTGTGTCTCTCTCCTGTTGCCCCCCAACCCCCGCTCATGCCCCGTGTCTCTCTCCTGTTGCCACCCAGCCCCCGCTCATGCCCCGTGTCTCTCTTCTGTTACCCCCCTCCCGCCGCTCATGCCCCGTGTCTCCCTGCTGTTGCCCCCCACCCCCGCTCATGGCCCGTGTCTCCCTGCTGTTGCCCCCCACCCCTGCTCATGCCCCGTGTCTCTCTCCTGTTACCCCCGCTCATTCCCCATGTCTCCCTGCTGTTGCCCCCTGCTCATGCCCCATGTCTCTCTCCTGTTACCCCCACCCCCTCTCATGCCCCGTGTCTCCCTCCTGGTCCCCCCTACCCATGCCCTGGTGTGTTCTCTTTATACACCCCGCCTTCCCTTTCCATTGTGTCCATCTTGGTAAAAGATTTTCCTTCCTACACTGGGACGCCGCAGGCGTTCCGGTTTGGGAAGAAAAACCTTTTTTTTACCACCCCGGGTTCCCACTTTGAGAAACTAGGATGCTAGTGGTCTTCATCCATTGAAAAGGAGGTTATGGTTACGTTGCACTAATAAAAAACTATGAAATTGAATGAAAAAACTTTGTTAAAGGGACGTTATGGTTAAGTTGCACTAATAAAAACCTATGAAAATCAATGAAAAAACTTTGTTAAAAGGACGTCATGGGAAAGTTGCACTAATAGAAACCAATGAAATTCAGTGAAAATACGTTGTTAAAGGCACATTATGGTAGTTGCGCTATTAAAATCCTATGAAATTCAGTGAAAAAACATTGGTAAAGGGACGTTATGGTTAAGTTGCGCTACTAAAACCCTATGAAATTCAGTGAAAAAACGTTGTTAAAGGGATGCTATGGTTAAGTTGTGCTACTAAAAACCTATGAAAATCAATGAAAAAACTTTGTTAAAAGGACGTTATGGTAAAGTTGCACTAATAGAAACCAATGAAATTCAGTGAAAATACGTTGTTAAAGGGACATTATGGTAGTTGCGCTATTAAAAACCTATGAAATTCAGTGAAAAAACGTTGTTAAAGGGACGTTATGGTTAAGTTGCGCTACTAAAAACCTATGAAATTTAGTGAAAAAACTTTGTAAAGGGAGGTTATGGTTCCAAGTAAAACCGAAAAAACCCTTGAAATTCGCCAGTTATGGTAAGCTAAGCAACCATAACTCGCACCACCACCGTGCACTGCTAAGCCTAACACCCAGGACATCAAAGATGACATCACAAATGTCGTTGATGACATCACTGATGACATCACATGTGCATTTACCTTTCATGAAAAGTCTGTACAAGGGATTCTTAGTGTAATGTTAATAAAAAAAAGTGTCAAAGATTATTGGAATAAATATCAAGTGCTAATCAGTGCATTAAGCTATGCATTTATATAAATAGCATTCTATTATTAACTTCAATCCAGTATACTAAGGTACTCATGTAGAAACATAGGCAATTTGTGCAGAATACATGATGAAGGGGCAATATTCATAAACTTGCCATGTTGAATAGTGAAATGATAACTGTTTTCATATTGGAGTTTTGCATACAGTGAAACTTGTGATAAGTAGGTAATAAAACCCACTTACTACATAATTGCATTATTATAGACAAATCACACAGAGGGAACACCACATACAAATATGAATATATACAAGGGAATTGAAGTAAGAAAAAGAAACAGCAATAGTAGCAGAAAGTGTTCATAACCTAACTGATTACCTTTATGCAGAGAAATGATTGCTCTGTTTCAAAGCTGTTACTTACCCTATCTATATATATCACATGATGTGTCTGGACCCTAAGGAAAATAGTGTGAGTACAACATATAAAAATATGAGCATATACAGGGAAAGTACAGTAATAAAAAAACATCAAAACTATCAGAAAGTGCTGATAACTCTACTGATAATTTTAATGCACAAAAAGGATTGCTGTCTTTCAAGGTTGTGTCTTCCCCTATGTATATTTTTCATATGATATGACTGGACCATAAGGGAATTATTGTGAGAACATACTTGAAGGATAAGTCTACAAATATAGTACATTTACAATTGTTAGTTCCTGACTGTTACTGAAGAAAATCATGCGGCCTAGATATGTCAGGAAAGGAAAAAAGGGGGCGTCAGACATGTGATGTCATCAGTGATGTCATCAATGACATTTGTGATGTCATCTTTGATGTCCTGGGTGTTAGGCTTAGCAGTGCATGGTGGTGGCGCGAGTTATGGTTGCTTAGCTTACCATAACTGGCGAATTTCAAGGGTTTTTCGGTTTTACTCGGAACCATAACGTCCCTTTAACAAAGTTTTTTCACTGAATTTCATAGGTTTTTAGTAGCGCAACTTAACCATAACGTCCCTTTACCAACGTTTTTCACTGAATTTCATAGGTTTTTAATAGCGCAATTACCATAACGTCCCTTTAACAATGTTTTTTCACTGAATTTCATTGGTTTCTATTAGTGCAACTTCACCATAACGTCCCTTTAACAAAGTTTTTTTATTGATTTTCATAGGTTTTTATTAGTGCAACTTAACCATAACGTCCCTTTAACAACGTTTTTTCATTGACTATGTATATGTTTAAAGAACTTGTACCATGGTGAAAGTTAGTCGGAGTGCACTCCAGAAAACAGCTCAGGGCGGATGATCCATTCCAAACATTGAGGCTCAGCACCAAAATATTAAGTAGGCAAAAAATAATTCTTTAATAATTAAAATATCACGGCATGAAAGTAAAACACGAAAACGACGTGTTTCGCGGCAAACACGCTGCTTGGTCACGTTGTAGGGTATGAACACTAAGAAAGGACTTTTAAACTGGCCTAATCTCTATGGTTGCATCCTGTAGAATGTCAATCTCATACAAGCTGTTAGATCATGAAGTCCGCCATCATTAAACATATTTGAACATATTTAAACATCTTTAAACAAAATGCTCCACTTAATAAAATATTGTCGATAGATATGTATATTTTATAAACAATGAGCAGAAGTTAAGTGCTGTGTTTTGCTTCAGTTTAGGGCAGGAAGCCCAATCTGGGATAAGGGGTGATAGGGGTAGAGGAGGACCCTAGTTTGTTCTATTTAATGGTAGCCCCAGGATCAAATGAACGGAAATGACCCGATAGGCCCAAAATGTGCAGAAATACCTTCTTGTAGTGGGAAGGCACACTGGCAGACGGGAAAGCCAGCAAAAAAAGAAAAGAAATTGCAGCACTGCTAATATGCCTATTAAATTCAGAGGCCCTCATTACAAGGTGGGCGCAAAGGGATACCGGGCACCAGTAATGACACTGGTGCCGGTAATCCCTTTGCGCCCTATTCCGAGGTCCCTTTGCGGGTCCTTCCCTTAACGCATGGTTTTACCAGGCGTTAAGGACGGGACCCGCAAAGGGATACCGGGGTCAATAATGGTACCGCAATTTGCAGTACCGTTATTGACGCCTCCCCCCTTCCCATTGAGCCCTATGGGGGCTCAAATGGGAATGGGGAATGGCTTTACAAGGTCAGACTGGACCGGTAAGTCCCCATACCACCAAGTCGGTGGCGGTACCGGTATTGGTGATAGTCATGGTGCTAATTGCGCCATGACTAGCAGCAACCTCGGAATGAGGGCCAATGTATGTACTTCTGCAGTTGAAACAAGGAGTATGTGAACAATGAAACCAGGCTGCAGAAGGGAATTGGAAAGGCACACTGTGAGCTGACAGACAGAAAAGGCAGCATTTAATTTTCAGCTGCCATATTAAAAGGCAACTTTAATGAAATCCATATACTGGGTGTCATTCTGAGTTGGGCGGTAAGGGTTTACGGGCACCAATAAGGATGCCGGTGCCAGTAAACCCTTACCACCCTATTCCGAGGTCCCTTAGTGGGTCCCAGCAGGAACGGCTGGTCTGACCAGCTGTTTTTTGTGGGACTCGTTAAGGGACCCTGGAGCTAATAACGGGTCCGCAATTTGCGGGCCCGATATTAATGGCTACATGGAAAGCATGGTGTTTGCAAACACAGAATCACCTTCACAAATATGAGAGTCTGTTGTTAGATGCATGACCTAAGTTTCTATTTCCTGAGAGCGGCCCATTTTCTATTCATAACAGTCATGCAGGGGCCTGGAGGGAATTTAATTGGGGACTGTTCTCTGAGATAAGCAATTGGATGGCCGTTAACTCTCTAAGAAGAAAGGCTGATGGGATAATTGCAGCATTAAGTCAACAATGAAGCAGCAGACACTGGAACATATGCTCTGACGAGAAATTAAACTGATATTGTGAAATGAAATTCAGGATCTGCATATAGGTTTGAAGATTCCCATTAGTTTAAATGGACTATCAAAGTTGTTCATTTTCTCAAGAATCATTTGTTGCACCTTAATGGTTCAGGTATCACTAAAACGCTGCTGTTCAGGCCTATTAACAACACTCAAATACAATGTTGTTTAGATGGGTTCATTCTTTAATCAATTAAGTAGTTCACGATAGGTCTCCCGATCACCCCTGACATCTTGTTAACAACATTATAAACACAACCTCTTGTAGGGACTTTTCATCAAAATTAATTTCACATGTGATGTCATCAGTGATGCCATCAATGACATTTGTGATGTCATCTTTGATGTCCTGGGTGTTAGTCTTAGCAGTGCACGTTGGTGGCGTGAGTTATGGTTGCTTAACTTACCATAACTTGTGAATTTCTGAGGTTTTTCAGTGTTATTTGTAACCATAACGTCCCTTCAACAAAGTTTTTTCATTGAATTTCATAGGTTTGTATAAGTGCAACTTAACCATAAAGTCACTTTAACAAAGATTTTTCATTGAATTTCATAGGTTTTTATCAGTGCAACTTAACCATAACTTCTTTAACAACGTTTTTTCACTCAATTTCATGGGATTTTACCAGTGCATGCTATTTTCCTACAACTTACTAATATCATATTTACCCCAATATAGCAAAACTTCAGTCCAATTTACAATGTTTCACCTTAAATTTCTGCAATTTCCCACCTTCTAGAATCATTTTTAACTCTTTGATACACTTTTTGCAACTTTCTCCACTGTTTTTGTATCTGTCAACGTCCGCAAATGTCTGATATCATCAAAGACCTTCCGGACAGTGCCACGTGAGCATGCGCTCACATGCAGCATTATAACGTGTCTGCGAAGGCGTACGCACTTCAGATATCGGGTCCATGCTTGGAAGACTGTTTGGGACTGCATCTTCCGACTGATCTAGAAACTTTCAAGCTCAAAATGTACCCTTGCACAGCTCCTATGCCTATACTTACTCATTTTCAATTAACAATTTAGTGCAAAGCACATACTTGTAAGAATATTAGTAAAACTGCTATTTCTCTTAGAAATGGCATCAGATATTGCCCTCCCTCCTCCCCAAGAGCCACCACCACCACCATCAGCTGGAGGTACTTCCAAAGACAATGAAGAGGACCAGGAACATGAGGTAGAGGACATGCCAACCTCTAGCACCCAGAGAGAATCATAGGTGTGGCAGTTCTTTACCACTGTTGAGAGTGTACCAAAGGCTTAAGATACCAAAGTGAAATGCCATGGGCGTCCCGCTGTAGGAAGGACAATCCTTTTCCAAGATTGCCACGGAAAGAGAAGGCGGTGCTCCATACAAAGCCCCCTTCCCTTTCTCTGGCAGCCTGCAGAACGCTATGACCATATTACCATGAGCACATTTGTATTCCCTTTCAAACCTATCCAACTTTCGAATAACTTTACCACATAGCCGGTCCCAGGTGGACATGCCCACTTTAACGCCATTTTTCGTCCGCAACAGGGGATGACAGCCTGGCAGCCCAAGTTATCGGCCCAAGCGAAGTGTGTCTGTATGTGCCCTGATGTTTGCGGGCTTTAGTGTGTTATAAATAAATAAATACATAATGAGGACCATTATCTTCCATTGCAACCCCTGCAATGGGGGATAAAGCCCATAAGCAACCCTGGTTCCCAAAGCGGGAAGTTGGTGTGCTCAAAAATAGATTTCTCTTCCTGCATTAGGAAGGAAGGGCAATCCTTTTCCAAGATGGCCACCATGGAAAGAAAAGGCGGGGCTCCGTACAGAGCCCCTCTTCCCTTTCTATGGCAGCCTGCAGAACCCTATGACCATATTCCCATGAGCACATGTTTTTCCCTTTCAAACCTATCCTGCTTTCGAATAACTTTACCACACAGCCAGTCCCAGGTGGACATGGCCACTTTAACACCATTGTACGTCCCTCGTGGACGTACAATGGTGTTAGCCAGATTGTCCATGCCCGTGTCTTGACCTGTATTGACCTGTATTTTTAAGAGTCTTTATTGGCATTTATTGCCATTTACTTATTGGCATTTATAGTATACATTTACAGGCACTCTTAGTGCGTGATCATTATTACATACGGTTGTAGGTAACAGTAACTTAAACAAATAAACAACAATAACTTGTCTTCATTCAAAGGGGACTCCTTGCCTTTTGCTAAGTGTTCTGTGCACCGGGCCTTGGGTGTGTTGTGGTTTGGATGGGCTGCTTTAAGTGGTTAGCCTTGGGATGCAGGCGGCGTCGAGTAGCGGTTATCTTTTCATTGGGTTGTCTGGGTCTCATGGGGGTTTGTCATCCGATGGGTGGAACATGTCCCAGATTAGGACCCTCCAGTCATCATACGCTGTACTGGCCTCTCCCCCTGCCCTGGCCATCCCTTCTCCCCAAACTTTAGTTTCCGCCTCTGCCCAGTGTTCCAGCTCCCCATACCATTTGTTGTATTGTGGGCCTTTTTTGGATTTCCATGCTGTCGCTATTGCTTTCTCAGCTAGTACACATGCCATGTCCATAGATTTCACTACATGTCTCACTTTATTAGGCCTTGAGTATGCTCCCAGAAGGCACTCTTTCGGGGTCCATTTATAACTCTCTACTCCGCCTTACTGCAAGCTTGCACGATTTTGGTCCAGAAAGTCTGTATTTTCAGACACCCCCAGAACATGTGTAGCATTCCTGCCCTTTCTGCAGCGCACCAGGGGCATAGGGTTTGTGTAGTCTTGCTGAATTTGGCAATTCTACCTGGTGTCATATATGTCCTATATCGGATTTGGAGCTGGATCTGCCTGAACCTGGTGTTTCTGGACCCTTCTCGGGGAAAGGCCAATATTCTTTCCCATTCTTTCTCAGTTATATCATTCCCCAGGTCAGCCTCCCATCTTTGTTTCAGTGCTTCGCTTTTTGGGTTGGGCCTGTCTGCTAGGTGCGCATAAAGTCTGGACACCGGCTTCCAACCATCCCCAAGGTTGTAGAGCAGTGTCATCAGTGGGTCTGGTTCTGGTTCTCCTGGCCACTCCTTCCACTTCATTCTGGCCCATTTCCTGACCCTACCGTACCACAGGAATTGGACTTTGGGCAGGTCCTCTATCTCCATCATGGATTCGAATTCCCTGAATGTCCCATCGTTGTATGCATCTCCCCAGGTGTAGATGCCATACCCTTCCCATTTCCTCATTTGGGCTAGGGCCGTATTGGTTTTGCACACTCCGGTTGCAATCGGGACATCTGGTGAATAGGGGTGTTTCTCCCCAGACAGTTTCATGGCCCTGTCCCATATTTTCCTGCCTAGTGAGACTATCATTGGGGTCTCCCCCAAGCACTCTAGTGGGGCCCATAGTGCCTCCTTCAGACTCGCCGTTGCTACCAGCTGTTTGAGTAGTCTGATCTCAGGGGTAGACTCATCTGCTAGCCACCTAGTCACGTGGCTCGGTTGAGCTGCCAGGTAGTATCTCTCCAGGTCCGTGAGTTGTATTCCACCTGCTTTGTGCGTTAGTGTCGGTGTGGTGAGGGATAATTTGTGTCTAGCATTGCCTCATAAGAAGTCTCTTATTAGCTTATCAAGTAATCGGAAGAAGGAACTCAGGATAAGGTAGTGTACGTTTTGGAAAAGGTATAGGAACCATGGCAGTACTATCATTTTGACTATTGCCGCCCTGCCCATCACCAACAGTGATAGTCTGGACCAGAATTTCGTTGAGTTTCTTAACCCTTGGACCACAACTAGGATGTTGTTCGTGTTTATGCCATATGTTGATCCCCAGGTACCTAAACATGTGTATTTTCCATTGGATTCCTACCTCTGGGAGTTCTGCCTCTGCGCACCCAGCCAACCTCGCTAGTGGGAACACATTCCACTTTTCTTTGTTAAATGCTATGACACCTGTGCAAAGTTTTCCAGGACCTCCATTATCGTTGGTATGTTAAGGTGAGGGTCTCTTAGGTATAATAGCACATCATCTGCGTATAGGGATATTATGTGGTATTCCCCCCCACTCTAGTGTCTGCGTCAAAAAAATGTTTTCTAATGTAGATTCAAGTGGTTCAAGGCCTAGAATATAAAGCATTGGGGACAGTGGGCAGCCCTGTCTGGTGCCTCTTTGTCCCATGACTCGGAAACTGTCCTCCCTGTCTTAACCCTGGCCACTGGGGATTTGTATAGGATTTTTATCCATCTAATGAAGCGTTCCCCCAAGCCAAATTGCTGTAGGACCTCAAATTCCCAATATATAGAGTCGAACGCCTTTACGGCGTCTAGGGATACAATCGCATATGATTCTTGTAAATGTTCAGTTTGTGCTATCACGTGTTGCAGCCTACATAAGTTCGCTGAAGTGCTTCGGCCGGGTATAAACCCATTTTGGTCTTCGTGCACCAGTGTCACTATCACTTTTGTTAGTCTCTTGGCCAGTATAGTTGTTAATATTTTAATGTCATAGTTTAGCATGGCCAGTGGTCTGTATGATCCACATTCATCTCTTGGTTTACCTGGTTTGGGTATCAGCACCACTATTGTCTCCCTCATACCTTTCGGTAGTATCCCTTTTTCGTACAATTCTTGAAACACTTCTAATAGGATGGTGGTCAGTTCCTCCACATAGGCTTTGTAGAACTCGGGAGGCAGTCCGTCACTGCCCGGGGTCTTACAAGTGGTCAGTGATCTGATGGCCTCAGCTATGTCATCAGCGGTCAGATCTTCATTCAGGGTGGTTCTTTGGGTGTCATTCAGGGTCGGCAATCCTATCTCTTCCAGAGTGCCTAGGATGTCCTCCCTCAGGGTCAGCCTCGCGTGCCCATACAGGTGGGAGTAGAATATCTTAAATGTGTCATTGATGTCTTCCTGCCTAGTGAGGACCTCTCCCGCATAGCCTTTGATCTCGGTAATCGGATGCTTTGGGTGCTCCCTCCTGCATAGCCACGACAGAAGCCTGCCTGGTTTGTCACCGTCCGCATGTGCATTTGCGGTCTTGGCCCCATAGTCAAATTTCACCAATCTAGCCCACGCATCTTGGCAGACCCCGCTTGCCGCTGATAGTTCCATTTCAGCCTCCCTTGACCTTGGGGCAGTTGCCTCTAGCTGTGTGATCTGTCTTTCTCCATCCTCTAGCTCCCTCCTCAGTGTCCTCCTGATCCCCCCTGCATTAGCTATAATTTCCCCCCTAAGTACCACTTTTAATGCTTCCCAGATCATGTCCCATCCCTTCACACTTCCCACATTGGTGTCTAGGTACTCTATTATTCTGTCTCAGAGGTCCTCTTTAAAAGCACTATCAGTTAAAGCATCTGTTGGCATTCTCCACATTAGTATGGGGGGTTTGGGCCCTCGTATTTTCCATTCCATGGAGAGCGGGGAGTGGTCAGATATTGATCTTCCCAAATTGGACGCTGCTGCCACTTGGGATAGGTGCAGTCTGTCTATTAGTAAATAATCTATCCTGGTGTAGATGGAGTGGGGGGATGAAAAGAAGGAGTATTCTCTGTCTGTAGGGTGCAATTCCCTCCATACCTCTGCTAGGTCTAGATGCGAGGTGGGAGACAAGTATTTCATAATACACAGTGGCAAATGCCATAGACATTCCAAAGGAAGATAAGGTGAAATGCCTATGATTAGCATTCGTTTGATCCAGTAAGAGGGCTACTGGGTTTCAAATCTTTTGGTTAACTTGGCAATTTTTCAGCATTAGAAAAATAGCATCCTGCATAGTCATTAGAACATTTGGAGTACCATTTTTTTGGATGAAAAGCAGATGTCTACTCATCAGCTAAGTATTGGTTTCAACAAGTTTGTGAATTGGTGGGCCTTGACCAGTTCATCAAGAATTTGTGAAGGCCAAAGCAGACTAGGAACTGGAATGAAATTGCCAACAATAGAGAACTCTCTTGCAGGGATTCCCTCATGGTGGATGAGCAGTGGGGAACCCTTGTGCTCTTTGTGGGCACTGCCTTGTAGGCCGGGGCAACTGAGCAATGCCAATCCTCCAAGTTGGTGTCAGAGTCTGTCATATTGTAGGAAGACTCAGGAGTGGGCAAACATTCAGGGCATCAGTGGAAGCCCTGACAGTAACCGGAAGCACAGAGCAAAGGGATAATAAAAAGACTCATGTAGATAGTCCCAAATTGCCCGGGAAAGCTTCTAATGTGGATGCCCTCAAAAAGGCATTGGGGATCAGAAGGTCATGTTCCTCATGAAGGGGGTGGTGGAGTGACAGGCAGCAAGCACTTGATGGAGGGTGGTTCATATTCATTGTGGGAAAGTTCATCTAGGCCTAGTCTGGTTGGAATCTGACTGGGAATAAGGAGGTTGAAGAACCAAAATGAAAAGCAATAATGTCAGTGGATTCACTGTAAGTCACTGATCATGACTTTCATCTGAACAAACACACCTGGTTCCTGTATAGTAGAATGAGAAATACATGTTTTATAGTTGGTGGTTGTTGGTATGAAGTGTGGCTTTAGACCTCCGATCAGCGTGTCACATTCATTTGCTATGCCATCATATTATTTGAAGACATCAGCACAAACACAGTGCATAATGGACACCTCGTTCACATCCCTGAGACTAATTGCAATTCTGAAAAATCCTTATTCTTAAATTAATTGTATATATCCTGGGTACAGAATGCATGACTCTGAAAGCTGAGTCAAGTCCAGCATCTTTGTATTCTGGTCTACTTCAATACTAAATGTGTCATATACTGCCAAATTATACTTTCATGCATTTGAGACCGGTGGCTATTATCTGATGACAATGCCATTTGGCATGAAGTGAGGAGACCCACAGATATCAAATTTAGGTTTGTGTCAGGTGTATGCTTGTTAGGTTTTCTGGGGCAGTGAGCACAATCCCCTTTTAAGAAGTCATGTAGAAAATGTACTAAAAAGGGACAACATAATGGTCATGGATAATTTGGGTCTGTTTTACACAGTATTTTATTTCATTGTTTTTTATGGTTATCATGTTATGTTAGATACAACTCGTAGAGTGCAAGTACACTGAAAGGCATCTTGGAGTGGCATCAGGAATGTAGAGCATAAAGAGGCAAGAAACAGGTTAGAATACGAGGCAAAGCAGTGCTAACAGAATTAAGCATGATGGCAAGGGAACACAGATAAGGAGGGAGAAAATTCTGTTCTCAGCTGACAGGTATACAAAGGATGAAAGTGGGGGACACAGAAAAGAGAGCGCAGTGAAGACCTAATGAACCAGGAGGTTGAGTATTTGATGAGGCATTTATACAAAAAGCCAAGAGTGGGAATGTTGTAACAGCAATGAGAAAGACACACAGATTTAACCACGATTCGGAAATTATACAGAGAGACAGTTTAACGAAAGAGGAAGTTGGCCAATATGGCAGAGATTTTGGCAATTGATAATAAGATGTAATGCCACATCTTTACGTTGAAGATGTTAAATGAGTTGAATACGGCGAATTTGATAAGAGCGAAGCCCAAAGTCAACAGCATTCCCATAGTCATGGCGATACTGATCAAGAGTCGTAACAGAGGAAATGCAGACAGAAGAATACAGGTAGAAAAAGATTTGTTGAAGGATATGAAGTTGATGATAACCATGGAAGCTACTTGACAAAGCTGAGAAATAAGGAAAATGAGCAGTCAAGTTGTATATATGTGGTGGTCCCCAAGCGAGGGAGGGCCACCAATAACCATCACCTCAGCTTTATCTGAATGTAATTTGAAGGTGTTGGTTCTCATTCAATCAAACAGATATGGTTAGCAAATGTGTGAAATCGTGGTTAGGGTCACTGGTAAGTTGTGTATCATGTACATAAACATGCATAAAGATTACATGAATACCCTAGTGTGTGAAAAAAAGGAACACATGGATTAACATAGAGGTTAAACAAATAGGGAAAAGAGAAGAATCTCAGAAACGCAGCATTTGATGGTGTTAAAGGATGAAGTGAATGGGGAGAGGAACTGCTTGAGTGTGATCTTTAGAAAAAAGAGAGACAGGTTAAGGCAGAGACAACCATTGCAAAAGAAGGGAGGCAAGAGATGAGAATATCAAGATCAACAGTGTAGAAAAGCTTCAGACATGTCCACGGGGGCCATGACCACATTATTTGACTGATCATTGGCAATGTGCAGCATGTCAAGGGCTGCGACACAAATATATTAAGTGCATATTTTGGTTAGAAACCAGCTTAGAGAATGTGAAGAAGCTGATTTTATTCTAGAAAGCCTTAGAACTAAGAAGCGACTGAGGCTTACAAGATGGTGGCTGTTGGACAAAGAAAGATAGGCTGAACATTGCAGGTTTAGAAGTAACAAAGGTCGTTTTTTCTTTTCAAAAGTGTAGAACAATGGCAGATTTAAATGAATAGGGAACAATCCTAGAGGATAGAGTATAAAAAAACAGCGTGATTGGCGGAATTTAAGGACCTTCAGGTGACAAATAAGACAGATGTCTAAAGAATAAAGGGACTAGAAGGAGAGATGACAGAGGAAGAGACAGTAGGGGAAGAAGAGGGCCCAGATAGGATGTTATGCCAAATAGTGAGAACTTTGTTGCGAAAAAAGGAAGAAAGTTGTTCACAGAGTGGAATAGAAGCAGGAATAGTAGGAGACGAAGTAGATGTGGTGGCAGGGACGTCATTTCACCAAAATGCCAGGGGTAGCGGAAGTGACATCACAGTGCCTCGCCCCCAAGAGTAACATCACAGGAAGTGATGCCATTTGACCCCACCCCACAGGAAGTGATGTCATTAGACCACACCCCACGGGAAGTGATGTCATTTGACCACGCCCCCACCATGACATCACAGAAGTGGCCTCATAAAGTATTATCCCTCAGTGCACTAAGAAAACAATTGTTACGATATCAGTGTATTGTGACATTTCATACAAGAATGAATCATCATATGTAGCAGTGTCAAGGTCCATGTTGCCACGTGAAGTGTATGAACCCCAATCCCCTCTTTATGTGGATCTGCCCTGTTATTTCAACAGGACTACAGAGCAAAATCACATTCTGGGGGGACAGGGATGGATAGGCGGGCATGGGGATAGGAGAAAGCCAGATGATCTATAAAAGACAAAATGTAACGTTAGTAAAACGAATTTGGTGCTGCCGGCATCAGCGGCATGCTTACTTTCCCTAATGTTAAGCCGCTGCCGTGCAGCACTGAATTCATTATACTAACATACTTGCCAACCCTACAGATTTAGGCAGTAGGCTACTGCTTTTTAAGCAATCCTACCGCCTACAAATGTGAGTCGGGGAGGGGGCCGGCGCGACAGGGCTGTCTTCCTGACCCAGAGATGATGCATCAGGCCCCTAAAGTGAGCCATTCGGGGGTGGTGCACTGAGTGGGGCCCGATGGCTTGAACCTGGGAGAACGAGGGCGTTCATGAAACACATGCCTGCCATGCTGACATGTGCATGACCCCAGCATAACAGAAGACTGCAATGACCCAACCCTTCCTTTTAGCTGGGGCCCCGTGCAGCTGTATCAGTGAAACCCAGGGGCATCTTAAGCACTTTTGGAGCCCTCAGCACAGACATCTTTGTGGCCCCCCTCCACCAAACCAAAGGAATTAAATGATCAAGAATATCTGGCTGCGCCCCATTCCTCCCCCTAATTTTGAAAGGTTTAGGGACTGGCAATTTCGAGAGGTTAGGCAATACAAGATAAAATGAGATGCCCACGATCGCACATGTGTTACGGGGTGAAGCTGGGATGTGTGCCAACTCTGAAACCTCTGCATTTGAACACTTTCTTTTCCAGTTCTTACCATGAACTAAAATAATCTAATTTTATATAACTGACTTGGAAAGTACACAAAACACATTACCAAACATGACCATTTTTAAAAGCAATAGATTATAGAAGGGTGTTATCCATATGCATTTCAACTTTGGCTATTGCACATGATCAACATAATTCCCACAGGAAGGAAAGCATGTTACAAGAGTTGTGCCGTAAGGAATACACAAACTATGGATACCACAGTGAACACAGAAAGCATTACACAATGACAGTGAACACAGAAAGTATTACACAATGAATTGACCAAACAGAATGTACAGACAGGCAATAGGTTTAGAGCCTCAGCAGCACCTCATAAAATATCCTGACGTGTGATATTTAAGTTAGGTGAAGAATGGAATCTTACTTCTTTAGATCATGCAGCCTCCTGGGGCCCCCTCCAAGTGGGGCCCCGGCGCAAGTGCACTTTTTTCCCTCCCATAAAAACTGCCAGCCACAACATTTTAGGGGGACTGGAGCGGCAGGGGCAGAGCCAGCCACAACATTTTAGAGGGATGGGAGCAGCAGGGGCGGCATCAGCCACAACATTTTAGGGGGACCGGAGAGCAGTTTTGAAAGCTGTTCGTGAGTGGGGTCATTAAACCCATTGTGCCCAGGAGGATGAATAGCTCTTATGCCTTGCTTTGTCCCATTAAGTGCATCTTTCACTTTAACCCCAACTCAGCATGGGCCCATCCAAAATTGTGTAACAAGTTGGGGCCTGTAGCTAATGTAGTAGGGCTCACCCTAAGGGCAGCCCGAAGAGGGAACTGGGCTTGTGCTGCCCGCGGCCGAATCCGTAGGGGCTACTGAGCGTAGCGAGAAAGAGCAAACCCACCGAGCTGGGATTGCCCCACTCAGCCCCTGAGAAAAATGTCTAAATGAGGGGTTAAAATAGTGAATTTTGCAGTACACTTTGTGATAAATTGACTTGACTTGTGTGGCCTCGGTAGCACCCAAAGATGGTGAACAGGTTTTACTCTGGTTCCGATGGAGAGCTATCATTTAAACGGGCAATGTTAAACGTAATCCAGGCTTCAAGAAGTACCCACTAAAGTTCTGTTAGGTGTGCAGTGCACTGATCATATATTCTGGATCCAGTGGTTAGGCTGGCAACCACACCAGAGCATTGCCCATATGTTACAAATTAGTTTTTAGTGTACTTTCTCTCTGACATTCCCAACAAAACCCAACAATGAAAGGTTTGGCGTCCATGTTAATATATTGTTGACTTTCTAAACAAGCTATTTTAATGTATACTTTCTTGTGGATAGCTTTTATTGTGCCTAGAGGCTGCCTTATAGACATATTACGTAGCATAAATTAGCAAGGTTTTGCTACCTAAGCAATGTGCTCATGTAATCCTTAACGGATGGGACCCCCATGTATATACACACACATAATAAACTAGCACTGCAGAAAGAGCTCAAATAATCTAATAGCAATAACTTCTTTAGGCCATACGATTATCTTGCATGCTAGTATTCGTGTTCCCATTTCCTCTGAAAGCTGTGGATAACCTACATCAGATGGTCCCATAGCACAGCGAGTAGAGCGCTCGCTTTGACATCTGTGCAGACCCTGCTGACGCAATCCGAGGTCGATAAATGAGTACCACACCCTTTGGGTAATAACAAGCAGTGCTCAGATGCCTGAGGGTTCATAACGCTATATAAATTATACATTATTATTATTACATCATGAAACCCTGCTCTCCCTCCTCATAGAAACCTCCATGTAGGCCCTTCACTAGCTTTCCTGCCAAGTGTCCCTCTACTCACAGGGCAGATGAAATAGAAATGGGCTCTTTTGGACCTGGACCTGTCCCAGGATTGGCTTACTAAGGCTGCCCTTAAAGGGAGTTCCTGTTCGTGCCCCTGTGGTCGGTGAGTGGCCAACTCCTTCTGCCCACCCATGTGGGATGCACCGCATGCCAGCAGCTGTGCGTGCACTTTCAGAGGGAACGTCAGCACCTCCGATCTCCCATTTTCAAGAAACAAAGGGATACACGTACCAGCCTCTTTAGAGTGCACATGATTTTGCCTTTTCCCACATCATCATTGTGTGTGTTGTGCATCAATGTAAAAGGTCAAGAGTGGCCACACAATAGAGGGTCACTGTGCAGAGGCCCACGGGGACAGTTGCAGACATTTATGTAGGCCACTCTACCAACCAGTGCATCCAGCTTTGTACTCCAGGTAGCCGAATGGTGTGGCAGTGATTATACCATGTTATATACATTGGGTTTGCTCCATCCCACTTCACTGCTAGAGTGGAATTACTCAATACAACGACGTTAGTAAAATGAATTTGGTGCTGCGCAGCTGCCGTCGGCTGCGGCACCAAATTCATTTTACTAACATTGCAAAAATGTGCAGCCGGCGCCAGCTTAACAAGCCACCGCCGGCCCGGCACATATTTGCAACGTTAGTAAAATGAATTTGGTGCTGTAGCTGCCGTCGGCTGTGGCACCAAATTCATTTTTACTAACATTGCAAATATGTGCCACCGGCGCTAGCTTAACAAGCCGCTGCCGGCCCGGCACATATTTGCAACGTTAGTAAAATGAATTTGGTGCTGCCGTCGGGCATCGGCTGCGGCACCAAATTCATTTTACCCACGAAGTTGCAAATATGTGCCGCCGGCGGCACAAGCCGCCGCCAGCACATATTTGCAACATTAGTAAAATGAATTTGGTGCTGCCGTCGGAGTGGACGGCTGTGGCACCGAATTGATTTAACTAATGTTGCAAATATGTGCTGCCGGCAGCTTGCAAATGGTTAAGCTGCCGCCGACGGCACACATTTGTAACTTCTTTAGTAAAAATGAATTTGGCGCTGCAGCGGCCGTGACCGGCCTCGACCATGGCGCGGCGGTCAACTCACTCACCTGCCTAAGCTGAGCCTCGACTCGACCCGACCTCGACGGTCGAAGTAGTCACTGGCCTCATGGCCTGCCGCCTGCCGTGGTGGATGCCTGCAGCGCCTGGACACAAACTGTGAGGAGCAGGCAGCACGACTCGAGGAGAAACACGCAGCCAAAATGGAGGTCCTGGACATGCGACGCAGCGCCAGCACGCTGTGACCACGCCCCCCTCCTCTGATTGATCAGTAGCCAGAGGTCGCAAGAGATTGACAGGGGTCGCTGGCCAATCACCAGCGGTCGCTCTTGCGACCTCTGGCGACCCCCAAATGACGTCCCTGTGTGGTGGAGAGTTATTTGAGATAGAAACATGTGCTCTTTAGATTATTAAAAACGGTGTTAAGCCGGGTGGAATTCTAGAGAGTTTTAGAATTATGAGATGCTTTCTGGTGAGTATTTAACTGGAGTTTGAAATTCTCTTTTGTTTTACTGGTACAGGAAGCCCACAAGTGATGTTCCACTGTTTTGGTATAGGCTGTTTTCAGTATGCAAAGCTGATGTGCACCAAGGAAACATTTTCAGTGGAGGCATGAAAGTGGAGCATGTTAATCAATAGTGTCAGAAATCAATCCAATTATCGAAAAGAAGGGAAGCGGTGCCAGCTCATCAGGAGGTAAAGAGGGCAGGTTGCTGGAAAGGTCAGAACAGAAATGTTTGGTAGAAACAATTTTCTTTGAAGAACAGACATAGACTATGTAGGCATGAACATGACAATCTCACAAGAGATGTATAGGCAGAGCTAGGTTAAGATTAAGCAACTCAGATTGGAAAAACCTGAATGTAGATTTATTGGGCCAAGGGAAAGGCAGCTGCAGAGTTCAAGAAGTTGGGGCAAAGCAAGGCATGACCTTAGTGTGGACGGGCCCAGACAGACTTGCCTCCAGTGCACAGATATTGTGCAATCTGTGCACGTCTGCTGCTCTGTTAGAGATGGCACCTTGGTAAGAAGGAGGGGCAAGAACAGGCCATGTCAGTGGTCAATCAGGAGATGGTGCATGGCTCCAACTCCCAGCCCTACGTAGAAAGTGGGGGTGGTAGAAGTCACATTTAAATAAGAAGAAATGATTGCAGACACGTTTGGGTCCTAGCAACAACACAAGAAATACAAAAGAAAGACAAACCAACATTAACTGATGCAGCAAATTAAAATAAATCTGGCAAAATAAATTAAGAAGTGCGGCTCCCTGTATTATGTTCCCATGTAGGATGGGACATCCATAGAGAACAAGCAGTCTATAATTTGCTTCAAAGGAAGAGTCCGGGTCAGTGGCCGTTCAGGAGAAGGTGCATGGCTACAAATGCCAACACTACTGAAGAACAGAGCAAAAGGAAGATACTTAGCATGCTATGGGAATACAATAAGCAAAAAAAGAATGTAAATAAACACAAATAAGGCCTGACAACCATGTGTGGTATCAATGCTATGAGGAACATAACAGAAAGACAAACCAACTTTAACTAATGCAAGTGCAGAAGGAATTGCGGGAGCTGATGAAAAGTTGTGTGAGTACTTGAACCTGTAGATGATGAAGGATTTGATAATTTGTGCTCAGTGATCAGTCGGAAGATAGTGGGGGAACATTTTTGAGAGCCTGAGGTGGTTATGTCAGTTCTTCATGATAAAATTAAGTTGGCAAAATAAAATAAGAATGTCAGGAGAGTCAATGTTTAGAGTGGCACCTTGACTTTATTTATATCTAAAATGCATAGCTTGAGATCACTTGGTGACACTACCTCTCCCCAAAAACACTGTTCTTTTTAGGTACTGGCAGATGCTTACCAATATGACTTTTAATCCACTCACACACATCCTTTTGGAGAGATTCTTGGAATACCTTTCAGATGAGGCCCAAATTAAAAGGCTTAAAACATGTAGGGCCTGATTCACAGACACGTTTTATAATGGAGCACGCGCACCCAAGTGGTCGCCAAGTGGTGCTGTTTGGTTGGTTCCCCTCTCTCTCCTCTGATCGGTGTTCCTTTCCTGTGTGGACGGCAGTCGGCGTGAGGAAGGTGCAAGAGGCAAAATGGCAAAGAGGATCACAGAAAGAGTGGTTTTTCCAGTTGGCTCCTCCCCTCTGCCCCAACGCTCTATAACCTCAGCGGGCTTGCGCACCCGCGCGCGCGCACCCAAGTGGTCACCAAGTGGTGCTGTTTGGCTGGTTCCCCTCTCTCTCCTCTGATCGGTGTTTCTTTCCTGTGTGGACGGCAGTCGGTGTGAGGAAGGTGCAAGAGGAGAAACGGCAAAGAGGATCACAGAAGTAATTACGACTGCCTTACTTTGCTTGGCTGGACTTTTTGCTGAACTCTACCTCCCTAACCTCCTTGATTTCTCGGCACACTAAATTTCTCCCTTCTCTTTTTCTGCTGCAGAGCGTGGTTTTTCCAGTTGACTCCTCCCCTCTGCCCCGACGCTCTATAACCTCGGCGGGCTCGCGCACCCCGTGCACCCAAGTACTCGCCAAGTGGTGCTGTTTGGCTGTTCGGGTGTGCGGCAGGTGCGCGGAGCCCACGGATACCCCTCTAGTTGTTGGAAGCTAAGGCTCCATGTTCAGCATTGGCGTCCTTGTTCTCATTTTAGAGGAGATTAACGTTGAGCAGCACAAGGTATGATTGATATGGGTATATAACCCTTGTGTCCTAATATTACATTGTTATATTGGGTCTTGACCGATCGACCCCGGTATACAAATGCATTTCGAGAGATAAAGGCTTGCAATTTTTTGTGTACAAACATTAGCCCAGATTTTAGGCTACATTATCGCCAGCAGAAGTTATTTGTGGTCTTGATGGTAATAGAGGCTGTGAGGCAGTGCGGTCAATTTTCGGTCTGTACTTCTGTTCTGTAATTTGGGAGCAGAAGATTATTTCCTGGCTGCGATTATTTTGCTATAGCCAGCCCTGTCCAGGACAATAGTAGCACGGGTGAGTGTTACATTATAACTCCTCTCACACATATGCTAGGGAGGGTACGGGGGAAGTATTTGATTCATATCAACTCTACGGTGGATGTACATTGCATTTAACCCTTTTTACAGGTGAGTAGCAGTCTAAACATCAGAGATTACCACAGCAGGCGCCCGCTCTGAAACAAAAATCAGCCGTTGCTATGTCTCAACATCGGACCAGCATTGAATATTTGTATACTCGGGCTAACTCTACTGGCGTAGCAACAAGGAGCTCTACAGTACAGGGGCCAAGATTATATGATGATATACTGTCTGCCCCCTTGATTTTTACACCGGTAAAAAATATGTTAAGGATGGCAATGAATATGCCCTTGCCTCCCTCTCCACCAGAGCCTAGTGATTCTCTCCTATTAGATGCTGAGGCAATGGCACAATCCTCGATGCTATCAATGGGTGGTAATGTGCAGGTTTTGCAGGAGGAAGCTTCCAGCTCTAGTAGATTTGGAACTTTACCCAAGAAGGACACTTCAGTTTTACCGGAGATGTCCTTTCTGGATACTCCACCAGACTTCTTCTCAGCAGATGCAGATCTGCAGGATCTGTCTCAACATCTACAGGACACACCTAGCTTTCCTCCTTCCCAGCAACTCAGGCAGACTTCAGAAATTGGGGGGCTTCTCTCCTCTATACTACAAGAATTAAAAGTACACACTACGGGGTTTATGGAAATACGAATACTTATGGAGAGACAGATCTCCCAAGCCAAAACCTGTATAGAAGTAATTGATCTTCTGCCCACAAAAATTGTTCTTCTGCCCACAAAAATTGTGACCAGAATGCTGGCTCTGGGAATAACTGTACCCACGGAATTGGATGGAAAACTATTACCTAAAGTACCGCTTTCTAATCCATTGATTATTCCCACCATAAAATCAATTGTCCAAAACCCACTTGCCATGAATAAAAACTTGGCAGAGAAAAAGGGGGATAGGGATCAAAAAAACTAAAATAACCAGAAAAATAAGAAAAATGGGATGGCTGGGACCTTATTTGTTAATCAAAGGAACAAATTACCTAAACATAATTGGAGACATTTTATTAGAGAGGGAAGGGCTCTACTCTCTGATGCAGAGGTAGAAATAATGGAGCCATCTGCTGTGATTAGCAATTCCGAGGGGGGTGCATATAGCCCCCCTTCTAACTCTCCATCTGAAGAAATGACTCATAAAACGTCTCCAGCTAAAACGACTATGGTTCCAAAAGGTAAAAAACTAGGAAGGGGCAAATTTGCCCCACGAGTGGCACAGAGAGAAAGTTATGGCCGTTTTTCGAAACCAATTATATCTAATCCAGGATAGTGCCTGTCATACTGAGCCCGTGAGCAAGTGTGCCCCAGTTAAAAGCTAACCTATTGGCGCCCGCAAAATCGCCTTCAAGTCAACTATCGGTGGGCGATATGTTAAAGACAGCTGACTCTTCGGGCGATAAAGTAATTTAGAGCGAACTATCGACTGGGCTGCGACATAAAACTCTATTGAGTAATAATGATGTGGCCCTTCTGATCTGCACAGCAGTGGAAGAGGCTCTGAAAGGCAGATTTCCCTTGGAGGATAAATGTTTAAGTCAGGCTTCCAATGACTCGGCCCCAGTAGCGCCTAAAGAACAACAGGTGCGGGTGGGCATAATAGCCGATTCTAACATTCCAAACCTTACCCCTCGGCCCCCTCTGGAAGCAATGGACAAAATCCATCCAGTTAACATGCACCTACCTGACAAGCCACTTTTGCCCCCCCGAGAGCAGCTGTGGGGGAGGCAGAGATAGGGCTTCCTAAAATCTATCTGGATATGGAATTCAAACATATTTCCTGTAGGAAGCAGTGTTTTTTTAGACTTTCCAAGTATTTTACTGTATCCTTTATTTGATTGCGGTATGCAACCAGCAATGAATAGGTACAGGTCTTTCCAACTCTTTAATGATATCCCCTCTCTTGCCAATTTGTCTTCGGCTGACATTAAAAGGATGGATTTTATTCACCCCCAGTGTTTTGATCACGTAAGAATATTTTTTTTCATTCTAAGCTTGTATTTCAAAACACCCTAGCGGAGTTAGATCAATTTAATAAGAGGGGTTTTGATGTATTGATTTTTGGCGATGGCCTACAACAGCAAGAAGGATACACCCAAAATGATTTCCCCCAAGCAGGATATTTGGGAGGACAGATCCAAAAAAAGAATTAGAGAGTCTCCCAGACCAGGATTCAAGCTGGAGTTGTCTAGCCCTGAGCCTTCGAGATTCTATCTCCCAGCTTCAAAACTAAAACAACAAACATAGTTCCGGATAATATATTCTCTATACACTCCTGGAACTCGCGAGGGAATTTTCTCCTGTTTTCTTCCTCTGAACTATGCTCTATATTGAGAACTAAAAATATCCTGTGTATACAGGAAACATGGATGACTTCCCATGCGCAGCTTGATGGATTTGAGTTCCACCACCTTTTGGCCATCAGGGGTTGGATAGGCCGGCCAAAAGGGGGTCTGCTTTTAGCAGTCAAGCTTGGAGTGGGTACTCATCTGATGGAAATCTTCACAATTCTTCCCCATGTTTTGGGGGCACTGGTAAAAGTGGGTAGTATTTCTTAAAAACTAATCTGGAATATCTATTGGTCACCAGGATCAAACCTATATGAGGTGATCACAAAAATGGCAGAGATCATGAAGAAGTGTTTTTCCAAATATGCGGGGCTGCAAATTCTATTGATGGGGGATTTGAACACAAACATGAATCATGTAATAGAGAGTGAAGGGATCTCACATGTAGCCCCTATGAATGAGATGGGTGAACATTTTGGGAACTCTGATCTCCAGTTTATGAGCACGCCATACAAAAAATGTGATCTAATGGGATGGAATATGCTGTGCAAAATTTGGGGCCTTAAATCAGTATATCAAATTATGAAAGCAGAGGAACCATATATAACCTGGTCACTTGGAGATAGGTCTTCAGCAATTGATTACATTTTTGTTTCGGAGCATATTTTTAATCTGGCAGAGTCCTTTACAGTGGGACCTACGCTGATGAGTGATCATAGGATGCTCGAGGTGAACTTGGTCATCCCTAGAGCAAAGCTGGTATCTGAGCAGATGTCCAGTGATTTGGTTTTGAATTCGGGCAATAACAGGTTTATTTGGCATCTGGGCAATGTACAATCATGTAATAAATTATTCTGTAAAGATCATGATGACTCTACCTTTGAAGAAAAGAAAATTAGATTCTCTCATGGTCATTTTGACCCATATGTCAAAACCTTGATTGAAAGTTCAGTAAAGACAATTGGGAAAAAACAGGCTAATAAAAGACATCTTCATGAATATGACTACTGTGCGAGCCAGTAAGGCTCTTTTACGAAGATCACTAAGGCAATTTAAATTGTTAAAAATGTCTGAAACCTCCAGGAGAGAAGTGGCCAAATATTTGAAACAAACCTATTAAAACTGGTTTAGAAGCTATAAATGCATGATGCTTCAAGCAGATAACGAGGAAATGTTGGGTTTGCTGAAAGATAACTCAGTAAAACTATTTTGGCAACTCATAAATAGAACCTCTAAATTTGAAGTAGAACGGAATCTTAACCCTATTGTGGAACAGACATGGGTGGGACAGTATAAAAATCTGTATGCAAGCAGAGAGCGGATAGAGCAATCAACTTACTTCCGTGTAGTCACGCAGTGGAAATGTAACTTTTCGATTGATAAGATGAGAGAGAGGATCATGAAGGCTAGTTCCTCTAAAGCTGCGGGGCCTAATGGGCTTTCGAATGCTCTTTTTAAGGGCAATCCGGATAAGTGATCAAAGGATCTGTTTCTTCTTTTCCAAGGAATAAATAGCACAAAGATCATTCCATGTTCATGGAACATGAGTTACATTATTCCTATTTATAAGAAGGGGGATAGATCCATGCCATCAAATTACCAGCCAATATCCCTTTTGGATGCAGACTCTAAAATCTACTCAAGTCTTATTCTCCAACAAACTGAACAGTGGCCAGATAAAAATCAGATTTTGTCATCATCTCAATCTGGTTTTAGGAAAGGCATTGGCACCATGGCTGGGGGTCTTTTGATCTTCTTATTACAAGAATTGGGATTGAAAAAAGGGGCAAATGTGGTCTATTTGGCAAGCATGGATCTATCCCTTGCTTTTGATTTGGTGATGAACCGATCTATACTTTGGAAAAAATTGCATCTATTGAGTTTACCACAAGATCTTTTGGATATCTTGATTTACTTGAATGAGGGATTGATGATACAAATTAGATTAAATAATGAAGGCCTTATGTCTATTCCAATTAAGACGTCTAATGGCCTCAGACAAGGCTGTATTTTTGCTCCAACTTTATATAACTTGTACACATCCAACATAGGACCATCACTATTGAATAATTCCTTTATTCAACTTAAGCTGGAAGGCAAAAAAATGTGCTGTGATTTCTTACTGTTTGACATGACTCCTGTGGGGCTTCAGCATTTGTTAACAGCCTTTGCAACTTACATGACATGCATTGGTCTAGCAGTAAATCCTCAAAAATCGCATATTCTGTGCTTTAGCAGAAAGAGAAAGGCCCCTCACAAAAGCTTGTTTTTGAATAAGATCAAACTGGGAATCAAAACCTCGATGATATACCTAGGCTTCTTCGTGAGCACTAACATAAATGGAGATCAAGTACTAAATTATTTTTTGTCGAAAGTTAAAGTATGCATGACTCAAATGCGTATAGTAGACCGCAAATTTGGTGGATTTTCTTATACTCCATATTTTACAAACAAAAAACTATTCCTAAAATGTTACATGGTAGTGAAATTCCATTTATAATGGGTAAATTGGACATTGACAAATTGGAGGCGAAGATTCTTAGAGAAACTATTTTCTGCCTACCGAAATGTGTTCCGCTATTTGCTATCCGCTATGAATTTGGTCTACAATCACTTAAGAGCATTGTAGAGTGGAAATGTCTACTGTTATTTCGTAACTTGATTTCTCAAACTGAAAATAATCTGTATAATGAATTGCCCGATTTGCTGAAACAAGGTACACCTAAATCGGCATTGCTGTCCAAACTTATGAAAATGTGTAAGACTTTGTTGAGCTCTGTTGGAGTACCTTTGAATACTCTCATCTTCAATGTTAAGAAAGTGAAACAGCTCTTGCAAAATAAAGATTGGTTGAATACAATTCAGAAGTTGTCTCAGTACAGGTTGTATTATCACATGGTGTCCTATTATAAATACATGGGCTCCATGGAACCATATCTATACGCTTTTCCAAACAGAGAGTGGAGAAATCTGTATATGAGATTCAGATTTCATGTTTTGCTTACTGGAGAAATATTGGCAGTAAGAGTAAAACCGGTGGTCTCCTTCATATTGTGTGGATTTTGTAAGGAGCCTGAAGTAAAAGAAACATTGAGACATTTGATTCTTGAGTGTTCAGCTTTGAGCACAAAGAGACTCCATTATTTATCTTGCTTTGTCCCTGATGTATCAAATGTGGACTTGGATTAGGTGTGGAAATGCATGTTATTTGATAAAAAAATCCTGTTGCAATTAGCGGTTGTAAGATTCCTTAAGATAGAGTGTGGTCTTTTTTAGTCCTATGTATAGTTAATTGTTAGAAAAATAATTTGTATTAATTACAATTAATTATTGTATATTGCGGTCCTGGCAATCTTTAGCCTGTTTTTAGAGTAAATGTCTCAATGAAATGATGTTGAATTTTAGATGTGAAATTTTGTATTATTCTTCTTTTGTTTGCACAATCCTGTGAAATTGTTTATTATTCTTTCTATTTTTGTACAGTTTTGTAAAGATTCTTTCTATTCTTGTACAATTTTGTAAAGGTTTTTTTAAACCATATACAAATAAACATAATATGGAGCAATCCCATTGAAAAGCATTCTGTGAACTAGGCCCTTATCCTTAATCACTGCACTACCCTTACAAGAAGATTTTGTCTGAAACATCTCTACACAAACCTCTCACAGAATTTTCCGTCTGTCATACCAAGGGGCAAACGATCTGAACTTCACTGCCTCCTAGTAAATGCTAGGCCAGCTGTACAGACTAGACATCTGAATTGATTTTGGAACTGAAACTGGATCGTCTATGTCTAAAAGACTCTTGGGTCCAAGACCACCACTCAAAACAAATTAAGTTTTATTTCAAAGACCAGCTCAAATAAAGAAGGAGGTGGTTTAGCTGGAATTGTCAATTCCAAATTACAGTTATGTATTAGACCACTGCTGCTAAGGAACAACCATTCCAGAAACACACAAAGAAACCAACTTTGTCCAACAGTTTCAAATCAATAAGAAGGAAATTGTTAAAACAAAGACCGTCTTCTACATACACATCATCAGCTCTGCAGCTAACATCCCCAAATCAGTATTGCAGTTAATGAAATATGCAATGAACACGAAACCCTGTCAACACCTACACAAACCTTAGCAAATCAGTTAATGCCTCACTTTCCAGTCAAAATTGAAAACATTTGAAATAGTCTAACATTAATTAGCTGTACTACGCAACAAACAGAGCCCGTAAAATATACATCAGCAGCTAGTATTTTTGATTCCTTTACAAACCTGAATAGCGACTAGCTGCTGTCCTGTCTTTCCTCAGCCAAATGCTTCAGCTCCCCCTCTGGAAATTCTCTCACCTAGAAATGCTCTGGGCATCTACTTCTAGAGGAGATATTATCTCTTTTTACTTCTTCTCTGTCCTCCAGCATCTTTCCTAACCTTTGGAAACACACCATCACTAAACCTCTATCATCAAACTTCAATAGAAAAAAATCCTTGACCCATCGGACTTTAACAACTTCCGACCTATATCTCAACTACACTTTATCGCTAAACATCTTAAAAGGATTATTGTTGACCAGATTCAAAATCATGTTTAGAACTCACTGCTTTTAGAAAATGCAAAATGGATTTTAATTTTCACAGAGTACAGAACTAGTTACCATCCGCGTTCTGGATTATGTATGAGAACGGTCTGATTCAGGTGGCTAGGTGCATTGATCTTGCTTAAATATACAATAATGCTTGCCAGACACCATATTATGGGCATCCATGACAAAGTACTTAAATGACTACAGTCATTTCTGAAAGACAGAATTCAACAGGTATATCTAGGACCTTCTATCCCCACACTATGTCATTGGTATGCAGGGTCCGGCAGGGCTCTGCTCTGTCACCAATTCTTTTCAATCTATATCTCTGTCCTCTATTGGGCATATTACACCAATCAGGAGTTACATTTTTTAACTATGCAGACAACATCCAGATTCTGGTGGACCTGAATAATGAATGTGGCGCCTTGGCCCAAAGAATGAGATACTGCTTGCTTTCTACTAATCACTGTATGGACCAAAATCATTTAAAGATTAATCCAGACAAAACTGAAATAATTCTAGTAAATGAAAAGCCTAACTTCTGCTCCTCATGCTGGCCAAACTCATTTGGGTAATGTCCATAAACAAAATCAAAAGTCAAAAACCTAGGGATACTTCATGATTGGGAAACTAAAGAACATTATCCCCTTTGTCTCCTTTCCTACTGTAATGAACTCCCGGGTTTCCTCCAGACTGGACTTCAATAACAGTATATTCTTGGTCAACCCTGACTATCTGATTGCTTTCCTTTAGAGAGCACAAAACTCTGCAGCTAATATCTTAACTGAAACCCAAAAGGTTCAACCATGTAAGCCCAGCTCGGCGTTCTCTGCACTGGCTCCCAGTGACCCAGAAGACCGGAGGCCTGTAGCTGGCAAGCGATGCCAGCCCTTCTGCTAAGGCCCCTCTTTAAAGGCCTGTTCCTGTCTGGCCATGCTTTTCCCTATTTTCTGTCTGAAAAAGGCAGCTAACATCCGAGCATGTGAGGGGCTCCTTTACCTTTAGTCCGGTGTGGCCTTTCCATCATGGCCTCTGGGATGCATCAGGAGCTGTTGCTGGCACCCTGGAGACCCAAAGACCACCTCCCTGCCCCTCTGAATTCGTGGGCCTAGCCACAAAGAACACCGGAGGCCTCTAACCGGCAGGTGAATGCCAGCCCCCCTTTCCAAGGCCCCACTCTTAAGGCTCATGTCTTTGCCTGTCTGGGCCTGGCTGGACTAGACCCCCCCAATTGCCTCCTCCACCTCGGCACATCCTGTTGAAGTCACCTGCACTTGGCGGATGACTGTGACCCCTCGCGCCTGGCCAACCTGAACTCAAGGTGCACATGCAGACTTACTTGTGAGTGGGCAGCCCACCTAATTTCGTTACCCCGTGACTTTACATCTGCAGCTACTTATGGTTTTCCTGTGTTTAGTGTGCCTTGCTTAAAAATCAAATGTATGCATTTTTCCATCTGCAGCTACTTTTTAGTTCAGATGTTTAGTGTGCCTTGCTTAAAAATAGAATTTAGGTGTTGTTCCATCTGCAGCCACTTTGTGTTTGGATGTGCATAGTGTGTCCCCCTTACTCCCTTCCCCTCCTTCTTCTTGCAATTATTTGCTCTGTTCGTCTTACCCTAAACCCTCCCTCCCCTCTCTTCTTTCTTCATTTATAGCTCTTGCATTATTGTAATGACCATCAGGCACGTGCAATATTTGTTGTCATATATTGTAACAGTTTGTATTCCTCCTGTCCAATGTTGTACCACTAAACGCATAGCACTTTCCCATTCTGAATATACCAATGCCTATTAAGAATGTCAAACTTTGTTCTCACCCTCCCTGCGTTGGAGCGCTTTGAAACGCGTGTTAAGTCTATAGCCACTATACACATGACCATTAAATAAATGCATAAATAAATAAATACATACGTCCGAAATTGAATCATATGCATGTGGTTAATGTTTAAAAGCCTGCAATACCCTGGCTCTGATCCTTTTGCACCTAACTTCGCTTGTGCAACTCCCTTAGCTGGCTACGATATAAAATGCACAGGAAACTGATGATTCCCAGGTATCTGAAGGAAAGACAGGGCAACTGCGCTATAGCGGTCCATTCCTTAGGCGGTGGAACGGCCTCCCAATCTCCCTTCAAAGAGAGACAGATTTAATGCGCTTCTGGAGACATCTTAAAACCTTCCTTTTTAACGAAACTTAATACGTGACTCACCCGCTATCTCTTGGTTCTATTCTAATCTAAATGTATGATGCCCATTCCCTCTCTAAAATGGCTTGACACTTCCGGGTGTTTGCTGCACTATATAAAACCACAATAAGATAACACCAATACATTTTTAGCAGTACAATGATGCAGCCCCAGCCCTTAAGGCCAGGTCAACAGGAAACATATCCTGCCCTTCCCTGGTGGTGACGCCACACAATGTTCATGACACTTGGGCTCCTCAGGAAAGACAGATATCAAGGTGAGAGTGGACAAGTGGGTGGGCTGATGCAATGGAGTAGGCCCGAATAATGCCGGTGTTCCCAACTGGACTACCATGGCAGTGGTACACAACACACACCTCTTTTTGGTCCTGGGGTGGTATCAACCCTTGGAGATCATAGGCGAGCATGCCTTCCGACGCTCAGAAAGGAAGAAGTATCATTCTGGCCAGCGGCAGAACTTTCAGCCCTAGACGCTTGGGCGGGAAGTGCTGGGCGTTAGTCAAGGGTGCAAGTGGGTGGAAGGAGTCCCAGCAGTTTTTTCAGAGGGCACCTTGATATGCTAATGTGTGGTGATGCCAAATTCGAATTGGCATGATAATGAGTCTCCCCACTTTTTTCTAAGGGCACCTTGATATGCTAATGTCTGATGATGCCACATTCAATTGTTATGTTACTGAGTCTCCCCCCTTTCTTTTTAGAACTTGACCCCTGGCAAAGTGGATACTAATGCATGGATGTATTGACTACCTGATCCCGTTTGGAAATGGTTGGATAAGGCATGGATTTCATGCAAGCAGTGTTCTACTGATACAACTTAAAAAATTCTTGTTCAGTATTAGATCAGCCTGCAAGGGCACCTTACAATATTAGCAAATATATATTTTATGAAAAAAGAAATTTCTAGTTCCATCTTGAAAGCAGTCCGGACGCTCGCGATCAAATTTACAGATAGAATAACGAAATACGCTGTCCCGGGAGTACTGCACAGATTTGCTGCTCTTACCTTGTGTACTAAACAGTAAGTCGTCTGACTGAATCAACTTACATTTCAAAATGTTCATATCGACACATGTTTTCAATAAAGTGCAACTGGCATCGATGCAATATTTGAGTGCAAATATTTTTTTCTGAAATGTCAACTAAGAACTTGTCTGCCAGCATGTTCTTAAATATAATGGTGACTCTGTCCTTCTCATACTTCAAGTCTATATTTGTTTAACCTTTGAAATAATGAAAATATTGCGTTTGTGTCAGCAACTTCCAGCCGTAAACAGTTTTAAAAGTCTTCCTTTGAGGCCAGTAAAAAAGCACAATTTAATGCCAGTTAGGAAGGAACTTGAAGTGCAATAAAGATGAGCTCACTGCAATTCAGCGCATAAAGTTAATTGCATGCAAGGATGGAGGTGGTCTCATCAAGCTTGTCTCCAGAATCATGCACGTTGATTGCCGTTATTTCTCTCAGAGGAAGGGAACTCTTTCTCAAGATGGTTCCTTTTGAACAAAACACATAAAAACTACTTTAACACCCAGCCTGGATTTCACTATTAAAATGTAAGCTATCATTCTTTTCCATAACTGCTGGTATCAGAAAACTAGATGATTGCTTGCCATGTTTAGCTTGTGAATGGGAGGGTACACACAACACACGGAAGTCGTGTTGCAATGGCACATAAACACACACACATATGTACAACATGCATGTGTTTACACATGTCACCATGCACACATGTATACGGATCATGCCATGCAGCTCCATGCACACCAAAGGCACATCCTTTCTGGGACTCCGCATTGGTCCGGCATGTCTCTGCCTGCAGTTGGGCGCATTGCATGAGATTACTCGCAGAGTGTGGGTAGGGCCTGCGTAGAGACAAAAATAAGGGGCGGGATATGCATATACCCAGTTTTTTACGCAGAATGAGGAATGATGTGGGTCTGTTGGGGGATGGGACATGTAAAGCAATGGCAAGCCCAATCCACCACCAGTCAAACAAACTGATGGATTCTAACGTGCAAACGTACGTTGGGAAAAGTCACAAACAAACCCTGTGATCTAACCGCCAGATGATAGCAGGCGTAAAGTTAAATGCACAAGGGATCCAATGCGTTTAAAGCATTCAATGCATACCATACTAACGTTGCGCAGCCACGATGAGTGGCAATAGTGGGAGCCATTGTCCATGGACACAGAAGGAGGAGGCGGATGCCCAGGCCCCAGATTGTTGCTAGTAGCACCATGCTCTTTGGGATGCCTGATGCCTAGGTGTAGTAATAGTTCCCACCCCATATCATCCTAGAACTTGTCCAGGAGGGTGAACAAGACCTAGCATCACCCACCATCTGCTCCCAGGCCCTTGCCCCCCCCCCCTTGAAAAGGTGCCGACAGCACTACATTTCATGGCCACTGTCTCCTTCCAGTGTAGCACTGGCACAGGAATAGCACAGGCTACACAATCCCACTGTCCCCACCAGGTTTTGGCCTGCGTAACATCACGTGCATTTCTGCGTAAAGAACGCTGGAGGAAAGGCTGAGAATGTGCCAGATTTGATATGCAGTTGCACACTTTCCATGTGTACTTGGAGCCATCGACTGTACACATGTTGCGATATGGCCACCCGAATGACAGAGCACATATATTGCAATTGCAAGCACTGGCATTCTATCAACATACACAGCGGCTCTCCCGGTTTACAAGACTTGCGAGCAGAAGCTGATCGGTAAGAATGGCTCGCACAATGGACCTTTTGCGCTGTCTTCTTTTACACGAGAAGTAGGGTGACACCTTACTTTTCTATCTTGCAGATACATCTTTGTACAGGCACGCACATAGACAAGAATTTAACATGACTCAGGTAGGACAAGTTTATTAATTGAAATCTCCGGACAGAATACATCATACTGCAAGCAAACTAATCAATGCTTCCATTTTGTTTTTCTTTTCCAATGCGCATGGATGTTTTCTACACATGATATGGTATGTGTTTCCTTATTGATTCAATTGAAATGTTATGGTTTGTTGTCTGAAGATTTACAAGATATGAATGTAATATGATATGATATGATATGATAGTTTATTTATATAGCGCCTATACACAATGTGTTTCAAAGCGCTTCAAGGAGGGAGGGGACATAGGAAAAATACAGTTACATTCAGCAAAAGTCCTTGAAACAATACAGAATGTGAAAATAACTATCATAATAGGCCTGACGACATTTCTGATAGTGCAAGTGCATAGAACAAGTAAGGCAAGAGGTGATGGAAAGGAAGGAAAACAGAGCAAGCAGTAACATTACTAAGTCTGACGACAATTTACGCAGTGCAGGTGGTAACAAGAGGCGGGATGGGAGGGGGGGCAAGTGGACGGAGGGGGGAAAGGAGAACAAGACATGCTACTCATCAAAAAGTCAGTGACAAATTGAAAAGTAGGGGAGGGGGGAGGGGGAAAACAAAAAGGAGGGGGGGACAGACAAGCTGCTATCAAGAGTCACGGAACAGATGATAGGAGTAAGTGCTAGGAGGCGGAAGTCTAAGAGGGGGGAGAAGAGGAGGGGGGAGTAGGAGGGAAGTTGAAGAGGATGGAAATGAGGAGGGGGGGTGGAGCGCAGAGCATGAGGGGGGGAAAGCAGGGTGAGGGCACACAGATACTCACGGGGGGCAAACAGACACTCACGGGTGGCAGGGGGGGGCACACAGACACTCACGGGGGGCAGGGGGGGCACACAGATGCTCACGGGGGTCAGGGGGGGCAAACAGACACTCACGGGCGGCAGGGGGGCACACAGACACTCACGGGGGCAGGGGGGGCACACAGATGCTCACGGGGGGCAGGGGGGGCAAAAAGACACTCACGGGGGGCAGGGGGGGCACACAGACACTCACGGGGGGCAGGGGGGGCACACAGATGCTCACGGGGGCAGGGGGGGCAAACAGACACTTACGGGGGGCAGTGGGGGCACACAGATGCTCACGGGGGGCAGGGGGGGCACACAGACACTCACGGGGGGCAGGGGGGCAAACAGACACTCACGGGGGGCAGGGGGGTCACACAGATGCTCACGGGGGGCAGGGGGGGCACACAGACACTCACGGGGGGCAGGGGGGCACACAGACACTCATGGGGGGCAGGGGGGGGGCAAACAGACACTCTCGCACGGAGGGGGTGGCGATCCAGCGTACCGCGGTGGACAGCGGTAGACAGGGCCTTCGTTGTGGGCCTTAGGTGGTGTGGCCGGCTCCCGCCTCCCGGCTTCAGCCACTGGCTAAAGGGGCCATGGCAGCCAATGGGAGGGGGGCAGGGGCTGGCCCACAACAGGACAACAGAATGCAGGCAGGCAAGAAAAAACGACGGCCATCTTTGAGGGCCTCAAAGAATGGAGGCAGCATAACCACACAGAGCAATGTGAAATGTACCCAAGTGGGTTTCACGCTAATCGTGCCATGCAGGGCACGCCAGACCCAGAGGAGGCAAGCACAATGATCCGGTGCAATTTAGAGGCAGATTGTACATTTTTGCCGAGATCGAAAATAAGTCTGCATTAAAGTCAATCCTTACCCCCAGCAGTGCGCGATTCGATGGGGGAGTCCAGCGCGATGGTATCCGGTGCTGGGAGGCAGAGGGAAAGGGGCTCCATCAGGGTTGAAGGGAAGGCAGAAGGAGTTATGTAATACTGATTTTGCCTTAATACCGCCCTGAAGAAGGTTTAATCCGAAATGCATAGGCACTAGTGTATTATAGGCAATACACGATGGACACCCATTTGTCGATGTGCACAATTATGTCATTTGAAGGAAAACTTCAGGAATGTCAATAAAACATATCCTGCTTTAAGAGATACACTTTTTGAATCAATTACTTAATTTTGATCAATACTGTTAGGCGTACTTAATATTTTAGAAATCCAACAGCAACCACATCGGGCTAACTGAGAAGCGCCATTCCTAACAAAGTAGTGTTACTTTGTTTTTGGATACTTCAATAACAACCATGTAAACATTTTCAGGGGACAGGGCCTACCCGCTATCACTGTTCATAATGACACCATACAGGAATCCTGCCACACCAGCTGAGGTAAGATATAATGCTGCACATGTGGCCACAAGGGGCATAGTGGAGCACACATTTGGGGTGCTTAAGTTACGTTTCCGCTCCCTAGACCACTATGGTGGGGTATTACTATACGCCGCACCAGTAGTCTAGAAAATCATTGTTGCAGCATGTGTACTGCACAATTTAGCCACACAAGTTGACAAACCAGTTGAAATGCAGGAGGGACATTGCCCTCAGCCACATGCACCATCTTTGCCCTTGGGTGGCCAAAAGGAACAGGGAGGGGCTGCACACAACCAGCTGGTGCAAACATACTTTATGTGAAAACCTGTATATGTGGAGCACACATAGTAAGGCTGCAGCGATTACACGACTAGCGAAACAAACGCTGACATACAAGTTCACAAGGAAACCAGGTCAGATTTAATTTTCCTTGTGCTAGAACGGAAGATAAACACAGATAGTGTTTAATGTAAAGAGTGATTGCTAACTCTTGATTTCCTTTCGTTTTGTTTTTTCTGATCTTGCTTATTGTTTCCAAATCGCTGGGCTGTCTTTACACACTTCCATCGTTAACCGTATGTACTTTTCTTTTGTACTTACATGCTGATATAATGGAATTTCTATGGAATGCTTTATCTAATGATATATATACACACGCGCATTTCTGAACTGTGCTCTTATATGTGAAATGTATGGGGTTCTTTTCAATCTGGTGCATAATGGATACACAACATTGGGTCTAAAATGGGGGTTCTCTTTAACTCTTTGGTGATTTTTCAACTTAAATGGGTGTTGCATTGATTTTTACCAGGCCCTGATGAAGGAATTTATTCCGAAATACATTGGCCACCCGTATAGGCATCTGCAGGAATAAGAGACCTAAGATCTCGTGAGAGTTAAGAATAAAATACAGCCACACTTGAAAAGAGATTCTTTTTGTTTGTCTTTTTGAAAGATTACGTACCTGAAGTTTAAAGACTCCACTTACTAGTGGCTATAGGAGTGCAGCCCGCACCGCTGGCTTCACGGCCAAGGTCATTGAACACAGGCTGCAGCCCTGGTGCCATTCAATGAAGATTTGGGGCATAGCCTCCGAGCCCATAATAACACCCTGAGAATATGTGTCTAGGAGAAGCAAACTGTATGTGTCCACTAGACATAATAACTTAAAGATACCTCAAAGATGCTGACATCTAGGCCTGTCCCTCAGCCCAACAATTGTAAAACCCCCTAACTTTGCTGCATATAGTCACCCACTAGTCATCTATTGACTGTGCTCGCACCTCTTCTGCACTGAATGTAAAAACTATCTTGCGAAATTATATATGTACTGTGCCCGCACCACCTCTACACTGAATGTAAAAATTATCTTGCGAAATTATGTATGTACATATCCCCTATTCTCAGTGCACCTGCTTGTATATATCCTGCACATATCCTATATTTCAATGTGCCTGCATGTAACCAACTGGCCCCTGCACCCAAATGTGTTCTATATGTATTTTACATGTTGTAACCAAGCTGTGAGTATCCTTATGCCTTGCGCCTGAATACCCTCGGGTCTGGAGCGCATTACAAGTAATAATAAACAAAAACACGCACCAAACACCAAAACAGTAAAAGAAAATGGAAACAACAGAATCCGTTTTGTTGTCGGAAAGCATGTACAGATTCCCGCCCCTCCAAAATGATTCACATTGTGGAATGAACACCAACATGTGGGGAATGCACAGGGGTGGACATAAGGGGGAGTGGTAATCATGTGGGTAGAGGTGACAGGCAGGAGACACGCGTATTGTATAAGAACATACATAGTCAAGTCTAAAGATCCACCTGCTTTGCAGAAGTGTCACGTACAATACATTGCATGCACATGATATACAGAAAATCTGCTTTTGACACTAGGCTACAATCCTCGCAGGCAGTTTTTGAAACACAGAACAATGAGGAGCCTACTCTTGCTTGATGATCACATCACAACCCCAAGGCAAGGCAGGAAACACATACATACAAATATATCAAGTTACAACTAAGTACAATTAGACAAGAATGCGAGCAGTCAAATGGGAGTAGGGCTGTGGCCGATTTTGAATGTCATACCTATGGTAGCAAGGGCAGAGGTCCTGAGCTGCCAAAACACGAGCTGAGATATAGGACACCAGTGACCCCATGATAATGGTCATCACATTTGAATCATTAGACACCCGTGGATAAATAACATAAATCCATCATGAATCAGATGGATCCCTAGGACATGTAGGAACCCAAGACCAGCCCCTTGGGAGGAGTACCCGGCAAAGGGGGCAACAGAGAACAACAAGGTCCATCATTTGAACCAGGGAGAGGAAAAGGGTGATGCCAATGCCAATAAGAAGGTGGCGGGGAGGCCTGATGGGTGTGCCTGCATGTCTGGGATGAGAAAACAGTGTCCTTGTTTGCAAGAACCAGGTTCACCTCAAAGTCATCTGCTGAGCTCATGTTGATGGCCAGGTGCACATCATGTGGTTAAACCCCAAGATAGGGTGGATTAATCGAAAACCTAACCAATCATTTCACAGTGACCCAAGTTGAAGAGACCATAACGCATGTGGGAAGAAGTTGGAGGGGAAGAAAAGACAACTAATGGGAGAATGGACAATATGTGAATAAAATCATATGAATAGGCGGTAGTCAATGAGGGAGGTGGCTAAACACTGTACATGAAATGTGCCACACATGATGACTTACATGGACATAACATACTGCTTGGTCTGAATAAGACAGAGAGCACTGTGGCAGTGCACTAATAATACCCTGTCCCCATATTCATATTCAGCAACAAAACAAATCTCTTGTTCTTCCCAAAAAAGGGTGCACCTAGCGTTTTTCCCTAGTGGGCTTTTAAGACAATGGCCCTCATTATGAATGTGGCGGAAAGGCAACGACGGCGCCCGCTGATGATTTCTCACATGGATCTTGATGTTGTGTTGCTATTTGTCTTATTGTTAATCAGGAACTAGTAGTTTGTTGGGTTGGTGTCATTGAGCTGCTGTTATTTTGTTTTGGTTACTTTGCTTGCGGGTTAGTTTTAGGGGAAGAGCCATGTTTTCAGTAGTTTGTGGAAGGACATTGGATCTTCTGTTAGGAGGATGTGGGGTGGGAACCTACAAAACTATCCAGGCGTGGATGGCTATCTGTGGCCTACTTCTTAATAATGACAAAACAGAGCTACTCCTTATCAGATCACAGATCAGACTAAACAAACTAGACATCAAATTTAAATCCTTTGACATTGACAACATCTCCATTAACATCTCTAAAGAAGTCAAAACGTTAGGCATATACCTTGATTCAGCCCTCACACTTACAAGGCAAGTAAATGCGACTGCTTCTGTGGCAGCCTATACATCAAAACGTATCAATGCCCCTAGACCCTTCCTTTCATCAGAACGTTGCATAACCTTGGCCAGAGCCTTCATATTGTCTAGACTGGACTATTGTAATGCCCTGTTCATTGGTACTAACAGCCATAATCTAAAAAAACTCTGGGTTCTACAAAACAATACCTTAAGAGTAGCTGTCAATATCCCGAGAGCCAATCACTTAACAGCTGCAAGACCTAACCTCCACTGGCTCCCTGTGCAAGATAGGATCACCTTCCAAACATTATATGCAGAGACACCCCTAAACTCGAAAATTGCATATGCATCACACCATAGGCCTCAAAATGCAGAAGAATACATGCACATACGAACAGAGACAATCCCTAAAAATAAAAATGTGGTATGTGCTACCTGAAGGAAATGGCTTGCGTACCACCCCCAAATACATGTATGTGATACTCAACCAGTGATACGTGTTGCTGCACCTTATATTACACCGTCATTGCTGTGAGCCATATAGGTGTGCCGCATAGGTGTGCTGCGTTCTGCTCACAGGACGTAACTTATGCGTTAATGACCTTTACTCTGTTATGGGCTGCTCCTGATGAGACATGTACCCCAGAGATCCTCCTGCACGCAAACTGCTTATTTTGCCTCCTCTGGCCTTGCATTGCTTCACTGACTTCTTATCTGCTGCTGCATGCTTGAATGAAAGTACCTGTTTGCAACCAGCACTTTCTCGGAGTGCCAGCTGTCCTACTTTTGCTTGTACTCCTGTGTTGGGCCTGTGACCACCTCTTATGTACTTGGGACTTCCACTTCTCCCTGCCAACACCACCACAGCTCCATAGCACCTGCACTGGATCCCTGAATGCCATACCTGCCTCCGGGGTGCCATGTCAGGTCCATCAACATCCTCGGAAGAGTGCACTACCCCCATGTCGAGGCAGTGGGCTGCCAACTTCACCTCCACCGAAGTTGGCATCCTGGTGGATTGGGTCCTGGGAGCCTATGAAGCTCTCTTTATTCTAGCAAAGCAGCTGGGGAATGACGCAAGTCTAAAGATCTGGGATGACATCATGACTGTATTCTCTGTAGTTTAACAGAGTCATTTAACCAACAATATTTGCTTAATTTATGGACAAATTGTATGAATTGACTAACTGCTTTGTATCAACCACACTCATTATTTGATATGTGCAAATTGTAGGATTTTTTTCTGTATTCCTATAGACTGCTTTTTAGCAACCAAACTAGCACTGGATTACTTACCCATATGTTTATTGATTTAATACTGTTTTTACCTTTGTTTCAACTTATTAAACGTACGTGTTTTTGATATTCAATGTGATTTATGCTGTTATAGCACTTAAAAATACCTGTCACAATCTATTCTATTTCATTGGTATTTAATGACATCATGGCTGCCATTAACTTTACTTTACTTTACAAATGTATAACACGCTCCTCAGAACCCAGAGGCATTTGGGCGTAACAAGGACTAACAATCAAACATAGAAACATGGATCTCATCTTATGGGAAACTGAGGAGGCATGGTCATAGAGGCAGCTAGCAGGTTAGTTGAAAAGATGTTTTTTTATTTTTTATTAAAGTTTTCAACTAAGTTGATCTTTCTAATTTCTTCTGGCAGAGAGTTCCAGGCCTTCAGAACTGCTGCATATAAAGCACGCTGTTTAACCTGTGAGAGTGTGCATCTCGGTTCTTTGAGCTGTAGTGTGCCATTTGATCAGTGCGGAGGGGGGTGGTAAAGCGCACCAAGTACACAGTCTGGAAATGTTGGGATGACCTCAAGGCCCATAGCCATTCCAAGGTGGTGACAGCCCTTGAAAGAGAACCCACCAGGGAGGTGTACCATGCAGGCTGCTACCGGTTCTCCCAGTTAGAGTTGTGGATCCTTGAGAGGTTCTCTCCGGACCTTGACACCCAGATCTGTGCCTGGAGAAGTTGTTTGGAAGGTGCTGGTGAGTACCCATGTGGAGCAATGCTCATCATTGTATGTGTGACAGGCATGTTTGCAGATGCCACATTCTGTGTGCCGCTTGTATGTAGTGTGAGATGAAGCAGCTTGCTGCGTCATGCCAAAGCTGGGCATATGTGGCATCCGACATTGTACAATCATAATTGTTCTTTTCTAAAGCCCTTAATATCGGGGACCAGATTCTAAGCACAAGCCCAAGCTTCAAAACTGTGTTGCTATGGCTTGTCTTGCTTCTAAAACAGCCGTGTTGCCCCTGAACTATTATCGCGGCCTGACATATCTATGGGTATTGGCAGATTTTTCATCAGTGACTTGTTGGACTCAAGCACATGCTGTGTGAGATCATGGACAAAGTTCAGGGACAGTACGGATGTGGGCATACTATGTTGTGGGCATGTGAAGGATGTGCATGATGGACACCTCCATGTGTGGAACACCTGTAAGTGCATCCATGCAGACTGGTGTGCAGGGATGTGACGTCTCATCCCACTGCATTTGGAACACATGCGTACGAGTTTGCTTGCAATATGTGTATGCTGGACTGCACAACATGAGCAATTGATTCACAGATATGTGTGGCAGTGCATGTTGCTTGCCTGCAGGTCATGCTTGTGTTGGATGGTCATTGATATGGTGGCGTTGCATGTTTTTGGTGATGTGTTGGTGGCCATGCAACAATGTGCTGTGTTGATATCTGCATGTGTCTTGACTGTAATTCATCCTCCACACTATACTCATGCAGCAGTTCACATGCAGTTTGCATGGCCACATACATGTGGGTGTGCATTGTGTGTGTGTGTGTCAATATCTGGTTGCAACATGCTGCATAATTGGCGATGTTAATGCTGTGTGTGCCACTCATTCTTTGACAACAATGTCAATGTCGTTTGTACCATTTTCCGCAGTTCCTGCAGCTTGTGAAGTGGGCAGAGGCATCGATGTGGAGCTGAGGACAGGGATCATGTCACCAGACCGAAACGCACATTCCTGCCTGTCACTATTGAGGCCACCTCATCTGAGGGAGAGTCGGCTGGAGGAGCACAAGTAATATCGAGCTGCTGGCGCTACATCCCAGGAGGTTGTTGTGGTGGGGGACTCCTCAGTGGATGTGGGTCAAAGTGCACCAACAGAGGGGCCATCCTGGAAGGAAGACTCTCCAGAGTCATCCAGGGAGATGGAGGGGTTGGTGGAGGAGGAGGCAAGTGAAGGCCAGCACATGGGTCTGGTAGGGGCTTCCAGGAGGGTGCTAAGGCTGCACCGCTGGGCCAGGGACATGAGGATGTGTAGCGCACCATGGAGGTAGCTACAAAACCTCCTGTCGCTGGTCTATCTGCTGAAGCACTGCACACCTTTGTGGATGCCTCCACCCAGACTGAGCGCCCCCTTGTGCCAAAGGAGACCAGCCCTGCTGGCTGGTTTGGCAAGGCGGACGGCATGATCTGTGATGCTGTGAAAGCTAATTGTGATTCAGCTGTCACAGCATCACCAATAGATGTGCCCCTACCTCACCAGATGGCACATGCACTACTCTCAGGTGGTTCTGTGTGCTGGCAAATTTATATGCCCTCTCCTCCATTGACTCCTCTGTACCCCAGTCATCCTCCAGGGAGCCTTCCTTGCAAGGTAACATCAAGGCCCCCTCTACACTAATCCCACCCACACCACCTACTCTGGTGGCAAGAATATCCCTGCCTCCAGTGGAAGTCCCAACTACTACAGAAAGGGTGGTCACTGTTGCTGCGCAGGCACCAACACAGGGACAGGCAGCAGTGGGACAGCTGGCACCTCAGGACAGTGCTCCCACTGTACCCTCCCAAAATGTAATATCCAGATGGCTGTGGTACAGCAGCAGATTAAGAGTGCCCAGAGGAAATCCTCGAAGGGCCATTCAACATTGAGGAGGCAAGTCAGGCGGGACAGTTCAGACACCTAGCAGGAGGAACAGAGGAGACTCTGCAATATGGTGTGCCTGGAGAGGCAGTGGGATAGGGAAGCTAGGATTGCTATGGCCAGAGCAGAGGTGGTGGAGAGATGGACTCTGAGGCCAGCTGCCATCCTGTATGAGGCTTGCAAGGATGCAGAGGAGGAACAGAGGAGGATGTTGGGGGGCCTATAAGCCATCCAGGAAAGAACGGCGGCACACCTCCATGTCAAGGATGAGATATGCAACTCTGCCCTAGAGGACGTGATGAGAGGCATTTGATCCTGCTGACTGTGTATATTGTTCTTTATGTGGATTTTATTTATTGCCTTTTGTTCATTTTTTATCCTAGGACATTTCCCCCTTCCACATAGTCTTTTTTTGTAGTGCACATATTTTGAATACAGATTTAAGTTTCTTGATCACACAGATGTTGTTGTCTCTTTGTTCATGTGGTGGATTTGGTATACTGTGGTTTTGGAATGCATGTATTCTGTGACAGTCACGTGGGTTGGGGGCCTCAGTGTAGATATGTGGGATGCACTCATCAATTGTGTAGTCATTATTCCGGAGGTTGTGTCATGCATGGCTCGTCTGTCATTCTGCACATCTGCCACTCGTATGCTGCATCTTCACATTATAGTTTTTTCAAGTCTGTCTGTACACATCATCCTTCTCCTTGGCTCACACACTCTCAGATATCCTTCACATCATCCAAATAAATGCCTGTTCAACTTGTTTACTTGCAGTGGCTTTGACTGCAATGGCTTACTACCTGACTCCCTGCATTAATTGATTTTTTTCATGCTACTATGCACACACACATTACAGTGATGTCTTGGACTTGTGTCCTCCTAGTTCATTCCCCTACAACACTTTGAGTGCACTGCAATTGCACATGTGCACATTGATACATCAAACACATTGCTTTACTGTTTCACATGTACATGGTGTGTTCACAGTCTAGCTGGTGCTACGTTCTGCTGTCCTGTTGCTGTGTGCTGTGCAACTGGTTGTGATGTACCAGGGAGCCATATGATGAGCTACGGACATGGATTCTGTGGCGGTGTCCCCAGTTGTTAAAGCTAGGGGTGGATATGTGGCTGGTGTGCTTCATGTTGAAGGCAGGTCAGTGAAGTTAAGGTAAGATGTTGGTCAACTTTGGACTCACAGGGGTGTAAAATGGCAGGGCCAGCCTGGGGTTTTGTCGGAGGAGAGGGGGGCTGGTGGATGGTATCCGGGCTGCCTGGGGGTAGTGTCAGAGGTGAGGGGGGCTGGTGGGTGGTGTAAGGACCTGAGGAGATGATTGTAGGTGGTGGTGTAAGTGAGGGGGGCTGCTGGGTGGTGTTAGGGTTTCCCGGGGTGGTGTCAGAGGTGAGGGTATCTGGTGGGTGGTGTGAGGACCTGAAGGGCTGCCCGGGAGTGGTGTCAGAGGTGAGGGATGAGGGGACTGGTGTGTAGTGCAAGGACCTGAGGGGCTACCCGGGTGTGTGTTGGAGGTGAGGGGGACTGGTGGGTGGTGTCAGGACCTGAAAAGCTGCCTAGGGGGGCTGGTGGATGGTATTAGGACTTGTGTGGCTGCCTGGGGGTAGTGTTGGATGTGGGATGGGGCTGGCGGATGGTGTTAGGACCTGAGATGATGCCTGGGGTAGTGTCAGAGGTGAGGGGGGCTGGTGGGTGGTGTCAGGACCTGAGAGACTGCTTGGGAGTATTGTCGGAGGAGAGGGGTGGCGGGGTGGTACCAGGACCTGAGGGGCTGCCTGGGGTTTTGTTAGAGGTGTGGGGGCTGGTGGATGGGGTCACGACATGAGGAGCTGCCTGGGAGTGGTGTCTGAGGTGAGGGGGGCTGGTGGTTGGTGCCAGGACCTGAGTGGCTGCTTGGGAGTGGTGTCGAAGGTGAGGGGGGCTGGAGGGTGGTACGAGAACCTGAGTGGCTGCCCTGGGGGTGGTGTGAGACATGAGAGGAGTTGGTGGGTGGTGTGAGGACCTGTGGAGCTGCCTGGGGGTGATGCAACAGGTGAGGGGTTCTGGTGGGTGGCGTCAGGACTGCCTGGGTTTGGTCTTGGAGATGACGGGGCAGACGGGTGGTGTGAGAACCTGAGAGGCTGCTTGGGGGTGTTTTCAGAGGTGAGGGGGGGGCTGGTGGGTGGTGCCAGGAACTGAGGGGCTGCCTGGGGGTGGTGTTGGAGGTGAGGGGGGCTGGTAGGTGGTTTGAGGACCTGTGGAGCTGCCTGGGGGTGATGCACCAGGTGAGGGGTGCTGGAGGGTGGTGTCAGGGCTGCCTGGGGGTGGTGTTGGAGATGACGGGGCAGGCAGGTGGTGTGAGAACCTGAGGGGCTGCTTGGGGGTGTTTTCAGAGGTGAGGGGGGCTGGTGGGTGGTGCCAGGACCTGAGTGGCTGCCTGGGGGTGGTGTTGGAGGTGAGGGTGGCTGGTGGGTGGTGTGAGGACCTGTGGAGATGCCTGGGGGTGATGCAACAGGTGAGGGGTGCTGGTGGGTGGTGTCACGGCTGCCTGGGGTGGTGATGGAGCTGACGGGGGCAGGCGGGTGGTGTGAGAACCTGAGAGGCTGCTTGGGGGTGTTTTCAGAGGTGAGGGGGGTTGGTGGGTGGTACCAGGACATGAGGGGCTGCCTGGGAGTGGTGTTGGAGGTGAAGGGACTGGTGAGTGGTGTCAGGAACTGAGGGTCTGCCTCGGGATATGTGTTTGTTAAAAACAATGGTGTTAAGATGCATATGGCCACCACCAATTAAGACTGTTATTTACGTTTAATGCAAGGCGTTAACCACGCTTCATGATGCAGTAACCTGTGAGGTGAGACAGACATTGGGCAGAGGTCAAAGGTTAAGAAAGTCCACTTTTCCATTGAAATTGGGACATGATGACAGACTATTAACAGAGTATTGATTCACCTTTCCAGCGTGTAGTGACCCATATGGCTCATCACAGCAGCTGAATACCACCCATCAGTAAGCAACTTTGTGCTTATAAGGACCAGCATAGGAGCAGTAATACATTTGACAGTGGTGTTGTTGAAAAAAATGGGCTATGCTCCTGACAGAAAGATGCATAACATCTAGCAGTGGGCAATGGCTTCGGTATTACTGATGTCATGAGATTTTCTTTTTTTTTCTTTTTAGATGAGTTAGTTTATTTGTAAACTTTTTCATCTAATTCTTTAAGCTATGGAAAGATAGTGCTAAGAGTGTAACTCAAGAGTTTCTTCTATTGAGTTGCTGTATACTGCTGAGAAAGAGAGTGATTGTGTATACGTATTTGTTGTTTTGCCCACAGAGTAGGGCAGTCCTTCTTTATTCAGTGGTCATTTGCTGGGATGAGAGATCAAAGAAGGCCCCGAATTGCTTGCGCTTTGATGCAAGTGCCCGGCATTCCATGACCAAGGGTTTCTGGCGTTGTTTCAGCTTTGCAGAATCTACAATGGTTTTGTGTTGGGGCAATCTGCTTCGTTGTTGCCAGATATGAATTTGTAGGTAGGATGTTCAGAAGTATTCTTAGAAATATAGTCCTGATGCTTTGGTCTGGGAACATTAGAAGGTAAGGTGGTGGTTCATGGATTTTTCTGTTGTCTTTATTGCATTGGAGATTCTGTTTGTAGGCATTTTTCGTTAGAATGGTTTTTATCCAATCGTTCTGTAGGAGTTTGATTTTAGCATGTGTTGTGGCCGAAGGGTTAGAAGTTCTTCTGATATCTCTTTGTTTACAATTTCCTTCATGATAGACTGTTTCCATGTTTGTAGTACCGTATTGTTGAGGGTGGTTGGTTGAGCTCTCAGGATTTGGATTGCTGGTGTTTTCTCATCAGAAAGGATTTTTGGAAAAATATCTATTTTTTTCCGAAGTACAATGGATACAATTGATTGGGTTGCCATTTCATGTCATATTCACGGCATTGGATACGATTGTGGGAGGTGGGGGATCTTACGCCAGAAAATTGCCTCCAATTTCATCCAATTGACTGTACCAGCATTCATCATTGCTTCTGTTACGTATGTTATTGTAGGGATGTATTTTAGTCTGTAGTAAGCAATGATAGGTCTAAAAGAACATTTTCCATATTTCCTGTGAAGTAGACATCCTTGCCTTGCCAGTGTTTGTGATGTTTGCTCTATTTTGCCAAGCCATTGCTCTTCTGATTTTGATTGATTGATTAGTATTCCAAGGTATTTGAAGGTTGTCACATTTTCTAGACAGATTCCATTGATGTTAAATATTGGTTGTTTTACAGTTTTGTGATGTGGCTTGGTTAGAGTCATTGGCCCTCATTACGACCCTGGCGGAATCCGCGGTGCTAAATGCACCGCGGAGCATGGCGGAAAGCCGCCGATAGCGCCATGGGGGTTGGCGGATTTACCACCCCATGCCGACCTTGGCGGAGCGGTAAATCCCCAATCCCCATTTTACCCTTCCCCATTCCCATTCTTGCCCCATAGGGTATAATGGGAGTGGGGAAGGAGTTAATTACGCCGCCGTAAAGTACGGCGGCGTAATTAACAACGAGGTCCCTTAGCGCCATGGTTTTCTCCGCCCGGTAAAACCAGGCGGAGAAAACCTCCATGGCGCTAAGGGAACTCGTAGTACGGCGGACGGGTCCGCCGCGATTAGCGCTGCGGAAACCCACTCCGCCAGGGTCCTAATGAGGGCCATTGTCTTAGTTGTTGAGGTATTGATTGCTAGTTCGTTTTTGTTCATGTAACTACTCAACGCAGTGAGTGCTACTTGTAGTCCAGAGGGAGTTTTATTAAGCAGAATGATGTCATCTGCGTATGCCATCATGGGCACTGGCGTTGAATTTATTTTCGGTGGGTTGGTTTGGTTGTTGATGAGATGTTCTTCAATGTCTGCTGTGAACAAATTGTATAGGGTTGCCACAAGGGGGCACCCTTGCTTTAGACCGTTTGATGTGGGAATTGGTCTGGTAGTGGCCCCTTGTTTTGATAGTCTCACTTTTATGTTGGTTTCTGAGTATAGTAAGTTAATTGGCTCCAGATGTTCAATGGGCACTTCCATGTTTTGAGTTTTGACAGTTTGTGTCGTGATATGGCATCAAAGGCCATCTTCAGGTCAATAAACGCAGCATATATGGGGGTCTTGCTGGTGATGGCTTCGTATTTGATCAGGTGAAGTAGTATCAGGTTAATGTTTGTTCCGACATTAGCAGTGAAACCCGTTTGCCTTGCCGAAAACCTGCCATTGTCTGTTGCCCAGGCAGTTAGTTGTTTCAGGAGAGTTGTTGCAAAGAGTTTTCTGAGCGGGCCAGGTAGGGCTATTGGACGAAAGTTCTGTGGTTCATCACAGGATCCTTGTTTGTGAATGGGGACGATTGTGGCTGATCTCCAAGTGGTTGGAATTTGGTTGGTGGTGTTTATAATCGTTATGACTTGGCACATGAAGTTCGCCCAGGCCAGAGGGTCTTGCTTGAGGACGGCATTTGACATACCGTCAGGGCCAGGAGCTCTTGAGGTATTTAAGTTGTTGATATGATATGATATGATAAGGCATTTGTAACGCGCCTATACACAAGTGTTTCAAGGCGCGACGAGGCAGGGAGGGGGGAATAAGGGGAGACAGACAACGATCCTACTAGGCCAGGTGTCATTCAGATCGCACAAGTGCATGGGTAAGGGGGACGGGAAAAGTGCAAGGGGGAAAGGGAGAGGGGAAAGTGCAGTACAGGGTTAGTAATGAACAAGATAAATAATAAGGACCAGCTGGTGGCAAGTGCAAGATAAGTGCAGACAAGTGCTGGGAAGGGGGGCTTTAGGGATACAGAGACAGTCCCGCAGTGCAGGGGTTGCCAGGAAGGCAGTGCAGGGGAGAGTGGCTGCGCCAAGGACCGAGATTGGTGAGTGGCCCAGTTGCTGATTCAGTACAGTTTCAGTGATTTAGCAGGGGAGAGGGAGAGAGAAAGCAGAAGCAAAGAGGAAGGTTTTGAGGTGCTTCCGGAACCGGAGATGGTTCTCCTCAAGTTTCAGGGGGGCAGGAAGGCTGTTCCAGAGGGAGGCCCCTGCTGCGGAGAGAGATCTTCCCCCAACTCATTGCTTGGAGAAGCGGCTGACCCTGAGGGAGTTGGAGGCGGAAGAGAGAAGTGCTCGAGAAGGAAGATATTTAGGAAGGGAGAGTTGAAGGTAATTTTGCCCCAGGCCCCAGAAGGCCTTGTGGACAATGCAGAGGGTTTTGAACTTAATCGTCGCAGCCACAGGGAGCCAGTGAAGCGATTTCAGTCGTGGAGAGATACGGTCCCTGGGCTTGAGGCCAAGGACAAGTCTCGCAGTCCTGTTCTGGAAGAGTTGCAGAGGGCGGAGAGTAGAGGCAGGCAGATTTAGATAGAGGCTGTTACAGTAGTCCAGCTTCGAGAGAACCAGGGCTCTGGAGACAGTGAGCTTCTGGGGGAAGGAGAGGAAAGGAAGGATACCTCTGAGGAGGTGCAGCTGGTAGTGTGACTTCTTAAAAACGTCAGAAATGTGAGGAGAGAAGGAGAGTGTGGAGTCGAAGATGGCCCAAGGTTTTTTGCCTTGCAGGTAGGAGCAGGAAGAGGGCCAAGAGAGGCCGGCCAGAGAGCTGCAGGGAAGGAGGGAGTGGGTGTGCCGATGAGTAGAATCTCGGTCTTACTGGCATTAAGGCAGAGGTCGTTGGCGGCACACCATTCCTGGATAGCAGAAAGACAGTCAGAGATGAGGGAAGGAGAAGAGGAGGCAGAGTGCAGCAATGCGGTGGGCGAGAAGTGCCAGATACTGGTAGAACAGCCAGGGAGAGGGGTTAGAACCCTGGGGGACACCACAAGTAGAGAAAAAGATGTCAGACAGGAAAGATCCCAGTTGGACCTGGGAGGGTCGATTTGAGAGGAAAGAGGTCAGCCAAGCCAGAGCCTGACCAGTGATACCCAGGTTATCACGGAGATGGTTAAGCAGGATGGTATGGTTGACAGTATCAAAGGCAGAAGAGAGATCAAGCAAAATGAGAACACATGGAATGTTAGAGTCAAGGTTCGAGAGCAGGTCCTCACGGATGTTCAGGAGAGCAGTTTCCATGCTTCTGGCAGCTCTGAAGCCAGACTGATGGTCATGAAGGCTACCAACAGATTCAGCATGGAGATTAAGCTGGGAGATGGCAAGTTTCTCCAGGAGCTTGCCCAGGAAAGGAATGATAGAGATAGGGCAATAGTTAGCTGGTCAGGACGGGTCAGAAGAGGGTTTCTTAAGAAGGGGGTGCACAAGGGAGTGCTTGAGAGGGGATGGGAAGACTCCAGAGGTGAAGGAGTGATTGCAGAAGTCAGCAAGGGCAGGAGCCAAGAAGTCAATGTGGTCCTTAATAGTTTTGGAGGAGCAGGGGTGGACCTGTGTTGACGAGACTTTCATAGATAGGACCTGTCTCGAAACCTCATCAGCAGAAAAAAGGGGCAAGGCAGAGAAGGAGAGATGAGGGGTGGCTGCAGAGGGGCCAGAGGATGGGCAGGGAATAGAGGGGCGGAAGGTGATGGGAGGAGAGTGAGGACAAGATGTCCTGAGTTTTTTCAATGAAGTGAGAGGCCAGTGCCGTACAGAAGGCCTGGGAGGGGACAGGAGAGGTAGAGACTGCAGCAGGGCTGGCAAGCTCCTTGCAGATTTTAAAGAGTTCAGCCGAATTGTTAGATGCTGCAGTGATGCGGGCTTGGATAAGGGCTCTCTTCTTGGTGAGAACGGAGAGCCGGTATTGCCTTTGGAGCAGGCGACAGGCCAGTTTGTCAGAGGATGAACATGAAGCACGCCATTTCCTCTCTGCCACCCTGCACAAGCGTTTAACGTGACGAGGACGAGGACAGAGGAGGGGGGACAGCAGGCGAGGAAAGGAAGTTGATGAGGCGCGGGAAGCGTCTATCAAAGAGGTGAAGATTGGCCTGAGTGCCTTGGACCAAGACGGTCCCATTAGTGTAGACATTAATGATGGCCTTAGAGGAGTGGAAGGAGGCCAAGAGGACATCCCAGCGGGTGCCACCATTAATGGGAGAAGAGGAGAAAGGAGAGAGCACAGAGACCATATGAAGGGTCCATAGGTCAGGTGAAGGCACGAAAAAGAGGATGTCAGTGAGAGTTTCCTTAGAGGAGGCACTGGTGTAGGTGTCAGCGATAGGGAGGCCTGGGTTGGAGACCAGGATGTCCTTTTTAAACTTTTTCCTACCAGATTTAGTGAGGAGAGCAGGATAGTCAATGGAGAAGCAGTTATAAAAGATAGGAGAGACTGAGAGCACCATGGGATAGGAGGGAGTGGGGGGGTAGGACAAGCAAGAGCGGGCAGGAAGAGAGCAGCAGGCCCTAGTTTACCACAAATTCAGAGCACAGTGAACACAGTAATGCATATCAGGTACCCAGTGGAAAGGCCACCTAAGTTTGAAAATCCTGCGGGGGGAGAAAGACCCTAGTTTACCACAGATTCAGAACACAGTAATGCATATCAGGTATCCAGTGGAGAGGCCACCTAAGTTTGAAAAACCTGCAAGGGGAGAATGACCCTAGTTTACCACAGATTCAGAACACAGTAATGCATATCAGGTACCCAGTGGAGAGGCCACCTAAGTTTGAAAATCCTGCGGGGGGAGAAAGACCCTAGTTAACCACAGATTCAGAACACAGTAATGCATATCAGGTACCCAGTGGAGAGGCCACCTAAGTTTGAAAATCCTGCGGGGGGAGAAAGACCCTAGTTTACCACAGATTCAGAACACAGTGAACACAGTAATGCATATCAGGTACCCAGTGGAGAGGCCACCTAAGTTTGTGAGTGTTAACAGGATTAACAGGTTAACAGGTGGAGCTAACCACGGTGGACCAGCGCCAAGCGTCCCCTGCGGACACCTGCAGACACACAGGGAGTCAAAACTGTAGTAGTCGCCCTTGGCCTTGGGGCCCTTAGCCGCAGGGGGCTGCCGGGCAGAGGGCTGCCCAGGAGGGGGTGGTTATAGGCAGAGGGAGGAGAGGAAGGGGAGGGGGATGTGGGCGGGCAAGGAGGCGGGAAGGGAGAGGAGGACCAGGAAATGGGAGGGGGGAGCAGGCACAACAACGCGCTCAGAGCGCGAAAGCAATTATTCAATTTCTCGCACAAATAAACTAACGGAGGACGCAAGGGCCAGGCAGGGCTTCCTTGGCCTGTAGTTCCCTCAGGGCTACCGGCGACCGCTCTCCCACGCTCCGCTGAACAAAGAAGCAAGCAGGGGGAGAGGCCGTTGAGTAGGCTAGAAGGGAACCAGCCAGGCAGCCAATCAGAGGGGGGGGGTGGGCAGGCAAGGAGGCGGGAAGGGAGAGGAGGACCAGGAAATGGGAGGGGGGAGCAGGCACAACAACGCGCTCAGAGCGCGAAAGCAATTATTCAATTTCTCGCACAAATCAAATTACGGAGGCCCGCAAGGGCCAGGCAGGGCTTCCTTCGCCTGCAGTTCCCTCAGGGCTACCGGCGACCACTCTCCCACGCTCCGCTGAACAAAGAAGCGAGCAGGGGAAGCGGCCGTCAAGTAGGCCAGAAGGGAACCAGCCAGGCAGCCAATCAGAGGGGGGGTGGGTGGGCAGGGAGGCGGGAAGGGAGAGGAGGACCAGGAAATGGGAGGGGGGAGCAGGCACAACAACGCGCTCAGAGCGCAAAAGCAATTATTCAATTTCTCGCACAAATCAACTCACGGAGGCCCGCAAGGGCCAGGCAGGGCTTCCTTGGCCTGCAGTTCCCTCAGGGCTACCGGCAACTGCTCTCCCATGCTCCGCTGAACAAAGAAGCGAGCAGGGGGAGCGGCCGTCGAGTAGGCCAGAAGGGAACCAGCCAGGCAGCCAATCAGAGGGGGGGTGGGCGGGCAGGGAGGTGGGAAGGGAGAGGAGGACCAGGAAATGGGAGGGGGGGCAGGCACAAGAACGCGCTCAGAGCGCGAAAGCAATTATTCAATTTCTCGCACCAATCAACTCACGGAGGCCCGCAAGGGCCAGGCAGGGCTTCCTTGGCCTGCAGTTCCCTCAGGGCTACCGGCGACCGCTCTCCCACGCTCCGCTGAACATACATCATATGTATCAGGTCGTCATAGTCCACTATTACTAGCCATTTCGGTTTGTTCGTGCTCCTGTCATCTTTGGGTTGCTCCATTCGAGCTGCATAGATTGTTGAGATGTGTGTGATCCATGTTTCTTGTGATACATTAGCCGTCAACTTATGCTGTTTTTGTGAATTGTCGTTGAGTAGATTCCAAAGCTCTCTCGTATTATGTGACTTGTATGCTTCCATTATGATTTCTACATCAGCTAGCTGGAGGATTTTTTGTTGAGATTTTGTCCAATTGTTGTATGTTTGTTTCAGTTTTTTGATCTGTGTCCTGTTTTCTGCCGATTTTGTTTTGTTCAATTGCTGTATCGAAGTTGCCAGGCATTTTTTCTTGTTAGCTGTTTCCTAGTTGTATGTGTGGAGGTGGATTTGTTGTGGTCGATTTTTAACTGTTTGTCAAAAGGGTAGTAGAATCCATTCGTAGTTCAGTTATTCAGCATCCGTTCGGTTGGAGGCCAGGAGTTTTTTTGGTAGGTATGCTATTGCTGATTGGGGAATGCGGAGTCTTGATGTTGTTCCATCGAGTTCTAGTGGACATGATGTTAAGGTTTCTTCCTGATCAGTGAACAGGCACGAGTGTACAGTCAGTCAGTTGTGGTCGTTTTTGTCTGAAATTATAGTTTGGGCTGACTTTACCGATTCATTCAAGTTATGTGAAAGGAATATGTAATCAATGATTGCGGTTGTGGATCCTCTCGTCCATGTTGGCGTGTAAGGTGTAGAATTATTCCTTGCGTGGTTTAGAAGGATAAAATCGCGAATGAGGATTGTGTTCATCCATCTGGTTGCTTTGGGTGAGAGTTGCGTTTGGGTTCGAGGAGTGCCAATCTGGGTGAATAAGTTATTATTTCTAGAGGGTGGTGATTTTCAACAAGGTTATCCATTGTTATGAACACTCCATCGATGAATGCTTCAGTTGTTATTGCCGCGGGGTTCCAGTACAGATTGAATATTGCAATTGTTATCTCATTTTTTTTTTTGTTTCGGGTGATTGCCACTGGTTCTTATTATTGTTAGATGAGTTCAGGAATTCATGTTTTCAGTGGTTAGTACCATCCCTTGGGGGGTTATTTTAATTAGGGTGAGGAGGCCTGATGCTGGTCTTCCTTGCTTTTTGGCTATTGCAGGGTTGAAAAAGGTGAGGTAGCCGTCGCATGCTGGCATTTCGGTGAGCCATTTCTCTTGAAGGCATATCATTTGGTAGGTTTCCAAATCCTGTGTGGGCGCTGGTGAAGAGGTGTGAATTTCCTCTAGTGTTCCATGAGGACAGTGACCACGTGGTTTCCAGTTTCATTGATTGTTATGATTGGGATCTCAATGAGGTTGTCGAGGAGGTGGTTTCTTTGTATGAGTTTTCCAGGTTGTAGATTCTTTTGATTGGTCGTTCTGTTTTGGTCCATTGTTCTGATTGTTGAGCTTGGCTCTGTTGTTTTGTTGCTCCTGTTTGGTCATTAGTGTAGTTGGTTGTATGGTTCCTTGATTGGTAATGCAAGCGATCGTCTCTGTCTTTCTTTGGTTTGTGGCATTGTGCGTTGATTGAACTTGTTGATGTGGGGCCCAACATGTAAAGCCGAGCTTTTGGAGCTGGCTGCGCCTTGAAAGGATCAGTTCTTGGTATTTGGGGTCGCCTAGTTCAACAATGATCTTGTCTAGGTGCTGGTTGTCTTTAAAGGTTATTAGGCCAATGTCCCTTGTTACTCTTTTGTGTAGCTGCGGTATTGCTCCAAAGAGGCGTAAAACGTTGGTTCTGTTAAGGATTAGCGGTTCGGATCTGTTTGTTTAATTTTCGATGTGAATTTCATAAATTTGATTTTGTCGTAACGGGTTGACAAATAACGGGATTGTGCAGGTGGTACAGTCTAATGATTGTGTTCTGAAGGAATCGACTGAGATTTGTTTGTATGTTTGTGCTGTTGTTGCATTCGATGTGTCACTTTTAAAGGAGACGTCTGAGATATCTTGTAGGGAGTCGTCTGATATTTGTTCATAGTAGTCCACTGGATGTCGTTTGTGTTCGGGGACATATTCGTCTATTATTATGAAGCTTGAGTGCACTGTCGGTTGTATAGATGGTGGTGTATCGTCTGTTATGTGGTCTCCGTGTGTGGCTAGATTGAGCAGCTCTTCATCATAGGTGCTTGGATTCAGTGAGTTGTCTGTAGTAGTCCGTAGTGCTAGGGACTTTGGCTCAATTTTGGATCTGTTGAAATCCAGTGTGCAAGTGCTTCATGTGTTGCAGGTTGGTTGTGAGTTGGGTTGGTCAGTTAAGTTCACTGTTCTCAGGAACGCTCTTGAGCCTGTTTGTCGTTTTTTGTTAGTTTTTGGTTGTACTGGTTTCAGGACGGGTGGTGATTTTTCCTTTGAGAAAATCTGGAATGACTCTGTGTTATTCTTAGTAGATTGCGTGGGTTCTTGCATCACTGGTTTTGAGATTGCAGTGGATCTGGATGTTCCATTCGCGGGATGCTCCTCATTGGTCGAGGGTAGGCCGATTGATTGTTGGAGTGTGTTTTAACAAGGAGGGACTGGGATCGCTTGGTCAGCAGGAGCTTTCTTTTGGATCGCTCTTTGTTGTTGGTGGTGTGCTTTCAGCAGGGCTAGGACTTCTGTTTAATTTTGCTTTTTCTTGGCGATCAGCTCTTGCTATTTCTGATAATCGTTGTTGCCAGCGACTGGATTGTTCTGCTTCGAAGTTCAGATGTGATTCTATTGTCGTTATGAAGTTCTCCATGTAAATATGTTTGGAGAGTATCAGGGCTGCAAGGGTTGCTTGGTCTCTAATATTGTCGTTCATGGATTTGTGTAGTTTAAGAAAGGGGATCATTGCTTGAGATAGTACTGCGATGAGCGTATTTTGTAGGTCCAGCATGGTTGAGGGAATCCTTGGAATGATGTTTTCCTCATGGACTGGGTCTATTGATGTAGTAGTGGCTTGTTTGGGTTGTGGAGCGCTGCGGGGAGGAGTGGGTTGTTGCTTCTTAGTTATAGGATCTGGCGTGTAGTATGATTCATCTGAGTCGTAGGTGAAGCGACTTGGGAGATCTTGTTTTCCCGGGAATTCCTGTTTCAGTTTCTTTTTTAACGTTTCTTTCCTGTATCATGCATGGAGTCGAAGTTAGATGTGATTGATGGTTTCCGGTCAGGTTGCCAAATATTTCTTTTCGTTTGTCTAGACTTGACATGATTGATTTGATTTCAGTAATGTCCATCGATAGCCTTCTTGTCTTGGTTGTAGTTTGGTATCCACATTATCTGAAGATTGTGCATGTTTGATTGAGTTGTGTGTTTGTAGCCACGCGAGTTTGGCTAGTCTTGCTCTTACTTTCTTTTTCTGTTGAACTGTGGCAATTGGTGCCTTTTGTAGGTTGGTGATAGGTCTGGGCTTGTTTGATTGAGGTTTGGTTTTATTTTTAGTATCTTCATAGGTGTTGGTGTCTTTGTTTGTAGCGGTTGCTTCTTCTTGTGTGGTGACAGTCATCTTGGGGGCTGTTGGACTACCTCCTGGTATTGGCGTTTGTGAATGTATGGTTCCTATTTTAGCGATGTCGGTCAGTTGGTTAGTGGTGTTACTTGGGGAGTCATAGATGTCTAATTGCGGTCTTCTGTTTTCTGGAGGGTTGGCGTTGTTTCGTGGGTGAGGAGGTTCTTGGTTGTGATGTAAAGAAGCTGGCAATTCTGTGAGTTCCGAATTGGTTTGTGGAGTCTCGTTTAATGGTTGTAGCTCATCAAGTGGCTGTGTGGTGCTCTTAGTTAGTTGGTGGGTTAAAGTTTCCGCCAGCTTGTAGGTTTTGGGAGCTTGTTGGAGATTGTGTTGATTCATCCTACTCAAACTGTGGATTTGTACTTGTATGTTAAGCTGTTTTGGTTGAATTTCTTCATTGTTGGAGGGGGGATAGCATCTGCTGTTGAAAGGGCTTGTCCTTTGGTGTTAGGTTGGTTGGGTAGAGTTTCTTCAAAGTTAGGATGACAGGTAGCAGCTTCTGTTGATCGAACAGGGTTTGGTTGGGGTAGAAGTTGGAGTGTGGTTTTGGTGGTATGGGGGTCATGTGAATTGATGGTGTGTTTGTGGTCTAACTCAGGGTGCTGTTGTGGGTGATTTGAGTTTCCTTTGGCGACTGGAGCTCTTAGGAGGGATTGTTCCATCGTTAATTGCGAGGAATCTACGTTGGAGGTAGCAGCAGTGTTGAGTTTTGTTCTTAGTCATGTTTTCGGGCGCGTGATGATTTGCTGTTTGGTGAGTCGGTTTGTAGACATTCTTCTTAGGTTTGTGTACCGTCTGTGATAGGATCCAAAGGACAAACCCTTTCAGTCTCCTCACAGTGATAGATGTTACGTTCCTGGTTTGGAAGGGTGCAATATCCAGGCTCCAAGGGTTGTGCCCTTTCGGTCTCCCTGGTGTTTGTGTTGTCTGTGATAGGATCCAAGGGACAAACCCTTTTGGTCTCCTCACAGTGGTAGGTGATATGTTCTTGGTTTGGAAGGGTGCAGGATCCAGGATGCAAGGTTTGTGCCATTTCGGTCTCGTTGGTGTTTGTGTTCTCTGTGATAGGATCCAAGGGAAGAACCCTTTCGGTCTCCTCACAGTGGTAGGTGTTACGTTACTGGTTTTGTAAGGTACAGGATCAAAGGGTTGGGCCCTTTCGGTCTCCCGGGCGAGAATGAAGTGTCTCTGTTAGGATTTTGCCGCGAGGCGTCAATGGAATTGCATTTTCAGCTGCAGAGGTTTTTCCTTTTGGTTTGGGTAGGGTCCAAGGGGTGGGCCCTTTCAGTCCCCTACCACCGGTACAAGTTCCGTTGAGATGAGTGTTGGGTGCAGGATCCCAGGGTCATGCCCTTTCGGTGTCCTGGTCTGCAGTCTGTTCAGAATCCTCATTGGTCTTTGGAGTTAGAGGTTGAGGCTAATTCGTGGTGCTGGTGAAGTTTCAGAAGGCGTGGGAGGGACCCAGGGGGCGATCCTTGTTGGTTTCCCACAGAAAGAGTTGTTCACTTTGCGGTGTTGCAAGACTTGGAGAGTAGAGGCTCCAGGGGGCAGGGCCCTTCGGTTGTCTTATTCAGGGGTGTGGAGTGTTTGAGGGTCAGGCCCAATGGGACTCCTGGTCGGGGGTATGCTGTTGTGGTAGTTGAGTTTGCTGCACTTGTGGGGATCAAGGGTGTAGGGCTGGTTGGATTCCTACTGTTGGTGCAATTCGGTTATTGGACTTGCAGGGCTTGCAGAGCTTGTACGGTGTAGTCTCCAGAGGGCAGGGCCCTTCAATTGTCTTGGTCAGAGGTATGGAATGTTCGTGGGTCACTCCCGGGGGACTACTGGTCAGAGGTGTGATGTTGTGGGATTTGAGTATGCCACACTTGTGGGGATCCAAGGGGTAGGGCTTTTCAGTTTCCTACCGTTGGTGTGGTTCACTTGATGGGCTTGCCAGGCTTGCAGCACTTGCAGAATGGCGTGTTCATGGGGCGGGGCCCTTAGAAGTCTTTGTCATTTGTCCGTGAAGTAGATCGATCACAGGGGCCAGCTTGTTGGAACTCCTACTGGGCAGGATGGTCTGATGGCCGTAGGGAACACCACAGCTGGGGGAGGCGCACTGTGGAAATTCGTGGTCACTGCAGGCAGTGAGGACTCGCACCGGCGGGGTGGCTCCCTGGGTGAGTTTGCTGTGGAGACAGTCCTGCTCTCGGGTGACAGAACTAGTTGGTGCCGCCATGCAGGAGCCACGCACGGAGGCGGGCCGGCACACAGGAGACACCGCAGGAGCCATCAGCAAGCAGGTGCATTGGTGGGTGTTGTTTCGGGGCCAGCGAGGTGCAGTAACAGTTTTACCTGCGTGAACTGGTTGACTGGTGAGGCGGGTGAGTGTGCTGGCGATAGTGCTGATGAGCTGCTTCTGGAGGCTGGAGGAATGGCGGCGCGGGCCCCAGGAGAGGTGATTGGGTGGGTTTGGCTGGCCGTGCCACGGCATGGCAGCAGTCCTGCCTCCAGTGGCAGTGGGGCGTCTGGGAGGCTGCAGTCTCTGCCGTGAGGAGCGTGCTTACGCTGTGGAACAAGGTGAGGGTCGCTGCTTCTTCGAGGTTGGGGTTGGGGTGGGGAGAGGAAGCAGGGAATTGAAAGCTGTAAGGTGGAATTGCAGGATCTGGTTTCAGGTTTCTGATTTGGGCACAGTCGACTAGAGTCCACTAATGTCGCAGAAGATCACAGCCTGTTAGTAGGGTGCACCAGAAAGTGCCGGGCGGTGTCGCAGAGCCCACAGAGCCCAATGACAAAAAGACTCTGCAACCGACTCTGCGGCCGCTTCACGGTGTTCTGGGGGTTTTAAGGTGGTAGTTGATGGGAATAGAAAATGGACTAGGCGGCCCAAAAATGGTTGAAGTCAGCAGCAGCAACAATAAGCAGTAGCTCCTTCTCTATTGCAGACAAAAGACTCTGCAACCGACTCCGCTGATGTCATGAGATTTGGGGACACGATGCATGTGTCATGCTTTCCATATGTAATCTCTCTTCTCGTAACATTATTTGTCAGTGATTGAACTTCAGTGCACACACATAACTGGTCATACAGCACCAGAAATGCTTTGCAAACATTTCGGGCGCATCAACTACTACAATGTTGTCAGCTGACAATGTCATTGCCCGCCCACTGTAATTCAACATCATACATGCCCGACTGGCTATGTTAGCAAAGCAATACTATTATTGAGTTCAGGTACAGCCACAGCCAGACACTGTATAGGTATTTCCCTGCACTCATGCACCATGTTTGTTTTGTGTTATGACCATTTGAGGAGGTCCGACTAGATGTTAGCCATGGATCGTTGTCACTGGGTGTGGTACTGGAGTATACCAGCTGGATTGAAACCCATTCAGAAAAAAAACAGAACATTAAACCATAATTAATAACTAGATATATGTTGTGGATTATGGAAAAACAACTGCAGGCAATCTTTTCTTAGTGATTCGTGCATAATCTGCATGCAAAAGAGACATTGACCGAAACTTTGTTTAAAGTGATGTTTTGGGGATTGTTTAACTCAACAAAAGGCAGACATCAGTGATTTCATTATTGTGGCCATGGACAGTGCAAACGGTGCATGGAGTTACCAAAACTGGACACATTACCGGGGTTTTGTTGCATTAAACCGTCCCCTTAAGTTCACTTTAATCAGGTTTGGTTTTCACTGAATTGCAGAGGTGTTGTTGCTATGAATGAATTCAATGTAACTGTTTCATAACTGAAGTTTTTTCACTGAACTGCAACGGTTTGGTTGTGCAATATCATGTAAAGGCGAAGCAAGTAGTTTTACATATTTCCGCTTCCTTACACTTAAACCAGTTTGTTACTATTTTAAAGCACATTATTATTGTGATGTTAACATTCCAGCGAGACATTACTATCTAGAACAGGGTTTTGATCTTTCCCATGGGTCAATGCCATGGAAAAACGTAAGAAAAAATCAATATTTAGAGTGTTTTCTTCAATACCATTTGGCCGTGGAGCACCAGAGGAGAACACGTACAGATTAAAACGACGGATAGTTTTACAAACGTGCAACGCTTTAGTTTTGACTTTACACACGGTAATGCTTCACATGAACCAATACCTCAAGAATTAAACAATTAAACTATGAGTTCAAACTGCACAAGATCAAAGTTTGCAGTCGTACTGATTCCCATCTACTTCTGTGAGAATTTGCACAAGTCTGCCCTCAAAAAGCACATGCGAATATCATTGCTTAAATTGCTAAGTACTGTTGTTTACCTGCGCCTGTTGAATTACGCCTCAGTATTAGCGATTCAAACTATGTTTACCATCCAGCAGGTGACTGCTAATGAAGAGCAAAACATTACATGTGTCGCGACCAGCCACCCGCCTCAGGAGACGGCAAAGGCGACAATGAAGTGAGCATACACTGGGAGGTACAGTTTGCAGAATAAAGACGCCTAGCAGAGCAGCTTTTACAGCAGTGCTGTCTGCAGGGTGCACCATATCAGAGGGTGGCTGTGTGATACATAGATATTTATAAAAGCTATCACAAGAAACTATGAGCCAATGTAGTCTGTTTAAGGCAGCAGTGATGCAGTTGTAGTAGCTGAAATCCATGCGGAAAGTCGAGAGGTAATTAGTAAAGGTGATGAAAAAAGGCGTATGATAAGTCAAGCCTGTTGAATATGATGGCTTTGATGCATTGCGTTCAGTTGTCAGTCAGGAGATAGTGAGGAAACATGTTTGTGACTCTGAGGAGTTAATTTCAGTTCTTGATGATCAAATGTACCTCACCGGCCAATGGGAACTTTTGAGCAACTGGATCCTAAGGTTTCTGAAAACTATAGTAGCGGTGGGTGCCAAGCCAATTTCTCTAGGACATTTTATTGAAAGTGTTTTGAGAAGCAATTGAAATTAATTGGTGACCAGGGTGGCCTTACAGATTAGCTAAAATTAAAAAATACCATAATATTTAATTTTCGAAAAACTAGCCTTCACTTGTATTTTCTGTTATTTAGAGGCACATTATTACACATTCTATTTGTTATATCATGGCACTACCAATGGATGTGGTGGGCTTCAATGGCCGATAATGGCCCAGAGTCCAGGTTATAGGCCTGAGCAAAACGAGGGACTAAAGACCGACCCCAGTGCCATCACAAGGCCGGTGAAGCCCACCAAACCTGTTATTATTGCCATTAGTACCCTGGGTTGCCAATACCTGATAGCAAAGGATTTTCTTTGAATCCTTGCAGTGTCCCGTCAATTCAAAAAAAATATTGACTTAAGAAGTCCACTGTCGAGATAGAAGGTGAGGTTCCATGCAGAGCCCCTCTTCCATTTCTACAGCGGCCAGCATTCCAGGGCGGAGGGTGAAGTGGTGGCGGCAAAACAATAAGGTGAGTGGGTAGAGGGGCAGGAAAGGGAAGAATCAGAGACCAGAAGGGAGGTGACGAGGGGGGAAGATGGTAGTGCAGAGAAGAAGCCATCAGGCTGCTCGGAAAGTGGCCTGAGATTGTGGGATTCAGCCCACAATCCAAACAACCTGATTGGTTGTCTGCCCTGCCACGGGTGCTAATGTGCATTTATTATGTTCTCTTGTTTTTTATGCCGAGGTTGATTGCATGGAGAATCCTCTGAGCTTGGAATGTTATGATGTTCTAGACAGTATTAGGGGTTCCATGCGGCACAGCTGGAGAAGAGAGAGAGGGAGTCTTTCGGAGAAGGAAGGTCTCGGCTATTTCCACCCACTTGATTCCTGGATCTGTACATTAAATAAATAAGGTTGGAGCAACCCTAGTATACCTGCAAGTGATTTCTGTGGCTGGTCACATTATAACACACATCATGTGTCTTGCATACAGACAGTTGTTCTGCCTACATTGTTGTATTGATGTAAGTTGTATCTTATTGGAGCCTGGACCTCCGGCCTTTACAGAATAGATATCGTGATGGTCGTTTAAGTTCACGGGTTAAAATGCACCCTGAGACATATATTCTGACCTATGTAACATCACATGTGTAATTTAAACCTTTTTTACATTGTAGTATCAATAAAAAAAATGTTTATCGAAATAAGCTGATGTAAGCTATAATACCCATTCTAACTTTGTGCATAACCTTGCATTGTCATTTACTTTATAGATAATGAAGCACACATGGAGAAGTATATTTCATTTCTTTGTTTCTCTCATTTAATCCTACACGATTAGCATGCATTTCCTTTAGAGAAGTATGAATGGCACATTTAATTGATCATTGACTTGTTTTTTAGGGTAATGTGTCATTCTGACCTTGCAACATTTTATAGAAAGCATTGCATGTAATCAGATAATATCATGCATAGCGCAATGATTGAAAAGTGCCATTTGGGTTAACAATGTACTTTATGACTCCAATTCCCAGTTAATTAACTCTCTCTAGTCAACAATTTAAAATAAATTATAAGTAAAACAAAGAAAAAAACACGGTTTGCAGGAAGACTGTGGCATTGTATAATGTACACAACAGGGCTGCATTGACATGCATAGGAGACTTGACTGATTTCTGGAGCCCAAAGGAGCCAAAGAGTCTCACTAAGCTTTCATCCCTGTACACCTCCAATGACCCCCAACCCCTGGCATCACTGGACTGCTTATCTCCATAGATCTCAAGTGACTGTTTTACTGAATACACATTTAATCTCTGTCTTATCTTGACCGGACCCCATTTACTGTTTCAAGCTCCTAACTGCTACAATCAGGTTTAATGCATTAACTGTTACATCATGATTCTCTTAAGTATTCAAGAATGGGACTGCATCAGTCATCAATATAGAGAGTTTTGTGGTGATAGAAATTCTATTTTCAATAAATGTAAAAACATTTACTCTAATACATACAGGGATCATACATGCCCTAATTCTAACCCGCCTAGGGGGAGGCACAATCTGCAAATATTAGTTTTAAAAAAATCTATAACTCCCTAAACATCTGCACACATTGCTATTGATGACATTGGTTATCTCCCTGCAGTAGACCTGTAGACATCTGTTAGAAAGCAAATGTGGGATTATCTTCATCCATTTTGTGGGTCCCCCAAACGTTTTGCATTCTTTTAGTTGGATATATTTGTTTTTAGTTTACTTTTGTGACTAGAGGTACATCTACTGCAATCCCTTTTCTGATGTGCTTCACTATTAGCCCATATGCTACCATGGAAGTGGTGCTTCTTAAGCATCCCATTTTCCTAGCAGTGTGATTATGTCACCCTGCATGTGTGCTGTGCATTAGGCTGGTGGAATTTGCGTTTAGGTTTGGCTTCACCAATGGTTGTAGCCATTCTTAACTCATAGGAAGCTACATGGATCTACATTGGATCTACATTGTAGATACACTGAAAATCTTATCATGTAGAAAGGGTATTAGCAGAACCATACTGAAATGGATCCAGTCTTATTTGACAAATCGTAGTCAATAAATTGAAATGGAGTGCCAGGAAATGGAAGTGTGTCCAATGCCATTTGGGGTACCGCAAGTATCCATTTTATCTCCTGTTCTTTTTAATGTATATATTGACCTCTTGAGTGATGTGATAGCTACAAACACAACTAACTTAGAGAGACCAGAGGTAATATTTTCAACAACCACTTGTGAACAGCCCTCTACAAAAAACACTTGTTTAACAATACACTATGTTCACTCGGTCACTTGCTTCCCCAACTCCATTCGTGGTTGTTCCTTATTGTATATGATTAATATCCATTAGATTCTCATATACTACACCAGTTTATACCAAAAATAGTTATTTATTTATTATAACTTATCATCAGTAAAAAACTTTTTTTCTTTTTCACATCTACAATTTTAAAGAATTTTTGAATTATTCAACAAACACTTTATGAACAGCATACATTACTCAATAATGTCTGTGCACATTCAATATTATGTAGTATTTAGCAATTTTTGAGATTAACATCTTAATCTGGGTCTGTGGCTTGCTCTCCTCTCTCATAGAGAAATACATCCCAGACCATAAAACATTTCACTTTATATTCATAAAACCCATGCTTACCTTCATACCGCATTCATACCATACCCGACATGTTTCATTCCTATCACTCTTTCATACTGCTAACAAGGAAATTCTTCAGAGGTAAACTTATACCACATTCCATTGAAATGTACAATTGTGTTCGTCTTCTTTTAGGTTTTTTTTCTCTAGGGATCGGCTTTGAATGGGATCCCATTAGTCCTTTCTTAAGGTCCAGCCATCAGACGAATAAACTCATCTGTCCAATTACTTGGCTTTGGGAAACATGTAGGATTGAAGACATCACTTTTTGGACCAGTAGTGTTCTTGGGGCTCTTGATTCCTTCCTTAACACAGCGGCTTGTGGTTTCCTTTCCAGAGCATTGAAGCATCACCCTTTTCTTTTTCAGAAGATTTTTTAGAGTGTTCATCTTCTTGTCTTTTCTGGCTATGGGACAGTCATGCAAGCACAATGCTTTACATTGGGTAATGGGTGGTCCTAGGGCTGCATCACTTCAGTACTGTGGAAATGCTGGTGCTTGTGCGCTCATGTAATGCACTTCCCGCTGTTCCCAAATGATGGCAACCTTTATGTGTGGCTAGTAGCTTGCAGCTTGAAGCAGCGGTGCAATCTCCGGGATACTGCTCAGTGATCTATATCGCAGGACAGTGAGGATAAGGGAGTCCACGCGCTCCCTCTAGAGTTGCGGGCTTGCGGCTCTGAGCATGTCTTGGAGCTGTGATAGCTAAACATAACATTTCACTGCATCAAGAGGCAGATGATACACAACTTTATTAAAAATAATCTGTGAATAGAGACTTACAATGTTTAAACATCTGTTTCCAGGACACTGACAATTGTACAATGTCAAATTTTTTTTTAAACTAAATCCAGACCAATGTTTAAGCTGAGTTTTTCCATGAAACATTCATTTATTGGAGCTGCTATATAATTGTGTAATGCCCTACCAAAAGACATAAGGATGACTGAAAACTTTTTAAATTTCAAGAAACGTGTTAAGACGTGGTTATGAAAGATGGCTTTTTAGGATTTAGATGTGTTACAAGAGCTTTTATCTGGATTTCTTTATTAGTCTGTCAGTGGTATATTAGAAGCAAGTACTGTATTTTTAATTAGGATTTAGATACAAACACCAACCCTAAAATACAGCTAGATCTGAAAGGTAATCTCAACAGATGCATAAAAACAACAAGAGGGCTGAAGCAAGGGTGTGCCCCTGGGCCTCAATACTATATAACTCCTTCATTCATGACATTGGGAGCTGGCTGGATCTGGAGAGATCATGTGTACCTTGTATTGATGCAACTGCCATAACGCATCTAGTGTACGCAGACGACCTAGTGTAGTTGGATCTCACTCCTATAGGGCTACAAAGAACACTAGACACCCTTCAAGCGTATGTTGAAAACAGCAAGCAGCAAATAAATGCAACGAAATCAGAAATCCTAATTCTTAGGAGACTGAAGACAAAAAGAAATAAGGGATTCCAATGGAGGTTAAACAACACCTCAGTTAAATTATCCAACTACTTGAAATATCTAGGAGCAATGATCAGTTCAGATGGTGGTGACAGTCCATGGAAAAGAAATCTGGAGCTAAAAAAGGACCAATTTATCGCTCAAGCTTTGACCCTGAAGAAAAAATTTGGGAAGTTTTCAATTCAATGCTTAATTGATTTCTACAATCGAAAAGTCACACCCACAATCACCTATGCGGGAGAGTGCTGCCTGAGAATGCCATGGGAAACTTGGGACCGTCTAGAATCCAGATTCTGGAAAAGAATGCTAAGGCTGCCAAACTGTGTCCCAAGCGGAGTAATAAAACACGAATTGGGACTCTACTCATTACACGCACAAGTGGCGTGGAAAATGTTGACAACCTACAGAAAAGCAGAACTTAGTGACTCTCCCACCCAATACAATGTGCTAAAGGCACAAAACACAAATATGGAGACTGGTCTTTTAAACATCTGGAGACACAAATGCAAAGAAATAATGGAAAACATCAGCATTAGTATGGAACTGTTGCACAATAATAGAAAAAAAAGTAAAAGAGGCTCTCTTAGAAGGTGATTGGGCACAAATAGAAGATATACATATACAAGCAAAATCCCACACACTCTTAAACAAACTACTCAATTTTCCAAAAACACTACCAAACTATCTAAGAAAGAATGAAAATTTGAAACACAGAGATACCTTATTGCACTTCAGATTGAACATCTTAAGAACTCGTCAGACCCTAAAGAAATACTGCTTAGTGGAAGACAATATGTGTCATCTCTGTAATGAAGAAGAGGAATCCTTGCAACAATTGACGATGTTTTGCAAAAAACTCAAATCTGAAAGAGAAAGGGCTCTCCAAATCGCTTTGCCGACAAGATGTGGTTTGGATTTCGATGCATGGTGGGACGCCATGTATGTAGTGCTCAATAAAAAAAACAGTCAGAGTCCTGGGTCTGTTCTTAGTCGCAACACAGGAAAAATTTGCCAAGCAAGATAAACTTGAAAGCTTGTGGATTAGTCGTAAATTTCACCTGGACACAATAGCCAAACATAGGACAATTAAGATCGCAGAAAGAATTCAGATGAACAATAAGCTGTAAAATGTTTGGCTTGGTGATAAAGACAAATGGGAATGTTAAGTAAAAATTGTATTAATTTATGATTAATGCTTTAATAAAATAAAAAAATTAAAAATAAAAGAAATTAGGATTTATGGCAACAATCCGTTTTAGGTTTGACATGATGTGTACATTTTAAATTGTTTTATTATTGTTCATGTAAACATTTGTACATCACTCTGATGACTTTGGGCCAAGGCTGCACTTAAGAATTTAGTGGGATTAAACTGGAGTATTCTAGGTTTCTGCCATAGAATTTCCAAATACATATCCTGTGTGGGTGGACTTTTGTGTTTGGTGATTTTTCGAGTCAGCCTGATTGTCTATCGATCAAATCCTTTGCGTATCTTAAGGCCAAACGCTGAGCAAATATGGTATTATTGTGCCTTTCTCAGATTCTTTCTGAATTGCTGGATGTCAGGATTCCATTACCTGACATCAGGACCAGGGCTCGCTTCTTTCTGGTTCTCTCTGGATACTCCTTGGATACTGAGATATGGGCCATATTGACACTTTTGGACAGAAAAGTGTTCTCCATCCAAGATGGCGGATATGCAATTATCCTGAAGGGAAAACATCAGCATGTGAAGCACATTCTGACGTGTTTCTGGTTGTATAAAGCAACCATTTATTAACCGCATTTACGCCTACAGCTGGCATTTCGCAACAGTGAATCTCCGGCTCATGGACGAATTCTCCTACAGCTACTATCGACAGATTTTTTATAAGTAATTAGGTATTTGTTATTTTGTCTGTACCTGGGATTTGAAGGTGTCAGAAGGTTTGGAGTCCCATTGGGGCAGTCACTTACAGCCGCCGCCTCATTGGTTGCCACCCGTCCATGTAACTACAAAGCATGTGGGAAATCAGAGTTGTCTGTGAAAACAAAGAGACAACAATCAAATGCATGGGAACAACATACTTTTTTTGCTGTGCAGGAATAAGGTATGGTTCTCTAAAGGGAGGGGCAGATTAATAGTAATAAAGTTCGACTACTAATTTGTATCATTAATTCTGATTATTTATTTTCTTTACAGTTCCATTTCTATTACTCCCCTTCCTGTCTTAGCCTCCTCTGCAATGTCAAGATACTTCCAGATAGGGTACACATTTAAGGCACCGTGGTCAGGAAGGAAGCAGGAGACTCCTGTTTACAGTGATTCAGGGTGTTCCTCCTTCTCTTGTGGTCCTTGGTATACTGAATTCAGGGTTCCTGATAGTGACAGACTACACCTCTGGATTTGCTTATTCTGACACCAGAGAATTGGTGGCCTTCTGGGAAGAAGGGGTACTTCTGTTGTGGGCTTTATCTAGCCATACAGGATTTACCTTGGCTGATTTGTACTTACCCCCAGTTCATTCTTTAACTGCAAGAAATCCACTTTAGTCTCTTCCTCCTCCTCACCCATCCTATTTTCTGGGTGGACTAGGGGTTCCCTTTCAGGATTATTTCATGAATGTTGCTGTGCTACCTCCCTGTGAAGTCCTCTTTGGACTACGTGCCTCAAACTGGGAGTTTTCTGTCTGTCCTGGATGAGTAATGGGTCACCAATACACTGCATTGGCTCCATCTTTGCATGTCCTGGGTCACCTGCATCTATTGTTAGAACATCATGTGTTGACTTGTTATTTATTCATGCCCACTGAGCTAGGTTGATCCCTTTGGTTGAGTTCTGATGTCTTCCTGATGCCTTCTCAGTCACTATTGCTTCTTCTGCCTGGTGGGTCATTACCCCGGGGTAAATTGATAAGTCAACATTTGACACATCTGGATCATCAATAATTGAGTGTTCATATCCATTTCTACCAGATCGCTTTCGCAGAATTGTTAAAAAGCCCTGTATTTACCAGTTTCTTCCACTTTTCTTAGATAAGCCACAATGACTATGTCCATGAGTTCTTGTCTCCAGGTCCTGGTTCCTGATATATTCCTTGGAATCAATATCAGGTTCCGCTTGGTCTGGGAGTAGCAGGGATTTGCTGGACTAATTTGAAGGTATATTACACCTGAATTGCAAATTCTGCTTTACATTTACCCTTCTCTCCTGAATAGTTCATCGAACCAGGAGCTGGAGCTCTTCAAGGTGATTGTTCCTGAGGTCCTCTGGGGTCAGTTGCTACTAGCCGCATCTGTGGGGAACATCTTGGCATTCCCTAACTTTATCTTATAACTTTGCCTTGCATATAAACCTTGTCCTATTATTTTTTTGTGTTTTAGTGAAAACTACCACAAACTTTTGAACACCTGCCAAGTGGCTGCAAAGGGTATTTATCAGACTTTAGACATTTTAAGTGGATCCCACAGTGGTCCTTGGAGCTACTCACCGAAGACTGGATTTGTAGTACCCACCTTTGAGTTATAAATGAATTGTATATAATAAATCACTGGCCTTCACTCTATTTCCATAAGATAACAGGGTATACCAGTAAACACTTGTGGTTCATTGTTTCTGTTCTAGTCTAGGAATGAACAGGGACCTGTGAAGGACCAGCATTGGGTTTTTTATGGCCCTTGGGCACTACTAGGAATGCTTTTTAACACACTCACTCCGTCTAGTTGCTATGCTTATTAATATGAATTACCAGTGGGTCGCTGGTTTTGCTGTGCCCTAGAAGTTGTGGGGAATAGTGTGCCTGTATATGTTTTGCCTTTGTGGATTCATATTTCAGTGTCTTGTGATATTTTATTTCTCTTCGACCTTTGGCATTATACTGTGTAGAATGTAGCATTAATTATGAGTTTTACATTTTCTTAGGAGAGGGCCTTAAGGACACTAAGGCCTTTTTGCTGTTTGTATACATACAATATGTTACTATGTTGTCTTCTCCTGTGATTACATGAACGCAGTAGCGTCCATGTAGTTATGGTTAAGTTGGTGTTTCCATAGGAAGAGCACTTTTTGGGTGGCTTATAACTTCGTTCCCCCTGGACGAATCCTCACCAAACTTTGCAAAAGAAGTATATGGCCCACTCTGAATTTTTTTGCAAAGTTTGGTGAGGATTCGTCCAGGGGGGAGAAAGTTATAGGGGGGGTCCCAAAACTTTTGTTTTTTCCCATAGACTGAATGGGAAAAAACTTTGCGCACGGCTACAGCCCGAACCGCTGGACGGATTTACACCAAATTTGCGGCAGGAGCGGTGGCCTGGTCCCGAAGGCGTGCTTTTGCAAATTTGGTGTAAATCCGTCCAGTAGTTTTTTTTTTAAAATGACCAAAATGTAAGGCAAAAAAATTTGTGATATCTGTGTTCGCTTCGCGGATGGGCCTCCCTGTTCGCTCCGCGGACAGCACCCCGATTGGCCCAGCGGCTTGCGTCATGTCCGCGGACATGCGACTTGTTCGCTGATTGGGCGGCGTGGTGCGTGATGCGCGTCAGATTTTCTGTGGCACCCGCCATCTTGTATTCGCCGTCGACCGCGTACAGCGCGGTGAAACGTGGTTACAAAATTGTATTTAGTGCCGTGTGTTGGTGTGTAAGAGTGTTTGGGGAGGGTGGGGGAGTATGAGATAGGTTCAATGTTTTGTTTTTTTATGTGCTAGACGTTTTTTTTGCGTTCGATTTGTCCGCGGAGAACACGGCTGTTCTGACATTTTGTAAATAAACTAAATGGTGGGGTCTTTAGAGGACGGAGTATGTGTCATTTTTGTTCGCAAGGAAGGTAAAAATGAGCTATGAACACTCGCGGTGTACTTAATTGTTCGTAAATACACAAACTGGGGGTGTCCTCAGGACGCTGTCCGTATTGTAATCTGTCTAGTTGAATGTGTTCTAAGAACACTTGCGGTGTCCCGAAATGGTTGCAATTACACAAAATGGGGGTGTTCTGAGAACGTTGTTTGTATTGTTCGTTGTCAGGGTGAAAGTGTTTTAAGACCACTCCTTTTGTCCGCTAATAGTGCAATTTCCTATGGGCGTCAACCGACTTTTTGTCCACTAAAGAAACGATAAATCCGGCTGGTGTGCGCCGACATTATCTGATAATCCTATGACTGGCGCTATTGACCTGGCTGACTTGCTTTTGCGACACTAAATCATATCTCCCGCCTCTAAGCCTGATATTATCAAAGCATTCATATTCCCCGCCTATCTCCGTGACATTATAGGGTGCGTCATCAAACGCGCCCAGTCGTCTCCAGTCCTAAGTGACTTTACACAGAACCCGGAAGACAACACATATTATGTCACAACACAGCGCGCCACAATTCGGAATATGAAACAGTGATTTAAAAGCAAACAGCAAGATTGTAAATTTTGTAAAGTACATTTATTTGACATCAAATGTTTAGAGAATATTCAGCAATTTGCATTTGTCTTTGTTGTCGATCCGCAAAAGTTCATGTTGAGGCATGCGATGTTCCTTTGCGGTACAGAGGGTGTTAGATCAGCTTACAACTCAGTGCGCCACAATTCGGAATATGAGACTGTGGTTTAAAAGTAAACAGCAGGATTGTACATTTGGTAAAGTACATCTATTTCACATGAAATGTTTAGTGAATATTCAGCGATTTGCTATTGTCTCTGCTGTCGATCAGCAAAAGTTTATTTTGAGCCACGCGTTGTTCCTTTGCGGTAGATAGGCTGTTGGTTTATGATAAAAGCAGTAAATGGTCGTTCTGATAATCGGAAGGTTGCTCCAACAACGAGCCATTAGACCACCCTATTGGTTGGTATGTTGTTTGTAGCCGCTAGTACTGCGTAAGGGCATATTGGTCCTTGGCGATTGTCCCATAAAATGGTGAGGGTCATGAAGTTGCTGGAGTCTGTAAATCGTGACATAGGCAAAATGGGGCCAAAATGGGGCCACGTACCTGTTTTAAAAAACATAAATTAGTCTCACCAGCCGATCTTCATTAAAAATCATCATTTTATTTATTAGTGCGTGAAACTATTTGCTATCGAAGATAGTGCAACGGAGTATGTTAATAATATTTTCCCATTCATATAGCGCTAAGAACCGTGAGGTATCTAAGCAGTGCTTATTATTAACCACGGTGTGTGGTGCTCATTTATCGACCAAGGAAGGATGAAAGGCTGAGTTTGGCCTTGCCGGGATTCGAACTTGCGTTAGCAAGCTGTGCACGGATGTCAAAGCGAGCGTTGTACTCGCTGTGCCACTTGACAGGCTACAGTGAAGTGGCACAGCGAGTAGAGCGCTTGAACGCCTATAGACCGGTTAAATTATTTCTATTAACCCACCCTGTGTCGTCTGCCTTTTTTAGAGCCCTCTAAACGACAGGGGATCAATTCGGCGGTGATAGTGCACGGTAGAAAACATTATGCCACTTTCAACGAACAAGTTCAACTTGAGCGGTCTTTAATGCTACGCTATTGTAATTGTATGTGGTATAACATAATCTAAAGGGTTATTTACAGTACAATTGCAATTTCCATTGTCTACGAGTAGTGCAGTCCCAAAATACGACTCTGCGTGTGCGACGATCTTTCGCATAGTGATATAATATATAAAAGTAGTTTTCTTTCAGAAATTTCATCCTTATCTACTCTTACGTTTTAGCAACACTCCTTCAAGAGAAGTCTTTCATCACAATCTCTGTCTGTCAAGGTCAAAATACAACACAACCTTATAGTCCGCTTCGTGAGCCTCTCCGGGGCCCGAGAAAAAAATGGAAGCAGCTGACCTTCACTGTGAACGAGCATAAATTCTTACTTTGCAACATTCTGTGTAAAGCCATCTGTAGAAGTTGGTTTTTGCACGCCATGTTTGTATATTGTTTGCGTGATATTAAAAAAAGTTTGTTTAAAGGACGTTTTGGTTCTAAGTACAGCCGAAAGACCCCTGAAAATTGCAATAACTCACGCCACCACTGTGCACTGCTAAGACTAACACCCAGGACATCAAAGATGACATCGCAAATGTCATTGATGAAATCACTGATGTCATCACATGTGTATGTACTTTTCATGGAATTTGTGTACTGGGGATTTTTATTATAATGTTGCGAAAAAAGTGTCAAGGATATTGCAATAAATATCATACCGTTATTAGTGCTTTGAACGATGCATTGATATAAATAGCATTGTATTATGGGATTCTATCTAGTATACTGAGCTACTAATGGAGAAACATAGCATTGTGTGCAGAGTACAAGATGAAAGTATAATATTTGTAACGTTAATATGTTGAATAATGAAATGATAATTGTCCTGAAATGTTCGAAAATTCACAAAATGGGGGTGTTCTGAGGACGTTATTCGCATTGTGTGATTGCTTAGCTGTATGCAATGAGGGAATGGCACAGAGAGTAAAGTGGACGCCGTCCGCGGACACCGCGGCTGTTCATGGACAGGGCGTGCTACATCCGGGTTTTTCCAGGAAATCCACCATGGAAAGAAGACTGTACGGATCAGCCAATCAGATGTCGAGGTTGTGGATTTGTGTTGAAAGAGTCTGTGCGTGGTGAAGATGGCAGAAGTAGAGAAAGTCAGGGTGTTGGTGCTTGGAGATATGTTTGTGTATGGTTTACAACAGTACGCTCAATGCAGGCATGTTGCAAAGAACTTTGATGTGAAAGGAGTGGAGGTGGTGTGGAGCACTGTGCCTGATTGCAATGTACAGGGAATTGTACAAGTTTGTGAGGATATGGCCACGATGAACAGTCCGCATGTGGTAATTTTGCACTATGTTTTTTTCCATTTGGGCAACGTCACTGCCCCTACTTTGTGGGCTGATTTGGAACGCTTGGTTCAAGCCGTAATGAAGATCCTTCCAAATGCAAAAGTAATTTTTTTCTGGATTACTACCTAGGGCAATATGGGACAATAGTTCCGTTTTTTGTCCTCAGCAAAACATTACTAGGTGTGTCATCAACCGAGGCATGTGTGCCTTCATGCTTAGAGCTGGTATGTTCTTCTGTAATAATGAGAATATTGATGCCAGTAATGCTGTTAATTTTAAAGAAGATGGCATTTCTTTATCTTTTACGGGAAATGCCTTTCTATTTTGGAATGTAAGGGTTGCTTTGGAGAAGGTTATGTGAAGATTTTAGGAGTAAAGTAAGAAAAAAAAACAAGAAAATAAAAATACCAAATAACAGGTGTCTGTCAAGCATCTGTAAAAAAACAAAAAAAACGGCTCTTTTCATAGCCAACTTCAAAGGGGAAATGGGGCACACTATTTAAATTTACATTCACCACGCTCAGATTTTCGATATGTCCGTGGACATGGCGGTAGTCCGCGGATATGAAAATCACCACGAGGGGGTTAGTATGTTCTATGTTACATGTATATGGAGTCAGGGATATTATGGTCAAGTTGTGCTACTAAAAACCTATGAAATTCAGTGAAAAAACGTTGTTAAAGGGACCTTATGGTTAAATTGCGCTACTAAAAACCTATGAAATTCAGTAAAAAACTTTGTTAAAGGGACGTTATGGTTAAGTTGCGCTACTAAAAACCTATGAAATTCAGTGAAAAAACTTTGTTAAAGGGACGTTATGGTTCAAAGTAAAATCGAAAAACCCCTGAAATTCGGCAGTTATGGTAACATAAGCAACCATAACTCGCGCCACCGTGCACTGCTAACACTAACACCCAGGACATCAAAGATTTGGATCTGTTGATGCGTGGGGTGTGGAGTTGGTTGGTGTATTGAGTTCTGATGGGCCGAGTGGATGTGACTATCTTCATGGTCTCAGATAGGATGGTGCTGAGAGGGTGAAACATTTGTATGTGAGGGTGAGGATTTTAAACGTGATACGCTCTTTAACCGGGAGCCAGTGAGTTGCCTGCCTGGCCTGGGAGATATGTTCCCTTTTGGGGATGCTTAAGGCTGCACGAAGCGCATTATTCTGAGTGACTTGGAGTCGATGGAGGTTTTTTTCAGATGTACCTGCTAGAAGGGCATTACAGTAGTCTAATTTGGTACCAATAGTGGCTCTGGCTATTGATAGACAGTTGGGCTTAGATAAGTAGGGTTTTATGGCGTTTATTAGCTTAGTGGTTGAAGGCGAGCGTCCCCAGATAGCATGACCCTCCCCGCAATGAGAGGCAGTAATGGACTCTCCCAAAATGGGAATAAGGCTGGGACCAAGTGCGGGTAAGCTCAAGGGAGGTTTATCTAAGTCAAATAGGGCATGCAAAGAACTCTGCAAACTCTGAGAGCGCTCTGTCTGACAATCTCAAAGACAGGCGTTTATATTTACACAAAGTGTCATAGGCACCTACACACTATAGGGGGCACATGTACATGGGGATTGGGTGGCGTCGACTAACTATATGTGCAGCTGTGACGTGTCGCTTCCTGGTTGGTGGACACCGCCGGGTGCCAACGTGGGGTGGGCAGGTCAGCTGGGCTCATCCGGGAGGTGCTCTCTGGTCAGGCATGGTCAGTGTCATTGATGGACGTCTTTCTTGGCTTTCTGCCCTAAGGGCCATGCACACCCCATTCATTCAAGCTGCAATGTCCGTTGTCCTGTAAATCCTACAATAGGTTATTCTACAGGTTAATACAACACAGGAGGAATGCACATTGGGTGGAGTATTTTGGTGATACATCAATACAGAGTTGCTGTTATCCTGTTGACTAGGTATCATAGGCCACGGGGTCGGGTCTCAGGGCACGGGGTAAGCTTGTCCGAGCTATGGGTCTCGTTAGAAGTAATGACAGATGCTTTTACACAATGTTGGTTCAATATTAGGTGTCATCTTTTACAAGCGTCATTAATCTGGGGTGAACTGGTGGGTCGTGCGACCTATGAGGGGGGCACCTCTGGCCTCTGGTTATGGCCGGATTTTGCTGCTGGGCTGTAAATAATTCAGGTGGCTGTTCGTGGCCATGTGAGCTGCGGAGAAACATGAATGGTTGAAGCAGCTCCAGCCGAATTGGGGGAGGTGAGGCAGAGTAGCTCGGGCCTCTGCCTTCCCCGGCAGGCTTCAATGGGAGGGGAGGGGAAGTGACCTTGGGTATGCCCATGATGACACTCTTCTCGTACGCTGCAAAATATATTAAAAACAAAGGGATTTGCATACAGTATAATGCTTCTTGATTTTCTAAAGGGTTACACGTCTATATTCTTTGCATCGTTACACAGTCATTTCGAAGCATGTTAACTATACCAACATTTCTATTAAACACTACAGGGTAAGTATTTGCAAAATTAGCAGCTTTTGCATTATATGGTAAACACGATAAGTGAGGTAGCATTTGGGTTGGTGGAGCACGCAGGAGCAACAGACCAATATGGTTCACAGCAGTAATACACGTTAAACTTGTACATTCACATGTGATGGCATTCCATGTATCTCCTTAAACTATTTGCATGAGCTTACAATACTGTCGCGCTTGTGTTCCTTTGCACTCTAGCAGCATCAGGGTAATCATGGCATAAGAACTTGATATCACTCTCTTTACATTACCCCTAGAGGAGCACACAGTAGGAGGGCAGGGGCACTAAGTGTTTGCACATAACTGAGGGGGTTTGAGTATCGTGACCATTTTGTCACACAACAACACATTCTTCTATTCTTACAGTGTTTGTAAATTTGTTGGCAAGGGGGTCGTGCAGAAGGAATATCATTGTTATGCAATATATATATATATATATATATATATATATATATATATATATATCTGTATAAACAGTTTCTTGGTATAATATCGGGGCTTTTGTTTCATCCAGGACAATTTACAGTTATTTTCCAAGCCAGCCCCGCTACCCGGGTCACGCTGAGGATAATGATGCACTGCGGAAGGTGAAAGATACAGTGTTTTCTCTAACACTAGCTCATGTCCGACTGTTCGTGGGAACGGGCTTTCAGCGGATCTGCCAGGGAGCGGAGGCAACAGGGGCAGGCGAGGACTCTCTGAAGGTGGGGGCCGTGCTCGTGCCATGCACGAGAATGGCGTTCTCGTTTTCAAAATGGTTTTCAGGACCTAGCGTAATACAGTACGTTTGGTCAATGTGTCAGCCAGTGGTCCACCCACCACCTGGGCCCTGGTGGCAGGGGGTCCCCTGATGAGTCATAGACATCACAAGGAGGGAACTGCAGGGGAGGGGGGTCTCTTTGACCTGTCCTCCCATACATGGTGTGTGCTGAGGCAGAAGTGATGGCGCTAACCTGTCTAGTCATTGATAGTGTGGAGTCTATGTATACCCTTAAAGTCTTCACAGATGTGGAGACAGGGATAGTAGTGTTGTCAATTGTAGAATTAACTTAATGCTTGTCAAGTTTGGGTAGTGTGTTTTTTAAACCTAGGACGATGATTTCCGTCTTCTCTCAATTGAGGCAGAGGCCATTAATTGCCATCCCGGCCTGGATGGTGGAGTATATTATGTGAAGTGCTTCAGAATCTTTGTTGTAGATTCCGGTGAGTGGGAGAAGTACCTGAGTATCGTCAGAGTAGTTAGTATACACAATACCAAGTGCGTCAAGCTCGTTGAAGCGGGGTTTCATGAAAAAGTTGTAGAGTGTAGGTGCTGTGCAGGAGCCCTGTGGGACTCCACAGTGGATGGCCGTGGGGGCTGTGTTGGCTATCCTAGAACATACTTTCATTGCCCTACCTTCCAAGAAGGAGGTGACCCAGAGGTCTGCTTCTTTAGAGAAGTTAGCAGAATGAGTAAAGTGCAAAGTGATATTTTTGTGGTCCACTAAATCGAACGCAGCCGAGAGGTCAAGGAGTAGCAATAGGTCTGGTTTTCCTTTGTCCATGATTTGGGTGATCTTATTTTTTAGATCCACCAAAGCTGTTTCCGTGCCGTTTCCTTTATGGAAGCCAATTGGTCTTGTTTCGTGGATGGATCTGACTATGGGCTGCTTTATCCAGGATTTTGAGGAGGAAGGGCACAGTGGTTATGGGTCTGTAGTTGTTTGGTTGTGTTGGGTCTAGGGTGGGTTTTTTCAGGAGGGGACAAACCCACGCCTCTTTTAGGCTATCTGGGATGATGCCTGATCTGAATGAGGTATTGATTAAGGCTCTAAGGATCAGTGTGAAAATGTCAGCGCATTCCTTGATGAGCTTCGGTGGACCTTTGTCTCCTTTGCATGTGGACAGTTTTAGGTTTTTAAGGAGGTTGATGACTTCTGTTCCAGTGATGTCGATGAAGGAAAAAAGAGGTTTGGTGAGGTTAGTTGGAGGGGCGGTGGAGGCTGTTTGCTTGGGTCCGGGGGGGGTGAGGTAGGGTTTTACAGTGGTCTTGAATTTTTACATGAGATCATTTTTGTTTAAGATGGCCGATTGAATACTGGCAGACCCTGCTTGATCTTTTATGATCTTGTCAGGGGAGATGGGAGGCAAAATTAGCTCATTGAAGATGGCGAAGATTTCATTGGAATGAGAGTTGGCATTTGAGATGCAGGCATTAAAGGAGTTAGCTTTGGCTTTGGTGATGGCGGCTTTGCATTGGTTAGAGATTATATTAAAGCATTAGTGATGCTGGGGTTGGATTGCCAGTTTTTTAGTGCTTCCCTTTTGTGGGAGCAGAGAGCATGTAGTTCTTCTGTGAACCAAAAGTTGGCATGCAGGAACTTTTTTTCTTTCTTATTTTCAAGTGGAGCTATAGCGTTGATGGCTTTGGTCAGAGTGTCTTTGTAAATGTCTGCTAGAGTATTGGGGTTACTGGAGAAGGGGGGAGCAAGTGCTGGGGTATTTAAGTGTAGGCGCAGGTTTTCCTGTGTGAGTTTGTTAGAGCTTCTTGCTTTAGCTGCGGAGGAAGGGGTAGGTGTTTTAGACATAGCAGTGATGAGCAGGGAGAATTCAATATAGTTGTGGTCTGTCCATGGCATGGTTGTATTGGAGGTGATAGTGGTAAAACAATTATGGTCTGCAACCCAGCCCAGAGTACAGCCTTTGGAGAGGGTGGCGCTTGCGAGTTTTTGTTTGAAGTCTAGGTCAAGGAGTTCTTTGGCAAGGGATGCAGCAGCTTTGTTTTTGGCATCATTGCATCCTAGGTTTAGGTCTCCAAGTAGTGGAGCTTTTTAGGTTGTCACTGAGTAGGTGGATAAGGTGTCTGTCAGGAATTGGGGCTTGAGAGCAGCCAGGAAGCATGTGGGGTACTAGGAACTTCAGTTCCCAGCATGCTTGGGGAACAACTGTAGTCATCCGCGCTTTGCGCGCAGTAACAGCTGAAGGCTGATTGCAGGTCCTACTTCAACCGCCGGCCGCCATGCACAGGTGTGGCTTAATGAGAGTATGCAGCACGGGCGGTCATGGCGGCGTTCAGGAGGAACTTTGCAAAGCTGAGGAACACCGAAGGAATGCTAGGCCCGGGCCATCATTTAAGTGCTGGAAAATCTGATGTGGGCATGTTTTCCTTGTACAGGGCATTTGCTTTCTGGGATGCTAAGAAGCATTGGGGATCAGCGGGCATTAAGTAACTTGTTGGATTTAAATGCCCTTACAAGCAGGGCGGTTCAGTATGAAACCTGCCTTCTCGACTGCCTAAAACTCCAAGTTCATCCTTACATTTGTTTGTGGGATCCTTACGGGCAGCATTAAGATGCTCTATTCCATATTTGTGATCTATGTTTTCTTACGTTCGCCCATCTTGCCATATGTGTGTCTCATTCACGAAGGGAGTCATTCCCGTATATGTTCCATTCCCGCTTGCTTAATGATTAAGTGTGAAAACGTCCCAATGTGTTACATGTTACTTGCATTATCTCATTGTGGCAATATGTTTCGTGTTACTATGTGAATCTAGGCACAGGCTTCATGTTACAGGCATATGCTTCATATGTCATGGTTTGCTAAAGCATCAGGTTGTGTAAGGAGGTACAGGGCAGGAATTGGTCATGGAAATGTATTTAAGGATGATGCATGCAGGACTACTGCAGTCCCATATGTTACAGTGCACAGTGGGTGCAGTAAGCTGAGTTAAAGTGTATATCTATGTGTTGTGGTATCTTTCCTTGCAACCCCCTTAACCTGTTTCCCGGTCTTCCTAACATCTCATCCCTATCTACACCCTCTCACTAATCCCTCCTTTCCACACTAGCTTCCACGTGGTCCCCTGTGATTCTAATATCAGGAGCCCGTGCCAACCATGGGTGGAGGAGTCGATCTATTTGGCTTCTGTGGTTTGGGGAGGGTGTCGTACCCTTACCCCCCTTGTATGATTCTTGACACTGTCCCTGAAAGTCAGATGGGAGACTTGGGAGGCGGTAGAGCATGTGGATGCTGAGGGTGCTGTTGGGGGACAGCGTAAGCTTAGCAGACAGAATGTCAGAGTTGCTAGCCGGGGGGTGACTAATAAGTCTGAGAGGGAGGCTGTACTTGGAAATGAGGGCTACTCCACCTCCTAGGCGACCTAGTGTGTCCTGTCTGAGGATAGTATAAACTGGTTGGAGAGAGAGGGCGATGGCTGGGCAGGATGCCTCATGTAGCCAAGTTTCTGTGATGGCTAGTATGTCGAGGTTGAAATTGGTTATTAGGTTGTGTATTCCTAAATTCATGGGGTCACTGGTAATGTGGGGAATACTCCTCCCACCCCCAATCAACAGCACCACACAAATCTAGCCCTGTCTCGAACCAATTAATCTCTCCCCCTTTCACAATGTTAAACCAAAAACCAGGCTGGTGTACAGAAATAATGTATTTTTATTAATTATTATGGCAAGATCAATCAGGAAGCTATCTCACACGACATGCCACATTATCCGTGGAACCAAAACAAAGGACACCTTTGGGAGGGTATCAGTCCACCCAGATGCATTTACTTTGTATACATTTTTATTTATTGCACTTTCAAAGTCCATACATGGCAGCTATTGCGAATTTTCAATTAAACTAAATAAAATGTACATGACTAAAATGGTATGCGCATGCCGCTTCTAATGAAATGTGTCCCATCTCCACACAATGTTGCACTGACAAATGTTCTTTTGTGTGTTTTACTCAAAACGTATAACAGTTCTCCGGAGATACATTTCTATATGGATATCTAATGTATTAAGCTATCACTTCTCCAAATCTCTGCTTTTGGACATTTTCTGGGAGTTGCCATCCCATTTTAGGTTATAACATTTGTTCCCAAGGTTGCTAGGACAGTGGTCTCATTGGAAAGGTCTGTTTATTAGCTTTCCCATGATATCTAGGTTATCTTTCTACGACTTACACTTCCTGAGAAAACTAATAAAATACAGTACTTAATACAACTCTATGGCAAGAACATCACATGCACATTTCAATTTTCACATTACATCCCTTCAAGCCTTAATTAGTGGTCTGGCCACTGGCTTCCTTTTTTAGTGTTCCTTCCATGAAGTCAGCTAGAATTCTTGTAAAGCCAAAGTTCAACCCATGGTTCTGCTTAACTTGAAGAGCATAGCAGATGGCCCCAGCTCCACGCTTAGGGAAAATTCCACCAGGAACAAGCCTGTGATCAGTATCTCTGAGCTGACCACACATCTATTTTAAATACCTATATTTTTTCAACCCATTTAATTGCAGTCTTTCTGTTGACACAACACACCAATACATTGCTCTGTCATGCATGAATACTGCTCTTCTCTCTAGACCTGACACTTCAAAGCAATTCACTTTCAGATGGAGAGCCTGAGCAGAGCATGTAATGGGGGATGGTCACTGTTTTTAACTTTCATGGGGAAGGGTCTTTACACTCACACAAGCCTTCTGTTCTCTGAATAACAGACATACTTGCTTTCCAATCTGCCACATGTACTCTTCATGTGAGGCCTTTTAATATCTTGCATCATGCCGTCAATGTTCATATGTATATCCTCATATATATTCACTAAACTCTGGCCTTGGAGATTTGTTTTCCCATGTGTATATTGTTCTTAGCTGCACATGCACGCCTTTCCATCTTAACTGTTTCTGGGTTGGCAAATGACACCTTTATGCTTTGCTTCCATGTCAGCAAGGTTACACTTTAGCACCAGTCATTTGGTGAAAAGCAGGCCTGTGGTTTGTTTTAAATTGCATGGAAAGCCCATGTTGTAGTCTTGATATTCAATGTATAGAGCCTTTTGATGTGTGTCAGTGGAGAATGAAATGATCCCCTTTCTATTTGGCAGTCATCTCTGTGTGCTAATGCACTGCATTTTAGGCCCACATTTCCATGGCCTGTGCAAAAACAGCGCGTTCATGCTTTTGTAGTTGAGAATAAATTGCTGGCCTTTTTGTTGGAGAATCACATTTTTCCATATATCTTTTCTGCACACTTCAGGACTAACTTGGCCTTTCAGTTCTTTTGTTCCTGTGGCTGTCATCAAACCCTGCACTCCTACTTGTTTGAACTTATAGTTGTTTAATTTAATGTGATGTAATGTAATGGAATTGTCATTTGTATTGCCCCTTGCCCCATTTGTATGTTCTCAAAGCCCTGTAAAGGAACGCTCTCATAGTACCGAAGTCCAGATATGAGAACATTCATCAGAGGAGTTTAGAATGTTTGTGTGTGCATTTTAGCTACTGTGAAGATATCTAGGAGTGGCCAAGTCTCTGCTGGCTGCCCATGTCAAGGTGGCATCTGGATGGGTGCTTTGAGAGAGTCAGGAGAGTATGCAAGAGCACGAGACTCATTATGTGTGCACAAGCCGAATATTTTTTGTCATGGGGATAGCTACGTTGTCATGGCAGAGATGTTGTGCAATGTGTCTGAGAGTAGTGTATGATAGCAAATGCATGCGGGTGGGTGGCTGTGCCTTCGGCTATCTTGCATAAGCATGGAGTGTGATATGTACCCATCTGTACTGGCTGGCTTCCTGCTTTTGAAGGTGCAGCTGAATTTAAAAGGGGGCAAATTCAAAGATTGGCTTAAACAGTGGCTATATTCCAAACTGCGGCTGAATTAAATGTGGTGGCTATACTCAGGAATGCAGCTAAATATGGAAACAGTGGATGTATTCTAAAACGCAGCTAAATACAATACAGCATAGGGGCTATAATCAAAGTGCTACTAAATATTACATATCGGTTATATGCAAAGGTAGCTTGGTATAGAGGTATAAACTGGGGTGAGTTTTAAGTGAAGCTAGATTCCACTCATCGGGCACACTAAGGAAATGCAGCTAAATATGACAGTGGCTAAACTCAATAATGTGTAACTCAATGGTAAAGATTGTATATTTTTCAGTATACCTGTGTAGTGTAATTTCTGGGTTATCTGTTGGGAATACTGTACCTAACCACCAGCCTTTTATCTTCCACTGAGTGAAGCCAAGCCTGCCCTGCCATTACTACCTCATGGAGTAATTGTGTTTTTTTTCTTGTGGTAAGAACCCAGTCTTATTTATTTATGTATAACATAACATATTTGTAACGTCCAGGCCCTGCGGTATCATGGCATTTGTACAGTGGCCACATGTTTACAACAGGAATACCACCAAAGTCACTATAAAAGATCATTGGTACTTTGGTGGCTGTGCCGGTTTGGTAGCGAATGTCATCATTATTCATATGTATTGAAGAGCCAAGTTTTCTCCAGTTTCTTTAAGGCAGTGTGGGATTGTTCATCCATGATATTTAGAGGTAACGGGTTCCAGAGTGAGGGTGCAGTGAAAGAGACGCTCACACTTCCAACTCTGGACTTTGTGAATTGTGGTGTGACAAGAGACATGCGAATGCACACAGGTGGGATTTCTGGGAGATACGCCTGTTCAGGCAAAGTGGGGAAGCATTGCCCATAGGATAGAATCTCTCATACCTCTCAACAGAGAGTTGTGGAACAGTAGCTGAAAGAACCCTGTTTGTATAGAGTACACTGTTAGTATTCCATTTAAACAAAGGTTGCTCTTTGCGCGACAGTTGATGACCTGACAGATAACTGTCACAGAAGCCCTCATTGGGTACAGCACTGTAGCAAATTAAAACTAAGCTTGAGGGACCTCTCAGAGTGCCAATCAATATACTAAGGACGTTGAAATGAGTGCTTGTGGTTTTCATATCATTGGTAGAACCTTCGCTGAGGCCAAAAAAAGTCCATTCCTCCCAGATGCCTGTACTCCTTACTTAGGCTATTGAGTGGAGTTAGCAATCAGTCCTCTGGCCTAATATGCAATTCTCATCTCCTATTTGCACATAGTGTACAATGTACCTATTTGAGAGAGGGTAAAGATAGAGCGAGCAAGAAAGAAACAGAGAGAAGAACAGAGAAAGGAGCAGAGAGAGATAGAGAGAGAGAGAGAGAGAGAGAGAGAGAGACACACAGAGTGTGAAAGATAGAGACATTACGATAGAGACAGCGTCATAGCAACAGGACAGAGAGACTGAGGGAGAGTATATGCAGGTAAAATGGGACAAATGCCTATACATTTTATAGCTAAAAGAGCAAACAATGTTGGCTTTGCCACTGCTTGTTTCCTTTGTCGCGGATTGGCGGTATATTAGTGCCACAATTAGTTATCAACACTTATCCCACAATTTGATCCTCAGTTTATGGTTTACTCACTAAACATCTCTACCTGTATCTGTCTATGGAATTTCTGCAGGGGATTTATAGAGCACAGACCTAGCTGGGAAGCAAGGAGAACTTTACAAAGAGGTCACACCCAGGGCTTACACGTAGGGCTCAGGGTTAGGATAGGAGCTCGTATAGGTACAGGGAACAGTGCAGGGGGGGGGACAGGAGTAAGCGCAGTGACTGCACCAGGGTCTTTCAACATTTTCAGTTGAATTGGCCTCGTGACTCAGAGGGCTCTGAGCTGCTGTCCCCATGTACCTTATCCCAAAGCAAAATGTGTGCTTTGCAGCACATGCACTACAGTCTGCTTGTGCTGGTAACTTCAGTGATCACCTCCCTGGGGTTTTCGGTTTTAACACATTATTGCCTTTTTTACTCTGGTTTTGATTACATTAGCGACTTGCTGACAAAGAGAGTTTAATAGTTTTTCAGTAGACATTTAGGGGATATTGTCATAAAAATGAAAAGGAGTTTGGGGAAATATATCCTACGGGTAAGACAGGGTACCAACAACACTTACACTTACATGTTTGCTGGCCCACCTGCATTACATTTTCAACACTCTCAAACGTGTACTCTTTACTTTTACTCTCCGTTTTTAGAGAAATAAAACACTTCCTGCAAATATGCTTTACATGTGGTGTTTTATAATGGATTCCCATGGAATCCGCCTGCAATACACCAGCTGGAAAAGCAAGACGTATTCCATTGCAATCTTGGGTTTTGAGCCTGCATAAAAATCTCATGCAGACGTTAAACGAAATGCTCTCTTGAGACGGAGGAGGAAAGCAAAGCGCAAATGCAATCTCCGCTTTGCTGTCTTCCCGAGTCTCAGGCCTGCTGTAAAATGAACTGGAGCATAAAAGGAAAGCGTACATGAATGTTGCACGTTACAGTTGTGCTCCATTTCATAACACAATTACCCCGTAGTGTTTCAGATCCACATTGCTTGACTTCAATGAACCTGTTCAGGTATAATTTACCGCCCCCCTCTGGTCTTTTATCGCGCCATTATAATCTATGCACCTCACAAGTGCCAGAGTCTTGTGTTCCCATATGCAGGCAAGTGGGCCCCCAAACAACCTTTAGAAATGGACCCCCAGGTGCCCTTTCCCATCAGCTTGTCCTGGTTGAGAGGACCATTAAATGTTACATTGCAATCAAGTTTGAAAGCTCTTATTGAACACTGAAATTGATTATTAACACTGCAATCTGTTCAAAGGCACACAATACACCACGGGCAATAAATCCATTAAGGGATGGCAATCCCTAATCAATAGATAGTTGCTTAATTCACCTCTTGACCAATGGAACAATCAATGAATTCACTCCTGGCTCTGCTATCACGTGAACATCACTCCCATCCTTTATTTAAAGGTGAAAAGGTCGTGTTAATGTCTCATGTTTCCAGAACACTTCATCAGGCCATCTAACATGCACACCGCATTTCATTTGCAATGCTAAAGAGGAGAAATACAACTTCCTTGTTTGCGGGAGAGCAAGTTGTAATGTTGACGAGCAGCAGTGCCTGGTTTTGTTTCGCCAGCCGTGTGTATTGAAAAACCCTCTTTTTTTGAAGAAGCCCTTGTTTGCTGAGCAAGTAAATACTTGACTGCCAGTGCCAACCTGTGAAAAGAGGACATTGAAAAGTAAAGACACCCCCTATCACTCTGCTATATTACATTAAAATCGTGTACTATACGTTTATTTATTTATTACAGAAAATACATGTATCCATGTAGCAAGCCAGATTTCCTAATCCCTCACAGACAGCCGTATACTTGACTGGAGAAAACTTTGCTACAAGTTAAAGTTGTGAACCCATTTGACGGTTTATTATTTAATGTAATCATACTTCCAAATTTAGAGCTACACAAGCATGGCTCTTTGGAAGGCTTCCTCTTTTCTGGCTTCCATTTGAAATGCAGTGCAGAAACCAAAGAAGTGCATATTTCTAATGGCACAGTGAAGTGTAGCATCTTGGAAACAATGGGCCTCATTACAAGTTTGCTGGTCCGGTAACAACGGTGCCGGTAAGCTACCGGCACCGTTGTTACCGGACCCTCAAACTATGGGTTCTGCTCGCAGGTGCCATCCCGCCCGCCAGGTGTGACCTGGAAGGCGTACCGGCACCTGCGAGCAGACCATGTAGGATGCACCGGCACCATTCAGGAATGGTGCCGGTGCATCCGGCCCCCTCATTCCCATTGAGCCCCATTGGGCTCAAATGGGAATGGGGAGAAATTATTACCGGCACCCAGCAAAGGGGAATTACTTGGTCCGCCGGGGCTGGAATGCCCTGGTAGATTCCCATTGCCGGGTGCCAGTAATTTCATGACTCCGGTGGCAGCCGTGCCGGTAATTACTGGCACGACTACCGCCGAAGTCTGAATGAGGCCCAATGCCTTGTTGGGCCTGCATAACCTGTGAGGAGCATTTCCAATTATGAATGGAGTGTGATCAGTGTATAAGGATCTGTGTGATCACTGCGCGCCCCGTAATTTCGAATACGAAAAATAAAAAATAAAAATATTATCTGCCATAATCCTTCCAAACGACGCAGGGGACATCCCTGCAGCCCCAGAACCCAGAATACCTACAAAGGAAGTGGGGGACACCACCGCGACCCCAGCTCCCCTTGTAAGGTATAAGGGGATTCAGCATTTGTGTTACTGCTGAATGCGCAGTAAATGTGCATTTGGCATTTTCTTTCACAGTACACGAGTGATACCGATTATAATATGAATAATACACGTATCCTTCTAAGGCAGGGCCGCAGGGCCTCAGACCTGTGTGCCTACTGCCCTCGCACCATATATGAGGCAACTGAACTAGGAGGCAGGATGTGAGAGTGGCTCCTAGAGATTTAAGGATCATTAGCTGAAATTCAAGGAAACCCTATCGTGTATTTTCCCTGCAAAGGGGAGTGGAATAAGGGAATAAGTGAAGACCTTGGCCCTCATTACAACTCAGGCGGTAAGGGGTTTACGGCGCCATAAACAGCGCCGACCCTTACCGCCTGAGTACGAGGTCCCTTAGAGCCATGGCGGATTTAACACCTGCTTTTAGCAGGTGTTAAAATCCATGGCGCTAAGGGACCATGGAGTTAATTACGCCACCGTAATTTACGGTGGCGTAATTAACGCCTTCCCCACTCCCATTATGCCCTATGGGGCAAAAATGGGAATGGGGAAGGGTAAATGGGGATTGGGGACTTACCGCCCCGCCAAGGTCGGAATGGGGCGGTAAGTCCGCCAACCACCATGGCGTAAACGTAGTTTACGCCATTGTGGTAAAGTCACGGCCCAGGCGGTAACTTACCGCCTGGGTCGTAATGAGGCCCCTTGTGTCGAAGATGCTTGCACCGAGTGCAGTGGTTTATGTCACAGGCCTTGGGGGCTGTGAGGGAGCAGGAGTTAAACCTGAAGAGGAGCATCCCTGGGCAGAGCGAGGGAGCTGGACTGCTTCTGTTGTAAGCCATGTTGCTGAGACACATTTATTTCTGCTCTCCAGGAGAACAGGGATGAGTAGTAAATGAAACTCCTACTCCTAAACTAAAAACACAAACACACTAATCAGAAACACTATATCCCATTCCCAAAAGAGAATGTGCAGATTTTCAAATGAAAGATGTCCTCTGGTCCACAGCGAATCCAAGCCAACCATCCTGATGTATGAAGAAGTCAAAGACAGAATAGAGAAATAGCACCAAAAAATAAAGGAAGTATATGGCATCAAGAAAGCCATGAAAACACACCATTTAACTGCAGGTGATGGGGGAAGGTAGGGTAGCTGATAACGTCAAAGAGAAGGAGTTACAGCAGATGACAATCTGATCACATCTAAACATTTTGATTTGGTGAAAGATTGGTAACATTTAAATAACGGTGCTCCTTAAATTGGCATTCATTTGTAAATCCTTGCCTCAGCCACACACAGGCCATATACGTCTGTACTCTCAGATAAAGGCAGTGCCCTGGTCTGAGCTGCTTCTACTGTGTATCCCTCTAGCATTTCAAGTCCAACCCTAGATGGAAAATGGATTGTATTGAGCTGTTTGTTAATTTATCAATCTCAAAGTTAATCGTTTTTGTATCTGCAATGCTACTTCCTATGATGCCCCCAGTATCAAAGGTTGTATGACGCCACATTCTGTGATGTCATCAATTGAGCGATGCTGTGACTCCTACCCCTGGTATTTTGTTGAATGGACATCCCTGTTTCCTATCCCTCTCCTCAGTGACATCAAACTGACGAAAAGTGGAATTGTTGTATTTCAAAATCCCTCTAAATTATAGAAATGAACAAAATACAAAAGGGTACCATGCATGGCATTTCAATTCAAAACATTACTCTGTGGTGGTTTTGTAACAACCTAACCTCATATTTCTCAAACTTCTCCCTGCTTACCTCTGACTCCAAAATATTACCTCCATGGCATTTGGACATCTGGGCAATTCAGAAACACGCACCATATATCACCACTTTACCAGGCGATGAGATTTAAAACATGTTTTACATTATACTGCATTGCAATGCATTGCATTACACCACATTACATTAACCAGTGGCAGTCTCTAATAACTCCCTCCAACTCATGTCAGTCACCACATTGTTCCTTCTGTAGCCAGGATATCTCGGCACTTAGGAAACACCGAAATGCATGCCAGAAATGCATAACCAGAGCATATGATTATCACATTGCTGCCCTGCTGCACTATCACACTGACTTCAGTGGCGCGATATGCATGCCATTCCATATGAGGTTGCCTCCAAAAAGCAGGCAACACATTGCCAAAGCCTACACCACAACACCGCGAAAAATGGCCCAATGAAGCGAGTTAAAGTCAGATGCCCCAACGTACTGTATATCCACCAAAAGAACAACACAATCCAAGTCGGTAATTACAAGAAACAAATGTATGTGATGTCACGCATAAGACATTGTGCATTTTCAATGCAGTGTATTATGCAATGATTGACTTCCCTCCGATGATGCCACTGGTGCGAATCAGGAGGTGTGAGAGAGTAGCCCTGCATCTGGAAAGTTTCAACAGTTTGTCTATGATGGCTCAGCGGACAGCCCCTGGACCAATCAGAGTCTGGCATAATGTCGACTGATATTCAGAAGTGCCCGCTGACTGGATTGCAAAAAGCATGAGCTGCGTCAGATATTTGGAAATGGTCGCCATGTTGGAGCCACAGACAGCCACCATTCTCCGCGGACATCGCACTAAAAACATATTAAAAACACAACATTGTACTTGTCAAACTAATGAAACAATCTCTGGGGGAGGATGGGATGGGATATAACCATAAAAAGCCGATGTTCGGGGGCATCTATACATATTTTTGCAGTACAAGGTTGGTGAAAGCAGTTTTAGGATGGTTTATAACTCTGCTTCACTGAATGAAACTGCATGATATTTTGAGATATCATTCTATATCTGACCTTCAATGGTTTTACAAAGTATGGTGCTGTTTTGGAAAGAGGAAACAAATTACAGGGGGGGTCCCAAAATATTTGAAAGGCATATACATTTGGTGCTGTTTCATGAATCTGCACAAAAGTTTGCCAAAGTATTTAAAACTCAGATTTGAATGTTTTTCTAAAATGTGTTGGGGTTTTGTGGAGAGGGGGCAAAACTACAGGGGGAGTTTGAATATTTTTATTTGGTTTATAACTTTGTTGCGGTTTGACGAATGTGTACACACGATTTGAGAAAGATCATAGATCCAACCTTGAATGTTTGTTAAAAGTCTGAATGGATTTTGTCAAGTGGGAGCTAAGTTATATGATTATTTTATGTATGTACATTTTGACACTTTTCAAAAAAATACAACATGGGCGGATTTGCAGCAAAGTCGTGCAAGGAGCATTGGCAAGGACCTGAAAGCATGCTTTTGCAAATGTGTACGCATTTTATGTTTTGAAAAGTGTAATAATGTAGGTACAAAAAATAGTGATTACTTTTGGTGACTGGGGTATAGCCTGTGGCCATAGGCAGTGGCTAGGTTGTACAAATCATGGACTGTGGGGATGGGCTGTGGCCAGATTGTCCGATGAGCTAAAAGTGGGCATGGCCACCGGGGAATGGCTATGAGGTAAAGATTTTCAAAATCAGGATAGGTTTGAATGGGACGTTTTTTTTCTGTGGCTAAAATTCTGCCTGTGGCTACAGCTCAGAGTGCTGAACAGGATTGCATCAACAGATCTGTGTAACGTAGCTCCCACTTGACAACTTTACACTCCAAAACAATGCTAATCAGCAGATAATTACCGAGGACCAGGTACCCATGTGGTCACCAGGCCACCCCTTCAAATCATTAACAACCTTTATTTGTAACCATACCGGGACAAGATATTGGGATTGCATGCCAGACTCATTTCCACAGCCTCGCAGCAATGACTGGCCCACAATCCACACACATTGAGAAAGACTCTAGAGAGTCGAAACATGTGTCAGCTGACTTCTAACAACAAATATAGCACCAACAGTGGTTTTCAAGAATGCTTTATTATAACAATAGTTACTTATTAAATAGATCTGCGCTTTGGTGAACAGGGCTCACGCTCCTATTCCAAACCTAACACTTGAAGAAGGAAGGGCACCTTCACAAAAGTACCCCATCACTAGCAGCAGGGTAATCTGTTTAAAGTACTAGACGAAGAGCAGTCATCTACTCATTCGACCGCTCCTCAATTACTTGATAGTTGTGTACTCTGATTATTGGGGCATGCACCATGGCCGAAGCCCTAGGTATGAATGAGAAAAAAATATTTTGTTTGCGGCTACAGCCTGAAATGTTGTACTGTATTACAACAAACCTGTACATGCAGCATCAGTAAGGAACTGAAAGCATGGTTTTGCATATCTGTTTTGTGTTTTATTTTTCCAAAGCGTCCAAATGTAAGTACAGAAAATAGATATATGTTTGGTGCATGGACAATGGGCCTAGTCCTCGGCAAGGACAAATGCATGCTCTGATTTACTTATTGGGGCATGCAGCATTTTCAGCCAATTTAGTGTGTTTCAAGCCTCCCAACTTGGCATATCGGCACTTTCCTCCTGGGGTCCCATGAGCACTTGTCTATCCGTACTGCCCCTTTTATTTATGGAGTTCTCTCACTGCACAATGTGTATGTGCATTTATAGGAACACTTTGCATAATTGTTTGGTATAAGTATGGGAAATGCAGATGCAATAGATTTGTAGAATTGTTAAGTGGCAGTTGGTGGTGGCAGTTTAATATGTGCATAGGCTATATGTAGAGTGTTTTAAGTGATTAGTTGGATATATGTGTGAATGTTTTAAAGCAGGCAATGATGGAGTGTTACATACATAAAGGTAAACATTGTAGAAGGGCTCTCTTGTGTGATGGTGTGAATGTGCAATCTGGGTTTTCTAAAGGCATGGACTAGACGGGGGAATGCAGAGACTGTGGATAGTCATAAAGGACAATGGATTATGGTGTTTATTGTATGCTGAAGAGAAGAATTTCAGACAAAAAAATGGTTCTGTGCTTATTTGTTATTCTCTTGTATACAAGTGTCCATTATTTCCATTAGCATAGTAGAAAATGCTAATTGGAATGTTGGAGAATCTTTTTGTATCTAAATACTTCACTGAAAAAAGTAGATGGAGTCTATAAGCTTATTATTTAGTTCTATTTTAAATGTCAAAGGCTGTTCCTTTTTTATGTTTTTATTTTTTATTTTTGTGGGGTTTTCTTTGCTGGAGAGGCCAGAAAGTAAGGTGGAGAGGGAAATGAGGGAAGAGGCACCAACAACAAATATGGAGGGGCAGGTGGACAGGGTAAGATGTGTGCGTCTTAGATCTAAGGTAGAGGGCAGTGTTTCTCATGTTCCTTGATTACAGCTTCAAAAGCACTTTGAAATTGCTCCTTCCTGCAGAGTGGTGTGTTGCAGTATATACATAGTACTGTTGTCTTTGAAAGATGTGGATCAACAGCTTCTTTTATCGCTTGCAAGGTATCTGGTGGGATTTTGTGTCCCCCAGAAGTAGGCTGTGTGGTTACAGTATCGGTTGAGGAAAATGATGTAGACGAAGACAGCCTACTATTTCCTAAGAAAGGAACAGCCTTTCTGAGATCATTGTGGTGGTTCGATTTTTTGTGGCGGCACATGTGGGTGACCGCATAGGAGTACTGCCCAGGTAGTCCGCAACAGAGTACAACATTGCAATCAGTGCATTTTACTTTGGTAGATTGAGCCTTTGGTACATTCCTGACAGTGGTAAAGAACTGCCACACCCATGATTCCCTCTAGGTGCTAGAGGCAGGCACTTCTTCTACCTCATCTTCCTGGTCTTATTCATTGGGCCTCATTACAACGAGGGCAGCCGCGGTATGAACGGTGCCGGTAAGGGACCGGCACTGTTCATACCCGGCTGCCACATTCCGAGTTCTGCAGTGGGTCCCGCTCTGGACGCCTGGCCAGACTAGACGTGCAGAGCGGGACCCGCTAGCAGTCCAAGATGCTTACAACAAGCCCGTCATTAACAGGCTCGTTGTTAGCATCCTCCTCATTCCCATTGAGCCCTATGTGGGCTCAAATGGGAATGGGGACATACCGGGTCCGGGTCCCGCGACAGGGAATTACCAGTCCCTCTAAGGTACCCTGTTTGGGGGTAGCCATTCTGGTAAGAACGGCATGGCTACCTCCAAAAACCTAATGAGGCCCATTGTCTTTTGTAGTATTGCGTTTCTTTCGTTGTGTCGGTTCTCCAGCTGGTGGTGGTGGCTCTTGGGGAAGAGGGATGGCAATAGCTGATGACATTTTTAAAGATAAATAACAGTTTTGCTAATATTCTTCCAAGTATGTGCTGTGTGCTAGATTGTTAATGGATAATGAGGAAGAATAGGTGTAGGAGCTGTGTAAGGGTACATTTTGATCTTCAATGTTTCTAGATCAGCTGAAAATGCAGTTCCGAACTGTTCACAAAGCACAGAGCCATTTGCAAATTGCAGACGCATTCACGAACACGTCATCATGCCGTGTGCGAGCAAAGGTCACATGACACTGTTCGGAAAGTCTGCGATTACATAAGACTTTCGCGAATGTCAACAAACACAAAAACTGTGGAAAAAGTTACAAAAATGTTATAGAAGTGTTAAAATGATGCTAGAAGGTGGTGAATGGCAACGTTTTAAGGTTAGACGTTCTAAACTGGACAAAGTGTTGCTATATTGGGGTAAGTATGATATTACTAAGCTGTAGCAAATTAGGGTGCACTGATAAAAAGCCATGAAATTCACTGAAAAAACATTGTTTAAGGGACATTATGGTTAAATTGCACTAATAAAAATCTATGAATTTCAGTGAAAAATCTTTGTTAAAGGGATGTTATGGTTAAGTTGCACTAATAAAAACCTATTAAATTGAATGAATAAGCTTTGTTATAGGGACTTTATGGTTACTAGTAAAACCGAAAACCCCCAGAAATTCGCCAGTTATGGTAAGCTAAGCAACCATAACTCGCGCCACCACCGTGCACTGCTAAGACTAACACCCGGGACATGAAAGATAACATCACACATTTTTTAAGGGAAATGGGAGTATGAATTTGTGTCCATCTTTGGGGTGACTGTTATATTCCAGTCCATTGTGACTCGTAAAATGGCATGATCCACAATACAACCATGACATATTAATGAGGAGTATGCAATCTGAGTTTAGAGAATATGTGGTGTTAGGCAGAAACCTATGCAGTTCCCTTAGGGACCACTGCAAAAAGTTTAAGACCACAGGTGTTAGCAGTAAACCAAATTGGTAGCAGTCTGTACCACCCAGATTTACCTGGTAGCTGTGGCTGAGCAGTCAGACTTTTCTCAAGAAGAGATAGCTAGTATATAGAGTATATACAATAGGGCTAAAAATACAGTAGCACAAGCAAACACTGACCAGAGCTTTGGTATACAAGTATATAATTATTTATTTAAAACACACACTTGTAAAAATACACTGGCACTAATATGTCAAGCAAGTTCAAACACAGTCACTAGAAATATATACACCTCCCTTATTAATTATTTGACAAGTCTAGGTTAAGACACCACTTATTTAGCAAAACAGAGGTGAGTGCGTAACCATAGATGGCACTCCAATAATTTGTTTAAAAAGGGAGAGAAAAGGCAGAATAGGAAAATCACACAGTACCAACACTTTTAAAGAACCACAGCAAGTAGTCAAGAAAGGCAGGGTCTACTGTAGGGAAAAAAGTTCATAGGCCAGGCCCACTCTTGGAGAGAGCAAGGCGGAATGTGCCCAAGATCACACAGTGGAAATGCACTCAAAGTCTTTGCAGGAAAGTCAAAAAGAGGTTGGATCAAGTTCGAAAGGTAATGTTAACGGGTCTGAGGTCACCCCAGGATAGAGAGTCAAGGATTTACAGGACACCTTGGACAGTCTGTTGCAAGGGAGACCAGGCGGGACACAGTACCTGAAATGGTGAGAAAGCTCCAGCGGGGGCAGTTGTTCCTGGCAGCGGGTGCAAGTTAGGGCTTCGTCCAGGGGAAGAAAAGATCTCGACGTGGAGGAAAGCTGGAGGTCGTTGCACTGCCAGGGAAGAAACCAGCCTTGGAGTTTCCCGGTTAAAAGGTACTACCTTTTTACTCGCGGTAGTGGTGAAGCGTGGCTATCCGGCTGCTGGGGTGCTTGGTACAGGCGATTCAACCACAAGATGATCCAGGAAGACGAAAAAGGCGAACTGGTTGGTCCCACCAGCTCAAAGGGAAGAAGACTCTCCTGGAAGAAGATCTTCTCTGTCATCGGGAAAGTGGTGAGTTTCGTACAGCAGGGCTCCACCGGTGGTGTCGTCGTTGTAGATGGCTCAGCTTCTCCCCTCTTCGGATTCTTTAGGTCCTGTCGCGACTTCTGAAGTTCCAGTCCCCAAAGCCCTGCTTTTATGCAGCAAAACTCAGCCTAGCTGTCAATCAAACATGCTAAGTGGTGAGCCAGACGGCTCACCACTGGGCCAATGACACAAGAGTGTGATGGAATCGAATGCGGTGTACTTTTCCTGGACTTGCGTGGAGTTTGCACAGGCTCGGCATGCACTGCTAGCCGCCGATGGCCTTACGAGAGACTCCATGTATCATGTATAGTAAGGGCATGGATTGTGCAAAGGGTTGTGAAGAGGGCGGAACAGCAAAAATGGGGAAGAACTTGCTCAAAAGTGGGTGTTACGAGGGACGGCGGACAGGCCTTTCTTCGCACTCCCACAATTGTGCAGCATGAGCCACATTCATTAATTCACTTGCGCAACCTCTCTGCCAGGAAATGGCTATGCAAGTCCTTCATACTATCTGCCACCCCAAGGCAGGCGTAAGTACACTTGCGCGTAGGATTCCCACCACGGAGGTGGGTTTACATGTTGGATTTAGGGGTGCATGTATGCAACCGGGGTACCAAACTTACTTAGGGGTGTGCGTAAGCAGTGTAGCGGGGTGCAGGTATGGTTTAGAGGGATTTGCACGCAGATTTTCTGAGTTTAGACCGAGCTATGATTTTTCATACACATGTTGTCGGGGTGCCAGGAACAGTTATGGGGGACGCTGCACAGGGTCCCCGAGATGCAGGCCTGTTTGCAGGGGACCCCACAAACTGAAGGGTGAGTGTATTTGTGCCTGGGGGAGCACGCAAATGTAGCTGATCTGGCTGTTTATGCTTTGCGTGTGGGCATGTCGGAGGCGTTCTGGCTGCGACTTGCAAATAATTTGCATGAACAATTCCATGACTATGCGAGGCGCACATTTTTTATTCTGCGTGCAGGCTTGCGCAGTGTCATTCCCGTCACGCAACCTTGCAGGATATCTTAGCACATTTCCATGAATCAGTATGTTAATACTGAACAAATGTTTTTTATTTTATATGATTTTTCTTTATAAATACGTTGCCAAAATAAAATGTATATTGATGTAATAGGTGTAGCTATATGGCTCAGGGAAACATTCGAAGGTGACAGAGGCCTTAAAGGAGAATAGCAGGTAACCCTATCTGTGTGAGGTGGGAACGATGGGAGAGGGATCGATGGACATAGCAAAAAACAAAGAACACCAGGCAGAACCCAGCTGCCACACAGTCCACCTGTATTTTACTGGCTGCTTTGACTGCAATAAGAGGCAAGGAATGATGACACATTGAAGACCTTGAGCTGCCAGGAATGTGTGGGCACTGCTGAGTGGTGTGGGGTGAGGATGATCAAAGAGCAGTATAAGTTATTCAGTCAGCGCCAAGGGCTGGTGGGGAGATGGCTGGGGGACAGGAGCAGACATAAAGGCAGGACTGGAGGGAGAAACTGGGACTTCTTAGAGATAGATATCTGTGATATCTCTAAAAAGTCACACTGCCAGCTGCACCTCCTCAGAGGTATTCTTCCTTTCCTATCCTTCCCCCAGAAGCTCACTGTCTCCAGAGCTCTGGTTCTCTCCAAGCTGGACTATTGTAACAGCCTATTTATAAATCTGCCTGCTTCTACTATCTGCCCTCTGCAGCTCATCCAAAACCGGACTGCGAGACTTGTCCTTGGCCTCCAGCCCAGGGATCGTATCTCTCTGTAAAGACCGGAGGGGGGTCTGCACTTCCGCTCTCTATATGGTAGAGGGGAGGCACAGAGACCCCTGCCAAGATTCTCTATTATTGGTATCGTGGTCAAGCAATCAAGGCCTAGCTTCTCGGGAGTGATGCGAGCTGGTTCTTAGGCAACGGGAGCACGGCGGCTCCAGTCGGCGACGGCGGTCGACGACAGTGACGGACAACAGTCCGGGCGCTTCTCCTTGGAGTTCCGCAGCAGACCCCGTATCGGGTCGGCAGCCTGTCGAAGGTGTGTCTACCAGGGAGCTTAGGCAAAGATCAGCTGTGCACGATGGTCCCTCGTAGCTCGGGAAGAGGGTGCCTTACCAGGTCCTCTCTGGGTCAGTCCTTGAAGCACAGCAGCTTTCTGATTGCGAAGGAGAGAAACAGCAATTCTTCTCGTCCAGCAGGGCTCAAGGTTAAGCTTCACTCCAGTTACTCGTCGTAGTGGACTTCAGCTTCTGAACACGATTCCTAGCAGTGAGAGGTCCCCAGATATACTATTGATCTCCCATTCATTCCGCTGGGTCATACTCAAGCATCCAATCACGACTACGGGCATTCATGCAGGCAGGCAGCCAATTAGGCACACAAGGTATTCAGGCCATTCACTTCTCTCCAGACACTCACAACAAGTTATGTGTATTGGGACAAGTACCGAGCCATTCAACACTCCAAGCTGCATTCATACCGGTTTCGGGTAGGGCTGTCTCAACCATTGTGTCAACCACCAGATACTAGACAGCCACAACATAGAATGTATATTAGTCACACACTCCATTCACCCAGGTCCCACCCACAGGCGTATCCACAACATACGGTCGTTGAGAAGGCTCCAGCCAGTCTGGTCGGCACTTCCCCACACTACCATATATGGAACTTCCACCCAACAGCCAGTCAGGGGGAGACAGAGGCAGGGCTTCCCGGGACTTTGGGAAGATCAGCGTAACAGGTGATGGAAGGCAAGAGGCCATGGGTGCCATTTTGTCTCCATCAGGAATCAACCGATTCCAATGACAGGGCCTGGGCATCCCAAAATGGGCACCAGTCATTTCAGCACAGAGCTGCCCCAGCCCGTACCCTGCTCTGTGGGTCACACACAGGTGCCCAAAAACATACACTAGGGGCACAGGGTTGTACCCCTACCCATGGGTGCCATAAGGGTATCCCACGGGTCCGTTCACCAAACCAAAGGAGAGAGAGCTGCACTGCCAGGAGTCCCACAGGAACTCCTACGTGGAAAACACGACAGAACACACGATAAAAAACAGTAAAGGACAAGGATACAGAGGCCCTGTCCCTCCAATGCATTTCCAGCATCACAGTCGTCCCCCCCCAGACTGAGGTGGAGGGTGCTAATCTCCCACAGGATAGACACCCTCATCCAGACGGTCAACATACCTTCTGGAAAGGCTGTCTGCATTATCGTGACTCTTCCCTGGTCTGTGCTCAATGGTAAAGTCTAGTCCTTGCAGACTAATGGACCACCTGAGCAGGTTCGGGTTTTCACCCTTCATCTGCATAAGCCACTTCAGGGCCTTATGATCGGTTTGGACCTTGAAGGCAGACCCGGTAAGGTAGGGTCTAAAACACCTAAGGCTCCAAACAATACTAAAACATTCCTTCACAACAGTAGCCCACCTAAGTTCCCTACCCTTAAGTTGTCTACTGATGAAGATGATCAGATGTTCTCTTCCTTTGTCATCTAACTGGGACAAGACAGCTCCAATTCCGGTGTCGCAGGCGTCAGTTTGAACGATAAAGGGCTTGTTGTAATCAGGCGCACATAGCATGGGTGCCCGACACAGACTTCCTTTCAAGCCATCAAAGGCCCTCTGACAGTCTTCAGTCCAATTAACCTTCCTCGGTTGCTTGGGCGAAGTCAACCCTGTCAGGGATGCAGCTATGGTTCCATAGTCTGCCATGAAATTACGATAGTACCCAGTGAGGCCCAAAAAAGCTCTCACCTGGGTTTGAGTAGTGGGAGTCTCCCAGTCCTGTACATCCTGTACTTTACTGGGGAGAGGTTGGATTTGACCCCCTCCTACCTCATGACCAAGATAAGTGACTTTCCCCTGCGCTATCTGGCACTTGGTGGCCTTGATAGTGAGGTTAGCTCTTTTTAATGCCTGCAACTCTTTATCCAGATGAGTCAAATGCTCTCCCCAGGTGGAACTGTAGACGGCAATGTCCTCTAAGTAAGCCACACAAAAGGCTTCCAGCCCATTGAGCGCATGGTTGACTAATCTCTGGAAAGTGGCAGGGGTGTTCTTCAGCCCAAAAGGTATGACTCTAAACTGGTAGAGTCCCTCTGGTGTTGAGAACGCCGTCTTTTCTTTGGCATGGTCCGTCAGAGCTATTTGCCAATAGCCTGAGGTAAGGTCGAAGGTGCTCACAAATTTGGCAGCACCTATGGTGTCCATGAGCTCATCAGCCCAGGGCAAAGGGTGCGCGTCAGTCTTGGGGACGGCATTGACTCCTCGGTAGTCCACACAAAACCTCCAATCCTTGGTACCTGCCTCGGAACTTGCCTTGGGGACAAGGATCAGGGGACTGGACCAGGGACTGGTTGAGGGTTCAATAACACCCAGATCCAACATCTTGGCGACCTCACCCTGGATGTGGTTATTGACGGTATCTGACAGACGGTAGCACCTGCTTTTGACAGGCACACTGTCACCAGTGTCAATCTCGTGCCTACACCATGGTGTAAGGCCTGGTTTCAGTGAGAACAGAGAGGCGTACTGTCGGAGCAAAGCCCGGCAGGCCTTCTGCCGCTCTGTCGTCAGATCGGGAGAGAGATGCACTCCCTCCACGGAGCCATCCTGAGGGTTGCTATGCAGCAAATCAGGAAGGGGCTCACTCTCATCCTCTTCTTGCCCTGAAGCTAGCAAGAGGCATGAGACTTTGGCCCGCCTGTGGAAAGGCTTGAGCCTGTTCACATGGAATATCTGAGGGGCTACCCCAGAGGCTCCCATGTCAACCAGATAATTGACCTCGCCCATCTTGGAGATTATCCTGAAGGGTCCAGTCCATTTATCCGCCAATGCCTGAGGCTTGGTAGGCTCCATCACGAGGACCTCCTGTCCCGCAGTCCAATCCACTTGCGATGCTTTAAGGTCATGCCAGTACTTCAATTCCTGGCTGGCCTTAAGATTCGCTGTTGCCTGACCCATCATCTGTGTCATCCTCTGCCTGAGGCCTAACACATAGTCCCCCACTGGCTTGGCGGGACCTGGAGGGATGACCTCCCAACCTTCTCAGATCAAGACTAGGGGCCCCCTCACAGGATGTCCAAAGAATAACTCAAAGGGGCTGAAACCTGAGGTACTTCTCTGTAAGCAAACAGCAAGCATGTCAGGAGAAGATCCCACTTCTTCCTGAGGGACTCTTCCAAAGCACCTAACATGCCTGTGAGAGTTTTGTTAAATCTCTACACCAAACCGTTGGTCTGGAGGTGGTAATAGGTGGAGAATTTGTAAGTTACTCCGCATTCTTTCCACATGGTGTTCATGTAACTCGACATGAAGTTGGATCCTCTATCAGAGACAACCTCCTTAGGGAATCCAACATGGGTGACAAAGCCCAGGAGAGCCCTGGCAACCACCTTGGCCGTAACCTTCTGAAGGGGTATAGCCTCAGGGTACCTGGTGGCATGATCTACCAAAACTAGGATGAACCGATGTCCACCCAAAGTGGGAGGATCAAGGGGACCGACGATGTCGATGCCAACCCTCTCAAACGTTGTGCCCACCACTGGCAACGTATGCAGTGGGGCGATGACTCTGCCTCCAGTCTTTCCAGACAACTGACAAGTTGGGCAGGTCCTGCAGTGGGACTCCACTTCTACTCCCATCCGTGGCCAGTAGAAATGGGCAGAGAGGCTCTGCTTAGTCTTCTTGGTACCAAGATGACCAGCCAAGGACACTTTGTGCATCAACTGCAGCAGGAAGGGCCGGTAAACCTGGGGTATCACCAACCTCTTGAGGGCACCAGGTTCAGGCTTAGTGGGCTCACTAACAAGGAGCTCACCCTCCCTATAAATCCGAAATGTCCTAGGCACTTCTCCCTGTGCCTGGGACAGGGTCTGTGTCCTCAGCCCCTTGAGAGAGTGGCACTCTCTCTGTCCCTTAGAGAAGTCCGCCCGGGAGGGTCCCCCTTCAGCCAACAAGCATTGAAGGTCGGGATGATCCTCCGGGTTAAGAGCCTCTCCCACAGGAAAGTCTTCTGGCTCGTCTCCCACAGGAGTTGAGACGGGATTTACCACTGGACCCAGCCCGTCTGGAGCATGGATCCCAATGGGGGCTGTCTGAACAGCGGGAGGAGTAGGGGCTCCCTCCACAGAGGCGGCCTTCTTACTCCTCCGTTTCTTTTGAGCCTTGGGATTTACCCATTGGCAAGGGTATCGGGCTCACAGCCGGACCCTGTGTGACCTGCGATCGGGTGACTGCCACAGCAGCCATGGGTAGACCATCCGTGATCATCCCCAATTCGACCAAATCGTTTCCCAACAAAATGTTCGCAGGCACTTTGTCCTGAACCAGGACCGGAAGCTTTGCTTTCTTGTCTCCAATCGTAATGTTGACTAAGGCTACAGGCGATAATTTGGGAGGCCCACCAGCTAACCTGGTGGTTCTCAGAGGAGCACCTACATAGTCCTCTGGCTTGAGCAGGGTCCTGTCCTCCACTGTCATGCTTGCCCCAGTGTCTCTCAAACCAGTAGAAGGCTGGCCATTCAAGAGGACACTTCTCAAAAACCTATGAGTGTTTTGCGGGATAGTCGCCAGTACTTCTGCGTACTGGTCCCAGGCCCCAAGGGACACTAAGGAAATCTCTACGGGAGCACCGAAGGTGATTCCAGTAGAGGAGGGGAGGACGGTGGCCTCCACCTCAGGTGCGGAGTAGGGATAGGTCAGGCTGACAGCCTGGACTCCAAGTGCCTTACACTTACACTTGGGGTCACCCCTTCAGTGATCCAGAGCCCCACAATCCCAGCATGTGCTGGGCATGCGGGGTACGGTACTGGAACCACTGGGACCCTGCTTTGCAGCATGCGGACCACTACTCTTACTCCCACCCACAACAGACTTATACCCACTAGGTTTTTGGGTCTTCGGAGAGGAAGGTTTTGGTTTACCCGACTGTAATTGCTTTTGGGACTCCTCAGCTTTCTGAGAGGCCCCCTTTTCTTTGTCCTTGTCCTTCCCACTGGAGTCCCTAGGGGACACCCTGTGGGAGACCCACTTGTCAGCCAACCTAGCCATCTTAAAGAGGTCCAAAATGTTCTGGTCAGCAACATACTGATGCAGCTCTGGTGAACAGGCTTCCGAAAAATGCTCAAAAAACAAGAGGTGAGACAATTCAACAAACGTTTTCATTTTGTAACCATCAATCCACCCCACCATGTTCATGTGCGCAACACTCACCCTGTCAACCCAAGACACATTCTCTTGTTTCTTAAAATAAAATCCCTGAACCGTTTAAGATATTGGGTAGGCGTTTCGCCAAACTTGGCGATTAAGGCAGACTTCATGCTCTCATACCGACCCCTTTCTTCCACACTCAGTTTCAGAATACAGTCATATCAAGTTTGAGGCACTCTGTTTAACAAACATTTAGCCAAATCTCTCTTATCAACATCATGAATTGCACAAGCCATTTCAAACGCTTCAATCCATTGGAGGAAATCAGAACCCTCCGTATACACACCAACCAAATCTTTCATAAACTTGGTTGCTGGGGACCTGACACTCTCAACTGGTTTCGCTGAAGTCTCCACTCGAGCTTTCTCTAGCTGGATTCGCTGACATTCAGTGTACTTGTCTTTGAGTTCAAGATCCCTATTTTTGAGTTCCACTTGCTGTGCCAACTTCTCTTTCTTAAATTCAGCATCTAGTTCCAACTTGCGATATTCAAAGGCTAACTTCATCCTCAATAACTCAAGCTCTAAAGAACTGCTAGGGTTTGGAACAGAGGCAGCAGGAATGGTGGCATTCCCAGAATCAGTTTCGGCGACAACCCCCGGGGTAGAGTCCTCATTGGTTGCATTCCCCCCTTCAAGAGTTTCACAATCGATCTGGTAGTCCACCAGGGCAGCGATGAGCTCAGCCCTAGACTTATCCACAAAGTCTAATTCCCTTGCTTCACAAGCACTCTGGAGAGCCTCTAAGCTCATCCGAGTCAATTTACCATTCACAATAGATTCCATTGCTTGTAATGCTTGTAATGCAGTTATCTTGTACACGACTAAGTCTTAATTTAACAAAGTGCGGATATCCTTTGTGAGTGGCACGGTTATACACTAAGTCTTAAAACCATAAGCATCCCACAGCTGCCACCAGCTGTAAAGACCGGAGAGGGCGGTCTGCACTTCCACTCTCTATATGGTAGAGGGGAGGCACAGAGACCCCTGCCAAGATTCTCTATTATTGGTATCGTGGTCGAGCAATCAAGGCCTAGCTTCCCGGGCGGTGATGCGAGCTGGTTCTTAGGCAACGGGAGAACGGCGGCTCCAGTCGGCGACGGCGGTCGACAACAGTGACGGACAACAGTCCGGCCGCTTCTCCTTGGAGTTCCGCAGCAGTCCCCGTATCGGGTTGGCAGCCTGTCGAAGGTCTGTCTACCAGGGAGCTTAGGAAAAGATCAGCTGTGCACGATGGTCCCTCGTAGCTCGGGAAGAGGGCGCCTTACCAGGTCCTCTCTGGGTCAGTCCTTGAAGCAAAGCAGCTTTCCGATTGTAAAGGAGAGCAACAGCAGGGCTCAAGGTTAAGCTTCACTCCAGTTATTTGTCGTAGTAGACTTCAGCTTCTGAACACGATTCCTAGCAGTGAGAGGTCCCAGATATACTGTTGATCTCCCATTCTTTCCACTGGGTCATACTCAAGCTCCAATCACGCAGGCAGCCAATCAGGCACACAAGGTATTCAGGCCATTCACTTCTCTCCAGACACTCACAACAAGTTATGTGTATTGGGACAAGTAATGAGCCATTCAACACTCCAAGCTGCATTCATACCGGTTTCGGGCAGGGCTGTCTCAACCATTGTGTCAACCACCAGATACTAGACAGCCACAACATAGAATGTATATTTGTCACACACTCCATTCACCCAGGTCCCACCCACAGGCGTACCCACAACATACAGTCGTTGAGAAGACTCCAGCCAGTCTGGTCGGCACTTCCCCACACTACCATATACGGAACTTCCACCCAACAGCCAGTCAGGGGAAGGGACAGAGGCAGGGCTTCCCGGGACTTTGGGATGATCAGGGTAACAGGTGATGGAAGGCAAGAGGCCATGGGGGCCATTTTGTCTCCATCAGGGATCTACCGATGCAATGACAGGGCTTGGGCATCCCAAAATGGAGGATGCTCAGGGCACCAGTCATTTCAGCACAGAGCTTGCACCAGCCCGTACCCTGCTCTGTGGGTTACACACAGGTGCCCAAAAACATACACTAGGGGAACAGGGTTGTACCCTACCCATGGGTGCCATAAGAGTATCCCACGGGTCCATTCACCAATCCAAAGGAGAGAGAGCAGCACCGCCAGGAGTCCCACATGAACTCCTGCGCGGAAAACACGACAGAACACACGCTAAAAAACAGTAAAGGACAAGGTTACGGAGGCCCTGTCCCTCTGATGCATTTCCAGCATCACACTCTCCAGGACTGAAATCTCTGCACTGGCTCCCAGTGGCTGTAAGGATTAAATTCAAAACCATGTGCATCGTCCACAAGGCCTTCTGGGGCCAGGGGCCTCAATACCTTCAACTCTCTCTTCCTAAACATGTTCCTTCTCGAACTCTTCGCTCATCCACCTCCAACTCCCTCAGGGTCAGTCGCTTCTCCAAGCAACGAGTTGGTGGTAGATCACTTTCTTCGGTCGAGGCCTCCCTCTGGAACAGCCTCCCTGGCCCCCTGAAACTTGAAGAGAACCATCTCTGGTTCCGGAAGCACCTCAAAACCTTCCTCTTTGCTTCTGCCTTCTCTCTCCCTCTCCCCTGTTGAATTCCTGGCTGAAACTGCTCTGGTTACCTGGCCACCCTTTCTGATCTTGGGCCCAGGCCCCGCCAAATTCCACTCCTGCACTGCCTCCCTGGCAACCCCCACACCTGGGGACTGGTTTTCTGTATCCCTACAGCCCCCCTACCAGCACTTATGCCTGCTGTTACATGGCACTTACCACCATCTCTGGTTCCAGAAGCACCTCAAAACCTTTCTCTTTGCTTCTGCTTTTTCTCCTCCTCTCCCCTGCTGATTTCCTGGCTTATACTGAAACTGACTGCTTTACCTGGCCACCCTCTGATCGCAGGCCCATGTCCCCCTTCCTGCCAGATGCACACCTGCACTGCCCTCCTGGATACCCCCGCGATTGTGGACTGTTCTCTGTATCCCTACAGTCCTACCACGAGCACTCGACACCTGATGCCTGCACTTACCCTCCTCCCTTGCACTTGCCACCTGCTGGCCATACTTTATTTTGCTATTTATTCTATTATCCCTTGTATTGCACTGTCCCCTTCCCCGTACCCGCCCTGCACTTTCCCCTTCCCCCTTCCCATGCACTTGCGCGATCTGAATGACACTTTGCCTCGTAGGATCGTTGTCTGCCTTCCCTCTGTTCCCCCTCCCTTGCCTTGTCGTGCCTTGAAACATTTGTGTATAGGTGCGTTAAACATGCCTTATCATATCATATTATATCATATCATGGAAGTGATAATGCTAGAGCCTGAGCAGGCCAGGCAATATGGCACTGGGGAGACCAGGGTAGAACACAGAATCGACATTTAAACAAAATGTTATTTTAGCACAACAACCTGGGAAGTGGAAGCCGGGAAATGAAAATGATGTCCTGAAGGCCATAAAGCAGGACTACAGGACGAGTGCTGTGAGAATGTTGACAAGGACGTTAGAACACAGGATCTCACAAGACTGGTCTCTAATGATAGGGTGTAATCCAGACCATCCCACCTGGATAGGGTTCAGCATGGACAATACACAGCCTGGAAAACCTGCATGTGCTGTCATAAAAAACAGGAGACCCTCCCAAGCAAATGCTTATTCAGGTCACCTGAAATGAATTAGGCTTAGCAAAGGTTGGGTTATGCAGTGAGGGCATCAACAGCTGACTATCCCCAGTGGACAATCCTGGGGGAGTGTGCAGAATTGTAATCTGGCAACTACCTTTTGGTGGCTTTATTAAGTAATCTGATGGGTGGTCAAATACAACTCTGACTGGGAGACCGAAACCCCCCTAAAGTCGTGGGGAAATGGATCAGATCAACAAAGGTGGTGGACGTTAAATCAGAGGAAGACCTTGAGCTGCCAGGAATGTGTGGGCACTGCTGAGTGGTGTGGGGTGAGGATGATCAAAGAGCAGTATAAGTTATTCAGTCAGCGCCAAGGGCTGGTGGGGAGATGGCTGGGGGACAGGAGCAGACATAAAGGCAGGACTGGAGGGAGAAACTGGGACTTCTTAGAGATAGATATCTGTGATATCTCTAAAAAGTCACACTGCCAGCTGCACCTCCTCAGAGGTATTCTTCCTTTCCTATCTTTCCCCCAGAAGCTCACTGTCTCCAGAGCTCTGGTTCTCTCCAAGCTGGACTATTGTAACAGCCTATTTATAAATCTGCCTGCTTCTACTATCTGCCCTCTGCAGCTCATCCAAAACCGGACTGCGAGACTTGTCCTTGGCCTCCAGCCCAGGGATCGTATCTCTCTGTAAAGACCGGAGGGGGGTCTGCACTTCCGCTCTCTATATGGTAGAGGGGAGGCACAGAGACCCCTGCCAAGATTCTCTATTATTGGTATCGTGGTCAAGCAATCAAGGCCTAGCTTCTCGGGAGTGATGCGAGCTGGTTCTTAGGCAACGGGAGCACGGCGGCTCCAGTCAGCGACGGCGGTCGACGACAGTGACGGACAACAGTTCGGGCGCTTCTCCTTGGAGTTCCGCAGCAGACCCCGTATCGGGTCGGCAGCCTGTCGAAGGTGTGTCTACCAGGGAGCTTAGGCAAAGATCAGCTGTGCACGATGGTCCCTCGTAGCTCGGGAAGAGGGTGCCTTACCAGGTCCTCTCTGGGTCAGTCCTTGAAGCACAGCAGCTTTCTGATTGCGAAGGAGAGAAACAGCAATTCTTCTCGTCCAGCAGGGCTCAAGGTTAAGCTTCACTCCAGTTACTCGTCGTAGTGGACTTCAGCTTCTGAACACGATTCCTAGCAGTGAGAGGTCCCCAGATATACTATTGATCTCCCATTCATTCCGCTGGGTCATACTCAAGCATCCAATCACGACTACGGGCATTCATGCAGGCAGGCAGCCAATTAGGCACACAAGGTATTCAGGCCATTCACTTCTCTCCAGACACTCACAAGCCAATGACAGGGCCTGGGCATCCCAAAATGGGCACCAGTCATTTCAGCACAGAGCTGCCCCAGCCCGTACCCTGCTCTGTGGGTCACACACAGGTGCCCAAAAACATACACTAGGGGCACAGGGTTGTACCCCTACCCATGGGTGCCATAAGGGTATCCCACGGGTCCGTTCACCAAACCAAAGGAGAGAGAGCTGCACTGCCAGGAGTCCCACATGAACTCCTACGTGGAAAACACGACAGAACACACGATAAAAAAACAGTAAAGGACAAGGATACAGAGGCCCTGTCCCTCCAATGCATTTCCAGCTTCACAGTCATCCCCCCCCAGACTGAGGTGGAGGGTGCTAATCTCCCACAGGATAGACACCCTCATCCAGACGGTCAACATACCTTCTGGAAAGGCTGTCTGCATTATCGTGACTCTTCCCTGGTCTGTGCTCAATGGTAAAGTCTAGTCCTTGCAGACTAATGGACCACCTGAGCAGGTTCGGGTTTTCACCCTTCATCTGCATAAGCCACTTCAGGGCCTTATGATCGGTTTGGACCTTGAAGGCAGACCCGGTAAGGTAGGGTCTAAAACACCTAAGGCTCCAAACAATACTAAAACATTCCTTCACAACAGTAGCCCACCTAAGTTCCCTACCCTTAAGTTGTCTACTGATGAAGATGATCAGATGTTCTCTTCCTTTGTCATCTAACTGGGACAAGACAGCTCCAATTCCGGTGTCGCAGGCGTCAGTTTGAACGATAAAGGGCTTGTTGTAATCAGGCGCACATAGCACGGGTGCCCGACACAGACTTCCTTTCAAGCCATCAAAGGCCCTCTGACAGTCTTCAGTCCAATTAACCTTCCTCGGTTGCTTGGGCGAAGTCAACCCTGTCAGGGATGCAGCTATGGTTCCATAGTCTGCCATGAAATTACGATAGTACCCAGTAAGGCCCAAAAAAGCTCTCACCTGGGTTTGAGTAGTGGGAGTCTCCCAGTCCTGTACATCCTGTACTTTACTGGGGAGAGGTTGGATTTGACCCCCTCCTACCTCATGACCAAGATAAGTGACTTTCCCCTGCGCTATCTGGCACTTGGTGGCCTTGATAGTGAGGTTAGCTCTTTTTAATGCCTGCAACTCTTTATCCAGATGAGTCAAATGCTCTCCCCAGGTGGAACTGTAGACGGCAATGTCCTCTAAGTAAGCCACACAAAAGGCTTCCAGCCCATTGAGCGCATGGTTGACTAATCTCTGGAAAGTGGCAGGGGTGTTCTTCAGCCCAAAAGGTATGACTCTAAACTGGTAGAGTCCCTCTGGTGTTGAGAACGCCGTCTTTTCTTTGGCATGGTCCGTCAGAGCTATTTGCCAATAGCCTGAGGTAAGGTCGAAGGTGCTCACAAATTTGGCAGCACCTATGGTGTCCATGAGCTCATCAGCCCAGGGCAAAGGGTGTGCGTCAGTCTTGGGGACGGCATTGACTCCTCGGTAGTCCACACAAAACCTCCAATCCTTGGTACCTGCCTCGGAACTTGCCTTGGGGACAAGGATCAGGGGACTGGACCAGGGACTGGTTGAGGGTTCAATAACACCCAGATCCAACATCTTGGCGACCTCACCCTGGATGTGGTTATTGACGGTATCTGACAGACGGTAGCACCTGCTTTTGACAGGCACACTGTCACCAGTGTCAATCTCGTGCCTACACCATGGTGTAAGGCCTGGTTTCAGTGAGAACAGAGAGGCGTACTGTCGGAGCAAAGCCCGGCAGGCCTTCTGCCGCTCTGTCGTCAGATCGGGAGAGAGATGCACTCCCTCCACGGAGCCATCCTGAGGGTTGCTATGCAGCAAATCAGGAAGGGGCTCACTCTCATCCTCTTCTTGCCCTGAAGCTAGCAAGAGGCATGAGACTTTGGCCCGCCTGTGGAAAGGCTTGAGCCTGTTCACATGGAATATCTGAGGGGCTACCCCAGAGGCTCCCATGTCAACCAGATAATTGACCTCGCCCATCTTGGAGATTATCCTGAAGGGTCCAGTCCATTTATCCGCCAATGCCTGAGGCTTGGTAGGCTCCATCACGAGGACCTCCTGTCCCGCAGTCCAATCCACTTGCGATGCTTTAAGGTCATGCCAGTACTTCAATTCCTGGCTGGCCTTAAGATTCGCTGTTGCCTGACCCATCATCTGTGTCATCCTCTGCCTGAGGCCTAACACATAGTCCCCCACTGGCTTGGCGGGACCTGGAGGGATGACCTCCCAACCTTCTCAGATCAAGACTAGGGGCCCCCTCACAGGATGTCCAAAGAATAACTCAAAGGGGCTGAAACCAACACCCTCTTGAGGTACTTCTCTGTAAGCAAACAGCAAGCATGTCAGGAGAAGATCCCACTTCTTCCTGAGGGACTCTTCCAAAGCACCTAACATGCCTGTGAGAGTTTTGTTAAATCTCTACACCAAACCGTTGGTCTGGGGGTGGTAATAGGTGGAGAATTTGTAAGTTACTCCGCATTCTTTCCACATGGTGTTCATGTAACTCGACATGAAGTTGGATCCTCTATCAGAGACAACCTCCTTAGGGAATCCAACATGGGTGACAAAGCCCAGGAGAGCCCTGGCAACCACCTTGGCCGTAACCTTCTGAAGGGGTATAGCCTCAGGGTACCTGGTGGCATGATCTACCAAAACTAGGATGAACCGATGTCCACCCAAAGTGGGAGGATCAAGGGGACCGACGATGTCGATGCCAACCCTCTCAAACGTTGTGCCCACCACTGGCAACTTATGCAGTGGGGCGATGACTCTGCCTCCAGTCTTTCCAGACAACTGACAAGTTGGGCAGGTCCTGCAGTGGGACTCCACTTCTACTCCCATCCGTGGCCAGTAGAAATGGGCAGAGAGGCTCTGCTTAGTCTTCTTGGTACCAAGATGACCAGCCAAGGACACTTTGTGCATCAACTGCAGCAGGAAGGGCCGGTAAACCTGGGGTATCACCAACCTCTTGAGGGCACCAGGTTCAGGCTTAGTGGGCTCACTAACAAGGAGCTCACCCTCCCTATAAATCCGAAATGTCCTAGGCACTTCTCCCTGTGCCTGGGACAGGGTCTGTGTCCTCAGCCCCTTGAGAGAGTGGCACTCTCTCTGTCCCTTAGAGAAGTCCGCCCGGGAGGGTCCCCCTTCAGCCAACAAGCATTGAAGGTCGGGATGATCCTCCGGGTTAAGAGCCTCTCCCACAGGAAAGTCTTCTGGCTCGTCTCCCACAGGAGTTGAGACGGGATTTACCACTGGACCCAGCCCGTCTGGAGCATGGATCCCAATGGGGGCTGTCTGAACAGCGGGAGGAGTAGGGGCTCCCTCCACAGAGGCGGCCTTCTTACTCCTCCGTTTCTTTTGAGCCTTGGGATTTACCCATTGGCAAGGGTATCGGGCTCACAGCCGGACCCTGTGTGACCTGCGATCGGGTGACTGCCACAGCAGCCATGGGTAGACCATCCGTGATCATCCCCAATTCGACCAAATCGTTTCCCAACAAAATGTTCGCAGGCACTTTGTCCTGAACCAGGACCGGAAGCTTTGCTTTCTTGTCTCCAATCGTAATGTTGACTAAGGCTACAGGCGATAATTTGGGAGGCCCACCAGCTAACCTGGTGGTTCTCAGAGGAGCACCTACATAGTCCTCTGGCTTGAGCAGGGTCCTGTCCTCCACTGTCATGCTTGCCCCAGTGTCTCTCAAACCAGTAGAAGGCTGGCCATTCAAGAGGACACTTCTCAAAAACCTATGAGTGTTTTGCGGGATAGTCGCCAGTACTTCTGCGTACTGGTCCCAGGCCCCAAGGGACACTAAGGAAATCTCTACGGGAGCACCGAAGGTGATTCCAGTAGAGGAGGGGAGGACGGTGGCCTCCACCTCAGGTGCGGAGTAGGGATAGGTCAGGCTGACAGCCTGGACTCCAAGTGCCTTACACTTACACTTGGGGTCACCCCTTCAGTGATCCAGAGCCCCACAATCCCAGCATGTGCTGGGCATGCGGGGTACGGTACTGGAACCACTGGGACCCTGCTTTGCAGCATGCGGACCACTACTCTTACTCCCACCCACAACAGACTTATACCCACTAGGTTTTTGGGTCTTCGGAGAGGAAGGTTTTGGTTTACCCGACTGTAATTGCTTTTGGGACTCCTCAGCTTTCTGAGAGGCCCCCTTTTCTTTGTCCTTGTCCTTCCCACTGGAGTCCCTAGGGGACACCCTGTGGGAGACCCACTTGTCAGCCAACCTAGCCATCTTAAAGAGGTCCAAAATGTTCTGGTCAGCAACATACTGATGCAGCTCTGGTGAACAGGCTTCCGAAAAATGCTCAAAAAACAAGAGGTGAGACAATTCAACAAACGTTTTCATTTTGTAACCATCAATCCACCCCACCATGTTCATGTGCGCAACACTCACCCTGTCAACCCAAGACACATTCTCTTGTTTCTTAAAATAAAATCCCTGAACCGTTTAAGATATTGGGTAGGCGTTTCGCCAAACTTGGCGATTAAGGCAGACTTCATGCTCTCATACCGACCCCTTTCTTCCACACTCAGTTTCAGAATACAGTCATATCAAGTTTGAGGCACTCTGTTTAACAAACATTTAGCCAAATCTCTCTTATCAACATCATGAATTGCACAAGCCATTTCAAACGCTTCAATCCATTGGAGGAAATCAGAACCCTCCGTATACACACCAACCAAATCTTTCATAAACTTGGTTGCTGGGGACCTGACACTCTCAACTGGTTTCGCTGAAGTCTCCACTCGAGCTTTCTCTAGCTGGATTCGCTGACATTCAGTGTACTTGTCTTTGAGTTCAAGATCCCTATTTTTGAGTTCCACTTGCTGTGCCAACTTCTCTTTCTTAAATTCAGCATCTAGTTCCAACTTGCGATATTCAAAGGCTAACTTCATCCTCAATAACTCAAGCTCTAAAGAACTGCTAGGGTTTGGAACAGAGGCAGCAGGAATGGTGGCATTCCCAGAATCAGTTTCGGCGACAACCCCTGGGGTAGAGTCCTCATTGGTTGCATTCCCCCCTTCAAGAGTTTCACAATCGATCTGGTAGTCCACCAGGGCAGCGATGAGCTCAGCCCTAGACTTATCCACAAAGTCTAATTCCCTTGCTTCACAAGCACTCTGGAGAGCCTCTAAGCTCATCCGAGTCAATTTACCATTCACAATAGATTCCATTGCTTGTAATGCTTGTAATGCAGTTATCTTGTACACGACTAAGCCTTAATTTAACAAAGTGCGGATATCCTTTGTGAGTGGCACGGTTATACACTAAGTCTTAAAACCATAAGCATCCCACAGCTGCCACCAGCTGTAAAGACCGGAGAGGGCGGTCTGCACTTCCACTCTCTATATGGTAGAGGGGAGGCACAGAGACCCCTGCCAAGATTCTCTATTATTGGTATCGTGGTCGAGCAATCAAGGCCTAGCTTCCCGGGCGGTGATGCGAGCTGGTTCTTAGGCAACGGGAGAACGGCGGCTCCAGTCGGCGACGGCGGTCGACAACAGTGACGGACAACAGTCCGGCCGCTTCTCCTTGGAGTTCCGCAGCAGTCCCCGTATCGGGTTGGCAGCCTGTCGAAGGTCTGTCTACCAGGGAGCTTAGGAAAAGATCAGCTGTGCACGATGGTCCCTCGTAGCTCGGGAAGAGGGCGCCTTACCAGGTCCTCTCTGGGTCAGTCCTTGAAGCAAAGCAGCTTTCCGATTGTAAAGGAGAGCAACAGCAGGGCTCAAGGTTAAGCTTCACTCCAGTTACTTGTCGTAGTAGACTTCAGCTTCTGAACACGATTCCTAGCAGTGAGAGGTCCCAGATATACTGTTGATCTCCCATTCTTTCCACTGGGTCATACTCAAGCTCCATTCACGCAGGCAGCCAATCAGGCACACAAGGTATTCAGGCCATTCACTTCTCTCCAGACACTCACAACAAGTTATGTGTATTGGGACAAGTAATGAGCCATTCAACACTCCAAGCTGCATTCATACCGGTTTCGGGCAGGGCTGTCTCAACCATTGTGTCAACCACCAGATACTAGACAGCCACAACATAGAATGTATATTTGTCACACACTCCATTCACCCAGGTCCCACCCACAGGCGTACCCACAACATACAGTCGTTGAGAAGACTCCAGCCAGTCTGGTCGGCACTTCCCCACACTACCATATACGGAACTTCCACCCAACAGCCAGTCAGGGGAAGGGACAGAGGCAGGGCTTCCCGGGACTTTGGGATGATCAGGGTAACAGGTGATGGAAGGCAAGAGGCCATGGGGGCCATTTTGTCTCCATCAGGGATCTACCGATGCAATGACAGGGCTTGAGCATCCCAAAATGGAGGATGCTCAGGGCACCAGTCATTTCAGCACAGAGCTTGCACCAGCCCGTACCCTGCTCTGTGGGTTACACACAGGTGCCCAAAAACATACACTAGGGGAACAGGGTTGTACCCTACCCATGGGTGCCATAAGAGTATCCCACGGGTCCATTCACCAATCCAAAGGAGAGAGAGCAGCACCGCCAGGAGTCCCACATGAACTCCTGCGCGGAAAACACGACAGAACACACGCTAAAAAACAGTAAAGGACAAGGTTACGGAGGCCCTGTCCCTCTGATGCATTTCCAGCATCACACTCTCCAGGACTGAAATCTCTGCACTGGCTCCCAGTGGCTGTAAGGATTAAATTCAAAACCATGTGCATCGTCCACAAGGCCTTCTGGGGCCAGGGGCCTCAATACCTTCAACTCTCTCTTCCTAAACATGTTCCTTCTCGAACTCTTCGCTCATCCACCTCCAACTCCCTCAGGGTCAGTCGCTTCTCCAAGCAACGAGTTGGTGGTAGATCACTTTCTTCGGTCGGGGCCTCCCTCTGGAACAGCCTCCCTGGCCCCCTGAAACTTGAAGAGAACCATCTCTGGTTCCGGAAGCACCTCAAAACCTTCCTCTTTGCTTCTGCCTTCTCTCTCCCTCTCCCCTTTTGAATTCCTGGCTGAAACTGCTCTGGTTACCTGGCCACCCTTTCTGATCTTGGGCCCAGGCCCCGCCAAATTCCACTCCTGCACTGCCTCCCTGGCAACCCCCACACCTGGGGACTGGTTTTCTGTATCCCTACAGCCCCCCTACCAGCACTTATGCCTGCGGTTACATGGCACTTACCACCATCTCTGGTTCCAGAAGCACCTCAAAACCTTTCTCTTTGCTTCTGCTTTTTCTCCTCCTCTCCCCTGCTGATTTCCTGGCTTATACTGAAACTAACTGCTTTACCTGGCCACCCTCTGATCGCAGGCCCATGTCCCCCTTCCTGCCAGATGCACACCTGCACTGCCCTCCTGGATACCCCCGCGATTGTGGACTGTTCTCTGTATCCCTACAGTCCTACCACGAGCACTCGACACCTGATGCCTGCACTTACCCTCCTCCCTTGCACTTGCCACCTGCTGGCCATACTTTATTTTGCTATTTATTCTATTATCCCTTGTATTGCACTGTCCCCTTCCCCGTACCCGCCCTGCACTTTCCCCTTCCCCCTTCCCATGCACTTGCGCGATCTGAATGACACTTTGCCTCGTAGGATCGTTGTCTGCCTTCCCTCTGTTCCCCCTCCCTTGCCTTGTCGTGCCTTGAAACATTTGTGTATAGGTGCGTTAAACATGCCTTATCATATCATATTATATCATATCATGGAAGTGATAATGCTAGAGCCTGAGCAGGCCAGGCAATATGGCACTGGGGAGACCAGGGTAGAACACAGAATCGACATTTAAACAAAATGTTATTTTAGCACAACAACCTGGGAAGTGGAAGCCGGGAAATGAAAATGATGTCCTGAAGGCCATAAAGCAGGACTACAGGACGAGTGCTGTGAGAATGTTGACAAGGACGTTAGAACACAGGATCTCACAAGACTGGTCTCTAATGATAGGGTGTAATCCAGACCATCCCACCTGGATAGGGTTCAGCATGGACAATACACAGCCTGGAAAACCTGCATGTGCTGTCATAAAAAACAGGAGACCCTCCCAAGCAAATGCTTATTCAGGTCACCTGAAATGAATTAGGCTTAGCAAAGGTTGGGTTATGCAGTGAGGGCATCAACAGCTGACTATCCCCAGTGGACAATCCTGGGGGAGTGTGCAGAATTGTAATCTGGCAACTACCTTTTGGTGGCTTTATTAAGTAATCTGATGGGTGGTCAAATACAACTCTGACTGGGAGACCGAAACCCCCCTAAAGTCGTGGGGCAATGGATCAGATCAACAAAGGTGGTGGACGTTAAATCAGAGGAAAGTCTGAGCCATAGAGACAGGTACATGATGGACATGCATCGTATGCCATTTGAGGAAGCTTAAGAACTAAAGACGTAGCATAATTCATTTGTCGGGCTCTGTGGGCTCCAAGCAGGTGAAGCAGGCAGGCCATGTAGGGGTACTGAAGGACCAGGGAGAGGACAGACAAACCAGGGAAGATGTACAGAAGAGAACAGCACTGCGGTAGAAGTCAAAGAGGCAGTGAAAAGAGACAGACAGGAGAAGCAGGAGTGACTGGCCAAGAGCAGCATTCAGAGGTCATGAGCGGCAGGGAGTATCTTACCTCTTTGTCCTACCAGTTTATATGACAAAAGAAGATAGGCCATCGCAAAGTCTGTGTGTCCATGTTTTGCGCCCATATGCCTGCCGGCTTTCGGCGCAGTAGAAGCAAATAAATAAATAAATAATAATAAAAAATATATATCATCATCCAATGCCCAGGCCTTTACTTTCCATTAAAACACATGATTCGCCACCTTCACCAATGCCGGCAGGCATTGAATAAGAAACCGTATAAGGCGAAGCTGCCTGAAACTAAACCAATCTTTATCAATGTGCAAACAGCCCCTCCCCCCAAGTGAAGAGAGTATCGCGTTGCCCTGATTGTTTGTACACAGGGCACTGCTTCACTTCCGGGTATCCTTGGCATCTTTTCAAGATCTAACCTATTTTTCTTCATGTCTTACCCTGTTCGCAGATCTTTAACTCTGCCAAGTCGTCATCGTTAGCACTCTGTGTGTACGCAAATTCAGGGTAAAAATAAACATTCTTCACAGAGATGATGTGGCAAAGGAGCACAGGAAAATGAGTTCTAAATCAAGGGCGCCGGGGACGGCAAGATCGTAAGAAGGCTGAAATAAATTGCTTGCTTCGTGAGTGGAAGCTGGCGGCCCCTGACAGATGTTTTCAGCAAATATGCCTTCACGAGTCCCCAAGGAAAACAATAGTTCATGTGATCGGAGACCAACGCTTCAGGGCGTTAATAATTAATACAACACACACAACATATGAAATTAAAAAATCTAAGGAATGAATCTGTATTCGTCTCTGCTCGCTTTTCTTTACAACGATTCCCATTAATGTATTATCTACGTGTTTAAATCTTTAGGTGGTAAACACCGCCTAATTAAACAGAGGCCTAATGAGTGTATGGTAAACACACATGTAATCTCTCTATCCCACTGACCCATTTAATCATATATGCGCTTCTTGAAACTGCACCACTTTGTCTTGAGGGCAATATAAACCTGAAACGATTTCACATCTTCCAATTTAAATGCATTTCAGTAATACAAGAGGATTAATGCGTTTATTAATGTCATTATGGGGTCAGAGGTACAGATCAAACCATCAATGTGTTTTAGTCAATAACGCATTAGCAAGACTTACTTTAAAAAAAAATACAAATGCTCAGCCTTTTACTGCAGAGATATAAATGAAGGGACGAGTTGAGTCAACAAAAAGAGGCCGACACCAAGCGATCGTTCACTGAAAGATTTCTAGATAAATGAAAACAGATGATCGGAGAATGCTGCCCAATCGTCAAATGGCAGCCCGTTGCCATAACTCGCTTCGTATTGATATCATGCAGATGCAATGGTTAATGCACGCGCTGCCATCAAACATGTCTACCCCACAAGGCACTGGAACCTGGTTTTAACGTTCGTCTGGAAAGAGCTTGCTGGCTCCCCCAACTATTAAGACTGAGCCCCTTCTTTTGTGAATGCGTTGTTTCTTAGATTGCTATTGAGGCAGGGCCATTCCACAGGCAATAGACATTAGTTATTTTAGGAGGTATTGTATTGTATTGTACTGAGACTTACAGAGCGCAAACAAGACGAGAAGGCATCAAGGCTCTAAGAAAGGAGAAGAGAGGCGGCAATCGGGCAAGTTAAAACAAAAGAGTTTTGAGACGTTTGTGGAAAGAGAAGAAATCAGGAATATTGCGAATCTCACAGGGGAGGGCATTACATAGTGTGGGAACGAGCACAGAGAAGGACCTTCCTCCGGCTCGGGTCATTTGGAATCGAGGAATGCTGAGCAGAGTTTGGTTGGCCGAGCAGAAAACTCTGCATGTCTTGTATGGTATAAGTCTAGATTGCAGGAACTCAGCCCCAACATTATGGATAGCGAGATGAACGAGGAAGAGAACATTGAACTTAATTCGGCTTTTCACAGGGAGCCAGTGAAGATGGTGAAGAAGGTCGTGGGAGAGAGCCAATCTGAGCCCATTCAGGGCAAGGCGGGCTGCTGAGTTCAGAATAATCTGCAAGCATTGGAGCAGGACATCTGGTTGGCCAAGATAGATGCCATTACAGTAATCAATTGATCCTATAGTGGAAGCTGTGAACATTTTGGATCTAGAGTCAGTCGGGAAGAAAGGAAGTACCTTTTTCAATACTTTAACTTTTGCAAGGCAGTTTGACAGACTGTCAAAAGTTGGGCTGCTCTAAAGCCAGAGGACATCATTTTATCGCCTAGGATTTTGACAATGGATGAAGATTCGGGGCAGGGGGTGAGAGAGGAAGGGCGGTAGTCAGAGGTCTAGGATTGTCCTGTACAGGTAGAGCCCACCACTGAAATCTCGGTTTTATCACCATTTAGTTTAAGCCAGTTTTTGCCCATCCATAGACCAACTGCAGAAAGACAATCCTTCACCTTCTGAAGGGGGGTCAGTCGAAGGGGCATTAAGTCGGAAGAGAATCTATGTGTCATCAGCATAGGAAAAAAGTGTATACTGTGAATGGAGATCAATTTGGCCAAAGCAACATGTACAGATTAAAAGGGGAAAGGGCTGTTCCCTGAGGAACCCCACAGTCAAAGGTTGTAGGAGGAGAAGGAAATGGGGGAGAGAAAAATTCTGGACTCGATTGGAGAGAAAGTAAGAGAACCAGTTCAGAGGGGTGCCAGAAATTCCAGCTTCGTGAAGACAGTGGAGAAGCCTGTGATGTCCAAAGGTGATGCTGCATAGTTTGTGGTTGGACAAGTAAACAGTGTCTGAATTGTGGGCCAACACTTTACTAACATTTTCCACCAGTCATGTAATGTAGATACCTAAGTAGCTTGGCTTTTCTTACAAGTCTAGCATTTACTCAATTAGAGCCAAACCTACTATTTCATAGCCATTTTACAGAGAGTACTCAGAGTTCAACCATTGAGTACAACTATTTTCTTATGTAAATACAAAAAAGTTGAATTCATCATTTATGTGAACAATTCACAATTTTCTAAAACATTTATATGATTTCATTAAATCGTGTAAATATCAATAGTGTCGAAAAATGGGAGATGCTCTATGAGCCACCACTTATTCTTTTAGTAAAAAAAAAATGTTTTCACAATCAACATCTATTACAACCATTCACTCATTTTCTTCACACAAAACCCAACATGTTTCATTCCTCTTCCACTCTAATTAAGAATAATTAAACAGGAATTTCATCAGTCGAACACTAAACTACATTTCCACATTCTTTATACAAGTCTTAAGCAGGTGTATTGTTTTAACTCCAAAATTCTTTCCTTGTCCTTTCTTGTAGGTTATCCATTTTTATTCCGTGTCACTCTTCCACAGCCTTTCATGAATTTCCTCTTCTAACACCAGCTAAATGGGATCTACAATACAAGAAAAAAATGTTTTTCTTCACCCGTTTAAGCCGTAACTCTACAGGCTATATATTGCAATTTCTAATTTGCATACAAGAGAGTTATTCTCTTAGTCTAACATTGGCACCATTACGTATTCAAACGTACACACTTTGCCCAATGACGGTGTATTCTTTGCGGAGCTCGGCCGCATCTAGGTCTCACTTTCAAACCTCTTGGTCTCTTCTTCATGTCTGCTTTCTGATAATGTGCTACACACCAGACAGAGAACTAGGAGAGGAAAAATAGGAGAGAAAATTGGGTTGGGGGACTATTTAAGTTATTCCCCCAGCTAAATTCATTAGATGTCTGTTGCACACTGACTCCTACCGACTCATTTAGCTCACTGACCGTAACCAAGTGCATTTCTAAGAGCGATACACAGAGAAATGTGGGCCATCGGTGTTGCACAGAACGGCAGCTGTTGGCTGCAGGGCTTCACTCGGCAGCTTGGTGCTGGTCCGCTGCTCCTGTTTGCAATGCACCGCGTCATCCCAGGACTGTCACACGCCTCATTCCAGAGACTGGTGCCAGAGAAGGCGCCGTACAAGCAACTGACGGCCCTGCTTCCGTCCTGGAGCATGCCAAGATAACTGCATTTAGCGACAGGGGAATCATAAAAATACTGTAAACAATGTTGTGTTAATCTTTCGAAACAAGTGTATTTAAACACAGCAATAAACAATAGAATGTAAAATAAACCAAATTTAAATGTTACTTTTCCAGTTAAAATCTTAGCAGTGTAGCATAGCTATACAGCATGAAATTATTATAGTCTTAGAGGGAGTCTATAAGGCTATCTGCACACAGAGGAAGCAGCAGTACATGTTTTTAAGTGTTCCTGGTGAAGTTAAAAACGTTATTTTAATAGTGATTGATGTAAATAGAAACACTGATTTAATAAATTAAACGTGGTTTTAGGTTGTGTTCAAATAACACGATTGTCTTCATAAAATAAGCATTTTAACTGCAAACTTGGTTAAACTGGTGCAGGTTTAACATGAGCATGCATTAGACGTCAAGCAAAAGGGAAAGGTTTCTCTATAAGAAAGGGAAAGCATTTTCAGATGTTTTACGTTTGTCTTGGTGAGTTGAATTGCAAGGTGCAGTGGGAAAATAGCTCCTCCCAGAAAGGAGGTGTCATGATGAAAGACATATTGCGTGGAAATTGCATTGTGTTTTCCAGTCCGCATTTGAAATCAAATGGTTCAGAATGCAGTCTTTAGAATTGCAACTGGCAGTTGCCAGTAGTTATTGACTGCATTCTGAACAGTCTGATTGACTTTGTGGAGGTCAATAATGATCTAAATGTGCTAATATAAATGACATTGCTGTTTGTAATAGCTTGTTTTGTTTTGTTGCATTTTTCTCACAAACACCTCACTTTAATTTTGGTTCCTCACATGCCGGCAGACTCATTCGCTATGATTTTGTTGGCTCTCTGATATTTCTGTTCTATAACTACCACTCCCTAATGTCACTAGTTCTGTCTGCCTCGTCTTTTGCCTGGGATTCCAGTCCTGTGCCTTCTCCGCCGATGGGGGTATAGCATTTCTAGGTGGGTAGTGCATTCACTTGTAGGGCTAGCCCTGACTTCCATGTAGAGGGAGCAGTGGAAGGTACATCTCACTCCATCTCCTCCAGCAAAGAGTTCCAGATAATATTTGTATTTTGTATTTATGAAGCACGTGGTATTTCAAACAGAAATATAGTATTACAGTACATTGCAGGCAAGTGACTTAAAAAAATTTTACAAGTAGCGGGTGGTGATGGCTTTGAAGAACAGATTGAACAGATAAAATAAATAAGACGTATACGCAGACGCTTGCAAGGCATATTTGCAAATAATTAACATTAAGGGCCCGATTCATGGAATATTTGCCAGGTTCAAAGGGAATTTGCACTGCTGAAAAGTGACTTTGCACTGGTGACACGAGCCCTGATTCATGGAACCGTGCAAAGTGTACTTTTGCAGTGCAAAGTCCGGGCAAAGTCAGCACATAGTAATTTTTGCAGTTCAAAGTGACTTTGCCCGGACTTTGCCTGGCAAAAATACACTTTGCACAGTTCCATGAAGCAAGGTTTGTGTCAGCAGTGCAAAGTCACTTTTCAGCATTGCAAATTCACTTTGAACCGGGCACATTGTGGGATGTTTTAACCCACTCATCCAAGCCCTACAACAGAACTGGTCATTATTGGCAGCGGAAACATCATAATGGCTGCCGGAAAGTATGCTGCTGGCCAGAAATCACCAGAAAGTGCGCAGTGAAAACCTGACAGATAGGCCACCATCCACTTTTGCCTTTGTCAGTGCTAATACAGAAGACCATTGCCAGACCCCATCCTTTGGCTGCACACAGAGCAAAATCAGTGCAAAGGAATATAGAGCTGTTCAAAAATCTGTTTTATTTGGTGTCAGAAATTGCTCAAATCATGGCTCACAAAACCACCATACAGATCCAACCTTCTTGTTTGGTGTTCCACATTACTCTACTGCAAGAATCCACATCAGTACAATGTCAGGAAGAATCATATGTTATTAGGAAAAAAATCCCATGTTAAAGACATTTGATTTACAGAAAGCTGTCAAAAATGGGTGCTCACCTCTGACAGGTGCTGGCGATTTCGACTTGATTAAAGATAGGTTGCTTAATTTCAGTTTATGATGTTACATATTTTTTTCACAAGGAACTAAGTTGCAATTGATTAGAAGGCAGTCTGATTTAATTAAAAGTTCAAGAGGCCTTCAGTCCCTGGGAAGCCTTCACACCTGGTCTTACCACCAACAGCACAGGATATTGCATTGGCATGTAAACCAGGAGAGGAGGAGATTTTCTCTGCAGCCCGGAGGAAGGAACAATGGGGGCTTTGGGATGAATAGAGTATGCTGATTTGAGGTGTTGTTATGCTCACCTGGTTCCCACAGGGGCGTCGATCGGACCCAGACAGCTGCGGTCTCCACCAACGTGATGCGTAGTGAAGAGATGACAGTCTGGACTGGCCCGCCTAATCTTGTCTGCTGGACTCGTAGAAGTATTCTCCTGCAAGTGGAGAAAGGGATTTAGCCACCCGTGGACTTTAGTGATGGCCCCCCCCAACAGTTCTCGTTCTCCCCACTAATCACATCCGATGTTCCCTTTTGGTAACCTTACCTTATGTTTTTAAATGATTAGCTCTCCATCCAGCATGGCATTCAGGGGTGCGTAGATACCAGTTACTTCACTGGGTTGAAGGTATTGGAGGAGTTCCGGAGGAATATTGACTCCAGTGTCTATAAAGTTCAAAGAGTTCAATATGTCCAATGTTCACTCTTTTTCTATTCCCTCGTTAGGTTGCAGCTGGGTCCAAAAGAATTTTGCCTGGAGGCAGCTGATGGCATTCAGGTAAGAGTCTGTATTACCACACACTGTCTGGTAAAAGTTGCATGAGTTTAACTTGCTGTTTTCTCTCCCTTTATAGGTGCGGCACAGGAAGATGCGGCGAATTAAAGAATAATACCTCCGGTGGTAAAGCAGGTAAGCCTATGGTGGCAAAGAGATTGTCCTTGTTGGTTTTCTCGGCTCACCTTGTTATTCCTTTTGTTTTCCCCCCAGGTGCTGGGTTTCGACGAAGAAAATGATGGAGGCAGCGCCGAGTCAAAAGATGCGGTGGACTGGTGAGTATAACTTGGCGCTGCTGCCGGCGAAGCGACGCATGCTGAAATAATGTCCTTTCCAGCCTCGGAGATGTGCTGGGTCCGGAATCAGGTAAGGAATCAAATAATGTCTGTGATCTAACCTCTTCTCCTTTCTTTGCCTTTTGTCTAGGAGCTCCGTATTCGAGGCGGGCGTGGCAGAAGACTGGATGCTGACTTGCAGACACGGTGAGCGTCATGCTGCTGGATGCAGAATGACGCAAAGCATGGGCTGCTGTTCGGGCGTGGTTTAAATAGCCTGCAAAGTAGTCCCAGGTAAGAAGTTCCCCAGAACCACACCCGAGTGAAAAATAGTCCCTGTAATAAAATAGTCCCATCCAGGCCTCACGTTGGCTTGGACTTATTTGCAGCATGGTCTGCATAAGGTAAGTAAAGTCTATGAGCCTGGCGCCTGTGGCGCCAGGACTGATTTCTATGATGAGCCTGGCGCCTTATCGCCAGGACTGAATCCAAACAGCCCCCAGCCGGGGCTGTTGGGGTTTTGCATTAGTATCTGGATGCCTGCTCCCGGGGCTGATGGACTCGATCCGGAAGCCCGGGGGTAGTCATCATGACAGGTGTAACTGTCAACACTGCTCTGGGAGAAGCAAGACATGTGACCATCTGACTCAACAAGCTTCTAGGGGCGGACCAGACTGGGTTGTGGATTTAATATTGCACCAAATATATGTTTAAGGAAAATGCTTCTAAAATATTGTATCAAGCTGACAGAAATGTACAACTTTAGGATTCTTAATATGACAAATGCCCTCACAGTTTGAGACTAAGCTGAAATCCGTAAGATGTTCTGACACCAAACCCCGGGATTTATTAATATTGTAGACACGGTGTTTATGCTAGAAACATAACAACTGACAGTGATATGCTCATAGAGGGTGTGTACCTCCGTGTAAGATTTGGTGCAAAACCAATATTGCAAAACCTACCAAAATCGCAAATAAGTTGTCATTTCTGAACCCAAGCTCTTAGAAAGATCAGGGTTCAACAGAGACCTGTCTTAATTAATCTGTGATATGTACATGCATTCTCAACAACTTGTGTACCTTGGAAACATGTTTGATTATGAAAAATTGTTTTTCTAAGTAAATGCAAAGGAGAGTGTTCTTTCTGCAAGCCATAAACATGACACCCGATGACATAGGATGACTCACCAATCCTTTCTCCAGTCAGGTCACAGGGAACCCTCTAACCTATCAGGATCCTTAGTGGGTTGGGCATAGAAAGTCAGCCTCTAAACCCACTTAGAAAACACATAAAAAGGGACTACTGAGACCCAGATAGACACACTCATGTTTTTCCACCACTCACCGATTCCTGCGCAGCACTCTGCCCGACCATATCCAGACAAAGACTCCAGACTCCTGAGACTCCAGATTTCAGATTGATCCAGAGACCAAGGTCTAGAACCACACTCTAGAACCTTGGAGAAGCAGAGGCCTAATCCCAAAAGGTGAATTCTCTTCAGCAGGCCTCAAAATCTTTTGCAACCTGATTCTCAACAGCCGGTCCGTGCTGTTTGCTTCTGGCTAGAACCCTGTGCCAGAACGAGATCCAGACCCAGAGAGCAGTGCTGTATCCAGACCCGCCAGACCCAGACAAGAGGCTGTGCTGGGAGCAGAACCGGTGCCTGAGACCGTCCGGTGGCGAGTGAAGTCCAAACCTGACCAGATCCGTGACGAGGTGCATTCCATTCTAAAACTAGGAGTGAGTATCTAGCCTGGAACTGTGCATAGTCAGGTCTAAGTCTAAACTAAGCTTATCCCATCCAATTCAACCTGTCCAGAACTGCATTTAGAATTTTGTGTCCATCCTGTGATTTCAAATCTGTAAAAGCGTCATCTGTCATTCTGAAATATTGATTTTATTCTGAAAATCTACCTTCACAAAAACGTCTGTATCTTTTCAACCGCACGTCCTAGAATTTAACTGTCATTTTAAAGCTAAGATCCTAAGCTTTCCAACAATTTCAAATTCCTAGTTGTTCCGTAATCGCGATTTACACACGCGGAAAAAGTGCACCGAATTGAAAATTAGCTCCATTTCACCACATGTTAAAAATCGCTGTTTCTTGCTTTCCACTGCTGAAATTCGTTTTCAACCTGATAATCACTCATGAATCATTGCTAGTGGACCTGAACCAATCTTAAGTAACTATCACTCTTCCTGAATCTTCTTTAGTGAATTAAAATCATTTTAGCATATTTTTCACATTCCCTGCAACCACCTTCAAAAGTATTTTTGCCTGTTTAAAATCATACCGGTTTTTTCTACGCTTGCTGGGAGGAACTGGAATTGAACTGCATTTTGATTGTATTCCCGAAACCTGTGTGCTCTCCTTTCCATCACTTCATATTGCATAGGGGGTAGTGAGTTGTGACAGGGGAAAAAGTGATCATATTATCTCTTGTTGAAACCATATCAAGTTTATTTCTGTGTTGCATTCTTTACCACTATTGCATTTCCTTGAACCGTAAAAGTATTCTCGCCTACCTTATCCTTCCTATTCCAACTCCTCAGTGATTAAAGAGAGTGTGATGTTGTAATATTACCCATTGTTGATCACTATTATATTCCTACGTGTGCTATCAAATATTCATTTATTCATAGAAGTGTGATATATATATTGTTTAATTCTTCAAATAAATCTTTTCATTTGCAAAACAAACCTACTTCTTGGCTCAGTGAGGTCAGGGGGATTCAAAGAGAGGGGCGTTATATAAGGGTTCATCATCCAGATTCAATGAATTTGACATAAAATATATTAATAAGGGCTTCCTTTGGGCATCCCAGACTAGGCATTGACTTAGTTGGATTGCTGGATTGAAGTCACTTACAACATATTCCATGAATGGGGCCCTAAGTGTAGTGGGTTTAGGGGGGTGGTAATGTTGTAGAGTGGTTGGGCAATCCTTCAAGGTTTAGGAGATGAATCCTAAGGGCTCAATTGAACAATTGAATATTGGTGGTATTTTTAATGTTGGAGTCAGGAGTTCCAGTGGGGATAGGGAAAGAAGAAGGAGTCGATGTAAGAGGCTGCACAATGGGGCAAGTGAGAGAGATTGAGAAGTTTGCTAGAATGAAGGGTGCAAGGAAGAGAGCGGTAGCTGGTGGCGGGGGGGGGGGGGGTTTGGGCTTTCATGAATGGCCATGAAGATAGATTTTTAGATGGACCTGTTTGGCACAGGGTAGTGCCTGTAAGGAATTGGAATATGGCAGGAATGCAAAGGCCTGTTTTTTTAAATATTTGTATTAATACATAAAATGATGTGGGTGATTCCTTCTCTAAAGGAGTAATCTAACCAGATTCCCCTGTGTCACAACTCCATGCCCAAAGCATAGTGAACTTGTGCTCCGCTGCATCAGTAGCCTGATCTGCAGCACCTGCTCATGGCGCAGAGCAGGTTCCAAGGTCACAAGATGCCCACTTGACTGTCACAGTGACAGCCAAGTCTCTGCAGCACATGGGCGACATTTAAGATATGTCCTCGGTATGCAAACTATGATGATCATGTGTACCCCATGTGGGTGCAGGGTAATGTCTAAGAATAAGCTATGCCTAGGTTTAGGCATGGTGCATGGTGATACTTAAGATCATGGCTGCCATGTCCTGATTGATATAGCACATGTGTTAGCTCCTTTGAGTTAGCTCTGCTGTGGAAGGGAAAGTGTATATGGGTCAGATGAGCTGATACAGCCACGGCAGGATAGAAACTATGAGGCTCTTTTCACTCTTTGATTCTCTTTGGGGGGGCCGTAACCACCTCCCCCAGAGACAGCCACACAGCAGGCGGATTGTCCAAGGCCCAGATAACAAAGGAGCACACCCTTTCACAAGGAGTAGCCTCCCACCAGAGTGCTGCATATCCAAAGGTGTTTGTCGTCGGGCAGAGGGAAGGGGTAAGATGTAGGGTAGGCATGAGTGCTCTGGGCACTAGAAGAAGCCTTCCATCATTTTGTTTCTAACTGTCCCTCTTTCCCTTTCCTGTCTACTCCACCTCTTCTGGAGCAAAGCACTTTGGGTGCAAGATCAGCAGGGCAAAGCCAATACCAGCCAGGAGCAGGGACTGGTCCCTAAAGCAGGCTGGCTTTAAACTAATCACCTGAGGACTTATGCCCCTCAAAGAAGGAATCTTGAAACCCTTTAACAGAATTTCCTCAGTTCCTCAAGGATCCTTTGAGGACAAAGAGACATTCTGAATGTTCTCACCTGTAATTCCTTTCGATCGGTTGCACTGCCACCAGAAGTGAAGAGGGAGCTGTTCAAGACAAAAGGAAGATCTGTCCCCTAACGACTCTAAGGGAACATCTGGAGTGAACAGTGCCATGGAAAAAGACCAACCAATCTGAAACAGATCTTCTGCGCCAAAAGAGCAGACACTGAACTGAGTATCCTGTCCTTGAATCCTTTCCATAGGCCCCACAGCAGCCGGAGGGACAGACCAGCCGAATCTCCCTGTTCTCCTGCACTGAACGAGTCGCTCTGTATTCCCTGCATACAGAACAATAGCAAAGGCGCTGTTGCCAGCATTCCTCCAGCCATCCAAACTATTGTGCTGCATCTAAAACAGCTTTACATTTCATCATGTCCTAGCGAAGGCCTGTCCATGTTAGGCCTGAAGTGACTTCCGAATGCTGAAAACCATTCAACATCTCTGGAAGTTCCCTCGCTGACTCTAACCAGGGGATACAACCATGGTTTGCCCGAACTTGCCTGAGAACTGACGCCTCATTGACTGCACAGCGACGCACCCTCGATCATCACCTTCATGACCATCACTCTCTGACTTGAACTACTGGAACGTCACTTGCCGACCTCTCCCAGCGGCCAAAGTCCATTTCAGCCTGGCCAACTGTGAAGAGTTCTTGTGACCACCCAAATCTACATCACTTGAAGCACTCCCGTTTCACTACACAGTGCGCCCACATTCACCCCTGCTTGCTGCCAGTGCCCGACTGAGTCGGATCAAAATACATCATCGTTCGACCAGGTATGATGGGTCAGCCCACCAAGAACTGAATCCAGGTACTGTCACACTGAACTGTCCCCACAATCACTTCTGTTTTCAAACCAATATCCTTTTTCTGGCAGTACCTTCCCTATCACCCTAAGAACTACGCTCAGAGTCCTACTTATTCCAGTCTGTCGCATCTTCTCTGTTCTTTCCTTTGGGGTGGGGTTTTGAATAGTAACCTCTTTTTGTTCTACTTGCAGATGGTGTGTTTTATTAAAGTGATTACATTTGGATAGGACCTTGATTGGACATCCCCTTTAGTGTGTTGTTTGGGTCACTACTGGTTCACTTTCACACTCCTCTTAAGTACATTGGGCCTCATTACGGCTTTGGCGGTAGCCATGCCGCTATTGGGGGCATGGCTGCCTCCAAAACTGGGTCCAGGTCCGGGTTCCCTGAATGGGGAATTACTGTGCCATTCCGAGTTTGGAGGGCCCGGTAATTCCTCCCTCAGGGAACCCAGGTCTGGATCTTCCCCATTCCCATTCGAGCCCCCATAGGGCTCAATGGGAATGGGTGCAGGGAGCTAACAACGGGCCGATTACGACCAGCCCGTTGTTAGCTCCCTGGTCCCCTCGCGGGACCCAGTAACGACGCCTGGTTTTACAAGGCGTCCTTACCGGGTCCCACGAGGGTACCTCGTAATCAGGCGGAATGGGTTTAACGGTCCGCATCCATTAGCGGCACCCGTTAACCCATTCCGCCAAGATTGTAATGAGGCCCATAGACTTCCCTCGCCCCACGTTACCACAGAAAGCAAAGGAGGTATTTATATTTATTTATTGTGATACTGGGTTAACAACACCAAACCTTACACAAAGATAAAATACAATGACATAAAAATAAGTGTGCACTTTAGCATTATTAAAAGCAAACGAGTCAAAATAATGAATTATTGAACACATTCTGCATTACAATAATACACTCAAAGTGCAATGTCCCTGAAGATATAGCCCTCTCAAATACATAGAAAGAAATTCAATCAAGAATAAGCCAGCACAATCTTCCACCTGAAAATATAATAAAACCTGTCCTGCCTTAGGCATTACCTACCTTATTATTTGAAGGATGTATATCTCTTGATTGTCCCTGTTTTACTTTTATGATTGTGTTGTGTTTTGGTTTGTGGAAGTGTGAGGGCTGAGTGTGCCATTCTACCCCTATTCAACCTTGTACTCCTGTGTGGCAGAATCCAATTTGTCACACAGCCTACATGCAGGTGATGGGATGAGGTAGGAGAAGAGTGGTGGCGATTGCACTGGGTGTAGGTGTCAAAACAGAGGAGTTTGTTAAGAGGAGCAAAGGAGCATTGAGTATGGGTAAAGAAAATTACTGTTGCCGATGTGAAATCGGCAAAGTTCACCCCCAATTTTGCTTCACTGACAGACAGATAGGTTTTTCACAATTTGGCCCTTTTTGGCAATTTTTTTTTTTGAGTGACATTTTGGATTTTTGCCCCAATGTATGGTGCGAAATTGGGAAAGCAGGGAAATTGAGCTTAGAATTGGCCACTTTTTCTGTGATTCAAATTTTGAGTGCTTCACCCAAGGCTAGTCGAGAGGTGATGGCTCAGAGGAGATTGAAACTGATGACAATGCGACTGAAGAACAGGATGATGATAAGAATATTTGTAGAATTACAGATGAGGAGAGGTCTGATCTTTCAGAAGTTGAGGAGAATGATCCTGTAAACAGTGGCTGTAGAGGCGATAAAGTTACAGAGTCAGAACATTTCTGGTAAATACATTGAGGAAATAAGAGGAGGGGTCTTAAAAGGAAGGAGATAGATAATTGCTCTCTTAAATGAGTTGAGCATTTGGTAGCAAATTGAGATCCACTGATGGATGGCCAAGCTAAATTCAGTGACCCTCTGAGAACAGTAGTTGGTGAAGGAGGGGAAAGAGAAGACATTTTGGATATCATCCACAAATGAATGATAGGGGAATTCAGATAAGACGATTCATTTAACCAAGGAGGAGGTCTAATGTGTGAATAGCAGTGGTTCCAGGACAGAGCACTGGGGAACTCCTACTGGTCGAAGTGTAGGATCAGAGACACAAGTGTTCAAGGATATAGAGCTGGAACAATCAACAAAGCAATCTACCTGTGATCAGTTCTTCTGGATTTGAAGGTAGGAGAAAGTTTGCCAGAGATAAGGATAAAACACTGTCCCAAAATCTGCAGATATAACCAGGATAATGAGGAGAGCTTGCAGTGATGAGTTTAGGATAGAAAGACAAAGTTGGGGGTCAGTGCCTTTTCAGTGGAGTGATATCTACATAGTCTAGATTGGATAGGGTCATATACATTGTTAGTTTCAAGGTAACTCATGATCCTGTTGAGGACCATATGTTCCAGAATTATGAAATAGACGGGGAAGAAAGATATAGGCAGGTAATTGGCAGGATAGATAGGATCCATATAGTGCTTCTTGAGGATAGCTAGCACTGTCCTACTTTTAAGTAGGTAGGAAACATTCCACTACAGAGGGAGTCAAAATAGATATTTAAGACAGATGTACTTATGTACATACTTAGGAGCAGGTTATGTGATCATTTACATAGCAAAGGGGTCAACTGGAGCTCATTAAGGGGTTACAGACATTAAAGGTTTTAGTAGAGAACTAGAGTGACACGACATAAACTAAAAGTGAAAACAATACAGCGGGAGGGTAGGGAGGCACCAGCAAAGATTGGAGTGTATAGCAGAGCTTACAGGGTATTTTAAGATGATGCATTTTAGGGGTAATCCAGCGTTAGTGGCATGGGCTAGAGAGTGAGAACTTACAAGAAGTTAAGTGGATACCAAAAGAGGAACTAATAGTTCCCTTGACATCACCAGAGACCTTTTCCACAGATGAAACTTGATGATGGGCCAGGATTTGGAGGGAAGGTTTGACCTCAGCCAGGATTGGGTGTCAGCGAGTAAAATTTAACTTAGCGTATGGAGAGAGGGAAGGTAGGAGCTAGGAAGAGAGGTTGAGAGACAAAGACATCAAAGTGAATAATGTAATGGTCAAATGGGGAGGGGTTGGTAGTGAGTTTATGTGGGCCAATAAAGGAATAAAAAGGAAATGCCAAGATAGGTGCTTTGATGGTAAATTGGGTAGATTATGGATTCCCTCCTTCCCTGCAGCTCTCTGGCCGGCCTCTCTTGGCCCTCTTCCCTCTCCCACCTGCATGGCTAAAAACCTCAGGGTCATCTTCGATTCCACACTCTCCTTCTCGCCTGACATCTCTGATGTCTCTAAGAAGGCACATTGCCAGCTGCACCTCCTCAGAGGTATTCTTCCTTTCCTCTCCTTTGTCCAGAAGATCACTGTCTTCAGAGCCCTGGTTCTCTCTAAGCTGGACTATTGTAACAGCCTCTATCTAAATCTGCCTGTCTCTACTGTCCGCCCTCTGCAACTTATCCAGAACAGGACTGCAAGACTTGTCCTTTGTCATGATCTCTGCTTCCAAAAGATCAGGACTTGCCCGACTCCCTTGGAAGCAGACCCATAACCCCGGTTCCGAGTGCCAGCCAGTCCCAATTGGGACCTTTTGGACCCTGTCCTGGCGCCAGTGGCACCAGGCTCATAAAGATGCCCAGTCCAGCCCTGGAAGCGCCGGGCTCATAATGCTTGGGTGGACTTACCTGCAGCAGACCATGCTGCTTACTTACCTGCCAGTTGGACCCCTGATCCTCTTCTGTTTGGGACTACTTTTCCTGTTGGGTGGGGCAGGAGCCACTCCCTAGGTTCAGAACACTGGAACTCTTCTGGAAAGCAGGAGCTCTTTTCTTACCTAGGCGTGGCTGTGGAAGGAGAAACCTAAGCACTACAGGAGGCTATTTAAACCACACCCGATGGATGAATCTTGCTTTGCGTTATTCTGCATTCTCTGCAGCAGAACGCTCATCGTGTCTTCTGCTTCTGATCCTGGGCCTAAGGGAACAAAGGCTTACCATCCTGGAATCTAGTCTTCAGCAGCACCTGTAAAGACAAAGAAAGAACAGGTTAGCACTACGGTCTTCAGTGGCAGCGCATCTCTTACCTGGTCCATCGGCTGTCACCAACGCCTCGCGCTGCATTCCGGCATCTGAAAGACAAAGGCTTACCTACTCTTTGCATGCTCCGGAGGTCTTCGCACTGCATTCCGGCATCTGAAAGACAAAAGCTTACCAGCTCTTCGCACGCTCCGGATGCCTTTGGCGCTGCATCCCGCATCTGAAAGACAAAAGAAGGTGCGTTTAAAGACATTGGGCAACTTTATTACTCACGTGCCATTACTCCTTCCCACGCCGAATCCAGTGGGTATTCCAGCACCCTTCAGCTTCTCTAAAGCTCCGAACTTGTACCTGCAAGATAAAAGGGACAGTTAGTGCGCATCGTGAAGCAGGCTACAAGCGCTTACTTACGTGCTTCCAGGCGCATCTATTCCTCACGCGGGTTCGATCCTCAACTCTCATCAGGCCGCCATCCGCCATCGCCGGAACCCTGCAAAACAAGAGATATCATTACAAAAGACTTTTAAGACATTTGAAGTGCCCAGAACTTACCGTTCGTGCAGTTAACGACGGACAGCAGTCCTCTGAGGTCAAGAGGCCTGCACCCTTATCCAGTGAAGAAACTGGTTACGGCACCCTGCCCCGAGGCAGATGGAGAGCTCGGCGTTCACTTACCTAAGGTGAGGGTGTTAACCTTTGGGGTTCTACAGGAGAAGAGAAAGGGAAGAGGAGAGAGGCACCCAATAACCCCAGTTCATTAATCCCATATTTTCTATCTGCAGACATCTTACTCTTCGAGTCAGACATACAGTGCACAGAGGTCCAGCCCAAAGAGCCAACCGTGTGTTACACATCACCTTTGAAGATACGGCATTCACCCAGTCAAGACCGGCGCTTATGCGGGAATCAGGTGAGCGTTACAGAACGCAAAGCCTATCGCAAAACTCCCACCCAGGCGCTATGGAAACCTCGGATACCGACCAGCTAGCCCAGTTACTTGGGGAACTAAGAGCAGAAGTGCATGCAGCCCGTCAGGAAACGAATGCTCTAAGAAGGGAACTGATTATTTCCAAGGAGCGAACAGACGATCTCGCTAGACAATTGCTACAGTCACAAGCCGGACAAACTCAGTTACCCACATCAGGGGCAAATCTTCCTTCAACATCCTCTACGAACCCAGTGCAGATCAACCTACCTGGGAATGTACCTCTGGCTCTGCCCGAATGATTTTCTGGTGACCCAAAGAGGTTTGCAGTATTTATTAATCAGTGCCGGTTGCACTTCTTATGCCGGGCAGCAGCCTTTCCAACTGATCAAGCTAAGGTAGCTTTCGTGCTTTCGTACCTTAGTGGCAATGCGGCAGACTGGTTGATCCCTCTAGTTAATCAAGATGATCCAGTCCTCCATGATTTTCAAGCTTTTCAGCTCAGTATGGAAAAACTGTTTGCAAGACATTCACAGGGGCAGGCCTTGGACAATGAGCTCATTTCATTGCGACAGGGTAATCAAGACCTTTTGGCTTATATTGCGTCTTTCAACAGACTGATAGTGGAAACTCGATGGCCTGAGGACAAAAGGATTACGCTGTTTTATAGAGGTCTACGTGGAGAGCTCAAAGATGTGTTAGCCCAAGTAGTGAATCCCCCGCAAGACTGTTCGGACTATATTGACTTAGTCGTTCAAATTGACCACAGACTGCAGAACAGGAAGGCCGATCGTTCCAAGTTTGATGCTCGAGTATTTTCCAAACCACCAACTCCTACCAAAGGAGTAGACTCCGGGGAACCCATGCAAATAGGGGGCCTGAAAGGACCACTAACACAAAAGGAGCGGGAAAGGAGAAAACAGCTGCAATTATGCCTCTATTGCGGAAACTCGGGGCACTTTCTTCGAGACTGTCCGGTGAAACCAGCCAAGAAGGCAGTAGGAGCTTCAGTTACCAGGGTCACAAACTCTGAGCAGGGAAATGACCTCGCCCGACAAGAATAGAGGTCCTCTTGCCGAGCGTTAAAACCAGTTCCGTGACCTCGTATTTCGTGATACCTATGGTCCTCATTAGCCCTGAACATCCGGATCGATTACATGCGATTGAAGCTTACGTCGACAGCGGTGCCATCGGCAATTATGTGGATCATGAAATGGTTTTGAGGATGAATCTGACTCTTTGTCCAAAGGCTGTAAAGGACGTCATTACTACGGTGGATGGTACGGAGATAGCCTCCGGACCAGTAACGCATACCACCCAAGAAGTGACGCTAGTAAGTCAAGATGGACACCATGAGAAGATCGTGGTCGATGTGATCAAGGCCCCTCAGTTCCAGATTATTCTAGGAATTCCTTGGTTAGAGAAGCACAATCCTCAGATCGATTGGCGAGCAAGAACGGTTCAGTTTCCAGAATGTGTCTCTACTTGTCACCCTCGACCTGGTGTTGCACTGGCAGCAATTTCCTCGGAGGCTCCTCAGTTACCTCCTGAATACCTAGAATTCCAAGATGTTTTCCGGAAGGATCAGGCTAACTCTCTACCTCCTCATAGGTCTTATGACTGCCAGATAGACCTGATACCTGGATCTACTCCTCCTTGTAGTAGAATTTATGCCCTCACCGAGCATGAGAATCTTCACCTCCGACAATACCTGGATCAATACCTAGCGAATGGGTTTATTCGTCCTTCCAAGTCCCCTGCTTCCTCAGCTTTGTTCTTCGTTCCAAAAAAAGAAGGGGACCTTAGAACTTGTATAGATTATCGCGCCCTGAACCAGATCACCGTTAAGAATAGATATCCGTTACCTTTGATCCCTGAACTCCTGGACCAAGTCAGAAAAGCATGCATATATACAAAGCTGGATCTTAGAGGAGCCTACCACTTGGTACGAGTAAAAGAGGGCGATGAATGGAAGACGGCCTTCCGCACCAAGTATGGGCTATTTGAATATCAGGTCATGCCCTTCGGACTTTGCAATGCCCCGGCCGCCTTTCAATATTTTATGAACGATGTCCTCAGAGAGCTCATAGATGTGTGTGTTGTTGTTTACATTGACGACATCCTCGTTTATTCTTCATCGGAAACTGAACATCGGAAACACGTGAAAATGGTCCTCGAGAGATTGCGTCAACACAAACTTTTCGCTAAGTTGGAAAAATGTGTTTTCAACGTGACTGAAGTTGAATTCTTGGGATTCATATTATCACCTAGCGGAGTGCGTATGGATTCAAAGAAGGTCGATGCAATTCTCAAATGGCCATCGCTATCCTCCGTAAAAGGTGTTCAAAGCATGTTAGGCTTCGCTAACTTTTACCGCAGGTTTATCCCCGAATTCTCTCGAATAGTCCAGCCCATCACCGCCTTGTTAAAGAAAAACAAACGTTTTGAATGGTCTACCGAGGCGGAACAAGCTTTCCAGAATTTGAAGATAGATTTATCTCTGCACCGATCTTAAAACATCCTCGCCCAGAACTCCCCTACATCGTTGAAACTGATGTTTCGAGCCTTGCAATGGGGGCAGTTCTATCACAAAAGGACCCAGTAACCAATCAGTTGCATCCCGTGGCATTTTGGTCCCGCAAATTCTCGCCTCCTGAAATCAATTACACTATTACTGATAAGGAACTTCTAGCTATCAAGTCCGCCTTTAAGGCTTGGCGGCATTATCTTCTGGGGGCCCGACACACCGTTACTGTGATTACAGATCACCAAAACCTGCAATATTTGAAAACCGCAAAAGCTCAATCCTCTAGGCAACTCCGTTGGGCACTATTCTTTGACGAGTTTGACTTCATAATTACCTATCGACCTGGTACAAAAAACGGTAAAGCTGATGCCCTTTCTCGGATGGGAGTGGAAGAACATTTGATCAATCCTAAGCCTGTACCTATCATTCTCGAACAAAGAATTCTAGGTGTAATCGCCACACAATCCATAGAGGAAGTTAAGGATAAAGCCAGGCTACTGGTAACTCCAGCAGACATACAGAATTGGCATCTGCAGGGAAAGGACTTTACGGTGAAGGACAACCTATTATATTTCCAAGAACGGTTATACCTGCCCAGCACAGATTTACAGAAAAAGGTAATCTCTTGTTATCACGATTCTTTAATGGAAGGACATCCCGGTATGACCAAGACCTCGGAAAAGATCAAGCGCTACTTCTGGTGGCTGTCTTGGAAAAAAGATATCAGAGACTTTATAATGTCCTGTGGAGTATGCGCCCAAAACAAGAGTCAAAAGGAAAAACCAGCCGGCCTCTTACGCCCTATTGACATCCCGCCTCGCCCTTGGCATACGCTTTCTATGGACTTCATCACCGATCTACCTCCATGCTCCGGATACAATACGATCCTAGTAGTCATGGACCTATTCTCCAAGATGGCGCATTTCATTCCACTCAAAGGCTTACCAACAGCAGCAACTCTGGCCCGAGAATTTCTCGAAAACATCGTCCGACTGCACGGTTTTCCTTCAGTTCTAATTTCGGATCGAGGTAGTCAATTTATTTCTCATTTTTGGCGAAGTTGCTGTCGGTCGGCTCAAATTGATGTGAGACTTTCGACCAGCCACCACCCTCAAACCGACGGACAAACCGAGAGGACCAATCAAACTCTGGAACAGTATTTGCACTGCATGCTACAACAAACTGAAAAAACTTGGAAAGATATCCTTTGGATAGCCGAATATGCCTACAATAACTCTGTCCACTCGGGAACTGGGAAGACCCCGTTTTTTTCTTTTATACGGTAGTCACCCTCGAACCTCGGAGTTGGGTCCACTCCAAGATCTTGGAACACCAGCAGTAGACCACCTGCATTCGACAATCACCCAAGCCTTTAAGGAAGCCGTTTCTCACCTTCAAAGGGCTAAAGAACAATACAAGAAAGGAGCAGACCAACATCGGAAGGAAGCCCCCCAATATCAAGTAGGAGATCAAGTCTGGTTATCCACCAAATATCTACCTCTAAAAGGACCACGCACATTCAACCCAAGATACCTTGGTCCCTATTCCATCACTACCATAGTAAATCCTGTAGCGGTCAAGTTGGACTTGCCCCCTCACATGAAGGTACATCCGGTCTTCCACGTCTCTCTATTAAAACCCGTGCAACCTCAAACCCGACTAACTACATCTCCAAAACCTATTCTAGTTGATGGAGAACTCGAGTTTGAAGGCAAAAGCATCCTGGATTCCAAGATCTCCAAATCTAAACTATTTTACCCGATTGACTGGAAAGGCTACGGTCCCCAAGAAAGATCCTGGGAACCTGCAGAATATGTCCATACGCCTCATCTAATCAAAAGATTTCATCGAACATTTCCTAACAAGCCCAAACCCCCGGAGAAGCCCGGTTTGGGAGGGGCCTTGAGGGGGGGGTGCTGTCATGATCTCTGCTTCCAAAAGATCAGGACTTGCCCGACTCCCTTGGAAGCAGACCCATAACCCCGGTTCCGAGTGCCAGCCAGTCCCAATTGGGACCTTTTGGACCCTGTCCTGGCGCCAGTGGCACCAGGCTCATAAAGATGCCCAGTACAGCGCTGGAAGCGCCGGGCTCATAATGCTTGGGTGGACTTACCTGCAGCAGACCATGCTGCTTACTTACCTGCCAGTTGAACCCCTGATCCTCTTCTGTTTGGGACTACTTTTCCTGTTGGGTGGGGCAGGAGCCACTCCCTAGGTTCAGAACACTGGAACTCTTCTGGAAAGCAGGAACTCTTTTCTTACCTAGGCGTGGCTGTGGAAGGAGACACCTAAGCACTACAGGAGGCTATTTAAACCACACCCGATGGATGAATCTTGCTTTGCGTTATTCTGCATTCTCTGCAGCAGAACGCTCATCGTGTCTTCTGCTTCTGATCCTGGGCCTAAGGGAACAAAGGCTTACCATCCTGGAATCCAGTCTTCAGCAGCACCTGTAAAGACAAAGAAAGAACAGGTTAGCACAACGGTCTTCAGTGGCAGCGCATCTCTTACCTGGTCCATCGGCTGTCACCAAAGTCTTGCGGTGCATTCCGGCATCTGAAAGACAAAGGCTTACCTACTCTTCGCATGCTCCGGAGGTCTTCGCACTGCATTCCGGCATCTGAAAGACAAAAGCTTACCAGCTCTTCGCACGCTCCGGAGGCCTTCGGCGCTGCATCCCGCATCTGAAAGACAAAAGAAGGTGCGTTTAAAGAAATTGGGCAACTTTATTACTCACGTGCCATTACTCCTTCCCACGCCGAATCCAGTGGGTATTCCAGCACCCTTCAGCTTCTCTAAAGCTCTGAACTTGTACCTGCAAGATAAAAGGGACAGTTAGTGCGCATCGTGAAGCAGGCTACAAGCGCTTACTTACGTGCTTCCAGGCGCTTCTATTCCTCACGCGGGTTCGATCCTCAACTCTCGTCAGCCCGCCATCCGCCATCGCCGGAACCCTGCAAAACAAGAGATATCATTACAAAAGACTTTTCAGACATTTGAAGTGCCCAGAACTTACCGTTCGTGCAGTTAACGACGGACAGCAGTCCTCTGAGGTCAAGAGGCCTGCACCCTTATCCAGTGAAGAAACTGTTTACGGCACCCTGCCCCGAGGCAGATGGAGAGCTCGGCGTTCACTTACCTAAGGTGAGGGTGTTAACCTTTGGGGTTCTACAGGAGAAGAGAAAGGGAAGAGGAGAGAGGCAACCAATAACCCCAGTTCATTAATCGCATATTTTCTATCTGCAGACATCTTACTCTTCGAGTCAGACATACAGTGCACAGAGGTCCAGCCCAAAGAGCCAACCGTGTGTTACACATCACCTTTGAAGATACAGCATTCACCCAGTCAAGACCGGCGCCTCTGCGGGAATCAGGTGAGCGTTACATCCTTGGCCTCAAGCCCAGGGATCATATCTCTCCAGGACTGAAATCTCTGCACTGGCTCCCAGTGGCTGTGAGGATTAAGTTCAAAACCCTCTGCATTGTCCACAAGGCCTTCTGGGGCCTGGGGCTGAAATACCTTCAACTCTCTCTTCCTAAATATCTTCCTTCTCGACCTCTCCGCTCTTCCTGCTCCAGCTCCCTCAGGGTCAGTTGCTTCTCCAAGGAACGAGTTGGTGGTAGATCTCTCTCTTCAGCAAGGGCCTCCCTCTGGAACAGCCTTCCTGCCTCCCTGAAACTTGAGGAGAACCATCTCCGGTACCGGAAGCACCTCAAAACCTTCCTCTTTGCTTCTGCTTTCACTCCCCCTCTCCCCTGTTGATTTTCCCGACAGATACTGCACTGGAGACCTGGCCTCCCTTCTGATCTTGGTCCCAGGCCCGCCAGTTGCCCATCTGCACTGCCTCCCTGGCAACCCCTGCACTGGGGTCTGTTTTTTTGTATCCTTACAGCCCCCCTACCAGCACATATGTTCTGCACTTACCATACACTGCCACCTGCTGGCCGTTTTATTTATCTTATTTTATTGCACTATCCCTTGTACTGCACTTCCCCCGCGCACTTTTCCCTTTCCCCTTCCCATGCACTTGCGCGATCTGAATGTCACCTGGCCTAGTAGGATTGTTGTCTGTCTTCCCTTTGTTCCCCCTCCCTTGCCTCGGCGCACCTTGAAACACTTGTGTATAGGCGCGTTATAAATACCATATCATATCATATCATATCATGGTAAGTAAGGGAGTTTCAGACAGGAGAGAATCAAATGCATGTTGGTGGGGGTGGATATTTTAAGGGGGTGAAGTTTCCATCATATCTATGTGGGCTTCTTTTAGAAGAGAGTCATACAAAGGCCAATATCAGGGCAGAAGGAGTTGAGTGGACTTGTGATGTGATATGTCATTTATAACCCACCTGTACACAAGTGTTTCTTGGTGCGAACAATGACTCAACTTCTTCGAGGACCCCAAGTTTGCAAATGTGGCATGTCGGACAGAGGTGGCATTTATAAATTCTCTCTTGGCTGCTTCTTCATGAAGTGCCCACTAGAGTGAACAGGAGAAGAAAAGCCTGACAATATGATGTGAGATTACCGCTTTCTCCATGTAACTGTGAAAGCATAGCCATCCCTAATGCTTTGCACAAACACCTACAGCCGCTATATTGGAGGCTGTAAGACGTCCGTTTTGGACACAATGGGCCTCATTACGAGTAGCCTGGTAAAAACGGGTTCATTACCGGCATGCCGGTAAGAGCTGGTCCGTGCTCGTATGAACCCGCCAATAGCGGGTGATTACGAGTGCGCGAGCACGTGCGAACCCCCATGCCGGTAATGGCAATATCGGCATGCTGCTAAAGGCCCTCCAACCCCCCTATAGCGGCTTTGCTGGACCCGCAGATACCGGCACCGCCTCGGAGCAACCCCTAAATACCAGCACGGTAATACCACCATGCTAATATCGGGTTCGCAAAATCAGACACGGAAATTACGTCATTGCGCAGGAACTGGAAATGGGCCGGCGGCTACCTTTAAAAACACAATCCAATGCCATCCTCCCTAACCACCAGTCCTTTCGTGTCATGCTGTATCAGAAAACCCTGAGGATGTCCAAGGCCACCCGGAAGACGAACCGCTGGAAGCGGAAACAGCGTTTCTCTAATGCTGAGCTCAACATGCTGGCAGACACTCTGGCCCAGCATGCAGACATAATCAAGTCAAATGACATGAAGCATGCTGCCCAGATGAAGGAAAAGCAAATCTGGCAGGAGGTTGCCCAGAGGGTGTCGGCCGTGGGGACCACCCCACGTACAGTGCGGGACTGCCGCAAGAGGTGGGACGACCTCCGCTTGAGGGTGAACATCCTGGCAGCCCGCAGGAGGGCAGCCATGGCGACGGGCGGGCGGCCACACTCACCAGCAAAGCTGATGCCCTGGGAGGAGACTGCCAGCTCATTCATTGATCCCGAGTCAATAGAGGGATTCGGAGAGATGGAGATGGGCGCCGCATCATCCCCAGAAGGAGGTGAGTGACCCTGCACATCCCTGTAGGGGAAACCATGACGTAGCACAAGTGACGTGGAAGTGAGACTAGGCAAGCCAATGCATGTCCCAGACCCACATCAACATATCCAGTCAAGAATGCGTGCCACACTCTGCCACACACAAATGCATGCTGAGTGCCAATCACAATACCAACACACGGGCAACATAACACGACCGTGCCCATGTCACCCAACACACAGATCCCATATCAATGGCATGCCACCTGCCATGCATTGATAGCCTACATGCCCCCTCAGAAGACCAATTGCCACACCCCTGTAATAAATGGATGCATGAATGTATGAATATATCACAGCGCAATAGTATGTCGCTGGCATGTGACACCATCACTGATGACCTGCATCTCTTCTAACCCCCAGGCACCGATGAGGAAGATGCCAGTCAGGAGAGGGGCGCAAGGGCATCAACATCACGTCATGGGACAAGGGCCACCGCCACCCCCACCCCCCAGCCAGAAGAAGAGGCCAGACCAACAGGCAGTGTGCCAGACCGGGTTGAAACCCAGCAAAAAACATCTGCTACCAGTGTGGGACACACACATCAAGACCAGCAGCAGCCACCCACAACAGTGGGAGGGGTTTCCGTTCCTGCACCACAAACCACCGCAGACGTTGTGGATGCAAATGTGCACACCGAGGGCATCACAGTCGTGTCCACTACACCCACCCCAAGCCCCCTGACCACCCCCCACCCCATATGGAGGCCGACAGCAGTGGCGATCTCTGCCTCCATGACTCCAACCTCAGAGATTCCGACATGTGCCTCTTCGAGGAGGACAGCACCCTGGATGTGGGCCCCACGCATGCACCATCCACCACTCTAGCTAACACCACCCCAGCCACCACCAACCCGGCTACCACCACCCCAGCCACGACCACTTCAGCCACCAGCACTCCAGCTACCACCAACACCTTTGAGGCTTGCCTGTCGAGGGTGGAGGCATGACAGGAGTCAATACTTGAGCTCATGCGGCAGTATATTGCCGAAGGGAAGGACACCAGGAGGGCCATTGCTACTGCCATTGGGGAGACCAGGAGGGCCATTGCTACTGCCATCGCTGCAAACACTGCTGCAAACACTGCTGTCGTTAACGCGTCTGCAATCCTCATGAGGGACTGTCTGGGGGCAGTAACGCAAGTGCTAACGTCCATCCTGCTCCATATGCAACGTCCTGTGCTACAACACCTTCAACCTCAGCCCCCACAAGCCCTGTGCAGATGACCCAGAAGAGTTCACGGCACTCAGAGATGCCACCCCCGGATAACAAAAAGGCCCAGACGTAGTGTGGCCAGACAATGGGCGTTGGACACATGGTTGTTGGTGAAGGGAACAGTCATTAGAGTACATTTGGGGACATTTGGGGTTTGTAGGGTGGGTTAGGGAGTTCACTGGGAGTTATTGGGTTTGTAGGGTGGGTTAGGGAGTTCACTGGGGGTTATTGGGTTTTGTAGGGTGGGTTAGGGAGTTCACTGGGGGTTATTGGGGTTTGTAGGGTGGGTTAGGGAGTTCATTGGGGGCTGTGGGGGGTATTCACATTGTTGCCTGTTTGAAAAATACGCCCGTTGTGTGTCAAAAATTCAATGGCTGGACATTCTTCATTTTGTGCATGTTCATTGAATGTGTGATGGTGTTCAGTGGCCAACTCCCAACAATACAAGTGTGCATGTCCACATGGAGCCAGTGTGTCACTGACACATGTCTATCATTGTCCCTGTGTTTCAGAAGTATTCGTAAATTAGTGCTTGGCGTACAGCATGGCCATCCCATGCATCATGTACTGGCATGGGGCCTACTTAACCTCTGTCTCCATCCTCATAATCCTCACCCGGGCCATGCATGTCAATGTCAGGTGGCAGTGGTACATTTCTCCGGACACACATGTTGTGCAGCATGACACAGGCCATGGTGATCTTTGACACCTTCTCAGACCTATATAGGAGTGCCCCACCAGACCTTCTGAGGCAGCGGAACCGCGCCTTCAACAGGCCAAAGGTCTGCTCAATCACAACACAGGTACGGGTGTGCACACGATTGTACTCCTCTTCATGGTTGTTCTGCGGGTTCCGCACAGGGGTAAGTAGCCACGGCCTCAAGGGATAGCCTCCATCACCTGCAAGCAGATACAAATAGGTGTGTGTCACTCTGAACTGCCACCTTCAGGGAGCACAGTCATGGCGGCAGCTGTTTGGTGTGAGCATGCACATGTCCCTGTACACATGCAAAAATTTCACCTAGATGCAATCTATACTGTCATGAGGTGTGGTAGTCTGGATGGAATTCAATAGATGATGCAGGGTGTAATCATGCATGCTGAAGCAGATGTGCTGTGGTAGTGCACCAATGTTTAGCCTCCAATTCATGCTGTTCATTCCTCACTATGCATGGTCACACTGACCACATTGCCACAGTTGCCATTATGTTCATTCATGCATTGCTTGCCATCACCATGGTTGCCTGGTTGTGCCTCTTGTTGTCATCATTATGCAAAATTTGTGAAATGTGGCCCAGTGATGTGTCATGTTACGTCTGGCCGGTTCAGTTCAGGAGTGTTTAGCTCTGCATGCATTCTCCAATCACCGGCAATTGCCACCCAGGTGGAGTATGCCCCCCCTTTCCCACCCAGGTGGAGTATGCCCCCCTTTCCCACCCAGGTGGAGTATGCCTCCCCCTTTCCCACCCAGGTGGAGTATGCCCCCCCCCCCTTTATGCATCCCTACACATCAGTTCCCCAAAGCACTGCCATGGGACAGTTTTGCGACTCACCAAGCATCCAGGCACGTGGTCCAGCATGTCGCGCCATGTGACGGGGTAGCATGGAGTTGCGCAGTACCATGTGTTGATCAGGGAAATCGGGTGCAGCAATGTGTGATGATCTTGGTGGAGTCACATACCATTTGCACATTGATGGAGTGGTATTGCTTGCGATTGCGGTCTACTGCCTCTCTGGCATGGGGGACTACCAATTCCACATGGGTGCAGTCGAGGGCACCAACACAATTGGGCATGCCTGCCAGTGCATGTAAGCCTACTTTGGTGTCGGCTATCCCCTGGGCAGTCCGTGGTAGGGATATGTGGCTGCTTGCGTGCTTAAGGAGGGCATCCAGCACTTGGTTCAACATGTGTGAAAATAGTGGCTGTGAAATGCCATGCAGCTGGCCCACTGTGTATTGGTAGGTGTCTGTGGCCAGGAAGTGGAGCACAGACACCACCTTTAGTAGCAGAGAGATGGCAGTGTGTATTTCTATGAGGCTGGCAATGTCGTTCTGTATCATGTCCACTATGGTGGTAATGGTGTCACGGTCCAACCGTTAAAGGGTGTGGATCTGCTCAGGGATTAGGTTAAAAGGGCTGGGTCTGGTGCGAGGGATTGGTGGTTGCCTACGAGGCACTGCTGGCTGCGCTGGTGGTAATTGCTGGGCCTGTCTCTCACCCTCCTTCTCCTCCTGTGTCTCCTCTGTGCTGCCTGTTGTTGCTGCTGTAGTTGTTGTTGCTGTTGTTGCTGTAGTTGTAGCAGTATGGGCATGTCCTCCAGCGCCATGATTGCAACAGCTACTGGTAGCATTTTGGTGTTGCAAGGGATGTGGTGCGTGGTGTGCTCATTTTATACTGGCACAGCCTCCATTGACTCCACCTGTGGGGATTGTGTGCACCTGTGGCAGTTGCCTTGTTTCCTGATTGCTGTTTGCCCGTGGATACCGGCTTCATGATGCCGGTATTTGCATGTCCGCGTGGGTTGGGATTACCTCCTTTTACCGGCATGCCAGTATTTGCTCCTCGGAGGGGTGCGTGCACGCGGCCATGACGCTATTAGTGGCACCGTTATTTAAGGTGCCGCTAATAGCGGGTTGACGGGTCGTGATACACCGTAGCGGTAGGCGATGCCGGTAATCCATTACCGGCATCATTTTTTGCTTACCGCCAACCTCGTAATGAGGCCCAATGTGTGATATATAACACATCTTCAGCCTCCACGCGCTGAACTAAATCATTGGAAGCGGTCCTTTGACCATGTGGCAGCTACACATGACTTTGTGCAGGCCACCATACACTCACAAACGTGTAATGGAGATACTAACCTTTCATCCCATATATTGTATTGTGTAGTGGCGCTTGACATGTTTGCTTGGGTTTAGGTGTAATACTAGCAAAGAGAAAGACGTGGCTGGAAGGTTAGGGATGAAATCTGTTTTTGTTAATTATATGGGCATTTTAATTGAGTGTGCACATTCCCCTCGTGCCAATGTGTCAACAGATGTTTCAAAATTCCAATGCCTCTTCCCTAAGTGCCTTCATCCCCGGATGCATTACTTTACCGGTGGGTGCATGAGTTGCAGTGCCCGCAATTATAAATTACCACAAATGGCCAAAAGAGTCCTGTAGCAGAACCCCCAATACATTTATATTAAGTATATTTTTTTATATTTATTTATATTTTTGATAAAACGACAAACCAGTGCGACTCCCTCTCCTAGCCCTTTGAAAATCGTCAATTTACCTCCCCTTCACCCTCTAAGTATCTTTTTACCTCCCTTTATCTATGTAAAAAAAAAAAAACATTAACAAAATGCCATTCCTTAGTCCATGTTCCGATCCTAGGCACAGTGGCTGCTGAGTTCCTTCTCCACCTGGAGATGGGTTAAGTGTGCAAAGTGTGCCGGCTGTGTGTTGATTGGATGTGTACACAAACCAGTTTCTCTCAATGAGCTGTCAGTAGGTACAGTTGACACATGGCCCAAAGAACACTCTAAATGAGATACTGTCAGCTAGTTAGACTTAGTTGTTTAGTGTCCCACTTACATTTCTCCAGTCTCCAAAGGATTATTGGAGCTTGACAAGAGACCATATAGGTCAACTTTGTTCGTGTTCTAGAAATGTAGGGAGCAATGTGACATAAGAGGTTAGAAATGGGAAGTGGACCATGGGGATCTCCCAACTATTGCCTCCAGCACCGGAATCATTGAGTAGTTGGTGGTCCCATCCACCAGGGGCTTTGATTCCCCATCTCCTAGCATCCAGCATGTGACCTCATTACATTATTTTGCCAGTGCCTTCATGTTATGTAAAGTTGTGTTACATAGACCTTGGATGTGCTGCTGGTAGCTTCAGTTCGGAAGAAACTGAAGCTGTGTGCTGGGTCTGGTTTTTGGTCAGAAATGCTTTGGTGATGTTTGTGAATGAGGCTTTATGGGATGGTTTGTATATTTTTTTTTGTAGTGCATTTGGTTTAGACATGGACTGCAGATTATGTGTAGCTTGTGGCCGCTTCCGATTTCTGCTCCTGTAGAGCAATGTGTGTGTTTTGTTTTTGTGTTTGAGGATGAGTATATTGGGGCATTTTAGTAGGGTTAGTGATGAGGGTGGTCTGTGCCCTTCTCTGCGAGGGTTATGCTAGTTTGGCAGAGCTCACATTCTTCTATGATGGCTTGCGTTAGAGTGCTTTATTTTCCTTGGGTATCCAGGTATCACTTCATGAGGTGTAGGGTGCTTTTGGATGTTCCTCTTGTGTTGTGCTGGCTGTTTTTCTCTGATGGAAGTTTCTGTTCAGCTCAGTGAGTCAAAGAACCATGATTTTAGTAATGTTCTCAATTTCATTGTTTGAATTTCCTTCGGGAGTGAGTTCCAAAGTTTTGCTGAGATGCAGGAGAACAAGTTTGAACTTTGAATATTTGGTGGATTATCAAATGTCGTTGCTGGATATCACTATTCATTTTGATTTGTAAATGAAGATTTATTTCTGTATGACTTCAACTCCTTGGCCATAGATTGCTCTGTGGATTATGCAAAAATGCTTTCAATACAATTATTTTTTGACTGGTAGGCAGTGTAATGTTCTAACTGCTGGTGTGGTCTGTTCTCTCTTGAGAGTCTGAGCAGTAGTGTTGCATCTGCGTTCTGGAATCGCTGTGTATTTTTGGTGAAGGGGTCTGGTAATCCGAGACAGATGCTATTTGCGTAATGTATTCTTGGCATAATGAGGGAGATGATGGCAAGTGTTCTATGTTGGAAGGTAGGGAAGTGTAATATTCATTTGATTGTGAAATGGGGAAGAATCACTTCTTTACTACTGCATTGACTTGTGATTTTAGTGTTTTCGTTGCTGTCATTTAGTATCCTGAGGTTGTTAACTACTTTGGCAGGTTCTGGTTTATTTCCCATTTCCATAGGCCATGGAATGTGGAGTTGGTTTGACGGGTTGTTGGGAGCGATCATGATTTTTATCCTGCCTGGTTTGATTTAAGGCTGTTAGTGCTCCTCCATTTCTTTATATCTGTGAGACAGTTTGTAAGGTTTGGGTCTGATTCTTCACTCGTGCTGATTTTATAGATGATTTATGTTTAAATTGCATAGTTGTAGCATGTCACTCCATGTCTTTTGATGAGATTAATGCGGGGGGGTCATGTAGATGTTAAAGAGTGGTAGCGAGAGTGATGCTCCTTGCGCGACTCCGGAGGTTGCCTTGTGTGGGGCTGATTAGAAGTGGCTTAGCCACGTTGTTTGTGTTCTTTCCATCAGGAAGGATTTTAGCCATAGTAAAGCTGTATTGCTGATTGCTGTTTCTCCTAGTCTTTTTTAGGGGTTTCATGGTCAACTCTGTTGAAGGCTGCTGATGGTTCTAGTAGTATTAGAGCTGGGGTGTTGGGGTGTGAATACTAACATGCATATCGTAAGAGTTCAGGGACTAACTTGGGAGTGATGGCAGTACATGGACACAATGTGCCATTACCAAAGCTTTGGATAGGACCAGTGTATATTATTCGACAAAGTCATAAGGATGGTGATCTGGCCATATTGTACCATTACCAAGAATTCAATAGCTATATAGAAACATATAATGGTATTCACTGGAAATGCAATGCCGATACCATGGTCAAGGTGTGATAACATGGATATAAGATTCCCATACCTGGTATGTGGTGGCAATATCTTCATATGATACATGCCCTACTGTGACTACCCTCAAGCTAAACACACACATCATGGCAGCACCTTCAAAATACACCATGGAAATAAAAGAAATGTCACTCACTGGAAATCAGTCTACTGCACCTGTCCCTCACTTCACCCTCCACTCCATCCATGCATAATGAGTGACTCCTGTATGCCCCTTACCTGCCAACCAGGAATCTCCAGCTGTTCTTCTGCATGGATGTGAGTGCTTGTGCATGCAATGTACATTTAAGCATGTATATGTGAGTGACAGTGCATGCATGCACATTTAAGCGTGTTTGTGTGTTTGTGTGTGTGAGTCTGTGTGTGAGTCTGTGCGTGTGTGTGTGTGTGTGTATGGAATACAAGTGATATCAAGGCAAATTAGGGGGGCTAAAGCAGCATATGGTGTGACAGACTGATTGAATGATGGCAATAATTGTCACATGATGGAAATACCAAGGCAACTAAAACCTCAAAAGATCAGATGACATCGGGGCAAATAACAGTAATATATGTGTCAATATTGGAGCACGTGGCATTTCACAGGAGTACCGGAGCAAATGATCACACTACCTGGATGTACTGAATATTTCCTATTCTAGAACACCTATACACCCCTTTATCCAACGCCCCAACCATACACACAAAACACATATGCAAATCATATCCCAAAACTCTAATAAATGAATAGTAGAGAAAACCAGAATCCATATCACACAGTTGCACTCTTCCACCTTTTCCACCTTTATACTCATGTACAGCACAATGCATGCACTCAAAACAAGCCAGATTGAATGGCTTTGCAGGTGGATATTTGATTTTTGTAGTGGGGCAATGGCAATAGCTTGAATCAGCAATAGCGAACATCCTCAGCTTAAAGGCTACAGATGAGGTTGCCGATGTTCTGTGCTTTCAGTTTATGAGTATATGTGACACATTGGTCCCCATTAAGAGCTTGGCAATGTATTTCCAATGTAATACTGCCAAATGGAATTACCTTTGCTGCACGAGGTAAGCACGCAGTAATCGGACGGGTCTCCAGGATGTGCAGTCACACAAACCCTTCAATTATTCACCAATTTGGAGTCCCACAGGGCTCCTCGCAAATTGGTAAATACTGCATGCAGTAATTACCACATGCATATTATGAAAAATAAAAAGTGTGCAATTCTGAGATGTTCAGAAAATGTGCAACAAATAGCTGTGCATGATACTCAGAAGTGTGCATCGCAGATATGCATACGTGCACAAAAGATGCACAATGGCAGGCCAGATGATGCTCAAAGTGTACACAAAGCAGGTAAAGCAGCTACAATACACTTGCAAGAGGGGGAGGAGTGGAAAAGTAGGCAAGAATGTTCAGAAAATGAAATCCACAAATGTTGAGAAATATTTTACTTATATTTCTATTTAGCATTTGGGTTACAAAAAACTAAACCTTTTTAGCTACATACAAACAGGTAATACATATTGAGAAATATATGTGCTAAAATATGCCCAATTCCATGTGCTCAAAAAAGTCAAGATGAGACACATGTCTCAACCATTACCCAATTCAACAAAGTATAAGAGCTATTCTGGTGCACATATTCACAATGGTTGAAATAAGATTCATCCTACTACTGTGTCATCCCTGAAGGTGGAGGTGAAAAATGCTGAGTAAGAGGCAAACGTAGACCCCCCCCCTTCCCACTGGCACATGGGGATGACATGCTTTGTCACTGCCCCCCAGAAGACAGTGGACATCAGAACACAATTTGCACAAAGGTCAACTTGAAAAGTATTCATTTTCTGTCATAACATCAGACCAAAACATGAAAAAGCTGAAAGCAAAATATCCTAACACCAACCTTCACTAAATACACACGTGCACATCGAATGTTGTCAAACAAATAATGTATATAAACACAGGTATAAGCAGTCATGCTGCGTGCTGGGGTTGAGGGTCTGCCCATTCCTGGAGCCACCTTCCCCACCAGCAGAGGTGTGGCATCCAGGGTGCCTTGCTTAGTGTGGAACCACAGCTAGGAGGAGTCACAATTGCAGTGCCATATCCCTCTTGGGCAACAGTGATGCCATAGCAGTAGCTATACTGTCAAAATGCTGCTGCATGGACACGCGTCTCTGCCTCCTTGCTGAGTGCTGCAGGCTAGTGCACAGCTTGTCAAACCCATCCTCAACCTGCACAATGACCCTCACTGATCTCATTGATGAAGGCATGCCGGTTTGGACTAAGTTCCCTGGTTGTTCCGCATCCTCCTTGAGACAGCCTGTAGTCCCTCAGAGAAGGATGAGCAGGTGGATGTAAGCTGTCTCCTGATTGAGAGCTGGTGTAGGCTCCTCCCATCCACCCAATCAAAGTAAGAGTGTCAGCTAGGGTGATTTGCTAAGGGGATTTGTTCATGCCTACCTTGAGACACATCTTATTTGTCTGGGACAGAGCTGGGGGTGTGATATTGGAGAGGAGGTTGCCCCTGATCTCATCTTTCTGGGCAATCACTGCTGTTTCAATGTCCTCCACACTTCTATTCACAGGCTGGGTGCCCACGTTCTGTTTTGTGGCTGTTGACGTGTGTGCCTGTATTGGCTCCTCCATGTGGTCACCCTCAATAGATGCCCTGTCCTTCGATATATTCAGCATGGTGGCATCCTGCTGAATGGCATCTATGTGATGGAGGAAAAGGTTGATTTGTACATGTACAATTTATGTATGTCATGATCTGTTCAAGTTTACAACATGTTTACACTCCTCACTGATCCCCCAGTTCCCATTTGTCATCATGGCTCTATGCCCATGGACAGAGATGGACATGATACATGGACAAAGCATTCGCAAAACAGAAACATTCTGCCATCCGCTTTGGCTACAGGTAACTTAGAGATCACAGCCATGTATCCACAGGTATACACATCGAGCAGCCATCAAAACACCAGGGTATTAATGCACATTGTGTGTACAGAATAACACCTTCCTCTGCACTGTTCTGAGTACTCTGGATATTTAGTGGCTTAAGCATAATACGGAGCAGAGATCTGTTCCATATGAACTCTGCCAGCCAATTGTGTTGTACAACATTCCTCATGCAGCAGATGTTGGCAAGGGACCCTGAAGGTGCAATGTGCTTCTGTGTCTGCCCACCTGACTCTTCATAGCTGGGAATCAAAGGAGGAAGTGTGATCCACTCTTGTTCAAATCATGTACATCCCATTATTGATCCTAAGTTAACTAATCATGTGCAGCAACACCCAAAACCCATACACTGTCCGTTCGGGGGTGAATCAACATTGAAAGACAGTCAGGGAAAACCTCCTTGTCAGTGGGTGCTTCACCATGTAATCCAAACCATTGCCACCTGACAAACCTTCGCCCAAATACATGCCAATTCATTCAATGTGTATTCTGTCAGTCCTGTGTGTAGTGTCTTCTCATTTCAGATCAATGAGCCATCATTTGGGCTGCCTGTTACAGATACATATGGCTCTATGTTCATTCATCCCCGGGTCTTTTTTTCCACAGCTTTTTTTGCTGAAAGGTTTGTGGCAAAGAAATGCATCGAATGTGTTTGTTGTTTTATTTGGGGGGTCCCCTCCAACCGCCCACCACTATTATTTATTCCCTATACCTTAACCCACCCTACCCATTATATGCCCTTACCCACCAATCCACCGTATTTTTCGGCAAACATTTTTCGACAAAAAGTGCTGCGAAAAACGAAACAGTGATGAGTGAACGTGGTACCATTCACTATGGGAGCTAGCTCACTAATTAGCAAATGCTAATAATAAAGTGTCCATATGTATCATACAATAACGGCCTTCTATTGCATGCAATTCAAATCTACAGCCGAAGAAACACGTATGATACCAACAAACATACCTCTTTGCATTATTGAGTAAACATGCCTTTGCATCTTGCAGTTCACACTGTACATGCCATGGATATTAACATCATGTCGGCACTCCCTGCAATTACAATGACATATATTGAGTCTTACAAATAAAAGGTGGTGGTCGTAATCTTACAATAAGGATGTTTACTTACAAACTCAAGGCGCCTTATATGGTTTGACAAACACCATCATATATCAGATGTCATGTGCTTCAATCGGGATCTCTCCAAGGAAATATGGCCCAACATTGCTTTCTCATTGTTTCATAGAATGTGCTGTATTTTAGTTCACTCAGAGCTCATCATGTTTTCTGACATCCTCACATCTGGAGCGTGTGATGTCATTCTGCTCCCTTGCATGCCTTGACACAAAGTGAAAGCCTCTATTTTAAAAATGAAAAAAAAAACATCATATCCTAATTCAATCTCATGTACGCAGCAAGTAAACCACTTGTAGAAACTAACCACAAAGAAAGAACATTAGTATAAAAATGGACTAAGATTTCAAAATACAATACATATTGATGTTGTAAAAAAATGAAATAAATGTACATTAACTCTACAATAAATATTTGAGTAAACTAAGTAAACATATAAGATTTTGAAACAAGTCCAGAAAATGTATCAGTCAAGCTGAATAACGGTGCTGCCTCATAAATGTGTGCATCCACTCATGGTTAAAATGTGAATCAGGCTGCTTTTTTTTTAATCAATAGTCAACTTATTTAAGATAAATGAAGAAAAAACACAGAGCAACAAAAACTAATGTACAAATGTTCTTTATTTATTTAATTAATTGTATTGTATACGGCGCTTGTACATCACGTAAATTGTGTTTCAAAGCAACCACAGGGCAAATAGGGAGGGAACATGGGAATGAAAGGCAAATAAAACAATGAAAGATAGAGGGGTTCCTACTAGGCCTTGTGAGCATTCAGAGCATGCAAGTGCAGAGAGAGAGAGGGGTCAGGGTGGGTAAGTGCAAGTAGTGCAAACTATTAAGTGACTGGCACAGATCACTTGCTGGGAGTGGTCAACTGTCAATAGAGAAGTGCAGGCCAGGGACAGCACGGTCCAGTGGGCACCTAAGGCACATTCTGGGAGTGGGAGGAGTTTGAAGGCGATTAGGGGTGGGAGAAGAGGACCTAAGTGGACTCATAAGGGCCCGGTAACCAATCTCAGCGATTGTGGGGTTTAGCAAATGAGGAAGGGTGGGGAGGAGGTAAAAAGGAAAGTCTTGAGGAGCTCCCAGAATTTTAGGTGATCCGGCTCAAAACGAAGAGGAAGGGGAGGCTGTTCCATAGGAGGGAGCCAGCAGAGAAAAGAGATTGTCCACCAGCTCGCTGTTTAGCAAATCGCTTGACACACAGAGAGTTGGTTTCGGAGAAACATAATGATCTGGAGGGAGTGTATTTAGTGAGAGCCAGTTGTAGATAGCTTGGTCCCCATACCCTGACAGCCTTGTGCATGATGCAGAGGGATTTCAATTTAATCCTTGCAGCAACCGGGAGCCAGTGGAGCATTTTTAGGGCTGGAGAGATGCGGTCCCTGGGCTAGAGGTCAAGGATAAGACTTACAGCCCTATTCTAGATTAGCTGGGTGGACAGAGAGGAAGAGAGTATATTAAGGAAGAGGCTATTGCAGTAGTCAAGCCTAGAGAATACCAGAGCTCTAGAGACATTGAGATTCTGGGGAAAGTAAGGATTCCTTTGAGGAGGTATAGTTGAAAGTTGGCCTTCTTGGCAAGGTCCTGGGTTTGAGGGAGGACGGAAAGGGAGCAGTCGATGACTCCAAGGTTTTTGGATTCAGATAAGGAGTGGGGTGGAGAACCCATTTAGGGTGGCCAGAGTAAGGGGAAGAAAGAGGGAGCAGGAGTCCCATTGAGAAGGATCTCAGTCTTGCTGGCATTGAGGCAGAGATCATTGGAGGCACACCAGAACTGGATGGCAGATAGGCAATTAGGAATGATGGAGGAGGTAAGGAGAAGATTGGAAGGAAGTTTGAAAAATAGTTGTGTGTCTTCTGCATAACAGTGTAAGTGAGGGGAGACCCGCAGAGTACTGGCTGTTGACCTGCTCATCTCCCTGCTGCAACGTGCTCGACTTCCCTTCTGTGGATTTCTGTGGATTTATGCTTCAACCAAACATGAATTGTGGACCTGCTGGATTGTAAACCATGCCCCCTTCAACTACATATTCAGTACCTGCGGGCGCACACCCAGCCGAGTACCCGCAGAGTACTGACTACTGATCTGCACAGCTCCCTGCTGCAACGCGCTCGACTTCCCTTCTGTGGATTTCTGTGGATTTACGCTTCAACCAAACTTGAATTGTGGACCTGTTGGGTACTTACTGGACTTGCTCTTCATTTAATTAATTAATTAAATATTCCAAGTAACATAACTCAAGTAACCTTTACAATCTTTTTTGCATTTAGTTTGGAAACCACAACCCCTTCAACCACATATGCAGTTGTTGCGCGCACCCAGCCAAGTACACGCAGAGTACTGACTGCTGACAGCTGAGCCGCAGTGCAGAGAGTCAGCGGGTTACTCTCTTAGTCAGGCAACAAGCTTCCTCCGGTTGACATTTGACTGCCTCGGGCTTGTAGTTAGCCTTAATTCCTTTTACGCCTCAATTTCTTTAGCCAAGAGTATTTTCAGTTGCCCGCTCACGTTACCTTTTCAAACCAACATTTGTTGACCTTGTCAGCCTTGTTAGCTCTTCTTACACATTGCCAAATCGAATCATAATGAGCCAGCTCACGGCTGGCATGCCCCGTATTGTGAGCCACTTAATGCAATGCCAACTTTTGCCAAAATCCCCAATAAACTCAGGCTCATCCAAGTCTGCCTTCAAGAAAAATATCGGGTTTTAACCCGACAATCGAAATTTTCTTTTGAATGTGGAGAATGCTGGTATTGATCCGTTAAATACACAAACATTGAATAGTGCCTCCGATATCCCAACTCATCAACGTGCCTGTGTCCAAGCTTGTTCAGCTGCACCTAACCTACTGTCCCTCCTTTCTGATGCAACAATGCAACGTTGCATATCTGCCTCAACCAGTCCCTCAAGCACTGAAATGTTCCACACCCCAAGCTACCTTCCTGAGTTTTCAATGGAACCTCAAGTTATCATACCAGCGCAACCTCCTAAAACTCTCAATTCGATCACCTTATATTCGCAGGTTGCGAATCCTTCATACAACAAAAATGAAATTCTCACTCAATGTGCTCATCCCTTATCTAATCACCACAACCTTACTCTTCCACTTCGACTAACAGTCTCCTACTCTACCCAAATGCCAGATCCTGTAATTTCAAGACCCGTTTCTCCACAAATTTTTTATCAAAATGATGCAAACATGTCAGCTCTTTCAAAATATCCTGAGCTATTCCCCACTTACGCTTGCGAAGACATCATTTCATCTGGTGACTCTGAATCATTGTTAGTTGCCTCATTTTCGAAGCCCCTGCCACGTCCATCTTTTGGTTTCCCCTTGGTCTCCAATCCGGCTCTATATGCTGCATTAACAGCTATTAATACAAGCATCTTCACTACAACCAAGTGTGAAGTCCTAGACTTTAGTTCAGCGAGGCAAAATGAGTCATTGGTCCTCCTTCACATAAAACTCAACTGGATTGCTGCAAATAGAGCAATCAGCCCAAATCCCGAGTTGAACCTGACAACTGCTTCTCGTCAGTCTCCTGAACATCAAATTGTAATACCTTTGGAGATACCACGGATTGATGATGTAGGTGTTGAAATTCAACTCCAATCTCACTCCTCCTTGTCGCCAAAACCTGTTGATATTGAATGCAGCTCGCCTGATATCCAAATCATAGAAAAAACACTCTATGATTTTTTCTAGACCATCGCATAACAGAAGGCGGAGGAGAAAAGGTAACAGAAAATGTACTTCCCAAAGTTTTAATGATTCTAACCATAATCAGAAAATTGATCAAAGAAAAAACAAAAAATCTAAAAACGTTCCTTCACCAACTAAAAATAAAACCTCTAAATCAAAAACCAAAACATATATTGCAAACATTTCAGCTTCTCAGTGTGTGCCTAATAAGTCTGAGGAGCAGCCCTGCAATCTTTTGCCTAAAGTACAAGTGGCATCTACTGCCTCAACCAAGCCTCCCGATCCAGTCCCTGGTGTCTCTGAAGGTAAGATCCTTGTGATTGCAAATCCTGTATGTAACATACCTTTGACTGACTGCGTAGTTCCTTATCAATGCAACTTGAATAAAACGCATGACCAACTTATGAATTTATCAGTATATCCGGATGACAAGAATTCAATTGTGGAGGATGTTCACCATGGTTTACATGATTTCTCGCATTAAATAAACGCCAGTTACTTCCAACATTTCATGTAATCTTTGACATGGACCTCAGTTCCTTCAAAACTTTACATCAAAGGTGCAAAGAATCACCTTTAAGTATAATTGATGAATCAGAGAGAGCTTCTTCATCAAATCCATCTGCCAAGTCTGCTTAGTCTTTCTTCGAAGTTGGCCCAAAATCCACTTGCTCAACACCTGCCGACAATATACGGCTCTGATCCAACTTCCTCCTTAAAGACAGGCCCTTAGATTTTCCCCTCAAATGCCGTTAGATATAATTCACGACGATCCTAGACCTGCTGTTTACTATCCAAACCCCTTAGTTTTGAAAGATGAGAGCATTCGTATTACAATGCTCGACAGACTATACTCTGACCCCTTCCCAAATTGCACAACAATCCTTATGGTGTTCAATTCTATCAACTCACCAAAACTGATAAATTCCACTGATATTGAATCAGTGAGATACCCTAATCTGACCCAGCAAGACATCACTGTGATCACCATTCGTTCTCAAATTGTCAAGAACCTAGTGTGGAGCGAAAGACAACAATTATTTTCCAAAGGAATGCGTTTAGAAGGTCTCATGCCTCCTCCTTTGAGCAATGAGCCTCCTTCTTCAAGTTTGTTTCAATCAATCCCAAACTCAAAAACCTTAACTGCCTATGGTAGTAATGAAACTCCTTGTTGTGGATGTATGAATGACACACAACCAAGTAACAAACCCCCTCCATCCAAATGGGTGTGCATCAGAACCGAGATGAAAAATAATGTTCACATGACAACTCACTAGGATAACCTCTTAGACTCTAACCATACTTGCTCTCTAGCCTCCTGGAATACCAGAGGTTTTTCCCATTTACTCTTTACTGAAACCTCTGTCCTAAACAGTTTTGACATAGTAGCTTTACAAGAAACTTGGAAGCGGACAGCCCCAATATGGGAAGACCATCAAATCCAACTTGTACAAGCTTCAAAACCTGCTAGAGGGCACCCTGCTGTAGGGCTATTAGTTTAAACTAGAAATGACTCTCAACTATTTCTTACGGCATGGCCTTCCCCTGATTCAGGTATTCAAATTGTGAAACTATCTACCACTAATGCATTTCATCCCTTGTTCCCAAGTTGTCTTCTAATAAACATTTATTGGAACCCGACTTCCCCTACTGCTCCCCAGTTTATTGACAAAATTGAAAATATCCTAAATCAAACTTTACTGGAACCTGATATTAAGACAACCATAATTGCAGGTGACTTCAATCTCAATTGCCTCTCTAACCCCAATTCTGCTGTCAACTCAAGAGCTTCAAAATGGTTGACGCCAATGAATTCAAGAAAGTTCTCTATGCTAAACGGTTCCACTCCTGAAGACTCTCCTCCAAATCCTACATGGAAAAAATATCTGAGCAAATCCATTCTAGACTACATGTATATCTCTGCTGATGCAAATAAACTGGTAGCATCATTCCAGGTTTTACCGGCCACAGCCAGCGACCATAACATTCTCAAAGTCTGCTGGGTACCTCATAGTGTGCAAAACTCTGTTTATTTCACCTCTGACCTTGAAGTAAACAATGCGAGAAATCGTCATACAAACCGATTCAAAGTTACCATCATCTTCGCAAATCTTTTATAATGATTGCATCATGATGCTAAATCAGGAAGCTTGTGGTTCAACTTGACCGATATTCGTTCATAAATATCCTCGAATAATAGCCAGTTCTATTTTCAAGAAAGAAATTAAATGTGCTTTAAGAACATTTGCCGCTAAATTGTGCAAAAACTTAAGAACTCAAATAAACACAAAATACAAAAATAGAATAATACAACATTTACAAAAGAAGAGAAAGCTGAATCCATGTTGAAAGCCATTGTCTCTAAATCATCTGGAGAAATATGGAAGGTAATTAATAACATGCTCTCTAATGCGAACAGATCTGTTCTTTTGAACCCTATTTCAGAAACAATGTAGACCTCATATTATCAAGCACTTCTGTTAAAATCTCAATTACTACAAAGTGAACATTTCATTGATAATCCTCCTTTAACCGAACTTTAATTTGATAATTTAGACATTCTCATTATAATAAAAAAATTAAGCACATCAAGAGCACCTGGTCCTGACCAATTGACAAATCCAATATTAAAAACCCATCCAGAGAAATGGGCTGCGCTCTTGGAAACTATATTCTTGAGAGTGATAGAAACAACTCACATTTCCCCGTCTTGGCAACAAGCTATTATCATTCCTATTTTGAAAAAAAATGTAATAGGTCTAATCCAAATAACTATAGGCCTATAGCTTTACTTGATGCTCCTGGTAAAATCTTTGCAAGACTTGTTCTACGTGATTTTACAAAATGGCTTGTGGAAAATCAACTTCTGGACATAAACCAATCTGGCTTTGTATACGGCCGCGGGACAGCATTAAATCTTTTAATGTTGTCCATCATAAAACAATAAGCCATCTTATCCAAGCAACCTGTTTTTGTAGCTTTTGTAGATTTTAAGCAAGCCTTTGATTCGGTTTCGAGGCAAACACTATGGTGCAAACTCTTAAACGCAAATTGTCCATTGTATATTAGGTTTTTAATTTACCAATTTTATTCCAAATCTTCAATTAGAGTCAAACTGACAGCCAATGGTCTTTTATCCAAACCAATTGAAACTGACTCTGGCCTAAAACAGGGTTGTCCGTTTGCCTCTATTCTTTTTAACTTTTATATCAATGACATGCACCTTGCTTTTAATTCTATACGATCGTCTAAACTGGGTGACCGTGAAATCTCTTATTTGCTATATGCCGATGATCTTATGTTATTGGATAGGACCCCTATAGGCCTACAGAGGAAACATACTGCCTAGTTTAATTACGCCGAAAAGAATGAGCTAGTGATCAATACCTGTAAGTCTAATATTCTTATTTTTCAACACCAGCGACCCTTGTCAAACTACAAATTCAATTGGAAGCTGGGGAAGTGTTTGATATCTCATATACAGGAATATAAATATCTTGACGTAACCATAAATACACATCCTTCACACCAACCTTATAATTCTGAACTTACCTCTAGAATTAGATTATTAGCAATACAAGGCAAAGCCCTTCAATCAAACTATGGAAAATGTTCCCTTCTGCCTGCTAGAATTTTCTATTTACAAAAAGTCATTCCAATAATTACGTATGGAAGCCAAACCAAGACAAGCCCTAAAGCTGTGAGGTGGGACATCCTAGAGGGCATTTATTGGAAGAACATTCTTCCGGTTCCTACATGTACTCCTATCGCCCTGATTAGATATGAGCTTGGTCTTGTCTCTTTCAATGCCTCGGTTTCTTGGTTAATGCTAGCAACATATTGGAAATGTATTATCTCGTCTGATTCATCTGCAAATTTATTTCCTATCTTGAAAAAGACGACACAGACACCAAACTTCAAACCATTGCACGAATGGAAAAAGACGTGTCTTTTAATCCTTCAAGAAGCTGACATCTCTGTATCTTTATTAATTGAGTCCCCTGAAAAAGCAAAGATTAATTTGTGGAGACAAGACTGGATTTGCACCTATGCCAATATCAACTCCTATCAAGCTGTTAAAAAGGGCTCATTTCAATTATGCGCTATTAATGTCTTACCACAATACCTTATGAGGTTCCCATATCGAAAATATGCAGATGCCTTTTTACGCTTTCTATTTAATCTTCTCCCCACAAAGGACAAACTTGCATCATGCAACAATCTCCCTGATTCATCCAGGTCTTGTGGTCACTGTAAACTTGTTAATTCTGTTGAAACCATGAGATACCGCATGATAGTCTGCTTAGAATTAGTGGATATGAGAATTTGCTATCTCCATAAACATTTTCGTCATCTCACATTACTAACTGAAGATGACTGATGGTTTGCAATATTTAATACTTCCAAATCTTCACTTATCATTGACATTGTACAATTTCTGAGAGAACTAAACTTAATTTCGTTCTCGTAGAGTGTGTTTGTATTAGAGACAAACAATGTTTTAAATTTCATACTTTACTTTAAGTTTCATTTATTGTCAAACTGTGCATGATCATTGAGATACTTGTGTCTCTTATTATCTCATTTAAATTTGCATGCAACCTATTCTAGTTTTAAAAAGTTAGTTCTAGAGTGATGTCATTTTCGAACAAATTAATCAAGCCATCTTTCTCCTTTCTCTTGTATCAGTGATAGCAGTTACATTGATTTATTTATCTAAAGGCATGCCAATTTGACAATTGTGAAAGATGAAAACAAATGATTGTAAATGACATTGTAAATAATTGAAAAAGTTGTTAATTCAACTAAAACAATTTTAATTTTAAAAAAAGTGAGTGAGGGGAGAAGGTGGACATTAGTTGTGCATGCAAGGCAAGATAGATGTTAAAGAGACAGGTGGAGATAGAGGAAGGACGTCATTGAGGAAGGACATCAGCCAGTCCAGTGCCCGCTCTGAGATATCAAGGGTATTGTGGAGTCGTTTTATGAGGATGGAGTGGTTGACCATGTCATATGCAGAGGAGAGATCAAGTAGAATGACAACAGCTGGAGAGTTAGAGTCAAGAGATGCAAGCAGTTCTTCATGGGTGTTCAGAAGACCAGTCTCTGTGCCTCTGGATGCTTAGAATCCAAGTTTATGATTGTGTAGGCAATCAACAACCTCAGTGTGCTGGGTCAGTTGGGAGAAGACCAGCTTCTCCAAGAGTTTCCCAAGGAAGGGGGTGACAGAGATGGGTGGTAGTTAGCCGGACAGGACGAAGGTTTTTTCAGGAGGGGGCTCACAAGAGAGTGTTTGAGGGAAGAGGGGAAAGACCCAGTAGCTAAACAGTGATTGCAGAAATCAGCAAGTGCAAGGGCAAGAGATCCAATATTGTCCTTAATAGTTCTGGAAGAACAGGGGGGGACTTGTTTGGAGGAGACCTTCATAGAGCATATGACTCCAGTGACCTTGTTGGATGTGATCGGAGAGAAGGAAGAGAGACAGGCAGAGTGGGGATGGGACGGCATATGTAGCAGAAGGATGGGTCATGGGGAGGGGTAAAGAGAATCGAGGGTGCTCAGGATGTCCTGGGTTTTAGCAATGAGTTGTGTGGCCAGTGCAATGCAGAGAGCCTGGGAGGGAAGAGGTGAGGAGGAGACTGCAGAAGAGTTGGCTAGTTCCTTGCAGATTTTAAAGAGTTCAATGATGTTGTTGGATACACCAGAGACATGAGCCTGGATGTGGGCCCTATTCCTGGAGCGAATGGAGAGTCAGTATTATCTATGGAGCAGGCAAAGTTAGCTTCACACTACCTTGATGACAACAAATACAATCTCATTCCATATATACCATTGTTCAATATTTAATATACTTAATTTATTATTGATTTATTTTAGTATGTATAAAGCGTGCTAATCCCTGAGGATATCAATCAGCTAGTTACAATCATTAATACAACTTAATAGATACAGAGCACATCCATACAGGGTATGTACAAGGATGTGTGCTTGGAGAGGAGGGATGCATTGATCAACTCTAGGCCTCTTGGGAGAAAAGCAATGTTTTGAGCTGCTTTCAGAATGCCCAATAGGAGTGTTCCAGTCTCAGAGATGGTGGTAGGGCGTTCCAGTTCCTGGCAACGATTACTGGGAAACTGCCACCACCTGCTCATTGGAGTCAGAATCAGAGGTGATTTCTATGGGACGATTGTGTAAGTCTTGTGTTGAAGGTTTTAGTGAATTTGGATGCAAGGTATCTTGGAGCAGAGTTTGAGATACATTTATGGGTTATGGTCAGTGTCTTGAAGCAAATGCACTCTCAGATTGGCAGCCAGTGCACGTTTTGTCTGGCTAGTGAAATGTGTTATTTTTTTGCACTGTTCAGAGCTGTCTTTATAGCATTGTTTTGTATGATTTGAAGCTTGTTGAGGTTACCGGCAGATGGGCCTGCAAATAGGGCATTGCAGTAGTCCAACCTGGAGCCGATCAACACTCTTGCGATAGTGAGGCAGCTTTCAGTGGAGAGGAACAGCCTGGAGACATAGATACGTTTTGTGATGTAGGCTGCTGAAGAGGCAATGGCATTAACTTGCCTGGATAGTGACAGAGGGGAGTCTAGGTATACCCAAAGGGTTTTTGACGCTGCTGGAGACCTGGATAGAGATGCCATCAATGTTAAAAGATTTGTAGGCTGCATCTAGTTTGTTTAGGAAGGGTGGTGTGCCAACCAAGACCTGCTCAGTTTTGTCATCGTTGAGACAGAGAATATTTGTTGCCATCCATTCTTGGATAGTTTGGTACACTAGTCTCGATGAATCAGAGTCAGTGGGGTAGTCACAGGTGATGGGTAGGAGAAGCTGTGCATCGTCACAGCATAATTTTTGTAAGAAATTTTCTGAGAGTTGAGTAGATCAAAGAGTGGTTTGTTGAAAATGTTGTACAGTGTGGATGGCACACATGACCCTTGAGGGATACAGCAATTGACAGGGGTAGGAGGACCTGACGCAGATGTGGAAAAGACTCATTGTTCTGTTTGATAAGAAGGAAGACATCCAGGTAGTAACCTCGTGGGAAAAGTGGGCTGACGAGTGGAGGTGCAGGCAGAGTATTTGGTGATCCACCAAATCAAAGATGGCTGAGAGATCTAGCAGTAGGAGGAGGGCTAGTCTGCTAGCATCTTAAGAGTCGTCGAGCTGATTTACTAAATCAAGTAGGGCTGTTTCAGTCCTGTGGCCAGGTCTGAAACCTGATTGATGCAAGCCTAGGAGGTTGTTGGATTGCATGCGCTGATGGATCTGTAGATAGGATTCTATGTCCAGTGTTTTCAGGAGGAATGGTACAGCTGTGATAGGGCAGTAATTAGAGGGATGTCTGGGTCTAGTATGGGCTTTTTTAGGAGCAGTTGGACCTAGGCATCTTTTAGGTTGGCTGGGACTGTGCCTAAGAGAAGGAGGCATTGATAAGGGAAGATGTGAATTGTCCTAGTACTTCAGCGCAGTATTTGATAACTGGGACGGGGCAGATGTCCCCTTCATATCTTGAGGGCTTCAGACGATTTATGATTTTGATGACGTTGTTTTCAGAGACAGGTTTGTACTCAAATAAAGGGGCGTTGTGCTGGTTGAGTTGGGGTTTCTGGTCAGGGAGGTCATAAGTGGTGGGCCATTTGTCTTTCCTTTGCTGGATCTTTTCTTGTTGCATGGATATTTTGCTCACTAAGGCATGTGGGATGTTAGTGCACCATGCGGTGTCTTTGGTACAGTTGGTGCTGGGTGGGGCTAGGGATTCTAGTTCCCGCAGTATGGAAAAAAGCTTGCTGGTGGTAAAGTTGGCTTTGGCAATTCTGGAGTTGTGGTGCTTTTTGCTTGTCCTCAATGTAGGTCTTATATATTTGTGCATGACATTCTTAAGTAAAACGTATTACTGCTTGTATATTCACAATGTGGTAATTTGCTTCAGCGAAATGCATCAAACGCATGAATACATAAAAGCTAGGGAAGTAACATACTGCCAAAATCGTAATGAGGACCAATGTGTTTCCCTTTGTCACGTTTTTACAGTTAACATATTGTAGATTTAGCAAAGTGCCCACACGTATATTACATGTGTCTTGACCCTGTGTTCCTTACTATCAGTTTGAATCATTAAGTCCCTAAGGTTTGTCCTGTGACTAATGCAAACACGAGTGATTTAGTTAAAAATGATGTCATCTAATGCTTCATAGTGATCCGTTTTTACTTTCCTACTTTGTGTGGAGTACTTTGAGATGTACACCAAAGTTGGGTGTGTGCGTGATATGAAGTACTTAGGGAGGCAGCATGGTAAGTCTTAAATTGCATGCATAGAGAGTACACATAGGATGTCAGTTATCAGAGATAGGAGGCAGGATCTTAAGTATCTCCTGGAGGGCCGACCAGCCGCCACCACCCCCCAGGCTACATGTCTCTCCAACTGCCCTGAGCGAAACTCCAAACAAAGCATAACATTCTTGGCTCCTGCTTCAGCAGCTGCAGGTTATTCCATGATGTCACAGGTCTACTCACACATACAGACCAAGGGGAAGCGAATCAGGATACAACACACCTCCCTCCCATAGTCCAACAACAAAGCAGATACCCCCTACACAAGGCAAGGAGGTAGGGACACAGGGGGAAACACAATACAACACACCTTCTTTCCTTGGAGCAACAACATGGCATAATGTAAGCAGAGAGCAAACAAAAAAGAGCAACCGTGGGGAAACAGGCATAACCTTAATTTGCTTCCTGGACATCAAAAAGACATCCAACTACCGGGTTTCCAAATAATGGGTGGAGCACAGAACCAGGCATGTGAATGCATGACTTTCCTGGCCTTCCCAAAGAAAATCTCACAAACAAATCCTTACCTTCATCCCATTAAGAAGAGTGAAAACCACAAACATGAACAAACACGATGTATGGACAACTACCCCTCCGTCTCATACACGACCACATGGTGGTGACAAACCCAGCCAGAATCCTCCTCACTGTCAACAACCTGCGCTTGGAACTGCTGGCCAAGCAACTCAGAACCCACCTACTAAATATACAGCACTGTACTGAGAATGTGGATGGGATGGTGGAACATGTCACCAAGCTGACCAACCAAAATGAACTCAACCACAATGTAGCACAAAGGGTTGGAGATTGATCAACCACAAAAGAAAATGGCAAGGGCTCGGTAAACTACATCACTAAACTGACCATGACTGTATACCGTAGAGCCAAACCCTGTCACCTCTGGGGTACCAGCAAATATATCCCTAACCATTAAACACAACCGTGGACAACACATCTGGACCCAAACACCCAAATCACCTTGGGCACCTCACGGAAGTCTCCATGCCCAAAGAAGACAACCATGGACTAAATGTCTGAGAACCCATAAAATCTAGTACCTTAACACAGGTTCACCATCAGAAATCCTTGTTCCATTCCAGCCTTACAGTGCCCTCCTGGCACATGCATGCACACCATACTTATTCCTTTGTGGCCTTACGGTGCCCGCCAGACACACACCTTCCCACAATACAAAAACTCCATGAGAAGTTTTGGTGCAGTGTCCTCCTGACACACGCCTGCATTTCATACTTTTCCCTTGTAGCCTTCCAGTGCCCTCCTGGCACATGCCTGCACACATTAGGAAACTCCTTCAGGCCTAACAGTATCATCCAGACACACGCCTGCACATCAACTCACAACATGTACAAACAGCATGTTCACCGTTGGTGCACCACTGACCCTGATGACATATTCATATCTACTTGAACCACTTCACAAATCCACTGCAAGGATGTCCTCCTGGCACCGGTAGCAATACACCCTTTGTTCATAATAAATCTCTCACTACTCACCAAAGACCACTCCTCTGGCCATGCATCATACGCCTCACACTCTCATTCAAAGCAGTTGAATGCCACGCAAACAAAAAACATTGTGTGCGAGCATAACTTCTTGTACATTATGAAAATAAAAGTGCATTGCAATACATCACTAGAAGTCCGTGCTGCTTGACAAGGCAGCCTTAATCAGAAAATTCCTCAAAGATATTACATCTACAGCAGGCTATGGATATTGCATTACGTACACTCACTCACGCGCACATTCACGCTGGACTTCTGGCGTCTGCAAACATGATGATGCCTAAAGGTCCTTGCTGCTTTCCTTCCTTTGCAGACTAAAACTGAAATGCCTCAACACTGGTTAGACTAAATGCATAATCCCAAATAATATGTTGGAATGTCCTTACACTCCCAACTGTACCACGAAGCATTACATCCTTCCATCACCAGGTGCAATTGATATACCTCAAATTTACCACGAGTCATGAATATGCCCAGAAAGAATAAAGCCGTGCGCCCTTCATTACCTCACATCATCCATTACCTCAAAACATGACCACTCTTTTCATATACATATTAGCTATCCACGCGTTGACACAAGCTCCAATGCCATACGTGGCACCTTAACACTTTCACCGCTGCACGGCGCACGTATCGCTCTGACATGGGGTGTGCACATCACTTTAACATCAGGTAGCCCAGAACATACTTCCATTTTCCCAAATAGGGTATTAAACGTCTTATGAATTGCAAACGGTGGGCACCAGTTGTACATCCGACTGGCTTTCACTTTCCTGCAACACTGCTCTGTATGATGTGGATGATGATAAGAGACCATGAAAACCTTCCCCAGTAATCAAATGCACTGTCATGAATTAACCCCCACCCCACCCCACACCTTTGTTTCTCGCAGGCCTTGCTTGCCCTGACTTAATCACGCTCGACACATTGCTGGGTCATTCCTTGACTTACACCCAGTGAGTGTCTGGTTCGATCGCTGCCCAGAAGCAAGAAGAATGAGAATGGTGCGGTGTCCACATACCTGCCTCCGCCAATACAGACACCAACCAAGTGACATCACTACTCCCTCAGCTGCAGTGGAGATCAGAGCTCCTCATGATCAACAGCTGTAACAGACTGTAGGGCCATCCTGCTGAAGACACAAACCCATGGCTCCCCCTAGACACCAATAAAAGGCATCATGAGAAACTCTCACACCCGCTAAACTTCCGTCGTTACTGGGCAATGCTGCAGGGCCGCCCAAAGCAAGGCAGGGTAACTGCTCTTACCATCAGCAGGCCTGGAGAGGGGCAGCCCAACCTCTCCCCCTCTCTGCTCCTCTCCTTCCCCCAAGCCAGAGATTCACACAGTCAGTGCAACACAAAGCTGAGGAAGGGTGAGGTGTGAACAATCACCTCACCCTTCCTCCATACAGCAAGGTGCTAAGCACCTAAGGAAACCAACAGTCAGGCAGGGATCAGGTTCAAAGACCTGCCCCCACACAGGGGACCAGACAGTCAGCTATCCGGCCGGGAGCTGGAACATAACAACCCCAACTACTATATATATCATAACGATTAAAGACATAGAAATATTTTTAAAATGGGCGCATGAACAAGGCTTTAAGAGAGATTGGGCAAAAGACACCTAGTTGCAATCTCGTATTTTTCAAAAATACGGGGTGATTCAGACCCCACGCAGAGCGCTCTTATTTCCTATGCAATGAAAGGATGGGGTAGAATAGAAGGCCCCCAGGTGGACACCCGCCGCCCCCTGGATTTCAACAAACTGGTACAAATTGCAAACTAGCTGGATGCCATATGCTGGCATCCATACGAAATCTTATTATTCAAAACAGCTTTTTTCCTGGCATACTTCGTGGCTTTCCGTGTTGGAGAGCTCATTGCCTCCAGCACCAAGGCTACCAACGGCCTGGGTGTCATGGAGGTCAGGGTTAGACAAGAGAGTGTCAGCATAGAAATCCAACAATAAAAAACTGGGGCCAAAAGAACCATCAACATTTGTTGCATTGATCAGGCAGCAAACTGCCTGGTATGTATCACCAACTTTTATCACACGCAAAGGCCCAAGGTAGGGGGGAGGTTTCTAATCCACAAGGACGCCTCGGCACTAAGCTGCTACCAATTCAAAGGGGTGCTGATGAAAGCAATCAGCAAAGCAGGGTGGGACCACAAGGGTTTTGGCACCCATTCATTCAGAATAGGTTCCACCACCTCAGCATGGCAAGGAGGCCTAGCTCCCCAACAAATAAAAAACATAGGGGGATGGAAGTCAGATTGCTACAAAAGATACATCAGAGCACAGCTAATATAGCCTTCCTCCCTCATTTTTCTTTCTCCCCCTTCCTACAGAAATAACAAGCAAATGGAGGACCACTCTCCAAGAGCATGGATAGTTGGCCACTCATTTATCTTCAGGACGGGCCGATGGGCAGAGGAGACCAAAGAAAGGCCACCTTTCAGAAACACCATTTCTTCATGGTGGGGATACAGAGGCCTACAATGAGCTGAGATTCATGAAACCCTAGCAGAACTGGTCACATACAGAGACCCGCCAGAATTATTGGTCATACACCTAGGGGGCAATGACCTGGTATCCATTGTAAGGAGAAATGTATTCGAGGACATGTGCTCCTCCCTAGCAGGCATTTCACATAATTGCTGGGGAACAGAAATATATTTCTCGGCCATCCTACCCAGAAAGAAATGGAAAGGGGCCAACTGCTACAAATCGATAGACATTTCTTGAAGTAAACTCAACAGGGGGCTAGAGAAATTCTGTACAGCAAGAGGACTGGACTTCATAAAGCACCCAGCCATTACACTGGGTGACCCGGACCTTTTTCACAAAGACGGCACCCATTTATCAAACCAGGGCATGGAACATTTCTTTAGAGAAATTACAGCAACTCTAGCCTCCATGGGTTGCCACTAGGAGATACTTTCGGGGGAACGTGGTCAGCCGCCAACCTGCCCACGTGTGGCGGCACGGGCCAGAGGGGGTAACCCCAAGACCCGGTGCCCAAAAGTATGTTAATAAGATGATATGTGATTATTGTTATCTCCATAACCATATCTGTACAATAAAAACCTACGGCCTTTTATTGCCAACACTTGAGAAAAATGTGTGAGCCAAATTATTCCGGGTGAGGGGATGTGGTCGGCAAATAATTATGCATGCATATGGGTTCAGCAGTTATGGGCAATGCTGCAGGGCCACCCAAGCGAGGAAGGGTAACTACTGTTACCATCAGCAGGCCTGGAGAGGGGCAGCCCAACCTCTCCCCCTTTCTGCTCCTCTTCTTCCCCCAAGCCAGAGAGACACGCAGTCTGTGCAACACAAAGCTGAGGAAGGGTGAGGTGTGAACAATCACTGCACCCTTCCTCCATACAGCAAGGTGCTAAGCATCTAAGGAAACCAACAGTCAGGCAGGGACCAGGTTCAAAGACTTGCCCCCCAGGGGGCCAGACAGTCGGCTATCCGGCAGGGGGCTGGAACACAACAGCCCCCACTACTATACATATCAAAGACCCAGGGATCCCCTGGGTCTTATAAATACAGAGCGGCATGCTCTGAGAAAACACAAACAGTTTGTGGACCCTGAACGGGGATCCAAACACACAGGAGGTGCACTGTTTACTCAGTGCCTTCCAAACCTTTGCTTCTTTACCACAAAACCCTCCCACCCTACAAATAAGGGAGAAGAACAAAGGAAAAGAAGTACAAGGCACTGTACGGTGCCCACAACAAGTCGTGGGACATGAGAAGGCAGGCATGGGCCAGAGGGGGTAACCCCAAGACCCGGTGCCCAAAAGTATTTTACTAAGATGATATGTGATTATTGTTATCTCCATAACCATATCTGTACAATAAAAACCTATGGCCTTTTATTGCCAACACTTGACAACAATGTGTGAGCCAAATTATTCCGGGTGAGGGTATGGGGTCGCAAATAATTATGCACGCATATGGGTTCAGCAGTTATAGATAAGAACTCACTTTGTAGTCCATCTGCCCCCAGCCTGCAGTTAACCCAAGGATGCACCCCATGTACATCAATGCAGGTTGATCTGCAAATGGGGATCCCACAGCTCGGCAATGGGCTCACGTGACCTCCCCTTTATTTCACTGTACCATAACAAGGGCTCTCTTATGCACTTCCAGCTCACACCAAGGAAGGGTACTTAGCATTTCTCCAGAGCCCCATCATGGCTCACTTTCATGGCCCAGTCTCTCTCTTCGCAATATCTTCTCATCACTAGGGAGGCATTCAAAATCTACCTTGTTAACTTCAGCAGGACATCTCCCTCCTCCTTCCCCCTCTTCACAGTCACTAAATCCAGGAAGCCGTCCTTCACCTCCCAATCACTCAGAGTTCTTCCACGAAGACATGCTTTGACTCCATCACTCCCTCGCTCTTCCTAGGGAGCTCTTCCTTCTCCTGGGAACACCATACATCTCATATGTCCTTTCCGCATGAAGCTTCTCCTTCTCCTGGAGATGTCCATCTCATATTCTCTTTCCACAGCAGCTTCTCTTCCTGAAGACACCCTGAGTGGTGGTACTATCTCCTTGGGGGACACTGGGTCTCCCTTTCCTCTCCAACCCCCTCTCCACCCCCCTCCCCGCAGCAGTCATACTCTCTCCTCTCCATCTCTCTTTATAGGTACCCAATCTTCTTCTCCTGGGGTCCGCAGCAAGACCAGCTTGTCCTCAGTGATATGAAGTACTATGGGAAGCAGCATGCTAAGTCCTCATGTCTCTTTATTAAGTTGCACGCATACCGGTTACACATAGGATGTAAGGTATCAGAGATAGGAGGCAGGATATTAAGTATCTTCTGGGGAGCCCACCGGCTCCCACCCCCCAGGCTACATGTCTCTCCAACTGTCCTGGGCGGAATTCCCAACAAAGCATGACAACTTTGCCAACTGCATCAGCACCTGCAGGACATTCCCTGATGTCACAACTCTACTCACACATACAGACCAAGGAGAAGGGAAGCAGGATACACAGTGCTCTTCTTTTGTGATGTCTAAGAATGATTGTCATAGTTGTGCTTCTACCTCCTCGTCAGCTATGACTAACTCTCCTACTCTATGTGCTCTTAACATAAATCTGTCTAATGTTATTGGCAACTGTTTCTTAGACTTTAGTTCACCTCTGGGTGTTCAACTCAACAACTTGCGAGACTTCTATTAATTTTTCTGGTCTGTGAAAACTAGTCGATACAATAGGTTATTGTGATTCATAGTGTGTGGCATAGGTTGGTCCCAATATGTAAATTATTTTCTTCAATCTACACGTCCAAAATGTGTCCCCCTACTTTATCAATATTGCTCATGAAGTGAATTCTAGCATCAATTGGCCTGATGTATTCAAAACAATTCTTCATATCTTCCACATCCTTGTGCCAGATTTCCTACATGTCATCACTATGCCAACCCCAGAAATTGAAGTTTACGCCGGACTTGAGGGAGGTTTTATTGGTATGTGTGTGCACATATATATGCATGTCACAATCTGCCAGATTTGACATTGTACACTAATGCCATATCACCCAACACCCATTTCCCATGATGGCTCTATGCTCATTGATGCACATTTGCACTCTCAGCGTTCTCAAAACACACCACTGACATCCGCTTTGGCTAAAGGAGACGTATAGGCCCCATATATTAGTTGATGGGTATCAATAACCTTGTGCTTTGAAACACGTGTATGCTGTATAGGTGCATTATAAATAACCAATAAATAAATAAAATACACACATACGAGCCATCACAGCAACACAGATATCAACAGTTGTACCTATGCGTTTACTGTATGAGGACAGGACAGAACCTTACTCAGCACTGTTCTATCTAATCCATATACCTAGTGGCTTACTCCTGATAGGGAGGAGGTAGCTGTTACCTATGCACTCTGCCAGTCAATCCTACTGTACCCACATCATCATTCAACAGATGTTGGAAAGGTACAATGACACGCTTTTGTCACTGCTCGCCTACCTCATCTTTAGTTTGGTTCAGTTCCCCGCTACGAACCACAGCTATGAAATTGCTGCCTCTACAGTTGACAGGCAGATTTCAGTGGCTGGTCTTCACCTGTATCTCTAGTATGCCCTCTTTGTTTGGTAAACAGCTCCTTTGTGCATCATTTAGGGCCACCCAAGAACTTCTTTACTTTGCGTGTCCGGGGTCAACCAACACCTATGCCATTTGTATACTTGCTTATTTCCGTCCAGAAGGCTTTCCAGACAATGACGGTTGATTGCACTGCATGCAATTGCATGCTCTGGCATGCAATTTATCTCGAGGCCTGCAGCACTAACACGATTTGCCCTATGTCTCTTTTATCCATCCATTCTACCTTGGGCATATTTGGATTCCTTCTGGTTATTCTGGATGTAGGTGAATGGACTTTGCAACCTTCAAAGTCAATGCACTAGTACCAGATGGAGTTTGCTTCGCACCTCTTGCTTTGCATATGTTTTTGAGGTTATATGCAAACATGTTTGATGCAGCTGACACAATGCCCATTTATTTGTGCACATGTTGTGCATATCATTGCACTATCCATCACAAGGGGCAGTTTTTGCGCTATAGTATGTGGATTTGTATGACACAAACCTTGATGCAAAATAAGGCAGTTTCTACTGAAGAACCACCACTTTTTAGCACACCGCCAGACTTCTAAGGAGGCCGATAATGTAGGTCAGAATCAATTGTTCCCCTTTTTAAAATTATTCATACCACCAACATATAGTTAAGTTAGCCTTTTACTTTGAAAAAGGAAAATATTCATTTCAAGACTGAGGGAGAGGCTGGCAATGTTGTGTAATTAACCAATAGCACAAAGAAGAATTTAAAACAGCTGAATCCTGAATATCTACACGTATCTCATTAAGGAAGATTAGACAATGAATGAAACTGGGTGGGCGTTTAGGCAAAGGCAAGACTGCTGTGTTTTGATCCAAAAAAGGCCAGGGAGTTAGAGCTACTAAAATGATTTCACTCAAAAGCTGAAATAATCAAAATATGTCTTCAGATCCATTTTCTTCCTGGTAAGTTGCTATAATATTTCCAGCGCCTTTTGTGGAATCATTGTATAGTGAGTGAAAATTGCATGTGGGGAGCTGCCAACGCTGGCAATTTTCAACTTTTGCAAAATGGAAATGAAAAAATAAAAAGTTGAAACAGATGAAATTGCCTTTACTCTTTGATTGTTTTGTAAACAAAATGTAAATGCTGCTTGCAAATGTTACTTTGCAAATGTCATTTGCAACAGTTTCCTACGGAATCTACCTGCTTTTAGTAGGTGCTAAATGCCGGAAAATGCGATAGGAATGTATTGGTTGAACTCCAGCGAGAAAAGATATGCTTGTACTAACCTATCTGGTATGAGAAGGCCGAGCAGGAATGCACAGCAGAAATGTTACTTGTGTTTCATGCCCCTATTCCACTGTTAAGGATTTCAATCAGGCGATACACCCTGGTCTCAGCCTAGTATGCAGCGCACAACTGAAATGCTTATTTTGTTACATGTAGGTTCAATATTTTGAGTGATATACCACTGATATCACACCCCTTATTCAAATACTCCGGGTCACAATGGACCAGGAATTAGGCTGGTTGGTAAAGGTAATATTTAGTTATTTATTTAAAATTCAAATCAAACATATACTTTGAATAGGGAGCAGCAATCCCCAATGTGATTAAACAAATGTGATTAAACAAAGAAGGTATGCAAGCATTTAAATTCACTCTTTAGCAACACTGAAGGAAAACATCATAGAAAAGAACACTTTTGGCTTGTTTGGAAAGATAGCACTTAAGTTAGGATTTCCCCCTGCAATATTCCTCAACCAACAAATAAACAATTCTAGATAGATATAAGTAGTAGCAGGTAATCAGGAACAAGGAATAGAAAACAGACATTGAATCCAACCTTCCCTCCCCAAACAAGAGAGAAAAACTGGATTTGAAATCTTACACTTTAAAATGACATTCGGAAATGGCTGGGTGAAACAGTGAATGGGGGTCATTATGACCCGGGAGCAAAGGGATACCGGGCATCGGTAATGACACCGGTGCAGTAATCCCTTTGCGCCCTATTCCGAGGTCCCTTTGCGGGTCCTTCCGTAATGCCTGGTTTTAGCAGGCGTTAAGGACGGGACCCGCAAAGAGACTTCAGAGCTAATAATGGTACCGTAATTTACAGTACCGTTATTAGCACCCTCCCCATTCCCATTGAGCCCTATGGGGGCTCAAATGGGAATGGGGAATGGTATTTTCAATGGGGACTTACCGGTCCCGCAAAGGTTGGACTAGACCGGTAAGTCCCCATTGACCCAGGGCGGACATGGTACCGGTAATGGTGCTAGTCATGGCGCTAATAGCGCCATGACTAGCACCAACCTCGGAATGAGGGCCAATGTATGCAAAAATCCTTAAATCAGTACAAATCTCTATGGGAGCAACATTGGAAAGATACTAACAATCATGAGCTATCGTTTGAGCAAAAGTAAACACTTTGAATCTGAATGGAAGGTTGAAAATAATTGAGAATAGTAATCACATATGTAAAACTTTGCAAAAGCGCGGATTCCTGCCTAAAGTTAACTGAACAGTTTTTAAGAAAAATGGGTGAACTATACTGATTTGGAGTGTGGGATATAGCTATAGGGCTTAGGCATAATCCATAGTTAAAATGAAGTCTCTAGCTATTAAACTGAGGAAGGTATGTGAGGTTGAATGAGAGACATTTTTAGAAAAATCGGGTAGTGAAAACAGAAAAGAAACTCAGTTTGGACAAGAAAATATTTACTACAGTTTTACTCTATGCTAGAGCATTCCGGCCAGAATATCAAGGAGAGACACAGTAAGCTCTAGAGTTGATTCATGACTTCAACACCAGATCCCTAGTGTACTCTCCAGCAGAACCAGTCGGATCACTCGCAGTAGGATGGATAGTTTAAGATAAATCAAAGACAGGATTGCAATACGTTTTCTGACAATGTTACAAGTTATTAAGGTAAGGATAGGATGGTTTAGAGATTGGGATGAGACAAGGCAAGGCAAGGTATGCTATGGTTTTCTATTATTCCTATTAATACTTACAGTCCACTTTAATTTAGGATTTTGGACCATCAAGAGTTTTGGTCATCGCACAGACCGGCTCTAACCAAGGACAGCTGGGCAGCTTTGGCGGGACAGATCATCTAGGCTGTTCTGGTCACCGGACTGCCCTTCTGGTTACTGGAGACTGGAGATCAGTGGGATGGCGTGTTTGCAGGCATGCATCTAGTAGTAGCAAGCCAGATTGGATCGGGATGCTTCCCTTGGTTTTTGGGGATTTTTAGAATTCGAGGCCTAGCTCAAAAGGGGTTCAGCAATGCATAGGCCTTGGCTTTGCAATGAAATCTGGAATCAGGATCAAGTAGGATGAAGAAATCAGGAACAGGACGCCACACAGGAAATCAGGAAGAAAATCAGGAATCAGTGTCTGTGTGTTGTCAGGTTCCCTTATTTATCATGCCAAATGGCATCACTAAAGAATATGGCACGGGCAGGCTTATTACCCACACCTATAATGCTAGGATTGGGCAAGAGCATATTTTCCAACTTGCTCTTCGCTGATTGGATCACAGAAAAGGATGTCATGTTTATTGGATGATTTTTACAATGACTAGAAACCTCCCCTAGCCACTGGAACCAAAACCTTTTCCACAAATACATATTTATACAGTTATAACCTCTGGGAAAATCAGATACACAGGTTACATATTTTGTGGGTCATATTTCAATCCAAACCCCAAGTCTGTGGGACCTGACTTTGCCTTTCTGCTACATTTTGGAAATTTTAACCATGAAAGACTTGGCCTAAAATTTCCCAACTATGTATACAGATGCGCATTTACCTCTGAGATGTGTGTACAAAATGTTATGTGTGCAATATCACTACTTTCCCCACAATCTGTCATTCTTTACAACTTGTGTTCCTTAGGCAGTAATGAGTTCTACCACGTCTTCAAAGAAAGAGCATCAAATTAGATTTAAAAGAACAAACTTTTCATATTTTTCCTCATTCTTGCTGCAAAGTTAAATGTCTTTAAAGTTCAGTTACAAATACATTTTTAAAACCAAAAGGAAGTCTATTGTCACTTAATACTAAAAACTAAATAGTTTTTTTTTCTTTTCCCCCAACTGCAAGCAAATGTCAATTCCTTTGAAGCAGGATGAAGGGCCTCTCTTTTGATTGAAGTTTACTGCCCCTCACACTTGACAGGTGAGAGTCTCAGCCTGCTATTGTTCCAGCCTGGAACAAAGACGAATGGCTGGTGCGACTTGTGAATCCCTTTGTCCTGGGTATTCAAAGCCTCCAAGCTAGCAATTAGCCAATTTCCTGTTCCAGAAGTTTATGAGGTGTTACCCTTTCTTAGGGCTAGCAACTGGCAGAGCAATTTTTTTAAATATAATTTGCCAACTCAGCCTGGGTTTTAGCTTTGATTTTCTTCTTTTAAATATTGACTTTAAACCTATGGAATCAAGCCTTCACGCAACAATGTACTTTTAATAAGCGATTTTCCCCCTTCAGTCAGGAAAAAGCCCATTTTACTATTTCTTTAAATTCGGTTTTCATCTCCAACTCCAGCGTGTGCAGCTATAGTTCTTGTCTTGAGTGCTGGAATTGTTTTGCAGCATGGATACAGTTAACAGACATCTATTTTGAGTCATTCTCTGGGCAGCTGATCCTTGATACTGCTCTAAAGAAATAGCCGCGTTTCCCATGTAAAATGAAAACAAGGAGCTGTCATTCAAATGAGACCTGGTTCCTCTGTGACACAATGATTGATCCTGGGCATTGCAGGGCCTTTTTAATCACAGTGGTTCATGAGAAATGTGATGAATTTAGCGCCAAGCAGAACTTTTAAGGTTGGGAAAGTGTCATTTTAAAGAGGCATTTTGGGTTTTCGGCACAATGATGCTGCCTCTTTCACTTCTCTCCATGTTAAATGTTGCAGAGCACACTGGCACAGTCCTGTAGTGAGTACTCTCTTCCGCCCCACCTGAAATGTGTGTGGCAGGGTATGCAGCCATTTTCTTGTTGTGACAAAAATGCAGATAAAGATCTTGGCGCGCACAGGAGTCAGCGTGGCCATTTTGTGCTGGTTCTTGCACCAATGCAGTAAAGTGATGTAGCATAGCACAGCCGAGTTGGTGACAATATCCTACACCACATTCAAATGGTGATAACAAATCTCCGGTGTGGCAAAGCAAGACGTAAACCGAGACAAAAATTCTCTCGTGTGGCAAAGCAAGACGTAAGCTGCAATATGCTTTTGTTTTACTCTTTGCTTTATCTCCCCAGTATATAATGATCTTCAAATCAGAGTGTGTTTCTTTCAACGTCTTAATCTGACAGAGAAAAACTTGTAGATTGCCTTTTCTGCAACCCACTGCATTGCAATCTCTTTTAAAGATGTATAGTGTTCCTCTTTCTGAGTTCTGCATGGTTATCTCACGCATGTATCCTCTCTGAGCCCACTCTGTACTCAGATCACCACAAGACTTTGCTCAGCAGAGAGTCAATGAATTCCCACCTTGACAGTTTGCTATATCTACAATTATTATCTTAATTATAAATTAAAGCTTTTAGTATAATGTGTGTGAATGGTGGCTTTTGGCCATTTAGTTACGAAGATGGTCCCCTAACAAGAATTTTTTTTTCTGGGGATATACGTCGCCATGATTTCCTCTGGCACAGTGCCAAATGATCTCTTTCGCTCTTGTATACAGTTCAGGCCCCCTTTCCTTATCCAGGTCTTTAACTCAATGCTGTCTCCTTTCCAGTGAGCTGATAAATGGGTGCTATTGTTCCTATTTTCAAAAAAACACATTACTACCACTGAATCAACTTCTTAGAAGGAACATCTCAATTATTCCTGGGTGTTATCATGAAGAAATTAGAGGAATGGGCTTTTAATAACAATATCCTATCCAACATGCAGCTGGCTTTTAGACTGGGAATGGCGACGATTAACCAATGTGTTAATCTCTACTTAATTATATCTAGGTATGTACCCATCCTGAAGACTCCTGTCTACATAGCCTTTATGAACCTGAGTTCTGCCTTTGACCACATAGACAGGAGTCTCCTCAGGAGTTTTTGGGGTGCAATGGGGGTTTTCTGAACATTGCTGTGAGTTCTAGAATATCTCCATGCAGACACCCATGTAATCCACTACGGTAATGAGGGTGAAGTCAGTGACAGTATAGCTGTGAATAATGGTGTCGGAAAAAGCTATGTGCTGGCCCCACTTCCTTTTAACTTGTATGTTAATCATCTTCATCTGTGTTTGGAGCAACTGGATGTAGATGTCCCACATTGTGAGGGGAGAACGTTGCCAGTCCTGAGCTGTGAGGATGACGCTGCACTTTTAGCGAGAGCACCTATGTCCCTGTAGATCTTAGTGGAAGACTATGTAAACTTCATGATGCATTTAGGACTTAAAGTTAAAAACTTAAATGCTATGCCATGTGCTTATCGTCTAGTAGGCAGTATGACCGAGATTCTATCTCTGGAACTATAATTTGTCCTTCTGTAAACACTTTGTATATATGGAGATTTTCTTCAACAGTCTACTTACATTGAACGATAAGATCTACCCTAGAGACAAAAAGATGAAACAGGTTTTTTTTTCAGATTTGCTAAAACCCAGGCTAACTCTTCAGTTGCACATATGGCATGATCCTACAAAGGGGAACATGGTGGGGTGAATATTTACAGCAGAGAATTATAGGGAATGGGCAAGCTTGTAGGGCCTCAATCCGAGGAAAATTACTTTATTTCCTGTACATTAAAGGTGCCTACATCGAATGCAGCCTACATCACACACCTCAATACTGAACATTTTTTTATGTCCAATACCCTGCTGTTAAAAACCTGTTCTTTTCTGGTATTATCTGTGGTGCTCATATGCTGACTGCCTTACAACAGTTTTGCAGAAGCACATTCTAGCTCTGGGTAACCACCAACGTGTAAGCATACATTTTGCATGGAAAAGAAGAGCTAACCTTGAAGGAACACATGTATGATATTGTTATGTGATTATTATGAAGTGTTTCTCTGATATTTTATTGCACCCTCCAACATCCACAACAAAGGCAACACACTAGAATTAGTCTTCACATCATCCCCCAACATCGCCTGTGCAGACCATATCCCACTTTACTGGTCTGACCATGCTACCATCCGTGTATCAGTCACCCACTCGTCGACAGCCCACAACGGTCAGGCTAAATGCCCCCTCACTCAACGCCATTCATTCAAAACCTTCCTGGTCAATGAGCTAGAAGCAAACTTTGCAGACTTCCCCACCACAGGGAATGCCTGGGCCCCGTAGAATTATTCAAGACCTCTGCTAGGAAACTGGTGGACACTCATGCTCCCCTAAAAACCCATCAACCCCTTGGTACACCCCTGAGCTAGTCTCCACAAACGCTCAATCAAAGCCTTAAAGAAACAGTGGCAAAAAAACAATGACCCTGCAGACCTCTCCAACCTCACATTTCTCTGCACAAACCATAGGGTTCTCATTACGGAGGCCAAAGTGGCTCACTACTCCACCACCATCGTGGCAGCCTCTAACCGGATTAAAGCCCTTTTTGAATTATTAAAGCATTATACCAAACCCTCACCCGACTCCGAGGTACCAGCAACTCAGGAAAAATGCGACACAATCAACACATTTTATATCATCAAAATCGAAGAGACCATAGAATCAACCACTCACATAATTAGCGCTGCCTGCACCCCAATATGCAGACTTACCCTCTTGACCAAATTCCCCCACCTCTCATCCCAGATCTCCCAAAAATGATTGCCTCCACCAAACTAATTTCATATTCCACTGATATAATCCTGCCTCCATCATTAAACAATTGATGGGCCCGGCATTCAACACGCTGCTCAGCTTCATCAATGCCTCCCTAATAGAAGTGTCATTCCCAGACATCCCAAGACTGTTCTCATACTACCTCTTTCGAAAAAAGCAACCCTAGATCCACCTGACCTGGCCAACTACAAGCTCATGACGAATCTCCCGTTTATTAGCAAATTCTTGGAAAATGTTGTTGGTACACAACTACTCACCAGAATTGATTACCTTCTAAATGACTATCAGTCAGGGTTCTGCCCCAAATGTGGCATCAAGACAGCCACCATGCAGGTGGTGGATGAGCCTCTACAAATTATGTATATGGGTGTCTCATGCCTCCTTGTCCTGCTTGACTTCTCAGCTGCATTCAACACCGTCGACCACAAGATCCTTATATCCCTCCTTGCTGAGAGGATGGAAATCTCTGACACTGTCCTGAATTGGTTTACCTCCTACCTCTCAGGCAGACACTAGGCCATCCAGATGAACTCATCAGTTTAGTTTAGTTTGGTATTTGTAATGCACCAGCGGGCAAATAAGTGCACATGTAAGACAAGGACCGCCAGGAATGAAAAGCAACAGGTCTCTAGACAAAAACACTCCAGTAAGCAGATAGATGCAGGGGGACATAAATACATATTCAGGCCGCTAAAGGAACCAGCTAAGTCATTACGTTTCAACTAACTTTGGGTCTCTTGCAGAGTCCCCCAAGGCTCCATCCTCTCACCAATGTTCTGTCTTGGTTTCATTCCGATCTCTCTAATAGAACATTCTCGGCCTCTTGTGTGGGCAAGTCTTCTAAATTATTCTGGCTTGCCCACGGTGTGCCTTAATGATCAGTCCTGGACCCTTTTCTATTCTTGCTCTGCACATCTCATCTTGCAGCTCTTATTTCCTCCTTTGGGCTGTCCCACCATTTCTATGCGGGCAACACCCAACTATATCTTTCATTTTCTTCTTTCTCTCCTGAAATTCAAATGAACCTTTCTGCTTGTCTGGTTGTAATCAAATCCTGGATGTCCACTAATTATCTCACCCTTAATGCTGTGAAGACCGAGATACTGATTTTCATGCCAACAATCTTTTTGCTTATCTTACACACTCATTTACATCCTTTCCTACCTCCAAGCTTTCAATTTCACCTAGAGTCTGTAATCTTGGTCTCTACTATGATGATAATCTTTAATTTTCTCACCACATTTCATTACTGCAAGTAGTTGTCGTTTTCACCTCTATGATATTCACAAGGCTCGTCAATTTCTTCCTTTTAAGGCCTCCAAACTTATAATCTCTTCTTGAATTTTTTCTCGACTTTTCTATTGCTGCCCTATTTGGTCTCCCTAACTCTCATCTTTCCCCAGTTAAATAAGTGTTCAACTCTTCTATTAGTCTTTTGTGTCTTTTCTTATCACATGATTCTATTACTGCATCTCTTGCAACATTTGGTTGGTTACCCTTTCCTTCTCAAATTAAATTTAACTTTCTTTGTCTTGTATTTAAATCTCACCATGGTCTTGCTCCTAGCTATCTTGCTGCACTAATATCTTTTTATATCCCCACATGCTCCTGTCGCTCTTCTCACTTTTTACTCTTGGCTCCTCATCCCCTGTGTGCACATTCTCGTTTTCATTCCTTCGAGCTTCTTGTTCCTCTTCATTAGAACATTCTTCTGCTTTCTCTTCACTCCATCTCTACTTATTCTTTGTTTTGTGGTTCTTTGAAATCCCATCTACTTCAAAACATTTGAGTAATTGTTTTCTGGATTTTATTGTTTATACATTTACTTTGTAACCGTTCGTATCCTATGTAAGGTGCTAAATAAAATAAAAAATTGTACAAATACAAATACAATCCTTTTTAACCTTTACATGGAGCCTCTGGGTACTCTCCTCAAATATCCCAATGTAGCCATCACCAATACGTGGACAATACTCAGTTGTATGACAGTAAATAGCATGCAAGATATAATTTGTCTCCGCGATTATCTAGCCATCATCCAGTCCTAGACGTCGACTGCCTACCTCAAACTAAACCCATCCAAGACTGAATCCAACCTCATCAGTCCGCCCGCTACAAAACAATCCTTCCCAACAATGGCTCAATGATATGCACCTAAAATGAGTTGATCCACAACTCTCGGACTCAGCAAAATACTTAGGCTTCACCATTGACAGCATGCTGTCCTTACAGAAACACATAGCCAAGAAGGCCCAAACAGCTTGGATTCGTAACTCTACCCTTCAAAAAACCAAACTCTTAATTCCACTGCAGGAGTTCTGGACCATAGTGCAAGGCTTTGTGGTATCGTACTTTGATGTGGAAAATGCTCTTTAGACAGGACTCGTAGCTGCTCAATTGGCCCCTCTAAATGTGGTCCACCGCGCTGCAGCACGTCCTATTGCAGGAGCACAGAAATTTGACTGAATCCCCCCCATCTTACCCAAACTGCTTTGGTTTCTTCTCCCGGTCCGGATACTGTTCAAGACTGCATGTATCATCTACAAAGCAGTCACATGTAGCATACCAGCAGACCTGGTGGCATAGCTCCACTTATCTTGTGGTACACGCTACCCATGCAACAAATCGACCAACTGACTTAAATCTCAACTCATGGAGAGAGGACCCACAAACAATCCTTCTTTTGTCATGTACCCAACCTCTGGAACTCGATCCCAGTGTCAGCTCGGAATGCCCCACAATTCTCCACGTTTGCAAATTTCTCAAAACATGGCTCTTTCAACAACACCTGCTCAAGGACTAATTCCAAAGGACGCACATACTGACACACAGACTTCAACTGACAGTACTGCGCGGCTGTTAAAAGATACCAGTCCAAATCCGGGCTACCCGCACTCTGTACAGCGCTCTGCTGCACCCGAGCTAGGTCCCCGCTTTAAACAATAACATTTTAAAAATAAAAAGATCCACTGGAAGTAAATCTTTGAGTGTCAATTTACTACACCTTGTGGTTACGACGTCGCCCCATCAGTTTGCCTGATCTGGTTTCCAGTGAAGCAAGCATTTTACCATATGGACATGCCTGTGTGTTTCTAACCGTCTGTCTGTCAAGATCATGAGGAAATCATTCCCTTCATTTAAGTTTTACAATAACAGTTTGTGGCCCATGGAAGATGATTATTATGCTCCCTGGATTGGCAATCTGAACAAAGCTGCCTGTCTAATAAATGAGCATTAATGTGGGAGTCGGTGGAATGGCTGAATTTTGTTCTGTGGAAAAATTGTCAAATTCTGGTAAAATGCTGTCTGCTTTATCATTTTCTCCATAGAGCAAAATTGCCAATTCTGGCCCATTTAAAAAATCTAAATTCCTCTTTCTCCCAAATGCAGAGTCCCTATTGGGGTTAAGCATTTTGGCACCCATAGGAAAAGAGGTGTCCAACTATAGTCTGCCTAAGGTATGGTGAAGGAATCCACTCCAGTGCTGAAGCAGAACATTAGGCGAATATTCATCCACCTCTTCATGCACTGCAGTCTGATTGGTGCCAAAGAAACAAAGCTGTTATTGTTAGTTGTTATGAATTTTGTGTACGGCAATGGTACCACATGCTGTTCAGAACTGAGAGGGCCTTCCCGTTTTGCTGCCCTTTTTCCCTATTTAAGCAGCCATCCAGCCTCTTTTCCTTTGGTGAGCAGGTGCAAGTGGATCTAGGTCACACAGCCTAAGCCACGCTCACCTGTCAATCACTGCTAAACAGTTGGTGCCTTCCTATTTTGCTGCCCTTTTTCCCTACTTAAGGAGCCCTCCAGCCTCTTTTCCTTTGTAGTTTGTGAGCAGGTGCAAGTGGATCTAGTTCACATGGTCTAAGCCCCACCCAATTTCTTAGTCCTGCCTCTTATTATCTGCTCTCAACTCTTAGGTCAAGGGCATCTATCCCCTGGGCGACTGAAGTGAACGGCAGACAAAGAACAGGGCAACAGGGACCGAACACTGCTCAGAGAACAGGTAAGCACCATCCCCACCATCACCAGGCAAGTCCAATGTCATTGCTCCTCCTCTAAGGTATGGACTTCACAATACAGCAACCTTACCCACATTGCCTCAAGTCCATCAGCACTCCCTTACTGTCCACAACACAGAAGTTAATGCTGGCCAACGTCTGCTCAGCAATCACCCATGCAGCAAACATTGCTGACCTCATCAGTACACTTGACCTTTATGCCATCTTCATCACTGAGAACTGTCTGGCACGCACCTCCACCCACATCGTAGACATCCTTGTCCCCGATGGCTACAACATCCAACACATAGACTGGCCGAACAAGAAAGGCGGATGCCTCACAGTCATCCACAGAACGTTGTGGCTCTGCACCAGACTTGATTTCAACAACATTGGCTAATTCGAAATCCTCTCCTATCCCTTCCCACTCTCCCCAAAGGACACAGTCGTCTTACATCTATAGACCACCCAAACCCAACACTGCCTTCATGGGAGACTTCACCAACATGGTCACCACCATGGCCTTCAAGCATGCAAACATCATCTTTTTAGGCGACTTTAGCTTTCCAGGAAACAAAGCCACCAAACTGATGAAGAAGTCTCTCCTCTGCCTTCTCGACACCCCCAACATCATACAGCAGATGAAAGACCAATTGCACAAGAAAGGTAACATCCTCGAGCCTAATCACCACTGTAATTCCCTCCATTACAGCTCTCCTCTCCCACTTGACTGGTCTGGCCACCTGGCCATGGCTTTCAACATCCTGCACACCACCCCAGTCAAGCACTCCCAGCAGAAGCACATCAGACAAACCTTCAGGTCCTACAAAAATATCCTGGTAGAAGCCCTCACGGAAGACATTGCTACCCTCCAAGTCACGTAGACCGAACACCCCCAACTGAACTGCGACTCTACTGGAAGCACTCAACTCCACCCTCTCAGACTCCATTGACTGACATGTGCTTCTGAAACAACTAACCTGCTATAGAAACTGTCAGCACTCTGGTACACACAAGAACTCAGTCTCAGCAAAAGACTCATCAGGAAACAAGAAATAAACCTGCCACCACTCCAGGACCACATCCAACCAGGCGCTCCTCAAAGAACCCTGAGCAACCCCCCAACAATTAATCAACACAGCCTCCTACTATCAGTACAACATTGTAGAGGCAGACAACAAAAGCAGAGCCCTCTTCAAAGCGCTCAAGCACTGCATCAACCCGGTGCCAGACCCTGACATACCACACAACATTTTAAAATCTGCTGCCTCAACACCTCCTTCATTGACAAAATCAGCAAGATTTGCTAGCACATAGACACCAGCTCTGCATCAACAGACCCACCTCATGTCCTTCCTCATGAAATGTCCACACCTTGGACAACATTCAAGACACTACAGGGGACCTGGTCGAAATCCTGGCTGCCCTCAAAGCCACATTGTATACAAACGACATACTCTGAGCATCCATGCTCAAGACCCTCCCTGCAGAAGCTCTCCTTTCCTACCTGGAAATCATCAATAGCTCCCTAACTCAAAGCACCTTTACATTAACCCTAAAGACAGTACAAATCCTCCCTCTATGAAAAAAATCAATTCTGGATATTGACAACCTAGGTAACTATCTCCACATCACCGATCTTCCCTTCCTAGGTAAGATGATCGAGAAAGCAGTAGCCACGCAACTGTAGCAACACATCGACACCAACACTCCCCTCCAAACCTACCAATTCCGGTTCAGACCCAGATGCAGCATAGAGACGGCAACCATACAGGTGTCCAACAACCTGAATATCATTGTCGATGGCCACCTCTGCTCCTGGTTCTACTCAACCTCTCAGCCGCTTTTTACACAGTAGACCACCAGGTGCTCACAGATAACCTACATTGGCGCACAGGAATCAATTGTCCTATGCTGGTTTAAGTCCTGTCCAGATGCACTTCTCTAGATCGCCAATGATACCCATCAGCTGTGGAGTCATGTAGAGTTCCAACCTCTCCTCAGTGATTTTCAGTGTAAACATGGAGCTCCTGGGAGACCTTCTAGCCACACACAACATCCACATCCACCAATATGCCAACGACACAGCTATACCTCAAGATCAACTCCATCAAAGACATCCACAGGCTCGAAACCTGCCTCTCGCTGATCCAGTCTTGGATGACCAGTGAATACTTGTAGTTAAACCCTTCCAAGACCGAATTCCTAAGCCTCTCCAACAACATCAAACACCCAGACACACAGACCTGGCTATCAACCATGAACCTTGAGTGGTTAACACCGAGCTCATCTCCTGTGCCAAGTCTCCCGGGTGCCACACCAACAAACACCTCTCCTTCAAGACACACATAGCTAAGACAACTCAGACAGCTTGGTATCAGCTCTGCCTCCTTTGGAAAGTAAAGCCCTTCCTCCCTCTGGACAGCTTTAGATCCACTGTTCAAACACCTGTCCTATCCCACCTGAATGGGGGTGAAATGCCCTTCTCAAAGGCATCCCATTGTCCTCTCTTGTGCACCTGAGAAGTATACTACATGTGACTGCATGCGCTGCATGCCTCATCAAGGGACTATGCAGATACAGCCACATCACCCCTTCCCTCATCAACCTTCACTGGCACCCACTGCATGCACAAATCACCTTCAAGTCTTGATGCATCATCTATAATGCAGTTGCCCTAAAGTCACACAGCTATCTCGTGGAAAAACTCAGCATCTCAGGCGGACAGCAAACCACCAGAAGCCAGGACACCTGCTGCAAAAAGTAAAGAACCAGAAAAGAAGCCTTCTCCGCCTACACTCCAAGACTACGGAACCTCCTTCCCATCAGCATCAGACTGACGGGACTGTATCAGACTGATGCAGTCTGATGGATGCGCATTAGACTGCATGAAATAAAGTGAACAGGACCCAACAGGCCAGACAATCTACTCCATGAAGTCCTGTCCAAACATGCATCCTGTGAATCATGGTGCACCATTCACTTGTGAAGGTAGCAACAGAAAAGGGGGCTACCAGTGGCCACATTTGCCAGTGTTGCTGATGCTGACTGTGCAGGCTGGATGTATGAGGGGCCTAGGCCACAGTATGCCTGATGTGTCAGGTAAGCTGCACCATGTCCTTGGGATTTGCTAGGATATGTGGTTTTAGTGTCTGCATGGTTGCTGTTTGCCATCCTCATGTGGTTCCTCATCACCCTGATATCCAGGGTGTGGCTCTTTTGCTTCTTGCTTTGTTCTCCCACTTGACTGGCTTCCCACATCCCTCCATCCTATCAAATGCTTTTGGCTTCTTTCCACTGGCAGTTGTGCTTGGTGGCAGGGCAACACATTCCAATACCCTGAACCTAGTGTGATGTATGGGAGAGTTGAGGTTGCCTCTTCCTGGGGGTCCTCCTGGCTTCCACCATCTGCGATGGAGTGAAGAGGCTCCTGCATCACCAGCACCTCCTTTACCTGCCTCATTACCTTTCTCTCTCAGGAAGATCCACCTCATGCTGCAGAACCTCAACAGGGTTTGCTCCAAATTAACACCCTGCTGACAGTCCTCCGCTGAACCATAGCATCATACTGAACCTCCTGTGTGCCCCCCACCCATCAAGGACACAAAGCAAGCACCTCCATGCTTCTTGCTACATCCATCCATGCTCTGTCACCTCTTCCATGTTGGTGTCTAAATGAATCCCTCGCTTACATGCCTCTGTGCTTGTCTCCTCCTCAACTTCCTCTGGTGTCATGCCTCCATCAAACAAAACAACCCTACTCCTAGAGCTCCGCCTATAACATCCATCTACAACAACACCTGCAGTCTACAGTCTGCAACTTCAAACTAAAACAACACAATACAATGCAATAGAACAGTTTGGAACGAACACCGAGAGGGAATATTGTAGGCTTTTTCTTGGTTTTAGTGATTTTTGGTGAACAAATAGGTTTGTAAAACATTGTTTGGCTATTTAAATTTTAGAACGGGAGACAAAGGGGTAAAGGCACAAGAGAAAAAGGCAAACTTTTAAAAATAAAATGTGTGAGGAGAAGTTAACACAGACTAAACAAACACTTAGAATAATGGGAACTAAGCATGCCTTCAAACCACACTAAACAGCACGATACTACACAAAGGACCAACAACACACCGAAATCATTCCTCCAAACTCCACAACAGACTTCTCAAGATTCTTCAGAAGCACCAATCACCATGCAGGTGTTAGTCTGCCCTCTGAAACACCTTAACTCAAAGCCTAGCAAAACTAACATAGGAACAGGAAGTGAGCTGGGCTTTCTGTAGAGAGACAACGCTCGTTTAGTAGATGTGTATGTGTGAACCCTGATAGACAACACAAACTCAACAAATAACCTGAGAAGTGCCTGATAGGCTAGGCAAACCCAACAAATAACCATGGTATTCATCAGCAGTCCTGCTGCTCTTGTTTGGTCAATGAATCTTCACTCAAGACCCTGAAGTTCACTGCAAGAATGTTGTGTCTGATTTTTGTGATAGGGACACGCCTTCTCTAAAATATTACTCCACTACTGTAGGCCTGTTTTAAAGAAGTTTGTTTAGGCCTCCTTAGCAGCATCTATTCCAGTTGTGCTTTTGGTTCTACTTTGGTTATGATAACAAGGGTTTTTAATAGAAAGAGAATCACCCATGAGAAAAATAATAGGGAATAATAATTTTAATCGGTTTATGGTCATTGCATAGAATTCCTTTAATCGAGATGTATTTGCATCACTTTTTTCCATCTAAAAATGTGCATCAAATGCATTTTTATTTTATTTTATTTTTACCCTTTAAAATGCCCAGATACCATTTTAATCGATAATCACCCATATCTTTTTCTGATTTCATCAGTTACTTGTCATTTTGTTTCATGTATACAAAGGTAAACAGTGTTCAGCAGTCTGTTTTCAGTTTTTTTGCTCTAATTCTAATGCAATGGGTTATTTATAATGCGCTTAATACCCTAGAGGTTTCAAAGCGCGGACCCGGGGATCTAATTTGTGTTGCTCCGCGGACGAGCGCGTTTTTTTACCCCAGAGCTATCCTCCTAGGACTCCATCAATGGATGAAGGCTGTAAGTATCCAATACCATCATGCTGCTACCAAGATTTCTAATAACTTTATATTGAGCTAAGCTAGTCCTAAAAGTAAGCACGATGAAAGTTATTGGATTCTGTATTGATATTTGCACAGATCACATTGTCTTCACTACCCTGATAATTCATTAGCCTGCCCACGTTGAAAATCTCACATTACATAGGATATGTGAAATAGCGTAAAAGTAACTTTAGTGCTGAAAACTAGATACGAATTCTACACGTTTTTTTCATTTTTGCTCCCCAAAACATACAATCTAAAAGCAGGAATGATGGAAATATGTGAAAAATCTTAGAATTTCAAAGTCCCCCCACATATTCAGTGGCACCAGTACCTTCAACTCATGTCCCCACATTTTCAGAGGAGACTTGTTTGCAGGAGCATGGACTATGAGTGTCAAGGAGGAAAGCTCGAGGGCAACGTGTTTGTCTTGGAAACAAGAGCACCACAGGTTCAAATCCTGGTCCGTGCTTGGAGACTGGTATCTGATGCTATGAAAGTTTAATTAATTAATGAGGGGACTCAAAGCAACTGAATTAAAATGACCGACACATTTTCATCTGTAAACTGTTCTTAGGCAAGCACAAGTCATGACTAGTACTGCTCTTAATGCAAAGACGTCATCTAATAATACAGCGATACCCACCACTATGCAATTCTCAAAAAACCTTTTCAAAAAATGGTTTCAGCAGCCAACTAATGACAGCAGCATGAATAACCAAGTTCCTAAAAGGACAATAGCATTTATAAACGTTAAATTCCCCAGCTGATCTGCACAACGTTCGCTTGCCAGTTTCATATTACAAATTAAGCGGAAAGTCCACATGGCTGAGCGAGCCGACAGGGACGAGCGGGGCTTTCATGCAGGGGAGCAAAAGTTCTTTTCCAGCTCCATTTTTTACATATCTTCCTTGAACTTTATTTTGCATTTAATGAGTCGCCATTAACCGTCACAACAAGGAGAGCCATACGTACTTGTTCTCCGCAACAAATAGCCAGTGGTTAACATCAGGCCAGAGGAGAAAATTAGGACTCCAAAAATAATCTTCCACTTATTGAAAAAGGATCAGCTTCCTCCCATCTGTCGATTCCAGGATATTACAGGCTCTTGTTCCATTGCATGGTCCATAACACCAGGGAGCAAGCAGAGCAGCTTTGATCTAAGCCTTCTTTAAATCTGGCAAAAGCGCTGGCAATACTCGCTCTGCCGCAACGCCTCCTCCAGCTCTTGCAGCCGCTCCCCCAGGCCCAGCGGCCGACCGATACCCACCACTACACATAAGTGGAATACCAGATATTTTTCCTGCCTGAAAACAGATAAATATTCCAAAAAAAACCAATATATAATAGTATAAATACTGCCAGCAGAAAATAGGAAACAGACACATGTGCTCACCTTCACACACACAGATAAGTGCCACTATAAGGGGCTCTAATATTACTACCTGATATTACCTTTTAGAAAAAAAGGAATCTAAAGTTGTTTACATTAGTAGGCTCAAATACCATCTTGCATACTAAATACCTGAAAAATAATAGGCTACAAAAGAACCAACTTTGTCCTCTTTTTTTTTGGGCTGTGTGGATGAGGACTAGGAAATCTAAATAAACTGGGTTTCCACAACAACAGCTTCCAATCCCAACACTCTGTGTTGTTATGAATATCTCCCTTCTTACATCTCCACTAGCAAACCAAATTAATTGGGATAAAGGTACACCATTATAAACGATCCACACGCCTCTCGTTTGACGACTGTGGATCGCTAACCAGGATTGTAGCCAGCATATGCATTAACCTAGATCTTTTTATTTGTGTTAACTAATAAAATGATGAGGGTAATTCCATTTCGGAAAGGGCAATATGAGAATGGAGGATAGCACAGGGGCAATGTGCTGGCCTTGGAAGCAAGACCGTGCAGAGCAACAGAAGTTCAAATCCCAGATCTGTGCTTAGAAACCAAGCTCAGGTACAGTATTAGGCCTGTCATCAAAAAACAATTAAATAAGCTCCATGTCAGAAACATAGTGTGTCAGTATCCTGATCTGCAGTGCCTACTCTATCAGGGGCACAGAACAGGTTCAGGGGTCACAGGTACCCATTTTACAGCTGCAGTGACAACCACATCCCTGCAGTGCAAGGGCTGAATTAAAGAGATGCACTACTGTACCAAATTATAACTAGCCCATGATGGTGGCAGGGAAAACTCTAAATATAAGCCATGTCTGTGTTAGGACATGGTTCATGGCTCTGATCATGATAATTTGAGCCACATCTAGTATTATATCACACATGTGTCAGCTCCTGTGAGACAGAACATTAACCTAATGGCCATGTCTCTTCTTTGATCATTTTGTGAGGGTAGGAAATGCCCTACCCCAGAGACAGCCACACAACAAGCTGATGTCTGGGGCCCAGGCTTCAAAGGAGTACATCCTTTCAAAGTGAGTTCGCTCACAGTATATGTAAAGGTATTTTACCCTATTGAGAAGGGAAGGGATGGGGCTAATGTAGACAGGGAGAGCTCTGTATAGTTGAGGAAGCTTTCACCATCTTGTTTCTCTCTCCTTTCTGCCCCAAACATTTTCTCCAGAGCAAAGCACTTTGTGTGTGATGTCATAAGTCAATTTCTTTTAAATACAGAGATAGGACCACTAAGGTAGTAGGCTAGCTTTAGCCCAATCACCTGTGGAATCTTACCTTAAAAAGAAGGGGTCTCACACCACTTCTTAGATAATCTTTTCGATTTCAACCCTAGAAAAATATTTCATTTTACGCTTGTTGGGAAAGTTGACTTTCCAGAGCCCTCCACTAGTGAGGTAGGACTGAGTGTCCAAGCTAAAGGCAAGCTTTTTATTCGACCCACTCCCAGAGTACATTACAGGTGAACTTGCTGCTGGAACAAGACATGCCTCTCTGACAGCCACACTGCTGCCATGACCTAAGTTTGGTGAGGGACCCTTAAAGGTGTCCACTAGATTCCTGTGCCAGTGCCAGAGAACAAGCACTGAATTTGTCTCTGAGTGGGACACACAGCATTCAAGCAGGCCAAGACAGCCCAAGTCCTGTGTTTGCTTGCATCAAACAACTCATACCGTTGTTAAGCTGTGTTCACTGCATCTCGAACCAGCAGGACCGTCTGGAGCTGCCTTTAGCACTCAAGATTTTGAAACTCAAGCTGCTCTTTCTAACATATTTGTTGCTGTACCATGCTAGCCGAGCATGTTCTTGCCTCAGCATGAACTACAAGCTTCTTGGTTGAATCTCCTCCGCTAAACCACTGCTTGTTCAGCCAGCATCTTCACTTCTGATCATCATTACCAGTCAAACCAACCCTGGTGGATCCTCAAGCCTGGACCATCAAACAATGGATTGAACTACTTGAACCAAATCAGCACATTTAGGTACCAGCGTCTTGGCCCTCTACTCGACCACCAAACTGACCCTAGTGGCCCTCACATCTTCACCTGTCAAACTGGTCCAGCTGACCAGCACATCCGGTTAACAGCTTCATTGAACTGACCATCCAAACTACTCAGTTTCAGGAGGATAGCTCAGGGGCAACACGCTCGTCTTGAAAGCAAAACGAGTCGGAGCAACACAGGCCAAATCCGCGGGTCCGCACTTCGAAACCTCTGGGTATTACGCACATTATAAATGACTACAATTACCCTGGTAGCACTCACACTCCTCTCATCATTGACTTCAAACCGCAACAAGCTCCATATACTCCTATTTATTACATACACTAAAATATTTGCCTTACTATAATCAACATTAACACAAGGCAAGGAATATAGTGATATATATATATCATGCCAAATAAATGCACACTACTCTCTAACCTACCAAATACAATATGTCAACTCAAATTATAAGGCAATCACAACATACAAAAGCACAGTACAATTTATGGGGGATGCAAGAAATTCAAATCACAAGCTTGTATCCAAATATTCACCACGGTACCTAATAATGTGACTATCCAGAGTAAAGTCTTCCTCCAATGTAAACACAAACATGATGTTTACAACCTTCAGTGTAAACAAAGCCATTTTTTTAAATATATAAATAGGTAAGATGAAACAATGCCAATTGAAAAGATCATTGGGATGGACATGTATAACCTGCCCAACTCTGAAATTTCTGTAATCCATTTGGATTATCTATAGCATAATTATATGTTTGTAGTTTTCTATTTCAAATCGTAAGATTGTAATTATCACATACTTTGCCATATTTGGGCATTAGATTATGTTATTGATTAGCTAAAATTAACAATTGACATGCACATCCCTTAAAATTACATGCATGACCTTTCACTTTGGTTATAATTGAAGGTTTTGTGGAATTTCCTTTGGAAATACTGCAAAATGATAATACTTTAAGGTAAGCATGCAGTAGCTTTATGGATCCACATTATTAGAAGTCATGCAGACCTGAACATTGTTCCCCATTCTGAGGTCCAATAAGACACCATGGGGATGTTCTATTACTGTGTGTTCTAGCACCTTGAAGCATCCAATGTGCAAGATGGTATTACCAATAAAGACCTCAGACCCAAATAACTGGACAGGCTCAAGGAATATGGCAAAGTACTATTTTATTAGCAGCTTGTATAAAGTAGGGCAATCTGGCGAACATCAGGCTGAAGTCTGCACACTCACACACAAACTTGATTATACAGAGGTCTTATACCCCAGTGAACATCACCTATGATGTCATCCTACGTGGCAAACCATAGAACCTATTGAAGGAAGGGCTTGGTTAGGGGAACATATCTACTTATGGGATAAATACGTGTTATTAACATGAGTGGCTGCCCCTAATCTTTTAGGAATGCCTCAAACCACCTCCAAATACGTATAATACTGATTATAGCAGATAAATGGAAGCGGGTTGGTCCATGCAACATTGTATAGCATGCTTCCTCATAGACCCTCTGATGGGTTAGCATGCTATCCCAACCTTGTACTTTCGGCTTTTTAGCAGCACTTGAGCAGAATGGACCACAGTTGCTTGAGTAGCGTCAGACTACTCCCTGATTTCCCAAGTAGTCCATCATCCCTCATCGGTCAGACCTAAACCAAGGCTTCTCGTTTGTAGTTGACCTTACAGCCTCTTCTCTGCTTTGGGACTTTTCAGGGAGTGTAGGCACATCACTATCTTCATCCAAAGTTTAATGAATAGCCCTTGTTTTCGACTTCTGTATCACTTGTGAGGAGACTGCAAATTTGTCTAGTTCAACCTTTTATTTACTGCTATTTGATTCAATTATGCTGGGTGTGATTGCTCCCCTTGGCCTCTGGAGACTTCCTCACTCCATCTTGTATAGACTTTCTACACTTTTAATTGCCCAATACTTGGCTCTTGCAAATGTTTCTTCTTTCCTTATTCTAAGAAAAATATGTTTTATGTATATGGCTTATCCTTTTGACTGCCCTTGTGCCTTGCGATTATTCCTTGAAATAGCATCCTTGATCTTAAGCCAATAGACTACTCTTTGTTTTGCACAACAAGATTTTCTTCCAGCGTCTTCTGACTCTGCAACCATGGGCATCTCTGAGGTAGCTTGAATGATTCTAATACGAGTCCGACATCCATCTTTTCATAATGGCCGTCCTAGCCACGTTATATTTTCCTATGTTTTCCTCTAAAGCAAGCTTCTATATGTCTCATCTACCTTGTGTTTCTGGATATGAACACTTTTTGTTCGGCAAGTTACTTTATCTCCTTTGTATATATGAATTCTTCATCGGTAAGCACATGTTTCTCTCGTTACTTCAGTTACATCTTTTATTCTTACGTATTGTCACATTTTTTCATTGCGTCTTCGCATGTCTCCTTCATGACGTCACTCTGCGCTCGTCAGATTTCACTTATCACTCCATGATGTCCATTGGTGCCTGCTGACAGCCTCCTACGCTCTCAGTGTGCGGATACATTCGATGTGGCTTTCTGAGTGCATAATGTATCTCATACACTCAATGCGACATTGTAACATTACACAGTGTCTCATTTAGGGCTTTTTTCCCGCTGTTCCAATATGATGGATGTGAGGGGGCGGGGCTAAGGATAATGTGTCCACCTGCTACCCTACAATTGCATTCAGTAAGGGTTCATTACAACCGCACAAAAGCCGTCAGGTTTTACATTTGAAACTCGCAGTTTGACAGAGTGGTAAAACATCTGCAGATGTTTTACCACTATCAACAAACTTATAATCAGACTTTCTAACCAGGCATTAAAAAATTGAATGTATAGCAACATTTTGTAGGGCTAAAAAAACTAAAAAAAAAACTAATAATCATGCAAATGGCAGAGTAGTGGAGATTACACGCCAATAACATAACATAACATAATAGTAAGACCCTTTCCAGAACCCTGGTCTTTTTCATGAATTAGTGTCTTTAAATTATCCAAATGGCATCAGTTCATAGAAAGTGTTCATCACCACTATAGATTCTCCCCAGGATTGATTTTCTATCATTGACCAATGTTTATTTGTTTATTAGGTTTTTATAATGTGTCTATACACTAGGTGCCATATTCATAGATTTTTTTTGCAGGGTTCAAAGTGACTTTCAAAGTAACTTTCAAAGTGACTTTGCACTGCTGAAAAGTGACTTAGCACTGCCGACACAAACCCTGATTCATGGAACTATGCAAACTATGCAAAGCGTATTTTTACAGTGCAAAGTCTGCACAAAGTATTGTTGTACTGCAAAAATGACTATGCACTGACTTTGCACTGACTTTGCACTGCAAAAATACACTTTGCACAGTTCCATGAATCAGGGTTTGTGTCAGAAGTGCAAAGTCACTTTTCAACAGTGCAAAGTCACTTTGAACTGTGCACAGAATTCCATGAATCGGGCCCTAGATATGAACCAGTAATTGTGCATCAAGTCTGCCTTGCAATCATGATTCCCAGTACTAAATGATAAGAAGGGGGACATATTCTATTAATGAGATGGAGGCGAGCGTAATGCTTTCAGCCTTCACTGTTCTTTTGCAGCAGTAACACTTTGCAGGTCTTTGCAGGTCAACACTTTTCACATCTTTTCAAAATGCACCTTTCGGGAATTCTGTAGTTGTAAAATCAAACATTTCTCCATACAGGTTAATCCCTATTCTTTCATGAGCTTGATGTCACGCCCTGTATATCTTGCCATTTCTTTCATGCAATAACCCGCAGGTCCCTCAACATCCACGGTTGCCAAAAGTTCAGCCAATAGAGTGATCCATAATGAAGAACACTCTGAAACTTCACAATCCTCTGTGAGGTAGCATCAGAAACTGGGTCCATACCACTGCCATAGAATCTACATCAATACAACATTCAAGAGGTGCACCCGATCATAAAGAGAACACTGTGATTAATATCTATAAGGTAGGGAAGGTATAACGAAATCCAGGCAACAATTAAATGCTGTACAATTCCCAAACACAATGTTCAGCAATCAGGGATAGTAGTTGATGCGCCATTCCACAACCAATCACACCACATCACGGAACGACCCTCAATTAGACCATACCTCCCCATATCTGATCACATTTGTAACATGAAGCAGAAAACACAGGCAGAACAGATAACAACACCACAGAACTTAGGCAGATTTGCCAAAACAATGAACAGAAATTAGGAGCAAAAGCTAAAGCAGCAAAGAAAAAGAAGTGTCTGATACCTGGGTCATTGAAGGAGAGGGACTAACATTAAAGAACTGTTTGATTTCCAGGAATAGATATATCCCCAAGGACTTTCTAGGAAATGTAGTTTATTTTGAAAAAGAAAGTGTTGAACGTTTTTCCTTTTTAACGAATGTTTGGAACAATGGAAACTCATATGTTCCTGTGATTCTTGCCATTTAATGTGCATCTCAGCGATGCTTTTCTATTATCTAAAGAAGCAAACAGAATTCTCTCTATGGAATTAAGATAATCTATTTTTGTCATGAGTAAAAATCTCAAGGCAAGAGCAGCCTGGCGGTCTATAGTTTAAGTGGAGAAGTTACATTGTACAATTGAACACATTCCTTGAAACAAGCTCCGATGACTCCAAATGCGAAAATGACTCCCAGCGTCTGTTGCTGGCTGGAGAGGAATTAATGATTGCTTCATTTCGTCCTTCACTGTCTCGAGCGGTTTTGTGTCTTCTAGCTATGATCAATATGACTGATTTATTTTGAAAGAGAACTACTTTTCCTTGTTGCTTTGTGTAGTTGATAGCCAAGATTGTCTGTTATAAATAATGGCAATGCTAAAGGCTACTGCGCTGTCGTTTAACTTGAATAAGGGGCCGAATAACTCTTGCTATTTGGCACATACCCTACAGTAAATGAGAAAACCATTGGCTTTAAAATACAATAGAACCAAAACGGAAATGCCTGAAGTGGGTCATGGGTGCATATTATTATTGTGAACTAGGAGTAAAAGTCATTTTGTCTTTCAGTTGAAAATCTGTGACGTGCTTTTCCTTTTTAAAAAAAAGCCATATTTAAGACATTTGAAGCAATTCTTTTTATACAGGGAGATAAGGTATTTGTTGTACATGGTTCTCCTGGTTTATGCAATTTCTGGATCTTAAAAAAGTGGATACTAAATGAAAATAATTTCTACTCCTCTTCAGTTTCATAAAGTGCTCTGTGCTTTTAAAAGTGCCCATGAAGCCTGACCTTAGAAATATGCCATTATAAAATGGTCAGCAATCACCTCTTTTGCTTGCAAAAGGACAAATATCAACACTTGACAATGTAGGGTGTTGAGGCGCGGATTAGTGGGGTTGCTGGAATGGGGAGGATTTGTGGGTGCTGCCTTAATGTATGCTGTTGGGGTGCAGATTAGTGGAGGTACTGGGATGAGGGTGGACTTGTGGCTCCGACCTTAATGTAAAGTGTTGAGGCACAGATTAGTGGGGGTGCAGGAATGGGGAGGAATTTTGGGTACTGCCTTAATGTAAGGTACTGGGGTGTAGATTAGGGAAGGTACTGGGATGAAGGTGTACATGTCGGTCACATGAGAGGAGTGGAAGTAGTGGTAATTTCTGGTAACTAATCTTTCTTTTCCATGGGTCCGGTGCAAAAGTTGTTTGACAGCACAATGTTAATTTCGCCCTGGGGGTGTGCTGTGGGTGTGGCGGGAGCTACTCATTTATCTTTCTGCTGTAGGTTCCTGAGTGTATTTCTTTCCATGAATCAGCTCTCAGCAAGGAACATTTGGGCGAAGCAATGATAGCACTCGTGCTAAATATTTTGCGCGGATTCAGCAATTGTTTTGTAAATTAGGCCCAGTAAGACAAAGACTTTCAAAGATAGCATATGTTATTCAATATGACCTCCTTTTGTGGCACATCCGTTTTCTTAAACATCCTAATGTTATTTTAATTGTCCTTCTCATGCTGCTGAAGTCCTTCTCTACAACCCTAGCGCTCATATTGGCAATTTTACAAACACATTTGATGCAGTCTCTTTGTATTGGTCTCAGACTAGATAAGCAAAGGCACAAAAATTGCATATGTCTATTTTTTTACCAAACTGTTGCCAACAATTGTCATTTTGTCTCAAATTTGGAGGCATGAAGTATTTTGACTTGAAGTTGTTTGCACGTTTCAGCATGATATTGGTGTTATCCTCACAATCATTGTAATTGCAACAATACTTGCAAGCTATGAATCTTGAACACCCATGGCCCATGTCACTGTGGGGCACTTACCTCCTTCAACTCCTCTGGCCGGTATTTTACATGAACTACACCTGGCGGATATCCTCCTCCAACATGATTACTTGGAAGCAGTGCTGGTTGATCCAGCACAGTTGCCTCTTCCATGGCTTCCCCTCGGATCACACTCAGCTTCACAACAACAGCCATCCCTATTGTTTCTTCAGCTACACGTTGATCCCTTGATGTTCAGGCGACATAGTCCACATGTGAGGTGTGGATCCCAGTGAATCAGAGTGAGACCACATCCCTTCTCGCCATTACCCATGCCAATAAGCTTTACCAGTGATGGAAGTGTGATCACATCCACACGGACAAGCAAGTTCCAAAGGACAGCTAAACTGCTGTGGTAGCATAAGGGAAACAACGCACAAGAATCTGAAATCTGGAGAAGTGTATAGGCAGCGGTGAATGAGCTGTCACCATACATCTCAAATATCCCTGATCTGTGGATCATCTGGCCAGACACCTAAACAAATTGATACCCATCTGCAATAAGAGAACCAAAATATAATAAAATATACCTCTTGTCTCCAAATGTCTCCTCACATCACCACCAGTAGACACACAATCCAAAACATACTAAAACAACACGGATCCCAAAGACAGCAAACATGCAATGCCCCTGTACCCTGAATGGCATCAGAATATCCCCATCCTTCGATGGTCCATTCCCTACATGTGAAACACAGGTCCACAAGGCCATATGGGAAAGTCAATTAAAGTAATGCCACCTTGACACAACACCCACACACATAGTGTGCCTAAACCCATTTGATAGCCATATGACATACTTAGTTGGAGATCATGGTCAAACAAAAGTCGACAGGGACAAAGTAGCATAAAAGCATGCATACACCAGCAAGCCAAGACATGCTGGACATGGCACGAGGAGACTGCAAACAGTGGTGTTGAATATTAAAATATAAATGCATTAATGCAGAACTGTGTACATAAATGGAAACAAAATACTACTCATGGAATAAAACAAAAAACAAAAGGAAACCTACAACTATTGAACTATGTATTAGAGTCAGCGGGTTAGTCCATGCTAATCTCGGACAATGCATCAGACAAGGGTAATTACCCACCCACATCTTCCCCTTGAAGACGGGCCTCCATTGTTTCTTGTAGGGTTTGCTGGGCCTCCCTCATACTAAACTCAATCTCCTCTGCAAGACTCCAGAATGGCAGTCCGTGCCTGTGCCAACCTCAGCACTGGTCCTGGCAATTGCTGCCTCATGTGCCTGCTGCCTCGCCTCGTCCTGCTGCCTGACATGCCACCCGTGAAGACACCAGGGCCTGCAGGTACTGTTGTTCCTGTATTTAATTATTTGCATTTTTAAAGCGCTCACACAGCGTGGGGGCATTGAGGCACTGTTACAGAATTTGTTTTTTGTTGTTGTCTTAGTTGCATATGTATAACGCGCTTAAATACCCAGAGGTTTCTAAGCGCTGACCCGGGGATCAAACCTGTGTTGCTTCGTGTTGTCTTGCTTCCAAGGTGAGCACATTGCCACTGAGCTGTCCTGCCACTGTTGCACCAATCGTACACCCTCTTGCCTCCTCCTGCTAGCAATGCTTCCAGGATTTGCCTCCTCACCAACATCTCCTGCTGCCTGGCAAGGTGTCTGTGGTGCAGGGGCTCCCTCCAACTGGATGACAGTCTGCATCGGGAAAGTACAGATCCTGCACTGATGTCAATTGCCTGGTGTTCCTCCACAGCCTGTTCCCCTGTAGGTTCCTGGGCAGGATCAGTGACTACCTCATCTGACATGGTACTGACTTCCACCTTGACCAGGGACACAAGCACATGCAGGCTCAGCAATGGTGGGACAGGGGCACAGGAGGCCATGGTGGTAGCTGGCGTGAAGATCTCATTTGAAGTTGACTGGGGCACAGATGTGGAGGAGTAGGGGGCCATTGAAGTGGCCTGTCCATACAGTCCACCAACAAGCAGTACTGTTGCATGCACATCATCACGGATAGACACCTGCTGCCTCAAGCCACCCACCAGCAGTGGCAGCACTGAATTCTGGATGGCATCATCAGCTAGGACTGTGGGCTCTGTCTGGGTGCAGGCACCAGTGAAGGTGGGAAGTGCTGCAGCAGATGGACATGGGTCAGGAGGTTGTGCTGACCACTTCACAGTGGACTGCACAGCCTCCTGTCCCAGGGCCAGGTGTGGACCCTGCACATCCCCCTCAGTACTCCCACCTGACACTGTGGGGAAGCCTGCAATTGCCTCCTCGTCCATCTCCTACTCCTCTCCCCTGCTGATTACTTGTCTGATACTGCACTGGTCACCTGGCTACCGTCTGATTTTGGGCCCAGGTCCCTGCCCGCACAGTTGCACACCTGCACTGCCTCCCTTGCACTTGGGTCCCCTACATGCACTTTTGGACACCTGCTCTCTGCACTTACCCTTGCACCTGCCATTTACTTGCTGCACTTCTTGCACTGCCCCCTCCCCTTTCCCCTGGCACTTTACCCCTCACCTTCCCCTGCACTTGTGCGATCTCAATGTCACTTGGCCTAGTAAGATCATTGTCTCTGTCCTCCCTCTGTTTCCCCTTCCTTGCCTCGTTGCGCCTTAACACACTTGTGTATAAGCACATTACACATGCCATACCATATCATATCAATCCAGACACCTCCAATGAGGTCTCCATGACCTGGGGCCCCTGTGTGGCAATGTCACCACCACTGTGTCCCTCTGCTGCTGAGGTGTCCACAATTCTGTGACTCTTCCTCAGCAACAGTGCCATATGAATGGGATGCTCCCCCAGACACATCGCCCTCAGAGGAGGTGGACACAACTGGGAATGCCTGGGGTCTGTGCCTGTGTTTGGAGGCCTTGGACCTGGGATGCAACACCACAGCACAGGTCCTACCTTCGTCTTAAGCGGCTGCAACTGTGGAAAAGGAAACAAAGAACATATGAATCAATCATAGATGCCAACTCATGTGTACTCTCCTCAATTGTATCAGTAGCATGTGGTCAGCATTTGTCAACAAGATACTGCCTCACAAACACATGCCCATGCTTGGAAATCTGAATTAATTCAGTCTTGCAACTGAAAGCAAAATGGCAGACATGAATGATGAGACATACACATGTGAACACGTCATATTGGTTTGTGGCCACATACACATGACAGCAACTCATTTCACATCACAATAACAATTAAGCAGTGCCCCAAGTGTATCCTGAAGCCAGGGTCCTGGAAACGGCACATGGCCACATGTTGCATCATAGGCACATCTGCATACAACCACATCTTGCAACATGCATCCCTGACACTCCAACATGAAAGCATGCAACACGTAAATGCACCTGTTGGTGAGAATGAAGCAGCAACGCTGTCACTCTAAAAAAAACACATGTTCAAGATGACATACCATGTAAGCCCCCTCATTCAGTGGCCTGACTGACAGGTCCCAATGATGATCCAGATAGTCAAATGCATTAAATTGCCAATGGCCAAACATCCAAACACATGTCCATCTCAGCTGCTGAGTGAAGATGATGCAATCATCATACATAATTGAACAACAAGGAGGTGAGCAAGAATTTACCTCACAATCCCTCAAAATCTTAATCTGACTAGTGTTCCTGTCTGAGGCCTTTCTGTTTTCATCTCACATTGCATTCAAACAAGTATACTTTGTCACCAAAAGCTGACAAAGCTCATTCCTACCCTTGTACCTTCACAAATGTGTGCCATTACATGCTTCCAGTATCGGCATGAAGCTGCATGCCAGTCAAGAATTGTACAACACATGCAGTGAAAAGCTCTAACTTTCTCAATTCATGCATACTCATGTAGGACATACTAAATCTGTGGAAACATTCCCCCTGTGAGTACTCACCAGCAGATTCTATATGTGCCTGCAGGGTAAGGACCTGATCATCGACCGATGGATTGATCCTCTCCAAGATCTGGGGGTGAAGTGTTGTCACCCGATGGTGGCCTGCAGAGCGCACCTCCATGGAAGCACCTGCCTCAAGGGCTGCCTTCACCTGACTCTGGATCCTATGATCATCCTAGCACTTCTTAGCATAGTCCAATGTACAGAATACCACCTCCTCCACGTCAATGGTAGCATGTCTGGCCAGATCTCCTGATGGCCCCACGTCCCAAGCTGCTTCTGCAATTCGAAGATGGCATCATAATGGGCCAGGACCTGTTTAATCTGGATTCCAACTTCTGCAGCAGAGAATATAACAGCCCTCAGCCTCACCTTGGGATGCTGGTTGATGTTACTGACATGGTGCACCTGAGGCTGGTGGAGTGAACCTGGACCCTGAATATGCATACTGTGAAGCTGTGGTGGTGGTATTGCCATTTGCAAGTCCTTACATGGCAGGTGAGGTAGTCACAGAGCCTCACAGGAGAGCCACAGAATAAACAAGCTATGGAGGAATACCAGGCACTCCAAGGCCGTGCTAGTGGTCAGCAACCAGTGACAGACTAGCAGGCGGCAGCTGTAGTTGTAGAGGTTTGGAGGCAAACTATTGCAGGAGGAGGCAAAAAATGCCATAAGGCAGGAGTAACAGCAAGGCACATGTGTCTCCACTTCATGCACATGGCAGCATTGACAGAATCAGAGGAAGTGCCCTATGTGCATAATTTACACGCTGCATGTAGCGTGCATTCACGCGTAACAATGTAAATAACATGTTCACAAGCACATCCAAACTGCATGTACTTTTCCCAGGCATGTACAGAGGCAGCGATATTTGGGGGTACCAACTGGATTTGCTGGTGTGCAAGGAGGTAGCAATATTTGGGGGTACCAGGCGAATTTCCTGGCATGTTCAGAGGTGGTGATATTTGGGGGTTCCTTGACGTAAACATGCCTTATATTGTGTTTTGGAGAACTCTTTCCACTCAACCATCACATTGCACAATGCGTGATAGGGCTCCACGGAGAAAACTAGGACAGGATGAGGGAAGGAGAAGGGTCCACCTGCACAACATGGTGATGAAGCTACATGTGATCCAGTAGTGCCAAGGCCCAATAGATCTAGGAGGGACCAGCCTGCAGAGCAGGCACAGGCAGCACACCATGAAGAGCCACAGATTAATGCAAAGGGGCCACCAAGGAAGAAGTGCTTCACTAACGAAAAGCTAACAATCCTCACGGATTACATGGACGAACACCATGTTGACACGTACCCTTGGCTAGCAGTACTCTTCCTCTGACTCAGCGGTGGAAGATGTAGAAGGAGGTCACAGATTTCACAAATGCCTGTGGGGTCAAGAAGCGCACAGCAGAAGAGGTACACAAGAGGATATCTGACTTCACTAAGCAGACAAAGCAGAAGCTTGTCAGCAATGTGGCCTCTGCCCATGCAACTAGAGGTGGATCACCAAATGATGAGGTGCTACATCCATTTAAAGAGGTCACTAGTGGCCTCATCACCAGTGAGCAGGTGGTTAGCATGGGAGGCAAGGACACCTATGCAGCCACATGAGGTGAGTGCCACGTGTGCATGAGGAATATGTGCTTTCCTCAACACATGATATGCTATCAAATATTATAGTACAGTTTGGCAGGGTACATCTCATCCATCCTCGAGTACTGCATTAACACATCCATGTTGGTGGTTGATATTCATCTCGCAGCACACGATACCAAATTCTTTAGCAACACCAATACAACTTCATGAGCCAAGGGCCTACAAGACACAGAATGTGGATTGGGTGCTTATCCCAATCCACATTCCTTCCTTGTTGTGAATGTCTAGACGGAGAATAATGGCCTGAATGCACTGTGAGCCTGATTGGCTGCCTGCCTGCATGAATGCCCTTCTGAATGATTGGTTGCCTGAATGTGACCCAGCAGAGTGAATGAGAGACCAACCAGTATATCTGGGGAGCTTTCACTGATGGAAATCATTCATAAACTTAAGTCAAAACTTGGTGCTTATTCTCGAAGCCAAGCCGGATGAAGGAGGTTGACTGTGTTACCTTCAACGCAATCTGAAAGCTGATGTGCCTTCAAGGAGCTGATCCAAGAGAGGACCTGGCTAGGAGACCTCTTCCTGAGCTATGAGGGACCATCCTGAACCAGCTAACCTTCACCAAGGCTCCCTGGAAGTCAGCCAACCAGACTGTCAACCAGAGATGGGGACAACCAAGGAAACTGAAGAGAAGCACCTGGACATTCCGTCCATCATTGCCAACCAGGGTTCAGAGGATTGCTGTATTGCTGTAACTGCTGGAGGCCCGTCAAAGCCATGTTGCCCAGAAGCGGGACAACTCAACGCAGTGCCACTGACAACCAGAGCCGCAATGCTCCATTGCCTAACAACACTTTTTATTAAAGACTCCCTTGCTCATCACCGTTGACCGCTTTGTCCCGCCAGAGAAAGTCAAGGTCGCCACCGATCCGAGGAGAATCCGCCCTTTGGTTTCCCGCCACCCAAAGACCACAAACATGAAGATGACCTAATGGCCTTAATGGGCCAAAGTTCATCATTAATTCTTTGCGGCAATGAACTATCGTCGTTGAGGTGCACAGCATGCCTCATCTTCACAGGACGTCCACAAGGATCGGCAACGAGCACCGCCAGGACCGAAGCTGCTGCCTCAACACCTTTTTGTTCACCTTTTCTTCGAGGGATCTCGATGATCCATGGCTCCTGCCTTAAAGGGGATTCACTCCAGAAGGATCCAATGATGACCCGACATTGAACTCTGCTAAACCAGGTACATTGTGGGTGGTAGAACTTTATAGAAGGAAAGAAGACTCTGCTAAAGCAATATATGGACTGGGCTTGTTTATTTTCTTATTTACAGGTTGCCCAGGTGGGGGGATCCTCACACAGAACAGTGTCTAGGTAATGAGACCAAGTATTCTGCCAATTGTTTAACCACTTGTTTTTCTCCTATGTCTATTGGTGGTTCACTTTATTAATTGATTTGTATGCCATTTGAAACTGCCTATGGTTGATGCATTTTGATGGAATCAAAGGAGTAATTATGGTACCACGTAGAGACTGTATATATTTATCATTATAGAATTGCCTGAGCACAAAGTGTGTTATTCTATGTGTACATTATCTAAGCCTTATATATATAAAGAACTGTGTTATTACAATAATAGTGTGTGGACATTCCTTTGTGGGTCCTTGGGAACTACATTGTACTTAAGAACCAGCCAGCATCACCTCCTGAGAGCTTAAACCTTGATTGCTTGTCCATTGCTACCCTATAGAGAATCTTGGCTGGGGTGCTGTTTGCTGCTACTCTGCCATATAGAGGGCAGGAGTACTGATGGCCCCCCTTCAGTCTTTACAGCCTCACAAAGAGTGTGCACTCTAAAATTCCCAGATGTGACACTGTCATTCACCCTTATTTTATAGGCTCTGATCCAAGGACGTCACCTTTCTGTAAACAGTGCTATTAATTATGGTAGCACTGACTGCTGTTGGAAGTTGCACAAAGTGAAAAAGTGAAAATGGCCTCTTCGAAATAAATGAAATGTTGCTCATTTACTAAATGAGAAAAGGAAATAGTAAATTTGTCAAACATTATATACACTCAAAAACAAAAATATAACACACATACATATACTTTGGAAAGAGGCACAAAAAATGCACATCATCATATGACTTTAAAAAAACATGTGCATTGCTGAAATTAAAGGATGTGCCAGCAAGTGCAGTGCTGTGAATAATACATACATTATGGCAAAATGGCAATGCCAGAAGAGAAAGGCCAATTATAAAATTGCTTATTTAGGTAATGCTACATAATCAAAAAGTATTGACACACACCTCAAACCCTTTTGCATGTGTGGTTCTTCATCAGGGAACTATTCCCTTAAATTTAGGTTCACATTTCTCCAAAATGTTGTCACTATTGCTCTGTGAGAATCGGTACTCTTTTTTATAAAATTCATGTAATGCCTACAAAAGAGTATTAGCATAATTTACCTAAAAAAGGTAACTTAAAAGCTTTCACCGAATTTGTTTGCCCGTTTTTTAGGTCAAATGTAATAAAATATATATATGAGATGGGAAAGGGTATAGATTAGGTTGAGTTGTAGTGAGGGGTTTGCAGAGTGTCTCCCCTTGCATTTTAGACCAGAAAAAGTCAAATAAATTCAATCAAATGTGATTAGGTCAATTTTTTTAGGTCAAACGGACCCACACCTACAAAACATTGAAGAACAAAACTTGGTATTATTTTTCAATTCGTTTTTACCATAAAAAGAAATTACTCATTATATTGGCCATATTGTATGATGAGTGTCTATGCTATGTATAATCGAAAGCTCCTTAATTCTATTTGTATTCCTCATATGTGGAATCCATTATGCCAATAATGATCAAAGATTCAATTTCTTACTCCAATTATTGATTCACCCTGTAGAGTAAAGCCAAAACAATATATTTGTTACTCTATATGCAGTCAACAAAGAGACTTTATTGTAGATATATATTCTTTTAAAAATAAATACCTTACTGTATATTATGGTCTCTTTAATTTACTAACAGTTTTCCAACAGCTCATTTTCTATTACATGTGCCTTATAATAGAAGTATGCACATTCTATCTTATAAGGATTTCAATCAGGCACACACCCGGGTCTCGCCTAGCATGTAGTGCGCAATGAAATACTTTATTTGTGTCTATAAGTTCAATATTCTAAATGATATGCCACTCATATCACACCCTTCTCAAAATACCCACCAGGTCACAGTAGACCAGGAATCACGCTAGTTTGTAAAGGTAAAGATGTATTTATTTATTTTAAAATCAAATCACACATACATTTTAATATATACATATATGGGGCAGCAATCACCAAGCAGTGACAATACAATTAAAAAATAAGTAAAGCAATTGAATTCACTTATAATAATGCAGAATAGAAAACACAGGAAAAGGAACAGCTTTGGTTTGTCAACAGGTAACATTTAGGTTAATATTTCCTCCTGAAAGACAATGGCCCTCATTCCGAGTATGGTGGCAGTAATGGCGCTATTTGCGGTATTGCCTGCCTTTCATACCGGTACTGACTCTCGTTTGGTTCAATGGGGACTTACCGGTCCATTCCGACTTTGGAGGGACCGGTAAGTCCCCATTTACCAAACTATTCCCCATTCCCATTTGAGCCCCCATAGGGCTCAATGGGAATGGGGAGGGTGCAAATAATGGGCCGGCGTATGCCAAGCCCGTAATTTGCGCCCAGGTCCCTTAACGGGTCCCGTCCTTAACGCCTGGTCAGACCAGGCGTTAAGGAAGGGACCCACTAAGGGACCTCGTAGTAGGGTGGTAAGGGATTACCGGCACCAGTCTCCTTACTGGTGCCTGATATCCCTTACTGCCCTACTCTGAATGAGGGCCAATGTCTTGAGTTTGAATGCAATCTTCCCTCCCCAAACAAGAGAGAGAAAAAGTTTTGGGAAATTGCCACTTTTAAAATGACAGGTGAAAATGGCTTTGTGACACAATGCAAAGTGGGCAAAAATGCTGAAATTGATAGAAATTCTTTTGAAAGCAACACAAAACAGGTCCTAACACACATGAGCTACAAGATAAACAACAGAACACACTTTAGATCGGAATAGGAGGGAAGAACACTTTGGACAGGAAAAAGACAGGTGTAAATATTTGAAAATGTAAATTTGTGGCAAAATTTCACTATGTGATTTTTGATAAAAACAGGTCAAGTACACTGTTCCGCGATGCGGTCTTTGGTTGTGGATGTAGCTAAGTGTTTTAGGTATTAGTGAGAGTTGAAATTTATAAAATTGAAGAAGTTATGGGGGTTTTAGTGAGAGGTGTTTTTGCAAAATAGGCGCGAAAATGAAAACAGAAATTTGGTTTTAAAAATGACAGATTGGTTTGATTACACTATATTTATGACTATGAAAAAGAGAATGCCACCCGGGAATCTCCACAGTTACGTGACCAGCGTAACCCTTCACGGGGTGGATACTATATTTCTTTCTGGGATTTACTTCAGTTACTCAAAGTCGTGGTTTTGTAACACAAATGAGAACAAATCAGTGCAAGAATGGTTGTGAAGTTAAAGATGGGATGGGTTGAGATTGAGATAAGACAATGCAAATGTACTATGGGTCACTGTTCTTCCTATTAATACTTACAGTCCCTAGTAATTAAAATTGGAACGTCAAAGCTCTGGTCATTGGATCGGGTCAGGTCTACCGGCAGCAGGGCATCTCTGGAGGGATCAATCAATTTTGGACTGCACCTCAGACTGGATTTGGATGTGCCCTTCTGATCACTGGACACAGTAGATTACAGGATGCAAGTTTCAGCGTGCAAGCTTTAATGGTAGCAAGCCAGACTGAATCAGAATTATTATTTTAAGTTTTGGGATGGTTGAATTTGGGCCTAGCCAAAAAGAGTTCAGCAATGCTAAGACCTGTATTCTGCAAAGAAATCTGGAGTCAGCTGCAAGATTAAGAGTTCTGAACAAGATGGAGAAGTCAGGAACAAGACGCTGCGCGAAAATTTCGATGCATTCTGGAAGCAGTGTGTTTATGTGTGGTGAAGCTCCTATATTTATCCTACCAAATGAAATCACAAAGTTTATGGTGTGGGCAGAATTTAAAAACACACCCCCATGGCTGTGAGTGGCCACAGGCACTTGCCTTGTTTTGGTTGGAAGTCAGAACATAGCTGTCATCTTTATGATGGGATTTAGGAACTTCCACATTGATTTTGAACAAAACATAATTTTTACACAAATGTACATTTCTAAAATTATGTTCCCTACTAAAATCGCACATATACATTTCATATTTGATGGGCTATATTCACATTCAATCCCCATCTCTGTGAGAGCTGTCTTTCTCACTCTATAGAATGTTATCTATTGTAAACATAACAGTTTAGATTCATAATTTCTAATTCGCTACATCTCTGGGCGCTTATCGCTGGAGCATTAACATACAATCTTAGGATTGAAACATTAATAGTTCTGCTACAATTAAGGTGTTCCTGTAACTTTGATTCCTTTGGTGGTACAGGTTTAATCAATATCTTCAAAGCAAAAGCCTAAAATTAGGTTAACATCTACCAATTTTTCGATTTATCCTCCTTCAGGTTGCATGGTTAAAGAGTTTTAAACTTAATCACTAATAAAGATTTAAACACCAAAATGTTCCTTTGAACAGAGTTGTTTTTCTCACCTTTCAACAAACAACAGCTGTCAGATCCCTTTGATCAGGGTGGGGTGTAGAGGGAAGCATCCTGCCCCGCCCCTGCAGAGGTCAATGCTCAGCCTGTCCTTTGTTCTTGACTCAGCCAAAAGACGAATGTCTAATGAAGTCTATTGTGCTCCATATGCGAGAACCTCCAGCAGCCATTAGCCTTCCTGTGGCAAGGGAGTATCAAACTGAAGTGTCAAACTTTCCCAGGCTGGTCACTGTCCAATCAGAATTAAGCAGTTACTTAACTCCAATACTGAGTTGCTTTATAATTCACAATTAAGTATTTTCTTTAACACATATAAAATAAGCACAGTTTATAAGGGATTTGGACATATAAAAGAATTAAGCCCTTCACAATCATGCTTTAAATAGGCGAATTTTGCAATTTCTTCAGGAAAAAAAGAAACACTTTTAAACTGGGTTTGACATCTAATTTTATTATACAGCTGCCAAACAGTGTGGCCCGGTTTTCTCTGACTGTAGTGGATGATCTGTGTTTCAGCACACTTTAATTTCAATAGTTCACTTGGAAAATGCCTGAATTTAGCATCAAAACAACATTTTGTAGGTTGCAATTGATTGGCAAAACTGTATTTTAAAGGCCTTTCCAGATTTTAGCCCACTTCTGTGGCCTTGCTTCATGTGATAGGTAACAACACCCACTGGCATTCTGCTGCAGGGAGTTCTGTTTTGACATCAACTTTGCCTATGTGTGGAAGGGCGTGCAGCCTTTTGTGATTTATGAACCATGCGCAGTTTTGCAGATTTGGCGTGCACAGGGTTTAGCACATACATGTTTGGCAGTTTTCTTTCCCTCAATGGCAAAGGGATGAATTAGGGCATATTGGCATGGGTTGAAATATCCCACACATTCTCCTCCCGACTTCAGCGCAACATCCAGTCGTGGGGGAGTCAGACACATGGGATTTCTTTTTTCCTTTGGTCCATGTGAAGAAATCCGGTTGCTTCTCTCATCAGTGATTGATGCGACATGCTCTCCTTGCCGGTTCTGGTTGGAAGTGTGGAGGGACACTCCAGAACTCTTGTTTTTTTTTTCCAGACCCTGAGGAGGTCCTCCTTGGTGATAAGGTGGATTCAGTTCCAGAACTAGAAATCAGAACATAGCACGGTTATGGAAATGTCCCCACTACTGTTCCATGAGGGGTGTAGTTTGGCGGATGCATGCATTTAAGAACAATTGACAATATTCCCCGCCTATATTCAATGATAGTCTTAACACTTTCCTCACACGTAATCAATGAAAATTTAATATATTTTTTTTTTTTAGATCTCTGGATTTTCCCCCTCATGGTTTCCGGTGGGCTCTTCTATTTGCCGCAAAGTATGCCTGGGATGGCAACTCTTTAGTTGGTTTATGTGGACCCGCTTGTCTTCCCCTCCTGTCAAATTTCCCTTGGGGATGCATATTCTGTAGGTGACTGGTGAGATTCTGTCCACAATTTCAAAAGGACCCCGCCTACCTGGGAGAAATTTGCACTCCTTGGCTTGGTTCCTTCGGAAATTGTACAAGTACACCATGTCTCCTACTTGATATTCCTTTTTAGTTGTCTTAAGGTCATAGCGGGTCTTCATACTATCTGCAGATCTTTCTAGATTCTCCTAAGCATACATAAAAGCATGTTGAAGGTGTTTTCTCAGATTCTCAACATACTCATGAGTTGTGGAGACATTTATCAATGTCTTCTCTTGGGTTCTCTAGAGCAGATGCTGGGATAGCACCATCCTTTGTCCAGTCACCAGATCAAATGGAGACATTTTTGTTGCAGAAGAAGGGGTAGATCTGATGCCCATCAGGACAAGGGGTAATCGAATATTCCAACTTTGCCCAGAGTCTGCCACAAACTTTTTTAATATGCTCACAATGGTTTTGTTGTACCTCTCAACTCCACCACTAGAGGACTTCCAGTGGGAAATGTGTAGTTTCCTTTTTACCCCAAGTATCTCCCACATCTTTGTCATCACTTTGCTAGTGAAGTGACTACCTTGGTCTGACTCAATCCTTTGGGGTAGTCCAAAACGCGAGAAGATGTGATTGATCTTCAGGGCAGCAGCTGTTTCTGCCTTGCAAGATGGGGCCGGGAGTCATTCCACTCACTAAGTAAACAAGCATGTTACAGTTAACATGTACTTGTTCCCCCTAGAGGAGCGAATCACGGGCCTCTCGCAAGATTTCTAATGTCGTATGAAACCCCAGATGACCGACTATGGCCGCATCATGGGTGTGACTTAGCATCAGGCTTCGGAATGAGGTAGGGACCACCCACTGGTCACAGCCAGATATGCATCTCCTCTCCAACAAACCGTCTGGAATTCAAAACATTTTTGGATATTTCATCAGCACTCTGAGGTCATCTTTCCCAATGCAATCAGTATCCGTCAGGGGAATGTTCTCAGGGTCCTCCATGTGTTGATAAAACTTACCAATTATTGGATCCCCTTTTTGAGCCGTAATCAAATCAGCATCTGGGGTCTCCTTATTCCATGGGCAGTTGAGAGTTCATTGTGAGCATTTGTCTGGGACCTAGTGATAGCAGTGACCTGGATTTTCCCCAACAGGGACTCGATCTCAAGTAGATCCCCATGGATGGCTCCGATTTTGGCCAGCTGATCAGCTAATTAATTTCCAGTTGTGTCTGGTCCCTCTACTTTAGAATGACCCTTGACCTTTTTCCAGTAAATGGTCATCCCACTAAAGGTGACCAGATCATCAATATTCTGGATTAATTTTTCATGTTTTAGTGGTTTATTGTTAGCACATAGCATGCCTCTGGTTTTGCAATTAACCAGGTGCTCCACTAACCCGTTCCGGACATAATCTGAATTAGTGATTATGACGAGTTTGTGGAGTTGGTGTTGGACAGCAGTAAGGATGGCTTGATGCACAGCTATCAACTCTGCCACTTGACTACTACGAGGACCGATTTTGTACCCAGCAGAGGGTTCTGGGGCACTAATTCCTTTTCCCTGTTGTTGTCAACATGGTAGGAGCACCCATCCACATAGACTTTGTTTGGGGAATTAAGGTACGCCTCCATGTTGTCCTTGATTTTAAGACTTTCGTCCTCGAGACAGGTTTCTCTGGCACAATCATGCAAGTGAGCCAGACCTTGCGCAAGGGGACTCTTCTTGTTTTGGCCATATCTGACCTCCATAGGAAAGTCTTGCATTGACAGAATCCAGGAAGTAATTTGGGAATTACTCACTTTCCGGCCAGGATTGTGTCACTTTGAAGATATTGCAGAGGCTAGTGTGGAGTCTCCACTATGATGGGTTCCCCCTGGATGAACAGGTGGTAATTCTTCAATGCCCACACTGTTGCCAGGAGTGCCTTCTCACAATCGTTGAATTTTTCCTTCACTAAGGATAAAGTCTTACTCGCATGGGAGATGACTTTATTGACCTTGTCATGCTTTTGGTATAATACTGCAGTCAAGCATGTATTTGAGAACCCTGTCTCCAAGAAGAACTCCTTGTTTTTGACAGTGTAAGATAGGCGAAGCGCTTGTGAGAGGCTTCTTTTGAGTTGTCTTACTGCCTCAGCTTGTTCTGGACCCCACTCCCACTTGTCCCCCCTTCAACAAATGGATCAGTGGTCTTGTGATCACTGCGTAATCCTCAATGAACTTTATGCTGTAATTAGTCCGTCCACAGAGGCTCCTTAGCTCATGCAGAGTTATGGGGTCTTTTAGTTTCAGGAGTGCTTCTACTTTCTTTTCCTGGGGACAGAGACCCACAGGAGTTATCTCATGCCCCAAGAAGTTGACACGGGTCCTGCACCACTGTGCCTTTTGGAAAGATAATTTTGCACCGGCCACCCTCAACTGTGTCAGAACATAATGGATCTCCGCTATGTGTTCCTCCACAGTTGAGGTTTTGATCAGAACATCATCTACATAGGCCAGGTTACCCTTTTTACCCAAGTTGGGCATGGCCTTATGCAAGAAGATATTAAATTCATTGCCGGAGTTGATGTATCAGAAGGGAGTCTGGGTCCATGTGTATTGCTGCCCCCCGAAGGTAAAGGCCAACTTGTATTAGTCCTCCCTACTGACAGGTATGGTCCAGTACCCATTTTTCAGGTCAATGGCAGTGTATACCTTTGACCCCTGGATCTGGGCCAGCCCTTGGTCAATGTACGGAAGAGGCCATCGGGAAGTATGGACCCGTATGTTTAGCTCCCTTAGGTCAGCACAGAGTCTCTACTGGCCGTTTGGTTTCAAAATCCCCAGCACTGGATTATTGAAGGTGCTGTGGACTGGATGAATTATCCCACAGCACTCAAGGTTTTTAATTATTTCTGTGAGGGACTCCATGGATGCGATAGGCAAGCAGTATTGCTTCACAGACACTGGAGTCATACCAGGGTCCGTGGGAATTGTTGTTGTATGGATTTTGGTGCTAAATCAAAGAGATCTTGAAAATCTATTTGCTTTTACTCCAGAGTCTCACAGGCATCAGCTAGATTGACTCTCTCTTCAACCATCTACCCGGAGCCCGGGAAGACTTCGGGTTTGGCTATCTCAGCAGCCTCCTCCAGATGGGTGGAGTAGTCCCTGGTTAAAGTACTGACTTGGACTGATGGCTTCAGGTGGAGAAGGCAGTCCTGGTGGACTTGAAAGATCACCTCATCCCTCCTGAAGTCACAGGTCACCTCTTCCTTACCGTAAGGGCAGGGAGAGTACACCAGGAAATTTCCCCAATGCCGGGTGAAGCTTCTGACTGGTGTCGTGTCATTGTCGCTATCACTGTCAAAACAGTCATTGGGGATTGGTCCTATCAGTTCATTACCTAAATCTATGGAAAAATGTCAGTCATCAACCACCATTCCAATAATGGTGCCTGTGTCCAGAGTGATACTCCTAAGGTCGCTGTTATCCACCACTATTGGAATGGTGCTGTGTTCTGTATTGACTAGTGGTGTTGGGTTTAACCCCAACCCTTGCTGTTGGAGATGGGCATCGAGGGGAAAATATGTGTCAGGATTTTGCAGTGTCTGTCCTCTTTTAATTTTTACTTCAAGTGGGAATTGTCGGGTCCATTCTGGGATGGTAACTTCGTCTTCAATCTGAACTTCAACTGCATATGGCAGCAGTTCAGCTGATCGAAATACTTTCTCTGGATCATCAAAGTCCATGGGTTACCCGCTAATCGGGACCAGGCTTTGAAGATTATTATGTCGGGGGGAAATTCTGCCGGGGTCGGCCGGGCCGTCCGTAGACCTCCGGGCAGGGAGGCCCCAACTCCTCCCGTATATCCCAAAAGAGATAGAGTATGAGACACACGCAAGAAGCAAGGTGGCTCTGCTGTTTATTAGACAAAACGGCAGGGATGGGTCAAGGATCGTACGCGTCCGTCCTGACACACACACAATCGTGGGGCTCGCAGGCCCTTTTTACCTTAGTATGACGCGCTACTTGAGTCACCTTAGAAAGTTTAGCAAAAAACCTATTTCCACTCTGGATTGGTTACTCGAGTGGTAGGGTTAGTATAGCATACATATAGAGAACGGTGTTAGTGGTTGAGGGTTAGTCAGGTGGTATACTTGGGCTGTCCCTTCAATTTGATACATGAAAATTGTTACATGAAGACCTCTGAGGATTGGTCAATGTTAATGGCGTCAGTGATAAGAGCCCCATGTTCTGATTGGTCCGCTCGCGAGCCTGCCAGTCTGAGACTATCGCTGTTCCCAGCTCGCGGTGCACCTGTCATTTGCAACAATGTTTTACTATGGGTAGGTGTAAACAATGTGAGGATTTATTCATATGTTGGGAGGTCGACTACTCCCACTGCTGCAGATGTCCAATGAGTCTTTTAATTGTATCTGCCTGTGTCTTGAAACGTGGGATTCAGGCGTCTCCTTCCTCCTGGGCTTGGCATCCTGTCAGGTTTGGCTTTGTCACGTGAGGTGGGACCGTGTTTGAGGCAAAATTCAGCACAATTAATATTGTTTTTCCACTGTATGCCTGGTTTATCTTGCAGGTGCGACCTTGGTGTCGGCTTGCGGAGTGCGAGATTGCAACATCGTGCCCTTGGCGGTGTGCTTTCGCCGGGCTCATTCTGCAGGGTCAGCAACCGAGCTCTTGCTCATTCAATGGTCATGGAAGCTTTTGCTTGCGGCCTACTTGGGCCTGGTGCATAGGTGGAACCATTTCATGCAGAGCGCTTTAGGTTACGGTATCATATTGCTCTATCCTCAGTATCGTGTCTCCGTTATATTCTTCATTATGGTACATGGTTCTTAGAAGAAGCGTGAGCAAGCCTTTTTAGATAAGTTCATTATGCGTCTTGCGTTTCTGCATTTTGAGAGCCTATGTGGAAAATAATAAAGATGCACGTCCTTGGGTATGTCTGTCGCCTATGTCATAGCACTGAGTATGTTCTTCGTGTGGATTGGTGTGGGAGTGTCCGGTGTGCATGTTTGCACAGGTGTGCTGACCGTTGGCTAGGTCGTCATGGCATCTCTAACGACGTGTAGGTTTAATCGAGTTGATCCATGCCGCAGGTGTCGGCATGGACAGGGCGGGTTGCTGGGCAGGTAGGTGGGCACATCCGTATGTTCCTGTACCAGGGTATTTGGTCGTCTGGTAGATAGGCAAACTCCTCTCGTGGCGGGTGTCTAGGCTGTGATCCTCTAGGCCAAGCGCGAGAGGGGAAGGGCGGGAGCCTGTTCTTCCATTCTCCCACTTCAGTCCCCCCTCTGGTCGACTTGTCGACCACAAACATATCCTTTTCTTTATCTCCTCTTACTCTCCATATTTTAGTTATTCCTCCCAAATGTCCATAGTGGTTAACATGGTCTTCAAATGACCAATACATATATGCACAGGTTCCTCCAGGAGTGCAGTATACCCATTTCCCTATGTAGCTCCTTGGGTTTCTTGGGTTTTCGAGCTTCACAGATGGTTGGTCCAGGTGGTTAGTGATGATCTGGTTGCGCAACTTCTCTCTCTCTTTTATGATTGTGCCTGTGTGTTTGCCGTCATCTGTTGGCATCAAGAGGTGCATACCAACCATTTCGATCATCTCGTCTGTGGTGCGTACCTTCCGGGCCTTCCAAAATCTTATTATGATCAGTGTAGCTCCAGCCAAAATAGTACATCCAACTATAATCTTCAGTCCATCTGACAGCCAAGATGGCATCCATGACCATAATATTGAAAACCAGCTCTCATCCTTTTTCACACCTTTACTTTCATCCATCATTTTTGAGTGCATCTGGGCCAATTGTAAAACTGCTTCTGTCAGTGTACCATTGTCAGCATCGTTCGCAGGGATGAATGTGCAGCATGATTGTCCTATCTTAGCGCAAACTCCTCCTTCCATTGCTGTGAGGAGGTCCAGTACATATCTGTTCTGAAGTGCTACCATCCTCACAGCTCGCCGTTCCTCTTTTATAGCGTTGAATCCATTTACCGTAGAATTAATAGTCATCATTAGTTCCCATCGAGTTATCTGGAGCCATTTTGCGTTTGCGTAAGCCTGTAGTCCTGGATGTATTATCGAGGAGAAGAACATTGCTGCTCTGCTGAATAGTCTGTGGTCTGGTGGAATTGAGGTGAGTGCTGTTTCCGACCTTCCCCATAGGTAATTTCCTGTCAGAGGTTCTCCTTGTCTTTTCTTTCTCTTCAGGACAGTATTATTGCTGTCGGTTTTGCTCTCTGGCCCCTTCTGAGGTTGTACAGATCTCTTCTTCCTTTTGTTCCCTTCATCCATTTTGGGGAAGTTCGCCATATTGACATGTTTCTGGGGTACCACTAGTGATGGTACATTAACGTGCACCATTGTGCATATACCATTCCACAGAGGGGGCAGTGTGTGGTATGCCTTTTTTCCACAGGCCCAGTAATGGTCCATTACTGCTGCTGTTCCTGCTCCCCCCTCAGGTAACTCCATCACGCTTTCACAGTTGGTGTTGTATCCTACGTCCACCTCCCCTTTATGTTGGTAGCATACCTTAGGCGCAGTTAGCGGCAGTATTGTTATTGGGTCTTCATCCTTCTCCATCCACGTGAGCATGGGTTCGTACTTGACCCAAGTCATCCAACATCTATGGGTGTGTCCATCAATAGTTGAAATATTTTCTCTTGTTACCATGTTGCTGCCAACCACTCCTATGTCCCATTTGTTGTTCATGTACACCTTCCCTGTTATTATCACCAGTGGTCTTTCCCAACATCCGTTTTTACCAGGGACTTCAGTGGCGTACCAATCACATGGTAGGTACTGTAGTGTTACTTTCTTTGTTTCTCCTTTTTCAGGACCACTTGTTATGTATCTGAATCCTTCAGCATGTAAACTGCTCTTGTGGTAACTCAAATAAGTCTTGAGGAAGTTGTTTTCATATGGATATGTATCTCGTGTTTTCCACACCAGTTGCACCACTGTCCCTTGAAATCTTCCTTTCGTCTGGAACAGTGCCAGGTATATTATACATTGTGCTATTTTATCATCTATCTCCGTGGCAACAAATGTTCGAGAAGCGCTCATGGCGTATGGGATTAATGAGCAAACGTAGCATCTGTCTTCTGTTGTCTGCTTACCTATGTGGGTCATGTGTTGGTACCATATGTTGTTTGAGATGTGTGCTGAATCTTGTATGTAGTTGTCAATACCTTTATTATCTGAGTATGTGCTGCGTTTAACTCTATTTTCCTTGTGTGGGATTTTACTAGTACCACCTGACGTAACACCTGTTGCAGCTGGGGGTGGGGGTGTATTAGGTTTGGGTACAGCAATAATATTGATAGCATAGCTGTACTGCCATACAGAGGCAGCCAAGAACCCGGTGATCATTAAAATCCCTATCAATTTTATTACAGATGCTAATTTCACCGGCATTTTGCTCTTACCTTGCTGCAGTCCGGCAGCTTATTCTTGCGACGTTACAGTTGCCCGCCTGAAAATTCTTAATATGCTTGTTATTAGTGTTAGTTGTCGTTTTTAAGCTCTCCCTATCAAGTAGTCATTCAGTGCCCAGGCGAAGAGCTGTTCCCACGCCAATCTAAGCGATCTATCTCTTAGGGCAGGCAAGTATGGTTGGAGGTGGGGCATTGAATGTTCTATGGCCAAGAGGAATGCTGTGTAGTAGACACGTACCCTCCTCCTTTTCAGGTACGTTGGCCTTTTTATTTCATATACAAATTGGTGTGACAATTCTTCCAGGTAATTATCGTCTGAGGGTACCATCTACTCCTGGGCAGTGAATTGGTTAGTTATATACTTTCTTAGTAGTACAATAATACGCTGTACCTGCATGTGCGAGAGAAAAGAAAGAGAACATTCAGGTGTTTACATGTGTATATGTGCAAGACAATGTCATTCAGTTCAGTTATTACTACAGTGGGTAGAGGGTCAATGGGCAGAGGGTTTGGGGCTCAACTGCGGAAGTCTCTTTACTCTTTAATCATGTAACCATGGTGTGGGCGGTATGGGGATCACCCCTTGCTTTTCTAGTAGTTGTCTCTGGGGAATCTGAGGGGTGGCAGGGTATGGGGACACTTAGGCCGTTAGTTGTGGTAGAAGTCTCTTCCTCCGTTGGTGACGCTGTTGTTGTTCTTCCAGTGGCCCTGTCGGTGGCGCTGGGGCGGGTCTGGAGTTTGTAGATCTTTACGTCGTGTAGGTGGTTCCAGGCACGTTTGTCCTGTAGCTTTACTGCTCTCGTTGATACCTCCTCTACCAGATGGGGGCCAGTGAAGCGTGGGCTGTTCCACTTTCTGTTGAAATTGCGAAGTAGTACGTGGTCACCTTTAGCAACTTTGCACAGTCTTTCCTTTTCCAATTCTTTATCCGCGTCTTCTTGTTGATCGCTGTTAGACCCGCCCCGCGTGCGCTCGAGCTGTTGAGACACAAACACTACACTAGTAATCAAAGAAGACACATATTGGTACATTTCATCACCAAGGACATTTGCAGTATTCTCGTGGTCGGTAAATGCTCTTGATGTTGGCGTTAGGGGAAGGCGCATTTGACGTCCGGTAACCACCTCGTGAGGGGTGAGGTGGTGGTCGGAACCTGGTCTATTCCTTAGCTCAAATAGGGCTAGTGGAAGGCAATACAACCAACTCTTCTTTGTTGTTTGCTGTATTTTTGCAATTGCCTCCTTTAATAGGACATTCAGGCGTTCACATATACCGTTGCCTTGTGGGTGGTATGCACATGCAAATTTATGCTTGATGTTCAGTAAGGATGTGATGTGCTGGAACATTTCGTTTGCGAAATGTGGGCCATTATCTGACCGCAGTACCTCGCACACGCCCCAGCTGGGGAAGACCTCCCTCACTAGGAATTTAGCTGCTCTGAATGCATCTGGGTGTGAACAGGGCCCTGCTTCAATCCACCTCAAGAATGTGCATACTACTACAATCATATACCTATTTCCTTGACATACGTTGATCATATCAACATAGTCAATATGGAGATGTCGGAAGGGTCCCTCTGGCTGGGGTATAGTACCTCTTATCACCTTCAGAGTGTGACCGGCCGTATACTGTTGACATGTGAGACAATTGCTGATAAAATTTGACACATGAGAATTTAACTCGGGGCAGAACCAGTCTTCCCTAATTCGTGCTGCAATTACTTCCTTGCCTGTGTGGGCTGGGTGGTGTAGTTGGCTCAGGGCGGTGTTCAATAGTGCCAGTGGTATTACAATCTTTCCAGTGTCACCCTGGCGCCATAGTGCGTCAGTTTGTGACATTGTGCATCCTCTTTTTACCCATATTTCTTTTTCTGCCATTGGTGCAGCCGCTTGTAGCTCCAATTTCTGTGTGGCTGGGAGATGGGTGTACCCTTCTCTTATCAACATCTCCTTAGCCATTCCCCTCCTTCTCCCTCTCTTTGACTCTGGGGGGTTCCATATCTCACCAAAATATGCAGCATACTTCGCATGTGCGTCTGCTGCTGCATTCCCTTTTGAAATGTGGTCTTCACCATTGGTGTGTGTGGTGCATTTGACCAAAGCTAATTCTTGGGGGTCATTTATTGCTTCAATTAGTTCAGCCAATAGGAGGGCATGTTGCACTGGAGTGCCATCAGCTCTCCTAAACCCTCTTCTTCTCCATTTCGACAGCCCTGAGTGGACAGTGGACTTAACATATGCGCTGTCGGAATATATGGTCACTCATTTGTCAAAGCTTTCCTTCAACGCCAAGATTAGTGCAATTAATTCTGCTGCTTGAGCGGAATAATGCTGTGGTAGTTGTACACATTTCATTGCCACACACACCGGTACCTCCATCATTTTTACCACTGCTGCCCCAGTCCTCCTTATACCATCCCTTTGGTTGATAGTTGATGACCCATCAATGAACAGGAGCTCACCTCCCTCTAGTGCGTTCTCTTCAATCTTTCTAGTACATGAGTACATTTCAGTTATTTGCGAACAATCGTGGGCATAATCTCCTTCCTCAATTACTTCTGCTGGGAACCTTGCAGGGTTGACCGTGCTACATCTAACAATTGATAGTTCAGCTCTGGATAAGATGATCTCATAACCTGATGCCCTTTGCGTGGTTAGGGTGGACTTAGGTTTATTCAATATTGCAAATAGTGCATGTTCCACAAACAGTGTAGTTGGGCACCCCATGGTGATTGCTGATGCTTTCATTACCGCAAAAGCAGCTGCGGTGAGACCTTGTTCACAAGGGAAATGACCTAACATCACAGGATCTAAGTGGCCGCTGTAAAATGCTACTGGTTTGTAGCCCATGCTTATTTTTTGAGCCAACACTGCTTTCATTACTGCTGAGTCGCAATGTGAAAATATAAAGAATTGTCGCTCATAGTCTGGGGTTGCCAGTACCGGAGCAGTTGATATCGCATCTTTCAGTTCATCAAAAGCCTCTTTCATTTCCATTGTCCACCCCAACTTTTTCTCCCCTTTATTAGCTTCCTTTAACGCCTCAAGCAGGGGTCCTATGTATGAGCTGTAATCAAATACCCATGCTCTACAGTAGTTGCACAGACCCAGGAACTGCTGCAGTTCCCTCACTGTTTGTGGCACTGGCGTTTTTGAAATGGCCTGTGCTCTTTGTGGTGCAATCTTTCTTCCATGTTGGGATATGAGCTGACCAATGTAAATTACCTGTTCTTGACAGTACTGTAACTTTTCCATGTCTACCTTGTAACCTTTTTCAGCCAATATTGTCAGCATCTTTAATGAGTCCTCTCTGCATGTTCTTTCGTTTGTACTGCAAATTATTATGTCGTCGACATACTGCAACACTGTGCTTTGCATTTCAATGTTACCCAAATCCATCTGTATTACTCTGTTGAAGATTGAGGGTGATTCGCAGTACCCTTGTGGCAATCTGGTGTGTTTCCACTTTGTGTTTCTGTAAGTGAAGCTTGTCAGATCTTGTGAGTCTGGGTGCAATGGTATTGAGAAAAAAGCATTTTTAAGGTCGATCACTGTAAATCGTGATGCTTCTGCTGGAATGCCAGACAATATTGTGGCCGGGTTTGCGGCTATGGGGTATTCTGCTTCTACTATGTTGTTCAAGGGCCTGTATGAAGCGCCAAGTCCCCCCTCTAGCCTTGCGACCTGGGTATACAGCCGTGTTACATGGTGATTCTGAGGGGACCAATATGCCATTATCTATAAGGGCCGTTATGGTTTCATATATGCCCTCATCTGCCTCTTTTGATAGTGGGTACTGTTTCACTCTGGGGAGTATTGCACCTTTTTTCAATTTTATCCTTACTCCCCCTATACTTTTTATGCACCCCACGTCATAGGGGCTACTAGTCCATAATGATGTGGGTACTTTTGTCATATCCTCCTCAAAGAAGGGAACTGGGGTGGATGTGGGTGCCTCAAGTGCCATTGCAATTTTCTGTGCCACTTGTTTGTACGCCACTCTTAGCCATATTTCCACACTCATCATAAACACCATTTCACCTTCCTCCTTTTCTTCTGAGAACAGCTCCTCATCTGACACCTGGGTGAGTCTACATCCTTCTGCTAGTGCTATCACTGCCCTCCATGCTCTTCCTTCTCTGTCTTGGGCATGTACAGCAATGTAATCAGCTGTTGCTATCATGCTCTCAATGTCCACTGGAACCACCTTTCCTTCTGGTTCATTGACTGGTGTTTCTGGTCTGAACAAATAGGCTGCTGGCCCCCTCCAGATCTTTCCCTCTATCCCTGGCATCCATGCAAATGCCATGTCTGTCCCGTACTGGAAGAGTTCGCCATCTACTGGCTCAGCCCTAATCGCTGTCTGTCCGCAGTATGCTTGCATAATCTGTCGTGCTGTGAGCATGTTAATTCCTGGAGTAGAGCAAATTATGCCGTCCTCCGTAAAGGAGATCGTCATATTCAACCTGTTCATGATGTCTCTTCCCAGTATATTTACTGGTGAGGCACTATAATATAAAAGTGGGACTGACATGTCTCCTATAGATAAGGGAATGTTATCAGTAAAAGGAACCAACCCTCTAGCCCCAGAGAATCCTTGGGTGTTCATGGCTTCGCCCAACATCTTAAATTTACCTTCCCTTATGCAAGACCGGGTCGCCCCGGTGTCAACAAGGAATGATAATTTTTTGTCACCTATCGTTACCTCTATGCGTGGTTCCTCCGCACTATTAGGTGTTACCGACAGGATGGGACACACCAAGGCCGTCTGTGGGCTGTCCTATTGAGGGTACAACGATTGACCATTTCCTGTGTAAGGGTTGTGTCCCAGGACCGTCACCCTACCCAGTTGTGTTTGTTGTGCTTGGGGTTGTTGTGTTATCGCTACCTGTTGTTGTGGCAGTGAATATGTCTGTGGCTGTTGTTGTGTTATTAGTTGTTGCTGTTCATTTCCCTGTTGCAACGTCTGCTGTTGCTGTATGCCCTGCTGTTCCTGTGTGGGCCTTGGTTGTCCCTGTTCGCTCCATGATGGTGTTCCTGGTCTTACTCTACACGTGCGTGACATGTGCCCTACTAATCCACAACTCCAACACACCGGTGGTTCCCTACTCTGCCATGGAAAGCTTCCTGTGTTGTCCTGGTATACTGGTTGCCCGGTGGGGTAGGAATTTCTAAGTCCTCCCACCTGCTGTTGTGTGTTATATCCGTATCCTCTCCCTCTCATAATTCCTCCTCTTCCCCTGTTGTAATTATAATACCAAGCTCCTGGCATTGAGTATCCTCCTCCCATGTTGGTCGTGTATGGTTGGAGTGGCGGCACCTGTTGTGTTATAGTCTGTGAGGGTGGTATTTGGGAGGGATCTTGTGCAGCCACTACTTGTGTGGGGCTTTGGGTCATTGTTGTAGGTGTAGTTATTAGTGCCCCTTCCATTGTGTATTTAGTAAGTTTTTTCTGTACTAGTTTAGCCTCTTCCATTTTCCTGTCCTCTTCCTTTTGTTTCATTTTTCCTTGCCATGTCCTGCAATGATGCACTATTGTCAGTTGTATTACTGGCCATGCTTTTGCTTCCATTCCCACTACTTTCTTCAGTTGTTTCTGAACTCCTTCTGGGAGCCCTTGTACTAGTATATGATAAAATATTGCTGGTGTTTTGTCCCATTGTTCTCTAGTTTCCATGCACCATTTCTCTTGGATTTCCTGGATATAATCAACAGGATCTTCGTTCTCACGCATCTTGCGTGAGGTAATTGCTCCTATGTCTGATGTGTCTGGGTACTGTACCCTCAGTGCCTGCCATAGTGCATGTCTGCAGTTTGCGAATGGTGCCCCATCGTGCGATGTGTTTGCTATTGTTACCCCAGGGAATCCCGCTCTCTTCCAAATGTCATCCGCTGCATCCCCTAATATCGATATTAGAAGGCCCTTTACATCTCCCACTGCCAGTTTCTGTCCTGCAGTGTGTTTTTCCATTTCATATATCCATTTACCCGCACCTCCACTTAATGATGGGAGCCTGCACTTTATATTTTCTTTGTCTGTATGCTTCCAAGGGACGTACTGTGGTCTAACCCCTCCCCTCTCCAGAAGTGGCATTAAGTTGTGTCTCGTTTTACCCCTTGGGTTCCATAAAATCGAGTCCTCACACCCCTCCTCTTCTTCCCTCTCTCCTACATCGTCAATTTCATCCGTATTTCCCCTGCTCGTAACTCTTTCTTCTCCATCTTTTCCCCTTCTTCCATCATTTCCTGTATTTAATGTGGGCGTGTGTAGTCGTCCTTCCTGTCTGCGTCTAGGGAGGTGTCTAAGCCGACCTGCATAGGGTGTCAGTTCGTTTGTGAAGGGCGCAAGTTTGATTGTACGTAATGAGCGTGAGGTGGTTGAGCATGTAGGGTGGGATGGGAGAGGGTGTGATGGTGACGGTGTGGCTTCATGTGTCTGTCTTTCCGCTATTCCTTGCTCTTCCTCCTCACTTCTCGCCAGTTCATCCTTTCTCCTACAGATCCATGGTGAGTCTGTATTGGTCCGGGTGGTGTATAGTTTATCTAGGCTTTCCCTTTCACAGTTTCTTCCTTCCTTCTCCATTCCTTCTTCTTCCTCACTACAAAAGTCATTCATAAACGGCAGCCCCCACTCTGTCTTTTTCCCCTTGATTGTTACTGTTTTTAAGTCTATTAGGTCCGGTTCTCCCTTTTCTCCTTTACCAACCGCTCCCCTTTGCGCTGATGTTGTTGCTACTTCTGTGTCTCTATATACATACCCCCTTACTTCACTCTCCCTTCTCCTATCTTCTCTTTCCCCTTCATTTCTCTCCTCCATCTCTCTACCATTTTCCTCCCTTTTCCTTTTTAATTCCTCCATTACTTCACTACTCACCTTTTCCAATATCCTTTCATCCTCTTTCTTCCTTTCCCATCTCACCCTCTCCCTTTCTAATATACTCTCTATCACCCTCCCTTCTTTGTATTTCTTAGTCGTTTCTGATAGTAATCTCTTCTTCCACATTGCCATTTCTTTTTCTTTCTCTTCTTCTTCCCTTTTCCTCTCTCGTAGCACTGCTCTTGATACCCTTTCTGCTGCTGCTTTTACCCTTTCAGCTTCTCTCCTTTGCTCCTCAATTCGTTCCCTTATTTTTTCCAATTCGTTCTTACCTTCTTTCCTTTCTCTCGCTCTCTCTCTTTCCTCCCTCTCGAGCTGTTTGATCAGTTCATTCTGCTCATCCCTTAACTCTGCTAGTCGTTCCTCCAAAATCTCTTCCTTCTGTCATAACAGCTCTTCCCCTCTCATTCCACTCTCCCTGGTATTATCCTCGTCTATTTTCCTTACTACCTCCTTCTCTTCTCCTGTTAATGAACCTTGTAATTTTAATAGTATCTGCGCAGCTACCCACTCATCATGTCCTATTTCCACAGTTTGTTCTTCTCCAGTTCTCCCCTCCCCTGCTGGCATCTTCCTATTAGCCACATATGGTGGCGGGCTGTATGCCGGGTTCGAGTACCCCTCAGCCGCCCTTAACTGTCCTCTTTCTATTTCTCCTAATTCTCTTAAAGGGTACAACCCCCCTCCCTCTGTTTTCACTACCTTTGCTAGGGGTATATCGTTGCTCTGTTCCTTTTTTATTTCATTTTCTTTTGAGTTATTATTCTTTTCTCCTCCCTTTTCTCCTCCCTCTTGTCCGTTCCCCGTGTTCCTTTTTCCCATTCTCTCCTTCCTCCTTAATCTCTTTTTCTTCCGGTATTTCCCGCACAGTGAACATTCCATTTGGTCCTGGTCGGGACCCTTGGAACATCCTCCATAAGTTAAACACCTCCACGTGGTGTGTCAACTTCTTCCCTTTGTATGTATTATGCAGATGGTTTAATAGTGAATGTTGGGTATATGGATCGAAGCTACCATTAGGTGGCCATGGTGTTATCATTTTGTTGTCCGTCCCCTGTGTCCATTCTATGCTATACTTGATCAGTTTCTCCCTATGGGGTGACAGTGTTGTACATATGTGTTGTAGTGGGGTAGTGAGGGTGTTCCCCCACCCTCCCGATCCTGTCCCGTATGACATAGTAGCGCTTCACTTGTTATCCTTCCCCTATTTGGTAGCTATTATCTTACTAACACTTACAATACACAGCCTTATACCTTTACCTGGCCCCGTAAGTTTGGGGACTTGCGATAGTCCGCTAAGGAAAATTATTAAAATATAGTATTTACATTTGTATATTTTCTTCTTTCTTTCTTCCTTTACACAACACCCTTACGGCCCCCTGCGGCCGAGGCGCACGTAGCCCCCTGCGGCTGCGTACCCCTTGTGACGTTCTTATACAGTCGTCCTATTTTCATTTGCTCCTCCTCCTTCTTCTACACTTGCCGTGGCCGGCGTTCTCCGTGCGCAGCCACGTCCCCCGTTTCGCCTTCCCCCGATCAACTCATTACCGTTTACTTCCGTTTCCACTCCCTTACCACAGTTCTCTTCCCCACCACTCTCAGAAAGAAAGATGCCTTGTGCTCGGGATATCCTATGAAAGCCCTACTGGTGACGTCACCGATCTCTGCGAACTACTGGTAAGTTCTTCATATATTCTTTAAGTCCAAAATACACTTGCAATCTACCCCCGTTAACCTCACAGCTGTCTTCCTGTCACTCCTGGAACAAGGTAATCAATAATATAATCGGAATGCGCAAGCTGCGTCGCCTCGTGTGTGATACGCCCCTCGACAGGAGGGCTTAACCAGCCAATTATCTTCCGTATTGGGCAACTAACTAGCTACCGCCTACAGGGAAACGTCATCTACCTATCGAGTTTCTTGCTCGAATAATAGGGATCCTCATCTACTCATTGATCAATAAATGCCAAATCGTAGGAAACCACACACACACCCTTACACGTAGTCGCGACCTAGGCCAATCAGTGTCTACGAGCGGCCGCACGTGATGTTTTCGTGCTCCACCTCCCTCTCTCGCGTAACGTAGCCGACTGCTCTCGCACTCGTTTGGCTACCATTCATTTCATTGCCTACACTTAATTGTCAAACCTTCGCCGCGCACCTGTGCAACACCTCCCACCTCCCGTATTTAATTCCTCCCCCCTCCCTCACAATTTCACATTGCTTGTTGTGCGTGGCATGCTCACCAAGTTCTCTTGATGCGGGGCCGCTCGACTGCGTGCACCCCTCCAAGCGGCTCCCCACCTCCCCTCGTCTGGACCATGTCTGGACACTCGCCAACCGCGGGCGGGATACTTCTCAACCGGCTCCCGAAGGCCAATATCCGGATTGCGCTGTCCGGTCTTCTCGCAGTTCCGCGATGGTCCTGTAGTCCTCAGAAGGGGGCAACGGCCTCCTCGCAACGCGAGTACCTGGAAAAATAAAAATAAAAAACCAGTAGATTTTAAACTGATCTCAGCAGTGCCTCCAACTTGTCGGGGGGGAAATTTCTGCCGGGGTCGGCCGGGCCGTCCGTATACCTCCAGACAGGGAGGCCCCAACTCCTCCCGTATATCCCAAAAGAGATAGAGTATGAGACACACGCAAGAAGCAAGGTGACTCTGCTGTTTATTAGACAAAACGGCAGGGATGGGTCAAGGATTGTACGCGTCCGTCCTGACACACACACAATCATGGGGCTCGCAGGCCCTTTTTACCTTAGTATGATGCGCTACTTGCGTCACCTTAGGAAGTTTAGCAAAAAACCTATTTCCACTCTGGATTGGTTACTCGAGTGGTATGGTTAGTATAGCATACATATAGAGAACGGTGTTAGTGGTTGAGGGTTAGTCAGGTGGTATGCTTGGGCTGTCCCTTCAATTTGATACATGAAAATTGTTACATGAAGACCTCTGAGGATTGGTCAATGTTAATGGCGTCAGTGATAAGAGCCCCATGTTCTGATTGGTCCGCTCGCGAGCCTTCCAGTCTGAGACTGTCGCTGTTCCCAGCTCGCGGTGCACCTGTCATTTGCAACAATGTTTTACTATGGGTAGGTGTAAACAATGTGAGGATTTATTCATATGTTGGGAGGTCGACCACTCCCACTGCTGCAGATGTCCAATGAGTCTTTTAATTGTATCTGCCTGTGTCTTGAAACGTGGGATTCAGGCGTCTCCTTCCTCCTGGGCTTGGCATCCTGTCAGGTTTGGCTTTGTCACGTGAGGTGGGACCGTGTTTGAGGCAAAATTCAGCACAATTAATATTGTTTTTCCCACTGTGTGCCTGGTTTATCTTGCAGGTGCGACCTTGGCATCGGCTTGCGGCGTGCGAGATTGCAACATCGTGCCCTTGGCGGTGTGCTTTCTCCGGGCTCATTCTGCAGGGTCAGCAACCGAGCTCTTGCTCATTCAATGTTCATGGAAGCTTTTGCTTGCGGCCTACTTGGGCCTAGTGCATAGGTGGAACCGTTTGATGCAGAGCGCTTTAGGTTACGGTATCATATTGCTCTATCCTCAGTATCGTGTCTCTGTTATATTCTTCATTATGGTACATGGTTCTTAGAAGAAGCGTGAGCAAGCCTTTTTAGATAAGTTCATTATGCGTCTTGCGTTTCTGCATTTTGAGAGCCTATGTGGAAAATAATAAAGATGCACGTCCGTGGGTATGTCTGTTGCCTACGTCATAGCACTGAGTATGTTCTTCGTGTGGATTGGTGTGGGAGTGTCCGGTGTGCATGTTTGCACAGGTGTGCTGACCGTTGGCTAGGTCGTCATGGCAGCTCTAACGACGTGTAGGTTTAGTCGAGTTGATCCATGCCGCAGGTGTCGGCATGGACAGGGCGGGCTGCTGGGCAGGTAGGTGGGCACATCCGTATGTTCCTGTACCAGGGTATTTGGTCGTCTGGTAGATAGGCAAACTCCTCTCGTGGCGGGTGTCTAGGCCGTGATCCTCTAGGCCAAGCGCGAGAGGGGAAGGGCGGGAGCCTGTTCTTCCATTCTCCCACTTCAATTAGGTCAAAACTAATGCCAAAGCGATTGAGAATGTCACTGCCTAAATAAAATGCTGCATGGACATCTCACACGACCCAACAATTATGGACTATGTTCTTGTTGCCTATGGAAATTTTGAGCATACACCTGCTAGGCAGGAGATGTTTGGAATTGGGTGTTTCCAGGTCCATTTCCATGTATCTATCAATTTAAAGGTGGGAATGGCTGGATCTTTAGGGAGTTGTCGGAACATGACTTTGCTGATGAAGCTATTACCATCGTTTATGCACACTCGGGCGAGAACAGAGTCTTTCCCCTCATTTAACTGAATAGGGATGAACAACTGTTCTCCAATTTTCTGAATGTCAGACAAGCTTTGAGCTGGTTTCTCAACATTTTGGACTATGGAATTGGGATTTTCTGATTGTGAATTGGTATAGAATTTCAAAGTATTTCCGTCCAGTGTGGAATGCCACTTCAGACTGGAAGGAAGGTTGATTTTCAGAAATAGAGAGGAATTCCCATCACCAGTTTGTTGTCCTACTGCAATGACTGTCACTTCGGGGATTTTGTTGTTTTGAAAATGGAATTCAATGTGATCCTGTTTTTGTTCAACCAGGTAGCATGTGCCATTTAGACTAACATGGTTGACTCTATGTTTTAATTTTATTGGTTGGTTAGTCTGGGTCCAGAGGACCTTGTTTACACAATCTATTAGGGGAGACAATCTACACAGGATGCCATTCCCCAGTAAACATGGTGTGCCCTCTGGAGTCACAACTATGACCGGGGGTTTCACATTGTGTCACCCAATTTTAATTTCCAAATCCGCAGTCCCCTCGACAAGAACTCATTCCCATCGAAGTTCTGAAGTTGTCCAGGAAGTGGGGAGAGAGGGATCTGATATCCTGAATTCAGCTCATCAAAGGCCCTCTTTGACAGAATGGTGGCCTGGGATCCAGTGTCCACCAGTGCCAAAAAATGTCCCTCCTTCTCCTCAAGGGGGCAAAGATAATGTGCATTTTGTGCCATTTGTTGGGTTCATTTCTTTACTCTGGATTCTGACACAGGGGTAGTTTGGGCAGGATTTGGTGTGGGAGCTTGGGAATCTAAGAAAAATTTGGCAGCTGGATATTGGGGGAGGTTTGGGCTCCCCTGGTTCTGATTCTGGGCTGCCCCTCCCCCTTTTTGGAGGCAGTCCCCAGAATTGGTTTGGGCAAGGTGATTTTCTGGCTTGTCATTCTGGGGTTCAATGGTGGGCGGTCCTAACTCAGTCTCCACATTTACCCAGTCTTGATTAGGATCTCTCGGGACCCATTTTTCTTTGGGAGGAATTCCCCCATCCCTGAAGGAGAAGATCATTTTCCCAGAGTCCTCTGAGGACCCCTCTCCTTCAAATTGGAGGATACTAACCTCCTCCACAAAATGGGGCTTTTTAGGTCCTTTATTTCTCCTACCTGCCCTCTGTTCCTTAGGTTGCAGACTTTCGGGGGCAGGAGATTCTGGTTTTGGTTCCTGGGTTTCCAGGGGCTTTTCACAAGTGGGGAAGGAATCTTCCTTTAAGGCTTTACGCCCCCCTTCCCCTTGTGCCTCCTCCTTTGGAACCGGTGGGTTGCCGGGGTTCTCTCCCCGTCATTGCTCTGGAATACCAGACCCTTGATTTGTGGAATTCTGAGCCGGCATTCTCATTTGAGGGTTCTGCTGAGCCCTCAACATGCGACCAAGATCCTGTGACAAGTTCTGGACCTAGCGATCCAGTTGGGACACCTGCTCTGGCTGGTACGGGGGTCTCTGGTCCATCGTAGGTGGATCCCGGGAAGGGTAACTGTCCCTTCTCCCATAATACCCTTGGCTAGGATAGTTCTGGTAACCCTCCACCCTTGGCCTCCCCTCTCCCGGATTGGGCTGTCTGGGCTCAGGAAAGTGTGGAAAGAAAGGAGGGTTGTTTTGTGGGTTGAAGTTTGGCGGGTACCAGGGAAAGAAGCTCAACCCGGCATTTGGGGGATCAATGCCCTCCTGGGGAAAGTTAGGAGGGAAGTTTCCTGGGTTTGTAGCTACCTGGTTGAATTCCCCCCCCCCCTTGGTCTGGGGGAGTCAGCACATAGCCCAGGATGGGTCTGTTGCCCTTTTAACGGGGGCTAATATATTCAGTTGAGTTAGGGGTCCTATTTGTGGGATTACCTCCCTGACTACCTCTTTGGGATTGGCCCGAGGGCCTTCTGGTTTTCTGGTTAGAAGATGGATTCTGTACAGGAATATTTTTAGGCCCCCCCATCTCCAGATCTAAAATGGGGGCAACCTTCATCTCCGCCACCTTACCAGCAGCAGGGGTGCTGGTTGGTTCGGGGATTTTATTTGTATTTTTATTCTCTACCAGTTTCTGCACTTCATAAATACGGGTCGCCTGTTCAATGATCCAGTCTAGTGATCTCTTCTCGTGAAAGTCCCTCACCAGCTGGGACATGATGTATTTAGCGAGTGCATGAAAGAAGATATTAATGAACTCCCTACTATCTGTGCGCACCCTCCTGGTGGTTTGCGCAAAGGCATGTTTTAGTTCTTGCACAAATTCTTGTGGGACCTGGTCTTCCCCACACTGCACATTGTAGGCTGCCTTGCGGGCCTCTTGGGGTTTCCTATGTACAGAAAAATGTTTTAAGATAGCCGCTCTATAGGTGGACCAGCTTGAGTGGTTCTGATCCTCCAGTCCCGCAAAGAAGCTGGAGTATTCAGGGGAAAAAGTCCACTTGACATATTGGATGCAACTCTGGCTATCATTCAGATGGAAAGTATCCATCATTTGCTCATATAACTCGAGGTGCTCCAAAACTGAAAACTTGGCATTTTTATGATAGGGAATTATGACACTCCTAATGGCCTTGATCTGTTTCAGGGGATCTTTTAGTAGAGCCCTCTTAATTGTATTGGCCTTTTTAGTCTTAGTCACCCGTGTCCACTCATCCTATGACTCCGAGGCACTGCTACAGGAGGTGGCTACCTGATCCTCTGATCCTCTAGGCTCTCCCTGATTCTGCGAGCTTGAGAATGGCTGGCAGAATGTGGGGGCCTAGTTTCTTGATGCCTGTGGCGCTCATAAAAGTCTTCTGACTCTCCCTTGCTCTCAGGATTGGCTGAGTACCACCCCTCCACTGCCCTATCTTGGAAGAGGTCTTTAAGATACTCTTTGTGTGTCTGCTTTCCTGGAGTTCCACACCAATCCATTTCTGGGAGGCGCTGATCTGTCAGTCCCATGTTGCCCATTCTGCTGAAGTCTACCATCCCCGTGGCCCTTGGTTCATATGAGCCAGTGGACATAAAGGCGGCAGAGTTCATAGTACTGAAGGGGTTAGAGTCCCTGATGTTATGTTCAGGGGTTTCTCTGTCCCTTCCTACCTCTTTTCTCTCAGCCCCTATTCCCTGGTGACATGCCAAAATCTGACTCTTTTGCTCCTATATTAAGTCCTTACTGGTCTCAATGATTTGCTCTTGCATGGCTATCTGTTTGTGGAGTCTATCATTCTTTTCACAGAGAGCCTCAATTTCTCTCTGTGCTTCCTGCCTGGTTTGTAAATACTGCGCCAATTTTTGCTGCAGGAGACTCACCCCCTGCGTTTTGTCATTATTGGTGTGAGTGTTCTTTTCCAGAGCAGCCTCCACCCGCCTGGTGTGCTCTAGTAGCTGTTCATATTTGGTTTTAACTTCACTAAGCTCATGGAGGGCCAGCTTTCTTTCCTCTAACATAGTTTTTAATTGGCTGACTTCCTGGCCTACGGCGCCCCTCTCCTGACTTAGAGTGCCCCTGTGTTCAGCCAGCTCGTCCCTCTGTTTTTTAAATGCACTGGAATTCTGGTGCTCCCCATCAAATTCTGCTTGAGATTCTAGGTCTTTATTAATTAATTTATTATTTTCCTCTTTCAAGGATTCTATGTGATTCTGTAATGTGACTATCTGTTCGGTGCAGACTCTATTTAAGCAATAGAACCCGAGCGTCGGGGGCATTATCAGAGTCGGTAATGCCCCCGACACAAGGGTTCTATTGCTGTTAGTACCCCGGCCCCAGCCAACAAAAATTGTGTGACCGGGGCACTAAAAGCTTTTTTTTTGTCCCGAAACGCTGCAGCGTTTCAGTGCTGCAGCGTTTCGAAAATGGCCGCCGCCACAAGTGTTCCCAGCGCGTCTGCTCCCGAAAAAAGGATCAAAAAGAAGGTAAGTGGGGTTGGGAGGGCGGGGGACGAGGGAAGCCTCGAGCCATGTGGAGGCACGGAGCGGGGATGGCCCCGCCGGGGACGTAGGACCAAGAAGGTAAGTTGGGGGGCGGGTGGGAGGGAGGGAAGGGATTAAAAAAAAAGACTTACCCAATTCCCCGGCAGGGGCGAAGGCAGCTTCTCAGCCCTGGGGAGGCTCGGAGCGTCCCCCAAACAGGGACAAAGGCCATGGAATCCCGACTGAGGGATTCCCGGCCGGGTAGGGACCTGGTGAGAGCCAATCAGAATGCTTGTTGCATTCTGCTTCGCTCTCACCGGGTTACTAATATAATTTAATTGATGCGCCAGCTTCTGTTGACTCTGTTGTAAAGAGTCAACCCTTTCCTGACACTCATCTTGCAGTGTCTATAATTTGGTATCTTGGTCTGCCTTCTCTTGCTGTAAGAGAGCCAGATCTTCTTTTAATTTGGTAATATACTGCCTAGCCTCTGTTTCTGATTCTTGGCTCTTCTGGAGCCTTTGCTCTGCAGAGTCCAGATTAGTTTGGATTTTCTGTAGTGTTTCCCCTTGCTTCTTTGACAGAACTATGTTTTCTGCATGCTTTTCCTGTATTACCCCTATGTGGAGGTACAGGTAGGCTGCTATTTTGGCAAGTTTTTACACTGCTCCTCTTTTATTTTTGGTGCCATGTACACTTCACTCAGCGCTTGGTGTAATAGGCCCTTGTCCTGCCATAAATCTACGGCTATGGCAGTGACCTGTTCTTTAATTTCCTGCAACCATATCTGCTCATTCTGTTCTGGCCACTTACCCCTGCCAAACAGTTTGTGCAGAGGGTGTTCCCTAGCAATATTAATCTCTACTGGGATCACCATTTGGGAAATATCAATTTCCTTATGACTTATTTCAGAGTTACTTCACTTTTACAAATAGGCCCGATTTTTGGAGTATTTATTTTGAGAGGTGCTTGTACAGTGTAGCACAGTACCCCAACCCAGCAAGGTGTCTGTACCCTGCAGGCTAGTGTGCTGTGTTAGAATGTAAAGGGTGGAATATTGAATTCAGAATCCTGGACGAGCCCCCAAAATCTGTTAAAGATTTCAATCAGGCACACACCCAGGTCTCGCCTAGCATGCAGTGTGCAGTGAAATACTTATTTACTTGTGTCTATAAGTTCAATATTCTGAATGATATGCCACTCATATCACACCCTTCTCAAAATACCCCCCAGGTCACAATAGACCAGGAATCAGGCTAGTTTGTAAAGGTAAAGATTTATTTATTTTAAATTCAAATCACACATAAATATTAATATACATATATGGGGCAGCAATCACCATGCAGTGACAATACAATTCAAAAATAAGTAAAGCAATTGAATTCACTTACAATAATGCAGAATAGAAAACACAGGAAAAAGAACAGTTTTGGTTTGTGAACAGATAGTGTTTAGGTTAATATTTCCCGCTGCAAAACTCTTTAAAGCACAAATGAGCAATCCTACACAGATGTAAGTAAGCAGCAGGTATTCAGGAATGAAAGACAATGGGCCTCATCACGAGTTGGGCGGTAACGCTGGCGCTATTAGCGCCGGCGTTAATAGCCCTACCGCCAAACCCCCCGGCGCTAATAGCGCCGGATCACGGGTTTGGTGGAACGGGTATTTCCCATTCCCCACAGAGCCCATTCGGGAATTCCCCATTCGCCATTGGGCTCAATGGCCACTTTTCACGCTCTTACCTCCAGCGGCTTTCCCGCCGGTGGTAAGAGCGTGAAATTTCAGCAGATTGCCCCCCAGCTCAGAGCTGGGGGGAAATCAGCCAAACCCGTGATTTGGCGGACCCTTAAATGCGGCAGTAATAGCGCTACTGCCGCATTTAAGGGTTACCGCCAAACTTGTGATGATGCCCAATGTCTAGAGTTTGAATGCAATCTTCCCTCCCAAACAAGAGAGAAAACATTTTTGGAAATTGACACGTTTCAAATGACAGGTGAAAATGGCTTTGTGACACAATGCAAAGTGGGCAAAAATGCTGAAATTGATAGAAAGTCTTTTGAAAGCAACACAAAACAGGTCCTAACACACATGAGCTACAAGATAAACAACAGTACACACTTTAGATCAGAATGGGATGGAAGAAACACTTTGGATGGAAAAAAGCACATGTAAACTTTTGAAAATGTAAATTCACAGCAACATTTCAACATGCGATGTTTGCTAAAAACTGTTCTGCGATTTGGTTGTGGATGTAGCTAAGGGTCTTAGGTATCAGTGAGAGTTGAAATTTTGTTTCTATCTATAAAATTGAAGAAGTTATGGAGGTTTTAGTGAGAGGTTTTTTTGTAAAATAGGCACGAAAACGAAAACAGAAATTCAGTTTAAAAAATGACAGATTGGTTTGATTACACTATATTTATGATATGAAAAAGAGAATGCCTCCCAGAAATGTCCACAGATACGTGGCCAGCTTAACCCTTCACGTGGTGGATACTCTATTTCTTTCTGGAATTTACTTTAGTTACTCAAAATCACTAATGACCTATGGTTTTGTAACACAAATGAGAAAAAATCAGCACAAGAATGGTTCTGAAGTTAAAGATGTGATGGGTTGAAATTAGGATAAGACAATGCAAATATACAATGGATCACTGTTATTCCTATTAATACTTACAGTCCCTTGTAATTAAAATTGGACCATCAAAGCTCTGGTCATTGGATCGGGTCAAGTATACCGGCAGCAGAGCACCCCTGGAGGGATCAATCAGCGGGCAGTTCTGGTCAATTTTGGACTGCCCCTCAGACTGGATTTGGATGGGCCCTTCTGGTCACTGGACACGGCAGATTACAAGATGCAAGTTTCAGCAGGCAAGCCTTAGTGGTAGCAAGCCATACTGGATCAGAATTATTCTTTTAAGTTTTGGGATGGTTGAATTTGGGTGTAGCCAAAAAAGAGTTCAGCAATGCTAAGGCCTGGATTCAGCAAAGAAATCTGGAGTCAGCTGCAAGATGAAGAGTCCTGGACAAGATGGAGAAGTCAGGAACAAGATGCTGCAAGAAAATCTGGACGTGTTCTGGAAGCAGAGTGTGCTTATGTGTGGTGAAGCTCCTATATTTATCCAACCAAAAGACATTACAAAGTTTACTGTGTGGGCAGAATTTAAAAAGACACCCCCATGGCTGTGAGTGGCCACAGGCACTTACCTTGTTTTGGTTGGCAGTCAGAACAGAGTTGTCATCTTTATGATGGGATTTAGGAACCCCCACATTGATTTTGACCAAAACTTAACTTTTGTACAAATATACATTTCTAAAATGATGTTGCCTAATAAAATCGGACACATACATTTCATATTTGATGGGCTATATTCACATTCAATCCACATCTCTGTGAGAGCTGTCTTTCTCACTCTATAGAATTTTATCAATTTTAATCATAACAATTTGGATTAATAATTTCTAATTTGGTACATCTCTGGGCGCTTATCACTGGAGCATGAATATACAATCTTAGGCTTGCAGCATTAATAGTTCTGCTGCAATGAGGGTTTTCCTGTAACTTTGATTCCTTAGGTGGTACAGATTTTAACAATGTCTTCAAAGCAAAAGCCTAAAATTAGGTTAACATCTACCAATTTTTAGATTTATCCTCCTTCAGGTTGCACAGTTAAAGAGTTTCAAACGTAATCACAAATAAAGATTTAAACACCAAAAAGTTCCTTTGAACATGGTTTTTTTCTCTCCTTTCAACAAACAAATCTATCAGTTCACTTTGATCAGGGTGGAGTGTAGGGAAGCATCCTGCCCCTCCCCATCATAGCACAATGCTCAGCCTGTCCTTTGTTCTTGGCTCAGCCACAAGACAAATGTCTAATGAAGTCTGTTGTGCTCCATATACGAGAACCTCCAGAAGCCATTAGCCTTCCTGTAGCAAGGAAGTGTCAAACTGAAGTGTCAAACTTTCCCAGGCTCGTCACTGTCCAATCGGAATTAAGCAGTTACTTAACTCCAATACTGGGTTGCTTTACACTTCACAATAAAGTCTTATCTTCAACACATATTAAAATAAGCACAGTTTATAAGGGATTTGGACATTTAAAAGAATTAAGTCCTTCACAAACATGCTTTAAATAGGAGAATTTTGCAATTTCTTCAGGAAAAAAGAAACACATTAAAACTGGGTTTGACATCTAATTTTATTATGCAGCTGTCAGGCAGTGAGGCCCGGTTTTCTCTGACTGTACTGGATGATATGTGGTTCCAGCACACTTTAATTTCAATAGTTCACTTGGAAAATGCCTGAATTTGGCACCAAAACAGCACTTTGAAGGTTGCAATTGATTGGTAAACTGTATTTTAAAGGCATTTTCGGATTTTAGCCCACTTCTGTGGCCTTGCTTTACGTGACAGGTAATAGCACCCACTGGCATTCTCCTGCAGGGAGTTCTGTTTTGACATCAACTTTGTCTATGTGTGGCAGGGTGTGCAGCCTTTTGTGATTTATGAACCATGCACAGTTTTGCAGATTTGGCACACACAGGGTTTAGCACATCCATTTTTACCAGTTTTCTTTCCCTCATTGGCAAAGGGATGCAGTAGGGCACACTGGCATGGGGTGAAATGTCCCGCATTTCATTGACATTACATCATTTAGTTAATTGTTCTTTTGATCAATTGCTCCTTATGGTTTGTCAAAGCTTCTCTAATATTCTACTCGCTTATAAAAAGTGAGATCATCAGTTCCCATTTGGGCAGCATGTTCCTGAAGTGCTTGATTGTTGGGTCTGGGTCCCTATCATGAACTTGGGCCTCTATTTCGCCCAACTTCATCATTCATCATGGCAGTATGTAATGGAAGGAAAACCCTAGACTCAAGCTTATTTATGGGAACAAGAACACGGCTATGTTATCTTGGTGAGCTTTGCTAAAAAATCTAACTATATTTGAGAATATTTGCCTGCAAACAGAACTTGTATTTCACACATGGAGGTCAGTGTGCAATTTTGCTCCCAAATGCTACATTAGTGCTAGGAGTGGTTCCCATGATTTTATGAAAGTTCACCTGTACCTACTTTTTATGAAACAAGACAGAAAAAGAGGCTCCTCAATATCCACAAGCCATAAAATCTCACCACTTCTGAGTCAACATCTCTAAGTATGATGCCTAAGTTCAGACTCCAGAGTTAGAGAAATCACTGGGTATTTTCATATCTAACTATACAACATATATGCATGCTCTCATCTCTGCAGACATCCCCATCCCCAGCCATCTCATGACTCCTCTCCCCTGGTCTGATCATGCTCTCCTTACCTCTCACCTGGACCTCCTGAGTCCCCCAGCTAAACCCCCTCCCTCACTGCAGTCTCCTCCTCTGTCATTTGACCTATGAAGAAAGTGTCAGTTGCTGCTTTTGTCACCACCCTTCACTACCCCTACTACACCTGCCACTGACTCTCACCCAGACAGAGCCCTTACAAAACTTGAACTCTCCATCTCCAACACTCTGGACATCATTGCCCCTGTCATGAGGATTCGCATGAAACCTGCCTCCAAGCACAACTCCTGGTATGACGCTGACTTGGCGTCTCTGAAACGCAAGTGCACAGAATCTGCGCTGTGGCAGGCTTTGAGCACTTTCTCTGACAAACTGGCCTGCCACCTGCTCCAAAAGCAATACAGACGTTGTATCTGCTCAAAGAAGATGCTCTTTATCCAAGCCCACATCCCTAGTGACACTAACAACACTGCTGAACTTTTCAAAAACTGCAAGGAACTCGCCAATCCCACTGCCGTCTCCATTTCTCCTCTGCCTTCCCTGGCTCTCTGCACTACTCTGGCCTCTCACTTCATTACTAAAACTCAGGACATCCTGTCCTCTCTCCACTACACCGCACCCCTCTCCTCTCCTTCACCCTCCCTCAGGCCACCCCTTCCTCCTACTCTTCACTTTCACATATTACCTGACAAGGTTTTTAGACACGTCCGCTCTATGAAAGTCTCATCCAGGCAAGTGCTCCACTGCTCCTTCAGAACTATCAAGGACAACATTGTCTCCCTTGATCCAGCCTAGGTGGATTTCTGAAATCACTCCTTTGCCACAGGATCCTTCCTGTCACTCTTCAAGCACTCCCTTGTGCATTCTCTCCTCACAAAGCCTTCTGCCAATCCTTCCTGTCTGGCTACTAATGCCCTATCTCCATCTTAGAGAAGCTGCACATCTCCCAGCTTATCCACCATACTGAACATAGAACATATTGGTTGTCTCCATGGCCACCAGTCTGGCTTCAGACCTGCCAGAGGCACAGAAACTGCACTCTTGAACACCCGTGAAGACTTGCTCTGCAATCTCGATTCCAACTCTCCTTCCATTATCATCCTTCTTGACCTTTCCTCTGCCTTTGATACAGTCAATCATGCCACCCTTATAAATCGGCTCTGTGATACCTTTGGCATCACAGACCTGGCTCTGGACTGGCTGGCCTCCTTCCTCACTGAACAACCTTACCAGGTTCAACTCAGCCCTTTTCTCTCCTGCAGCTCACTCTCCTCAGGGCTCTTTTCTCTCACCTTGGCTTTTCAACATCTACCTTGCCCCCTAGCCTATTTAATCTCTTCCTTCTCTCCTAACTTTCAGTGTTATGTGTACGACATGCAACTCTCCTTCAAGCTTCCCTCATCTGCCTCCTCCTCCTTCTCTCTCATTCCTGACTGTCTGTCTTCTATACAAACATGGTACACTGTGAATGATCTCTGCCTTAATGCCAGTAAGACTGAGATCCTTCTCATTTGAGACTCCAGCTCCCTCCTTCCCTCCTACACTATGGCTGTCCTCGTTGGGCACCCTCCCTTCACCCTCCTTTGAGGCAAAAACCCTTGGTATCATCTTTCACTCCTCTCTCTCCTCACATCACGGACCTTGCCAGCAAGGCCAACTTTCAGCTGCTCCCCCTCAGTGGCTTTCTCCATTTCCTCACCTTCCCCCAGAAACTCAATGTCTACAGATCTCCGGTCCTCTCCATTCTGGACTACTGCAACAGCCTATTCCTTAACCTACCTAAGTCCTCCATGTGCCCCCTTCAACTAATCCAGGATAGGACTTTAAGACTTATTCTTGGCCTCGAGCCTTGGCCTCGAGCCCAGGGACTGTATCCCTCCAGCCCTAAAATCTCTCCACTTGCTCACGGTTGCTGTAAGGATCAAGTTCAAAACCCTCTGCATCATCCACAAGGCTTTATGGGGCCTGGGACCCCGCTACATCCAACTCTCTCTCCCTGAATAGCTCCCTGCTAGAGCCCTATGGTATTCACGCTCCAACTCTCTGGAGATCAGACGTTCCTCCAAGCAGATTGGGGGGGTAGATCTCTCTCCTCTGCAGGTGCCTCCCTCTGGAATGATCTTGTTGTCACTCTCAGACTTGAGCTGGATCTCCTTAAGTTCCAGAAGCTTCTCAGGACGCTCATTTTCTCTTCCTTCTTCCCTCTTCCCCTCCCCTGCTAACATTCCGCCTCTGCCCCTTAACTGGCTGCCTGGTTCCTTCAGATTCTTACAGGGCACCAGGCCCTCCATTTCCAGTCTCCCCCTGCACTTGGTCTCCTCTGACCCCCTCCCCTATCCTGCACTTGCCTTCTGGGCTCCCTCCCACTGAACAAGCCTGGCTGGGCATGCACCTCCTGAGCCCTTCCAGCCCTGTTCCGCACTTGCACGTGGACCTTCTGCCCTTGCACTGTCTTTTCCCTGGGCTCTGTCCACCGGACCTCCCCTGGTACTCACTTGACCCTCCAGCACTCCCCACCCTCTCTCTTGCACTTCTGCTTACTGCACTTGCACGATCCAAATGTCACAAGGCCTAGTAGGACCATTTTTGTTTGGTCATCCCTGTCCCCCTCTTCCTTCTCTTGTTGCGCCTTGATACACATAAACCCTGATTCATGGAACTGTGCAAAGTGTATGTTTGCCGTGCAAAGTCACTTTAAACCGTCAAAAAAGTCCTTGAATTGGGCCCTATGAGGTTAACGCATGAAGGCCATTTTGCTTAGCTAAGGAGGTACACGTGTGAACCATGCATGTGATTTATGATTGCAGAAGGCACCCATTTGTGTGGGCATATATGTTTGCAGATAGCGTTAATTGAAAACAATTTGCAATAATCAAGAATGTCTAATATTGGATGTGCTTGTGGTAAGAATTAATAAACAAAGCACACACCTCCGAATGTGTAACCTCAAATGTGCTTATTGTATAGAATGCATGGTACGTGCACAGGCAGGAAAGGAAGGTATTTGAAAGTGTTCTTTTTTGAGTTTCCTTTATTGAATGGCTACACAGGTGTTTCTAATAAATCAGTCTCTTCCTACACACACTTTGTTTAATATCTATGCCCAATAATGCATGTTGCATTGGTAAATATTTCTGAATTCCCAAGAAAGACGAGTGGGTGTTCGCATAGATATTGTCCTTCGATAGCTTCTCCCTAAAATTTAGTGACCAGCCTAATAATGCAGGTCTGGATGCAAGATATATGTCCATAAGTTACGTGTGCTCAGTGTTCGTGCCTGCATTAAGCACTCGTATGCATATGCACTTTTTGTGTATCATGTACAAGTTATGCATCCACGGTATGTGTTTGTTAGGTATATGTTGTGGGATATATTGACCCACTCCACAGTATCACCAAGCTGCATGTGTGCCAGAAAACAGCAAAGGGCTGCATTGGATCCTGTGCGTGCCATGGCTCAAAACTGCATTTTGCAACAAGAACAGAAATGGCTGCACTGTCCTGCCAAGCGCACATCGGGCAGGATGGGACAAGGGGACACATTGAAGGAGATTGCCAGTGTGTTCCGACATAAACAAAAGGAAGAACGTGGAAAAAGCAGCATTGCTTTGCTGCAAAAGCCAAAATCTACCTGCAAATGAAACCCTTTTTCACCTTTAAAAAAATGCTGCTTTGATGCTGATTCCCTCTATTCCTTAAAGCCACTGTGATTAAACATCCCTACCAAGCCCTGTGTGCCTCACTGTGCCTCAGCAAAACCAGGAATGATTCTGAATTGACAAGCCTTGTCAAACCAACTTAAAAAAATAATAATAATAATAATCAACCAGGAACTTTACTTTTACTTACACAGGAAACACATTCATTTTCTTTGCAAAAGTATCCAAAACTCAGCTGTTCAGAGAGAGACTCTAACTAGCTGAGCCATGTCTGTTTCAATGTATCCGTGCCTCAGACCAACTCCAGCATTCAAGAGAGTAACTACAGCTGCAAGACAGTGTGTGAATCTGCTGGAGATGAAAACTTGAATTTAAAAAGGAAGGCCAGCTGCACCACGTGTAAAGAAATGGGCCTTTGCAAACTAAAGAAAAACAAATGTCTGTGTGTTGGAACAGTACACTGGTGAATGAAAGCCTGACAGTCCTTGGCAATATGAATGGGTTTGTTGCTGGTGAGACTATATAACATGGGTTATTTTATGCAACAGGCTTGTTTTAATTTTGGCTCTAAGATCAGAAAACAATGGTTAAAACTAAGGTGGCTGGAGTGGCAAGTTGAAAAACAGGTTTTCTGCTTGGAGCGGTGGTACCAAAAGGAGAGCTCTCTCTCAGCAGATACTAACAACCCCCTGATAATTACGGGGTTCAACAGACTTAGTTCTCTGCTGAGACCCTGACAATGAAGCTCCCAGGGAAGGCAGTCTGAAGTGTGAAGGGGCAATGCAACTTCAATCAAGGGAGAAACCTCCACCATGCTCTGAAAGAAATGACAGTTGGCAGCAGTTGAAAGAAAGAAAAAAAATGACCCAGGGAGAAAGGGACTGCCATTTGTTCTCAAAGACTATTTCAGGAATATACTTTAAAGACTTTGTATCTCTGCAGCAAGACTTTGAAAAATTGTAAAAATGTTGCAGTTTAAACGTGATTGAGGATAAATAGAAAAGTATCAATGTTGCAAACATACATTTTTGTACATACATCCCTTGGGATAATTCGCATCTGTGTATAAAGCTATGGAAAATTAGGCCTTATCTTTCATACTCAAAATCACCAAAATGCATCAGAAGCATGAAACAAGGTCCCATGGACTGGGGGATTGGACTGACATGTGATGCACAAAATATGTAATCGGTGTATATAATTTGCTAAGAGATTGCACTTGTATAAATGTATGTTTTTGGCAAAATCGGATTTTAAGTAAAGTAATTGTGGGAGTTTTTGGACACTGTAAAACTTCCATCATAAATCTGACATCATTCCCTTGGAAATCCAACTAGCAGAGAGCGAGGCGGAGACCAGCACCCCTGTCCAATCTATGTAGTTTAGAGACATGCTTAGTTAACCCTGCCCAGCCTATACTTTGATGATGTCACTAGGCATTATAAATAAGGGTCCCTGACAAGACTCTACACACACACTCTTCCTGATTTCCTGCACTGCGTTCTTGTTCCTGTCATCTTCCAGATCCAGACTCCAACTACAAGACCAAGCATTTCTGATCCTACTCCAGGGCCCACTGCAAAACCCAAGCAGTGCTGATCCCGTTACCAGCAAGTTCTCAATTCTAAAAATCCACAAAATCTCCCATTAACAAGGGGAAAGCTGTGGTACCTTTGGCATCCTGATCCAGTCTGGATTGCTGCCACTCGCTGCATGCTTCTGAAATCCTGCTACCCTGATGACCTTTAGTATCCAGTATCCAGAACTGCCCATCCAGTCCTTGCCAACCGGTGTACAGAACTGCACAGCTGTTTTCGGGGGCCCTGCCATGTAGTGACCAGACCCGGTTGACTGTCCAAAAAGCCTAACAGTAAAAAGTGGATTTTGAGTATTTCATCACCCCATAGAAATCCATGTATACCTTGTCTTGCCTTGTCCTTATCCCGCTCTATAAGTCATCCTGTCCTTATCCTGATAACCTGTTCAACGGTCATAATTCTCTGTGCATTTTGTCATTAATCTCCAAGCATCAGAGCTATTTTCTTTTCATTTCTGTTTTACATAGATCATACGTCCTTTGCGATATTTGGATTAAATAAAGTCATTTTCCTTAAAGAAAACGGGTACACTGCATGAAGGGTTACAACTGCAGCATAACTTAGACAATTCACGGGTGGCGTTACTCTTTTCTTTATTCATTAAATCCAGTTTAAAGTAAAGCTGTTCTTTTCACAAAATGATTTCCTTTCCAATTTCACCCTTCATTTTACTCAAAGCGCGCTTCATTCTATATTGCATAACTCTTTCAATTTCCCAGCTAGAGACTTACTTTCAATTCCATTTTGTACCTGTGATATATATCGATCCCCCCACATAATAACCACACTCCAAATCAGTGGATTCCACCTGTTTTTATTAAAAACTGTTTGGGTCATTTTAGGCAGGAATTGCAAAAGTGTACATTTTAAACTTGTTATTTTACTACAAGCTGTTTTTTTAAACTTTCCACTCATTTCTGAACTGTATGCTTTTGGTAATCCATTCTTTGTGACAGTTAGTATCTCTGTATTGTTGCTTTAGTAAGGAATTGTATTTGCTTCAAGGTTTTTAACACACATTCATTATTGATTTATCAATTTCCGAGTGTCATTTCACAACACTGCAAGGGGTTTAAATTTAGATTCTGTTTTCAGTTTCTCATTCCTGATTAGCTGCTGCTTCTGTTTATCCACTCAGAATTGATTATTTGTGGGTTGAGGGAACATTGCAGGGGGACATTCTAACTTGGGTGCTATATGTCCTAAATCAAAAAGTGTTCCTATTCTGTTGTGCTGTGTATATACCCCAATAGAAAGTTGAACCCAGTGCTTTGCTCACATTCTCATTGTAAGTATCACCCCATTGGTGATTGCTGCCCCATATTAAAAAGTGTGTGATGCTTTTGAATTTTAAAATAAATAAATAAATATTGTATTTTACCAACCAGCCTGGTTCATGGTCCATTGTGACCCGGGGTATTTGAAAAGGGGGTGTGATATGAGTGGTGTACCATCTCAATATTGAATCTAATATAATGAGATAAGCATTTCACTTGTGCGCTGCATACTAGGCCGAGACCAAGGCGTGTGTCGCCTGATTGAAATCCTTAACAATGTTAAACTTGCCTGGGAAATATTGATTTCGAGGATTTCTGCCAGAGGCATTGCTAGGTGGGGCTAAGGAGCTGATAGCCCTGGGTCTGTACAAGGAAATGAAGATGAAAGGTTAAAATAACACACACAAATAAACATGCTCAAGGCGACCAGTCAACCACCACGGCATTGGGTAGTGTAACCGGAGCATTAAAAGGAACAGAATGAAAGTAAGTAAACGTACACAATAAAGTAAATAAAATGTTACAGCATCAGGGTCAGCAGCGTACCTGATCATCTAGCAAGCAGTATGAATGTAACGTTTATTTACTTTACTTACTTTCATTCTGTTCCTTTTAAGGCTCTGGTTACACTACCCGGGTTACACTACCCAGGCTGTGGTATTTGACTAGTTGCCTTCAGCACATTTATTTGTGTGTCTTATTTTAATCTTTTATCTTCATTTTCTTTTACGCAATTGGCGTAGGGTGCCTGGCCTCATTGACACACGTTGCCTAGCAGCAGTGTCTGTTTTCGATACATGCATCCGGTGTCAGACGCAGTCTTTTCATGCTGCCTATATGCAGCTGCAGGGAACTCCCTCTGCAATATCATGTGCCATATTAGTGAGACTACGGTACGGAGTTGCAGCGGACGGGCGCAGCAGGCATGCATTCAGAGTGCCGAAGTTGCGCCAAAGTTAAGCTGTCTGTGCTCATCCGTGTGCACTCTGTGCCATGGACTGATGGTCTTGAGACAGAGGCACATATAATATAGTCTAAGGAGAGGCCATCTAGCACATTTCTGCCTTTTCCAGATGACTTGGTAACTCCTCCTCAGAATAAGACACGTAATATACTAAAAGGGTTACTTGTTAACGCCCGTTCTTTGGTTAAATATACAGCTGCATGTTTCGATCTGCTGGCTGATTTGGCTCCGAATGTGTTATGCATCACGGAGACATGGCTGAATGACGGCTCTGGCCCCGCACTGGTCCAGCTTCTTCCTGACTTTTATAACATTTTAGCTGGACCGCCCCTCAGCTCAATCTGGTGAAAGTACTGCAGTGAATGTTAAGTCTTGGCTTAGTGCCAGCCCTATTCCCCTGACTCACTCCATTAAAATGGAAGCACTTTTAATAAAAATCACCTTGTCTGCCCATCTTAGTCGATATATCTTGGTGGTTTATCATCTCCCTGCAGCAGATTGCTCCTTTTGTGACCAATCGTATTACAGACCTGAAATTGAGATAACTAAACCTTGTTATTACAGGTGATTTTAATCTTCATTTTAAATCTCCTGCCACGATGGCTGAGAAGCACTTTTTTGAAGCAATGAATGATGTGGGTTTGACTCAAATGGTGTTAGCTCTGACCCACTCTGCAGGCACCACACTTGACCCAGTGTTTGCCGCCTTTCCTCCTTTCCCCATTCTTTGGTCTGACCACCTAGTTGTGCCTTTGGTGGTACAGGCTCAGGTTTCTCGTGGTCCTCCAGAAGGCAAATATCAGGTAGGCCGAAATTGGCTTAAAACCTCCAATGAGTGTATTGTTGCTATAATTCAGGCTCACTGTCAGGCAGTAAATGCTATTAACTTATCTATGCTCACAAAAATGTGTACTTGCGTTGCAGACACTTTAGCCCCGCTCACCCTTTGTACGGTGAGGGACCATCCCTCTCAGCCTTGGTTTATGGACGAGCTCAAAGCCTTATGAGCAAATAAACGGCAGGCTGAGCAGAAATGGCAACATACCTATTCCGCCAGTTCTAAATCTGCTTTTACTTTCATCTGTAATTCCTATCATCTTGCCATTCAGGTGGCTAAAAACACTTTTTATACTAGGAAAGTCGAAAATGCTCTCAATGAGCCCAGATAATTATTCTGTGTTGTGCAGTCACTTTCTTCTCTACCAGATTGTGGCTCTCAGGTCATCTACTCTAAAGCTTTTTGTGATGACCTGGCAGGTTTTTTCATCAGTAAAGTTAATTTGATACGCGAACAGATTTGTTTATCCTGCTCTCCTACCCTTGAGCAGGGGATTTCTGCCTATCCATCTGACCACAGTTGGTCGTCATGTCCTATATTCTCAACTCAGGAGGTGGAGCTCGCCATCGATAACCTTAAGTCTGCCTTGCCCTCTGATGCTATTCCTTTGAGAATTAAAAAAATATATTATCCCGCAAATCTCCACTTGGTTGACAGCATCAGTGAATAATTCCTGCCAAACTGGATCCAACCTGTCAGAGCTCAAACAAGAAATTGTTATCCCTCTGTTGAAAAAAAATAATCTCTGGATCCCTCTCTGCCTGCAAATTTTCGCCCTGTCTCTCTTTTACCCTTCTTCATAAAGGTGTTAGAATCTCTTGTTTCACCTCTTCTTACTTCTTTCCTAGAGCATTCTTCCTTTTTGAACACGTTCCAGTCTGGTTTTCATCCAGGTCGGGGGACAGAAAGCGCCTTGGTTTCAGTGTATGATGATCTTAGTTTACTGGCTGACGGACGCTGAGTGGGAGCTCTAATTTTGTTAGACTTATCGGCTGCGTTCGATAAGGTGGACCATCAGGTATTACTGGATTGTCTTGCAGTGGGTGGCCTCTCGGGTCAGCTTTTGGCTTGGTTTGCCTTCTTTCTGGCCGACTGTAGCCAAACATTGGCGCTTGCTTCCTTTTTCTCAGCCACCTCTGTGTTGCTGTGTGGGGTCACCCAGGGATCCACCTTGCCCCGGGCTCTTTTTAACATCTATATTCAGCCTCTTCTTTTGCTCATCTGCTCTCATGGCTTCAGGTACTTCTCCTAATGCTGATGATATGCAGTTCTACCCAACCAGGCCTAGCATCTCAGCGTAGGGGGTGCCTTTTGGCCATGAGTAAGTGGATGGGTGACAACTGGCTGAAGTTAAATGGGGACAAGTCTGAAGCCCTGCTGGTGTATCCCCCACACAGCCCTCACTTGGCTGCTTCTTCTCCTGCCTCTACTTAGTTTTCAGCCTTTTGGCCTACTGAACTTGGCCACTGCCGTGCCCCGGTGCGAGAAGTAAAACATTTGGGAGTGATGTTCTCAGCCCATCTGTCTATGGATGCTCAAGTTGGGACTATTTGCAAGGCTGTTTTTTATTCCAACTTCGAGTTCTCTGTAAGGTCTTGCCTCTTCTCCCTACCCGGCTTAGGCCCATGGTCATGGCCTCCTTAGTGTTAAGTCGGCTGGACTATTGTAACTCTCTTTTCTGGCTCATCCTTTGTAACTTCACCACTTGCAGATCCTCCAGAATCATGCAGCCCGCATTTGCACGGGTATGCTGTATGGTGCGCATATCTCTCCCGTTCTTCGGTCTCTGCACTGGCTTCCTTTCCTTCAGCAGATTCGTTTTAAATCACCAGCGATAGTCCATCAGGCTTTCTATGATTCGGGCGCTGAATATTTGCAGGAAAAGTTCTGTCCCTGTGTTCCTGCGCGGGAACTCTGCTCCTGTCTTCTCCCTATCCCCTGCTTCCAGTTTGAGTGGGTAGGTGGCCGCTCTTTTTCTGTGGCGGCTGCCAAATTATGGACCTCTTTGCCTGTTTCACTTTGGGCTACCAAAAACCTCCTTCTCTTTCATTGGTTGTTAAAGACTTATCTGTTCTAATCGTTTTTTGTCAGCTAGTTTGTTAAAAATCCCTATATCCTTCTTAGCGCCAAGATGCTTCGGCGTGTGCTCTATAAGTACAATTAACATAACATAACATAACATAACCTAACATAACATAACATAGAAGCTCAGTGGCTACAACCAAAAGGCTAGGTAGCCCCAAGTCCCGAAAGTCCCGACATTAGCGTTGCCCCAGATCTTTTCTTAACCTGGAAACACCGCTGATTGGTGCAAATGCTACCATTTAGCAAAATTCTGATAACCAAAAAAGAAGATTATTTAAGTTCAACGTTTTCAAAATTGAAACCAAATAAATTCTGTGATCAACAAGAATAAAAAGTCCTGCAAACACGCATGATAAATCCAACTGCATAGTATTAACACCACATTTGAATGAGCATGTACACTTGTGTGAGCACCTACTAAAATAGTGACTTAACATAAAAAAGACTCCTGTGGGCAACCTTTTTAGTGACATTGAAAACCTTCAGCAATGAGGGAATTAAATCTAAATCCTACTCCGAGGACTTTTCCCAAATTCACCAATACAACAAAAGGTGAACAAAGACATTCAATACAGATACAGTAATGGGTACAAGCACACCAATGGAAAGAAGTAAGGCTAACGATTGCATAGCTACTCTATTGCAATAAGAGACATTTGACTGCAGAGGAAATTTACAAAAGGGTAAAATATAATCCTCCAATGCATTCTAGACCTCGCTGCATCTGTTAATAACAGGTGCAAGGATGCTTCGCTTTTGTATAAGAATGTCAACATTAATGCAAGTTGTAAATGAATATACACGTTTTAATCGTTTGGCCTGCCTTCACCCTGAGGTAGGCTGGCAAACATTCACATGTCCGTTTGCATTGCTTGACCAGAAGTCAAGAAGAACATGCTACTGAAATAGCACAGAAACCCCAAACATCATGCATGTTATGCTCATGAAATTCACATGTACAACAGTTTTCCTATGCTTCTGATATTCACATGTACAACATTGTTCTTATGCTCATGAAATCAATTAAGTTGCTATGCTAAGTAAATGCTGGCAGGGGGAGTGGGAATATAGAGGTCCATATACACCAATTAATGTCCATTTTCAATTAGAACATTAGCACACAGCACTATGGTTCCTAATCGTTTCACAGGCTTGGAAGGCGCTACATTACAGTTTAATCATGTTTCATCCTTGTGCCCCCCTTTATCCATCTGATCCCCCCTCCTGCTTTTCTTCCTTTTCCTCTCCCTTCCCCTTTCTCCCTCCTGCTCTGTCATCCTTGCCTCTGCCTCCTCCTTCTCCCTCTCCCCCTCACCCCACCCTTCCTTCCTTCCCCCTTCGGTCTCTTCTCCGGCACTACCCAAATTGCCGTCAGGCATAGTAATAGTAGCGCCTGCCTTTTGCTTCCATCCTCCCTTCATCTCCCTTTTTTCTCCTTCTTTTTTACAAGCACTTACTTTTATCACTGTCCTTGACCTCTGATAACGAGCTTGTGTGTCTCCCCCTCCTCCTTTGTGTCTTCTCCTCCCCTCCTCCTAGCACTACCTTGATTTTTTATTGACCCTCAAGATAGTCACCTGTTTGTTCCTCTCCCCTCCCATTCCCTCCCCTCCTCCACTTCATCCCCTCCTCCCCCTCCTTTTGTCAATTTTGCACTGCAACAATTGCCATCAGGCATCGTAATGCAACTGCTCGTATTGTCTCCTTTTTTCCTCCCTCATCTCTCCATTATTTGTTCCATACACTTGTACTATCTGTTATGATATGATAGTTATTTCTCACATTCTGATTTGCTTCAAGGACCTGTAAGAATGTAATTGTATTTTCCTTGTTTCCCTCCCTCCTTGAAGCGCTTTGAAACACATTGTGTATAGGCACTATACAAATAAACAATCAATCAATAGATGCAGGCCCTACAGGACACTTCAGACATGCATGAAGAGTTGATGTTGATATTTTAGTGTGAAATGTTAGCCATTAACCCAGAGAGAATTCTCCTGAACAATTAGAAGATATGGTTCTCGAGCCGTGGTGGAATGGCCTATGGGGAATTCCAGAGACTTCCTGCTGGATCTCTACCTAATAGGCCTCTTTTGTGTAGATACCTTGGTGTTCCTCTCCACTTAACGTGTCTTTCAGTCACCAAACCACTTTCCTTCCAGCTCTCCTCATGCTCACCTCCCTTTCAAGTAGATCATTTGTTAGATATCATCCAGTATGTTGTTCCTCAATCTTAACACATATTTTATATATTTCCTTATTTTCAAAAATCTTTAATGCTTATATAAGTAAAAATGGGCTGCTTTCAAATGTACTAAAACCAATTTTCCAAAGCTTTCTTCATCAGAGAACCACCAATCTCGGTGCTTGGTGGGGTTGACTTTCTCACACAGTGTAATCTGGGGCGACTCTGAAAAATATTGAGACCTGTTTACAGAGCCACATTTGGTTCTCAGTCCCCTCATTCTCCCAAAGGGGCAGCAGAATTCATTTCTGATTGGAAAGTTTCCTTCTGTGTGCCTGCAGGTTCAAACGTTTGACGGTAAACTTTCCTCTGAAAAACAGAAACCGGATAAAGTCCTTAGAAATAGGGACCAAAACAAACATTGCAGGCTTGGAGCTTTTAGTTGTATTAAATATAAGGTATTTGATACATTGATTCTGTTTCACAGAATAAATCAAAAATACCCGCAGGTCACTGCACCAATTTTATTTTGAAAATGAAAGCCCTAAAACAGCACTTTAGTTGGAATCTGAAAAGCTTGGTGCAGAGCCTTCCCAATCTGAGTGCTTCACTCTCTTAACCTCAAAGTTATGTGGTGCACCGATGTGTCTTATTTAACTACACATGAACAAGCAGGTTGATTTCTCCTGAAAAATGTACCACAAGAAAGGAATTAGTGATATGATATTTTATTTATATCACGCTCATATACAGGTGTTTCACAGCGCGACCAAGCAAAGGGAGGGGAACAAGAGAAAACAAACATATGATCTTACTAGTCCCAGTGATATTAAGAACGGGCAAGCGCATTGAAAAGGGAATAGGGGGGAAAGTGCGTGGAAAGGGAGAAATGGAAAAGTGCGGAACAGAGGAGAGAACAGAATACATAATATGTGGAATAAATACATAAATAATAAATGCAGTGGAAATGGTGGTGCAGCCAGACAGGTGGCAAGTGCGTGATTATTAAGATAGGATATATCTGATAAGTGCAGGAGCGTGGGGGACTGTGTGAGTGCAGATACAGATCCCAGTGCCTGAGGTGGCCCGGAGGCAGTGCAAGAGGGAGGCAAGGTAAGCAGGTACCTGGGTCCGAACGATAGAGGGTGGCCAGGTGCACGGTGCCGAGAGAGAGAAACAGATCAGCAGGGAGAGGAGGGGCAAAGGCGGAAGCACAGAGGAAGGTCTTGAGGTGCTTCCGGAACCGGAGATGGTTCTCCTCAGGTTTCAGGGTGGACGGGAGGCTGTTTCAAAGGGAGGCCCCAGCCGAAGACAGAGATCTGCCCCCGGTTTGTTTCTTTGAAAAACGACCGACCCTGTGGGAATTAGAAGTAGAGGAGCGAAGGGCTCGAGAAGGGAGGTATTTACGGAGAGATAGTTGAAGGTATTTCGGACCCAGGCCCCAGAAAGCTTTGCGGACAATGCAGAGAGTCTTGAATTTAATCCTTGCATCCACTGGGAGCCAATGAAGGGATTTCAGAGCTGGAGAGATACGATCCCAGGGCTTGAGGCCGAGGACAAGTCTCACAGTCCTGTACTGGATTATTTGTAAAGAGCGAAGAGTGGAGGCAGGTAGATTTAGAAAGAAAAGAGGCTGTTACAATAGTCCAAACTGGAGAGAACCAGAGCTTGAGAGACATGGAGTTTGTGGGAAAGGAGAGGAAAGGCAGAATACCTCTAAGGAGGTGCAGTAAGAAGTTTGGCTTTTTGGAGAGATCAGGGATGTGTGCAGAGAAGGAAAGTGAGGAGTCAAAGATAACCCCAAATTTCTTAGCCTCGCAGATAGGGGTAGGAGGAGGGGCATGGGAGGCCGGCCAGAGAGTAAGGAGAAAGGATGTTGAAGGTGTCCCAATGAGTAGGATCTCAGTTTTGTTGGCATTTAAACAAAGATCATTGGCAGCACAATAGCTTGAATGGCAGATAGGCACTCAGAGATGAGGGAAGGCGAGGAAGTGGCTGAAGGAAGCCTGAAAATGAGCTGTGTGTCGTCAGCATAACACTGAAAGTTTGAGCAGACAATGGAAATGCAGTAGGCGAGAGTTGCCAGGTATTGGTTGAAAAGGCAGGGAGAGAGCTTTGACCCCTGGGAAACACCACAGGTAGAGAGGGAGATAGCGGATAGGAAGGACCCAAGTGTTACCTGGGAGGGTCGATCAGAAAGGAAAGAGGTCAGCCAGGCCAGAGCCCCAGAGTGGGGTTCCAATTTCACTCTAGGGGGTCTTATCAATGCAATATTTTCTTTCGCCTCCATTTAATTCAGAGGAAATTATGTCGCAGAACAATTTGATTATTTCATTCTCAGATTTTGAATATGCCTTGAATTGAAAACTTTCTTCTGTTTGTGGCATCAGGTGAAACGTGAGATGAGGGGCACACCAATAGTATATTCAGTCCAAAATGACATCCCTCATGTGTATTATTAAAAGGATGTGGTTGTGAATCCACCACATGTCGAGTGGTAATGAGTGTGCAAATGTGGGGGACAGTGAGAGATGTGGCGGTGGAGGTACAGGAGGAAGAATTGGAAATATTCATGCTCACCACTCTAAGAATGACGATGAGCCGAAGTGATCTGTGAGTATGTGTTAATATTTGGCGTGACCTGTGGCATGATTTTCTTTTCTCTCTTTTTGATGTAATGGATGTGTCAACAGACTACAATATATTTTATTTATTCTTGGAATGTTAACGGTTTGAACAATATGTGTAAATTGAGAAAGTGTTGTATTGCATTGCAGGGCAGACACTATGCATACATTGATAGGGTGAATGACAATATTAAAGAGAGCCTGCATTTTAGAAATCCAACCGAGAAATATTGCTAGTGCAATCTAAAATGTATGTAGGGGATACTAGGTTATAACGCAGAATACTTAGAATGAACTGATATTCACTCTGTTTGTTCTAATCTCAACAACCAGATAAGCCCACCAAGTTCTGGGATAAAAAGCTGAGTCTTCGAAATGTGAATGGTTGGCATGCATCTGCAGAAATATTAAAGTCACCGTCCACCAGCTGAGTGCTAGGCCTTCTGCTGCTCATCAGCATAGCAACCCCAAATGTTGTAGGGCCTGCAAAGAACCTATTAATATAGATCTACCTCTATCTGCACCCATAGGACATAGGATTGACTTGCTACTCTGGTTCCCATCAGCAAATATTACACAATAATTGTGGCTAACTGCAATAGAATATCTCATAGATAACAATTGTGATTTTTGGGGAACTCTATTTTTCGCTGATTCTCCCTTAAGGAGAATTACCATGGATGCTGGGCAAGTGTGCATCATATTACTGTGGGACTATGGATATGAAGCTTGCCAGGCAGGAGCGATTCTGCATCAAAATGTCAGTAATGTTGATGCAGGATATACTAACAAATGAATGTTCTGGTACTGATTTAAAGCATATAGTAGGGGATTACAGTGTGGTCTAAAAACATACAACTCAATAGAAATCGAGCCTGCAAAATGAAATACAAAAATAAAAACAGTCCAAATGTGTTCAAAGGGTTCAAGTGCATTCAAATAACATCCATAGAGTATGATGGTCTGTTTTGAAGGCGTATGAGTTTTCTATTAGAAAATGTAACAATGCTGCTCTTCAGTTGGGTGCCAATGCATTGGGTAAAGAAGAGCAGAGTCCGGACGTCCAGGAGCCTTTCAAAGATGTTGAGCTTTCGGATCAGGATGCTGGCATTAGGAAAGAGTTCTGGCATGAGTAGCAGCATTTGGCAAGGCAGTGAAGGGCACCTCATTTAAATGAGCAGTGATGAATGCCAGATTTTCTTTCGTCATGTGTGGTGCCGGTAACAACAATTGGTCGCAGCAATAGGAGGAGATACAACTAGTGTTGGAATTGGCAGGTCAAGGGCACAGCAAAAGGTCTACAGCAATAATCCCCACTGTAGGAAACTAAAGCTTGATTTAAGGTGGGAGGAGAACCCATAGAGGGTGTAGACTGTTGTACATGCATACATCAAACCTTTCCTGGAAAGCACGATTGTAGTTAGAAAGGCATCAACAGCAGCCATCTTAAACTTTGTGCGCAAACATAGGCACAGTTCTGCTCCTTAAGTTGAGATGGTGTATCCAAGGAAGTTTGGTGGCATTGGTTCTTACAGCGCTGAGACATGAAGTTTAGATAAGAATGTTACCAAAGTTGGCATATGCCAACGTCAATTCTGGAGAAAACACCTGTATCTCCCTAAAAGCTTCCCAACTGCCAAGCTCTATGCAAGGTTGCTTACCATAAAAAGGAGCAGGGTGATAGACTCACCAGCCAAGTACATTGTCAAGCAACGGTCATCCCAGTCTGGAGAGTTGGTGAACTTGGCCTGGTGCAAACATGTTGCCCAACCTGTTACATCCCCTTATAGAAAGCAGTTGTTTAAAGACTTATGCTGATTTGGGTTTGGGCTGCATCTTGGGCCCTTTGCATCACCGTACAGATTCTGACAGAGGTCACCAATCATATTTGTCCAACCTTGTTTCACCCCAAATAAGGTGCCATTCTGTTCTTGCTAGAGCTGACACTTAACTATCGACAAATAATATGAAGAGGTGGAACAGTACACTTTGCCCAATGGGTAAAATGTGTGAGGCAGAGGCTGTAAATGTGCCTCATTTTATCCATGCATGCCTGGCCTTCCACCTTTCTAAGGTCTTAATGCATTAGTCACTCTTTAGAGAGTGAAGTCCTTCTAGATAACCCCAATGCAGCGCTGTCCTTTCTTTTGGGTGCTTATGAAAGAGATATTACTAAATCAACTGCAGGTTGTATCTATGGAGCTTGGTGGCAGAGAGCAAATAAGATTGGTATTCACTGAGCACTGGCTGCGTGGGTCTCTCTGCCTTTTGGGGATGTGACAAATGAAGTCTAATGCCCCTTTTTCACCAGTGCTGTCTCCAGGAGTTACAATGAATTACTTAATTGCTCAAGGTGCTTGCATTATAATGGTGGACCTGGTTCTGAATATTTTCATGCAGTTTTTAGATTGTTACTGTTTTTAGATGCACTTTGAATTTTAATGTGTAGGGCCTGATCACTAGTTGGACGGTTGCTCTTAAATGCCGTGGTGACGGGGTTACCGCCACATTTAAGGGTCTGCCCAATCATAAGTATGGCAAGTTTACCCGAGCTCAATCGCTGGAAAAATGCAGATTACTGATCAGTATTACCGCCGGCGGTAATTGTGCTGAAAATGTACCCTTGGATTCAATGGACCCAAGGGGGAATAACGTTTACCTCCCAATACCGCCAGATGGGTGGCCAGCTATGCAAATAATGTTGAACGGTATCCCAGTCTGGATAGCGCCCAACTCGTGATGAGGCCTGTAATATTTTATCTCAGGAACATTGTTTTATTTGAAGTTTGAGTGTTTTTGTGCGTGTTTTTAACATTTTATCTCAATGTCACAAAAGGTCACACAGCCAGTTCTTGAATACTCTGCCGTGGTGGGGACATGTTCTGTTTTGAGAAAGAGTTTGATTTAACTTTGGTATGTGCGGGCATGGAATACTTTGATGTGCACATGAACCTCTGCAATTCCACAGAGAGCACAGGACTGTCCACTAGATTTTGTTCTGGAGACTGCTCTACCGAGGAGTATATGGAGAGAATATCACCATCCACGTAGATACTGCACAGATCGACTGATTGATATGCTAAATGTGAATTCTTCTGGAAGCGTTGGGAAGCAGCCTAATTTAGATAAATGTTATTCTCTGTTCTGTTGCTCATTGTGTTCCACATTGCGACAATGAAAATGATCCTACATGTCTAGTATGGCATTGAACAGCCGCCATCTTTCTGAGATGATGGGAGGGACTCCTCTGACCAACATACCAGAAGATACAATAAATGGATGGCAACACCTGACGCCCAGGAAATGCTCAAGAATAGAATGAGCATCTCAGAACCGTGAACCAACTTCAGTAAAATAACATATACTGACAACATGCTAACACACCTGATGGCCATAGCACCTTTCAAGGCATATATATCATAGTTTTAAAGAGATACACAATATAAACTGGTTTTACATAATATGTACAATGTTAATACATTTTCCATGACCTATCAGAAAAATAATTGTCAAAGGTATATTTAAAATGTGCCCTTCACAAACTTTTCAGCCTGAAGGATTTGAACCGTATACCTGAGTTATCAAATGCAGAGAATAACTTTGGATACAGAGTATAAGTAATAGGCACAAACGACACTAACTAGTTGATACAGGTCAGCATAGATAATATAGTCTGTCGGGTCCAAGAACTAATGCAGTATAATAGATAAAGGATGAAGTAGCTCTCTCACTGGTTTGCCCTACAGCAGACAACGTATCAACATAATTAGGTCAGCATTGTTTGCAATATCACTATTATTGTCCTATGGACAGGGGCGTTGCTAGGTCTGGATAAGATAGGGGGCTATGTTAATGTCGGCACTGGCGGGACTAAGGGCTAGCTAGCCTTTTGGTTGTAGCCCCTGAGCTTCTATCCAGGCTACAACCAAAAGACCATGGGCTATAGCCCCCTAACACCCACCCTACCAACGCCTCTGCCTATGGACAATCATTAACTATTGGGATTGAACCAAGCATGATTTGCATGTTTTCTTTCCCCTTTCTGTAATGGCTTGGCAGGTGAAGAACAATGGTCTGGGGGGCTACCCAGAGTGATACAAGAGGTCGAGATTAATTCTACACCTTCGACCCATCATCTCTTTTGTATTTGCTGTAGACACCCCGAGAGCGACGGGAACGCCCAGACGTGGATCCGGTGCCTGCTGAGCCTAGAGACACATGTTACACCTCACTGATGTCTAACAAAGCTGAAACATGCCCGGGGTCGCACGTGGTCACGTGCAGAAGTGATGTGGCCAAGCAGTTCTGGATGGACTGCCATTTTTGGGGATGAACCAAGCATGATTTGCATGTTTTCTTTCCCCTTTCTGTAATGGCTTGGCAGGTATAGAACAATGGTCTGTTGGTTACCAAGAGTGATGCAAGAGGTTGAGATTAATTCTACACCTTCGAGCCATCAACTCTTTTGTATTTGCTGTAGACACCCCGAGAGCGACGGGAATGCCCAGACGTGGATCCAGTGCCTGCTGAGCCTAGAGACACATGTTACACCTCACTGATGTCTAACAAAGCTGAAACATGCCTGGGGTCGCACGTGGTCACGTGCAGAAGTGATGTGGCCAAGCAGTTCTGGATGGACTGCCATTTTTGGGGATGAACCAAGCATGATTTGCATGTTTTCTTTCCCCTTTCTGTAATGGCTTGGCAGGTATAGAACAATGGTCTGTTGGTTACCAAGAGTGATGCAAGAGGTTGAGATTAATTCTACACCTTCGAGCCACCAACTCTTTTTTGTTGTTGCTGTAGACATCCTGAGTGTGACAGGAATGCCCAGACGTGCATCCAGTGCCTGCTGAGCCTGAAGACACAAGTTACACCTCACTGATGATGCCTAACGAAGCCGAAACATGTTTGGGGTTGCATGTGTTCTTGTGCATTCATGATATTGAACGACTGTTGGTTATAGCCTATGTCAAATATTGGTATTTGACCATTTGCAAGCAAAAGAAGTGATTGCTGGCCACTTTCTAATGACATATATCTAAGGTCAGGCTTCATGGGCACTTTTAAAGACACAGAGCACTTTATGAAACTGAAGCAGAGTAGAACTGACTTTCTTTTGGTATCCATTTTCTTAAGCTCCTGAAATTGCATGATGAACCAGGAGAACCAGGTAAAACAAACGCCTTATCTACTTCTATAAACAGGAGAACTGCTTCACATTTCTTAAATATGCCCTTTTGTAGAAAAAGAAAAGCTTGCCACAGATTTTCAACTGGAAGAAGATGATCTCTAGTCCTGGATTGCAAAAATAATATGCACCCATGACCCACTTCAGGCATTTCCCTTTTGGTTCCATTGTCCTTTAAAGCCAATGGTTTTCTCATTTACTGTAGGGTATGTGCCAAATAGCAAGAGTTATTCGGCCCCTTATTCAAGTTAAACGACAGCACAGTCGCCTTTAGCATTGCCATTATTTATAACGGACAATCTTGGCTATCAGCTACACAAAGCAACAAGGAAAAGTAGTTCTCTTTCAAAATAAATCAGTCATATTGATCATAGCTAGAAGACACAAAACCGCTCGAGACAGTGAAGGACGAAATGAAGCAATCATTAATTCGGAGCTGGATTCAAGGAATGTATTCAGTTTACAATTTAACTTCTCCACTTAAACTGTAGACCGCCAGGCTGCTCTTGCCTTGAGATTTTGACCCATGACAAAAACAGATCATCATAATTTCATAGAGAGAATTCTCTTTGCTTCATTAGATAATAGAATAGCATCGCTGAGATGCACATTAAACGGCAAGACTTGCAGGCAAATATGACATTCCATCACTGCAAACATTCATTAAAAAGAAAACCCGCTCAACACTGTTTTACAAAATAAAACTACATTTCCTAGAAATTCCTTGGGGATATATCTATTCCTGGAAATCTAACAGTTATCCTTTAATTTCAGCCCCTCTCCTTCAATGACCCAGATGTTAAATACTGTATATCAGACCCTTCTCTTTCTCTGCTGCTTTAGCTGTTGCTCCCCAATTCTGTTGATTGTTTTGGCAACTCTAAGTTCTGTGGCATTGGAATGTGTTCTGCCTGTGTTTCCTGCTTCATGTTACAAATGTCATCAGATATGGGAAGGTATGGTCTAACTGAGGTCCATTCCGCGATGTGGTCTGATTGGTTGCAGAATGGCGTACCACGTGTTATCCCTGCTTGCTGAACATTGGGTTTGGGAATTGTACAGCATTTAATTGTTGCCTGGATTTCGTTGTACCTTTTCTACCCTTGTAGATATTAATCACAGTGTTCTCTTTATGATTGGATGCAGAGACCTCTCGCACGTGGTACTGATCGGGATTCTATGGCAGTGGTATGGACCGAGTTTCTGATGCTACCTCACAGTGGATCGTCTATGTTTTCAGAGTGTCCTTCATTATGAATCACTCTATTGGTTGAACCTTTGGCAAAACTGGTTGGTAATGGACCTGTGGGTTACTGCATCAAAGCAAGTGGAGGATGTGATAGACAGGACATGATATTGGGTTCATGTAAAAATACGGATTGGCCTGCACAGAGAAATATTTGATTTTACGACTACAGAATTCCTGTACAGAATTCCCTGAATGGTGTATTTTTAAAAGATGTGAAAAGTGTTGACTTGCAAAGACTTGCTGAGGAAAATTAACAGTGAAGGCTGAAAGCATAGCACTCGCCTCCATCGCTTTAATAGAATTTGTCCCCCTTCTTATCATTTAGTACTGGGAATCATGATTGGTTAACAAACGTTTTCAAACTATCAGCATAATGTACACTGGTAAGTACCAAATTATGCAACTGATTAGAGAACTCACTCATAGGAACTGGTGGCCTATATAGTATCACCAAATTGACAGTGGTCTTGTAATCCATACGGACTTAATGGGGGTCATTACAAGATTGGTGGTAGGGGTTTAACTGGGCCGGTAGAGCTGCCAGCCTTGTTAAACCCCTACCGCCGCATTCCGAGGTTTGCTTGCGCGTCCCGGTAAGGGTGCCTGGTTTTACCAGGCGCCCCTAACGGGTCCGGCGAGCAGACCAGGGTGTTAACAACAGGCCTGTTATTAATGGGCACATTGTTAGCACCCTCCCCATTCCTATAGAGCCCTATCGGAGCTCGAATGGGAATGGGGAGGTACTGGGTCCGGGTTCCTCAAATGAGGAATTACTGGGTCCTCCAAGGTTGTAATGGCCCGATAATTCCTCATTTAAGGAACCCGGAACTGGTACCCAGTAAGGGGGTAGCCATGCCGCTAATAGCAGTTGCCACTTCTGTGGAGGCCTCTTCTCATGATACTCAATATTTGGTTCTGGACCTGCACTCAGGGAAACAAAAATATATATATTTTTACTATCAGTAATACACCCTATGGAAACAAGGTTATGGATACCCTAAATATACTAGAAGGCTTGATGGTGAACTAAACTATGGATCTAAACTTAGCTCTTAAGTCTTGACTGATATTAATTTTGAATTTGAGCCATGAGATGAATTAACTGAATTACGAACTCCTGCAGAGAAAGTAGTATACACATATTTCCTTTGTACAGCAGAGCTGTTTTTCAGGGTGGGCCTTCGTACCTGTAATTTGTCGAGTCTCCCCAGATGTTCTCCCCTCTGTAACTTTTAGTAGTGGTGTAAAAAGCAGTCTTATTGAGTACATTCTAATAGGTTTGGAGATGTGGGGTTTAGTTAAATCATTCAGGGTCGACAGGCGAAGGGAGAGCGGTCACAACCTGTTCGATTTAACCCTATCCAACCCCTCATTTGCTAAGGCCCAAGTAGTTGAGGCCCAAAACATTGTGATATCAAACAATAGATGTAGATTAAAATAGAATGACCCGCTTATACCTAACAATATGAGTGAGGCTTACCAACAGACAGTGGCAGAATTTGTTGTTGTAAGGCTGCTGTGCTCAGAAAATATAACCCCATCTCTGAGGTGTCTACTAGAATATCCAACATATTTGGTAAATGTCTCACAAAACCTTTAGAAGAAATACAGGAAAGAGTGGAGGTTTGACCAGATTTGTAGAGCTGCCAAATCAAGGTTTCTTGGCACATTGAATTCCAGAATGACAGGAGATGTTAACGAAGTTAATATTTTAAGGAAAAGATTACAAGGTAATCCTGGCAAAGAAAAAATAATTGTATTTCCTGAGTCTCTGGGATTCCTTCAAATATTCCTTGGCCAGTAATGACATTAAGGAATTATGGATACGTTTGATGTGGGGTGTTGGTGTCCAGCAGAACCCAGTACAGGCAGCTATCCCTGAAAAGACTTGGTTTAACTATTTCTCTGGGTTATATAAAGAAATAGACCAAGCTTTACAAATTAGCGGGAACTAGGGAAAGTTCCTGAACCCAATTATATGCCAGTAGACCTCTATAAATGTCAACTAGAGGTATGGGTGCCCTTTTAGCATAAACTGTTTAATGCAATTTTGAGGACTGGATCTAAATCCCCTTTGTCGAGTCTTGTGGAAATTGTGAAGAATTATGTTTTAAAAAGCAACTAGGGGGGCTGGGAAATTATCAACCCATTTCTCTATTATGTGTTAGTAGTAAAATGTACAAGAAAACCCAGCAATTGCGTTTGGAAGAATAGGTTCTTGAACAGGAAGCATTATGCAACCTGCAAGTGGGCTACAAAATACAAAAAGGGTAGCAGGCGCCCCTCTCTAGAAAGAACATGGCATGATAACCTGTTCTGTGTTTTTTCCCACTTTGAGAGTCCGCAGCCATCACTTTTAGCTCACTGTACTTTTCACAAAGAAGGAATATTCATTTGCAAATCAGTGTTTGTCCCGCCCACAAGGGCAGTCCAGCACCGAAATGTCAGGCAAACCTCCTTGGAACAAGAGTACCAACAGCAACCTCATACACATGTTTCAGTCTTGTTGGGCCTCATCAGTGAGGTGGAGCTATGCCTCTCTGAGCACAGTGATAAGGGGGTCCACGTCTGGGTGGGACAAAGACTGATATGCAAATGGCTATTCCTCCTTTGTGAAAAGTACAGTGAGCTGCTAACTCTCACGGTGGGTAAAAACCACAGAACAGGTTTATCATGCCATGTTCTTTCGAGAGAGTGGCGCCTGCTACCTTTTTTGCATCCAAGTGGGTTACATAAAGGGCCTGAGCACCACGGAGCAGATCTTGAAATTGAGCCTAATCCATTATAAATATTTTAGGCTAGGAAAGGGCAGCCTTTATCTTCTTTGTTGATTTACAGGCTGCCTTTGACAGTATAGCTAGGTCAGCATTGCGGAAAGCCATATTGGGTAAGGGGGACCCATTGAATCTACTGAAAGCAATCATGAAGCTTTATTTAGATTGAGAAGCTAGCATTAGATGGGACCCCGGGGTTGAGATCACTCGCAACTTTCTGGTCATGAGGGAAGACAAACAGGGTTGCACGCTGGCACTGTTGCTTTTTAATTTGTTCCTCAACAGAATATTGGAGAACTTTCCGATGTGTATCTCAGATACCCCTATGCCTGCCAGTGAAAACAACTGGAATTCTCTTTTTCGCTGACAAGATCGTACTCCTATTGAACACGCCTGTGGGGTTAAGAAAACAGGGTGCCCACTTTGTTAGTTTCTGCCATTTGCAAGGTCTGGGAGTCAATGCCTCCAAAACAAAATGTATAAAATGTGGCATAAACCAGGGGCGTTGGACAAAAATGGTCCTTGATATCAATGGGCCGCAAATTGAACAAGTTAGCAATTTTGACTATCATCTGGGTGTTTCTAGCAATGGGAAATGGTACAATCAAGTAACAAAGGCTGCTGCAAATCTGGGAGGGAAATGTAGAGTCATCTTAGCCTTTTCTGGTTACGCAAAGTGCAATTCTGTGATACCAGCCATTGAGATCTGTAGAGCTGAAGTCTTGGCAAGTGCCCTCTGTGGAGCAGAACTATGGAGCCCTGCTAGGACCAGTGCTATGGCTGTGATCGAGAATACATTCCTGAAAAGGTTGTTGCGAGTCCCATGTTGCTCCCCAAACAAACCGCTTGACATGGAACTTGGCCTTCTGTGTTTTTTGGATGTGGTTGCCCTTAAACCAGTTTTATTCTGGATCCATATCTGGTCGGGGGAGTACCACACGAAATGTCATGATGCTCTAAAAGTTGCACTGACTCATAAAGACATCAGCTGGCGTGGGCGGTACTGTCATATACAGGAGTTATTATTTAAGCGGGAACTGGGCCAGCTCTGGCACCATCCTGAATCCATCAACGCCTCCCATAAGGCAATTGAGCTAGATACTTGTAAGCACTTTAAGTCTGGTGAATATGTTCTAAAATGCTTGGACCTAACCATGAGCTATGAGTATCTATTATGTAAAGATTCATATGCTATGGAGGAGCATTATTGCCTTGAGGATGATCCTTAAAAACAATCCCTGATAATAAGGATGCCTTTTGGGAATCTAACATTAGCTACAGGACAAGCAAAATGGGATGACAAGTTCACTCCTAAGTGCCCTTTCTGCCGCTTGATGAAGGAAACAACAGCGCTTTCTTTTATTTTGCCCTCAGTTTGATGCCATAAGAAAAGGCCAATTGGAACCTTGTTTGTTAAATAGGTGTATTTCAATGCTAAATGCGGCAGAACATCCATGCAAAAGTGTAAAGCCACAGGGTGGTATCTATGCAGTCTCTACCTACATGGCCGGTGCATGGAAGAAAAGGGAGCATCTTCTGAAATGTGTGCACTAATTGTCGAAGTATTCTATGAATTATGTATTAACTTTGGTGTCTGGTTTTAAATGTGTATATAATCTGCTTCTTTATATCTGTATGTAGAACTTTTATGGAACTAATATCCGAAAAAAGTTGAGATGATGATGACAAATGAAATTTATTTTGCAGTTGATGCTGTAAAAAAAAAAAAATAAATAAATACATGCACGCATGCCAAGCTGTTTGCACATGCTGTTGTTTGGTCTGGTGATTGATCCATGTCCTCTTTGTGACACTTCCTTAGAAAAAGCTTCAGCTGCAGTGTGAAACACATATCATTCACGTATTCTAGGATATAGACTTAGTACCATATATTTAAAGGGCATTGTCTGAACAATATTCCATATCAAGCAATGTCAGTTTTATCATTCGAAGTGTCAATGTCATAAAGTCATTGTAAATATCACCTTTTGCTGGGCAAATGAGTACAGTTTTTAATCTCTCATTTATGGAGAATTCTTGATCAGTGCATTATGTAATCAGTCTTTGTGTCCATTTGAGATCTAAAAAATCCCTGTTGGCTTTATAGAGGCACGCTACAAGAAATAAAGTCTGGATTGCATCCAATTGATTTAATCTAGGGTCACTCTCCTGCTGTTGCTCCTTTCAGTCCTCTTGTAATGGCAAGTTTCTGCCTGGCTTTTTTAAATGTCCAATTATTGAGTCTGTTATGAGTTTTCTAAGGTCTCTCCTAGTTAGATGACACAATGTCAACCATTAAACCTGGGTTGTCAGCAATAACAACCACTGATAAAACAGATAAGGCACTGTTCAGAAATGTAGGTTTCTTAATAATATGAACGCTGACAGCTATATGTGTAATTTCCATAAGTACTTCATAGCCTACAAATCGCCGTTTTGACATGACATAGCGACTGACAGTCTGGACTGCCAGTGCACAGAACTGGCAATTTGTTTTCTGAATATTTTATGAGTTAGCTGCCTTCCTGCTGTTTCAGTATGTCATGAACCAGGCTGTCTGTCAGTCGTTTCATTTAGCTCAGCAGTGTTTGCCAAACCTATTCTTGTGTTTGTTTTCAGATAATGAAGAAATTGCATTTTCCAGGACTGTTTCATGAGCTATCACAGCTGTGACAAGCCCTTGTCTTGTAATGTTAGAGTAATGAGGAGCTCCTTTAGGCACTATGAACATCTGTGACACTACACAGATTTATGTTTAAATATAGTTTACATAGTGGTAATGATTACATGTTGTAAGACGATGCATCAGTGTGTTTTAAAGAGTACTGCATTCTAACATTTCTTCAATCACAAGATTCAGTGTCTGGGTTTCTGGTCAGATCTGTTGCTAAGTGCTGTTTCTTTTCAAAGATGCATGCCAGGCCATACCCTTAAGGTTTCTCAAATAGTCGATCAGGCTTCAACAGTCTATCAGGCAACTCTGCCTCCATTTAAACCTGATTGGAGATTGCACATAAAAGGAAGTCTCAGGAAGGGGACAGAAGGGATATGACACATCTAGCCACATTTAGATCTGAATTTCCTGTAATGGACTTGCTATGATTTATTGACCTATATCAGGGCTCTGCCTAATTGGTATTCGTCCATTCGTATAATAGATTAGTACACCTCTCTCTATGTTTCCACCCATGATAAAGAACCTGGTTATTGCCTATTCACACCGTCTTCATTGATTTAAGGACAGCATTTGACACAGTCCCAAGATCAAGGCTAAGGGCTATTCCTGAGGGGTCGGGTATCCCTATAGAGTTAGTAAGTTCTATTACGTCCCTTGATATGGGAAATTACGCTGTGATTCGTTATGGGGTTGATGGTGCTATGTCGAACACAGTGAGAATAGAAATGGGGGTCCGACAAGGATAATGCCCTAAATGTAGTGTGATGAAATCTGAACAAATTTGACTCAATGTAATCAATAGATACTAGTTGTTGAATCAGTCTTTCGGCTATGAGGTCTATTTAGATAGAATGGGTTTCATTGTAAGTTTGCAGGTCCGGGAACTATGGTACCGGTAAGCTTGCCGGTACCGTAGTTCCGGGACCGGCAAACTACAAGTTGTGCTTGCGGGTGCCTTTTTGCCTGCCAGGTCGGACTTGGCTGGTAGAACGGCACCCGCGAGAACAGCATGTCGGATGAACAGGCACCGTTCCCATTGCTATGGCGCTCAATGGGAATGGGGAAGAATTTTTCCCAGCGCCCAGAAATGGGCAAATACCGGGTCCAGTAAGGACGTAATGACCCGTTAATTTCCCATTTCTTGGCCCCCGGAATAAATAAAATACCGGCGGCAGCCGTGCCTGTTCTACGGGTACGGCTACCGCCAGCCTCGTAATGAGGCCCAATGTATCGTAAATTCATGAGATCTTTGTTTTTTAAAGCTCACCTGGGAATTCCTCCACTGGCTGCTGTTAAGAACAAGTGGGATTACAATCTCATGCCGCATATCCATTTTGCCCTAATGAAATTGAAAATATGATACACTTTATTTTCTGTCCTCACTATGGAGATCTGAGGAGAAGTATCCATAAACCTCTTCTTAAAACTCGAGTAACTGGAACTACTGCTGAGGCAATGGCATTATGCTTAGCCACCAAGGATACTCTTGCAGCTCATGCCAAGGGGAATCTTTTACTTAGGGCGTGGAGAAGAACAATACATGTCCCTACATTTGTACTGGTTTGCATTTTTAACTGTGGGACCGCTCTTGGTAATTTTTGCAATCGCTGTACCATATGTATTTGTGACTTTTACAATGATTTACTTGTGAATGATGTGTATTCATTTTATCGTATTAATAAGTATATCTCGCAGTGTGTTTGCAACACCTGATGGTGATTATTTCACTATTGTTTTTATTTCAATTTTACTGGTATTAATTGTTGGTTTTTTCATGTTTCGTATTTGCATTGTATGTGTTTGCTTTTGTGGGATATCCTGCCGAAATAAAGTATTAACGAACAAACGAAAATCTGCTTATTAATTGCACCCTGATAACTGTGATAGACTGTCAAACAGCACCATTGAAGAGATTGCCACACATGCTATTTTTCCAATCGTTTGGCTAGACGAAACACATTTATACAAATACTGATCTTCTGCACACGTTCCTGTATTTACCCCTGCTGCTAAGTCTTTAGGTTCCCCCATAGGTATGTTCCGCAGGAGCGAATCCTTCTCGCTCCTTCTCACCCCTACCTCTGTCCACCAGACAAACACATGGTCATTAGTCTGGTATTCTGCCAATCAATGTGTACTTCTCTCTCTCTCTCTCTGGCATGCAGATCAGGAGACAAGAGAGAATTCAGTTGACATCGAAATAGCTGTACACTATTGGGCCAAACCACTTTTCTTTAAATCGAACTTCAGCCAAAAAACAGTTTGAAGCAGGAGTTTGGAAAACCCATAGTTTAAAAGAAGCTTCAAGCATCTTGTGGGTCATAGGACTGCAGCGAGAAACAGGAAGCAGCATATGGACTTTCATGTATGATTTTGGGTATGCATATATATCTGCAGTTATTGCATGTCACGTAATTACTCCATTGGCCGAGGTTTCATCTATTTTCGTTTCTGATGCAAACATAAGATCAAACACATTGGTGTTTATGCATGAAGATAAATAGTCACAAGTTATGTTTAGATCATTAGATATTGAAACAGCCAATGGACAGTTTATGCATCCAGTGTCCATTTATCTTTTGGGGACTGGAATTAGTAAAAGTAGAACATGGGTTGCAATCAGTGACCACAGAATTAATGTGTTTTATTTTTTAATGACCGCTCCGTGGACCGATGGTTATTTTTCTAGGTGGGGCAGAAGCAAAATCCTTGCAGGTGTTTTCCGCCTGCACTACCTATGGATAGGGGAATTGATTAAGTTGAAACAGATTAGAGAGCATGCCAGAAGTGTTTGTTTGTTTGTTTGTCTGTTTGTTTGTTTTATTTATAATGCGCACATGACCCAGGGTTACATGGGCGCATCGTTACATGGTACAATATATACATTTTTATACAGGAGAAATGCAATTTATACAGTCAGGATATAAATACATGCACACTTTTTAGTGTGTTTAGTATACAAGGAGAATATGTAGGTCATAAGAGTAGGAGCAGAGGAGTGTGATGTTTAGGTTTTGTTGAGTATCCACGTGGCATCTGAATATGTCAAATGCTTGAATAGTTTTGATGTCCTGTGGCAGCGTGTCCCATAACTGTGCGGCTAGAACCGGGAAACTGGCACCACCAGCTCTTTTTAGGTTATATCTAGGCACCACCAGACATGGTGTGTTTGAAGATCTAGTGATTCTATTGGGCAGTTTCCAAGTGAATTTGTCTGTGAGATAAGGAGGGGCTTGGCGGTTGAGCACCTTATGAGTGAGGCAGATAGTTTTTAGGTCAATTCTGTCTTGTATGGATAGCCACTTATGTTGCTTTCTAGTTACTGAGATGTGCTCTCGTCTGGTGATGTTTAATGCCACTCTAAGCACATTATTTTGCATGATTTGCAATTTATTAGAAATTGATTTATTGGCGCCTAGGTAAAAGCTGTTACAATAATCCAGTTTGGATTGTATGAGTGCTCTAGCCAATGTAAGGCAACTGGTGGGTGACAATAGGGGTCTACAGGCCCTGATCAGTTTTCCGGTGTAGGCAGTGGCAGAGGAGGTCATGTTTACCTGTTTGATAAGATTAGAGTGGGCAACAAGGTAGGAACCTAACATTTTTACATTTTTGGCTATGGGTATGCTGTTCCCATCGATGAGGATATTTGTGTAGTTGGGGCTCAGTTTACATTGGTTGTTAGGTGAGCCAACTAGAAGTAACTCAGTCTTATCATCATTCAGGCAGAGACCGTGTGTGGATGTGGCCATCCATGCCTGACTTTGTTAATCCGGGTGCCATCTGTGTCATAAATTCATGATAGAGGTAGGAGTATCTGGGTGTCATCTGCATAATTAGTGTAGGTGACACCCAGACGGTCCAATTTGTCGAATAGTGGCTTTGTAAAAATATTGTACAAAGTGGGTGCGACGCAGGATCCTTGTGGGACTCCGCTAGTGATGGGGATAGGATCAGCCACAGCCGAGGGTGAGAAAACCTGCATTGTTCTATTTGCGAGGAAAGATTGGATCCAGGTGACTGCAGAGCTAGAGAAATGAGCTGTTGATGAAAGGTGATCACATAATATTTTATGGTCTACCAGATCAAAAGCAGCTGATAGGTCTAGGGGGAGTAAGATGGCCACTCTGCCTTTGTCTTTTAATTCGTCGATCTGGCTTTTGAGAGCAACAAGGGCAGTTTCCGTTCCATGCTGAGATCTGAAGCCACATTGGCGGGTTCCGAGTAATTTGTTAGATTCTAGATAGTCTTGAATTTGTAGGTACTCAATTCTATCCAAGATTTTCAAGAAGGAGGGGAGTGTCATAATCGGTCTATAATTGATAGGTATAGTGGGTCTAGTGTCTGTTTCTTAAGTAGAGGGACTGTTTCAAATTACTTGGGACGGAATTACTGGCGAAGGAGGAGTTTTGGGGTTTTGTGATGAATGGGGCTAGCTCTCTAGCTGCATCTTTAATAATCTGAGCAGGGCAGCTGTCACCTTTTATTAGAGGGTTTAAGAGATGCAATGATTTTTTTAAACTTCAGGTATAGAGACCTTATTAAATTTGTATGCTGGTGCACCAATGTTTATCCTTAGTGCAAGTATCTGCTGGAGGGTTGGGGTTCTCTAGTTGTTTTAGGATGTTAAATAATTCTTTAGTACTGGAACCTGCATGGCTTATTCTGTCAGTGGCAGTTTCTTTTTTTCTAGGGTGATGAGGTTTCTTTTTTGGTACAGATTATCTAATTTTTGTTGGTGGCAGTGATAGTGGCAAGATTGGCTTTATTTTCAGGAGTGAGGGTGGATTTCCAGAGTGTTTCCAATTTTCTCTTTTCTGTACGTAGTACTTTTAGTTCTGGCGTAAACCATGAGTTCAAGTGGGCTTCTGGTTTGCTTTTGTGCAGTTTTAATGGGGCAATCAAATCAATAGCTTTGGTCATGGAATCTTTATAAACGTCGATCAGCAAATTAGGATAATTCGTATGTGGTAGGGCATTCATTATAGGGACTACCAAGGGTACTAATGTCTCCGCTGTGATATTTCATTTGTTCCTGGTGAGACAAGGATGTGCAATAGTAGGCTTTTTCCTTTCCTGGTTGTTAACATTGATTTCTAGGGTGATGAGGTGGTGGTCTGACCACACTAGTGGTGTAGAGTCTATTAGGGTGATGTTGCAATTAAGATCAGCTACCCACTCAAGTATCCTGCCTTTCTCATGGGTAGGTTGGGTACTTATTTGGGTATAGCCTTGTTCTCTTATTGTGGTAGCTAAAGAGGTGGCGTGTATGCCACTAGTGTCATTATAACCAAGGTTGAAATCACCTAAAATGACGTTTTGCAACAATGGTTTAGTGGTGCCAGCTGCTAGAGATGTAATGTCTTCTTCGAAGGACCCGGGAGGTCCTGCAGGCCTGTAGATAATGTGGATACTAATAGTATTGTTAGGCAAAGTTTGGAACTTGACTGAGAGAAGTTCACAAGGTGCCAATGAGGAGGGGGTAGCTAGTCTTATATTGAGGGTAGATTTGAAGATAATGGCTATTCCACCTCCTCGTGCATTGGGTCTGTCTGCTCTGAGGATTGAGTAGTTGTCAGGGACAGCTAGGGCAATAGAAGGGCCCACTGTGTCATGCTACCAGGTTTCTGTCACTGCAAGGAAGTCAAGGGTATTATATAATATGATGTCTGCAATCTTTGTTGCGTGAGCAACAAGGGATCTGACATTCAGTAGTGCACCTTTGCTAGGCTGCGTCTGTGTGCCCTTCAGGGAAGGGCTGGGACTAGAATCAACTGGATTTTTAGTTATGATAGTGTGGGTTTTATTTATTCGCCTGGGTATGTTATTAGTTAGTTCTATGCAGGCTGTGCGGGTGGTCTTGTGGTTATATTTAGCTTGTGAATGTCGGGTAGTAGGTAGTCTACTACCTAGTCTGTCCTTAAGCTTGGTTGTGTCAGGGATGGTGATGGATGTAGCTACTGGCAGGGGAGCGTCTTGCCGACAGTGGGAGAGGAAGGTGTGCTGTCTAGTGTAGGTGTATCCTGTTCAGTACTAGATGTGGAGAATGGATATAATATGGGTGCAAATTGAAAGGGGAATGGAGGTAGTGAGGGGAGCAATGAGGTAGGGCAGGGGATTGGGCACTGGCACTGGCATCCCAATCTGCCTGATCCTTCATCTATCTTGATGATGTATCCTTTAGCAATACCAGCATAATGTGGATAGGGTTGGCTGTTTTAAGATCGATTGCTGTTGCAAGGTCGCTATCAGCTAAAGATGAGGGTGGTCAGTCAAAATGTTGAGAAAAAAAAGTTGAATGAGAATAATGTCGAAAAATAAATGTCGAAAAAAGTCTAATTCCCTCTTTTTTAATTATATATTTATTTTGGGGTCCGGGAATAAAAAAAATGGGTAAAAAAAAGGGGGGGTTGGGGGAACCCCCTCATTTTGAATAAAAAATATCATTAAAAAATGTGACTTTTTTTTCGACTTTTTTTTTGACATTTTGACATTCGACTTTTTTGTTTTCGATTTTATCACTATAAACCAAAGATGAGCTGAGTTCTAATTGGTCATAATTGTAGGATAGGCTATTTCAAACGAAGAGATATTACATTTGATTCAGTCAATAATTACAGGGTAGGCGAATGCGGCTGAATAGCAGTTGCAACAAATTCAATCACAATTGCATGAGAGGCTAGGTTAATGGGCTGGTCGAATATAAGCTAGTTCAGCATTTGCATACATACATACTTTGTCAGAGAAGGTTGACTCACAATCTTGGTGTGGACTAGATTGGTGGTGACAGCAGGACAGTAAATGGGTGGGCTGGTGCACCATAATTCCGATAGGGGAATTAGCTACCAGAGAATAAGCTGTGCAGTCTAAGCATACAGTTAAAGTCAGTTTGCTGTCTAATTAGTTTACTGATACGACCATGCAATTTTTAAAAGTAGGCAATCAACAGTATCAATTCAATACATTGGTGAAACCTAGAGCATCAGCATATGCTAGTTAATGTCGATCAATATGTGGTAAGCATGATTGAGCCAGGCTAGGCGAGTGCAAAGAGCACGCGGGTTAGACAGTGCAATGCCTAGTACTGGTATGTGATGAAGTAATAATCATATAAACATGGTTGAAGCGTATAAACACGTTGTATGGATAGAAGGTGTAAGGTGTAAACATACTCTAGGCTTGTGAGCCTTCTCCTTTCCTGAACGCAAATCGGGGCTACATGCTTCCTATGTGGGATATGAGTGACTACATGTGAGTGGCATTTTATTGTTCTGTCTCATTCACATATTTGTGTAATAGCTTACATTAATGGGTCTTATTCACAAAGATTTTCAGTGGTGCAGATCGGAAGATGTTGTAAACAACCCTAATTTGAACCTGATATATTGTACCTGCTAGAAACCGCCTTAATCTGTAGCATATAAGAATATGAGTGGGGCATCTCGGAGATCCTTACGGGCATGTGTGATTCTGAAGTATTTCCTCTAGTTCTTGCATCTTGAGGTTTGCTCCAATTTTATAATGTGTGAATCAGGTATAAGATCCGCACCTGTGATGCATATGGGCAGCATCTAATTGTCCCCAGTGCAAATGTAGACTTCCAATAGCATTGGATTCCCAGTGGGATCTGTGTATTGTTAGGCATGACTCTAATCATCGGCATTCAGGCCTGCCTCCTACATTTGAAGGTGCCATGGTTTGGAATTCTAACGCCAGTCGAGCATATGCCATGCTTTGATTATCAACATCTCTTTTCTATAAGCATCTCTCAGGATGTAAAGCACACCATGAGATTAAGGTGAGACAATTAGCATTTAACAATACTACCTTGTCTTCCTTATACAGGACAGGATTCTGGCCCTTGCTTTCTCTTGTCTTAGTTCTCTTTAATGACTATCTGCTATAAGGCATTCTGCATTGAATCCTCCTTGATCTTGCTAATTTTATACAGCACTTCATGCTACATGCTTTTTGCACTTGTAAGCAGTGTAATACTACCTTGCATGTTTATCCACTTTCATAGTGCTCGATTTATCAACCTCGGAAAGATGAAGGATCAGTCTTAGAGACAATTAAACTTGGTTTGTGTAAGAGGCTAGCATTTGATGTTGGGGCAATTCATTCAGATAGAACGGTGGTGTGAGTTGGATTGATCTATTTTTTTAAGTGAGTTTAATTTTGATCTTGGTTGAAAAGAGTGTTAGCTTTTTAAAATAGCTCTTACAGATACATTGGGCCTCATTACGACCCAGGCGGTAACCATGGCGCTATTTGCGCCATGGTTGACTCCAAAACTTTACCGATTCCGCCATGGTGAATGGAGCAATTACCGCCCCATTCCAAGGTTGGCGGGGGCGGTAATTCCCCATTCACCATGGCCCTTCCCCATTCCCATTTGAGCCCCCATAGGGCTCAATGGGAATGGGGATGGCGCTAATAACGGTACAGCTAGTTGTGGTACCGTTATTAGCTCAAAAGTCCCTTTGCGGGATCCTTCCTTAACGGCTGGTAAAACCAGCCGTTAAGGACGTCCCTTTGCGGGTTCCTTCCTTAATGGCTGGTAAAACCAGCCGTTAAGGTCGGGACCCGCAAAGGGACCTCGTAATTAGGTGGTAAGGGTTTAACGGCGCCAACACCTTTTACTGTGCTGTTAACCCCTTACCGCCTGGGTCATAATGAGGCCCATAGAACAGTGTCCCTTGTGTCACTCTGTTGCTCCAATATGCTTGCATAGACAATGGGCCTCATTACGACCCAGGAGGTAAGGGGTTAACGGCACTGTAAAAGGTGTCAGCGCCATTAAACCCTTACCGCCTAATTGCGAGGTCCCTTTGCGGGTCCCGACCTTAACGGCTGGTAAGGAAGGAACCCGCAAAGGGACTTTCGAGGTAATTACGGTAACGTAATTACCGCCTTCCCCATTCCCATTGAGCCCTATGAGGCAAAAATGGGAATGGGGAAGGGCCATTGGTGAATGGGGAATTACCGCTCCGCCAACCTTGGAATGGGGTGGTAATTCTACCATTCACCATGGCGGAGTTGGTAATTTACCGGCGTCAACCATGGCGCTAATAGCGCCATGGTTAACGCCAGGTCGTAATGAGGCCCAATCACGTCGAAAGCTCTTGTATGGTCAAACCCATTTTGTAGGGGGAAAAAATAATGTTTTAAAAGGGGAGAGATTTGAAGTCTGAGATTTATTTTTAAGATAATATTTTATTTCTATGTGGCTTCATGCATTCATATCTTAGACACTTTGTTGTCACATTAAATTGTCTTTGTTTTTGTTTGTTGTTCATTGTGATAATTTGTGTTTGCACCCACATCATTTCTGTTAGACATGGTAATAGAATGTTGATTAAAAATGCATAATATGCTTTGATGAGCAGAGGCTTTCGGGGAGACAACAATGGCCACAGCAGCTGAGGCAGTGGTAGGATGCAGCAGAATTCAAAATTATTTTTTTTAAAAAAGCAAGACCTGCTCCGAGCACAAGGGCAAAAGGGAAGGATGAGTGTGAATGTATTACACCCAGAACCAAAATAGAATTGCTGGGGCCACATAAATCTGCTCCTGGACTAACTCCTGACTAGGAATGAGTAACATTGGACTCAGATATTGAGGACCATGCAGAGACCAAGTATTCTGGAGACAGGCAACGTGAGCAGAACATCACTGAAGACTGTCCAGTGCAAACCTCACCAAACAATAGCGCCCAATAAAAGTATTAGGAGATGATACACCTGCATTTGTATCAAATGCAGCAACAGAGGTGAAACAAACCAGTATATTAATTAATTAGGCGAATGCTGAACTTGAATCTCTGAGTGAGATTATAAAACAGCCTAACCCTCTCTTATCATACCGGGGAAATTATTTACAAAATGTGGCACAATGTCCAATTTGTTACGAAAAAGTACATTTTGCGCCCCGCCCAGATTGTACTTTGCACTAGTCCCTCCCACTTTGCACACTTTATTACATCCTTGCAATCAGTGCGTGGAAAAGGACTAGAGGACTAGAAGGAGAAGGGGCAGAGCATGCAAAACTCCTCAATAAAAGAGGAAAATGAGGAATAACATGGGAATGGAGATGGAAACCCTTTGCAAACAACAAGCACACCTCATCAAGCGCAAAGTAAACCATATTCACTGTATCAACTGCACATTCCTGTTGATATTGATATTTTATTTCTATCGCGCTCATACACAAGTGTTTCAGAGCGCGACAAGGCAAGGGAAGGGGAACAGGGGAGAACAAAAACAACGATCTTATTAGGCCCAGTGACATTGAGAACGTGCAAGTGCAGGGTAGAGGGGGAAGGGGGACAGGTGCATGGAAGGGGGAACAAAAGGAGAGTGCGGAGCGAGAAGGAAAAAACAAAAACAATAATCAAATAATAAATAAAAAGGCAACAAACAATGGGAGGGCAGCCAGCAAGTTGTAAGTGCTGGGTTTATGGCAGCAGGCCATATAGGTCTGAAAGTGCAGGAAGAAAAGGGGAGGGCTGTATGGGTACAGATACAGACCCCAGTGCAGGGGGTGGCCCGGAGGCAGTGCGTGAGGGTGGCAAGATGAGCAGGTACCTGGGCCGGGAGGACGGAGGGTGGCCAGGTGCATGGTGCCGAGGGAGAGTAGAATCAACAGGGGAGAGGGGAGGAGAAGGCAGAAGCAAAGAGGAAGGTTTTGAGATGCTTCCGGAACCAGAGATGGTTCTCCTCAAGTTTTAGAGTGGTAGGGAGGCTGTTCCAGAGAGAGGCCCCAGCCGAAGACAGAGATCTACCCCCAGCTTGTTTCTTTGAGAAACGACTGACCCTGAGGGAGTTAGAGGTAGAGGAGCGGAGTGCTCGAGATGGGAGGTATTTGCAGAGGGATAGCTGAAGGTATGTTGGACTCAGGCCCCAGAAAGCCTTGTGGACAATGCAGAGTGTTTTGAATGTAATCATTGCATCCACTAGAAGCCAGTGGAGAGATTTCAGAGCTGAAGAGATACGATCCCAGGGCTTGAGGCCAAGGACAAGTCTCGCAGTCCTGTTCTGGATAAGTTGTAAAGGGCAGAGAGTAGAGGCAGGTAGATTAAGAAAGAGGCTGTTGCAATAGTCCAACTTAGAGAGACCCAGAGCTTGGGAGACAGTGAGCTTCTGGGGAAATGAGAGGAAAGGAAAAATACCTCTGAGGAGGTGCAGTAGGATGTTTGACTTTTTTGATACATCAGCGATGTGGGCAGAGAAGGAGAGTGTGGAATCAAAGGTGACAACAAGGTTCTTGGCCTCGCAGGTGGGGATAGGAGGAGGGCCAAGGGAGGCTGGCCAGAGAGTGAGGGGAAAGGAAGGTGATGGTGTGCCAATGAGGAGGATCTCTGTCTTGCTGGAATTAAAACAAAGATCGTTGGTGGCACACCAATCTTGAATGGCAGTTAAGCAATCAGTGATGAGAGAGGTGGAGGAGGTGGCCGAGGGCAGCCTGAAAATGAGTTGAGTGTCGTCTGCGTAGCACTGGAAGTTTGAGCAGAAAATGGCAATACAGCGGGTGAGAATTGCCAGGTATTGGTCGAAAAGCCAGGGTGAGAAGTTAGACCCCTGGGGAACACAACAGGTGGAGAGGAAGACAGATGATAGGAAGGACCCAAGTTGGACCTGGGAGGGTCGATCAGTGATGAAAGAGGTCAGCCAGGCCAGAGCCTGATCATGGATGCCCAAGTTATCCCAGAGATGGTTGAGCAGGATGGTATGGTTGACCGTGTCGAAGGCAGAGGAGAGAACAATTAGGATGAGAACAGAGGGAATCCTAGAGTCAAAAAAGTGAACGATCTTACTGCCACCTATCAGCAGTCACAAAGTACAAATGCGCCATAAAATCCCATGTATATAAAGCACAATTCAATTCCACAAAACACTTGATTGCCACAATACCAAGATGCTATATTGGTAGCACTGACATTACTACATGGAAGGAGGAGGAGGGCCAGCATCTACCAAACACAAACAAAAATATTTGCCATACCAGATGAGAAGTTGAATGGGACATATCACCCCCTCCCCTGTCATGCTAGACCTAGTCAGGGAGTGGGAAAATTATCTAAAATCATCCAACATGTGCCCAGAGGTCATGACACCTCTGGTCAAAGTGCCTTACACTTCCTGGCCACTGAATCCTTATACTGTACCACAGCCATAGTTGGAGGTATATCAAAGCTCACACAAGGTGTCTCCATCAGCTCGTCGGCTGCATCTGAGCATGTATGCATAGACACATACACATTTCACACACTCTGCAGGCAAGGTGAACAGTGTGCCAGGATGTGTATGCAGTTGCTCAATTTCACTAGCTTCTAGGAGCCATCAACAGCACCCATGTAGCAATGAACCCCCAAAACCTTCTCCACATGTATCGTAACAGGAAAAATTGGCATTCCATTAATTTGCAGGAGATCTGTGATGCCAAGGGACACATCCTTACTGTAAATGCGAATTACACAGGGGGCACGCATGATTGCTACAGCTTGTGTTATTCCCCTATACTCCAGGCCCTGGCATTGTGAAACTTTGCAACATGTGGATTCTAGGTGGATATCGACCATCACAAACACACACTCAAGCAGTCACATGCCACACAGAACCACAACAAATGATAGTACATATAACCAAAAATCAATTTACTGTTTTTTGTATTGCACTGTGACTACCCACTGTCATCATTCCTGTTGACACTGATCAGGAATACAACCACACTAGGTGAGGGAACCTACAATGCAGCACACACAGCCGCTAGTGGCATAGTGCAGTGCACGTTCAGAATGCTTTAGTCAAGCATCCGCTCCCTCGACAACTAAGGTGCATATTGCTATATGCACTACCTATAGTATGCAAAATCACTGCGGCATGTTGTGTCCTGCATAATATAGACACATGTGGCATAGCAGCAGAGGGGCAGGAGGGCCTACGCCTTCATCCACAGGCACAACCCATTCCCTTAGCAGGCCAAAGGACACTAGGACTAGACACATGGAACCAGGTTGTAAGAGCCTACTTAAAATAAATTACACCTACAGAACACACACACTAAAGCCACATCCCTGATAGTTTTCTATGATGAATCTGGCAACTCCAGCTTGTAATTGTGAATTTATATTTGTATTTGGGAATTTGTATAGCGCTTACTGCCCACAGAGGGACAGGGCAAAAAGTTGCATCTGGGCGCACATAAAAAGCAGAACAGAAACAAAAACCAGCCATTAGCAAAAATGTATTAGCGAAAAAGATGGGTTTTTAGTTATTGTCTGAACGCAAGCAAAGTCTTTATAATACGCATTTCAAATGGTAGAGCATTCCAAGCTCTTGGTCGTGCACAAGAAAAGCGTTGATCATCCCATGAGATCGATTTTGAATAGGGGACCACCAAGAGCTGTTGATGAGAGAAGCGCAAGAAAAGTTCTGGTTTGTAGCTCTGAATTTTGGAAACTAGATATCTCAAGGCCTTACCTTGAATGCACCTGAGAATCAGACAGAGGATCTTAAACAGGATCCTCTTTTGCACAGGCAGCCAATGGAGATCCATCTGAGGTTGCATCATATGTGAACAACGCGACAATGAGAAGATAAACCTAAGGGCTGCATTCTGTGCAACCTATAGGCGCTGAATCTGCTTGTTTGGACTCCTATAAGCAAGGCATTACAGTAGACGAGCCTTAAATTAACCAAGGCCCCAACCACCACAGGACAGTCTTTGGGTAAAATGAGTTGGAGTAAATGCTTTAGGAGTCTAAGTTGGTAATATATTGACTTCACGGTTTCATTAACCTGCAGATTACAACCTAGATCTCCCTACCAGGTACAGCTAAAAAGTTTTACTTTTGAGGTAATGTTGTAGAAGTGTGGAAAAGCTCAGGACAGGGCACATGTGATAGGGTATTAGCCTGTTTCCTCTTGGGACCAAATAAGATAATCTCCATCTTCATTGGATTTAACTGGAGCTTGTTGGCAATCATCCAGCTCTTAACTTTGCCAGCACAAGCAAGTACTTTCAACATGGCTTCCAAAGGTTCATTCAGTCGCACATAGATCTGCGTATCGTTGGCATATGAGTGATACGAAAGACCTAAATGAATGAAGATTTCCAACAAAATGCGAAAATAAATATTAAAAAGCAGTGGTGACAATGAAGAGCTTTGAGGGATTCTACATTTAACTTTCAGCATATCTGAAATAAAAGCCTGTAAATAAAAGCTTGCCCGTAACAACACCGTGGGAATGCATATCTTGCATTGCCAAACTGTGTGTGCCCCCTAACTTTGAAAGTACATCATCCATATTATTGACATGCATGCCATAAAGTGCACAATCCACATCCAAAGACATTTCAAGTTGAAAGAAAAGTGTCTATGTCACAGGCCCGATAATCAACATTTTGCAAACCCAGCCTCGGCATAATGTCTTCATTCCATGTTTTCCCCTCAGTCATATGCATCAAGTGCAAACATAAAGTCTCACTGAGGGCCATGTAGGGTAACTACTTACATCAAACAACTTCTTGGCTCAATCCTATGTGTACCACATCATGCCATTGGGATGCACAGATCAACAGCAATGCATGACAGTGCACAACCTTACCTTATGGTACTGTTGGTGTACTGTGGATGACTCACAACCTCCACCTAACACTGAACCTTCACATTGGTGCTAGGTGGATCTGTGTCCAGTAGTAGGAATGGGGACTTGGATGGAAATAGATGGCTAGGAGTGTCTTCCCAGGTAGTGTTGGCGCTGATGAGCCTAGAGATATGAAATTACATTGTGCATTTGTCAGGACTAGCTAACGGAATCTGTTTAACATACAACACACGTCATACACATCTTTGTTCAATGGAATGTTCACCTGTATGTGTGAGTCTGTTGCAATACAGAGGAACACATCATTTTCCCACACTGAGCAGGTCTGCATGTACAGTCCCGCAGCTCGCTCATGTGCACAGTAGCATATGAAGTTAAATCATTGCCCTCTAGATCACTATGGCTCTGTCAGGAGAAAATAATACAATCCACCTTGGAAGGAAGCAACATGAAAAGCAAAAGACACTTTCCACCCATGGGCTTATACCAGAGTGCATGAAGAAGGGGTGGTGCTGGTGGCAACAGGATAGGAGTGTGTGGAGACATGGGCAATGGCCTCATCTATGTTGATCGGGTGGACCCCCATCCAATGGATCCAGGAATGGGGCACTAGGCCCATGCATGACCAAATCCTGAGCTCATTGGCTAGGGCCACTCATGAGAGGGATGCATGCATGCATGCATGAGTGCCCCAATGGCAACAATATCCTGATCACAGTGGCCTGCGTGTCAGCATGCATGCTGACCATTGACGTCTCCAACTACATGTTGAGAGTTTCCCTCAAGGCGGCCACCTCTTGGCGGTGGATGTCCCTTGAGGCCAACATCTCTCAAGAAGAGATTGTCTCAAGGAATCCATGTCTTGATGGTGGCTATCCCTTGAGGCCAACATCTCCTCATGCAGATATTGTCTCAAGAAATGTGTGTCTTGACTGTGGATTTCCCGGGAGTCCAACAGCTCTTACGTAGGGTTTGCCTCAAGGAGGCCATCTCTTGCTGCTGGATGTCCCTTGAGGCCAAAGATTAATCATGCCGGGATTGCCTGAAAGCAGGGGCCTCCTTGCAAATTACCTGCCTCAGGTGTTGCATGTCCTCTCTCCTCTCCTGACGCAATAGGCTGACTTTGTGTGTAGCTTTGGAGGAGATGACATTTTCAGCGAGGGGATGGTTGTACCTGGCCAACTCTTGCAGGACATCGTCCCGTTGGGCACTTGCATGCAGCACCTCCTCCTCCCACTCCAAGTGTCCGGCAGGCACATGTCTCCCACATGTGCATGGCCCACAAAGCTGGAATGCCAACGGCCAGCCTGCCACTGTGAGTGCATTGTCATTGGCTTGTGCTTTGCTGCCTCCATGAGGGGAGAAAGCAATGTTGCAAACACATATGCCGCCTACTATGTAGGCCTCTCCACTGACAGTTAAAAGGTCCATGGACTCTGTTCCTCAGACTAAGGAGCCACAAGAAACTCTAGTAGCTCGATAGGTTTCAAACTACTCAGTGCTGATCCCTCCACCATGCTGCTCAGTATGCCTTCCTTGTCAGATTTAGTAGCATCACCGGAAGACAAGTCTGCAGACCTGTGCAACAGGCATACAGTAATGTCCAAAATCATCTCATTGTTACAACAGGCACAATGGCAGCCTAAACACACTACATGTCACATTCCTGTTGTACACATAATCCTGCTGCTGTCCATGTAATTAGGCATGTATTGCCTTTGAGCATGTCAAAAAACGCTCTTAAACTGTTTTGGATGGCACATAGTGTTCCATGGTGCCTTCGACATAAGATGGCCTGTCAGTCCATTCTGCACATCTAAGTAGGTGTATGGTACAGTGAGCATCGGCCACTCATTTGCAATAAAGGAGGGTCATGCTTGTGTACTTACATAATCCATGTGTAAATATCAAAAAGAGACAGATAGACAAAATATTAAAAACAATTACATTGTAAGGTGATTGTCCCTGTTCTTATTCTACTGATCGTCTTGAAAAAATGGACTCAGTAGACCTTAGCAAAAAAATCCATAGTACACATTTATTTTGTCAATATGACTTATATCAACCACATTTATCACAATGCTAACAACACTCTCGGTTAATAACACCCAAGGCACAAAAAATAGATATAAAAACATACACAACAATCATACACTACTATTAACATGTAAATATGCACAATTCATCAAAAAGACACACATAAAAAACAATAACATTTCATAACAAATCATGTGTCACACTTATTGATCCCAACATGTTTCTGTCCATATCACCACATGGGTGGAACATTCATCAGGGGATGTTCTTTAAAGTTGATTATAAACTTCCAATTCTTAATGCTTTGGGTGGGTTATACATATGGCCTCATTACAACTCAGGCGTTAAGGGTTAACGCCGTCGTTAACCCTTAACGCCTGATTCCGATTTTAACGGCTGCTTTTAGCAGCCGTTAAAATCCATGGCGCTAAATCGCCTTGGTGCTAATTACGCCACTGTAATTTACGGTGGCGTAATTAGTGCCTTCCCCACTCCCATTATGCCCTATGGGGCAAAAATGGGAATGGGGAAGGGTAAAATGGGAAATGGGGATTTACCGCCCCACTCACCTTGGAATGGGGCGGTAAATCCGCCATCCACCATGGTGTAAACGTAGTTTACACCATGGTGGTAAAATTGGCGTACTTACCGCCTAGGTCGTAATGACCCCCATAAAACCATTCAATGCAATGTTCAACACACTAACATTTAAGACAAAGGAACTTAGATCACCAATTTGTTTTATAATGCTATTACTACATCAATACGCACCATGATACTCAAAACTAAAGCTTCATAGGGAGAGTCTGTACCACACACAGACTTCAATCCATAAAGGTACCTGCAAATTATGCATGGTATACTCCTTCAATGTTGTAGAGTTAATTCCACAACTCTATTTCACTAAGAGTCCCGAAAATACACACATGCCTCCAACTGGCATTTGAGCAACACTGTCAACAGAAACACAAAGGAACCATAATCAGTTCAATATTTCTTGTATCGGTACATCTTAGTGCACTCACATGAAGTAAAATACAGAGAATACAAAAAAGAAGAGCAAAATTCTCTGTCCTACCTTATTGCAACCCTCAGTTTGCATAAATCACATATTGTTGAAACATTCAAATTGTGGACTGTCAATTCCACTGGGAAATCTGGGGACCAAAGAATAGATGGTATATAGCTAGAATATCTTAACACCAGCATGTTTATATATAAGCACCACCTCACACTGGTACCCTTCAAGAACACCAAGTGGCTACCCTCTCAGACACCAATATGGTGTCACAGTGCCCACAAAGCAATATTACTTGTGCAGCCTCGTAGCACACCCATTGATTAAAACCATATAATTACATACCTTCCAACACGATTACGGTGTCACGTGTTCACAAAGCAAAATTACTTTTGCAACCTCGTAACTCACCCATTGATTCACACCATGTGGTTACAAGCCTTACAAAACGATTACCAACATGCTTGTGCAACCTTAAAACTCCAACATTGATTCACAACATATGGTTCTATGCCTCGTACTTCTGAGTGCAGCCGACCAACAATGATGGCCAAAGCTTACCTTACAACTACTTCAAACAACCTCAGTCGAGCTATCAGTTGCTCCGTACTTTCGCATAAACAAGAGACATTGCTCTTGTTTTCCTTTTTAAACACGTTCCCGTTTGTGTAGGTCAAAACTGAAAATTGATTCATCTCAGCTAATAGTCAGGCCGGCGGCCATATTGGAAAGTAATTTCCTCGTATGGCAACACATTTTAAACAAGCACATGTCTGCACTATCCGAGACAACCAGACTAAAGTCTCGATCCAGGACACATTTAAATTTTTAGAATTACCTAGGCTCTCTTTGCAACGCACCACTCACTGACACTCTAGCTGGTAATTCATTATTTTTTGCCAGACGCTAAAAAACACCATATCAAAAATGCTGATATGCAAACAAAGAAGCTTTTATTTTCCTTAGAAGGGCAACATGTTATTATCAAATCAAACAAAGTTAATATCTATTGCACAGGACCCATTTAAATATAAGGTATCCACTTCAAGGAAGGTTATGTATCACGCTTGAATTTCTAAGTTCCTGAAGAGGCCCTATGACAGACAATATCACATGTCTTTATACATTCAGTATAAACCAATTGTTGTTACAGTCAGATATGGCAGCTGCCTATTGCACAGACTAGATGTACATTTCATGTTAAGGTGCCAGATATAAATTTCAAGGCAGTACATGCCATATTATAATTTCTAGGCTTATGAAATGACAATATCACATCAAGCTTGACTGATTTTTTATTGTAAGTGCACCAAATCCTAAACCAATGTACCATCTTAACATTAACAACTCAGCTGCACACATGGTACGTGGGCTCCCATGAAGGCAACAAACGTCTACCTCTAAACCAAAGTCACATGATGCCATTCAACCCCCTCATTTAAACCTGTAAATGGCTTTCAATATAGAACATCATCTTTTTTTCAAAATTCCACAATTTACTATTAGTATTCTCTTTATTGCAGCGATGGATCTTTTCGAGAATAACCCATGTGAAGTTCTCATGGCTCTGTCCCTTCTCAATAAAATGCTTTACCATGGGTGCCAGCACATTTTTTCCTTTGATACAGCTGCAATGTTCAAATAATCTGGTCTTACATTTCCTATTGGTTTTCCCCACATAATGAAATCCACATGGACAGGTAATCATATAAACAACATTGTCACTATTGTAATTTGTAATTTCTTTCAAAAACCATGTTTTATTGAGACCAATGTCCACCTCATTAGTTTTGTATGACTACACATCACACACTGGCCACATGGGAAATGACCTACCACTGGGGACATGCCCGAGAGGGCAGTTTGTCAGACTGAAACTTGTTTATCCTTTGTATCATTCCTCACTAGCATGTTTCACAAATTTTGACTCCTTCCATATGCCACTAATGGGGATGGTTTCTCCCTTTTGTACACTTTCTTCCATGTTTTCATGCCCACTGATTTAATCTTGTAGGACACATTTGAAAAGGTGTTTACAAACAACTGGCCAGTCTTCTTTGTTTCTTTTAATGCAGACTTTTCCTACAAGGTTTCGCGGTAGTTATTATAAACTCGTTTGGATGATTCCTTTACCAATTTCTTAGGATATCCTCTCTTGAGCCGTTTATCATTGAGTAAGTTGGCACTATTCTAATAGTAGATCTTGAGGCTGCTATTCCTTTTCAGTCTCAAGAATTGTCCAAAAGGTAGATTAGATTTGATGTGCTTGCCGTGATAGCTCGAGTAATGCAGTAAAGCATACATGTCTGTAGCCCTACTAAAAGGTCTTACTCTAAGAGACCCATCTTGGTGGAATACAGTAATATCAAGAAAATCAATCTCTAATTCACTGATTTATTTAATGAACTTCAGGAAATTATTCTGTTGGTTAGTTTGTCAAATCTTTCTACATTTAGGTTAGCCAAGTTAGGTGCCATGGCAGCACCCATGGCTGTTCCCTCTATTTGCTGGTAGTAGCGACCCTGGAACTGATTTTTTTTTTTTTCGGTAAGGGCAAACTCTGTACACCATACAATAAAGCCATTACTCAGAGGATGGATATCACTTCTGCCCAGCAATATCGCTTCAATAACCTCTAGAGTGACTCTCTAAGGAATCATTGTGTACAATGACTGCATATCGAGGCAGATTACAAATTAATACCTGAGTTGAAGGTAAATCCCTTAATTTTGTTAATAGCATCCATAGTGTCTCTAAGGTAACTTGTCATACATTGTACAAAGAGTCTCAATTAATAATCTGCATATTTAGACAAAGGTTCTAAAATAGAACTCACACCAGAAACTATGTTGATCAGGCGTATTAGTGGGATGTTTATGAATTCTGGGCAAAATCTAAAAAACAGGGTTTCTGCCTTTGTCTCTCATAAGGTACTCAGCTTCTTGTTTCCCAATCATTTTAGCTTCAACAGCTTGTGTGACCTTTTCTTTGATCACACTTACAAGCTCCCTCACAGGGTCATGTCCAAGTACACCAAGTTTAACCATTAAGTCTCTCTGTATTTCGGTGAAATTGGAATGGGTCTCTCTCTACAATTTCTCAAGTTTCATCACTGCCTCCAATACCTTTCTCTCAAACACCAGCGATTCAGGAGAGTGACTATATGCAGGAGCATTAAATGTGGAATTATCCTGTAGATCACTTATATTAGTGGTTTTGAAACTAGGTTGACTAGCAAAGAATTCACTTAAGTTTATTTTTCTCATAAACAGTTGGAATTCTGTTCTGAATTCAAATGGGTCATGACTATTCGTGAACACAAAGTTTAAGCATCTATTCAAAGTTTCTTCTTCCTTAATACTCAGCTGATAGAGTGGCAGGTTAACTACCATTTTTTCTGAGACCGGCTGCATGTCCTAATTTGATAGTTCCAGTCTCCCCTGTTGGAGCCTCGACCTAAAAAAGACGGTGTACTCTGCCTTTATCTATTATTTCCTCATTACCCTCTTCCTCTGTTGGTATCTTGTTGGCCTCCACCATCACTAGTGCTGGCTCCCGTGGTTTTATTTCCGTCATCACTTGAACTGTATGAGGTATCACAAAAAAGCACTTGTCTCTTGCTGTTTGGTTCAATATGGTTATTGCCAAATTTATGGACATCGGTCACAGAGGGAAAAGCTCTTTCATGGTTAAAGTTCAATAAATCCTCTTTCATCCTTTTGATTCTCTCTGAAGTTGTATCATTTTTTAACTCTAACATTTCCTTTATGTGTTGAACTAATTTATTCTTGAAAGTGTCTAGATCAAGTTCCTTTTTCAGATCTTCCTGCATTTTGTTAAGATCGATTTTTCTATATGTTTCTACACTCCATGTGCGGTATCAATGATCAGTATAAGCCAATCATGCCCCCACTTATTGGCTACAAAGCTGCACATAATCTTGAAATCCTTGTTGTCCAAAAACAATCATGGCTTGTTTTTTACAACCAAGCCCAGTGGTAGAGACTGATTTTTTAAATACTCTAACATTATCGCCCCATGTAGCTCAGTTCCCACTAATCGTTTCCTTAATTGGGACATCTCGTTCCATTGGTCATTATTATTAAGTGTCTCATTATTTCCTGCACTAGCCAGTTCCGATACAGAGTCAAGTATTATCTTAACATAATCCTCACTATAGGCCAAATATTTCTCAGATAAGGATGCCATAATGATCAAACACCAATTAATCACACCTGGCATAATAAGTATTCTCAAATTCCTAAAAGTGTCTCCCTGACAATTTATACTCATAAATAATGTACATAATCCATTACATGTGCTGCACAAGGTGCAATTGGAGTGATGCCATCCTGCACCATGTTAAAGGACTACATTGACTGTGGGCACATCACTAAACTCACATTGCCTTTCATTCACTAAAACACTGTTCTGGTAGAAAACATTGCCTCTGACTTCACATGTACAACATACTATGACACAGTATGGATGTATGTGTGTGCAAGTCCTGCCCATCTTCAAATACACAAACACAAAAGTGAGCTGTGCATGTAGAAAGCATAGGTGCTTAACATTCAATACTCTGTTCAATCATGTCAGTATGGATTAACACCTGCATTAAGCCACAGTTTGGAGGAATAGGTGACCACTCATGCATACATGTATGATAATGGAAGATGCAACTGTGGACAAATGGAGTTCCGTTCTTCCTTCTCCACTACATCAATGCATACTTGCAACATGTGAAAGGATTACTGAATAATAAAAGTTTGATTATTTAAAAAAAAATAGTTTATAATAAAATTAATTGTGAGCAAAGTATTAGCTTCAAACAACGAAATTGAGAGACCGTGCATACAATGAACATTACATATATTAAAGTATGCTATCATAGATTGACATCCTTTCAAGTTAGAGGACCTCTTAGAAGTAAAACAGTTCAATGAAGCACCCAATTTTGTAGTATTATTATTTTCTATTCAAAGTCCACAAATTAAAGCAACCATCAAAAAGATTTGGCACATTTTTGACCATGATGTAAAATTACATTGACTATTTCTAGAATTAAATCAATAGATGTTGCATTGTCTCAAAGGAATCAGCCTCAACACAAAGTCTAGAAATCTATTCCCCAGAGGAACTCTTCTAATAAGAACCTATCTCTGGATAGTCCCTAATAGATTCAAATGAAATCTCATATAGATCTGGAGGAAGGACTGATCTGGATATCTAATCAACTATGTGGGCAGGTACTTGTGAAGTCTATGCAATTTGCGATACTCTGTAAACGTTTATATTTACAAATAAGATCCTGTGTTAGTACACCATTAAATTGATTTAATTTTCTCTTTAATGCTGTTCGGATAATCTATGAGAGTCTTTCTGTTTTAGCTCAAATCTGATGATATATTTTTACACTCTTTCACAAAGGTATTTAACAATGAATGTTGTTTTGACATCATAACAGCATTTAATTCAGTAAGTCTGGAGAATATAGAATTTTCCTGAAACAATTTCATCTTCATCCATGCCATGTCAAATGTACAAGATTGGAGTCCAAGCTTCTGTTTAATCAGGATGAAATGCAATAATAATGGGGGATGCAACAATATTTTCCAAAAAAGACCCTACGATAGTATTCATTTTTTTCGACAGAATAGATATCAAAAACATATAAAATGTACGTCAATGTTTTGCAATTCCTCAATAGAATGAGGGAAATTTTGCAATATTTAAAATGCATATGAACCTTCAATGTACCACTTAAATTTGGTTTTTACTTTGGAAATCAATGTTATCAGAATAGATTATTTTAATCATTTAGCTTCAAATTATTTAGCCTCAAATATTGGTTTAAGAGTTAAGAGCGCATGCAGACCTATCATGGTTCTATCTAATAGAATTATGTCATCTGCAAATGCCAGATCTTTGGAGGAAACAAGTTGAATTTTGCTACGCTCTCAACACGATCTGGGAGGTAAAGTTTAAATAAACAGGGAGCAAGGAACAGCCTTGTCAGAGAGGTACAAAGGTCTGTACCTTTGCACCCAGGTGTCAATCACTGTCCAATCCTATTTAGACTGATGCATCTGTATGAAATAAAGCTAATTGTTTTGACAGCCCCTAAGGAATGACCCATTTGTTTAAGTTGTTCAACAACATTGGACAGTCTACACGAGCAAATGCACAAAAGAGATCAACACAAACCAAAAAAGCAGTGGCTAGCTCCCGTAACAGTTGAATTGTCAAACCATTCAAAGAAGTCCCAATATTTTTTGGAAATCTCATTTGTAGTACAGAAGGACGTCCTGCTGATCTGGATCAATTTTCGCAAATCATTGTATGAAAGCGATGCAACTATGTAATAAGTAGCCTCCAATAGGACGATAATTTGAAAGTTCATTGAGGGTAAACAATAAAACATAATCACCAAGAATTTGGAAATATCCCACCAAGTGAAGTGTTAATAAATATATTTCTCAGAATATTAACATGGAGTGCAAGGATATCCCTTCATGACTACGTTTAGATGTCTGTCCGGTCCCATAGGTCCTGATGTTTAACACTTCTTAATCTTCATTTTGATATCATGATAAGTAAAGGAACAGTTCCACGGTCTGATTGAGTCAAGATCAAAGTTCAGAGGTGATATTCTAGATCCCCCGCCAAAAATTCAGTGTGAGGTATGCTTTCCAGGTTCATTCTGAAATAGCATTATCTAATAAAGAGGGTGAGTTTCTTGGATATATACAATTGCAATTAACAAAACCTGCAAAAAAATGTGAGGGTTGAATGTATTCGCTACTGACAACATACATTGAATATCTGTAATATCTAACTGTAGTCTGTACAATTTTCATCAATACCTGTATTGTTGCTTACAGGATTTAGGATGGAAAGGTTTTCATTTTCTGATGACCTCATATCAAATGTAATCATTAAGTGGGCGCTTCTTAAACCTGCCTTCCATTCTTGAACTACAACATCATTATGGTGAAGCCTTGTAAAATGCTGTCTACTAGATTGTGGAGTATTGGCCCATAGGGACTTCTATTTTTCTTCTGTGATAGTCGAAAATGACCTCATATCAAAGTCTTTACACTTTGACCATACTTCTAACTTATGAAAAATAGACTGCAGACTAACATTGTATTTGTCAATCATAATTGTGGACCATAATACACATGTTTTCTGGTTGGTAGTAAGGACCATTGTTGGGCAATTTGAATAACAGATATGGCATAAATGCCATTGAAACTGAAGTAGAAGACCAGCATTATAACTAATTAAAGTCCTTTTTATTTTGGAATACATGACAGAAACAACTCAGAGACAAACATATGATCTATAATAGATTTGGTAGCCCTCTTTGCCATGCTGGGTGACCAGGTACTGTCATGACCCTCGCCCAAGACCCCCTCTGGCAAACCCATTGGCCAGGTGGAGTCAGGACTCGGGCCTCTAGAGCCTTGCATCCTCTTCAAAAGCCCTCATGGGGCCAGTCCTGGCGCCTATGGTGCCAGGCTCATACACCATGAACAATAATGTGCTTGGGAACTACTTTATTGTACTGTCAGCCAACATGGAGGCATCCACATAGCTTGGTTCATAAGAACCAAGCTATGCGGTCTAGTGTTTTGGGTGGGCAGGCCTGGAACTACTTTCCCTGGTACTACTTTACCTGGGCTATATAAACCACACCCTGACTGCAGAACATGCTTCGTGTTACTTTGCAGCTTGCAACGTGACGCTCACCGTGTCCAGCTATTCCCTCGAACCTCGGAGAAGCAGAACCTGCAAGGAGACAAAAGGAACATCATTAGCAGCAGCATCTTACCTGCAGTCTTCATCTTTAACCACTCGCAGCTTCTGAGAACAGCTTCCTTGAATCAGCATGCCTCCCGGACAGAATGACCTGAAAGAGGAAGATAGAGGCAACATTAAAGACAACTGTAGAGACATTTACAAATTATGAACTGCTCAAAAGGCTTACCTGGCTGGTCGCCTCTCGACTAGCACCACTCCAGACATTCCACTCGCGCTGAAGAACACCACGGCCTACATGGAAGGAAAACACAGGTTAGCAAAGGCAAGACTTTGCAGCGCTGCGCATGGCACTTACCGCATCATAGCACTCTCAATGCGCCATCATTTACCAGCGGGGCTCAATCAAGCCAGTTCGCCGCGCTGAAGCTCTGCATACCTAAGAGAGAAAAAAGAGACATTTTAAACAAAGAAAGGCATGCAGGATAGCAACAAAACTAAAGAACAGCAATAAGACAAACCTGAACAATATCAAACAGGCCGGCGTCAGTGAAGTAACTGGACCGCACTCACCCATGAAAGACAACGCACCCCGGCAAAGAAGGCAGAACGGAGAGCACGCCTGATTCTACCACAAGGCAGAACCTTCCCCGCAGACCACATCAGGGCAAAGCTGAGAAGCATACCAGCGAGTAACCCAGCTGGGTGGCGTCCCTGTGGATACCAGGTGAGCGTAACAGGTACCTCCCTAGTTATGCTGCTATTTAATTTATGCATATTCCAATCCTGCATAGACTCAGCCCATAACAACCCCATCCTACCTTAAGTTTTAATATCTAAGAAGTGCCAAAAGGGTGATCACTACTATGTATATTAAGAATATGGAAGTTCAAATCTCCCATTAGTAGTATAGGCTCAGAATCAATCTTGCATTGCCAACTATTTAACATATTGTCTAATGTTCTTAAACAGTCCAATTCATCTGTTCTACAGGGATTCCAATAGATATTCACAAATAACATATGGAATACCCTTAAATGTGTATCACTGGTCCAAGTCACCATTATGGCTAGAATACAATCAGAATCTGTCACCTATTCTTCCATTTTTGGACAGAAGGAATTTCTGATTCTGATCAAACTCCCCACCCTTCCCCCTAGATGGGCCAACCCACATACCCTTAATGGCTTTATTAAATAATATAGAGCACTCATCTATATTTGGGGCATCAATAAGTTATACATTTTGTAATGCAAATATATAAAATGTACTTATGTCTAGGGAGTCAATTTGATGAATTAGAAACATTGAATATCCTTTACTGTTCCAAGAAATCAACGTATATATTGAAGGGCAAAAGATCTAGCATCAGCTTTGCACTTTCAGTTTTCACTAGAGATGCTGAAAGCCAAGACCAATATCACTTTTATTTCCTTCCAAGGCTGGTACGGATATTGACCTTACACCACTATCAGACACAACACATTTAATTAAGGCACTTGTATTGTTTAGAGAAGAGGAAAGGATGGGGACATAGAGGATTTTGACCCAATAGGAAGCCTTTTCTCATAGTGGTATACATCAAAACACAACCCCCCAAAAGATTCAACTTATTTTAAAACTATATTTAAAATTAATTCAGATTTTATTTGCAGCACGACTCAGTATGTGTTACGCTCACCTTAGCTCTGCGGGAACACCTGGAAACCTGTTCCCTTCTGGATTCTGTGTCGGGACCCTCCAAGAGGAACTGGAACCCCAGGTGTGATTCTGAAAGGGAGGTACAAGACTGTGTTAGGGGAAAAGTGTTGACAGGGCCCTTCCCTCCACCCTGTGCCTCCCTGGTTTACCACCGTCTGTGGGCTGTGCTCACCTTGTTTATAGAGATGAAAAGCACTCCATCCTGCTGTCTCTTTTGGCAGGAGCGCAGTGGTGTAGAACCAGTTACGTCACTGGTTGTAGGTTCTGTATCTCGCCCAGACCTGCTGCGGCGTCGATTAGTGCCCTTTAATGTGGTTTATTGTTCTTAAAGTCTATGTGCGCGCTTCACCATGCGCTGTTTTAGTCCGTTCTGTGGTCCGTTGTCTCGCATGCACTGCCCTCTGTGTGCGTTTGCTTCTTTAGGACAATGTTTGTGCGCACTGCCCCTTTCACTTCTACTTCCTTTGACTAGTGCACTGGCTAGTGCTGCATGCATTGCTCTCAACGTCCATAAAATCCTGCCTCCTCGATATGAGTTACGTTTGTGCTTTCTGAGCTGCTTCTAGTGCTGCTGTTTTCCTGCGCGCACTAATGCTTTCACTTACTATTTCTTGTTTCTTTTTCCCAACAGGATCAAGGCAGGTGCGATGGCGGAATAGTCCACGGAGTGCTGCAGAGCTGGATTCAAACAGGAGATCACAAGGTAAGTGTTGCAGGGATCGTGGGTCGGGTCCTTTGTGCTGTATTCAGTCTAACAGCTGTTTTCTTTCTTGCAGGCTGCTGGAGCGATGCCGGTGAGCATCATGCTGCGAGGTCAGAATGACGCGAAGCAGAGATTACCTGCCTGGGTGTAGCTTATATAGTCAGCCACACCCAGCCACACCCAAAACCGAAAAAGCAGGCCTCTAGCATGTCAATGCTGCTTGGACTAGTCCTCCTCCATGTTGGAGGAACAGGAAGTGGCTGGGATGATCTCATCCACCCAATGGGTGATGAATGTGGAGCCAGGCGTGCCATGCTTGAACCCAACTCCTACTCTTCTTGCTCTTCCCTAATTTGGCACAGGGATCCCTGTGGTGTTTCAGGTACCCAAGTGGTTGGGGTGGCCCTGAGATGTGTGCATGTGTGCATGCTGCTGAACCGGGGCAGGTGCAATGGGTAAGGCCAGTAGTCATGACAGTATGCCACTCATCTAAAAATTCAACTTAATCAACATCAAAAGATGTCAACAATCTAAATACTGGAAAGCAAGAATGCATAGTTGTCCTGTTTAAAACAAGATCTCTGAAATGTTTAAATAGGCCTTCATAGCCTATAAGATGAAGACTCATCACTGTTTTAGTATTTTCGGTCACAGGCGGGTGGTTGAAAAGAGAAACGTGGTCCATCCTGGATGCCCCCAATGTCGAATTGATAATGTTGGAAGAACATTGAGGAGGGGATTGTTTTGCATCAGTGGCACATCTTACCAATGCAGAAAGAGGGGATGGGAAAATTTAGTAAGGGTATTACAACCATCTTCAACTGAGACCACAGGTATTGGAATATCCATACCATCCTTCAAAACACACATATGAGCTGATGGAATATGTATTCCCTTATCAAGAGTATCTAAAATCACTGCCATTAGCTGAGAGGAATTGAGCCGTCTGACTAGATAAGGAAGAATACTCATAGAGGAAAGAACATCTCGAATCGCAGACTCCACAGAATTTAATTTAGACTTCTTCTTGCAGGTTTCTTCGATATGATGGTGGTTTTAGTTTCTGCCATTGCCACGCTTAACTCTCCAGGTAGAACCATAACACATAATTGGTCAGGATTAAGTCAATGTAAGAAAATCCTATAATGCCACCTTTTGTGGGCATGCGACTTGAGCAACTTTTTTTTTTGTTGGCACCAATTTGGTTTCCTTTACTTTGACAGTGATGTAATTACTGTGAATCATCCTTAGATTGGTTAGCAACCACTATTGGGGATTTGGAGCCATCGGTGCCCAGGCAACCATCATGCACTGCATTCATTGTAGGTAAGTCCACCTTTAAGATATCTCCTGACAACACTAGTTGGGGTGCAAAACATAGTGGATACTGAAAAAAATCCACTACTGTTTATACCACAGTTACATCAGTCTTCAAATGACTATGAAGCTGTTTCACAACAGGTCGCTGTCTAGAATAAAATGTCTTCAGAACGTTCATTAAAATTGTAGTGTTCGATTTGAGTACCCTCCTAAAAACCTCTTACAGCAGAACCAGAGACTGTAATATGATACATAATGCCATATGTGCAGTTGATCCCAGGCACCCAGCATGCATTGAATTTTACTGAATCTGATTTTTGCCTGATGGCAGATAATGATGAAGAGAAATGTCCGATACACTGGGCATGTTGGCTGTACCTATCTTTTTGATAATACAATGAAGGTGTGGCAAGCACAGGATTGGTATTTCCACGAGTGGACCACGTTAAGGCCTCATTCTGGAGACTCTGGCATACATGGAGGAAGTCGTATTTGACCTCAACTATAGGTCAATCAATGTTCCACGGCTGAAATCCTGATTCACTTCCCAGTACAGTTGAAGAGCCAGAGCCCCCATGATGGATGAGTAGAAGATTATACTTGCATTTACTCAACTATGGTCAGAAGCTGCTGGGAAATAGCTTATATGTTTTTCCCAAATCACTCCTATAAGCTGTTGGAGGCCCAGGTTCGACTTCATTTGATAACAGTATAGCATCTGACATAGCCGCCACAGACATTTGAGGCAGTATTTCGGATGTTGTCGGGCTACTACAAAGAGTGGGAGGAACTATTTATTTGACTATTTATGTTTTTATACAGGGGGAACATTGCTTTTTTATAAAAAAAAAACATACAATAGATCAGAAATCAGATTTGAAGGGAAGCTGCAAGCTTCTTACAATGGGGTGAGTTTGAGTGACATTCTGACCAGGTTGTGGGGGGGAGTAAATGGAACAGTCACCAGAGAAAATACATTGGTGGACATACATAGATAAAGTACAAGTAACATTAGACATGTTTAAGTGCAGGTAGGTGGTGTGGGCAGCTGTGTTAGGGATGTGACCATGATGGATGAAGTGCTAGAATTGAAGCAGTAAAAGGTGAGGGACAGAGGCAAGGTATAGGTGATGGAACAATATGACCTAGAAAGCAGATGAGAGGTAGGTTGAGAGGGTAACTTGGTGGCCAGGAGGTAGGCTTTTAGTTTAGCTTTGAACAAATTGGTGTGGATTGTTTCTCGGATGTCCGGGGGAAGAGAAGTTAATTGAACTGGAGCAAAAAGAGAGAAAGAGTGGTAGCGTGATGATGCACAGGAAGGGCAAGGTGCCACAAGTGTAGTCAAGGAGACAGAGCTGATATTACAAGAATGCTTGTAGTATTGGATATATGAGTTTAGATAGGGTGGTGCCTTGTTAACTCTTATCCCTGTTGTGCATCGTCAGCCAGCCAGTCTGGTCACAGTTCAAGGAAGCAGGTGTGAAGTGAGGGAGTTCAAAGAGAGTCATTGTAGCATAGTTATTGATCTTGTTGAGATGACAGAAAGCATAGTCGGGGGGACCACAGAGAATGCTGGCACAGAGTGGTTAAGATATGCTTGGTGGTGTTGAAAGGAAGGAGGTGCCTGATTTTCTTAATATTTAGGAGGTTGAGGTGAGCTGCCATTGCAGTTTTAGAGATTAAAGTAAAGAAGGTGTAATAGATGACACCAAGGTTTCTAGCTGAAGAAGAGTAGGGGAGAGTGACAGGTGGGAACTGGATAGGAAGGGGATGAGATGAGAGAGAGTATTTGGAACATGACAACACCTCTGTTTTGATAGAGCTTAACATCAGAGAGTGCAAAGCCATCCAATATTTATTGGCAGTGAAACAGTTTGAGGTGTTGATAGAGAGATCAGAGGAGAGTTCAGGAAAAGAGAAGAAGATTTGGGTGTCAGCCACAAAGAGTTGATACGAGAATCCAAAGGAGGAGATTAGAGCACCAAAAGCAGAGGTGTGGAGTGTAAAGAGGAGAGGACCCACGACAGAGCCATGTGAAAGACCAGCATTTAGAGGAGTCAGTTCAGGTCTGTTGTTGCTCCAGTAGGCAGATAATTGGTGAGGTTCCAGGTAGGATTCAATCCAGGAATGGGCTTGATTGCAAATACCAAGAAGAAAGAAAATATTAAGGAGATCAGAGTGATTGACAGTGTCAAAGGGAGCAGATGGATCAAAGATAATTAGGGTACAGCATAGGTTGGAGTACTTAACAGTGCAGATGAAGTTGGACACATTCATGAGAGCAGGTTCCATGTATTGACAGCAGTAGAAACCTGCTGGTAGGGGGTCTCAAATGCTGTAGATGTCAAATAAATGTGTAAAATGGTTGTACACAACCCTTTCAAGCACTTTAGAGTAGCGCAGAAGGATAGTCACAGGGTAAAAGTTATCTGGTAGATTTGGGTCAATCACTTGCTTTTTTAGGAAAGGAATGACCATGGTTGTTTTGAAAATAAAGGGAGCAAGCTGCATGTAAGGACAGGTTGAAGAGTTCAGCAAGGTGAAAGGCCAGTAAAGGGGCAATAGGCTTGACAAGCTGAGGAGCGAGAGGGTCTGATAAGGCACAGGAAGGATTAGTCTTCATCAGTAGAGATAGGACTTCTTCAGTATTGCTGTGACTAAATTGGGACAGAGAGGCAGAGAATGATGGTAGAATAGGCGATGTACAATGTAGGAGGAGGGAGTGTGAGGAAGGTTGTCAGGAGAGAGTCCCTAATTTTGGAAATGTTTGCAGCAAAGTATTCAGCTAGGTTATTATATTTGACATTGGAGTTGATAGTCCTAGGTTTAGGAGGAGTGAGCCGTGAGCCTAGAGTGCCCTGAAGCCGACAGGATGGTTGGAGAGAGAGTCAATGAGGGTGCAGTAGAAATCAGTTTTTGCTCTATCAAGAGAGGACTTGAGACAGTTCAGGGCAGAGGAGTAGATTTTCAGGTCCTCACTCAAGTGGGTACACCTCAATTTGCGCAACAGCCGACGCATATCTTTGCCGAGACAGCATATGAATGGGGTGACCCACGGTTGAGGATGCTGAGACTTAGGGCTGAAAGGTAGCAGTGGGAAGTGAGAGGAGAATGCTTCATATAATCATGATTGGAAGCTGGAGAACCAATTTTGGTGGAAGGAGAAGAGTGAGAAATGTAGGTCAGGAGAAAAGGAGGAATGGTAGAAGGTTTAAATGTCCTTTTAGTAATAGGTGAGGCAAGTGGTGAGGAAAGGTCACAAGGTGGAATGAGATGGTGGTGCGAACAATAGAGTGATCGGAGAGAGATGGTGTGTTAATAGTATTATTGGCTGAGAGAGAGGTGGAGATGAATAAGAAATCTAACGAGTTGACCCTGGTGTGGGTAGGTAGGTTATGGATATATTGGACTGAAGTTCAGATTTCTGAAAAGTGGTTGGAAAGGGAAAGTTAAAATCACCTGAGGCAATAAGGTGATGTTTAGTGGAAAGAGACTCAAGGAGTTGCCCAAGTTCATCAAAGAATGGTCCAGTGGGACAAGGAGGGCGATAGATGGAGATGATGCGAACTGAATGAGGCGGAGCAATAGTAGAGATGGTAAATTGAAAAGCGTTAGAAGAGGACGAAGCATTGGAGATTTGTGGGACACTGAAGCGGGAAGAGACAACTCTGACAACTGTCCGACTAATCCACCTCTGCCAGTCAGACAAAGAGAGTTAATGAAGGCTACTTTGGAGTCATGTAGGACCACCAGGGTGGCAGAGTCAGATGGTGAAATACAGGTTCAATGATAGCAAGGAGGTCTAGTGGAGGAGAGCTGGCATGAAAGTAGTCAGTGATAAAGAATGTTTTGTTGCATTCCAGAGTGCAATGTTCAATTGATGCAGTAAGGAAGAGTACAGAAGGTGAGTCACAGAGCAAGAGAAGCGAGGCAGATAGGTGTTAGGAGAGATAGGGTTAGCTCGTAGGATTTGTTTGCTGAAAGTAGGAGGTGCACTTGAACGATCTGAATGACACCTGGCCTAGTAGGATCATTGTCCATCCTCCCTTTGTTCCCCTCCCTTGCCTCATCGCGTCTTGAAATACTTGTGTATAGGTGCGTTACAAATGCCATTTCATATCATATCATATCATGAATTAGTGGTAGGTTTGAGATGTGAGTTTTATGAAAAGGATAGGAAAGGAGAAAGTTGTAGCATGATTGGAGAAAGCAGAGGAAGACATGATTAGTAAGAGCAGCATGAGCAGCAGGAATTAATGCGTTGTAGGTAAGTACTGCAATGTGGAGACACAGAAACATTAATTAGAAAGATAGGAGTACTCACAGGTGCAGCAGGGAGTAAGGCAAAGAGGCTTTTCAATAGCTGCTCTTCAACCTTCATTGGTCCACCCTTAGCTCCGGCGCCCCTGACTGGATGCCCCTAGGGAGTCTCGAAGTGCTGAGACACACTCTTGTTACCTGACCGCTTACTCCATCAGTGGTTGGTGTTTGATTTTGTCCATGGTGCTGCTGGGATGAGGCAATTTCTTCTTGATTGGATTTCCTAGAAGAGTCTCTTCTGGCCTTCAGCTGGAGTATGGGCTGACTCAAGATGGCCACAGGAAGTGATGTCGCTGATCCAAGATGGCCACATGAAGTGACCATCAAACCAAGATGGCTTCAGGAAGTTATATCTATGATCCAAAATGGCCACCAAAAGTGATGTAACAGGCAGAAAGAGAAGCAACAAACCAGAAGTGATGACAAAAGCTCTCGACACCTAATCGCCTAATCCATCAGTGGTCGGCCTCTGAATTTGACTCTGGTGTTTCTGGGATGAAGCAATTTGTCTTCATTGGTGTTCCCAGAAGAGTCTCTTGTGGCCAACAGCTGGAGTGTGAGCTGATTCAAGATGACCAGAGAAAGTGATGCCACTGATACAAGATGGCCAGAGTAAATTATGCTACTGATCCAAGATGGCTGCCAGAAGTGATGTTACAGGCAGAAATTGAAGCATCAAAACAGAAGTAATGACACACTCTCTCGTCACCTGATTATATAGTCCATCAATGGTTGATCTATGATTTTGTCGCTGGAAAGAGGAAATTTCTTCTTGATTGGTTATCCCAGAAGCCGCTCTGGTGGCCTTCAGCTGGTGTGTGGGATGACTCAAGATGTTAGATGTAGACACAAATACAGTACGACAATAATAGGGGTGTTTGATTAACCCCTATTAACAATGAAAATGTGTCGAAAGTAGAAGGCCCAAAACATATACTTCGCAATGTGCCAAAATCACGTTTTTAAAAGGGAGCCTACCCTGTTATCAAATACAAGAGCAAGTTGCCCCGGTGTCTACGAGAAAAGAAAAGGATTTGTCTCCTATCGTCACATCAATCCTTGGTTCACCTTGGAGGTCTGTTGTTACTGATAGTACTGAACACATCAAGTCATCCTGTGAGCTGTCCAATTGAGGGTATACATTCATCCCGTCCCTGTAAAATGGTTCCCTCATACCACAGTGACAACCTCATGCTAGGTGTCAGTATTTTCCCTGTGTTCACATTCTGTTGTGTTTTCATAGGTGCATGTTGTGACTGCCCTTGCGGTGGGTGCATTTGTATTGATCCCTGCTGTTTTACATGCTGTGCTTGCGGCGCCTGTGCCTGATAGGATGTGTGATCCTGGGCAAAGCCCTCTCGTGTTTGCATGCTGTATGGTGGTGGATACGCTGCCCCCCCTCTTAAAGGTTGTCCATTCATTTGTGCATTCCCTCTGCTTCTACATATGCATACAATATGCCCTGTCATCCCACAATTCCAATATACTGGGGGTGGCCCTCTGGCAAACCCTCCATTATATCGTCCTTCAGTATTTTGACTTCCACACTGGGCATTTCGAAATCCACCTTGGGTGTTCTGAAATCCACCTTGGGTGTTCAGAAATCCACCTCCCCTTCCTTTGAAGCCTACACCTCTATCTTGTGGCCAAAACCGTACCCACTTTGATCCAGTCGGTGTACATTATTCACCTGTGATGTACCCATTACTTCTTGCGTTCCTATTGCTTCTCCGCTTGTCAATACTGCCCATTCTATGGCAAACTTTGACAATTTCTTCTGAACTAACTTGGCTTCCTCAATCTTTCTGTTCTCATCTTTACTTTTGTTCTTTTCTTGTAATAACCGACAATGATGCACAATAGTTAACTGTATCTCAGCCCATGACTTTCCTTCCATCCCTACTTGTTTTTTTTTCATTTGTCTGTGTACCGCTTCTGGCAATCCCTGACACAAATTATGATAAAATAGTGCCACTGTTTTTACCACAGTTCACACGTTCCAAGCTACTATTTCTCTTGAATATCCTGATTATAATTCATCTTCCTTCATTTTACGTGTCATAATTGCAACCATATCTGATGTGTCAGGATACTGTACCCTGAGAGCCCTCCAAACATCTGCCCTACAATTATTGAATGGTGCTCCATCATGTGCTGTTTATTGCGCTGTCACACCCGCATATCCCGCTCGTCTCTAAATGTCATCAGCTCTCTCTCCAAGAACAGCTGCCAATAGCCCTTTTATGTCTCCTATGACAAGGGTGTTTCCTCCTGTCATTTCCTCTAATTCGTATACCCATTTCCCAAGCCCGGAGCTTACACGTTCAGTTATTCTTATCCATCCCATGCCATGGGATATATTATGGCCTCGCTCCCCCTTCTCTAGCAAGGGAACTGTGAGAACCCCATCCCATACTCAGATCCCACTATTCCTTTACCTAATGCTGGGGTAATTGACCCTATTTGTCTCTGTGATGGTAACGACCTTAGCCTACTCACATAAGGTGAAGATTCTACTCTCTCACAACATGATCATCTTCTGGGAATTTCACGATATGCTATAAGATCTGGCATTCTTTACTTAGGGTGTTCCAGATCTGACCATCTTACTTCTTTATCCATTTGTTGACTTCCCAGGGGGACGCATATGCCCTCTCCCTCTGTCTCACGATCTGATTTTCCTTCTTCACCTGACTTGGCTAAACCCCAAATGATGTGACTATCATCCTCCTCTTCCCTGTCTAAATTGAATCTGCTCAGGGACAATGCTGTGGGTTCATTACTTCCTCATCCTGTGGTTTTGGTACCAGGTATCATCTAGCGCTTTGTTGAGTTCCATACTCACTATCCTGTCTCATTTGCTGGTATATCTAATTGATCCTTTATCCAATATTAATTGCACCATATCTTACCTCTTCTAGTGCTTCTCCAGCTATTTCTGGCATTATTTCTTTCATTGGGAGAATCTCTCTTGTTGTATCCCACCTTATTTCCTTGCTCAGCCTCATTTGTTCTTTAAGAATGAAACTGGCGTCGAGAACTTGTGACTGTCTATTCTGTCTTATTCCTTCTTCCATGTCCCTTTGCTCTCTTGTGTCTCTTTTTACCATCTCTTCTTCTTGCCTTTGTTCTTCCCTTCTCACTTCCTGTCTTTGTTCTTCTCTTCACCTCTGTAATCTTTTGTCCTTTACTTTGTGCACCCTTTCTTTCTCTCTCTTTCTTTTTCTCCTATCCCTGTCTTCTATCTCTTTCTTTTAATTGTTGTACTTCCTTATCTATTGTGCCTGTGTTTTCATATTTCTCTTGTTCTTCTCTGTATGTCTGTTCCCATTGTTCTGTTTTTCTTCCTTGCTCATCCTCTCTCAGTCCCTTTTCTCATTCTCTATTCTTCTTTCTTGCTTATCTTTATCTTCTCTTTGCCTAACATCCTCAATGTTTTTCCCATCTAACTTGAGTAATATCTGTTCTCCCATCCATTCATTCTGTATGAGCGTTACCGCATCAGCCCTATCCTTTTCTCCTTTCTATCTCTTAATATTTCTGTCCATATCTATTGATATATTCAATCTCTCGACTCTTTCTTCCTTATCTCATATGAACTAACAGGCATTTTCCTTACTTTTGCTCTCTTCTGGACTGTCATCGCTACTGTAAGCAGGGGTTCATATGTGGGTTACTATACTGCACCAGAGCTTTTAATTTCTTTAAAGAATAAACTCCTATCTCTTCGGTATCTATGCTCTTGATCTCGGACAAGGTAAGAGGAGCTGAGGGCTTAATGCCCTCCCCTTTCATTTACTATATCTTAACTGCAAACAGCGTCGCTTCCAACCTTCACAGCTTATTACATCTCAAAACTTCACACAACAAAAAATACTCAAAATAATAAAACAATGCACATTAATAACCCCAGTGATCACCCTCCCTTCTTTTATAACTGTTTATAGTACAGAGGTATACTTCTCACCCCTCCAATTATATTACCCTATACAGGGTTTAAGGCGTCACCTTGCACAGTCCTGACTGTGTGTATTCTCTCTCTTAATATTCTGATTGGAATTTGAGACGTCTTCTTCCATCTCCCTTGACATAGGATTACTTAGGTGTTCCTTTATCTACAAAAACGTTCCCGTTACCAAAAAAATAACACAATCCCACACCTTTATATTGCCATTTCCCTTAGTTTGTTTGTTTTGTTTTGTGTGTTTATTTTATTTATAAAGCGCTCTGGACCCAGGAGTAAAAGGGCACTTACATGGACAGGTTACAGAAGTACAATATATAAAAGTTTGCAATTTACAATTATGGGGGTAATATGGAATATACAATATATACAGACAATGATAGTTAGAGCAAGCGGTTAAACATTTGTATGGTATGTACAATATTTACAATTAGTACTGTGCTTAGTCTGTCTTGGCATTGGTTTTATCCAGTAGCCAGCTAATGACTAATTTCCTGAACAGTTGGAAGGATTTGGTCGATTTGATGTTCAACGGCAGGGTGTTCCAAAGTTGAGGGGCAAGGACCGTGAAACTCGAGCCACCGGCTCTTTTAGAGGTAAATCTGGGCACAGTGAGGCAAAGAGTGTTGGACAATCTAGTAATTCTGGTGCTCGGCTTCAAAGTGAGTTTGTTAGTAAGATGGGGGGCTAGGTCTTTTAGGGCTTTGTAGGTGAGGCAGAGTGTTTTTAAGTCAATTTTTTGTTGAATGGATATGCATTTGCAGGAAATTCTTATGTGGGAGATGTGCTCTCGCCTGGGGATGTTTAATTCTGCTCGCAGCACATTATTTTGGAGAACCTGAAGTTTATTGATTATAGCTTGGTTGGCGCCTAGGTAAAGGCTATTGCAGTAGTCAAGCTTCGATTGTATGTGGGCCCTGGCCAGTGTGAGGCAGCTATTAGTTGAAAGGAAAGGTCTGCCGGCTCTGATTAGTTTCCCAGTATAGGCGGTGGCTGAGGCAGTCATGTTCACTTGTTTGGAGAGGTTGATGTTGGCGTCAAGGTAAAAACCTAAAGTTTTCACGTTTTTAACAACTGGGATGATGTTACCATTGATGATGAAATTGGAGTAGTCAGGGCTGAGTTTTAGTAGGTTTTTGGGAGATCCAACTAGGAGGAGCTCAGTCTTCTCATCATTCAGGCAGAGGCCGTGTGTGGCCATCCATGCCTGAATGATAGAGAAGATTTTGTTGATCCTAGTGACGTCGACATTGTAGTTGCCAGTGATGGTGAGGAGTATCTGGGTGTCATCTGCCTAGTTGGTGTAGGTGACACCCAGATGGTCCAGTTTATCAAAGAGAGGCTTTGTAAAGATGTTATATAGGGTGGGAGAGACACAAGATCCTTGTGGGACACCACAGGTAATGGGGATGGGGTCTGCTGCAGCCGCAGATGAGAAGACCTTCATGGTTCTATTGGCTAAGAAGGACTGTATCCACATGACGGCAGAGGGGGAAAAGTGGGCAGCAGATGAAGAGTGGTTGTAGAGTATTACCAAGTCTAAGGCTGCTGAGAGCTCTAGAAGGAGTAGGATAGCTGCTTTTCTTTTGTCCTTGATGTCATCAATCTGATTTTTGAGGTCAACAAGTGCAGTTTCAGTTCCATGTTGAGGTCGAAAGCCAGATTGACGCAGGCCTAGCAATTGATTGTAAGTAATCTTGAATTTGCAAGTAGGCAACTCTGTCGAGGATTTTTAGGAGGAAGGGGACTGTGGTGATAGGCCTGTAGTTAGTGGGGATGACCGGGTCAAGGGATTGTTTTTTTAGAAGAGGGAGAACCCATGACTCTTTCAAGTTGTTAGGTACAGAATTGGACGAGAAGGAAAGGTTTATAAGTTTGGAGGTGAAGGGGGATAGGTCCCTCGCAGCATCTTTGATGATCTTGGCGATGCAACTATCCCCTTTGCAATTAGAGAGTTTGAGGGATGCTATAATTTTTTGGACTTCGGGTATAGTGACCATTTTGAACATGAAGCCGGATGTAGTATTGGTAGGGGTGGATGTGGTAGGGGTGGAGGCGTTGCTGTTGGAGAGTTGTAGTCGTTTGGCCTCGATTTTAGTCTGAAGCCCAGTGATTTTGTTGGCCAGGGCATTTTGGATGCTAGTGCACAATGGCTTGTCTTTCACACAAGTGTCGGTCGGTGGGTTGGGATTTTCTAACTCCTTCAAAATGGTGAAGAGTTCTTTGGCAGAGGATTGTGTATTGTTTATTCTGACATTGTAAGCTTTCTTTTTGGTGCGGATTATCTCTTTCTTGTAATGGAAGGAGGTGGTCATGAGATTGGTTTTGTTTTCAGCTGAGGGGGTTGTTTTCCATAGGGTTTCCATCTTAGCTTTCTTTTTTCTGAGTATTTTGAGTTCAGGTGTGTACCAAGAGTTCAGATGGGCTCTGGGTTTACCTTTGCGTAGCTTTAGTGGGCCAACAGCGTCGATGGCATTAGTCATGGCGTCATTGTAGGTGTTAACTAGAAGGTTAAGGTCAGCAGTGGCTTGGAGCATGTTTAGGAGGGGGAAAACCAATGGTGTAAGGGTCTCCGCCATAATATTGCGCTTGTTTTTAGTCGGACAGGCTGGTGCGTGGGGGCACTGCTTGGGGTTAGGGTTGTTAATGTTGATGTCGAATGGTATGAGGGAGTGGTCAGTTCATACCAAAGGTTGTGGGGCTTTGCAGGTGATATTGCAGTTATGGGCTGCAACCCAATCAATAGTTCTGCCTTTCTGATGAGTGGGTAGTGTAATGACTTGAGTAAAGTCATGCTCAGATAGGGCGTTAGCCAGGGAGGTGGCAGGAGTGTTGTTAGGGTCATTGTAACCTAGATTAAAGTCTCCTAGAATGATGTTTTGGGAGTGGGGCTTAGAGTAGTGATTGCCAAAGAGTAAAACCGTCCCCCGATTTCAATGAAATAGAGTATAGGGGCACACATCAGCAGAATATATCCTGTGGCAACATGAATGGGCTCAAGAACAATAGAGGGCGGGCCCATGAATTGAGTTCCACCCTGAGAACTGGGTCCACAAGTATCAGGGAAAGCAAGGTAGGAAGACTCACTTAACTGTGAGTCCCCAGAACACCAGGGAGGTATGAAGAGGTGTGAGCGGGAACTGACACTGCATGAGATAAAGGGAGATTAAAAAAGAACTCTTGACAGGAGCAAGCAACCAGGGAAATGAGGAACAATTTCTAGAAAACAAGGAAAACAAAGCACAAATAGGCATCCCCTTGCTCAGGAGTGAGGTTGCCAAGCACTGAATCAAGTATTAAGGGCCTCATTCATTTAATATATTGCATGGTAAATAAGCACTTTGCGCACTAAAACACACGCAAAACCCTGTTTTTAGGTTCATGGAATTGTCTGCGCAACAATTTGTTGTGCTTTGCGCATACTTCACCCAGGCTTGGCACAGCTCTGTGATTAGCCGTGTGGCTTGCGCGAGACTCCACGCAGGGGGTGGGTGTGGCCTGCACAGGGACCGGTTTAGGGGGAAAGATGCAAGATGAGGATGAACAAGGGAAAAAGTGAGCATTACAAGGGACGGACAACAGGAAGTCCATAGCACGCCCACAAATGAGCGCAGCAAAGCGTATTCATTGATGTGACCGCGCAAAATCTTGCCTGCAAAATACACAGGAAAAGCCCTCGATATTTCCGACCCCTGGAAGGCAGGCATACAGACACTTGCGCATAGGATTTGCAGCACAGATGTGAGTTTGCATGACGGATTTAGGGGTGCGTGCACGCAGAAGTGGTTCTAATCAGACTTAGTGGTGCGCATACGCAGCATAGCAGGGTACAAGGAGGGTTTATGTGGGTTCACATACAGTTTGACCGAAATATGACATGAGGTATGGGAAACAGTAAACATGTTCTCAGGGTGTTGGTTGCAGTTACGGGGGACCCCACGCAGAGTCGCTGAGGTGCTGGCTTGGTTGTGGGGGACCCCACGCAGTTTTCACAGGGTGTGTGTGTTCACACCAACAGAGGCCGCAAAGATAGGTGAATGTGGCTGTTTTGGCTTTGCGTGGGGGCTTGCTGGCGACTTGCAGATAGGCCTACTTTGTGGGAACCTTTCCTTGAATATGCACAGCATGCATATTTCCTTCTGTGCGCAGGCTCGTGCAGAGAGGACCTCGGCATGCAGGCTTTGTGCAAACTCAGCGCACTTTTCCATGGATCAGGGCCTACATTTCCTTAAGAAAGCATAACACAGCATTGTTTTAGTGTTTTATTTTCCTGCCAATGCCATTTCTGATGTGGTGTACACATCGTGACTTGGAACCAAAAACTGCTTGTGTATACTTGATCTTTTCCACGTTTTTAATTTCTTCTATACATTCCAGATATGTTGACTACTTCTAGATTCCCATACTCCCTTTGTTGTGCATCAGACAGTAAGTGGGATGACAAGTATGGCACATTCAAATCTATGGTTATGGCTTGGATGGAAGAGTTTGAGTTTGAAATGGTATGCGACTGTTCTATCTTGATGAAGTAAATGTTTCAACATGGCATATTGTAGGCTGAATGATTATTTAAAGAGATACCTTCTTAGGGCAACAGAGAGTTCAATTAGCCTTGGCAAACGGAACTTTGTTTAGTGGTGAATAAACCCAAATCAATTAAAGATAGTGATACCAGTCTATGGCACAATGTATAAGCATTTTAAATAGGGGCACTGGCTTTGGTAGCTGCTGTAATTCGACTAAGGTATCTAAAGTAGACACAGAGTCAAATGTTTGTATGTTCTAATTTCGGCCTTTTTAGATGGAAACCAGATATGTAATACTAGGTTTTGATCTGACCACAGAAGAGGGTTTCGACCAAATACAAGCAGAAACCTCATTTCTGAATGAACAAAGAACCAGCAGAATGTATTCAGACATCAGCAGCTCTGATAGCTTGGGAAGCAGGGTGAACCAGGATCGGTAGAAGACTTATGACAAAGAAAACAAAACAACCCTGGATAACTATTCAGAACAACAACATCGGAATAGGCGAGAACCCAATAGGAGTGGCTCTCCCCAACCCCCTTTTAGGCGAGACTTTAATTCAGTTACCAACTCCAATGAATCACATGACAAAACACCACAATAACAACGAACGATAGAGAACAAACAATTGATGATAATGTGCTCATGGAACACACAGGGGCACTCTCATTTATTCTACAAATAGCATGGTGTCTTGAATGAAGCAAACATCATATGTCTCCAAGAGACATGGCTCATCGAGCCACCTATCTGCAAAGGATACTTCACACAGACGAACCCTGCAATTGCAAGATCGACAGGAAGGCCATCTGCTGGGCTACTTACCCTGATCAAACAGGACTTACCATATGAAATTATAGAATATGCAAACATAGAGTGTTGGGCACAAAACACAATCCTGAAAAAGCGATCGCAAATAACTCAAGGAAAGACTGTAAAGTGCACCTCACCTCCTATAACCTACCTCAGTATAACAAATTTTTACTGGAATCCGAAAAAACAAGAGGACGAGCATGTAATTGATACTGTTCTATCTATGATTGACAATATCACACAGAAATATGAATGTATCGAACACATCATATGTGGCGACTTCAATCTCCATTTTTATGACGAGGAAGGTAACCAAATAGAAGAACATCAGCTTACCCATCGAGCACAAAGATGGTCAACGGAGATAAGAAACCGGAATTTCGACCGCCTTGATGCAAAGAACAGTGTCACAGCCATGCTTACACCTACTTGGTCATGTGGAAACATGAAATCAATCATAGGCTACTAAAGGAATTTCTGAAATAATTAAAGATGCGGTAAACATATTCAGTATTTCCAGAGACCACTACATATTGAAGCACACACGGGAAATAAATGGAACCTGACCACGGAGAATTAATATCCCGGCATTGACGGCGAATTTGAGAATGAACCGTCTAAAGATATCACAAGCAAAACTAGGAAACTTGACAGAAACTTTCATGAATTCCAAGTTAGAAGATGCCAACAAAGTCAACTATGGATGGTTACTCAATCAATTCAAACTGACGACCATCCCAAAAGAACATCAAAACTCATTGCATAAATACACCTACAACAAATCGATTGCTGAAAAAAAAAGAAAGGAAAATTGCGATGAAGAGAGCCCATTATGAACCTTCATCAATCAAAAAAGAAGAATACAATTAGCGAAACAAAAATTCAAAAATTGGATGAAAAATGCAAAAATGATACAAGAACAAGATAAAGCAGAAAGCATGATGGATGTTCTCAAAAACAATAACACTCAGCATCTATGGGAATTGCTAAATCCAAACTCGAATTCAAAGGACGCCATGATAGTAGATGTCCCGGAAGCTGCCTGTTCTCCTATTTTACAGAGCCCTATAAAGAAAGAACATCAAAAATCAAAGATAGACAAAAAAGATCTACCCTAAACGAAATGAGTTGGAAAATAACGTACGAGATTAAAGACCTGGAAAACTTGATACAGAAACTTAACCCATCAAGAGCCCCATGTCCCGACGGGCTCTCAAATGAGATCCTCAAAAAGAATCCAAAAACTTGGGCTGTCTTCTGCAGAGCAATCATCGATTTAATTAATCGTATCAAAAGAATACCAGCAACATGGCAACTAGCAACGATAAACCCCATATTCAAACAGGGCTCAACCAAAGATCCTGCGAACTATCGTCCCTTGGCCCTACTTGACCCATTGGGGAAAATATTTGCTAACTTTCTTCTAATCAAGCTTAATGCCTGGTTGAAGCAAACAACACACCAAGCAGTACGTCAAACTGGATTCGTCCGAAATGTAGGCACGAGCACAAATCTGCTAATCATGAACTTATTGAAACACGCAGCTAACCACTCAAGAACTCAAATTTATGTAGCCTACGTGGATTTAAGTCTGGCATTTGACAAAATCAACAGAGATCTACTTTGGGCGAAATTGGAGATGTGGGGTTGCCCGAAGGATATCCTAGAGCCGATAAAGCTCCTTTCATTCAAACACAAATATCCAGGTGAGAATGTCATCCGATGGCTATTAACTAATAAAATCAACAAATGGCACGGTCTAAAGCAGGGATGCCCTATCGCTGCTGCATAATTTAACTTGTTTACATCTGATTATGAGGAAAGCATCCACACACCAACCATAAATCCTCCTAAACTCAATGCCTGGACGCTTCCTTGTTTAATCTATGCTGACGACATTATACTACTCGTAAAAACCCCTCGAGGATTACAAACTGCTCTAAAAAACACACTAGAGTACATGGATCACAATAAATTGTCAATAAACATTACCAAAATGAAAATCATAACGCTAATCAAGAAAACACAAAAGAAATAGCCACTGCCAGTATTCTATCTTCAAAAACAAAAATTAGAACAGGTTGCCACCTACAAATACCTAGGAATCAGGACCATTCAATCAATGAACGAACTCCCGTGGGCACTCCACCTGAAATCAAAAGCCAGAACATTAGCCAGACAAGCACTAATTATCCATCGAAAATATGGCAAATTCTCACTGAAGCCGGTTCTTGAGTTTTACAAACGAAAAGTGACAGCGATACTATCATATGGAGCTGAAACCATGATCAGCATGGACCAAGCAATATGGATGCAGCTAGAGGCCATCTTCTGGTGGAAAGCTCTTGCTCTACCGCAATCAACCCCCATGCCACGCATACGCTATGAGCTCGGCCTACAATCCTTACATTCAATAGTCACGTGGAAAACCCTAGACATCTACAGAAAATTGCACAGCGAAGACAACATACCGGCAATGGACATCTTAAGAACCTCTGAGCTGAAGATCAACAACAGAACTCTAACAAAATGGAGAGAAGTGGTAGAGAGCATATGCCTGGAAAAGGAAATCCTGCTTGACATGTTGCTAAAGAGGCCACAACATGCAAAAAAGCAATTGGCAAGAATGGACTGGATTTCAACCCAAACCATAAAAGACCATTACAAGCTAAATGTGAAATGTCACAGGGAAGTAAGAGCTCTAAACCAATTGCCACACTATTTGAACTTATTTCCGGATCGTCAAATCAAAGACACGTTCCTCAGACTAAGATTGAGTATTCTCCCCACCTGCCAAATAACAGGAAATGGGAAAAAAATGAAAACAACAGCACTGATTGCCACTTTTGTAAAATTAGTGGACAGATCGAAACCGTCCGCCACTTAATATTGGAATGTGGAGCACTCAATCACAACTGCTTAACATACAGCAAAAGATATGCGTCTGCCCCAAATGAACTCGAAATTGAAGAACGTTGGACTGACTTTCTAATGGGCAACAATAGGAAAATGATGACCACAATCATCCATTTCTGGAAGGACATCACCTCTGAAGATTTTGGGAAAATCCCTTAATTTAACTAAAGTAAAAGATTGCACTGCAATGTAATTACGTATAAATGTAAGGTTTAAGAAACAAACCAAATGCATTTTAATAAAAAATATGTAATACTATGTCAAGATAGAAGACAAGACAATCGTTCCTGGGTTGATAGGGCTGTGCATCAAGCATTCAGATGGATGTACATTTTTAGCTAATTATTTTAACTGCTTAATAAAAAAACTACAAGGGGTATAGTTAAAATGTGTAGTATTTACGTGATAATGTGAATAAAGAAATATACTAATGCTAAGCATTTGAAATTAGAAGATTAGAAAGGACTATTGATATAGAAAGGTGACCTCTAAATGACAACAAACAGACAAAACAAGCATGCACCAATTCTTAGTGGTACATAACACGTATCAGTACGTTAGGAAATGTTAAGATGATTAGATGCTAGATGGTGGCGGTGAGAGTGACGAGGGGCGGTGGATGGTGAGGTAGAGAGAAGTGAGGATACTTGTCCCAGTGGTACCAGAGCGTGAACTGCCGTTCACAATCAGATTATGGAAAAGTGGAAGAGGCCCTGTTGGGGTAACCATTGTACTAGAACAGGGGAGGGAAAGGGGATGTTGATTTTCTCGGCATTTTGTTTGCTGTTATGGAAAATGCAAATAAAAAGTGTTTAAAAAAATAGATTGTTTAACCTTTTTGGTTGCATATGAGTGTTTTTTGGGAGCGTGTGTGATCCAGTGCAACATATGGCCTGCAGACCACATGCGGACATTTATAACATGATGAATGGCCCTCGGCAGTGCAAAGTCACTTTTCAGCAGTGTGCGTGTTACAGCACAGAGTACAGCACTACTGCACAGGTAGCATTTTCTTGTTGATGCAGCACCACCACATGGGTGTGGTGCATTGCTATATGGGTTGCCAGAGTAACATGGACATATATGTAAAGACAGGCTATTCAGTCAAAAACGATTTTTACATATAAGATGCAAATCTATTTTTACAGTTAAAAGCACACATGTGACATTCAAAATGCAGACTAATTTTCACCTGAAATGCCTATGTTGCAAAAGACACATTTGAAAATTAATAACTAACCTTATTAATAACTAACCTGACTAATAAACTTCATTTAACATAACCCACTAATAAAAATGTGTCTCCACTGCAGAATTAGGCCTACTCTGAAAGTGAACTTTTAAACGCACATTCATTTTTTTTTCTCTGCTGCTCTGTCCACATAACTACAGGAAGCAAAGAGCTCGAAGGAACAGGAAATCAGTTTGTTACAATTTTTACTGTAGAAATGAGCCATTGTGTAGTGAGGGAGGAGATGACATGATTGATTCTGATTGGAGCAGCGTCATAGCAAGTATCATGCTAGAGGCTTTGATTAGAGTTTTGCTGGGGAAGCTTGAGGAGAGGGGGAGAGCAATCGAGATCTTGCAGAGCTGGGAGAAGGACCTGTTTCCTGGCTGAGGCATTCCTGCTGCAAAAGCTGAGAATTCCAGGCAATAACCCCGGTTTGAGACCGGCAGACGCTTGTTTTCACTGGGGTTAATCTTCAAGGGAAACAAATTCAGAAAGAGAATAGCCGGAGAAAACTCATGCTGGACAGATAAGGTAATTACAGAAGCGTGTGGGAGCTGTGCGAAAGTGTGCGAAACTGTTCAGTCAGTGTATTCAAGGGAGTCCCAGTCCCTTATCAGCATATTTAATTTTACCAATTGAATATATTCTCGCAGCTCTCTGTTCATTTTATCACAAATAATGTTGTACCATTTCATTTATTTCTGTAAAAAAAGGTTAAACTGTGTTTAAAGGAAATTTCTATAATACAAAAATATCTGAAAACAGATAGCTAGTGTGTATTATTTCTCTCTTTCATTTTGCATGGGAAAAGGTTTAAACGTGGGTAGATTTTTAAACAGTGCAATTGTCATTTTAAAACAGATGTGTGCATTTTTATATTCAGTATGGACAGTTGTGAGTGACTGTTTGTAGCATAGCTTGTTGGAGGTACATGAGCCAACGGGAAGAGAGACTCTCTGGACATAGTTCCATACCGTATATAAGGTAGTGGAAATTACCACAAAAATACCACAATAGCCCGTGGTGGCACACAACACTAACACTGAAAATGTGGTATCCCTAAAATGTAGGCGTGAGGTCTCTCTAGTGATCAAGAACAATCTAGATAAACACAAGGGGTGTTGGATATTGGGGCCACAAATAAACCAACCACGCAAATTACCGCGCACATCATCTAAATAAGTCTGAATTCTGAAATAATGCAATGTATTATTGTTATGTGTGACCCAATATGAATACAGAGAGTGATTATTGCTAAAGGTATTTTGGCGGTAAGAAAATACCGCAAAGCCCCAAATATCCACAAAATACCCAACATATTTATGGTGCGTTGCAGGCCGGGAAAGTGATCATAGAGTACCTACTGGGCGTGGCAAGCGTGTCTCACACTGCCATTTGCACATTAAAGGGAACCAATTTTACAATAGCAGTGTGCCACTAAAAATGAATTTCAGAATGTCACAAAGGGAAACCACATTTTCAGACCTAGTGCAATATTTAGAGGCAAAGTTGTTTGCACATGGGACGTGGTCGTCGAACAGCATCTTAGAATGGCGTGACCGCATTCAGGGTGAGGTGCAGAAAGAAAAACTAGACAATATTTTTACAGAAGGCAGTATAATTCAGGTCTGCCTTACAAGATTATTGAATGCAGCCGATAAAAGTGCAGAGAAAGACTGTTTAATACGGCTATGCGGCAAAATATGGTTTATTTTGAATAAGTCCCTGCGAATGCAGGAGAATGATACCCAGCCAATTAACAGGTTAAAGACTGAATTAGATGGGGCAAGTAAAAATCAGGAAATGTTAAGAGCAGAATTGGATGCATGCCAAAAAGACATGCAATTAAAATGCAGAGACTTTGATGCTCAGTTATCCAAAAGCAAGAAACAATTTGAGGATAGTGAGCAAGAATTGGTACACTTAAAAGCCTTAGTGGACCACATTAGACAGGATAAAGATGAGGTTGTTTCAGAAATGCAGATTTTACAAAAAGAACATTGTGAAAAAGAATGTGATCTCCAGAGTGCAGAACAAGAAATGATTAAAATGATTCAAGAAAGAGACAAGAGAAATAAAGAGTTCAATGAATGCCAAATGCAAATGTGCGACATGCAGGAGGTGATTAATAAGATGAGTGATGAAAACAACTATTTGCAAAATGAAGCAAACAGACTCCTTAAAAAGTGTAAGGACTTAGAACAGCAAATGTGCATTCCCAGGTCCCAGGAGAGGCGGCAGGATACCACATTCAATGGAGTGGAGCTGAATTCTAGCTCTGCCCAAAGAGCTAGTGCTCCAGTGACTGGGCCGGTGACTGAACTTGGTTGCAGCGCCCTTGGGGGATTTGATACTCCCATTGGGGGTAGCCACCAATCTCATACACCTGAAAACAGGATTGAATCACAAAATAGTGCAATTCCATGCATTGCAACAAGTAGCCCCATAAAAATAATGAAATCCATTAAAGCCCTGATCAAACCATTTAAAAAGGGAGGTGAATGCTGCATTGAGGATCACTTAGAAGCGGTGCATGACATTTTTAAAGCACTCCAGATACCTAAGGAACAGTACAGACAATATTTTCATTTAACTTTAGATGCCCCGACGGCCAGCATCATAAGGGGATTAAATGAACAGCAGAATATGACCTGGTTGGAGTTTGAAAAAGAAATTAGGCGTCATTTTTCTCCTTTTCACTCATTGCAGGAGGCAAAGAAAGTCGCTTACACAATTACTGCTGGACCTAATACATCCCCTCGCCAATTTTGACAGGACTTATAAAGAGCATTTTCTCGCTTTGATGTATCTTTTGACACAAATTCCAATGAGTTTAAAACTGCATACTTCTATGGGCTACAGAAAGACATCATATCCCAATTGGTCCGTGAATTTGACCGTGACAAGTCCCTTGAATGGATTGTACATCAAAGCACAAAACTATATGAGGTACTCTATTGTCAGGGTAGAGAAAGTGATAAAATGAAAGATACTAGACCTAAATCTAAAGAACCCTCAGCCACAGTAATGGAAATCAGGTCAGCCAAAATGTCCCTTGAGTCTGCTCAAAGCCAAGGTAAAAATAATGCGACACCTGAACAAAGGGGTAATCAACAAAGATCGCCATTTCCTGTACCAATGTTCCAATCACATGATCCTAGTAATAGAGAGAGCTACATCAGCCCTAGGTATTTAGGGGACAGACCCCGGGTAGGATATCGGCCTGATATGGCAGGTATGAACAATAACCAGAGACAAAATCAAGATCAAAGAAATGATGGTCCCTACCAGTCATTGGGGACACAGAGCAGATTTGATCCCAACACCATGATATATGGTAATCAGGATAGACCCCGATATGTGGATCGATTTACTGATAATGTAAATCAACATAGGGGCCAGTACCCACAATCTGAGAGACAGGACATGAGACAAAACGTGAACTACAATCCACAACAGTACAATGATTCCCCACCAGGGGACTATAATCAAAGGATGGGTGCAACCCGCTCCCCTCCACAAATGAATCAAGAGTTCAGAAACCATCCCAACCGACATCAATCACCTGAGAGCTATCAGAATAGATCCAATCAGGGGGAAAACAACCAATATCGACCTAGGCCACAGAAAGAGGATTCTAGAGAGATGGAAAGGTTCCAGTGCCTTGAGGCCCAAGTGAAAATGTTAGCTGAGCAAATAGGAAAGCTCTATACAGCGCAAAAACAACCTTCCAAAGAGGGGGCTGATGGCCATAGCAATGACCGGGGGGCTTCCGAAAAGTGACTAAGTACTCATGATAACTGCAGTGCCAAAATGACAGATTGCTCTGATATAATTTTGCATAACGACTCTGAGATGCCTAATGGATTAAAAATGAAAGTGCCAGTAAATGAACTTGTGACAGAAAGTGCAAATACTTCTAAAAAAGAGGTACGGTTTAACCTAGAGCTAAATAAAACAGTAAAGATTTGCACAAATGAAAAAGAAACATTAGGAATTCCAAAAGAACAAAGGGACAGATTTAAGAAAAATGACTCATGCATGGGGAATACCAGTGAACAGGGAGTAAGTGGGGATGCTATAGCTCCTTCCCTGGGCAAGCAAAACAATGACCAAACACAGGCAGAAAAAGGAAATACTCAAAAGGAGGGTACAAGTCAATCACCTGAAGAATTCTTTGAGCCACATATTTTTGAAGAGGCTGAAAGGGCTAGTATCACACTAAATGATCACAAATGCACAGAATTAAAAAATGACAAATTGCTGAATGATGTTGTTACACATGTTCAGTTGGAAGGTTGTAATGTGGTCTCTGATGTTACCCAGATGGATGGGCGAACAATGGCCACACTCCAAAAAACCTCTGATCATGGAGAAATGAATAAAGTCTCTCGCGCAGAAATGGGTAAAAAGGAGGGAAAAATGTCTTTCCATTTACCAATGTGCTTAGCCAAAAGTGAAAGAGACCTGAGAAAGGTGAGCCCTGAAATCAGTAAGAATTCACACTTCTTATGTGTATTAGAGGAAGTTGAGGACAGATATTATGCACCCATCACTGTAGAAGAAAAATGCCACACCTTTGCTATGATTGACACTGGCGCACAGGCCACAATTATGTCCAAGGAGCTGGTAAAGAGTATCAATGAAGGGAGACTCCCACAGAGTCAGATCACAGTGAAGGAAAATCAAGGTCCAGTGCATAACTTTAATGGGGAGGAGGTGCCCATCATAGGTGTTACTGAGGTTGACATAAAAATAGGAAAGCACAGGATGAAACAAGAGGTATTGATCACATCTATTTGTGAAATTCCATTTCTGATGGGGACAGATTGCCTGAAAAGATTGTCTCCTCTCATAGATGGGGTGAATGGAGTGCTGTGGTCCTTAACCAAAAAACCATTGAGACCTAAGAAACTAAAATCACAAAACAGCAATATAAATGAATGTCACACCATTGCCAAAACAAAGGATGCTGTGGAGGTATATCTCCAGAATAGCTGCATACCTAGTGTCACTGTTATATTAATGTGTCAAGACAAAATACAGAGCGACAATGAAAAACTACCTGTACAAATATACTTGGACCCAAGGAAAAATTGGCAGACTGCCATAGATGAGCACACATTATGTTTTTATTTAAAAGAGAAAACATGCAAACAGAATATTGCTCCTAAAACAGATTCAGAAAAACACATTACCACTCTGGCAGAAATACACATGGAAGATGAGCAACCATGGGTTCATGTTGGTATAAATGACTATTTTAAAACAATAAAAGCCACTTTAGCGCTTGGACATGAAAGGAGTTTCATTAATGAGAAATTGTTGCAAAAAATAATGGAGAGGGAAGAAATCCCGAAATTTAGGATTAAAAACCAATATGTTTCTAGGTTGGACAGTCCAGACTTTGAAAACCGAATTGCAGGCAGATGCATGCTTAAAATTAGCATTGGGCAGAAAACAAGTTACCATAATGTACGGATAGTGAGTGGAGCACAAAATGAATTTTACATGGGCAATGACATCATGCACAGAATGTGTATGGTGTTAGATTTCCTTAATCAAAAAATATGGTCACGCCTAGGTGGTCCGGCACCTGAATTTGAAGACAAAAGAAGGGCTTATCATTGTGCACAACTGGTTCCTTATGCAATTGAATTACAAATGAGGAAAGATACTATTATTCCTGCATTTACAAAACAGTTTGCAATAACACTGAAATGCAAAAATGGACAGCAGATGAAAGGCTCTGATGCATTTGTATGCCTGAATGAATCCATAAAACAGCAAGGCCTGTATTATGAATACATTCCATTGGTAGACATTGGTGAAGGATCTGTAAAAATTATGGTAAATAATAAAGGTTGTCAGGATATTCATTTAGAGGAAAACTCCCCATTAGGAATGGCCATACAAAAATCACATTATACGGCAGATTTAAAAAACATGGTGATTGGAAATATCCCTGAAAAGTATGTAGATGCCAAGGGTGAGTTGCCAGAACACCTGGACTCTCAGCCCAAAGGAATATTTAAAATTCATTCTGTGTATCCTTATGATTCAAATGAGACAGTGTGCTGCCATCAAGAGGATTGCATAATATTTAATTTAAATGAAAATGAAACAGAAAATCAGCCCATTGAAGTGGAAGCTGATATGCCAAAATATTTAAAAGTGGCAGCTTTACAAAAAGACACAGCCACACAGTTAGAGGAAAGCGCCGAGATTCCCTTACCAGAAGATTTTCCAGAATTTTCCAAAATGGTAGAAGAGCAGATCTCCTTAGCGGATGCGTGTGAAAGCAATGAGGATAGGGACAATCTGAGGGAGATATTTATGGAGTTTAAGGATGTATTTGCAAAAGATGCTTATGATTGTGGTTTAACTGATTTACATGTGGCCACACTACCAGAAGGGTGTAGCAGAAATCCAGTGTTGTACGCCAGTATAGACTACCGCTGGCATGTTTAGAATCATTGGCAGAAATTATTAAAAATTTGGAATGGCGGGGAATCATCAGGCCCATTCATAGCACATCCAATACACCTATTTTAGGTGTGTTAAAGCCAAATGGTCAATGGCGGCTATGTGCAGACTTGAGAGAGTTAAATAAAAGAGTACCAGTATCTAGATGGCCTCTGCCATTCATTGATCAGGGCCTAGCTCAGGTACATGGTTCAAAAGTATTTACCACATTAGATCCCACCTCTGGATATTGGTGCGTGCCATTGGCAGAGGAGATACAACATTTATTTTCCTTTACATTTGACAGGACTCAATACGCCTGGCTTAGAGCTCCGTTCGGGTACATCAATAGTGGGAGTGAATTTGGCATATTTTTGAGAAAGGCCATGCCGGATGCAGCAGAAAGAGGAACAATAGTTTACGTGGACGATGTCCTGATAAAAAATGAAATCCTGAAAAGATATTTTGATGAAATAAGACATGTACTTGGCCAATTGCAGAAAGCAGGCGCCAAAGTATCTTTGCAAAAAGCACAATGGTGCAAGAAAAAAGTTAACTTTCTAGGGCATGAAGTGACTGAACATGGGCTAAATCCACAAAAGAAGAAAATAGAGGCCATACAAAGATTAAAAGATCCTAAAAATGTGAAAGGAGTAAAAAGTTTATTAGGGATGACAGGCTATAACAGAAAGTTCATTGAAAATTATGCAGAAATCACTCAACCATTGACTAAGCTGCTTAAACTGAATACTCCCTGGAAATGGGAAAAAGAACAGTCTGATGCAGTGGCTAAATTAAAGGAATGTCTTGTAAAGGCACCATGTTTAGCATACCCCATAAAGGACAGGGATTTCTTTATAGAAATCATCAACCTTTGCAATTTTTAGAGAGTAAAAGAATTAGATCAGGTAATCTGGCGCAGTCCAGAATCACTTCGTGGACGCTGGCATTACAAAGTTTTCCCGTAGAAGTGAGATATGGACAAAATAAAAAGAACCCAATTGCTCAAGGGTTAGCTGACTTACATGACTGCGCAGCTGAACAAATACCAAATGAAATGGAAGTGGAAACTAGTTTGCAGGAATTTAAACAATCACCACACAAAGCTTTTGATGAAAAAACATGCAAGGATTTGCCAACTGTATATGTGGATGGTTGTGCTTTTCACATTGAAAATGACAGTAATAAACAATTAGTGGCAGGAATAGGAAATGTCTGGTTGAAATGTGAAGGCGTCCCCAGTATAGGGATGAGGATTGGAGCTAGGAGCAGTCAGGTGGCGGAATTGGCAGCCATTTATAAAGCAATTGCTACTGCAGTTGATAAAAAGTTCAGTGAAATTGTCCTGGTGACTGATTCTGACTATGCACGGAATAGCTTTGTGGAGTATTTGCCTGGTTGGAAAGCAAGAGGCATGGTTACATACAACAAAAAGCCACTTAAACATGGAAAAATGATACAAGCCATAGACAAATTGGTGTCAGAGAATAATTTAACAATATACTGGAGAAAAATTCGTGGGCATTTAAAAACACCAGGAGGGGATAAGGAGGGAAATGATAAGGCAGACCACCTGGCTAAAATTGGGGCTGTGATGGGAGAATTGCTACCTATTGATTATTTAATGGGTGAAATACAAATTGATGCAGTAACACGTTCTAAAGCACCAAAGGAGGTAGATCAACCAGTGGTACAGTGGAGTCATGACACGCCAGACCAAGATTTGATTGAGGCACAAAAGAATGATCGAATTTTGGGAATCTATTATAATCATTTGATAGATCCTGAACAAAATCCTTTAACAGAAAATGATTGTATGGGAAAAGAAGAGTTGAGGGTGCTATTAAAGAACAAAACACGAATTAGATTACAGGATGGACTCATGATTAGAGAGTCCATAACAGGACAAATACAGTGGGTGTACCCCTTTCATTCAGAGGGCTAATGCTACACCATGCACATGATGCCATAACTGCAGGCCATAGAGGTTCACAAAAAACATTAGAAATACTAAAAGATTATGCTTACTGGCCACATATGTCCCAAGATGTGGAATTATATACTAGAGGATGTCTAGTATGCGCCCAATTTAAACCTGCTTCACCAATGCATAGAGCACCATTGATGAAAAGAGGCCTAACTCTCCCATGGTCAGATTTGCAAATAGACTAGGTCGAGCAGGGGAAACCGTTATATTTTAAGTGTGGTATGTTTGATGACGAAGTGCATTGAATGCATTCCTGCACCAGATTGTAGTGCGCAAACAGCAGCCACATTGCTGGTGAACCATGTGTTCTCAAGGTTTGGGTTGCCACAAAGAATTGAGTCAGACAGAGGAAGTCATTTCACAAGTACTCTAATGAGTAAGGTATGGCAAATACTAGGTGTGAAAAGGAAACTACATATCGCATATCGGGCAGCGTCTTCAGGTACAGTTGGAAGGAGCAATAGGTCTGTTGTGGATATTTTAAAGAAATTCGTGGCAGAAGCAGGTTCCTGCTTGGATTTACGTTTACCGTTGGCTTTGATGGCAATCAGATCAACTCCTGCCAAAGCAACAGGTGTTAGCCCCCATGAGATCTTGACAGGTAGGAAAATGGTGTTACCACAACACCTACTATACAGAACACATGAGCAAACACTTGTGAGTGCATCCACAGTTCATGAATATATTGATGAACTGAGGAGGCATTTGCAACATGCATTTGCTTTTGTGCAGAGAACTCTGGAAAGAGCTGCTGACAGTGCAAAGCCTTATTATGACAAAAATACATCAGTAAAGGAATACAGTGTAGGGGATCAGGTGTACAAGTTTCATTTTGGAAAAAGTAAACAGAAAAATTCTAAATTTCTAGCAGCCTGGCAGGGGCCATTTCGAATTATAGATAAGGTCTCTCCTGTAGTTTATAACATTTTGAAAAATGAAGGTGAAACGGCAATAGAGCAGTTCGTCCATGTAAATCAAATCAAACCATGCCATCCCAGACATGAGATCAGGCAGCTTGAGCATGTAGAAACAGATAAAGCCCCTTGAACACAAAAAGAGAAAATAAATGGGTACAATCAGGAGGCAGTGACAGAGAAGTTAAAAAGTTGATTGTTATAATGGCACATAAACACTGTAATATATGTAAAAATATATAATATAAAATAAGTAAATAAATAAATAAATATATATATAATGGAAGCTCATGGTTGGTGTGAAGAGAGAAAATGTATTAAATATTGAATGCTGTTGTATATATGCTTGTTTTCTTTTTAACTTGTGTTTAATTTCAGAAAAAAAAAAAAAAAAACGAAATGTTTTTACCAAGCATGTTTTATTTTTGGCAAAAGGGTGAAGTTAGTATTGTGCTATGTACTTAATTTGTTTCTTTTCTATTTGATTTAGAAAATTAACATTATTTGGTCGGAGGTTCCGGGATCAGAGGCCACAGGAGAAGATGGAGTCCTGGAGTCCCCTGGATGAAGACCAAAAGATGCCTGCCTCCAGGTGGAGGTGAAGACAAGATAACCAGAATGCCAAAAAAGATGACTCCTATGGATCCAAGATTGCCAAGGTGAAAGTGTACTCGAATGAACCAAATAACATCGCTGGTCGAGACATATCAGAGGCAGACAAGAGTCCTGACATATGGAGTTCCACGTATTTATTATTTTAATTATTTATTTTAATTTGTTATATTAATTATTTGTTTTAGTTAGTTGTTTTATTTTATTGTTTTTAATTGACTTGTTAAATCGAAACTTAGAGTAATTCCACTTCCACTGAGAAGGCAAATGTAGAACATTTTGTAAACTAATGAACTCAGATGAATACTGTGTTGATTGCAACTTTTTCATTGATGCACATGAATATTAATTTTGTTGGATTGCTATATTGTGAAAAGAAGAAAAAGAACAAGTTGTTTTTAGGAATCGGCTTGGATCGTAGCCAAGTTCTAAAAACAAAAGGAGGGTATGTAAGGATATATGGCGTGTTACAGCACAAAGTACAGCACTACTCCACAGGTAGCATTTTTTTTTTGATGCAGCACCACCACATGGGTGTGGTGCATTGCTATATGGGTTGCCAGAGTAACATGGACATATAAGTAAAGACAGGCTATTCAGTCACAAACGATTTTTACATATAAGATGCAAATCTATTTTTACAGTTAAAAGCACACATGTGCACATTCAAAATGCACACTATTTTTCACCTGAAATGCCTATGTTGCAAGAGACACATTTGAAAATTAATAACTAACCTTATTAATAACTAACCTGACTAATAAACTTCATTTAACATAACCCACTAATAAAAATGTGTTTCCACTGCAGAATTAGGCCTACTCTGAAAGTGAACTTTTAAACGCACATTCATTTTTTTTTCTCTGCTGCTCTGTCCACATAACTACAGGAAGCAAAGAGCTCGAAGGAACAGGAAATCAGTTTGTTACAATTTTTACTGTAGAAATGAGCCATTGTGTAGTGAGGGAGGAGATGACATGATTGATTCTGATTGGAGCAGCGTCATAGCAAGTATCATGCTAGAGGCTGTGATTAGAGTTTTGCTGGGGAAGCTTGAGGAGAGGGGGAGAGCAATCGAGATCTTGCAGAGCTGGGAGAAGGACCTGTTTCCTGGCTGAGGCATTCCTGCTGCAAAAGCTGAGAATTCCAGGCAATAACCCCGGTTTGAGAACGGCAGACGCTTGTTTTCACTGGGGTTAATCTTCAAGGGAGCCAAATTCAGAAAGAGAATAGCCGGAGAAAACTCATGCTGAACAGATAAGGTAATTACAGAAGCGTTTGGGAGCTGTGCCAAGGTGTGCGAAACTGTTCAGTCAGTGTATTCGAGGGAGTCCCAGTCCCTTATCAGCATATTTAATGTTACCAATTGAATATATTCTCGCAGCTCTCTGTTCATTTTATCACAAATAATGTTGTACCATTTCATTTATTTCTGTAAAAAAAGGTTAAACTGTGTTTAAAGGAAATTTCTATAATACAAAAATATCTGAAAACAGATAGCTAGTGTGTATTATTTCTCTCTTTCATTTTGCATGGGAAAAGGTTTAAACGTGGGTAGATTTTTAAACAGTGCAATTGTCATTTTAAAACAGATGTGTGCGTTTTTATATTCAGTATGGATAGTTGTGAGTGACTGTTTGTAGCATAGCTTGTTGGAGGTACATGAGCCAACGGGAAGAGAGACTCTCTGGACATAGTTCCATACCGTATATAAGGTAGTGGAAATTACTACAAAAATACCACTATAGCCCATGGTGGCACACAACACTAACACTGAAAATGTGGTATCCCTAAAATGTAGGCCTGAGGTCTCTCTAGTGATCAAGAACAATCTAGATAAAAACAAGGGGTGTTGGATATTGGGGCCACAAATAAACCAACCACGATAATTACCGCGCACATCATCTAAATAAGTCTGAATTCTGAAATAATGCAATGTATTATTGTTATGTGTGACCCAATATGAATACAGAGAGTGATTATTGCTAAAGGTGTTTTGGCGGTAAGAAAATACCGCAAAGCCCCAAATATCCACAAAATACCCAACAGATCCGTGCAAACAATTCCATGAATCGGGCCCTGTATGCTTTCCTTATTAAACCTTTCCTTATTAAACTGCATGGTGCAACTAGGAACATTGGTGTTGGTTATGTTAAACAGAATTGCATTGCAATCTCTAGTTATAAAAACTCCCAATAATATGTACCATCCCTTATAGAACTTGTAGAACAAGACCTTACAATAGCATTCAGATTTCACAACTGTTCATTTTACAAAAGAATATCCACTTGGTATTGTATTTCAACCGTAGCATGGCAGGCATTACAAGAAGATGGTGATGGAGAGGATGGCTTATTCCATTAATGTGGTGAGTTATTGGGATAATTGTATGTTCAGCGATCCTTTACTTATGGGCAGGAAAGGAAAGCAATCAGCACTTGGAGACAGGGGCATTCTTTGCAGCCGTGTGTTCAAGGAAAATAACTGAAGACACTTGGCTTTCGTGTTCCCACATGATGAAAGGATGAATTTAGGGCTGTGAGATACAGAGATACCTATAACAGAGTATCATTGAGATATTTGGAAAGCAGCATGTTTCATATTCGGGGATTTTGTGTTCAGTCAGGACTTGTTTTCCATGTGGATGAAAGATAAGAAGTCAAAAAGATGGAGCTAATTTTGCTTTAAAATGTAATTTGGCGGCGGGGAGCCATTATGGCAGATTTTGGTAATTTGCATGTTGGAGGCAGAAGGCAGTATACACACATGTGCGTCTCTTTTTGCCCTGCACATTTACACTCTGCCGTGCAAATGAGTAAACTCTGCCCTGCATGCTCGCATGGCAGGCAGCATTTACAATGGATCCCTATGTTGCCTGCCTTCTAAATGCTGGCCCTTAAAGCTGTTAGATTCCATAGGGATCCCCATCGTTTCCACCAGCATGTAAATGTATGCCAGCGCAAATGCTGGGGCATTTGTATGGCTATAAGGGAGGTGGCGAAAACTCAAATTGTGTTCCACCCCTTCCTTCCGTAATACAAATCAATGAAAATGGGGCCTGACGTTAATGGAAGGCATAGAAATCTTATGGAAGACTTTCACACCTTCCATTAACGTTACAACCCATCAAAAATAAGCCCCTATTGTAGTTAAGGGGTGCTATGCAGTGCAGCCTTGTCACTTTGGAGACAGTATATTCTGAGTTTATTTGTTCTAAGCATATGGAGGAAAGATATGGGCACACTATTGGGGTAGGAGGGATTGATTACAGTGCTGTTATGTGACCCCTCTGTGTGCAACCCATCCGAGTAACTCAGTTGAAACTTAGAGAAGGAAGCAAAGCAACAAGCCCTGAAAAATGAATTGGTTATTGGAGACAATAATTCTAATCTTGAGCAAACTGAATTGCCACGGTTTTATTACATGGCACAAGCAAGTCAGGGATCTCCTTCCACTACAATGAATGTGGCGCACAATTAGAACACGTTTTATTTCTTCAACACAGATTCTTTCTTGAGAAGGCCTCCAACCCGTCTCGCACCCACCTCCACAAATACCCTGTGTCTCAATGGACTAGGAACCAGGCCGGTGTGTATCAATAAGATATTTATTGTAAGTGATTTCAATCCGGCACACACCCAAGTCAACGCCTAGCGGGTAATGCACAACTGAAATCCTTATTTATTTTTGTCTAAAAGTTCTTTATTCTGAACGACATACCACTCATATCACGCCCCTCTCCTGGAGCCCCCCAACCCCCTGTCACACTGAACCAGGAATCAGGCTGGTTTGCAAAGTTAAAATATTTATTTATGTATTTACAATTTTATCACACTATGTTTAAATGGGTACACAATAATCACCAATGGGGTGATGTAACACCGAATAATCTCTTTAATACACAAGGAGTAGCAGTGAGCAAAACAATTCAGCACAGGAATAATACTTGTGTGTGTGTGTTCAGATCAGAAAGCACTGTGGTTATAGGTTCCCCCTGCACACCCCTCAACCCCCAATAGGCAATGTAAAGAGATAGGAGGAGAGAGCAGGTGTTCAGGAATGGCAGAATTCAAACAGAATGTCAATCCCCCTTTTCCCCAGCAAACACAAGAGAAAAACGGAATTGACTGTTAAGCTGTCATAATGGCTTTCAAAGTTATCTTAGAATGGACAGGACAAAAACACTAAATATGATCAAAATTGCTGAAATTACTATAATTCTTATGGGAGCCGTTTCAGATATTTGCACACAAACACAAGCAATGATTTAATACCAAGAAACAATTTGAAATCTTAAGATTCATGTCGGAAGCAGTCAAAGGCTGTTTTACACGTGTCAGAATTTCCCAAAAATGGAATTCGAGGCAAGGTTTTCACTGCGCGATAATACCAATAACGGGAGAGCCATATGGATTTAGAATGCAGTTTTAGATGCGATTTAAAGCTGTGGATGTTAGCTATAAGCAGAAGTTGACTTTTGTTTCTAGCACAACAACGGAGGAAGTTATGGACATTTTAGTCGAGGTCATTTTTCGAGATAGGCGCAAGAGTGGGAAACAGGAAAGCACTTTTAAAAAGACAAAAGGATTTCTTACACTAGAGGATGACTATGAACAAAACGAATACCACACAGGAACACAGCCACTTTATCAGAATGACTGCCTGCAGAGGAACTTGCCTTTTTCAGATGAGAAAAGATCAGCGCAAAGATAGTTTTAGCAATACTAGTACAGGAGGAAGATAGGAGGGATTGGATAGAGAGTTCAGACAATTCAAAAATACTCCTAACAATACAGGTTGTGAATACAAGATAGGATGGTTTTAAGTTAGGGATTAACTAAGCAAGGTACACATGCTAGTGACACAGTTCTATCTAAAGATACTCACTAGATATGTTTTTAAATGGAACCATCAGGATTCTGGTCCATCAAGATTCTGGTCAGAGAATTGGATCTGGTTCTAGGACAGATGGCTGGGCACATCGGATTGGATGCAATCAGCAATGCGCTCTCGTCACAGCAAGGTACAGGACTGGACTGAATCTGCAATGCACTCTTCTCACAGCACGGCACAGGACTGGATTGGATCTGCCCTTCTTGGTTCTGATGATAATTATTTCAGCAGGCAAGCAGTACAGCGCAGCCCGGCTGTATTTTGATTTTCAGCAGGCAAGCAGTACAGCACAGCCCGGCTGTAGTTTTTATGCTTCCCCTTAGGTTTGTAGGGTTCTGGTTCTGGAATTTGAGGCCTAGCTGAAAATGGTTCAGCTATGCAATGGCTTTCTGCTTTGCCAAGTTTCTGGAGTCTGGAGATATGAAGATGTAGAGTTCAGCAGCAGGGTGCTCCACCAGTATCAGGATAGTGAGTGAATCTGTCTGTTTTTTTGAGTGGTGAGCTGTCTCTCTTTATGCTATGATAAAGAGTTGTGTGGGCTGGTTTATCCTAAGCTCACCCCTTTGACAGGTGATTGGGTCAGAGTCTCCTCTCTGCCTTGATAGGAGGAGAGAAACAGTGTGTCACCTTTATGGTGTGATTTTATGAGGCTGAGAACCCACCCCTAGCGCCTTGCCCCTTGAACACAAAATCTACTTTTGGCACCATACATATTTACACATGTGCAACCTCTATAAGAATCACATATACAGATTACATATTTTATATAGCAGCTATCCCTCAAAACCCCGTAGCTGTGTGATCTTGTCTCGGCATTTCACAGAATTGTGCCCTTTTCATCAGGAACACAATGTCCAATTTATAAGCACATTTCTACAAGTATGTGCATTTAACATGGGCATAAATGTATAAAGTTTCATACATCTAGCAGAAATACATTTTGTGGAAAATCACATTTCATGCCATTTCTTTCCAGAACATGTCACACGATTTTGCCGCCTCTTGAAACATGTAGCCAAAATTTAGATTCGCAAATCTGTTATTTTCATATTTTTCACAATTTTAAACAGTAAGTTATCCGTCTTTTTAAAATTGTCCCTGTTAGGCAACAAATGGTTGTTTTAGCTCCACCCCTTGGTCTATCCCTGGAAGCCCAGAAGCCATCCCCCATGTTTGCTCCTTGCATAGGCCATTTACGACTGCCTCAAACCTCACATTTCCTTAGTAGCAGCTGTTCATTGTTCCCTTTTGCCTCTGTAGACCAAGTTCTTTCCAAACCCTACAATTATTGCTTTGGTGTGATTTCCTTATGGAAGGAAAGGCCTTCCTTCTGTGAGGAAACCTGATATTCCAGTTTGGTAGCGTTTAGCTAGGCTTGATTAAATTGTTAATTCTGTTGCATTTTTCCTTGGTTTAAAACAAACTTGTGATTTCAAAATAGCAGCAAGACTACTTCTTCAAGATTTTAAACCATGGGATCACAACAATTACAACATAGGTCACCATCAGCACAGGCCTCTTAGATTGCAAACATTTGATTCAGTTTATAACTGTTTCAAGTTTAATAAGGCAGGCTCCTGACAGCTGTCATCCCAGCAATCTTCTGCTGCACAGAGATTTTTGACATCCACAGACAGGCCACTTTTGCTGTGGAAATCCCTTTATGCCTTCAGCTTTTCAGGACCTTGCAATTTCACAATGATTCATAGCTAAGTGAATTGTAGCACCCAGCAATAATTTTGGATGTTTGAGGCTGTTTTATACCGGCATTCTGCAGTTTCAGCAATAAATAAAAAGGGATTTAAAGCAAGATTTTGGGGTTTCATTAGCAGAGCACTGCTTTTTCCTTCTCTACTCCATTTTCACTGGTTGTGGAGCCTAGTGACATATTCCAGGAGTGAGATCTCTGTTCCACCACTGACAACATGCGTGGCAGATTGGGCAGCCATCTTTTTGTGCTTTGCAAAGCGCGATTTTCAGAGGTTTTGGCTCGCACAAGGGTTTTCGGCCATTTTGTTATTTCTGGCACCCTCATAACACAGTGCTGCAGCATAGCAGAGCAGAAGTGAGTTAAAACATCCCACAGAGCCTCCCTCATGACTTGGGTTTCACCGCCCCTCAAGGGGAAGTCAGGAGATTGGGATGTTCTTTCTTTCTTTGGTCCAGGTGGAGAACGTCTTCTGCTTCTCCCATCAATGCTGGATCGACATGTTCTCCTCGCCAGTTCTGGAGGAGAGTATGGAGCGATACTCCGGGCTCCTGGGTCTTTCCTCCCGGTCCCTGAGTGGTCCTCCTTGGTACTTAGAAATTCTTAGTTCCAATGCTATTAGACAGAACAGAGCATGGTTATGGAAATGTCCCCACTACTACTCATGAAGTGTGGCAAATGCATACAATTTACAGTATTCCCCACCTGTATTTACTAATAGTTTTAACAGGTGGATTCTTTTAGGTTGCCGGAATGACCCCATCTGGGTTTCTGGTTGGCTCCTCTATTTGCTGCATAGTATGCCTGGGATGGCTACTCTTCAGCTGGTTTATGTGGACCCACTTATCTTCCCGTTCTACCAAACTGCCCTTGGGGATGCGGATTTTGTAGGCGACTGGTGAGATTCTGTCTACAATTTCAAAAGGGCCCGCAAAGTTGGGAGGAATTTGCACTATTTGGCTTGGTTCCTTTGGAAATTGTACAAGTAGACCCAGTCTCCTACTTGGTATTCTTTTTTAGTTGTCTTAAGGTCATAGTGGGTCTGCATACTGTCTGCAGATCTTTCTAGATTCCGCTGAGCATAGACAAAATGGGTGCATCACCCATTCTCAACTGTCATGCTGAACTTCCTTTGCATCTTGTACTGGTGGCCCTGAATCATGCTGTTCCCATCTTCATTGTGTATCCTGGCTTGCAACATTATGTGTTACTACTGACTTCTGCAATTGTATTCACTCTCCCCTCTTGCTTCTCCACTCTTTGACTGCTAACTCTCTGTTCTCTCCTCCTTCCCCTTCTCCCTTTTCCTATCTCCTCCCCTTACTTTATTCTATGCACTTACTCTATCAGAATTGTCCCTGGAACTAGTATGATAGCAACCTCGTCTGTCTCATCTCCCTCCCCTTACTGGTTTTTTCCTCCCCGTCGGCCCTCCAGCACTATCTGAAATGTCGTCAGGCCTAGTATGATAGTCGCTTGTTTTGTTCCTCCCTTACATTTCTGCACCCCTCTCCCTCACATTGTGTTTTTCTCCGCCTCTACCAGAAATGTCGTCAGGCCTACTACGGTAGTCGCCTGTCTGTTTCCATTTCCTTCCCACACTCCCCCTCCCTTCCTTATCTATGTCTTAGCTCTTGCACTATCTGAAATGTCGTCAGACCGAGTACGATAGTTAATTTCACAACCTTACTGTTCATGGCCTGTAAGAATGTCATTGTATTTTCCCTTGTTCCCTCCCTTGCCTTGAAGCATTTTGAAACACATTGTGTATAGGTGCTATATAAATAAACTATCATATCATATCATATCATATCATAAAAGCATGTTGAAGGTGTTTTCTCAGATTCTCAACATACTCATGAGTTGCGGAGGCATTTATCAAGGTCTGCTCTTGGGTTCTGTAGAGCAGATGCTGGGGTAGCACCATCCTTCTTCCCGTCATCAGCTCAAACAGAGACATTTTTGTAGCAGAAGAAGGGGTAGATCTGATGGCCATCAGGACAAGAGGTAATAAAATGTCCCAACTTGGCCCAGAATCTGCCACAAACCTTTTTAATATGCTCATAAAAGTCTTGTTGTATCTCTCAACTCCACCACTAGAGGCTGCTGGTAGGCAATGTGTAGTTTTCTTTTGACCCCAAGTCTCTCCCACGTCTTTGTCATCACTTCGCTAGTGAAGTGGCTACCTCGGTCTGACTCAATCCTTTGGGGTAGTCCAAAACGCGAGAAGATGTGGTTGATCATCAGGGCAGCTGCTGTTTCTGCCTTGCAATTTGGGGCCGGGAGACATTCCACCCATTTAGTGAACAAGCATGTTACGGTCAACATGTACTTGTTCCCCCTAGAGCAGCGAATCACAGGCCCGATAAAATTGACTTGTAAATCTAACCAAGGCAGTGTCATCCCCCTCTTTTGGAGGGGAGCACAGTGTGTGAGTGATGTTGGCTGAAATTGTGCACACAAAACACCCCTTCAAGTATTGGTCGAGGTCCTGCCCCATGTGTGGCCAGTATGCAACCTCTCGCAAGATTTCTAATGTCGTATGAAACCCCTGATGACCGGCTGTGGCCGCATCATGGGCGTGACTTAGCATCAGGCTTCGGAATGAGATAGGGACCACCCACTGGTCATGGGCAGATATGGATTTCCTCACCAACAAACCGTCTTGGATTCGGAACATTTTTGGACATTTCATCAACACTCTGAGATCCTCTTTCCCTATGTAATCGGTATCCGTCAGGGGAAAGTTCTCAGGGTCCTCAATGTGTTGATAAAACTTATCAATTGTTGGATCCCCTTTTTGAGCCGTAATCAAATCAGCATCTGGGCTCTCCTTACTCCATTGTGCAGTTAAGAGTTCATTGTGAAGATTTGTCTGGGTACTAGTGATAGCAGTGACCTGGATTTCCCCCAACCGGGACTCGATCTCAATTAGATTCCCTTGGATGGCTCCGGATTTGGCCAGCTGATCAGCTAGGTAATTTCCAGTTTTGTCTGGTCCCTCTACTTTAAAATGACCCTTGATCTTTTTCCAGTAGATGGTCATCCCATTTGAGGTGACCAGATCATCAATATTTTGCATTCATTTTCCATGTTTTAAAGGTTTATTATTAGTACATAGCATGCCTCTGGGTTTCCACTTAACCAGGTGCTCCACGAACCCATTCGGTACATAATCTGAGTCTGTGATTATGACCAGTTTGTGGAGTTGGTGTTGGACAGCAGTGAGGATGGCTTGATGCACAGCCATCAGCTCTGCCACTTGACTACTTCGGGGACTGATTTTGTACCCAGCGGAGGGTTCTGGGGCCTCATTCGCCCATGCATTCCCTACGCCGGCCACAAGTTCATTTTTCTTTTTTGGCAACATGGTAAGAGCACCCATCCACATAGACAGTGGGCATTCCCTCACACTGGTCTTCTTCAAAGACTTTTTGTGCTGAATTAAGGTAGGCCTCCATGTTGTCCTTGATTTTAAGACTTTCGTCCTCGAGAAAGTTTTCTCTGGCACAATCAATCAAGGCAGCTAGACCTTGCGGGATGGGACTCTTCTTGTTTTGGCCATATCTGACCTCCACAGGAAAGCCTTGCATTGACAGAATTCCAGAAGTAATTCAGGAATTACTCACATTTCCGGCCCAGATTCTGTCACTTTGAAGATATTGGAAAGGTTGGTGTGGAGTCTCCACTATGATGTGTTCCACATGGATAAACGGGTGGTAATTCTTCAATGCCCACACCGTTGCCAGGAGTGCCTTCTCACAATCGTTGAATTTTTCCTCCACAGAGGATAAAGTCTTATTCGCATAGGAGATTACTTTATTGACCTTGTCATGCTTTTGATCTAATACTGCAGTCAAACATGTATTTGAGAAACCTGTATCCAAGAAGAACCCCTTGTTTTTGACAGGGTAAGCTAGGCAAGGCGCTAGTGAGAGGCTTCTTTTGAGTAGTCTTACTGCCTCGGCTTGTTCTGGACCCCACTCCCACTTGACCCCCTCTCCAAAAGATGGATCAGGGGTCTTGTGATGTCTGTGTAGTCCTCAATGACCTTTCTGCTGTAATTAGTTAGTCCAAGGAGGCTCCTTAGTTCTCGCAGAGTTGTGGAGTCTTTTATTTTCTGGAGGGCTTCTACTTTCTTTTCCTGGGGACAGAGATCCTGAGGATTTATCTCATGCCCCAAGAAATTGACACGGGTCCTGCACCACTGTGCCTTTTGGAAAGAGAGTTTTGCTCCGGCAGCCCTCAACTGTGTCAGAACATATCATATCTCTGCTACGTGTTCCTCCACAGTTGAGCTTTTGACTAGAACATCATCTACATAGGCCAGGTTACGCCTTTCACCCAGGTCGGGCATGTCCTTATGTAAAAATATGTTAAATTCATTGCTGGAGTAGATGTATCTGAAGGGAGTCCGGGTCCAAGTGTGCTGCTGCCCCCCGAAGGTAAAGGCCAGCTTGTATTGATCCTCCCTACTGACAGGTACAGTCCAGTACCCATTGGTCAGATCAATTGCAGTGAATAACTTCGACCCCTGGATCTGGGCCAGCCCTTGGCCAATGTAGGGAAGAGGCCATCATGAAGTATGGATCCATTTGTTGAGCTCCGTTAGGACAGTACAGAGTCTCCACTGGCCGTTTGGTTTCAAAATCCCCAGCACTGGGTTATTGAAGGTGCTGTGGACTGGACGAAATATCCCACAGGACTCAAGGTTCTTAATTATTTCAGTAAGGGACTCCATTGATGTCAGAGGCAAGTGATATTGCTTCACAAACACTGGAGTCATGCCAGGGTCGGTGGGAATTGTTGTTGAGTGGATGTCGGTGCGACCAAAGTCATTTCAGTCCACCGCAAAGAGATCTTGAAAATCTAAGCAAAGTTGTTTACATTTTTGCCCCAGAGTCCAACAGGCATCAGCTAGGTTGAATCTCTCTTCAACCATCTGCTTGAAGCCTGGAAATACTTCCTGTTTGGCTATCTCAGCGGCCTCCTCCAGCTGGGTGGAAAAGTACCTGGTCAAAGTGCTGATTTGGACTAATGGCTTCAGGTGGGGAAGGCAGTCCTTGTGGACTTCAAATATCACCTCATCCCTCCTGAAGTCACAGGTCACATCTTCCTTACCATGCCGGGTGAAGATCCTGTCTGGTGTTGTGTCATCGTCGCTATCACTGTCAAGGCAGTCCTTGAGGATTGGTCCTAACAGTTTGTTACCTAAATCTATGGAAAAATGTCGGTCATCAACAGCCATTCCAATAATGGTGGCTGTGCCCAGAGTGATACTCTTTAGGTTGCTGTTATCCACCTCTATTGGAATGGTGGTGTGTTCTCTGTTGACTAGTGGTGTTGGGTTTACCCCCAACTCTTGCTATTGGAAATGAGCATTAAGATGGACATAGGCGTCAGGATTTTTCAGTTTCTGTCCTCTTTTGATTTTTACTTCCAGTGAGAATTGTCGGGTCTGTTCTGGGATGGTGACTTCCTCTCCAACCTGAATTTCAACTGCATATGGCAGCAGTTGAGCTGACCAAAATGCTTTCTCTGGTTCATCAAAGTCCATGGGATTACCCGCTAATCGGGACCACGCTTTGAAGTTTATTAGGTTCAAACTAATGGCAAAGCGATTAAGAATGTCACTGCCTACATAAAAAGCAGCAGGGAAATCTTGCATGACCCAACAATTATGGACTATGCTCTTGTTGCCTCTGGATATTTTGAGCATACACCTGCTAGGCAGGAGATGTTTCGAATTGGGTGTTTCCAGGTCCATTTCCCATTTGTGTACCAGTTTAAAAGTGGGAATGGCTGGATCTTTTGGGAGTTTGCGTAACATGACCCCGCTGATGAAACTCTTACCGTTGTTCACACATACACGGGCGAGAACAGAGTCCTCCCCTCATTTAACCGAATAGGGATGAACAACTGCTCTCCAATTTTCTGAATATCAGCCAAGCTTTGAGTTGATTTCTCATCTTTTTGGACTATAGGAATGGAATTTTCTGATTGTGAATTTGTATAGAATTTCAGAGTGTTTCCTTCCAATGTGGAATGTCACCTTAAACTGGAAAGAAGGTTGATCTTCAGAAATAGAGAGGACTCCCCATCACCAGTTTGTTGTCCTACTGCAATTACTGTCATGTCTGGGATTTGATCATTCTGGAAGTGGAATTCAATTTGGTCAGGTTTTTGTTCAACCATGTGGCATGTGTCATTTAAACTAACATGGTTGACACTATTTTTTAATTTTTATTGGTCAGTTAGTCTGGGTCCAGAGGACCATGTTTACACAATCTATGAGAGGAGACAATCTACGCAGGATATCATTCCCTAGCAAATATGGTGTGCCCTCTGGAGTCACAACTATGACCGGGTGCTTCACCTTGTGTCGCCCAATTTTAATGTCTAACTCCGCAGTCCCCTCGATAGGAATTTCCTTCCCATCGAAGTTCTGAAGTTGTCCAGGAAAAGGGTGAGAGGAATTTGGTATTCCTCCCCCCTTCCCAAATTCAGCTGATCAAAGGCCCTTCTTGACAGAAGGGTAGTTTGGGATCCAGTGTCCACCAGTGCCAAAATTGTACATTGCCCCTGTATTTGGACCGGGGCATAAAATGCTCCCTCCTTTTCCTCAAGGGGGCAAAGATAATGCACATTTCTGGCCAACTAGTGGGTTAATTTTCTTGCTTTGGATACTGACAGAGAGGTGATTTGGGAAGGATTTTGTTTGGGATCTTGGGAACCTATAAGAAAAAGGTGACAGCTAGATATGGGGGTTGGGTTCCCCTGGTTCTGATTCTGCCCCCCCCCTTTTTGGAGGCAGTCCCCCGAATGGGTTTGAACAAGGGGATTTTCATGCTGGTCATTCTGGGGTTTGAAGATGGGCGTTTTAACTCGGTCCCCACATCTACCCAGTCTGGATTGGGATCCTTTGGGACCCATTTTTCTTTGGGAGGAGTTCCCCTATCCCTGAAGGAGAAGATCCCTTTCCCAGAATCCTCTGAGGACCTCTCTCCTTCAAACTGGAAGATTTGCACCTCCTCCACAAAATGGGCCTTTTTAGGCTCTTTATTTCTCCTCCCCACCCTCTGCTCCTTTGGTTGCAGACTTTCATGGGCAGGAGATTTTGGTTCTGGTTCCTGGGTTTCCAGGGGCTTTTTACAAGTGGGGAAGGAAGCTTCCTCTAAGGCTATCCACCCCCCTTCCCCTAGTACCTCCTCCCTGGGAACTGGTGGGTTGTCGGGGTTCTTCCCCCGTCATTGTTCTTGAACACCAGACCCTGTCATTTAGGAGTTCTGAGCTGCCATGCTCATGTGAGGGTTCTTTTGAGCCCTCAACATGCAACCCAGATCCTGTGCCATGTACTGGACCTGGCACTCTAATTGGGACACCCGCTCTGGCTGGTACGGGGTCCTCAGGTCTACCCTGGGTTGATCCGGGGAAGGGTAACTATCCCTTCTCACATAATACCCCTGGTTAGGATAGTTTGGGTACCCCTCCACCCTTGGTCTCCCCTCTCCCGGATCGGGCTGTCTGGCTCAGGAAAGTGGGGAAAGAAAGAAGGGTTGTTTTGGGGGTTGAAGTTGGGCGGGTACCGGGGAAAGAAATTTGGTCTGGCATTTGGGGGATTACTGCCCTCCCGGCGAAAGTGAAGAGGGAAGTTTCCTGGGTTTCCAGCTGTCTGGTTGGATCCCCCCTTGGGCTGGAGGAGTCCACACATAGCCCAGGATGGGTCTATTTCCCTTGTAGTGTGGGCTGATGTAGTCAGGGGAGTTATGGGTCCCATTTGTGGGGTTACCTCCATAGATCCCTGTTTGGGATTGGCCGAGGGCCTTCTGGGTTTGGGGTTGGTCGGATTCTGTGTGGGAAGGTTTTTAGGCCCCCTGATCTCCAGATCTAAAATGGGAGCAACCTTCAACTCCGCCACCTTAGCAGCAGCAGGGGTGTTGGTCGGTTTGGGGCTTTTGCTGATATTTTTACTTTCCAACGGCTTCTGTACTTCATAGATGGGCGTTGCTTGTTCAATGACCCAGTCTAGTGATCTTTTCTCATGAAAGTCCCTCACTAGCTGAGTCATAATGTATTTCGGGAGAGCATAAAAGAAGGTGTTCACAAATTCCTTACTGTCAGTGCGTACCCTTCAATTCCTGAACAAATTCTTGTGGGGTCTGTTCTTCCCCACTTTGTAAGTTGTAGGCTGCCTTGCGAGCGACTTGAGGGTTCCTATGAATGGAAAAATGTTTCAGGATGGCCGCCCTATAGGTGGACCATCTGAAATTGTTCTGATCCTCCAGCCCCGCAAAGAAGCTGGACTACTCAGGAGAAAACGTCCACTTTACATACTGAATACAGCTTTGGCTGTCATTTAGATGGAAAGTCTCCATCATCTGCTCAAATAATTCAAGGTTCTCCCAAACCAAATATTTAGCATTTTTGTAGTAGGACGTGATGATGCTCCTAATAGCTTTTATTTGCTTCAGGGGATCCTTGAGTAAAGCCCTCTTAGGTTTGTTAGCCTTTTTAGTTCTTGTCACCCTGGTCCACTCATCCTCTGACTCAGAGGCACTGCTACCAGAGGTGGCTGTCTGATCTTCTAGACCCTCCCGGGTTCTGCAAGCTTAGGAATGGCTGGAAGAATGTGGGGGCCTAGTCGCTAGGGACCTGTGGCGCTCAGAAGAGTCTTCTGACTCTTCCTCGCTCCCAGGATTGGTGAGTGACCCCCGCACTCTCCTGGCTGGGAAGAGGTTTTTAGTATGCTCTTGGTGGCCTGGTCTCATGGAATTCCCCACCAAATTTTACTGCATGATCTCTTGGTAGGTTATATTTCTGAGGATCCATTTCTCTGATTCTCCCCACACTGGAGTCTCCCTGATCAGAGAAGATAGCCCTAGCACTTGGGAACCTGTACATAGATGCCCGCCCATCCATTTCTGGGAGGTGCTGACCTATTAGCCCCATATTTCCCATTGGGTTGAAGTCTACCATCCCTGTGGCCCTTGGTTCATGTGAGCCAGTTGACATGGGGGTGGCAGAGTCCATGGAATTGAAGGGATTAAATTCTCTGGTGGCATGGTTCCTGAGGTTATGCTCAGGGGTTTCCCTCTCCCATCTGACCTCATCTCTCTCAGCCCCTACTCCCTGATGGCATGCAAGAATATGACCCTTTTGTTCTTCTATTAAGGTCTCTATTAGTTGCTCCTGCATGGCTATCTGTCTATGGAGCCTGCCATTTTTTTCACAGAGAGTACCATTCTCTCTGTGCTTCCTGCCTGCTTTGGGAGTATTGGGACAATTTTTGCTGCAGGAGGCTCACCTCCAGAGTCTGATCCTTACTATATGTACAGAGAAGAGTGCCACAATCTAGCAGCAGTGGCCTGACCCAGGAGTGACACACCAGGGGGGTCAAAAAACATCTGTATTTACAACAAAACAAGGTCCTGGTGTGTCAAGGGTTGGCCCATATGGGGTATAAATGAATTAGAATTATTCATCTGGTCCAAAACCTGTATAGCTAGTATAATTTATAGATATTACATGCGGTAAAGAGTAAAGTCATTCCTTCAAAATGAGACATAAACATTATAGAAATTACAAAGTAAAAACTGTATATCAAAGAAACAAGAGTAACATACATGGTGAAGTCTAGCATGTAAAAATATATAAAATCAGTGATATAAATGGTGCATATAAATATTGGGAATAGAGTCATTAAGAAAAAAAGAACACTTAATGGTGAACGTTAACATAAATTTGTTCTTTGTCACTTTTGGAGTACAAGTGAAATCTAAACAAGTGAAAGTTTTGAATTGAAAAAAACAATTGTATTAATGATAAACTGTGTTCTTGCTAGGAAATCATAAGGAAAACAAATGCCCCTTGTTGTTGTACAATTGTGATGATACAAATAAATTAGTTGTTTTTATATCCCAAAGTCAAAAATGATTATATGTTGGGATTGGGTCTGCCTACACATCAGGGGGATAAAGTAAAGAAACCAGATTGACAAAAAAGGATCTTGTAGAAAAAAGTATCCTTGTCCATCGATTGGTGGTTGCAAAAAAGGAAAAGATCCTGGATGTCACAGTGTTGTGTGGTGGACCTTGTATCCCCTCTGGTTAACAATGCGTTTCGGCGGTACAGAATCAAAAGAATAATGATCTTCGTATCCGAAGAGAATACTCCGCCTTCATCAGGGCAATAAATAGCAGGACCCTGTGGTTATGAAAAGGGGGAGAGCCAGTTAAATGAAGAGAAAAAGACAGGATATAAAAGTGTATACAAAGTTATAAGAGTAGGTGAAGGGAAACAAATTATACATCAAAATCCGCATGCAGACTAGAGTGTCATGCTAGAATGGCGGCAGAGCAGAGGACATTAGTCTTGTCTGCCGTGTGTCTCACATTACCAGGTCTAAATGTTTATAAAGGTAGGGAGTCCTCAGATAGTGCTGATGGACCGGCCCCTCCTGAAAACATAAAAAGATAATGGTATTGGGTCCCCTTCGGAAGCGCAATGCAAGTGTCTCCGTGCAAACCTATCGGCCTGGCGGCATACACGTGGGGGGGGGAGAAAGAGACAAGATATGGCAAGCTAAAAAGGGCACTAACCACAAAGGCTTTGATCAAATGAGAGTAATTCTGGAAGGCTGTTTTTGTGGTGAGTGTGTCTCTATTGAACACTTGTGGATGAGTATTTATTTTGGAGCACAAAAATTTCGAAGATGTTCGTGAGGTTCAAAGATTCTCATCATAGGTCCGGTGGACGGAAATATAACTGTATTTAAAAAAGAAATAGAAAAGGATGGGGAAGGCATCAGAAGCAATAACTGTTATCCTGTCCTTGGAAATAAAAGGCACGTGAATAATTACCTGCAAGTGTGTTTTTGTCGAGACTGTCTGACATAGAGAAGACAGAAAATCTGGGGGAGCAGAACCCAGAAGGACGGATGTCCACCTGGGAACAGCCTCTAGCGGTGCGTCTCTCAGTGGGGATCCCTGGACGCGTGGCTGTGTGAGAGGGCGAGACAATAAAACAAGGAGAGAAGGGGTTATCAAGGTTCTATAGAAAAATGGGGCCAAAATGGATTGCGCCCAATATGATATGGATGGGTGTAACTGTTGCATAAAAAAGGGGGGGGAGAGAACCCCACCCAAACCGTGTAAAGAGACCCACGGTATTACCTGTGCAGGATAAACAGGATGTGTCAGGTTAGATGGCATTCACACGAAGTGAGGGAGAGCAGAGTCGTCCCTGTCTGTCAACCCTCGCTGACGTCGGCAGCACAAATGCAGGCTGGAGCTGTAAAGCAGAAACACGGAAGCGGTTGTCAGAGCAACCGGACTTTACGTCTGGTCTCGACGTGGAGGGAGAAGTGCCTCCGGGAAATGAGATGTCCAATGGGAAGCCAAGACCAAATCGAGTGACGGGGGGTGTGTGCTGCGTCAGACCAATAGTGTGGTCGGAGGCCGGGGGGAGTGTAATACGGCAGAGCCAAAGCTGGTTGCCAAAAGTTCTGGGAGCCCGGGAAACGGGTGATAGATTGTCTGTCCCAGCTGTCTACAGCCCCGGAGAGTAGCAAGGGAGGATTCTTTGCCCGTGTGCGAGGGCCTGAACCGGCGAGAATCATAAGTGGAAATGGGTAGAAGGCCACTGTGGCTAGAAGACTGCTGACCACAGTGTGGTCTTAGAGACATGTCTGTCTCGTTTGGTGAGGTGCTGAACAGAAAATCGTAAGTGGAAATGGGTAGAAGGCCGCTGTGGCTAGAAGACTGCTGACCAAAGTGTGGTCTTAGAGACCTGTCTGTCCCGTTTGGCGAGGTGCCGAACAGAAAATCGAAGGGAACAGCGTGAGCGTTCCGTGTGTCCCTGTGAACACACGGAAGACAGATGTCTGTGCCTAGGAATCCAAGTGTTGGGAAATAAAGGGAATGCGTGACGTGGACGCATGAAATAGTCATTCTCAAGTGAGTATAGCGTCAGAAGGAGAGGTTTGATATGCGGGGTGCCTGCCAAGAAAAGTGCACCCGGCGAAGCTCTAAGTGTGAGAGTGAAAGGAGGTAAAAAAAGGGGGAAAGGGGGAGAGAAAGACGGTTCATCTCAGGAGGTGATGTAAATTAATGCAAAGCTGTGCTGTGGCCAAAGGTGTGGAATGATAGAGAATTGGCAGAGAGGAGGAGTATTAAAAAGGAGATTGTTCGTTGAGTCCGTGTTCCAGGGAGTCTAGTCTATAGATCCATCTCTTTTCAAGTTCCAGCAGTCTGATCTGTATGTTCTGACCAGTATTTATCTGGTCCAAAACCCACCAAAGAATGTCATCAGGTGTGTGGTGGTTGGCTAAGAAGTGAGAGACTAGTGGAGAAGTAATATTCTTGCACCGGATTCTCGAGCGATGCTCGGAGATGCGGGTGCCAACACTGCGTGTAGTTTGTCCCACATATCGAAGCCCACAGGGGCACTCGATGCAATATATGGCTTGATTAGTATTGTAGTTGGTCAAATTATTAAGGACCCATTGTTTGGTGCTAATCATAAATGTTTGTAATTTTCTGGTGAATTTACATACTGTGCATGACCCACAGGGGTAATGCCCAGTCACTTTGCGTAAGTTCCAAAGACCTGTACGTGGTAAGGTTTTGGTAAAAGATGAATGAACCACATATTCCCTGATGTTTTTCACTCTTTTAAAAGCGAATCTGGGTATGGGTTCATCGACTAATTGTAGTCTAACAATAGGCCAATATTTTCTGATGACTTTCTTAAAATCAAATGTATTAGGCCCATGAGTAATTACACATGTGAGTCTTTCATTTTTAGGTGTGTCTTGTTCTGGTCTTGGTGTTAAAAGACAGTCTCTATCTGTGAATCTGGCTCTCTTAGTGGCGATGTTAATCAGTCTTTTAGGGTAGCCACGTGAGCGTAATCTAGTGCCGAGTGTTTCGACATTAGTATAGAAGTCCTCCAAATAGGTGCAGTTCCTTCTGATTCTCAGGAAATGTCCGTATGGAAGATTCTGTTTGATGTGATGCGGGTGATCACTGTGGTAGTGCAAAAGTGTGTTACGGTCAGTGGGTTTCCTGAAGAGATTACAGGCGAGTTTATTATTGAGACTAGAAATTTCGAGGTCCAGGAAATGTATCTTAGTGGTGCTGTACTCCATAGTAAATTGTATGTTGTTGTTGCAGGCATTTAGCCATATCAAGAACTTTTGGAGTGATATAGCATCCCCTGTCCAGATAAAGATAATGTCGTCAATATATCGATGCCAATGGGAGATGTTGGCTTCCCATTGGTTGATCGGATTATAGATGTACTGGTCCTCAAACATAGCCATAAATAGGATGGCTAGGCTAGGTGCAAAAGTTGCACCCATTGCCGTGCCTTTAGTCTGGAGAAAAAACTGATTATCGAAGGTGAAAAAATTCTTGTTAAGGGCAAAAGTCAATAATTCAATAATGAACTCTGGTGGTACTCGGTAGGATCCTGGTTCAGCATATTCCCTAATTAGATGTTCATATACGCAGTCAATGGCTGCGTCTTGGGGTATGGACGTGTATAGAGCCTTAATATCCATAGTCACCAGAAGCTGTTGTGAACTGGTGAATAGTAGGTTTTCGAATACCTGGATAGTGTGCATTGTATCCCTCAGGTATGATCTGGTCTTGTTGCTCAGTGGTTTAAGAAAGTAATCGATGAACTGCCCCAGAGGTTCCAAAATGGATCCGCACCCTGAGACAATGGGTCTCCCCGGTGGATTTCATACATTTTTATGAATTTTGGGGCGAGCATACAGACATGGTGTGCGGTTGGATGATGTGGTAGGAAACTTGGCTTCTTTTTCAGTTATCCAATTCCTGTCTTGGGCAAAGGAGATCATTTCAGAGATTTCAATTTTCATATCTCCAGATGGGTCCTTCTTAAGTGGACGATAACTGGTTCCATCATTTAGTAAAGTCATAATCATATTAGTATATTGGTCAGTTGTCATGAGAACCATACCACCACCTTTGTCGGCAGGTTTGATTATAATCTCCCTGTTCTTGGATAGATCTTTGAGGGCTTTTTTCTCACCCTTGGTTAGATTATGTTGGAGTGTGTGTTTTTTCTTCTTCAGCTGTCTAATATCTTTCAGGACGCATTTCTCGAATCTTAGAAGGTCATCCGGTGTTTGGCTATCTGTAGGTGTGAATGATGATTGAGGGTGTAGACCTGTGTCCGGGTCTGATTCTTGTTCAATGTGGTCCTGGAAGAAGACCCGGAATCTTAATTTCCGAAAAAAACGGTGGATCTCCATTTTTGTTTTATACCAGTCAGTATCATTAGTAGGCACAAAGGAAAGGCCTTTGGTTAGAAGGGAAGTCTGGCATGTAGTTAAATGGAAGTTACCCAGATTATAAATTGGTAATTGGTTGGTGTCAAATGTTTGGTCTATCGTCGGCGCCTTCTCGGTCGTCTCCGTGCTCCTTGGTACGGTATGTTCCAAGGCGGAGGACCCCATCCTCCTCCTTGTCCTCCTCCTCCTAAAAAAAGGAAAGGTGGTGGATATGGGCCTGGATATTGCGGTGGACCAAAGTTGGTAGGCTGAAAAGGTGGGAAGTTCTGATGTGGACTTCCACTTGAGGAACCAGAGCTGCTGGAGCCCGAGAAAGTGACTCTGCCTCGTCTCCCACCTGATGGAGGCTGAGATCCTCCTCCTTGCTTCCTAAGAGAATCAATGTAACCTTCAGCGGTATATGGGTAGACAATTTCAATCTTGAATTCTTTAATATCTTTATTCAATTTGTTTGTTTTCTTGGTCAATGTGTTGACCTTAAACTGTTCAAATTGCCTGTTAATGTTAGAAAGTTGTGCCTCTACTTCAATGAGTAGAGTATTATTCTTAAATTTGGTTACTTCTGTGTCTAGAGTTTTTTGTAGGTTGGTACTGATCCGTTGAGCAGTGGTAATAGTTAACACCATAAGATCGCGACTGCACTTGGAGGCAATGTGGCTGAAGCTAGTGGTGTATTCCTTGTCTTCTAGAAATAATCTAAGTTCATTCCGTACTATCAAACCGTTCGGTATGATGTTGTTTTTCAAATATTCCCTAAGAAAGTGGCCGTGTAATTCAGTGCGAAAAGTTTTCTTTTTAAGTTTTGATAGATCGTCTGAGGTACTAGATGAGGTGGATGGCTGATTGGAATCCGGGGGATCAAAGAAGGAAGGACCTCGAGTCAGTTCAATGGTTTCTTCCTCGGAATAACTTAAGGTTGCATTCTCGGCCATATCTAACTCCCCCTCATTGAGAGCCTACGGACACATACAGGTGACAGAGCCCATGCAGAGCTATAACCGATCGGGGAGGAGAGAGGAAGAATGATTCAAGAGTTGACAGAACAAAGAAGGAAATAAAGAGATGTTTGTCTAAAGGGAGGCCTGAGTGTGGCTTATTCTAAGTAGTTGAATGATATCCCAAAACCCGAAAGTGATGGGGATCTCGACCACTAAACACCCTAGGTTGTCAAATAATATATGTACAGAGAAGAGTGCGACAATCTAGCAGCAGTGGTCTGACCCAGGAGTGACACACCAGGGGGGTCAAAAAACATCTGTATTTACAACAAAACAAGGTCCTGGTGTATCAAGGGTTGGCCCATATGGGGTATAAATGAATTAGAATTATTCATCTGGTCCAAAACCTGTATAGCTAGTATAATTTATAGATATTACATGCGGTAAAGAGTAAAGTTATTCCTTCAAAATGAGACATAAACATTATAGAAATTACAAAGTAAAAACTTTATATCAAAGAAACACGAGAGTGACATACATGGTGAAGTCTAGCATGTAAAAACATATAAAATCAGTGACATAAATGGTGCATACAAATATTGGGTATAGAGTCATTAAGAAAAAAGAACACTTAATGGTGAAAGTTAACATAAATTTGTTCTTTGTCACTTTTAGAGTACAAGTGAAATCTAAACAAGTGAAAGTTTTGAATTGAAAAAACAATTGTATTAATGATAAACTGTGTTCTTGCTAGGAAATCATAAGGAAAACAAATGTCCCTTGTTGTTGTACAATTGTGATGATACAAATAAATTAGTTGTTTTTATATCCCAAAGTCAAAAATTATTATATGTTGGGATTGGGTCTGCCTACGCATCAGGGGGATAAAGTAAAGAAACCAGATTGACAAAAAAGGAGCTTGTAGAAAAAGTATCCTTGTCTATCCATTGGTGGTTGCAAAAAAGGAAAAGATCCTGGATGTCACAGTGTTGTGTGGTGGACCTTGTATCCCCTCTGGTTAACAATGCGTTTCGGCGGTACAGAATCAAAAGAATAATGATCTTTGTATCCGAAGAGAATACTCCGCCTTCATCAGGGCAATAAATAGCAGGACCCTGTGGTTATGAAAAGGGGAGAGCCAGTTAAATGAAGAGAAAAAGACAGGATATAAACGTGTATACAAAGTTATAAGAGTAGGTGAAGGGTAACAAATTATACATCAAAATCTGCATGCAGACTAGAGTGTCATGCTAGAATGGCGGCAGAGCAGAGGACATTAGTCTTGTCTACCGTGTGTCTCACATTAACAGGTCTAAATGTTTATGAAGGTAGGGAGTCCTCAGATAGTGCTGATGGACCGGCCCCTCCTAAAAACATAAAAAGATAATGGTATTGGGTCCCCTTTGGAAGCGCAATGCAAGGGTCTCCGTGCAAACCTATCGGCCCGGCGGCACACACGTGGGGGGGGAGAAAGAGGCAAGATATGGCAAGCTAAAAAGGGCACTCACCACAAAGGTTTCGATCAAATGAGAGTAATTCTGGAAGGCTGTTTTTGTGGTGAGTGTGTCTCTATTGAACACTTGAGTATGAGTATTTATTTTGGAGCACAAACATTTCGAAGATGTTCGTGAGGTTCAAAGATTCTCATCATAGGAACGGTGGACCGGCTGAGACCTGGAACGGAAATATAACTGTATTTAAAAAAGAAATAGAAAAGGATGGGGAAGGCATCAGAAGCAATACGTTTTATCCTGTCCTTGGAAATAAAAGGCACGTGAATAATTACCTGCAAGTGTGTCTTTGTTGAGACTGTCTGACGTAGAGAAGACAGAAAATCTGAGGGAGCAGAACCCAGAAGGACGGATGCCCGCCTGGGAACAGCCTCTAGCGGTGTGTCTCTAAGTGGGGATCCCTGGACGCGTGGCTGTGTGAGAGGGCGAGACAATAAAACAAGGAGAGAAGGGGTTATCAAGGTTCTATAGAAAAATGGGGCCAAAATGGATTGTGCCCAATATGATATGGATGGGTGCAACTGTTGCATAAAAAAAGGGGGGGGGAGAGAACCCCACCCAAACCGTGCAAAGAAACCCACGGTATTACCTGTGCAGGATAAACAGGATGTGTCAGGTTAGATGGCATTCACACGAAGTGAGGGAGAGCAGAGACGTCCCTGCCTGTCAACCCTCACTGACGCCAGCAGCACGAATGCAGGCTGGAGCTGTAAAGCAGAAACACTGAAGCGGTTGTCAGAGCAACCGGTCTTTACGTCTGGTCTCGACGTGGAGGGAGAAGTGCCTCCGGGAAATGAGATGTCCAATGGGAAGCCAAGACCAAATCGAGTGACGGGGGGTGTGTGCTGCGTCAGACCAATAGTGTGGTCGGAGGCCGGGGGGAGTGTCATACGGCGGAGCGGAAGCTGGTTGCCAAAAGTGCTGGTAACCCGGGAAACGGATGATAGATTGTCTGTCCCAGCTGTCTACAGCCCCGGAGAGTAGCAAGGGAGGATTCTTTGGCCTTGTGCGAGGGCCTGAAACGGCGAGAATCATAAGTGGAAATGGGTAGAAGGCCGCTGTGGCTAGAAGACTGCTGACCACAGTGTGGTCTTAGAGACCTGTCTGTCTCGTTTGGCGAGGTGCCGAACAGAAAATCGTAAGTGGAAATGGGTAGAAGGCAGCTGTGGCTAGAAGACTGCTGACCACAGTGTGGTGTTAGAGACCTGTCTGTCTGTTTGGCGAGGTGCCGAACAGAAAATCGAAGGGAACAGCGTGAGCGTTCCATGTGTCCCTGTGAACACACGGAAGACAGATGTCTGTGCCTAGGAATCCAAGAGTTGGGAAATAAAGGGAATGCGTGACGTGGACGCATGAAATAGTCATTCTCAAGTGAGTATAGCATCAGAAGGAGAGGTTTGATAAGCGGGGTGCCTGCCAAGAAAAGTGCACCCGGCGAAGCTCTAAGTGTGAGAGTGAAAGGAGGTAAAAAAAGGGGAAGTGGGGGAGAGAAAGACGGTTCATCTCAGGAGGCGATGTAAATTAATGCAAAGCTGTGGTGTGGCCAAAAGTGTGTAATGATAGAGAATTGGCAGAGAGGAGGAGTATTAAAAAGGAGATTGTTCGTTGAGTCCGTGTTCCAGGGAGACTAGTCTATAGATCCATCTCTTTTCAAGTTCCAGCAGTCTGATCTGTGTATTCTGACCAGTATTTATCCGGCCCAAAACCCACCAAAGAATGTCATCAGGTGTGTGGTGGTTGGCCAAGAGGTGAGAGACTAGTGGAGAAGTAATATTCTTGCACCGGATTCTCGAGCGATGCTCGGAGATGCAGGTGCCAACACTGCGTGTAGTTTGTCCCACATATCGAAGCCCACAGGGGCACTCGATGCAATATATGGCTTGATTGGTCTTGCAGTTGGTCAAATTATTAAGGACCCATTGTTTGGTGCTAATCATAAATGTTTGTAATTTTCTGGTGAATTTAAATACTGTGCATGACCCACAGGGGTAATGCCCAGTCACTTTGCGTAAGTTCCAAAGACCTGTACGTGGTAAGGTTTTGGTAAAAGATGAATGAACCACATATTCCCTGATGTTTTTCGCTCTTTTAAAAGGGAATCTGTGTATGGGTTCATCGACTAATTGTAGTCTAACAATAGGCCAATATTTTCTGATGACTTTCTTAAAATCAAAAGTATTAGGCCCGTGAGTAATTACACATGTGAGTCTTTCATTTTTAGGTGTGTCTTGTTCTGGTCTTGGTGTTAAAAGACAGTCTCTATCTGTGAATCTGGCTCTCTTAGTGGCGATGTTAATCAGTCTTTTAGGGTAGCCACGTGAGCGTGTTCTAGTGCCGAGTGTTTCGGCATTAGTATAGAAGTCCTCCAAATAGGTGCAGTTCCTTCTGATTCTCAGGAACTGTCCGTATGGAAGATTCTGTTTGATGTGATGCGGGTGATCACTGTGGTAGTGCAAAAGTGTGTTACGGTCAGTGGGTTTCCTGAAGAGATTACAGGCGAGTTTATTATTGAGACTAGAAATTTCGAGGTCCAGGAAATGTATCTTAGTGGTGCTGTACTCCACAGTAAATTGTATGTTGTTGTTGCAGGCATTTAGCCATATCAAGAACTGTTGGAGTGATATAGCATCCCCTGTCCAGATAAAGATAATGTCGTCAATATATCGATGCCAATGGAAGATGTTGGCTTCCCATTGGTTGATCGGATTATAGACGTACTGGTCCTCAAACGTAGCCATAAATAGGATGGCTAGGCTAGGTGCAAAAGTTGCACCCTTTGCCGTGCCTTTAGCCTGGAGAATAAACTGATTATCGAAGGTGAAAAAAGTCTTGTTAAGGGCAAAAGTCAATAATTCAATAATGAACTCTGGTGATACTCGGTAGGATCCTGGTTCAGCATATTCCCTAGTTAGATGTTCATATACGCAGTGAATGGCTGAATCTTGGGGTATGCACGTGTATAGAGCCTTAATATCCATAGTCACCAGAAGCTGTTGTGAACTGGTGAATGGTAGGTTTTCGAATACCTGGATAGTGTGCATTGTATCCCTCAGGTATGATCTGGTCTTGTTGCTCAGTGGTTTAAGAAAGTAATCGATGAACTGCCCCAGAGTTCCAAAATGGATCCGCACCCTGAGACAATGGGTCTCCCCGGTGGATTTCGTACATTTTTATGAATTTTGGGGAGAGCATACAGACATGGTGTGCGGTTGGATGATGTGGTAAGAAACTTGGCTTCTTTTTCAGTTATCCAATCCCTGTCTTGGGCAAAGGAGATCATTTCAGAGATTTCAATTTTAATATCTCCAGATGGGTCCTTCTTAAGTGGACGATAACTGGTTCCATCATTTAGTAAAGTCCTTACTAGCCTGATTATTCTTTGCCAACGCATCTTCCACCCTCCTGGTGTGCTCTAACAGCTTTTGGTAGTCTATTTTGAGTTCACCCAGTTCCTGAAGGGCCATGTGATTTTCTTCCACCTTGGTTTTTAAATGGCTGACTTCCTGGCCTAAGGCGTCCCTTTCCTGAATTAGAGTACCCCTCTGTGCAGCCAGGTCATCCCTTGGTTTTCTAATGGCACATAATTTCTGCCGCTCCTCATCAAAATCTGTTTGAGTGTGGAGATCTTCCACTATTCATTTATTATTTTCCTCCTTCACTTGGTCTATCTGGTCTTGTAAGATGTGGAGCTGTTCTGCGCAGACTCTGTTAAAAGTTAATTGTTGCACCCGTTTTTGTTGGCTCTGTTTTAAAGAGTCCAACCTTTCTTGACACTCTTTTTGCAGTGCTAGTAATTTGGTATCTTGTGCTACCTTCTCTTGCTGCAGGAGATCCAGATCTTCCTTTACTTTTGTCAGCTACTGTCTGGTTTCTCTCTCTGAATCTTGGCTCTTTTGTAGCCTTTGCTCTGCACAGTCCAAATCAGTTTGGGTTTTCTCTAGGGATTGTACTTGCCTCTTTGCCAGATCTAGGTTTTTTTACATTGCTCTTCTTTTACTTTTGGGGCCATATACAATTCACTAAGTGCCTGGTGTAATGGACCTTGGTCCTGCCATGTATCTAATTCTATGGCAGTGATTTGTTGTTTGATTTCCTGCAGCCAGACATTCTCATCCTGCTCTACCCATTCACCCCTGACAAACAATTTGTGCAGTTAGTATTCCTTTGCAATGTTGATTTCCACTGGGGTCGCCATTCCGGGAATATTAATTTCCTTCTGACTTATCTCAGGATTATTTTACTTTTGCAAAACAGGCCCAACTCCATTGAGTATTTCTATAGTGTGTTTTACAGTGTAGCACAGTGTGGTAGCCCAACAAGGTGTATGTACCCCGTCAGTTAGCACGCTTTCTTAGACTGTCACAAGTGGTATGTCTAATTCAGGATCTCGTGACGAGCCCCCAAGCTGTAAGGGATTTCAATCCGGCACATACCCAAGTCAACGCCTAGCGGGTAACGCACGAATGCAATCCTTATTTATTTTTGTCTAAAAGTTCTTTATTCTTATTCTGAACTATATACCACCCATATCACGCCCCTCTCCTGGAACCCCCCCCACCCTGTCACACTGAACCAGGATTAGGCTGCAAGTTAAAATATATATTTATGTATTTACAATTTAATCACCCTATGTTTCAATGGGTACACAATAATCACCAATGGGGTGATGTAACACTGAATAATTTATTTAATAAACAAGGAGTAGCAGTGAGCAAAACAATTCAGCACAGGAATAATACTTTTGTGTGTGTGTTCAAATCAGATAGCACTGTGGTTGTAGGTTCCCCCTGCACAACCCTCAACCCCCAATAGGCAATGTAAAGAGATAGGAGGAGAGAGCAGGTATTCAGGAATGGCAGAATTCAAACAGAATATCAATCCCCCTTTCCCCCAGAAAACACAAGTGAAAAACAGAATTGACTGTCAAGCTGTCAGAATGGCTTTTAAAGTTATCTTAGAATGGACTGGACAAAAACACTAAGAGGGTAATTCGTAGAATTCAGCACACAAGTGGCGCACGCGGCTGGCGCACAGTGTGCGCGTGCGACTTTCTGCACCAGCCGCATGGGCTAAAATCCATTTCCGCGCACAGCATATTCATGGATTTTAGCTACCAAAACCAGCCGTGGCGCACAGTGGCGCAGCGACCCTGCAGCAGCGCCAGTTACACCCCCAAGAACGCCCCTCGCGCAAGGAAAAGCCATCAAAATCCCCAATCCAGCGCAAAGGGCTGTGCTAACCCTGTACCAGTATACAGGGCCGCCACACAGCACATGGGAAGCGGGGAACGTGTATTACTGGGGTTCACGGGAAGTTTCACACGCGATCGGAGCGGGGTATGTGTAATTCGGGGGTGCGCAGGATCTTTCGCAAGCGATAGGCCCTGTGCGAGTGTGGTGCGTGTATTCCTGGGGTGCGCGGGAGGTTTCACACGCGATCGGAGCGGGTATGTGTAAATCGGGGGTGCATGGGAAGTGTGACACGCGATTGGCCCTGTGCAAGTGGGGTATGTGTATTCCTGGGGTGTGCGGGAGGTTTCACACGCGATCGGAGCAGGGTACGTGTAAATTGGGGGTGTGCGGGAAGTTTCACACGCGATTGGCCCTGTGCGAGTGGGGTACGTGTATTCCTGGGGTGCGCAGGAAGTTTCACATGCGATTGGCCCTGTGCGAGTGGGGTACATGGATTACTGGGGTTCGCGGGAAGTTACACACGAGATTGGCCCTGTGCGAGTGGGGTACACGTATAAGTGGGGTGCGCAGGAAGTTTCACACGCGATAGGCCCTGTGCGAGTGGGGTGCATGTATAACTGGGGTGCGTGGGAAGTTTCACACGCGATTGGAGAGGAGAACGTGTATTCCGGGGGTTTGTTGGAAGTTGCACACGCGATTGGCCCTGTGCGAGTGGGGTACGTGTATTCCTCGGGTGCGCGGGAGGTTTCACACACGATCGGAGCGGGGTACGTGTAAATTGGGGGTGGGCGGGAAGTTTCACACGCGATTGGTCCTGTGTGAGTAGGGTACGTGTATTCCTGGGGTGCGGGGGAAGTTACACACGTGATTGGCCCTGTGCGATTGGGGTCCGTGGATTACTGGGGTTCGCGGGAAGTTACACACACGATTGGCCCTGTGCGAGTGGGGTACGTGTATAACTGGGGTGCGCAGGAAGTTTCACACGCGATTGGCCCTGTGCGAGTGGGGTACGTGTATAACTGGGGTGCGCGGGAAGTTTCACACGCGATTGGCCCTGTGCGAGTGGGGTACGTGGATTACTGGGGTTCACGGGAAGTTACACATGCGATTGGCCCTGTGCGAGTGGGGTACGTGTATAACTGGGGTGCGCGGGAAGTTTCACACGCGATTGGCCCTGTGTGAGTGGGGTACGTGGATAACTGGGGTGCGCGGGAAGTTTCACACACGATAGGCCCTCTGCGAGTGGGGTAAGTGTATAACTGGGGTGCGCAGGAAGGTTCACACGCGATAGGCCCTGTGCGAGTGGGGTACATGTATAACTGGGGTGCGCGGGAAGTTTCACACGCGATAGGCCCTGTGCGAGTGGGGTACGTGTATACTGGGGTGCGCGGGAAGTTTCACACACGATAGGCCCTGTGCGAGTGGGGTAAGTGTATAACTGGGGTGCGCAGGAAGTTTCACACGCGATAGGCCCTGTGCGAGTGGGGTACATGTATAACTGGGGTGCGCGGGAAGTTTCACACGCGATTGGAGAGGAGAACGTGTATTCCGGGGTTTGTGGGAAGTTACACACGCGATTAGCCCTCTGCGAGTGGGGTACGTGTATTCTTCGGGGACGCAGGAGGTTTCACACACGATCGGAGCAGGGTACGTGTAAATTGGGGGTGCGCGGGAAGTTTCACACGCGATTGGTCCTGTGTGAGTGGGGTACGTGTATTCCTGGGGTGCGGGGGAAGTTTCACACGTGATTGGCCCTGTGCGAGTGGGGTCCGTGGATTACTGGGGTTCGTGGGAAGTTACACACGCGATTAGCCCTCTGCGAGTGGGGTACGTGTATTCTTCGGGGACGCAGGAGGTTTCACACACGATCGGAGCAGGGTACGTGTAAATTGGGGGTGCGCGGGAAGTTACACACGAGATTGGCCCTGTGCGAGTGGGGTACATGTATCACTGGGGTGCGCAGGAAGTTTCACATGCAATAGGCCCTGTGCGAGTGGGGTGCATGTATAACTGGGGTGCGTGGGAAGTTTCACACGCGATTGGAGAGGAGAACGTGTATTCCGGGGGTTTGTTGGAAGTTGCACACGCGATTGGCCCTGTGCGAGTGGGGTACGTGTATTCCTCGGGTGCGCAGGAGGTTTCACACACGATCGGAGCGGGGTACGTGTAAATTGGGGGTGGGCGGGAAGTTTCACACGCGATTGGTCCTGTGTGACTAGGGTACGTGTATTCCTGGGGTGCGGGGGAAGTTACACATGTGATTGGCCCTGTGCGATTGGGGTCCGTGGATTACTGGGGTTCACGGGAAGTTACACACGCGATTGGCCCTGTGCGAGTGGGGTACGTGTATAACTGGGGTGCGCAGGAAGTTTCACACGCGATTGGCCCTGTGCGAGTGGGGTACGTGTATAACTGGGGTGCGCGGGAGGTTTCACACACGATTGGCCCTGTGCGAGTGGGGTACGTGGATTACTGGGGTTCACGGGAAGTTACACACGCGATATGTGTATAACTGGGTTGCCCGGGAAGTTTCACACGCGATTGGCCCTGTGCGAGTGGGGTACGTGTATAACTGGGGTGCGCGGGAAGTTTCACACGCGATTGGACCTGTGCGAGTGGGGTACGTGGATAACTGGGGTGCACGGGAAGTTTCACACACGATAGGCCCTGTGCGAGTGGGGTAAGTGTATAACTGGGGTGCGCAATTTTCACACGCGATAGGCCCTGTGCGAGTGGGGTACATGTATAACTGGGGTGCGCGGGAAGTTTCACACGCGATAGGCCCTGTGCGAGTGGGGTACGTGTATAACTGGGCTGCGCGGGAAGTTTCACACACGATAGGCCCTGTGCGAGTGGGGTAAGTGTATAACTGGGGTGCGCAGGAAGTTTCACACGCGATAGGCCCTGTGCGAGTGGGGTACATGTATAACTGGGGTGCGCGGGAAGTTTCACATGCGATTGGAGAGGAGAACGTGTATTCCGGGGGTTTGTGGGAAGTTACACACGCGATTGGCCCTGTGCGAGTGGGGTACATGTATTCTTCGGGTGCGCGGGAGGTTTCACACATGATCGGAGCAGGGTACGTGTAAATTGGGGGTGCGCGGAAAGTTTCACACGCGATTGGTCCTGTGTGAGTGGGGTACGTGTATTCCTGGGGCGCGGGGGAAGTTTCACACGTGATTGGCCCTGTGCGAGTGGGGTCCGTGGATTACTGGGGTTCGCGGGAAGTTACACACGCGATTGGCCCTGTGCAAGTGGGGTATGTTTATAACTGAGGTGCGCAGGAAGTTTCACACGCGATTGGCCCTGTGTGAGTGGGGTACGTGTATAACTGGGGTGCGTGGGAAGTTTCACACGCGATTGGCCCTGTGTGAGTGGGGTACGTGTATTACTGGGGTTCACGGGAAGTTACACACGCGATTGGCCCTGTGCGAGTGGGGTACGTGTATAACTGGGGTGCGCGGGAAGTTTCACACACGATTGGCCCTGTGCGAGTGGGGTACTTGGATAACTGGGGTGCGCGGGAAGTTTCACACATGATAGGCCCTGTGTGAGTGGGGTACGTGGATTACTGGGGTTCACGGGAAGTTACACACGCGATTGGCCCTGTGCGAGTGGGGTACGTGTATAACTGGGGTGCGCGGGAAGTTTCACACACGATTGGCCCTGTGCGAGTGGGGTACTTGGATAACTGGGGTGCGCGGGAAGTTTCACACATGATAGGCCCTGTGCGAGTGGGGTAAGTGTATAACTGGGGTGCGCAGGAAGTTTCACACGCGAAAGGCCCTGTGCGAGTGGGGTACATGTATAACTGGGGTGCGCGGGAAGTTTCACACGCGATAGGCCCTGTGCGAGTGGGGTACATGTATAACTGGGGTCGCGGGAAGTTTCACACACGATAGGCCCTGTGCGAGTGGGGTAAGTGTATAACTGGGGTGCGCAGGAAGTTTCACACGCGATAGGCCCTGTGTAAGTGGGGTACATGTATAACTGGGGTGCGTGGGAAGTTTCACACGCGATTGGAGAGGAGAATGTGTATTCCGGGGGTTTGTGGGAAGTTACACACGCGATTGGCCCTCTGCGAGTGGGGTACGTGTATTCTTCGGGTGCGCAGGAGGTTTCACACACGATCGGAGTGGGGTACGTGTAAATTGGGGGTGCGCGGGAAGTTTCACAGGCGATTGGTCCTGTGTGAGTGGGGTACGTGTATTCCTGGGGTGCGGGGGAAGTTTCACACGTGATTGGCCCTGTGCCAGTGGGGTCCGTGGATTACTGGGGTTCGTGGGAAGTTACACATGCGATTGGCCCTGTGCGAGTGGGGTACGTGTATAACTGGGGTGCGCAAGAAGTTTCACACGCGATAGGCCCTGTGCGAGTGGGGTACATGTATAACTGGGGTACGCAGGAAGTTTCACACGCGATTGGAGAGGAGAACGTGTATTCCGGGGGTTTGTGGGAAGTTACACACGCGATTGGCCCTGTGCGAGTGGGGTACATGTATTCTTCGGGTGTGCGGGAGGTTTCACACACGATCGGAGCGGGGTACGTGTAAATTGGGGGTGCGCGGGAAGTTTCACACGCGATTGGTCCTGTGTGAGTGGGCTACGTGTATTCCTGGGGTACGGGGGAAGTTTCACACGTGATTGGCCCTGTGCGAGTGGGGTCCGTGGATTACTGGGGTTTGCGGGAAGTTACACACTTCCGCCGGCGGCCAGCTCCAAGGCCACTCTAAGGCCTGTTGGGTGCCTGCTCACCCCCTCACTCCACTCTTCCTCATCGTGGGGCGAGGGCAGGAGCCCCCCCAGCACCCCAGCCCAGCAGAGGAACACGGACAGGGGCCTGCCTGACCCTGTCCCCACACGCCGCCTGACTCGCGCATGCCGGGCGCAGCGCGGCCTGAAACCGAGGCTGAGCCTCGCTAACATCAGCTGTAACCGCCGGCAGGCGGATCGCGCCGGCGGCCAGCTCCAAGGCCACTCTAAGGCCTGTTGGGTGCCTGCTCACCCCCTCACTCCACTCTTCCTCATCGTGGGGCGAGGGCAGGAGCCCCCCCAGCACCCCAGCCCAGCAGAGGAACACGGACAGGGGCCTGCCTGACCCTGTCCCCACACGCCGCCTGACTCGCGCATGCCGGGCGCAGCGCGGCCTGAAACCGAGGCTGAGCCTCGCTAACATCAGCTGTAACCGCCGGCAGGCGGATCGCGCCGGCGGCCAGCTCCAAGGCCACTCTAAGGCCTGTTGGGTGCCTGTTCGGAGCCACAGGAGCCAGGGGCCACAAACTCTGCCCGTGCTGCTCCAGGCATCACAAACACCTTGTGTAATCACCTTGTTTGCCTCCGGAGCCTCGGAGCCAGTGTCTACTCGGACCTTTAATCTTTTGTGAGTAAAGGGGATACCCCCAGTTTACACTATTGTGCTTTCTGGTATGTCTTCTGCTATTCCGCATTCATAAACATTTGAACTCGGTTTCTTTCACCTTCGATAACTGTTTTAACTGTTTGCTACATACGCTTATGCTTCCAACTCCGCCGCCTCTATGCGTTACTGCTGCCACCTCTTTAATAGCTCAGTCATTTTCAGCCCCTAGTGCTTTATGCCTCATGACTGCTATTGGCCGTGCCCTTTGGTCGCTAACTGACCACTGCACTGTATTGTGCCTTATGGTCGCCCAGAGACCACTGTAGTATTGTATAGTGCCTTATGGTCGCCCAGAGACCACTGTATTATTGTGTAGTGCCTCATGGTCGCCCAGAGACCACTGTATTATTGTGTAGTGCCTTGTGGTCGCCCAGAGACCACTGTACCATCACTCTCAGCCCAGTATCTGACCTCGGTTTTTAGACCTACATCTGACCGTCGCACTTAGCCCAATATCTGACTGCTACTCTCAGACTAGTACGTCACTGCTGCATTAATCTCGCTAAGTATTTGTGAACTGTACTCTGCCAACTCTGCCCCGTATCCATCCACGGCAACTAATTCCAGCCCACCTAGCTCAGCTAGTAGTAACAGTATGTACTTCCACATGCCCAACCCAGTTCACCTTGCACAATTCTCCAAACTGACAATTATCCTTACCATCATCTACACGACCATGCCTACAGTTCTGCCTACAGAGGGCCTTGGTGCCCACATACAACTCATCTCTAAACCCTGCAACTTAGAACAAAGGAAGCTTAGACTCCGGGCTCGACTACCTAAAATATTCGAACCTATTACTAAATATAACATTAACCTAGAACACCTCCGACCCAAAATATGCCGACCACTGGTAATCACCGCCCCTCTCAGACACCAACCACACCATAAAATCAATAAACTTATAGCCAAACCTCCGCTCACAGCACAGCTAGAACCTGAACTAAAAGCTGCTCTAATCAATGCCAGATCATTAGTCGCCCATGCCACTGACATAGCAGATATCATACGGGATAATAGCCTTGACTTCATTGCCATTACTGAATCTTGGCTCCACGATGCAGCAGGTCCGGCTCTCACTCTGGCAGTCCCAGAGAATTATACCATTCTCAGAGCTGACAGACCAGACTCGCGCGGTGGAGGAATTGCAATTATCGCCAAATCTAATCTCTCTATGAGAATCACACCCACACCCTCCCTCAAATCCTGCGAGCTTCTCTCTATCAAATTACCGACTGCAAACTCCCAAACACTAAATATCCACCTTATCTATAGACCCCCTGGCCCCGTCAGCACCTTCACTGAAGACATCACCACTGTTATCTCTGAGAAGCTAAAAGAATCTTCCCAAACACTAGTACTAGGAGATTTCAATCTAGGGCTCAACGATATCAACGACCATCATGCTACTGCCACAGGCAATACTCTGTCAGTGCTAGGCTTCACGCAGCTCGTGAATACTTCCACACATATCAAGGGAAGAACACTAGACTGGATTGCCAGTCACAACTGCTACCCCTCTATAACAGCCATCACCCCCCAAATATGGTCTGACCATTACCTTATCTCTTTCACCCTCAACACCAAAAGACCCACAGTCTTAACACCCACGCCAGCCACACCCACCTTAACGAGAAACAAGAAAAACATCACAGCCGACAATATTCTGCCCCACATCCTACCCAAACTAAATTCCCTACCTGACCACTCCGACCCAGGCATCCTAGTGGATGCATTCAACGCAGCCATGTGCTCTGCTCTTGACAGTATTGCTCCATTTAAACTTCGGATCAGTAAACCCAAAAAGCATTTGAACTCATGGTTTACACCCCACCTAAAAAACCTAAGACTACAGAAGAGAAAATGCGAAACAGCTTGGAACCGACATCCGACCGCTGAAAATAAAACTAACCTAATTAACATCTCCTCGCAATACAAAAGAGACATCATCCTGGCCAAACAAGAAACCTATAATAATAGGATCTCCCAATCCAACTCCAGCATGAAGGAGCTATTCTCCATCCTAAAGGAATTGGAAACTCCTATCACAGTACAGGATGACTCCATCAAAGACAAAACTTGGTGCACAGACATACAACTGGCACTAACCAACAAAGTATCCAACCTCCAAACAAAAATTGCCCTAAAGAAAGCCTCTCTGCCAACTCAACCTCTGATAGTCAAAATTCCCTCATCCAACAACCCAGAATCCACCCAATTCCGTTTCTCCAAGGTCTCAGTAATTGAGGTAGAGAAGACCATTTTGACTCTCAAACCTTCTAATTGCAAAGGCGACCAATGCCCCGCACAACTGATCAAGGATGCGGCTAGGGATTTAGCCCCCTTTATCACAAAACTTATCAATGCCTCCTTTACTACGGGCACCATCCCCCGCAATCTAAAGGAATCTTGGGTACTCCCCCTCCTAAAAAAGCAAACATTGGACCCCAACATTCCTACTAACTACAGGCCCATCACCACGGTTCCCTTCCTACTAAAAATATTAGACAAGGTAGCATACACCCAAATCCAGAACTTCCTTGAGATGAACCATCTCCTCGGCACCCGCCAATCCGGTTTCCGTCCGCAACACGGCACAGAGACTGCCCTTATCGACCTAAAAGCCCAAATAGATTCACTCAGAGACGAGGGAAAACTAGCTCTCCTCCTCCTTCTAGACCTCTCAGCCGCCTTTGATCTGGTGGACCATAAAGTCCTATGTAATCACTTGGACTCGGCTGCCCACTTCTCAGAGGAGGCTATAGTCTGGATTCAATCATTTCTTAGTGACAGGACCATGAGGGTGTTCTCCCCCGCAGCGGCAGCAGACCCTATCCCAATCACCTGCGGAGTGCCCCAGGGATCCTGCGTCTCGCCGACACTCTATAACATCTTCACCAAGCCACTCTTTGACGATCTTGATAATCTGGGTATCACCTACACTAACTATGCAGATGATACTCAGATTCTCTTACCACTTACTGGGGATTACGTCGAAGATCTGGCTCTGGTGAATAGAGTCTACAGCATCGTTCAGGCATGGATGGCCAACCATGGCCTATGCTTGAACGATGACAAAACAGAGCTCATCATCCTGGGCACGGCAGCCCGTATCTCCAAACTTAACCAAAACTACTCCGCCTTCATCATCGATGGCAACACTATCAAGGTCGCCAGAGAAGTAAAAACCCTAGGTTTTTACCTTGATGCGACACTATCTTTCACCAAACAGGTGAACTCACTGTCATCATCCACTGCCTATACATGCAAGTTAATACGAGCTGGGAAACCATTCCTTTCAGAGGACAGCTGTCTTATTCTAGCTAGAGCCCTCATTTTATCGAAACTAGATTATTGCAACGCCCTCTACATAGGGACTACCAAACAAATCATCCACAGAATCCAAGTGCTCCAAAACAATGCACTTAGAGCGGCCCTAAGTATCCCCAGAAGTGCACACATTTCAGAAATAAGACGAAAACACAAATGGCTTTCCACCCAAGAAAAAATCAACCTTAAATCTGCGTCCCTTATCCACAAATGCCTAAACAACAAAGCTCCCCGATACCTCTCAGAACGCTTCAACAGGAAAAATCCAACGAGACTCACAAGGACAGCCAGCCCCAACTGCCTCCTAGTGCCCAGATTCAAACTAGCCACCATTGGAGGTTCCAGCTTCCCAGTTAAGGCAGCACAGTTATGGAACTCCCTACCCCTTGCACTCAGATCTGACCAAACCTTCAATAACTTCAGAAAGAACACCATAAAATGGCTTATTGAGAATGCGACATAGCGTATGTCACTTTATACGTAACGTCTTCTTATAATGTTTGTACTAACCTGCTTTTACTGTTTGATCGCCATAGATTTGACTGTTTAGCTACGCCTTATCTGCACTTGCACTTGCCCTACCCTGCAGATTCGAAATGTCCACTATGCCTGTAACCTGTAACGTTAACTAATCTGTAACCTGTAAACGTTAACTAAGCTGTAAACCTCCTTGTTCTCTTGCGCCCTGCTACCCTAGGGTCTGGTGCGCACAATAAATATATAAACAAACAAACAAACAAACACACGCGATTGGCCCTGTGTGAGTGGGGTACGTGTATAACTGGGGTGCGCGGGAAGTTTCACACGCGATTGGCCCTGTGCGAGTGGGGTACGTGGATTACTGGGGTTCACGGGAAGTTACACACGCGATTGGCCCTGTGCGAGTGGGGTACGTGTATAACTGGGGTGCGCGGGAAGTTTCACACGCGATTGGCCCTGTGCGAGTGGGGTAAGTGTATAACTGGGGTGCGTAGGAAGTTTCACACGCGATAGGCCCTGTGCGAGTGGGGTACATGTATAACTGGGGTACGCGGGAAGTTTCACACGCGATAGGCCCTGTGCGAGTGGTGTACGTGTATAACTCGGGTGCGGGGAATTTTCACACACGATAGGCCCTGTGCGAGTGGGGTAAGTGTATAACTGGGGTGCGCAGGAAGTTTCACACGCGATAGGCCCTGTGCGAGTGGGGTACATGTATAACTGGGGTGTGCAGGAAGTTTCACACGCGATTGGAGAGGAGAACGTGTATTCCGGGGGTTTGTGGGAAGTTACACATGCGATTGGCCCTCTGCGAGTGGGGTACGTGTATTCTTCGGGTGCGCAGGAGGTTTCACACACAATCGGAGCCTGGTACGTGTAAATTGGGGGTGCGCGGGAAGTTTCACACGCGATTGGTCCTGTTTGAGTGGGGTACGTGTATTCCTGGGGTGCAGGGGAAGTTTCACACGTGATTGGCCCTGTGCGAGTGGGGTCCGTGGATTACTGGGGTTCGTGGGAAGTTACACACACGATTGGCCCTGTGCGAGTGGGGTACGTGTATAACTGGGGTGAGCAGGAAGTTTCACACATAATAGGCCCTGTGCGAGTGGGGTACATGTATAATTGGGGTGCGCGGAAATTTTCACACGCGATTGTAGAGGAGAATGTGTATTCCGGGGGTTTGTGGGAAGTTACACACGTGATTGGCCCTGTGCGAGTGGGGTACGTGTATTCCTCAGGTGCGCAGGAGGTTTCACACACGATCGGAGCAGGGTATGTGTAAATTGGGGGTGCACGGGAAGTTTCACACGCGATTGGTCCTGTGTGAGTGGGGTACGTGTATTCCTGGGATGCGGGGGAAGTTTCACACGTGATTGGCCCTGTGAGAGTGGGGTCCGTGGATTACTGGGGTTCGCGGGAAGTTACACACGCGATTGGCCCTGTGCGAGTGGGATACGTGTATAACTGGGGTGCGCAGGAAGTTTCACACGCGATTGGCCCTGTGCGAGTGGGGTACGTGGATTACTGGGGTTCACGGGAAGTTTCACACGCGATTGGCCCTGTGCGAGTGGGGTACGTGGATTACTGGGGTTCACAGGAAGTTACACACACGATAGGCCCTGTGCGAGTGGGGTAAGTGTATAACTGGGGTGCGCAGGAAGTTTCACACGCGATAGGCCCTGTGCGAGTGGGGTACATGTATAACTGGGGTGCGCAGGAAGTTTCACACACGATTGGAGAGGAGAACGTGTATTCCGGGGGTTTGTGGGAAGTTACACATGCGATTGGCCCTCTGCGAGTGGGGTACGTGTATTCTTCGGGTGCGCAGGAGGTTTCACACACGATCGGAGCCTGGTACGTGTAAATTGGGGGTGCGCGGGAAGTTTCACACGCGATTGGTCCTGTTTGAGTGGGGTACGTGTATTCCTGGGGTGCAGGGGAAGTTTCACACGTGATTGGCCCTGTGCGAGTGGGGTCCGTGGATTACTGGGGTTCGTGGGAAGTTACACACACGATTGGCCCTGTGCGAGTGGGGTACGTGTATAACTGGGGTGCGCAGGAAGTTTCACACACGATAGGCCCTGTGCGAGTGGGGTACATGTATAACTGGGGTGCGCGGAAAGTTTCACACGCGATTGTAGAGGAGAATGTGTATTCCGGGGGTTTGTGGGAAGTTACACACGTGATTGGCCCTGTGCGAGTGGGGTACGTGTATTCCTCAGGTGCGCGGGAGGTTTCACACACGATCGGAGCAGGGTCTGTGTAAATTGGGGGTGCGCGGGAAGTTTCACACGCGATTGGTCCTGTGTGAGTGGGGTACGTGTATTCCTGGGATGCGGGGGAAGTTTCACACGTGATTGGCCCTGTGAGAGTGGGGTCCGTGGATTACTGGGGTTCGCGGGAAGTTACACACGCGATTGGCCCTGTGCGAGTGGGATACGTGTATAACTGGGGTGCGCAGGAAGTTTCACACGCGATTGGCCCTGTGCGAGTGGGGTACGTGGATTACTGGGGTTCACGGGAAGTTTCACACGCGATTGGCCCTGTGCGAGTGGGGTACGTGGATTACTGGGGTTCACAGGAAGTTACACACGCGATTGGCCCTGTGCGAGTGGGGTACGTGTATAACTGGGTTGCCCGGGAAGTTTCACACGCGATTGGCCCTGTGCGAGTGGGGTACGTGGATAACTGGGGTGCGCAGGAAGTTTCACACACGATAGGTCCTGTGCGAGTGGAGTAAGTGTATAACTGGGGTGCGCAGGAAGTTTCACACGCGATAGGCCCTGTGCGAGTGGGCTGCATGTATAACTGGGGTGCATGGGAAGTTTCACACGCGATAGGCCCTGTGCGAGTGGGGTACGTGTATAACTGGGCTGCGCGGGAAGTTTCACACACGATAGGCCCCGTGCAAGTGGGGTAAGTGTATAAGTGGGGTGCGCAGGAAGTTTCACACGCGATAGGCCCTGTGCGAGTGGGGTACATGTATAACTGGGGTGTGCGGGAAGTTTCACACTCGATTGGAGAGGAGAAGGTGTATTCCGGGTGTTTGTGGGAAGTTACACACGCGATTGGCCCTTTGCGAGTGGGGTACGTGTATTCTTTGGGTGCGCGGGAGGTTTCACACACGATCGGAGCGGGGTACGTGTAAATTGGGGGTGTGCGGGAAGTTTCACACGCGATTGGTCCTGTGTGAGTGGGGTACGTGTATTCCTGTGGTGCGGGGGAAGTTTCACACGTGATTGGCCCTGTGCGAGTGGGGTCCGTGGATTACTGGGGTTCACGGGAAGTTACACACGCGATTGGCCCTGTGCGAGTGGGGTACGTGTATAACTGGGGTGCGCAGGAAGTTTCGAACGCGATTGGCCCTGTGTGAGTGGGGTACGTGTATAACTGGGGTGCGCGGGAAGTTTCACACGCGATTGGCCCTGTGCAAGTGGGGTACGTGGATTACTGGGGTTCACGGGAAGTTACACACGCGATTGGCCCTTGTGCGAGTGGGGTACATGTATAACTGGGTTGCCCGGGAAGTTTCACACTCGATTGGCCCTGTGCAAGTGGGGTACGTGTATAACTGGGGTGCGCGGGAAGTTTCACACGCGATAGGCCCTGTGCGAGTGGGGTACGTGTATAACTGTGGTGCGCGGGAAGTTTCACACACGATAGGCCCTGTGCAAGTGGGGTAAGTGTATAACTGGGGTGCGCAGGAAGTTTCACACGCAATTGGAGAAGGGAACGTGTATTTCGGGGTTCACGGGAAGTTTCACACACGATAGGACCTGTGCGAGTGGGGTACATGTATTCCTGGGGTGCGCGGGAAGTCTCACACGCGATTTTGCTGTCAGAGCGGGGTACGTGATTTTCGGGGGTGCGTGGGGAGTCCTACACGTGAATTGGCAGTGTGGGTCCTCCCAAGTCTTCCCTCTAAACCCTCCACAGCCCCTGCAGGCAGCCCACACCACAGGGGACTACCCTGAACCCCTGGTCATGTCCCGCAGGTAGCCCATCCACTATGGGCATGCCCCCCAGCCAAGCCACATGTCAACTTGCACTACTGATCACCAACTCATGTCCCCCACACCCCCACGCCCGAGCAGTCAGGGGCACCTGCCAGCAGGCCCCCACTCATGTCCCCCAGCACCCCCACTCCCCAGCAGTCAGAGGCACCTGCCAGCAGGCCCCCACTCATGTCCCCCAGCACCCACACCCCCCAGCAGTCAGGGACACCTGCCAGCAGGCCCCCACGCATGTTGCACACATGTCCCCCAGCACCCCTACCCCCCAGCAGTCAGGGGCACCTGCCAGAAGGCCCCCACTCATGTCCCCCAGCACCCCCACCCCCAAGCAATCAGGGGCACCTGCCAGCAGGCCCCCACTCATGTCCCACACATGTGCCCAGCACCCCCACCCCCCAGCAGTCAGGGGCACCTGCCAGCAGGCCCCCACTCATGTCCCCCAGCACCCCCACTCCCCAGCAGTCAGGGGCACCTGCCAGCAGGCCCCCACTCTTGTCCCCCAGCACCCACACCCCCCAGCAGTCAGGGGCACCTGCCAGCAGGTCCCCACTCATGTCCCACACATGTCCCCCAGCACCCCCACCCCTCAGCAGTCAGGGGCACCTGCCAGCAGGCCCCCACTCATGTCACCCAGCACCCCCACCCCCAAGCAGTCAGGGGCACCTGCCAGCAGGCCCCCACTCATGTCCCACACATGTCCCCCAGCACCCCCCAGCAGGCAGGGGCACCTGCCAGCAGGCCCCCACTCATGTCCCACACATGTCCCCCAGCACCCCCAACCCCAGCAGTCAGGGGCACCTGCCAGCAGGCCCCCACTCATGTCTCACACATGTCCCCCAGCACTCCCACCCCCAGCAGTCAGGGGCACCTGCCACAAGGCCCCCACTCATGTCCCCCAGCACCCCCAACCCCAAGCAGTCACGGGCACCTGCCAGCAGGCCCCCACTCATGTCCCACACATGTCCCCCAGCACCCCCACCCCCCAGGAGTCAGGGGCACCTGCCAGCAGGCCCCCACTCATGTCCCCCAGCACCCCCACCCCCAAGCAGTCAGGGGCACCTGCCAGCAGGCCCCCACTCATGTCCCACACATGTCCCCCTGCCCCCACGTCATGACGATCCTCAATCATGGGCCTAATGGCCAGCCACATCACACCCCACACCACCCCAGCCCAAAGACCCAACCAAGTATTGCATCCACCCACATAGAAATGCCCATTACATGATACAACCCAAATGGCAAGTATGTAAATGAGCACATGTCTGTCTCACACACACACACAATGGGTGAAAGTGAATGTGAAAACCCACATCTTGACATGCGTGAAATCAATGAGAGAATACCACACATCGAAGTATGAAAGAAAAATGTATTGAACCCAAAATGAATGTAGTAAAAAGAAAACATACAATAATGTGAAGAAGAAATAAAATACAGCATGTCCAGAAAATAATCAAAAATATGAAATCAGAATTCAAAGAAATCCAAATGAAAATGTGTCCAAAGTCTCAGTCCAACAAAGCAAATCCAAGGGAAGAAAAGAAGGGAAATCCATTGCTCCATGGTGAAATGAAAAAAAAATAATAATAAATCCACTGTTCAACTTTATACAAATCACCAATCCAGGGTCCATGAGCCCAACAAATGAAATGAAACCTACAAAAAAGACTACCTAATAAAGACCTATATACAAAAAAGTGGTGCATTGTCCAATTGCCCCAAAATAAACAAAAATAGAAAGGAAACCGAACACTATCTAACTATATACAATGGCGGCGGGCAAGTCCTGCGGCTCACACTGTGCTGTCCCGTGCCAGGGCATCATTGAACTCCATGTCGATGTCCTGGAGGCGGGCCTCTGCCCTGGCCCCGAGGTCTCGCAGGGAGGCACTCATGGCCTGTTCCAACTCCATGCAAGTTGCCTCGAGGCACTCTGCCCGCCTCAACGCCCGACGCATGGAGAACTCCACCCTGACCATGGTGAGCCACGCCTCTTCCACTGTTCCGCATCTATCTGCTGGCCCAACCGCTGCCACACGGAAGACACTCCCATTCCGTGGTCCTCCTGCCCTCTGGCCGATGCCAGCCCCTCCGATGTTGATGTCCCCGAGCCATCATTGCTCCCACCTACAGCCTGCTCCTGCTGCTGCTGTCCATGTGCCCTGTCCGATGGTGCCTGCACATCCTCCATCAGCTGGTCTCCAGTTGTGGTGTCCACCCCTGCTGGACCGCCGACTCCCGACTGTGGCAGGGATGTGAGCTCCACCAAGCTGGCTGTGTTGGTCGGGCCAGGTCCACAGGGGGCCCTGGTAGAATCTGGGCCGGAAGACGGCAGGAAGAAAGACTGGCGCATGGTCTCCACAGAGGAGGAGAGGTCCACCAGAGTGCGCCACACATGTAGGAACCCACCGACCAGGGCCCCTCCCAACAGTGCCACATCGTGACGCTGCTGTTCGTGATGGCGTGCGTTCTCTGCCCAGGACGAACGCACGTCATCACGAATGTCACGCGTGCGCAACACACAGCAATCAAGACGGAGCCCATACGGTCATGGGACCCCTCATCCGCAGGTAGTGGAGAGGCAGATGACATGGCACTCTCCCCTACCTGCGGACGGGCCTGGGACGGGGCATCCCTGCTGGTGCATGGTGGTGCAGTCAAAGGGTCAAGGACAGGGACATGCACAGGCCCCTCAGCGGTGACCTGTGCTGTCTCCTGACCCTGGCCCTGGACTGCACCACTTGCACCAGTGGTACTACCCCCACCAGGCCCCATGTGCGGCTCAGTAGCGGGCTCCTCCTCCTCTGTGGAGACCACCGACCTGGATGTCTCCGTACCGTCTTCCGCCATTGCAAGCCCTTGTGGGGGCTCACCCGGCCCTTCCACCACAGCCGTAGTGAGAGATGCGGCACCAGCCCCCTTGCTCCCGGATATTGGCAAGTCCTGGGAGGGCCATTGGGTCGCCGCCCGGTGGAGGCATACCCGCCGCTTGGCTCCACAGCGCCGTCTCTGCCCTCTTCTTCACTTGACGCTGCGTAGAGGGAGACATAGAACACAAGCATCAGGGTACAGTACAACATTCCCCTAGACAGGAAGCAATAACACATGAGTTGCAGTGTCTAATATCACTTTCCATCTTGTCCCTCCACAACACATGTGTGAATGCACGCAACACACATGCATGAACAGGCACGGCACCTGCAATCAACACCAGCATCCATGTACAAGGGCCTCTATTAACCAAAATCTTGCCTTCAAACTCACATGCATCATGGCTCACACTGATCCCATGCACACACATCACCGGAGGTTCATGCATCATGCCTTGCACACCACAGACACAGTGGATAGACACAGTGCATACAACGGTGACCGCACTGCATGAGTGAATGTACACGATCATCACATACATGTGTCATGAATACATGGCATACCTAAGTCACACACACACTTCTCAGACACACACACATGTGCACCATACATGTACATGACAGCAGCACCCATCCCTCACACCCCACCATGTGCAAGAACAGACACTGGCATGCTTTCATGTGTGCATTTGCCATACAGCTACCCATGTAGCATTGTAACTCAAGCACCAACCATGTGGTTCACACATTACTGGTCTCACATGCATGACCATGATGTCCCTGCACACACATCCATACATGGCCTATGTCACACATACAGGCAAGTATCAGACTACCAGCACACTGCAACATGCCCTGTCTCACACACCAATGCTTGGCCACTTACCGCTCAACTCCAGACTGGTCTTCCTCTGCAGGATCTGGGCATGGAGCGCTCGGCATATGCGTTCCAGGACCCTCATCTGGATGTAACTCATGCTGACCCGGCCCCCCGCCGCGAGGCGCCGGGCCTTGTAGAGGGTCCTGGACCTCAAGTCCTCCCAGCGCTTCTTGACGTGCTCGATGTCGCAGGTTGCCACCCCCTCCGCATTGATGGCAACCACTACGTCATCCCAGATCCTCTCCCGTCCTTCCTTGTTGGCGCATATGTTACAAAGAGGGCATCAAAATACCCCAGGACATGCTCCACCAGGACACCAACTTCCTTCACACTGAAGCTGGGGGCCCTCTGCCTCTCTGGCTGGGGGTCGCCAGTGGTCTCAGATTGTGTTTGCCCCGACACGTCAACCCCTGAGGCAGGCGTGGGTGGGCAACTGGGTGCTGGGGCTGGGCTGTGGAGCGATGGTATCCCAGTCGGGAGTCTTCTGTTCCAGCAGGGGTGGACACAGCAACTGGAACCCTGGCTGATGTGCAGGCACCAAATAGCAGGGCACGTGGGCAGCAGGCAGGCAGGCAGCAGCAGATGGCAGGTGGGAGCATGCTCGGAGCTCTGGGGGGCAGTAATTCAACCTTCTGGGCAGGAGCGTGGTCTTCCGTGTGTTGTTGCGTGGCCAGCTTGATATAGAGTGATTTGGCACATGAAAATCTTGCACATCAGCGTGTAATTCGAGGAAAGGCCCTACGCACGTAAGCATGTCAGCACACGTACACAGTTTCATTGGACCAAAGGCCCTTAGCGCGTAAGTGCTTCTGCGACGTGACTCGCACGGGCGTTTCCCTCGTGACGTGGGCATAGTGGTTCAGCGCGCATGAAAAAACTGCACGTCCGCGTGTGGATGCATGTAATCCGAGGAAAGGGCCTACGCGCGTAAGTGACGTGAGGCGCGCAGGCGTTTCCATCAACACGGGTGCATGTTCATCATACACGTCCAAAAACTGCACGTCCGAGTGTCAGCTCGGGTAATTGGAGGAAAGGGTCTTAACATGTACACGTGTAAGTGATGCTGTACGTGTGGGCCGCTTTGAAAGGTACGTGTAGACCCCATTCCCTTTTACGTGCTTTTCGTGGAGAGCGAGTGGGTGAATTCTGTACTTCTTGTCGGTTCACACGCGATTACTTCACAGTGTTTCAAGTTTGTACTCCCTGTTACCTCTGACAGCATTCTTTATTCTTTTTGGGCCTGTTTCCTCAAACAGCGTTCACTTCTTCTTTTGTTCTGTCTCCTCAGACAGCGTACAATTCTTCTTTTGGTGGGGGTGTTGCCAACGCTCACATGCGCGTTTTTTTCACGTTCTTTTTCTAGGCAGACGGTGAGTCGCGCACGTATTTACCAACTTTGCTTGCCCCGTGTGTCGTGTACCCCTTTAGAGGTCATTGTAGGCTACGTGTATTACATGTACGCTTACTTTTGTGTTTCTGGGTGCCACAGCGTAGTGCGGTTTCATTTTTTCACACACGTGGTTTATGAGGGGTTGCATGCACGTTATTTTTTGATTTTGGGCTGCCTGTGCATTGCGTGACCCATCATCTTCCCCCAGGGGTCACAGACAGCCTTGTTAGAGCACTAGGGTACGAATTCCATCTAGTACCCTACCCCTTTCACCCCCAATTGCCCAGGACAATAGTTTACTGCTACTACCATATGCACAACAACATCAGTGCCATGGTTGGGAGGCGACCAAGCGGTAAGGGAGGCAATGGTGGCCGGCCTTCAAATGTGGGCGTGGTGGGCGCGGTAGGGGACGTGGCTGGGATTTGCAGGGTGCCCCTAGACCCCCATGTGTGGAGTACCAATCAGGGACACCCATGCACCCACCCCATGGTTGAGGGAAACGTGGCTGACACCATCCCAGCTCAGCCCTTGTTGGACCAGCCCATTGTGGCACCTGACCTGGCACAGGATGACTCCCAGGCTGACTTCCAGGTCAGCAAGTCTAGGCCATGTGTGACGTGTAAGTTGGTGTCACCAAGCCACGTGGATCTGGGCAGCTATGTCATCTACTGCCCCAAGTAGGCAGGGTGGGGAGGCTGCAGGGGCAGCTGCAGCTCCATCCACCCCATCTCTGAGTCTCCGAGCCAGGACAGTGTCGGTCCAGGTCCATCAAACTGACGTTCCCCCTGTCAACATCACACTTCTGCCAATGCCTTTACCAAGGCCTATGGTCATTGTGCATTTGCACACTCCTACTACCCAGTCCACCAGTGCTTCTGCCCCTACTGACCAGAGCGGCGTGAGCCACTCAGGCTCCGCTCCACCTTTGAAAAAGAGGAAGAAGGGTGCTCTGGCACAACAGGCTGAGACCCCAGACACGGCTACATATTCCGGCACATCAAGGAAGCCTAGCTTTAATGACCCGCAACTTGATGCACTTGTGACCTATGTGTCGGCACATAGCCACGAAATGTTGGTGACTGCAGCGTGCAAGACCACACCTGGTCAACGTAGGGCACACTGGCAGACCATCGCGGACCGCATAAGTGCCCTTGGATTTGTGAGGCGCACAGCTGATGATTGCTACAAGCGGTGAAATGACCTGAAACGCAGAGCAAAGAACAAGTTGGCCTCAAATCATGCCGCTACTCTTGTGACTGGCAGTGGGTCTCCACAAGAGGACAACAAACTCACTGAATATGAGTCTGTTGCTGGGACCTTTGTCACAGAGGAACAAATCCAAGGTGTGGGAGAACTACCTGATTACGAGGCATTGTCTGGTGAGTGCCCATGCGTGTGTGTGTAATCCATGTGTATGTTGTTTGGGTGATGGATTCTGATTGAGTGCCAGGTGAGGGTGTGTACTCCTGAGTGTTATGGGTCACCCATTTGCTTCCTCCCATACATTCACGTGCCTTGGATTTGGGTATGACTATATCCCTTCTGCCCACAGTTGCCAATTACACCCAGATTAGTGCACTTTACCTTGAACTGTCATCTTGCAACTACATTGGTCAGATTTTGTACGTGTCCATGCAGGCTGATTGTTTCCACTCTCCCATTTTTTGTACACATAATTCTGACCTATTGCAACATATGTGATATGCTTTGGTCATTGTTTACAGCCCACACTGGGCCACTACTTTTACCTGGTTATGTTAATGATTACACCATTCAGGCCGATGGAGTATTGGGCTGCAGAATTTTTTTATTACGGCCTGTTTGCATGTGGAAGATGACAGGTGTTTTCTGTAATGTTAAAGTGACCAACCTTTGATCAGCCCACAATGACTGTGTTATTGGACACTGGATGTGTTTCAGTGTGTGGCACATGCATATTTTGCAACACTATTCAGCATCAATCTTCGCATCATGTCGATGTGACATGGATGTGTGACAGTACTCATTCACTGACATATTGCTGTAGTTTTGTAATTTACCGTCGCTATGCTACATGATATCTGTGTGGTGGCATGTGTCATGTATGTGTATTGGACATGCCACTCACAGCCTGATGTGTGATGCCAGTGCTACCCAACATGCTGCAAATGTTTTGCATATCCATCTTGCTCTACCCAGTGTCTGCCTTTTTGACTCCACTTCCAACTCTTTGACAGTGCATGCATGGCAGGGTTATAGTCATGTGGGACATGTGTAATTCATGTACTGGATCTCTGGCTTATCATGGCCTATGTGTGTGCTATGGTGCTCATGCCTGTTTCCATTTGTTGTCTTTCATGTTTTTGCAGGTGATGACGCACTTGGTGCTGTTGAGGTTGAGGAGATGGTGCAGACCCAGGAGGAATCTCAGGCACGACCGGGCACCAGTGGGGGACGTGGTGTGGTGGTGGGTGAAAACCCAATGTTACTGCAGACCATACTGGCCAGGGGTGCCTCTGGGTGCACCTCCCCAGACCTCTATTCAGGTGCTGAGTCGGATGATGAGACTTATGTGCAGTCGCAGGTAGGTGTTTCAGGTAGGGATTCTGTTCTGTCCAACCCACCTGGACCAGGGGTAGAACCCTCTATGGGGATGTCAGTCTTGGTAGGTCCGCCTTTGGCGGTTACGGATGCAGGGTCACACGACACAGCATCTGATCCTGTTCCTGGACCAGCAGATCAGAGGGGGAATGCCGTCCTGCAGCCTCAGGCAGTGCCAGCACAGCAAGGTGCAGATCGCCTTGCCCCAAACAGGTGTGGTGCCCATCGACGCGGTACCGTGCGTCACCAGGCAATACTGCATGGGAAAACTCCATGTACGGTATGGCAACCCAACAGGCAGCATCAGTAGAAATGATGGGTCAGGCAATGGAGAGGGTGGCCACTTCCATTATCCCCCCTGAAAGGCAGATGGAGCAACAACAGCAGGCAACAGACTCCATTTGCCAATCACACAGGGAATACATGTGGGCGTACAACAGGGTCCGACGGGTGGCACTGGAGACTCTGCGCAAATCCATATCAATAGAGTCCCAGGGCCACAGGGAAGCCCTGAGGGTAGAACTCCATAACCTCAGGCAGAGTCTGCTTGAACTTGAGGCTTCCTGAAATTTAGGGCAGAATAGCAGCTGGAGCAGCTCACACGTTTGCTCTTGGCTGAGCTGCATACAACACGTGAGGAGATCCGGGCATCACGCGAGGCCATGCGTGCAGAAATGCAGGCAACCCGTGATGTGCTGCATGGGGATCTCCGGACTTTAATCCTCCAGAATCAGACCTTCCAGACCTGCATGCTTGCTGCCATGGAGGACCATACCAGGGCTTTGCATGGGCTGCCTCCCATAGTGCCACCGCCTCCTGATGCAGCAGCAGAGGATGATCAGAGCGACAGCATTTCTCCCACAATGGCATAGCCGTGCAGGCCATGAGCCCAAGGAAGTATTGTTTTTTTCGCAACATCCACGCAGGTGGGTGTTGGTGTGCACCCTGTCCTCAAACCTCCTGAGTGGCCTCCCCCAATTCCCCTGGCCCCCACTTGGCCATTTTTGATTTTTTTTGTTTACAGTGTGTTGCCTTGTGTGGCTCCCGTGGCATCCACTGTATTCCGGCTAGGCACATGCAGGCTTGTCCTGAGTTTGGGTTAGATGCTTGGGTTTGTGAGACACACACCCCTCCTGCTTCCCGTTTCCATGGGCTTGCAAAGGGTGTGAGCAAGTGACAGTGAATTACACAGTGACGTTGGGCTCCCGTGAGCTGTGTGGGCAGTCTGTAGTCAATACTGTGTAGACTTCCCTAGTGGATATTGTTGTATTGTACACTGCATGGTGTATTGATATGTGCTTTTGCATCCATGTCTTCCTCCTAATCTGCAGGTTCCTTCCTCATGTCTTCACAAGGCTGTCTATTTTGCAGATGCTATTCATGTTGTATGCAGTACACTGAGACATCTGCGTGGCAGCAACACTCTACAGTTGTAAGGGGTCGATGTGCTGGCGTATTCAGGTTGTAAGACTACCACTACTAGAACTTAGTACTGTCATGTTTTTGCATTTTTCCATGGTGTGTTGCAGCATTGTGTTGGTGGTAAGTATTTGGTAATGTGTGCTGTTAGTTATACATTACTGGGAGCATATTGTGTGTGGGCAGTTTCCATTAGGGACGGTGTACTTTGTGACACTTGTGTCAGGTCTTGTGCATTGCTTTGTTTGCTTTCACATTGCATGACATGCCATGGTGTGTTTGGTGGTGGAGCTGGGGAGGGGTTGGGTGACATGGTGCTGTTCTCATGTTGTATTTAGCAAGGGAGTAATGAATTTAGCAGCATAGATGTATGTCTTTTGATGACACAGCATTGGTGGTGTTTGGGTAGGTAGGGATGCACACAATGTAACACTTCCAGGTGACCTATTTCAGGATGGTATGGTTGTGACAGTTGAGTGTCCCTTATGTAATCATCATTGATTGTCTGATGGTGTGTGCCAGGGCTGTGTGCACTCCACAGGGGTGTGATTTTAGGTGAAGTAATTAGCCACCAGCTGTGTACGGGCTGCCTCACCATGTGCCCTTTCCCCTCCCATGCACAGCGGGCGTGCAAGTGGTTGGGGATGTGGGGGCACCACCATGTCCACGGGCAGGCCCCGGCATGTTGCAACGTTGTGCAGGACACATGCTGCCACTATGATCCTGCACACCACTGGGGGAGCGTATAACAGCTGCCCACCAGAGCGGTCAAGGGAGCGAAAGTGTGACTTGAGCACTCCGAATGTGTGCGCCACTATGCCCCAGGTTGCAATATGGGCTGTGTTGTATCTTACCTCGGGTGGCGTGGTGGGGTTCCGAATTGGCGTCATAATGTGGGTGCTCAGAGGGTAGGCACTGTCCCTTGGGGAGGTGGTGATGGGTATCATTAGTGGGGTTGTGACATTACTCAGTATCTGACACGAATGCATGTGCAGTGGCATTTATACTCACCAAGCAGCCATGTATCGCCATGCCGCCCAGCTTCTAGGTCCCGGTTTAGGGTTGACATTCTGCAAATGAAACTGTCATGGGTGGACCCTGGATAGTTGGCATATACTGAGGTGAGGATTCCCTTGGCATCACATACTACCTGAACGTTGATGGAATGCCAGTGCTTGTTGTTTCTATAGATGTGTTCTGATGCCCTGGGGGGACGCAGATCCACATGGGTGCAGTCAATGGCACCTAGCATTTTGGGGAATTGTGCCACCCCATAGAAATCCTGGATGGCAGCCTGCCTTTCTGCAGGTGTTCTGGGCAGGTATATGTGCCTGCGGACTGATGGGCGTGCAGTCATGATGGCCAACACCTGGTGTAGGCAGCGTGACTGCATGGCCTGTGATACCCCCCCCACTATAGCACTTGTCCGCTGAAATGATCCAGTGGCCAAGAAGTGCAGTACATTGAGAACCTTCTCCACGGGGCTGAGTGCTTGGGAGCACAGGGTGGGTGATGTGAGGTCATCCTCCCACTCACTCACCAGATCGAGCATTATGTGAGGTGGAAACCTGTACCTCCCATAGACCTGGTTATCAGGCATCCCAAAAAGGCTGGTTCTGAGTGTAAATATTCTGGGCCTGACTATCCTCCTCCTCCTCCTGCGGTATCCCACGACCACTGCTGCTAGGAACGGTATATTCATCTTGGCGTCTGTGTTTGTTTGTTGTTTTCGCACACTTTTATGCTGCACAGGTCCACGTACGCATGCTTCCTGTCGGCGTACGTGTTTCCGATTAGCGCGTCTTTTTTGGCGCACGCATTAGCCCCGTTCGATTCCATGAATAAGTGTTGTAGGCGCGCGTGTGGGCCTTCCGCGCATTTGCCTCCTGTACTTCCCCCGTGACGCCCACATTTTCACGCGTTGTTCCCCATTCCGCGTGTTACGCCCCCTGTTCCGCCTACTTTTGTTGTGTGCGCTGCGCTATGTGCGCTTTCACTGTGCGCTTAGCGCACACTGTTTGGAGACATGTGCGCCAGCGTGCGCCACGCAAAATTTTCGCGCACATCCAGGGATCTACTCGCACACAGACTTCCATGAATCGCTGTGCGCGGGTTTCGCTGCGATTTTCGCACTTGCACTGCGATTCGCACGCTTTCGCACGCTTGCGCCGAAAATTTCAGCGCACATTAATTCCATGAATTGGCCTGTAAATATGGTCAAAATTGCAGAAATTACTATAATCGTTATGGGAGCCGCTCTGGATAGTTGCACACAAACACAAGCAATGATTTAATACCAAGAAACAATTTGAAATCTTAAGATTCAAGTCGGAAGCAGTCAAAAGCTGTTTTACACTTGACAGAATTTCCCAAAAATGAAATTTGCGGCAAACTTTTCACTGCGCAATAATCACAATAACGGGAGAGCCGTATGGATTTAGAATGCGGTTTTAGATGCGCCGATTTAAAGCTGTGGATGTTACCAATAAGCAGAGGTTGACATTTTGTTCCTAGCAGAAAAACGGAGGAAGTTATGGACGTTTTAGTCGAGGTCGTTTTTTGAGATAGGTGCAAGAATGGGAAACAGGAATGCACTTTTAAATAGACAAAAGAATTTCTTACACTAGAGGATGACTATGAACAAAATGAATACCACACAGGAACAGAGCCACTTGATCAGAATGACTGCCTTTAGAGGAACTCACCTTTTTCAGATGAGGAAAGATCAGCACAAAGATAGTTTTAGCAATACTAGTACAGAAAGAAGATAGGACGGATTGGATAGAGAGTTCAGACAATTCAAAAATACTCCTAACAATACAGGTTCTGAATACAAGATAGGATGGTTTTAAGATAAGGATTAACTAAGCAAGGTACATGTGCTAGTGACACAGTTCTATCTATAGATACTCACTAGATATGTTTTTAAACGGAACCGTCTGGATTCTGGTCCATCAAGATTCTGGTCAGCGAATTGGATCTGGTTCTAGGACAGACGGCTGGGCACATTGGATTGGATCTGCAATCAGCAAGGCACTCTGGTCACAGCACAGCACAGGACTGGACTGGATCTGCAATGCACTCTGGTTACAGCATGGCACAGAACTGGATTGGATCTGCCCTTCTTCATTCTGATGATAATGATTTCAGCAGGCAAGCAGTACAGCGCAGCCCGGCTGTATTTTGATTTTCAGCAGGCACGCAGTACAGCACAGCCCGGCTGTAGTTTTGATGCTTCCCCTTAGGTTTGTGGTGTTCTGGTTCTGGAATTTGATGCCTAGCTGAAAATGGTTCAGCTATGCAATGGGTTTCCACTTTGCCAAGTTTCTGGAGTCTGGAGCAATGAAGATGTAGAGTTCAGCGGCAGGGTGCTCTGCCAGTATCAGGATACTGAGTGAATCTGTCTGTTTTTTTGAGTGGTGAGCTGTCTCTATTCATGCTATGATAAAGGGGTGTGTGGCTGGTTTATCGTAAGCTCGCCCCTTTGACAGGTGATTGGGCCAGAGTCTCCTCTCTGCCTTGATAGGAGGAGAGAAACAGTGTGTCACCTTTATGGTGTGATTTTATGAGCCTGAGAACCCACCCCTAGCCCCTTGAACACAAAATCTACTTTTGGCACCATACATATTTACACATGTGCAACCTCTATAAGAATCACATATACAGATTGCGTATTTTATACAGCAGCAATCCCACAAAACCCTGTAGCTGTGGGACCTTGTCTCGGCTTTTCACAGAATTTTGCCCTTTTCATCAGAAACACAATGTCCAATTTATAAGCAAATTTCTACAAGTATGCGCGTTTAACATGGGCATAAGTGTATAAAGTTTCATACTTCTAGCAGAAATACATTTTGTGTAAAATCACATTTCCTGCCATTTCTTTCCAGAACATGTCACACGATTTTGCCGCCTCTTGAAACGTGCAGCCAAAATTTAGATTCACAAATCTGTTATTTTCATATTTTTCCCAATTTTAAACAGTAAGTTAACTATCTTTTTAAAATGTGTTCTTTGTCCTTGTTAAGCAACAAATGATTGTTTTAGCTCCACCCCTTGGTCTCTCCCTGGAAGCCCAGGAGCCATCCCCCATGTTTGCTCCTTGCAGAGGCCATTTACGACTGTCCTCACACCTCGCATTTCCTTAGTAGCAGCTGTTCATTGTTCCCTTTTGCCTCTGTAGACTAGGTTCTTTCCAAACCCAATAATTATTGCTTTGGTGTGATTTCCTTCTGGAAGGAAAGGCCTTCCTTCTGTGAGGAAACCTGATATTCCAGTTTGGTAGCTTTTAGCCAGGCTTGATTTAATTGTTAATTCTGTTGCATTTTTCCTTGGCTTAAAACAAACTTGTGATTTCAAAATAGCAGCAACACTACTTCTTCAAGATTTTAAACCATGGGATCACAACAATTACAACATAGGTCACCATCAGCACAGGCATCTTAGATTGCAAACCTTTGATTTCAGTTTATACCTGTTTAAAGTGTAATCAGGCAGGCTCCTGACAGCTGTCATCCCAGCAATCTTCTGCTGCACAGAGATTTTTGAGATCCACAGACAGGCCACTTTTGCTGTGGAAAACCCTTTATGCGTTCAGCTTTTCAGGACCTTGCAAGTTCACAATGATTTCTTAACTAAGTGAATTGTAGCACCCAGCAAGAATTTTGGATGATTGAGGGTGTTTTTTACCGGCATTCTGCAGTTTCAGAAACAAAGAAAAAGGGATTTAAAGCAAGATTTTGGGGTTTCATTAGCAGAGCACTGCTTTTTCCTTCTGTACTCCATTTTCACTGTTTTTGGAGCCCAGTGACATATTCCAGGAGTGAGATCTCTGTTCCACCACTGACAACATGCGTGGCAGATTAGGCAGCCATCTTTTGGGAGAGCACGATTTTCAGAGGTTTTGGTGCGCACAAGGATTTTGCAGCCATTTTGTTATTTCTGGCACCCTCATAACACAGTGCTGCAGCATAGCAGAGCAGAAGTGGGTTAAAACATCCCACATTATTCATTTATTATTTAATGTGAAACGAGAATCAACAAATTACAACAGCCACCAATGTTGTGGGAACACAAATGCAATATACTTTTTGATGAAGCTGTACACTGCAATAACCCAAGATATACAGTATCAGAAGTTACTTTTACTTTCAAAACACACCATGAAATAAAACAAACAGGACAATGCAGACGGTCAAAAAGGAGGCTTGAGTCCCAGCACCCCTGACTCCCCCAAACATACACTAGGTTTGTCAGTTTTAGATGGAAGGCAGTGGCAAGGAGTGGGAACACAAGATAAAAATCGGATTTGGGATCTAGTTCATAGAAACATATAGCCCGAATACATGGAATGATGTGCGTGGATAATTGGAGGCATGCGCGCCAAATCGCACGCAAGTGCCAGTTTGTGTATTCATGGAACACAATGCGCGGGGCTTACCAGGGACTTACAAGGAATCCAGGCGGGTCCAACACATCACTGCAACACCATGAATGCCTTGCGTGAGACTCATAGCGAAGGGGCCTTGGGTTCTGTGCAGTCACCTAAAAAGGGGGCGGAACACGTGGAATGGGAAACAACAAGCAGAAATATGGGTGTAACTAGGGATGTACCAAAGTAAAATCCTTGCAACGCCAACACACATGCTAAAAACCCGTATTCATGGAATTGAACAGGGCTCTCCATCGCACAGAAAAAGACTCTCTAATCCGGAAATACGTGCGCCATGTGAAAGCTGGCGTAAGCGTCACCCCTCACTAAAACAAATGCATAAAAATGGCAGCAAACAACAAACGCGCGTATAGAGATACGATGAATGCACCATTATTCGCAGCATTGATCGTGGGACACCGCAAGAGGAGGAGGATAGCCAGGGCACAGATTTTTATACCTAGGACCAGCCTTTTGGGATACCTGATGACCAGGACTCTGGAAGGTATAGGTATCCACCTCATATCATATTAGACCTGGTCATGGAGTGGGAGGATGACCTTACATCACCCACCTTGTGCTCCCAAGCACTGAGAACTTTGGAAAAGGTGTTCAATGTACTGCATTTTTTAGCCACTGGGTCATTTCAGCGGATAACTGCCATAGTTGCGAGCATTTCACAGCCCACACAGTCACGCTGCCTACACCAGGTTTTGGCAATCATGACTACACGCCCCTCAGTCCGCAGGCACATCTGCATGCCCAGAGCACCTGCCGAAGGGCAGGCCATGGTCCAGGATTTTTATGGGGTGTCACAGTTCCCTAAAGTGTTTGGTGCGATTGATTGCACCCATGTGGCTCTACGTCCACCTAGGCCCACAGAGCACATCTATCACAATCGCAAGCACTGGCATTCCATCAACGTGCAGGTTGTTTGTGATGCCAAGGGTCTCATTACTTCTGTATATGCAAACTATCCAGGGACCAACCATGATAGCTTCATATTCAGAATGTCCCCTCTACACCGGGCCCTGGAAGCTGGGAGGCATGGCAACACATGGTTCATTGGTGAGTACAAATGCCTGTGCACATGCATGCATGTCACACACAAATACTCAGCAATGACAAACAGTTTAACCTCTACAGGGGACAGTGCCTACCCTCTGAGCCCCTACATGGTGATGCCAATACGGAACCCTGCCACACCACCCCAGGTAAGATACAACACAGCCCATATTGCAACTCAGGGCATAGTGGAGCGCAAATTTGGAGTTCTCAATTCACGTTTGCGCTCCCCTGACAACTCTGGTGGTGAGTTGCTATATGCACCACCACTAGTGTACAGGATCATTGTGGCAGCATGTGTCCTGCACAATGTTGCAACACGGCACGGCATACCGGTGGACATGATGGTGCCCCCGCATCCCCAAACACAGGCGCATCGCTTGCGCATGGGAGGGCAAAGGGCACGTGGCGAGGCTGCCCGTTCCCAGCTTGTGGCACAATTTTCACTTGAAATCCAACCCATGTGGAGTGCACACAGCCCTGGCACATTCCAGGTACCATTCAATGCTGACAAAGGGGCAATCATCTGTGCACACACACCAAACCACTCTGAGAATGTGTCCTTGGAAGTGCCACATTGTGTGCATCCCTTATAACTAAAACTAATCCGGAAGTGCATGGGAAGTGCTAAGGCTGTTTGGCTGGGACCGCTGAGACCGCTGCTCAAGGATTGTTTTCCTCGCTTTTTGCTCCTCGTTTCATGCCGCGAGTGAAGTCGTCGGCAAGAGGAAGTACGAGCCCCGCCCTCCGACCCGCCCTCTTGCTGATCGCGTCTTCCCTACATCATCTCCGGTGCCCGCGCATCTCGCGCGCGCATCCGGAAGTGCATGGGAAGTGCTAAGGCTGTTTGGCTGGGACCGCTGAGACCGCTGCTCAAGGATTGTTTTCCTCGCTTTTTGCTCCTCGTTTCATGCCGCGAGTGAAGTCGTCGGCAAGAGGAAGTACGAGGTGTGTGGAAACACCTTAACCCACATTGTGTAGATCTTTAGCAAGATCTGTTGGACTTGTGCTGGACTTGTGTGCAATTTTTGCACTTTTCTTCGTTGAAGATATGTGCCAACTGTTTTTTCTTCTTTCTCTCTCCCTCTAGCCCCGCCCTCCGACCCGCCCTCTTGCTGATCGCGTCTTCCCTACATCATCTCCGGTGCCCGCGCATCTCGCGCGCGCATCCGGAAGTGCATGGGAAGTGCTAAGGCTGTTTGGCTGTTCGGGTGAGCGGGAGAGCGCGTTTGTGGATTAACATAGGTTCCTCTTTTTATATTGGTACACTTGTAGAGACCTTATTGAATTCTAGGTAGGATCTTGCCATTTAAAATCCATAGCTATTCTGTGATCACTATAAAAATAATTTAAAAAAAAAAAAAAAAAAAAAAAAAAAAAAAAAAAAAAATTTTGAGTTATTCTGTCGGGCACTTATTTTGTCATCATTTATGATGGCCTGTGGCCTGAGGAGCAGAAAATGCGCTGAAATGGCGATCCCCTCTAATCTTATTGACCAAACTAATAATGGGGCATCTTCCATGAGTACTGCCGATATGGATATTACAAGACATCCGGTTGATCTGAAAATAGAATCAAAAAAGCCCGATGACTTGTCTCCATGCACCACTAATGATTTACAGCCTTGTAACAGTAATTTAGATCTCGAAACTTTGGCTGATTTGGACTCCCGTATTAGGCTATCTATTGGCTTATTGACTCCATTAATAACGAAAAATCCAGATTCACATATGAATGCAGATGAGTCTGATGTATATTTACCATCAAACTTACTTCTGCCACTGTCACCTGCAAATGATATAGCTATAGACAATGCCTCTTACTTGGAACTTCCTATAAGCCCTGATCTTCATGTTCCATACTCACAAAATATTGGGAGCGAACTTAATTCATCCACTAATTCCAAAGAACGAGAACCACTTACTTTCCCAGTGATAATTCGGATATTGGATCTGTTAGATAAAGGACATGATGTCACTCACCTAGAATTAAGGGATATAAAATACTCTATGAATGAGATTATGTCCAAAGTGACAAGGTTGGAAGGATTTATTCTTGCTTTGGAAGGGCTTAATGCAGGGGCAAAAAATCCCAATGAGGCCAAAGTTATCATATGTCATGAACAAAGCACACAAACTGAAATCAATGACTCTTCTCTTCAAGGATTTGACAATCAACCCTTTAAAGGATTTGACTTGCTCCTGGGAGAACTAGGATCTATCAGCTCTACAATAGCTGAACTTAAAAATAAAATTGAACCTCTAACCCCCAATATATTACCAGAGATAAGTGGGAATACTGCTGATAGCCCCTCAGTCCTAGTTAAAATTATAGAAGAACGAAAACACAACGAAGGTAGTGTCGATAGTGACATTGACTATATAGGCTACTCTTCTAGGAGATTTCGCAAAAATCAAAAACGGAGTGTTAAACGTGCTGAAAAAAAACGGAGATCCGCCAATGAAAAAATGAAAAAATCAAAAAAAAAAATCTCTGCGATATCAGAAAGCGGGGGAGAAGACGTGATTGATGTTGAACAGCTTTCTGTAGAATCCCAATCACATCTGGGGGCAAGGAATATGGAGGTGATAAAGACACTAGATACAACACAGCCTTCGACTTCAAACAATCATGTTAAAATGGTTAAAGTCGATATACATTCAACTGGCGCAAACTTATTAACTATACCTGAAACTCCAACTGATCCCGTTAAAACAACTACAGATGAAATAGAAGTACAAACAACTCAAAAAATTCTGCCAGCCTATTTTAAAAGTGTATGCAGAAAACAGACCTCAAAGAGAAATGGACAATTCCATAATTCTCCTATCGTAGAGAATAAAGGTATTAAATCTTCTTCTGTTGTATTGCCTAAAATGGCCCCGTCTTTGTACTCCGAAATCTTAATAAAACCTGTCTTTGATACAACTATGACAATGGGTAATGCAACAGTTATCCAAAATGGGGGAGGAAAGCTTACCACTACTCACAAACAGTTGCATATTCAGAGTCTCCCCCATAAGGACTTGGGTAAAGGTAACAGTTTTTATGATATGCATGAAAAAAATACACAACTAATACCATGCATAAATAACGATGCAATCAATGCTTATGAGTCTACGATGAATGTACAAAAAAGTGGAATTCCATCATGCGAGATGACTGGCGATATTAACGTAAAAAATATGCAAACTTTGCCTTGTATAAATAAGGATGTAAAGACTGCGCATGATCTTATGCTTAATGCCGCAAAAGCTAGTATCCCACCACTTGAAATAACTAATCAGTTTTCGAAGTATCAAAACTGCGATGATGTAAATATTGCGTTGACAAATTCGTATTGTCAATCATTTGTATGTATTCCTTTATGCAGAGAACTTAATTTATCAGAACCTGCAGATAGTCATCATAATGAAACCCACACTAACTTGAAAAGTGTGTTGAATCTAGACGATCGTATGGTAAAGTTAAATGGTCCAGAAAATGCTAATGAGGGTAAGATTACTGGACATTCGCCCTGCCACATTACGGTAAAGAGTAATAAATGCATTAATATGTTGGGCCTGGAAGGCAAGCAAGAAATTCTAGGCGATGCACGTATTAATAGAAGATATTTTTTGGATCTTCTATATACAATTCCATCATTGAGGATCATTGCGTCTAGTGATATTGACTGTATTTCTTTGGCTCCAACTAATAATTACCGTATGACATGTCACTTATTTTCCGAACATGTGCTGAAACTTATCTGGTCTTTTAGAAGGGAACTACAGGAAATGGGTTTCTTGTTATTCACATTTAACGATGAAAAATTGGCAGGTGAATTCTTGTTTGATAATCAAAAATCCGTACTTTCTGAGCAAAATACAAATGGAGAATTGTCATCCAGCACAGGACATCAAAAAATGTGTATTTCGCAGTTATTAACGAATGTTCGAACTAATAGAGAAATGGCGTGGATTGAACCACTATTGAAAACAATATTTGAGGCAAGTCCTAACTTATTTCCTTCATAAGTAAAGGATAAGACAGTACTTACAGTACTGTCATGGAACTCATGTGGATTTAAAAACATTGAGACTTGGTTGCCCACTCTTGTTAAATTGCCATCAATTTTTATGTTTCAAGAAACAATGAAAATTGAACCACTTGTTATCCCTGATTATTGTTCTTATTGTTCTCCAGCTAGTAAAGGGGTGGAAGGAAGACCTTTTGGTGGGTTAACAATTGCTGTCAGTAATTCCATTGCCTGCACTATAACTCTGGTATATTCATCCATACATGTTATAGCGGTCTTCTTTAACCCAAACAAACATGACAAAAGGATTATTTTAGTTATGAATGTATATTGTAATCATCTGAAGTATAAATTGCTGGAGATACTTGATGATATAGATTGTTGTTTTGATCAGGCGTCAACACTACACCCCGAATATGACATTATTATGGGTGGTGATTTCAACTCAAATTGTATTGGAACACCAGAGTATTATAATGACCACAAACAGGCAAATTCAAATAGCTCTAAGAGAGGAACTACATATTGGAATTATTTTTATGACTGGGGTATGTCGTTTGTGAAGTTCGCTATGGATTCTAACAATTATACTTGGAAAAGGGGTGATACTACATCAATGATTGATTTCTTTTGTGTCTCTGATTTGTTGTTACCATGCATTGAATCTGTTATAATTGGGGACATTATTTATAGTGATCATGCCCCCATTATTCTAAACACATCCTTGGTTACGAATCAATGGCATGCTAATCAGTGCTTGCAAGCCTTAGAGACGAAAAGAGAAAATATTTCACTTAGATGGAATCCCACCTTATGTAAGAGATTAGTGGAGAATGTTTCAAACCATCTAAAACATGAGGTTAATCCTTTAATGCCGGAATTATACTCTATAGTATGTTTAAATCAGATGGTAAATGAGTGCATCAGAGAAACTCTTTTCAAATTTGGACTAAAACAAGCTTCTATTGTGACAAATCACAAATATAGATTTAATTATAAGATTAAAATTTTGAAAAGAAATAAAAATCGTGATATACGAAAACTAGAATTAGCGAAACTTCCTCTTAAACTTTATTTACTAAAAAAGAAGAACTTAATCCAAGAATACAAATTTAATGTAAAGGGAGTACATATAGAGCAATATAATAAAGAAAATTGCGAGATGATCAAAGCTATTTGCAGTAGAAATTCCCGTGATATCTGGGCTGCTCTAAAAAAAGGGGATACGGCGGAATTATGTAATGAATCTCTAATCCACGCTGAAACTTGGATAGCTTATGTTAAACAAAAATATGAACTACCAGAACGCTTTGCAACAAACCAAGATGAAGTAGAGGTATCACCTACTGACACACAATTTGTATGGACTACTCTTGATATTATGTGGGCCATTAAAAAACTATCTAATTCTCGTGCTCCTGGCCCCGATGGGATTCCATCTTGTGTATATAGGTCCGATCCAAATTTTTGGAGTATGATCCTAAAAATCAAATTTGATAGTATCTTCGTGAGTGGCACTATCCCGTCTTCATGGGTTACTTCTATTCTTATTCCATTGTACAAAAAGGGTGACCCTCGAATGCCTGAGAATTATAGACCAATATCGCTAACAGATGCGGCGGCAAAAGTGTTCGCTATACTAGTTATTAATGAGCTTGACAAACATCTAGCAACTTATAAGATATATTCGAAATGCCAAGTGGGATTTAGACGTCAAATGGGAACAACACTAAATGCAACTATATTGAAACATTTGATTGCCGGAGTGAATAATAATGAACTGAGCACAATTTATATTGCATCTATTGATATGTCTTCTGCGTTCGACACTGTTGTGCGCAATGTTTTATGGACTAAAATGCGTAAGTATGGAATTCCGGAATATTTGATCTATTGGATCAAGAAATTCCATACTAATACATCTTGTAGAATACGTCTAACTCAGGGTGGGTCTCTAACTGAACCAGTGCAACTTCATCTTGGTTTAAAACAGGGCTGCAATTTTGCAGCCCTGCTGTTCAATCTTTATCTCGCTGACATAGATAAACTCTGGGAATCCACACTCACGATACCAGCAAGGCTTTGCTCACTAAGAATACACTGGTTAGCCTTTGCAGATGACCTCATCTTTTTCGATTTAACTCCTGCTGGTCTTCAGGCCAAGTTAAATATTTTCACAGATTTTGCTTATGAACATAATCTTCGACCTAACCCATCCAAGACATATATAATGATTTTTAAATCAAATAAGAAACTCAAAAAATTCAACTGGAATATCGGGGGGACTCAATTGTGTGAACTACAAGAAACGACTTATTTAGGATATCGTCTTAGTAGTATGAATAGCATAAAATTATGGGTGGAATATATAAAAATGAAAGTTAGACCACTATTAAGCCAGATGAAATTTATCTTTCATAAGTTGTGTAAGTTTTCAATGACTCCGCTATTAGAGTTTCTTAAATTGAAGGTAGAGCCTACTATTCTATATGCCATGGATATTTGTGATAGTAATTTGCACGGGCACCTCGATTCCATACAGGGTACTTTAGTGAAAAGAGCTTTAGGTCTATCTATATCAATCCCGAACTGTGTCATTAGACATGAGTTGGGACTGATTTCTTTGTCCACTAGGTTTACCTGGCGAGCTCTCTCAAACTATTCTAAAATTCTTAACTATCCTGAAAATTCTTTATACCAGGATCTTTTTGAATTTATAAAGGGTTGCTCATCCAGTTCATTCAGCAGCTACCTTGAAACCATGGCTAGAACTTTAATTAAATTGGGCATCGATAATGATGATTTGCTTATACGTCCTAACTATGTTAAATATAAATTGTTTGCGAATGACTGGTGTAAAACTCTAGATGAAATATCAACCTTGAGTACATATAAGGAATATGCAAAATTCCTTCACAAAAGAGATGATTGTTGTGATTATATAGCGTTGTTCCCATGTAATAAAATCAGAATGTACTACTTGAGATTTAGATTAAATCAATTTCATACTCTTGAACGAACAAAATTCTGGCGAACTGTAGGAACTAATCGAGGCGTCACTAAATGTCGCTTTGCGAGGTGTACCGAACAGAAGGAAACTCTTAAACATTTAATTTTAGAATGTCCATATTTTAGAGATATACGTACAAAGCATTTTCTACGCTTCATAAATATAAATTACGAAGATTGTATGATATCTCTTTGGACTCGATTGATGCAAGGAAATGAGAGAGCTTTAATCTTTGCCTTGGTTGAGTTTTTGAAAGTAATTGAGAAAGAGATTTCGTTATTTCAGTGTTAAAATCTTGTTTTTATTTGGGCTGTTTTTATATAGAAACTGTGTTAATGCTTTGTGCTATTTTTATAATTTTAATAAGATGTTCCGTATACTATTTGGTTTTCCAAATCATACTTTTCTGTACTTTCTTTATTTGTTCTCATTGTTTTGTATTAAAGTGCTATTTTGTAAAGGTTCTTTGAACTATAAACAAATAAAAAAAAAAAAAATTCTTTCCAAAAGAAACACATAGATGAGGGACTATGCCACTACCACCATGCCAAACTAGACATCCAATGTCCTGTGTATCACATAAGTTGTCCCATTTTAATTTCAATATAATTTGCATATATGAAGCGCACAACAGGCCTTGGCCATCGCAGTGCTGTTATGGAAGGCATACTCACTTACATAAGTGCTTGTCAAAACATACATGTTGCCTAGCCCCATGTTGCAGGATGGCAGCATCATACAAATGCATAAAGTCAATTTAGGTGGCCGTGGCTAGGAGGAGAGGGAAGAGAGGAGCAGGAGGACAATGAGCGGGGGGCATACACATCACAGGTGACCATGCTGGGGTGGCATACACAACATCACGGCGACCGGTGGGGGTGGCATATACATCACAAGCGACCAGGGGTGGTGGTTGTGGGGGGGCATAAACAACATCAAAGGTGACCAGAGGGGGTGGCATACACAACATCACAGGCGACTGGGGGGTGGCATACACAACATCACAGATGACCTGGGGTCATACACATCACAGGAGACCATGGAGAGTCATACACAACATCACAGGTGACCAGGGGGAGGACATACACAAAGTGCCCCGTTCCCATGTAACCACCACCAAAGTGTCAGCAAATGTCATGCACTCACCTGTCCATGGAACTCACCTGCCTTGCAGACGATGCACACCATCGTGAGACGCTCTACCTATATGGAATGAAATGCAGAGTAACAACACAAAATACATGTGCATACATTGTCACAGTTCACACCAGAAAGTAAAAATGCATACAACACAGAGTGCAGCAGCAACACAGTGAAGGTCCAATTACATTGATATGTACAGGATTACAGTGTAGCACACCACAGAGAGAGGGAGGGAGAGAGAGAGAGTGGCACAGAGATTGAATAACAAGGAAATGACAGATCAAGGGGTCCATGGCCCGGTTTACCGATGTACAATAACATACTGCACAGCACAGTTGGTGCGCCCATTCAGGTATCCACATAGGCAGCTAACACAGTGACATGAGCTCCAATGAAATTACAACGCCATGTGAGCATGCACAGGACACATAAGAAAACTGACACATGCATCAAAGATGACCAACAATGAAGCATGCACAACATGCAAGACAGTGCAAAGGCTTACCAAATAACAGCGGCTGAATGCTGTAAATCCCACATGACCTTCACCAATAAGTGTGTTTCTTAATTTGATAAAGGACGACATTGTCTGGTGGAGGGCATGACGAGTGTGGACTTCAAATGGTGCAGGATGTCTCACCTGGGACATCAGTCACCGACACACAACGGATTACTGAAACAACAAGGGCGAACATATCAGAACAGACATTGTGAAGTATAATTGACACAGCATACACGTGCCATGGGAAAACAAAGCTATGATTACCTGGACATGCCACCCGGTGCACCCCCATGCAAAAATGCTAGATTAGTTCACCAGGCATGCCTGCACATACACCACTGCACACGTATAGTCCCTGAGGAGTTAATGGCATAATTCAAGGGCAATGAATGCAAAAAATAACAAAGACCAGAGCCAGGAAAGGGCAAAACAAAATATGACATGCCAACATCTGTTCGGGGGGGTGGAAAAAAGAAAAAAATGTCTATCTTGGTCCGGGGGTGGGACGGTCCACCCAGGAGGGGGAGGGGTAGGGTGCACATCAACACCCACATGTGTTGAAGTTGAAAAGAACATTTTCTCCAAGGGTACATGGACCGCACGGCTAATATGGGCTGCAGGACTGCATCCCTCCCTTGGTCATCTGTCCCAGGACCGGAAACCAATAGATTGCAGCGTCGCCTTGCAGCCGTAACCACCACAGACAGATGTGGCAACACTGACTGGCCCTGTGAGGGGATGTTACCCCCTGCAGATGCACGGGCTACATCAGCACCATCACTTGAAGCACTCACATCCAACAGCAGACAGGAATGGACGTCCGGCTCACCACCAGAGCCACTGGTATCATTGGAGGTGGACTCATACTGAGTCGTGACCCGGATGGACTGTAGCACCAGTGGATTCTCATGGCCTGCCACAACACGTCCTCCACTGGTGCTCTCTCGGGGCTCAGGCTCCCGTTCCTCCTCTACCTCCTCCCCCGAATCTGGTGGCTCATCACCTGCACATGGACACATAAAGACATGAAGAATCAAATTAATTGCTTCTACTAAATGCATTGTCATCAAAATTCTGTCCTGCAACACATTTACATGCATGCTAACATGCCATAATTTGCAGTCATACACTATGTATAAAAATCCCTGAAATTATGGCGTCTGCAGACTTGCTACCACATCCCATGTCCCTGACCATGTAAGCACTGCAGACATTCCGAACAGACATATGTGGTGTCCCAGGTTTGTGATGTGGGGAGAGTGAGGACATGTTCTTAGAGATAGGAAGAGGGGACAGTGACACACAAGAGGGACAGGGCCGTGCATCCATGGATGTGGGGTGTTTCCAGTGTGGCAGGTCAACATGGATGACTCCAGACTGATTTCTTACAAGGGGCTCAGTGCCATAGTTGCAGCAGGTATTTGCATGGTGTAGTAAAATTCTAGGACACTCATGGCACAATGTCCGGCACACTGACAGTGTGCATGGAAGGTATGTGTAGCATTAAGCCTCCTATGGGCATGTGTGGATAGAACATATTGTACTTGCAGTGCCTGATTAATATAACGTGCTTCAGAAACAAGCACTTGACTGGCATAGCTGAGTCACTAACATCACTGATGTACATAGCCAGATGCCACGTTGTGTTGGCATGCTGGAAATTTATATCAGTATCTGATGGTTGTGGATGACTACTGTCACAAAGCCATGTTCAACCGATATGCAGCACATGTGTTGTATGCACTCTGCAGTACACTAAGCACGAGTCAGTAGACCAAGACATGGTTCACCCATGGCAGTCATACAAATGCAGGCAGAAGTGTCACACAATCACATAAATTCATTCAATCTACATACACATATTATGGTTGCAATTGCTTCTTCACTCACCGGATGCTTCCTCGTAATTTGGCATGCCTCCTATGCCTTGGATCTGATCCACATGAATCAACTCGCTCATGGCCTCTTCATGTGGAGTGAGCTCTTCCTCCTGCGGTGACCCACCTCCAGTTACCATAGCAAAAGTAAGGTTGGCACCCAGCATTTTTTTGGTTTGACGGTGGAGGTTATTCCACTGCTTTATTTCCTCATGAGCTGTGTGCCTCTCATTCCCCAAGGCGTTGATACGATCCGTGACTCGCTGTCAGTGGACCATACGCTAAGCAGGATTATGGGTGCTCCCTGACCCGTGCACATGTCATGGTGGTGGTTGCCCACGTAGTCCATGAGGTGCTTGAATTCATGATCATTGAAGCTCCTCTTCCTCGACGTGATGGTCTCCTTTGCGTGCTTTGGGATTGAGCCTTTCCCTGTCCTGCATGCTTCTGCCTGTTGGAAGGTGATGCAGACCATGTGTGGCTGGGACCACTCAGGGCATTACGGGCTGGACCACTGGTGGCCTGCGCTATGGCATCACCCACTGATTTTGGGTTAGTTACTGGCCCTGCAGCTCCCTGACCCAGGGTGCTGGGGTCAGGTGTTTCATGATGCTGTCCCTTCCCCTTGGACAAACATCTGCATCAGCTAACTCTGCATGTCCATGTCCCGGGGGGATGACAACAGATACTGCTGTTGCTCCCTGACCCTGGTTGTTGGGGACAGGAGCTGCCCCTGCAGGTGCCTCAACCCGGGATCAGGGGAGAGCAGATGACCCTGCAGCTCCCTGACCCAGGGTGCTGGGGTCTGGTGTTTTGCATTGCCGTCCCTTCCCCTTGGACACACGGGCATCAGCTTCGCCTGCGTGTATGTGTCCCTGGGAGGGACGACAACAGATACTGCTGTTGCTCCCTGACCTTGGTTGTTGGGGACAGGAGCTGACCCTGCAGGGGCCTCAAAATGGGAGCAGGGGAGAGCAGATTACCCTGCAGCTCCCTGTTCCAGGGTGCTGGGGGAGCAGCATTCCTGCAGCTCCCTGAACCTGTTGGGGTGGTGCACAGCTCTATCTGCACCTCCCCAACACTGGCCTTCTCGGCCACCTGTGTCACCTTTCCCTCTTTGAGCCTTCCCAACCATGGTACAGATGGATTAGTACTATGGGAGGCACAACGTGCAATTGTCCTGGGCAATTTCAGTGAGGGGCAGGGTATGTGATGTAAAACGTACTAGTATGGTCCAGCAAGACTCAATATTACCCCTGGTGAAAAATATACAGGACGCGTAATGCACAAGTACCCCAAATATCAAAAAAGCATGTACGCTACCCCTCGGTAGCTCATGTGAAAAGAAAAAGCATTGCGCAGTATGCTGTGGCACCCAGCAACACAAAAAATGCATTCACAAAGCCCACGAAAGCCACTGAGATGCTAACAATGGGGGTACGCGATACACAGGGGCAGCCAGAGTATGAATAATGTGTATGTGACACACCGTTAGCCTCAAGAAAAGAAAAATACATGTGCGTGTGCGCAGAGGCAAATCCCCCACCAAAATAAGAAGTGCTTGTCAAGGGGCTCAGTGCTTGGGAGCACATGGTGGCTGATGTGAGGTCATCTTCCCACTCCGTGACCAGGTCTACGATGATATGGGGCAACCTATACCTGCCATAGACCTGGTCATCAGGCATCCCAAAAAGGCTGGTCCTTGGGTGGAAGATCTGAAACCTAGCCATCCTCCTCCTCCTGCGGTGCCCCAGGATGATTACTGCAACAAATGGTGCATTCATTGTGGCTGCATACGTGCAGATGTTGATTGCGCATGCTTTTTATGCTTTTGTTGGTGTGTGCATTGACGTTTTCGCCTGCTATCATGTGGTGTAGGTGTTTTGGGATTTGTACATGTTTTTTTGCGTGCCGGTGTTCCCTGTTGAATTCCATGAATACAGTTGTTTTGCGTGCGTATGGGCGGTGCGATTGTTTGACGGTGGAATGTCCCTCGTAACGCCCACATTTTCGCTTATTCTTCCTCATTCCACGTGTTCCACCCCCTTTATAGGTGGCTGCACTGGCCCGGCTGGCCCTTCCCTTGGAGTCTTGCGCCAGGCATTTGTCGTCTCGCAGTGACATTCCTCACAAGTGCCGGGTAAGGCCCACGCATTGTGTTCCATGAATCGACGATCGGGGAAGTCCTGTTTTTGCAGTGCAAATTATTCCATGAATCGGGCCCTAAGAGTTCAAAGAAAATTAGCTCCACTGCCTTTTATTTGACGCCTGCACAAATGTCTTCTTTTAACCCCGAGAGCCAATTAATCATTGTAATTCCGAATGCTAAGATAACATTGCAATTCACAAGCTGTTTCAGAAAAAGAAGTAGAAGAATAGCGTTCATCAGTGGCTTGCCAAATAGATTTCATATGCATAGCTTATCTTCTTTACCTAATGCAACAACACATATTAACAGTGATATGGTGCTGGCTGGTCATGCAGTAGCTTTTCCCTCAGTCACATTCTTAATGGTGTGCTTGAACCATTGGGTGGAGTGCTGGAAGTGCTGGGGTACTTCGAGTCTGCTTGAAGAACAACCTCTTCTGAATACCAATAGGTGGTTAAAATGTGCTGTTCGCTCGTTGGCATTCAGCGCCACCCACGGCAGTAATTCATAAAGCCATCAATATGACAAAAACGACATCTCTCTGTTCAGAGTAGCTGGAAAGGCGAGCCAGGCATTAGGAAATCTATTTAATCTCTTCCTCTTGCATAGGGTTATCTCTTAGTTCAAGGTTAGAATCTGCAGCAAGCTGGTGAAAAGGAGTACATCCGCGTTCCTTATCTTTCCAGATGACTGAATACTGCAAATATGTTAGCTCTCACTCAGCTAGATGTAGTGAAGGCCTTGTAATCTCTGTGCATACAGAGCACGGCTGTTGTGTATGGCTGCCACATTACCAACTATTTCCCATTCTGACAGCTATTCTCCTGCTTGTATGGCATGGCAGAAAATTATGGAATTGCAGTTGCTATGACGTCAGCACAAGGGGATGCTGCATTTTCCCAGCGCCATGGCCAATGGGCCACGGACTCCTAATGGGAAGAAATCCCAGGGTGCGTAGCTCAGAAATATCTTGATGATATTAAACAAAACAACTGAGATGAAATACAAAGTACACACTTTAGTACTACAGGTGGTGTGAGCTATAACATAACATAACCCTTGACATTTAGTGAAAAAACCTTTATTGAAGTGATGTTAAGGTGAAGGTTTAATGTAACAAAACTCTTGACATTCGGAAAACCACCTTACATCTGATCCCTGTTGTGCTGTCCATGACCACACTCATAAAAACACTATCTTCATAACTTAAGGCAGATGGCTTGCAAAATTCACATCGAGTGATTGTTGTGTTAATTTGTATTAAATGTATTGTTCATTTATAACGTGCTTAACACCAGCGAGTGGTTTCTAATTGTGGGATCAGGATTAGAACCTGTGTTGCACTCCGTTGTCTTGCTTCCAAGCCAAACACGTTGCCCCTGAGGTATCCTTCCTCCCCTAATGAACTCAATGTATAAAGGGGAACACACCTCCCATCTTTACTGCTATAGATTTGCCTATATAACCATACATGATTTTGACATTTTTATTATTCGCCTACACATTTCAAAACATATTGACTTCACATGAAAAAAAGCTAAAAATCAACAAACCATATAGTAACATCCAATTGACAACACTGTAAACAAATGAATTCCTCAATAAACAATTAGTGTAGATTTTTAAAATAAACAGGTCCATTACATAGATCAAATGTAAAATGCAGTAGTGATTGAACAGTGTCACTAGTGTAAAGTGCATTAGTGCTGGTTAAAGTGCAATACAAGTAAATCCATGAATGACTAGTGCAAAGTGCAATCAGAGTGATGGCGCATCTGCCAACTAGTAAGGTAAGAGAAATTCAGAATAAACGTTCATATCACTTGTAATAACTCTAGAGAATCATTCTCCCACGTCACTGATGGCGAAACCGTTGTTTTTTAGCCACACTCTAGTGGCTGAGGACCTAGTTTCGATGATAGGCCGAATGACGCCTTGTCTTCCTCAGGGCTAAATTTCACACTCTACAACATAATTGAAAGACACTAAATTAACTAACATTAACATTTAACATTTAAGCGTTTTCAACATTAAATAGTGTCTGAAATAGGGAAATCCATAATATTACTGAAATAAATCAATACCTCAACAGCACCATGCATGATTGTTATATAGGCAAATCTAGAAAAGTAAAGATTGGAAGTGTGTTCGCCTTTATACATTTAATTAATCTACACAACAATCATTTCATGTGAAATTTGCAAGCCAACTGGTTTAAACTGCAAAGATTTTGTGTTTTTATGTTTGACTTTCTCTGCACTTTGTAATTATCAAGAACGCTGGTTTATATTTGTGCGTTACGACAGCTAGTTAGCTGGTACGGATAGTAAGCATGTGAACTAATTGCAAACTATGGATAACAAGGGATTATTTTACACGGAGGAGCACACCACAGCTCTAATCAGTGGCCCATCGTATTTTGAGAATTTTCCATCGAGGGCAATTGTGCCGCCAAAATCAATAGTGACAGTCTATAACGTGAGAAAAAGAAACAATTCAGAACTGAAATTCATGGACATTTGCTTAAAGAGTACCTTACGGGTAATATTATCCCATTAGGTTTACAGATTAACAACGACCTATGTTTGTTTTTTGATAATACTCAATACAATATCTCATTTAGTAAATAGAGACTGAATGCAGTAGAGACCTTCTAGTCTTGACCATTACCACAGCACAGTCAGAAAGTCGTAACATTGTTCGAGAAATAGAGCAGTCTGGGTTGGTGTTTAAAAATGACCCATTGATTTCAGATATTAACGATATACTGGTGTTCAAAAACAAAAACAAGTAGATGCATTTAAAACAGCCACTATAAATGAAACAAGCATTGGCAATGCCAACAGTTTGGGCTTTTGTGTAGGCATAGGAAAGGCACTTGCCAGACACAGCCACAGGGGTATTAACTGGCCATTGATTGTAGCAAGTGCAAAATAGTGCAAGTAACTGGGCATATAGTAGCAGTGCCTGGCAAATGCCTAATACCTATACACAAGCCAAAGCTGGTGGCTTTGACAATACCTGTTATTAACAGTACTTTAGTGTCTACAGCTTTATTTACGCAGGTCTGAACACAATCAAACATACGACTTTAAAGAGACGCAGATATTTGACCTGAGCAGTCGCGGGAGGGAGCGGCTCTCTGGCACTGGGCCTCATTCAGAGTATGGAGGTAGTCATGGAGCTATTTGCGCCATGACTACCTCCCTTACCGGGTCCGGGTCTGACCTGGTTCAATGGGGATTTACCGGTCCATTCCGACCCTGGAGCGTCCGGTAAGTCCCCATTGAACAATCCATTCCCCATTCCCATTTGAGCCCCCATAGGGCTCAATGGGAACGGGGAAGTAGCTAATAACGGTACCGCAATTTGCTGTACCGTTATTAGCTCTCTGGTCCCTTAGCGCCTCCCGCTAAGGGCGCCTGGTAAAACCAGGTGCCCATTGCGGGTCCCGCTAAGGGACCTCGGAATAGGGCACAAAGGGTTTATTGGCACCGATGTCCTTAACAGTGCCTGGTATCCCTTTGCGACCACCTCGGAATGAGGCCCACTGTCTTCGGATGCCTTTTGCTCAGGGCTCAGGTCAGCTTATTTGGGTGGCAGGCACACCGTGCTTTCCCGGAGGCCGAGGTACCTGTGCTTCCTGTCACATTCCAGCCTCAGCCACACATCGTAGCTGCTCACTCGGGCTCAGTGTAGGCAGGAACAAGATGGGTTTACTTTCAGTTACAGTGGAAACGGCATGTGTCTGCTCTTCCGAACCAAGGCTTGGGGTGTTTCAGGAGGCAGGCTAGTCTACTGGCCGTAGCACCTGTTAACGACGGATATCTTGAAAAACAAAAACGGTAGAGTTTGTGGGTAGGGGATATACAGAATTGTTGTATTATTTGATTGCAGTGACTGCTCGAATTCGAAATGGACAAAACTACAATGGGCAGTAGGTGCTAAAATGTGTCACTACGGGGCAAACCCCCCTCCTCTCCACTGTCCTTCCTTTGAACACACACACCCTCCTCCCCTTCCCTGGAATATGTGCAGTTCAAGCAACCAAGCTTGACCCCTTCCCGGATAGGAAAGGTTCATTTTGGACAACATTTTACAGAGGGAATTGGAAATATTCTAAAGGATCGACTGCTAACCTGCTGTGCTAGCTTGCAGCTTTCTGATTTGTGGACTGTCGGTCAACGTTTAAGCCATTTACATGAACAACTGTACTGTTAAATGCAGTGACTCTGTGTTTTAAAGGAGAGTGACAGCACCCAAAATCAGAAAGCTGTGAGGCTGGTGTGAGTCCTGCCTGGCGACCCCTGAATCACGTCCCTGGCTTCACACCAAAGCTCACCTTCTGGTCCAAGTCTCTCAGGTTCCACATAGACAAATACCTCTCCGTCAAGACACACATGGCTAAATAACACTCAGACAGCTTGGTATCAGCTCTGCCTCCTGTGGACAGTCAAGCTCTTCCACCCTCCGCACAGCTTTAGATCCACTGTTTAAGCACTAGTCCTATCCCACCTGGATATGGCAATGCACCACTCACAGGCCTCCTGCCGTCCTTTCTTGTGCCCCTGAAAAGTGTCCTACACACAGCCTCACACCTCATTAACGGTATACGCAGATACGACCATATCACCCCATCCCTCATCGACCTTCACTGGCTCCTATTGCATGCACAAATGACCTTCAGCTCTTGTTGCATCATCCATAAGGCCGTTGTCCTCAAGTCACCCAGCTAACTTGCAGAGAAACTCAGCATCTCCGGTGGACAGTGGCACCACCAGAAGCCAGGTCATGCAGATTGAAATCTGCTGCTAGATAAAGGAAAGGACAAGAAACCAAGCCTTCTCTGCTTACGACCCAAGACTATGGAACCTCGTCCCATCAGAATCAGACTCTCCTCCACACTCCTACATTCAGAAAAGAACTCAAGACCCACCTCTTGAAGGAGTCTCTCCTCCTCAACACCTTGGCCATCACGTGACCCCTTGCGTCACCTGACTCACTAGAAGCTGCCTGCCCCTCTACTCCCCACCACCTGTTACTGCTGTACCCCTCCTCTGTGCCCCTCTGTATCCTACCCCTGCTGTATATCTGTTCTGTCGTTACCGCTGAAAAGTGCTCCATTATGCATCTGTACTGTTGTATATCTCTGTAAAGTGCTCTTTTATGTATCTGTATTGTTGTATACCTCTTTAAAACACTCCCTTGCTTATCAAAGCTAGTGCTGCGCTAAATAAATACCAAAATAATAACAACCTTAATAATAATCATTAAAAAAGAATTGAAGGCTGGTGCATATTAATTGTGCACGGTTGGCCTAAGACAAACCTTTCCAAAACTGTTCAATAATCACAGACATGTTTCACCCTTCTTTTAGCTCTTTGAAGTTGGGTATCTAATATGCTGGATAATAAATAAAGTTCAACAGTGGAACTTATCAAGCTATCCAACCTTAAAGCTAAAACCAAGGAATTCACTCATTGAATTTTCATTAGGAAACATATTCTTCTATTATAATCTATATACCATACAGCTGCATGTCCTAACAGACGTCCTTTACCTAGGGTGCACGGAATTCATTCTTCCCATTCCTTATGATACATGGATTTTGCGATCAGATATGTGCTCTTGGGATTTAAAAAAAAACTCACCAAGTGGACAAATAGACGCTCACCCATCTACAAAATATACTTCTCCTTCACTCAAGCGAATTTCACTTACTTTGGGAATGTCGTCTCCTTCTCCCTCATAAGTGGCTCAGTCATGCGTTTGCATATACTCCAATGAACATGGTTCTGTGAGGAATGTGGCTGGGTTAACTGTTTTGCAGTGCATCATGTGAATGTTTGGACTTGAGATGATAATCTCAAAGGCAGTGGCCCTTTGTGTGGTGAGTGTGGACTTTGATCGTTAGTATAGCAAACAGAGTGTTCGACAAATAATGTGTCAGAGCATCCCATCACAATTGTGTAACTTTTTTCAATTGCGAAGGCAGCCGCTGCAAGAGCTTGTTCGCTAGCGGAATGGCCTTGCATCACTGAATCAAGGGTACCGCTGTATTAAGCTGGTGGTTTATGGCCCAATTATATCTTTTTTGTCAATACTGCAGTCATCAGTGTTCCGTTTGAATGTGAGAACAAGAAAAATTCTCGTTCATAATCAGGGGTGGCGAGGACGGGTGCTGTTCATATCAGTTATTTTAATGTTGTGAAGGCAGTATGCATTTCAGGTGTCCATGTTATTGCTGTGCTTTCTTTCTGTGCTTCCTTTAAGCCCTGTAGTTGGGGTCGTGTGTATGCAGCATAATCTAAGATCCATGCCCTGCAGTAATTACATATGCCAAGGAACTTTTGCATGTCTTTCACTATGTGAGGTCTGGCTGTTGCCCGTACTGTCGCTGCTCTGTCGGGTATTATCCTCTTACCATCTTTGGAGATTAATTGGCTCAGGTAGAATACCTCTGCCAAACAGTATTGAAGTGTTTTCTTATCTACCTTGTACCCCTTGTGGGCCAGTAATGTTAACAATGTTACTGAGTCTTTCCTACTTGAGTCCTCCCCTTCACTGCACACCAGGAGGTCATCAATGTATTGAATGATGGTGTTTTGAACATGAATATTACCAAGGTCATCGTTCAATATTCAATTGAAAATGCTTGGGCTTTCACAGTACCCCTGGAGCAGTCGACAATGCTAATATCTTTTCCCCCTAGGGTGAAGACTGTCAGGTATTGAGAGTCTGGATCGAGGGGCACTGAGAAAAAGGCCTTTTTCTGGTCCACCACGCTAAAGTGGTTGGCCTGTTTTGGGATGTTACACAAGATGGATGCCGGGTTGCGGACAAGAGGGAACTCCTTTTGAACAATGTCATTAAGTGGTCCTGCACAATACGCCACAACCTTCCTCTCGCTTCCTTCATCGGATAAATCGCTGTATTGATGGGGAATTTGAGGGTACGATGATGCCCTGTTGTAATAGTGCGTGTATAGTGTCTTGTATACCTTACTCTGCTTCTCTTCGTAGGGGGTACTGTCTGACCCTGGGCAACATTCCTCCTGGTTTAATTGTTATTTTTATTGGTGTCATTTCCTTCAAAAAGGCAACCTCATGGGGGTTCGTAGTCCATAAATTGGGTGGCACTAGTTGTAAATCTTTGTCACAGCAAGACGGCGGTGTGCTGACAGTGGCCATGAGGGGGTTCATCACTCGTCTGTTTTGTACCATTATGTCACAAGGCATATATATATATATCCATTATTATTTTGCCATCAGTGTCACTGTCAGTGAACAGCTCTTCATCAGTTAATTTGCTCAGTGCTATGTTTGGGTCAATTCACAATACTGTCCTCCATTCACAGCCATGCATGTCCAGGCCAATCGCCACAATACCTTTTGCAGAAACCTGAACCCCCTGCAGATCAAGAGACAAAATGGTTCCAGGCAATACCTCGGGGGTCACTACTGGGCAGAAAACAAAATCGAAATCAGAGGGCACTCTCCAATCCTTACGTGTAATCTCTGGCACCACCCTGGCTAACACCTGTGTGCCATAAACAAACACGTCAATGTTGGTTGGTACCCCTCGGACCACCGTCTCATTTGCTATTGTTTGTATGAGAAGCATCGCTCACATGGAGCACATGCCCAGGGTGGAGCACACTATCCCTCAGTCTGTAAACTCGATGGTCATGTTTAGTCTGCTTAGTAAGTCTCATCCCAGTAAATTCACAGGCGAGTCCTCATGATACAGTAGGGGTGCTCGTACTGATCTTCCTCCTATTTTGACATCTAGCTCTTCTGTGTAAGGAACCGTGAACACAGCCCCAGAGAATCCCTTTGTCTCTGGATTTTTGCCAGATAATGAAAAATCACCTTCCCAAAACATGATTTCTCTGCCCCTGAGTCCACCATAAAGATTAATAGTTTGTTTCCTATCTCTGCCCCCATCATTGGTTGCTTGTCTGGACATAAGATAGTGTATAGGATTGCACACACAAGGGCTCTCTGTGGGCTGTCCTAATCTGGGTGGGTGTTCATTCCTGGGCAGGAGAAAACATTTTCACTTAGCACACACGTTCCTTGATAAGGTGCGGGCTGAACCGTTAGCTGTGGTGGTGAATGGGTTTACATGTGTGTGCGCAATGCGATTTTGCTGAGTTGGACAGGTCTGTAAACAATGCGGGGGATGTCTGGGTGCAGCATACCCTGGTGTGGGCCTATTGTCAGGCTGCTCATCCTGTTCGAAAGGGCCCATGGGGAGTCCATACGGTCTACCTGGGTGTGGGTGCCCATACTGCTGTTCGCTACTGTACGGTGGGTATTTTGGTAATTAGTTACAGACCGAATACGACATTCCCTTGCAAAGTGTCCCCATCTCCTACATGACCAGCATGGTCCAGGTCCACCCCCCCTGCAGTCCTTGCCCTCCATATGCATATCCACCCCCTCCTCCTCACTGTCCTCGATACCCACCTCTTCATCTTTCCGGTCTTCCCTGCCATTGAGGTCTCATGTACCGTTCCTCTCCCCCAATTGCTCTTGACCGTGGTTGCCCATGTAGTTGCCATTCAAGCCGGTTCCACTATCGGTCTCTGTTAGGCAGAATCACCTGCAGTACCCTTTGGGAACACTACAGGCAATTAAGACTACAAGTGTAAGCACAATTTCAACTTTGGTACAAGCCTGTACTACACTGTGAAGTGGTAGCGATGGCTCAGCAGCCAGACTTATCTCAAGAGTTTAAGTGAGCAGTAGAACAAGTTACACAGAGGACCAACTAATACAGTTATTCAAGCAAGCAATTATGCAAGGTTTCTTGGTAAAAGATTATACATTTATTTAGTCATTCAGTTAGAAAACATTACACTAGCATAAGCAGCTCAATATTACAAACTAAATCACCACAAAAATCCAACCGGTAAGTAAATGAACAAGTTTAGCTCCTGTGAAGTGGGAGCAAAATGGCACTTCAGATACTTATCAAAGAGATAAAAAGACAAGGTTATAACAGCCCAAATACATTCATAGGCAGGGGAAAAGGTTTCAGTTAAATACAACCAGCAATTTTTCTCATAGGCCTGGGCCAAAGTCAATGGTTCATTGTCTTTGTATAGGATAGCACAGTTCTGGTAGATAACGGTTAAGTCTTTGCCACGGAGTCTAGAAGAATTTGGCTAGGCAAAAAGTTTGACGAATGTTTAGGGAAGGACAATCCTTCGCAGTTGAAGAAAGTTTCACGCACTTTCTCGATGGCTGAAAATAGTTCCTGACTGCGTTTGCACAGTACCTTGTTAATGAAGAAAGCTGTAGCTGAGGCAGTTGTTCGTGGCAGCTAGAGCAGATCTCGCTGCTCCTGAGCTTCAGTTGTTAGGACAAAAAGGAGGATGTCGGGAGGTTCCTGCACTGCCCAGGGATGAGGTCAGAAGCTGTAGCAAGACGACGGTTTAAGGTGTGAGTGCCTTAAAGTCCATGAGCTGGTTTCCTTCCCTCTTGCTATCCACTTTTCAACAGCACTCTGATGAAAATTCGACCAGATGGGGACGGTGTCCAGGTGGCTTACAAGTTAGTTGTTCCCACCAAACTCAAGGGAAGAAGTTAACCTTGAAGGGCTTCTCTGTCGATTGGAGTTTCAGGAAATTCAGACCTGTAGCAAGGCTTCACAGGTCGTCCAGGAGTTGTGGTAGTCCTCTTCCTTCAGCTTGTCTTCGGTTCTTTCGTTCCAGTTGTCGACTCTCCTTTCCAAGTCCCAGAGACCTGCTTATAAACAGTTTTCTCCCATTCAGTCCAGCCTGGCTGTCACTCACACAGCAGGGTGGCTGTCCTTGACGGACAGCCAGGCAGCCAATCACGCTACAGTGCATTTAGGTCTCCTAGGAGACTAAGTACAGGGGGTTTAGGCACCTCCCTCACATCCTGTCCACCCCAGACACTCAGGCACCAGAGGAGGGCTCCAGCACTGAAGCCGGACAAAGGCCAATGAACAAAGGGACCAAACATGGTTTGGCGCACAGAGACAAACACAAGAAGGACTTTTCCTAAAAGAAATGGCAAAAAAAGATGACCGGAGTCTGTTTTTACAGACAGGTCTTGGGCCCACATTGAAAAAACATGGCTGACCCAATTTTTACCGTTGTTAGCGGTCGGGAAAAATCATGGTAGTTGATTTAAACCACTGCCACCAGCCATTTAAAGTAAGAAAAGGTAACATTTTACTGTTACATTAGTGTTTTGACTCAGGGGAAGCTAAGCAATCGCTCCAGTACTCTATAGGAAGATAGTGTGTGCTGGGTCAGTAAATTTAAAGAGACTAGTAAAGCCAATTTAACTTTACATGCTCTGGGAGACGGTAGTCAGTCCCAGAGAAGGTATTTAAACATTGGGGAGTCTGAAAGACACCCCTGTGCCACTGCACTGAAGGTGCTGTGTGACGCACAGAAAAAGATGATGCCACTGGAGATTTTTAAAACTTCATAACCAAAGAACACAAAAGTAAAGCACACTCAAAATACATGGAAGAGTGGGAAAAAGGCTCTCACTCTTCCGAGGTAAAAAATTCAAATCCTAGAAATCAAGCAAAGTTGCTGGGGGTCTCAAAAGGTAAGGTAAATTAGCACATTTTGAGAATTCTCCCTAACACTCATCCCCCCCAGACTAAGGGACAGGAGGATTTAATCGACTCCTGGATGAATCTTCTTACTCCAGTTGGTCAAACATCCTGGCGAGAACATCAGCATTTTGGTGGTGACACCCTGATCTGTGTTCAATGGTAAAATCAAACCCTTGCAGGCTGATTGACCATCCCAGTAGTTTTGAGTTTTCCCCTTTCATTTGCATCAACCATCTCGAGGGTTGGTGGTCAATCTGAATCACAAAAGTATATCCATACTAGTATTGCCTAAACTTCTTCAGTGACCACACAATAGCAAAGCACTCACGCTAAATGGTTGCCCACCTTGTTTCTGGTTCCTTCAGCTTCCGGCTGATGAAGCAAATGGGGTGTTTCCTACCTTTCTCATCCAGTTGACTATGGACTCCACCTATACCTGTTTTTGAAGCATCAGCCTGCACTATGAAGGGTTGGTTATAGTCAGGAGCTCTTAGGACTGAGCTTAACAAAGGGCTTTCTTTAGGCCTTAAAATGCTTGAGTGCACTCCTCATTCCACCTGACCTTTTTAGGTAATTTGGGAGAGGAGATCACATTCAAGGGAGAAGCTATGGTCACATAGTTCTAAATGAAGGTCCTATAGTAACCAGTAAGACCTAGGAAGGTTCTCACGTGGGTTTGAGTAGTAGGGGTGGCCCAGTTTTTACAGTTTTTACTTTACTGGGCAATGGCCTGATTTCACCTCCTCCTACCTCATGTCCAAGGTAGACCACTTTCCTCTGACCAATTTGACATTTACTATCCTTTATGGTCAGATGGGCCTGCTCAAGAGCCTACAAAATATATCCTAAGTGGTCGACATATTCTTTCCAAGTAGGGCTGAACACTGCAATGTCATCCAAGTATGCCTTGCAGAAGTTTTCCATCCCATTCAGAACTTGATTAATCATCCTTTGGAATGTAGGAGATGCATTTTTTAGTCTAAAAGGCATTACCTTAAACTGGTAGAGGCCTGCTGGGGTTGAGAATGCAGTTTTCTCGTTGGCATGGTCTGTCAGTGCTATTTGCCAATAGTCTTAAGTGAGATCAAATGTACTGAGGTACTTGGCTGAACCAAGTTTGTCCGCCAGTTCATCTGTTCTTGGTAAAGGGTGGGCATCAGTCTTCTTGGTGACTGCATTAAGAGCTCTATAGCCCACACAGAATCTCAACTCCTTGGATCCTGCCTTTGGAACTAGAACAACTGGACTAGACCATGGAATGGTAGAGGGCTCAATTACCCCGAGATCAAGGATCTTGTTGACCTCTTCCTTTATGTGGGATCTTACATGATCTGACATCCTGTAACCTCTGCTTTTAACAGGTAAACAGGCACCCGTTTGAATAGCATGCTGGCCCCAAGGGGTCAAGCCTGGTGATAGTGAAAACATGATGCAAACTGATTTAACAGAAACTTGCATTCCTCCTGTTGTTCAGGTGTCAAATTATATCCCACACAGAATCTCAACTCCTTGTATCCTGCCTTTGGAACTAGAACAACTGAACTAGACCATGGAATGGTAGAGGGCTCTATTACCCCGAGATCAAGCATCTTGTTGACCTCCTCCTTTAAGTGGATTCTTACATGGTCTGACATCCTGTAACCTCTGCTTTTAACAGGTAAACAGTCACCCGTTTGAATAGCATGCTGGCCCCAAGGGGTCAAGCCTGGTGATAGTGAAAACAGAGATGCAAACTGATTTAACAGAAACTTGCACTCTCCCTGTTGTTCGGGTGTCAAATTAGAAGAGAGATTAACTCCTTCTATTTTCTTATCTAAAGGCTGGCCTCTGAGTAGGTCAGGTAGAGGTTTACTCTCCTCCTCCTCTTGGGCTGAAGCTAGAAGTAAAGCTCCTACTTCTGGTCTTGAGACATAAGCTTTTTGCCGGTTGGTGTGAAAGACTCTGGGAGCCTCCTTAGGATTGCCAAATTCCACCAGATAGTTGACCTCTCCAAGCTTACCCACAACTTTGAAGGGTCATATCCATTTGTCCTGTAATGCCCTCTGGCTTGTAGGTACCACAACTAGAACGAGCTGGTCTTCAGAAAACTCAACCATGTTGGCCTTCTGGTCATGCCAATGCCTCACCAGAGCCTGACCTGCTCTTAAGTTATCTGATGCTTGTGTCATCATGTGTGACATTCTCCTCCGGAGACCCATCACATAGTCAGTGACTCTCACTGGCTTGGGGGAAGGATAACTCTCCAACCCCTCCTTAATCAGGGACAAGTGGCCTCTGACTGGATGGCCATAAAGAAGTTCAAAGGGACTAAATCCAACTCCCTCTTGATGGGCTTCTCTATAAGCAAATAGAAGGCATGGCAGTAGAAGGTCCCACTTTCTTCTAAGCGGTTCTTCTAAAGCACCTATCATGCTCTTCATTGTACGGTTGAACCTCTCTACCAATCCATTTGTCTGAGGATGGTAGGCAGTTGAGAACTTGTAAGTTACTCCACAGTTTTTCAACATGGCCTGCATGTAGTGGGACATAAAATTGGATCCCCTGTCAGAGATAACTTCCTTAGGAAAACCTACCCTGGTAAAAATACCAAGTAGGGCCTTAGCCACAGCCTGAGCTGTAACAGTTCTCATACGTATGGCTTCAGTATACCTAGTAGCATGGTCTACTACAACCAGGACAAACCAGTTTCCTGAAAATATTGGAGGGTCTAAGGGACCAACAATATTGATTCCTACCCTCTTAAAAGGAACTCCCAAAACTGGGAGAGGCACCAAAGGTGCCACATTCTTGGTTCCACTCTTGCCAAAGGTTTGGCAAGTGTGACAGCTCCTACAGAAATTATCTACATCAGAACCCCAACTTAGGCCAGTAGAAATATAAAGAGAGCCTTTCCTTGGTCTTCTTAAAACTTAAATGACCTGCCAAAGGTATCTCATGGGCTAACTGTAGGAACTGGAGCCTGCGTTCAAGAGGCACTACAAGTCTTCTGTAGTCCCCTGGGATAGACTTAGTCATTTCACTGTAGAAGAGGCCATCTTCCCAGTACAACCTATGCTTCCCTGGCTCTTGCCCATCCAGCTGGAAAGCTGCCTGTTGGTGAAGACATTCAAGAGTAGGACACTCTCTTTGACGTCTGCTGAAGTCTGCCCTACAGGGTCCACCTTCTGCCAGTAAAGACTGCAGCTCAGGATGGTCTGCAGGATCCAGATCTCCAACAGGAGCAAGTTCCTCTTCCAGCTCTGATTCCTCAGCAGCTGATTCAACCACACAAGGTTGTTCCACACAATCATCCTCAGCTGGTGGAGGGATTTCAGGTGTGATCTTGGCCAGTCCTCTCGAGGATGTCCTGGTAGGTAGCACAGGAGTGCTGGTGGATTTCTTCTTTGAGGTTTTAGATTTCCCCTTTTCCTCTTTTTTTTCGAAATGGCAGGCCGTAAATCCTGTGGACTGAGAGTTATGGTTTCCTCTATAATCCCCTCTTGAGAGCCCCTTAAGGTACTCTCCCTGGCCTTGCTACTCTGCTCATGTTTCCTTTTGCTGGAATGCCTGGGGTTGCTTGATACAACTCCAAGAGTGTTTAAGTCATTCCCCAACAGGACTCTTCCAGGTACTTCACTCTGCACACTTCCAGGTATCTTGACAGTCAAGTCATTGCACTGGATGAGAGCTGGTAACTGTGGAAGCATTTGGACAGGGCCGCCAGCAAGCTTAGTTAGGAATTTGGGTGTCTTAGCAACATCCTCAACCTTGAAAAATTATTCACCAACTACTACAGTTATGCTGGCCCCAGTGTCTCTGATGTCAGGGGTCTCTGACCATTCACAAGAACACTGTCTTTGGAATACTCTTTAGTATTATTTGGAATAGAGTTATAAACATCTAAGTTCTTCTGTTACCACAGACACAGGGATACTAAAGAAACACTGGCTGAGATGTTCATGGGTTGCTCAGCCAGTAAGTGAAAGTTTCCACTTGCCATTGGTACTTCATCCTCTGGGGAGAAGGCTAAGGAGAAAGTGTGGATACCTGAAGGTTTACCTTTACATCTGGGATCCCCTTTCACATGGTCAGTTGACCCACAGCCTAACATTTTCCAAATGTCTTTATGAATGGGGGTTTGATCTGACCTTGTTCTAGTTTGGCACCAGGAGGTAGACTTGCCTGATTTGGTTTTCCCTGTGGCATACCCTTTTTTCAGTTTGGGGCTCTCTTTTGGATTGGAGGTATTAGAATTCTCTTTGGTATCTTTTTTGTGCTGCTTCCCCTCATCCTTCTTCTGAGTTACCCCAGAATCCGTGTGAGTAGCCCTGTTGGCAACCCACAAGTCAGCCGCCCTTGCTAACTTCTTTGGATCAATTTCCTTAGAGTCAGCCAAGTGCTCTCTCAGCTCAGGTGAGCAGGCATCATATAGAGATTCCAACATAAACAAATTCCTCATACCTTCATAAGTGTTTACTCTGTAACCCTTAACCCGTCCATCTAAGTGTTTCAAACATTCAGTCACCCAGGTAGCCCAAGGGGTACCATCATGCTTTTTGATGGTTCTAAACCTCTTAAGATACTGAGAAGGGGTCTTCCCAAATCTAGCTATCAAAGCTAGCTTCACAATTTCATACTCCTTTCTGTTTATATCCCCCAACTCCATTACCACATCAGTTGCAACAGGGGGTATCCTAGAGAAAAGCCAAGGAATAAATTGAATCCCTGTAATGTCTTGAATCCCATGGTTATATTCAAAAGCATCGAACCAATCCAAAATGTCAAGCTTAACCTCATACATACTTACTTCATCTTTGTGCATGCAAGGCCTCTTAGGACTGGAAGACCTAGAGGACTCTGGGAGAGAACCAGTTTCGAGAGACAACTTTTTCATTTCAAGTGCATGATTCAAATCCATTTCTCTGAGTCTAAGCTCTTGATGTTTTCTTTTAGTTTGAGCTTGGATTCTTTTAAATTCTAACTCCAGTCTCAATTGTTCAAAAGAGACAAATTCAGGACATAGGTCTGGACCTGATGGGGTCACTGTGGTCAAAGGTTGAGGCCTATGAGCAGGTAGAGGTAAGACAGGGCCTACATTCTGAGACTCTTTTGCTTCATCTAACTCATCCACAATATTAGAGCTGGGCTCTGACATATTATCATCCTCATCAACATTTTCCACATTTGCTGCAGGGGTGGGGGTTTCAGACCTACTCCTCATACTTTGGTATTCTAACAACTCTTCTATCAATTCAACCTTTTCGCCTTTGACAGTGAGACTCTCAATTGATCAACAGTTAAAGTCACTAGGGGCTCCTGTCTGTAGCTTTCCATACCAGTCATGATAAAACAATTGCTTTACTAGTGTTGCTTAGCCTTGTGACGATTATTTGAACAAAGGTAAAAGTAGCACTCTAAATGTAACAAGTATACTTTATCCTCAGCGCTGTATACCAGTGTTAGGCAGAATAACCTGCAGTGCCCTTTGGGAACACTACAGGCAATTAAGACTACACGTATAATCACAATTTCACTTTTGGTACAAGCCTGTACTACACAGTACAGTAGTAGCGATGGCTGAGCAGCCTGACTTATCTGAAGAGTTTAAGTGAACAGTAGAACAAGTTACACAAAGGACCAACTAATACAGTGATTCAAGCAAACACTTACTCAAGGTTTCTTGGTAAAAGAACATACATTTATTTACTCGGTCAGTTAGAAAACATTACACTAGCATATGTAGATCAATATCACACACTAATACACCAAAAAAATCCAACCGGTAAGTAAATAACAAGTTTAGCTCCTGTGAAGTGGGAGCAAAATGGCACTTCAGATACTTAGAAAAGGGATAAAAAGACAAGGTTATAAGAATAGACATCCCAAATACATTCATCGGCAGGGCAAAGGGTTTCAGTTAAATACAACCAGCAATTCTTCTCATAGGCCTCCGCCAAAGTCAATGGTTCAGAGTCTTTGTATAGGATAGCACAGTTCTGGTAGATAACGGTTAAGTCTTTGCCACAGAGTTTAGAAGAATTTGGCTAGGCAAAAAGTTTGACGAATGTTAATGAAGAAAGCTGTAGTTGAGGCAGTTGTTCCTGGCAGTTCGAGTAGATCTCACTGTTCCCGAGCTTCAGTCATGGGACAAGAAGGAGGATGTTGGGAGGTTCCTGCACTGCCCAGGGATGAGGCCAAAAGCTGTAGCAAGACATCAGTTTACGGTGTGAGTGCCTTAAAGTCCATGAGCTGGTTTCCTTCCCTATGGCTATTCGTTTTTCAACAGCACTCTGATGAAAATTCTACCAGATGGGGACGGTGTCCAGGTGGCTTACAAGTTGGTTGTTCCCACCAAACTCAAGGGAAGAAGTTAACCTTGAAGAGCTTCTCTGTCGATTGGAGTTTCAGGCAATTCAGACCTGCAGCAGGGCTTCACCGGTCGTCCAGGAGTTGCGGTAGTCCTCTTCCTTCTGCTCGTCCTCGGTTCTTTCGTTCCAGTGGTCGACTCTCCTTTCCAAGTCCCAGAGACCTGCTTTTAAACAGTTTTCCCCCATTCATTCCAGTCTGGCTGTTACTCACACAGCAGGGTGGCTGTCCTTGCCAGACAGCCAGCCAGCCAATCACGCCAGAGTGAATTCAGGTCTCCTAGGAGACTAAGCACAGGGAGCTTCGGGCACCTCCCTCACATCCTGTCCAACCCAGACAATCAGGCGCCAGAGGAGGGCTCCAGCACTGAAGCCCGTCAAAGGCCAACAAACAAAGGGACCAAACCTGGTTTGGCGCGCAGAGACAAACACAAGAAGGACTTTTCCTAAAAGAAATGGCAAAAAAAGATGACCGGAGTCTGTTTTTACAGACAGGTCTGGGGCGCCATATTGAAAAACATGGCTGACCCGATTTTTAGCTACCGTTGTTAGTGGTCGGGAAAAAACACGGCATTTGATCTAAACCACTGCCACCATCCATTTAAAGTAGGAAAAGGTAACATTTTACTGTTACATGAGTGTTTTGACTCAGGGGAAGCTAAGCAACCCCTCCAGCACTCTATAGGAAGATAGTGTGTGCTGGGTCAGTAAATTTAAAGAGACTAGTAAAGCCAATTTAACTTTACATGCTCTGGGAGACGGTAGTCAGTCCCAGAGAATGGGCCTCATTCCGAGGCTGGCGGTAAGGGTTAACGGTCACCGTTAATGGCAACGGTGACCGTTAACACTTACCACCATATTCCGAGTTCCCTTTTGCGAGTTGGCATTTAACGCCTGCTTTTAGCAGGCGTTAAAAATCCAACCCGCAAAGGGACCTTGGAGTAAATTACGGCACCGTAATTTACGGTGCCGTAATTTACTCCTTCCCCATTCCCATTGAGCCCTATGGGGGCAGGAATGGGGATGGGGAACCGGTATGGTGAATGGGGAATTACCGGTCCCTCCAACCTTGGAATGGACCGGTAATTACTCCATTCACCATGCCGGATTTCCATGGAGTAAATAGCTCCATGGTTGCTTACCATGGTGCTATTTACTCCATGGATAGCGCCAGCCTCGGAATGAGGCCCAATGTATTTAAACCTTGGGGAGTCTGAATGACACCCTTGTGCCACTGCACTAAAGGTGCTGTGTGACACACAGAAAAAGATGATGCCACTGGAGTTGTTTTAAAACTGCATAACCAAAGAACACAAAAGTAAAATACACACAAAATACATGATGAGTGGGAAAAAAGGCTCTCACTCTTCCCAGGTAAAAAAAATCAAATCCTAGAAATCCAGCAAAGTTGCTGGAGGTCTCAAAAGGTAAGGGAAATTAGCACAATTTGAGAATCATCCTTAACAGTCTCTCCCCTTCTTCTCCCTGCTGTTTAGTTTAGTTTAGTTTAGTTTAGTTTGTTTATTTATATGGCGCAGCCAAACCCTTGGGTAGCTGGGCACTTAGGCTTAGGCAAGTCATATGTTACATACAGTTGCACATATAAAAGTGGGGTACAACATTCGAAGAAAAAGGTACAGTACAGTGGACCATGTTACAGAGTGGTTGTGGAAGAGCCAGGATTCAGTGGTAAATGGACAGGTTACAGAGTAGTCCAATGCATTGCTGTTAAACAAAGATCCCAGAGTACCGTATGCCAGCTTTCGCTAAGTGCCGATAATAGTCTATTGGTGCGAAGCGAGTAGTTCCTTTACCTTGGCTCTGAATGACCAGAATGATGTGTCTGCTCTGATTGTCATGGGCAGCGCATTCCAATGTTTCGCTGCTAATACAGGGAAGCTAACTCCCCCTGCTGTTTTTACATTGAACTTTGGGATATTAAGCCGGTGTAAGTACGGGGATCTGGTTGGTCTAGAGGAGCTGTGTCTGGGAAATTTGCCTGAGAGGTAACGAGGGGCTGTCAGATAGAGGCACTTGTGTGTGATGACAAGCGATCAGAGCTTAATTCGCTCTGGATGGGGAGCCAGTGCGACTCTTTTCTGACGGTCGAGATGTGGGCCTTGCGGGGGAGATTGAGTGCGCATCTGAGAGCGTTATTTTGTAATGTCTGTCGTCTGTTCAGGTTGTGGCTGGTTGTGCTGAGGAAGAGTGTGTTACAGTAGTCCAGTTTGGACAATATAAGTGCCCTGGCCAAGGTGAGGCAATTGTGGTGGATACAAATGGTTTGCATGCATTGATAAACTTGCTAGTGTATGCTGTAGATGAGATGGTGGCGTTGATTTGTTTTTTGAGCAAGAGAGTGGAATCGAGGTACACACCCAGTGTTTTAACTTCGTTAGACACTTTTATGATGTTGCCATTAATGATAATGGATTGGTATCTAGGGTCTAGTTTGTTAAGTTGGGGCTGGGATCTGACAATAAGCAGTTCTGTCTTATCGTCGTTTAAGCAGAGGCCGTGGGTGGCCATCCATGCTTGGATTTCTAGGTAGATCTCGTTCAACTTTGCAGGATATTCCTCATAGTTCCCCGTGAGTGCAATGAGGACCTGTGTATCGTCAGCATAATTAGTATATGTGACACCTAGATCATCAAGACGGTCAAAGAGGGGTTTTGTGAAGATATTGTAGAGTGTGGGGGAGATGCAAGAACCTTGGGGGACTCCACATTTGATAGGGAGAAGGTCTGCTGCAGCTCCACCTGAAGGGGCGAAGACCCTGGTTGTTCTGTCCGAGAGGAAGGACCAAATCCAATTGGTGGCATTCTGGGAGAATGCAGCAGCCGAGGAAAGGTGGTTCGTGAAGATTTGGTGGTCGACTAGATTGAAGGCTGCGGACAAATACAACCGGAGCAGGATGGCCAAGTTGCCCTTGTCTTTGGCTTCATCCATTTGGATTTTTAGGTCCAGGAGGGCCGTTTTAGTCCCATCACTGGGTCTAAAGCCAGATTGTCGTAGGCCAAGAAGGTTGTTGTCTTCCAAATGTTGTTGTATTTGGAGGTATGCTAGTCTGTCTAGTATTTTTAGGAGAAAGGGTACAGTTGTGATGGGTCTGTAGTTGGTAGGGGTGTTGGGGTCTAAACTAGGCTTTTTGAAGAGCGGGAGGACCCATGCCTCTTTTAGATTGCTTGGTAAAATGGAGTTCTTGAACGAGGAGTTGATCAGGGTGGTGATAAAGGGTGCAAGGTCTTTGGTTCCATCCTTGATAACTGATGCGGGACATAGGTCTCCTAGACAGTTAGATGGTTTGAGGCTTGTGATAATGTTGGTTACTTTGTCTTCCATGACTGGAGAGAAGTGGAAGCGGGGGCAATCCGGGTGGGGTGGGCTCTGAATATGGCTGGAATGATCTTTAGCAGCAATGTTTTCTTTTCTAGATTCTATCTTAGCTTGCAGTAGCGCTATTGTATTAGAAAGAGCTAGTTGGATGTTGTTGCACCAGGCTTTGTCCTTAATGCAGTCATCAGAGGGGGGCACTTGTGATTCCAGGATAGAAAATAACTCTTTCATAGTAGATTTAGAGTTTTGGATTCTGGTATTATAGATTTGTTTTTGGCATTCGTGATAGCAGCTTTGTAGGGGCTGGCCGCCTCAGAGAATTTGTCTTTAGTGGAAAGGGAAGGGGCTTTTCTCCAACTAGTTTCAGCTGTTCTTTTGAAGTTACGGAGGGCTTTTAATTCTGCTGAGAACCATTTGTTCACATGGGCAGATGGTTTGGTTTTTCTCAATTTTAGGGGGGCTATTTGGTTCAGAGCCTGTTCCAGAGTGTCGTTATACAATTCAACAAGAGAGGTAGGGTTGGCATTAATCAGTGTGTGATTGGCTGTGGAGATGGGATGTTATAGAGGTCTGAGATTCTCAATGGTGATGTTGTGTTTGTTCCTTGCAAATGTTTGCACTGACATTACAGAAGGTGTGCTTTTCTGTGGTGCTTTGGGTAATGTGAAGGTGATGAGGTAGTGGTCTGACCATGCACAAGGTGTGACGGCAGTTAGCGAGATGTCACAATTGACATCGGCTAACCGGTCCAGAGTTCTGCCTTTGTTATGTGTGGGTGTGTTGATGCGTTGTGTCAGTCCAAGTTCAGGGATGCGTTAGCGTCATTGGGATCATGAAGGCCAAGATTGAAGTTGCCCAATAATATGATTTGGGACCCTGGTTTTGTGTTGGATGTTAGTAGGTGGGATATGCCCTCCTCAAAGCAGGTGATTGAGACTGGTGGTCTGTATAAGAGGTGAAATAGTATGGTACTGGAATGAGATAGTGGGAGTTTGAAGGGAGTTTGAAGGATAGGAGTTTGGTAGATGATATGTCTGTGTTACTGGCTTCTCTAATGTTTACGATGGTTTTAGCGATGACAGCTACTCCACCTCCTGTCCCGGCAGGTCTGTCGGCTCGGATGATAGAGTAGTTCTCAGGAATAGCAATAGAACAGCTATAGAGAGAGAAGGTCCGGCTGTGGGGTGTAGCCAGGTTTCTGTTACTAAAGGGAAGTCCAGGTTGTTGGATGTAGTCACATCTGCTATATTGAGAGTGCAAGCTACTAATGACCGTGCGTTAATTAGGGCGCCCTTGAGGCAGGTGGTGGCTGGGTCTGCTGAGTCATTAGGCAGTAGCTTCCAAATCATGGGACAGCCGTGGTTGTGAATCATAATTGAATCGTGTGTGGGAATGGGAGGGGAGAGGTGATTTGGGGTCCCCAGTGTGCATGGTGTGTGTTCTCAAGTGATTAGGTTTAAGGCTGGTGGGAGAACTTAGTCTAACATTTCTCCAGTGTAGAGGGCATGCTATATCAAGACTAGTAATGTTAGGTGTATTGGAGCAAAGGCCTAGTCTAGCATTTCTTAAATGTGGGGGGGTAAGGGATGAGAGGTGTGGGTGGGGTAGCAAATTTGGTGAGCCATTCTACTGGTGACAATGATGGTTGATGATGGGGTGTAACACCTGTGAGTGTAGTGGAGGGAGCTTTGGTCCACCCGTTCTGAGGGCAGTTCAGCAGTTACTGCTGCAATCTTCACTAACTTACTTAGTACCAGCTTTGCTTGGTCAGCTTATCTCCTCTGAGCTATTTCTTTTTCCCTTTCTTTGATCCTCCTGCAGTGGTGGACTATAATGCTTTGTATTTCTGGCCACCCCTTGGTTTCTGTCCCAGCAATTTTATCAAGGGCCTTCTGTACCTCCTTTGGGAGGCCTTGCTTAGTTATAAAATAGAAGAGAAAGGTGGACTGGTCCCACGCTGTGCCGATCTCGGCCCGCCACAGCTCCTGCACCTGAAGAATGAAATGTACAGTATCTTCCTCGTCCCCCATAGTACATTGCATTACCGAGTGTAAATCTGGGGGGTCAGGGAAGGTCCTATGCAGTGCATCCCATACTCGCGTACGCACATGGTTAAAGACGCCACGTCATGCATGTCATTTCCCATGGTCACTCCCGGAAACTCCGCCTTCACCCACACTGTTTCTGCTTGATCTCCCACCACGGATATGTAAAGGCTTTTTATGTCCCCAATTGCTAATGGCACCCCCACTGTATTCTTTTCAAATGCATATATCCATTTCCCGCACCCCCTGAAAGTGGTAGAAGTGCTTTGAGGAGATTGTTCTTGTCCATCAGTGCCCAGGGTGTAAAATGAGGTCATCCCGCTCCATTGTGGATGAGGGGCATCTGTCATTTTGATATCACCTTCCCCTTACTCACCTTTACTACTTTCTTTTTTGCCAATGCCATTCTTCCTAACCTGTTTCAGAGCCTTTCCTCCCATCCTTCCTCTGTTGCCGTTATTTGCGGGGTAGTCCATTGTATTTGCTGTACACCACCTACCACCCATTCATTGGCCTCATGAAAGTCACACCAACATTCCTCATCCCTTTCTGAGGCTACTGTATCATATTCCACGCTTTCTACCTCACCTTCTTGTTCCACCCGTTTCTGTTTTTATTGGGGTGCTATCTATTCTAAAAAAAAAAATCTGTGGATTTCCATTCATCTTACAGTAATGCAGCTATACTTATTGGCATGGGTTGTAATGGCGGCTGGCCACCCCCGAACAAGGGGATTGTTGTCACCCATAGTGTACGTAATTGGGCCAGTTATGCCTGGGTAGATGTTAACACTACTTCTAGATCTCGAGTGGGGGCAGGAGTTGTGCTTGATGGAACATATGGAGTAGGTGGTGCAGTGACTGGAGTTACGGGTGCACTGGCCCTTGGCACATACACCAGATCTGCATAACCCTCTGCGGGTCTTGTAAGCAATGGGTATATTTCCTTTGGTTCTTGCCTTTCTTTTCCCTTATCTCCTCCTTCATCATTTAGCACAGCTGTGTGCTCTATTTCCTTTTCCTGTTTATTTGTAGGGGGTGTTTCCACGAACATCCTCCACAAATCTAGAACCTCTCATCTATTTTGAAGCTGTTTCCCTTTGTACTTTGCCATTAAATGGGTCGCTACATGGTCCAATATCCTTTTATCAAAAGCCCCTCCTTCTGGACAGATATGACGTGACCCCTCCATCTTTATTTCAGTTACCCACTGGCCATGATATTTCTTTATTCGATCACTATACAAGGGGAGATGCTTGCAAATGTGTGAAAGTGGCATATCTAGAGCCATATTTGTCAAAGGGCCTTTTCTCTCTGTTCTATTTTCTCTGCATTGTAAGACTTCAACCTCTAACCTATCAATCACAGTTTTCAATGGTTTACTTTCAAAACATTACTTTTGCATTTTCATGTAATTTACATACAACATAAACCAGTGAACATGTCCACAGGACAAACCAAAAACTACATCGACAACATCAAACAAAGAACATGAAACACTCTAAAATAATCCCATATGCCCCTAATCCCCCTTTTATGCAACCTTGAGTTTTCTTTTCCCACACTCAACACTCACTTCACCCCCGCCCCTCCTGGGCCTACCTCCTCAAGAGTTATAGAACACTATAGAAACTAAATACTACTAATTTCCGAGCCTACTAAATATACGAGGCTCCTACTTCAGTCTATTTCCTCATTTATTTCCAGCAGTGGTCGGGACAGTGCTTCGCGGCACCGCCTTCCACCCCCTTTTGGAGCTAGGTTCCCATATCTCCTCTTATTTCTTCACTCTACTCCTTTGTATAAAAAAACCTAATGGCTATGAAAAAAGAAAAAACGCTTTGTTCTCGACAATCATTCCATCCAGTCGCTCTCAACCCAATCCTTGCGTGTTCCCCTTAATTAATCTGCTCCACACCTTCCCTTTCCCTCCTTTATCTCCCCTTGCAATCAATGCTTACGTGGCTGTGGTATTCCTAGAGCCTGCCTTCGTGGTCTATCCACAAGTGTGGGCCTCCCCTTCGTGGCCCTGCCCAGCTCCGGTGAGCAGTTGGGTATTTGCAAAGCTGGAACCCACAAAACCGTCCTCGCTGATTACACGTTTTTGTTTGAGTCTGATCAGCCGTAGGTGGGGGTCGGCCTTTCCGGGGAATCCCTGGATCTCACCGCAGTATGGGGACATCAGGTAATATCACATTGGATGGTAACCAAATGAAGGTACCCATTCCCCGACATGATACACAAAAATCAGAATAATGGACACACCCCAGTATGGAATGAGACCAGGAGATAGATTGCAAGTAGAACAAAGTTTATATAAGATAAATTGTGCATGCAGAGACCTCTGCTGCCCAGAGAGCGTTCAGGCAAACATTACACGGGCAGCACATTATAAGGGAAAGACTCGTCGCCAATGACATTGTGTTACAAATACACAATTCTGCAATACAATTGGGTTGAGTTGTCAGTGCTGTATAGAAGTGTAGGTGCTGACCACGTAAGAATGGCTGTTGCTTGGGTGTCATTCCTGCAGCACGTGGGTCAGCTGGGCTCATCTCCGTGAGGTGAAGGTCAGGCCAACAAAATTGACACTTTCCCTGACTAACTGATCTTACAATAACAGGATCTGAGAGCATGAGACAAATGACAATGATAATGTCTGGTAGGAATGTGGGTGCTTCCCAAAGTTCATACACAAGTTATAGGCATGCATTGTACCCTCTGCACCCCAGTCCCCACAAACCTAGGGTCCCCGACCCAGATGCCCACCTTGGAGGTTTTGATCTCTCTAATGCCTCATGATACGAATAGACAAGTGTTTGGATTAGAAAGAATATATGAGTGTCTGTGGACAGGGCTCTCAGGGGTGTCTTCGTTAGGCCCCCATGGGAGGTCAGATGTGTTTCTGTATCAAAGAGCAGAGGAGCTTGGGCCTAGTAGATTACAGCTTAGCAGGGTGGGGGTCAGAAGGGGAACAAGCAGGTTAGTGGACATGGATGGGCACTCAGGCAGGGGGCCTGTTCTGGTCTCACACAGTGCAGTGAGCTCATCTGTTCTGGGACGGCATTAAAGGTTGCAACAATGAATGGCTAAGCTTCTGTGAGAACGGGTGTGTGCGAAGCTGGCAGGAGGCAGTGCGGTGGGGGCCTGGGCTGGTGGTGTGAGGCGCTGGGTAGAGGGAGAGACAGGCTTTTAGAGATCATTCTCGGCCTAGTAAAAGATGGCGTTTGGTGGATGACCTAAAATTGAGTTTTGCACGTTAGTAATTAGTAGCTGATAAACACAGATTACAGTTGGGGGAAATGGGGACATCTCCCCCCTTCAGCACAAGTGAGATCTGTGCATGCTGGAGTGGTGAAAGGGGCGGGAACGACCACCTCTCCCCCGACAATATCTTGGTGCCTCTTATCCTATAGATTAATATGTTAGTAAGAGATGTGTTGCTCTCCAATGTTCCTTTACAAAGTGCTGGTACTCTGTGCATATAAATTGGGCATTCTCCAGCAGAATCCCTTCTTGTACTAGTTGGAGTAGGCATATCACTAGGCTTCAGCATCCTGATAGCAGCTGGACATGTGTGGTTGTTATAACATGTTACAAGATTCTCGGGCTCAATATAGGATCTGTTCTCCCAATGAGCATTGTCAGTTTCCTATTTGGTATTCCTTCAACTGTGGAGGACGAATAACCAGTAGCCCTTGTTTTATGGCAATTGGTTGTTCTACTGATAACACTTGAAACTCTTCCAGACTCCTCCCCTGCCCGTTTGGTAAACAGTTTCCAGTTGTGCCGGTGCTCGTAGTGTCTCTAATCTGTAATGCATCTAATGGGTCTGTAGATGTTGTATTCCTCACAGTGGGCAGCAATGACAATAGTTCTTCTTGAAGTTTTGTCATATCTCCACTCAATTTGAATACCATTTATTTTAGGACTCCATCTTCAAGCAACATATTAATGCATTTACAATTACAATTATGGGTACCACTTGGACTAACCCCCTTAATATGTCTTCCAGCGTGCTCCCAAAATATTCTTCATGTTACCCTGGAATTTGATTGGTTTATCCCCTCTTGGCTTTATTTCGGTTTCTGGGAAACACATGGGATGGATTGAAGGCTTAATAACCTCCTTAGATGGTACTGGGGCTATATTGTCCCTTAATGGAGTGAATCTGTTGGAAGTGGCAATGCTGAAATCAATCCCAGTGGTTTCCACTATTTCTTTCACTTCCCCAATACCCCCCCCCCCACACTCCACTTTTAGAGGCCCACAATCTGGATTAACCACATGATGTAAAACAGCAGGGATATTATTTTTTAATCACGCTCTTGTTCATCTGATCTTAAAATCTAATTTTCATTGAGTGAAGCTTCATGCATATTTTCTTCTGTTCCTAATAGTGTGGGTGATCATAGCTGTAGGGGGGGTTTCTTAAACAGAAGCCATGCGTGTGATACGATTATTGGAAATGGTGTCTGTAACACCATAGGTTTCAGTTATAACGGAGTTTGTTGGGTGAACTCTTCCCCTCAATTACTTATCACAGTTTTCATTAGAGCATTGGACTTCTCTTGGGCAGTATTGCCTATTGTAAAGCTCACATAGGCTTTTCTTTTGGACATGATTAGCAAAATATCATACACAGTAGATCCCTAAAGTGAGTCAGTGCAAATGGCAAAGGGCCCTGCAGACAATACATACAATATGAAATATGTGCAATTTACTCAGTACAGGAAGAACAGCAGCATTAACAGCAAAAGGCAGCAAAAGACAAGTGCCTGAATACATAATTTTAATGAAAATGTACCAATTATATTATCACTGTGGCACCCTGTGCATAGTCGGACCTAAAATGATTACATGAAAATGTTATTTGAATGGACAAGGATCTGGAATAACTAAGTTGTTGCTAGATCAAATCCCCTAATTATAAATCAAGTATTAAAAGTTAAAATATGCCCTGGCTGAGGCACTCCCCCAATGGCTCAAGGGGCTGCCAGAGTCCCCCCAACCCTTGATGTGTGTGTGAGTCCTGGCTGGCAAAATCTCAAAGGGAATATCAAGGGAGCAACCCGCTCTGTAAACACAAGTCACTCCACAAAAACTGCTATCATGAATGTGTCCAACTTCATCACCTCTGCTAAGCACTCAAACCGATACTGTATCCTAATTCTCCTTGGCCTGTCTGCTGCCGGCTTTGACTGTGCTGATCACTCTGATCTCCTTAATTCTCTTTCTTCTTGGGATTCATGATCAAGCTGTTGCCTGGATTGAATCCAACCTTGCACGTCGCCAAATCTCTGTCTCCTGGAGCAATACCTCTCAACTCACTCCTGTAACTGCTGGTGTTCCACAAGGCTATGTCTTGGCTCCGCTCCTTTTTACATTCTACACTTATGCTCTTGGGGCACTAATATCCTCCATTGGTTTCTCGTACCAACTCTTCATGAATGACACCCAAATTATCTTCTCTTTTGCTGAACTCTCCTCTGATCTCTCAATCAAAATTTCCAACTGTCTCTCTGCCATTAAATATTGGGTGGCTTCACACTCTATGATGTTAAACTCTACCTAAACTGAGGTATTCTTCATCACTGTCAAAAGCTCTCGCTCATCTCTTCCACTGCCTTCTCTCGTCTCTTTCTCTGCCAATCTAGTTTCTACCTGACGCTATCCCCTACTCTTCTTCAGATAGAAACCATAGCGTCATCTATGACCCTTCTCACATCTCATGGACTTTCATGTCCAAAACTGGAACAGTAGCTCGCCTCAACCTCCTAAATATTAGGAAAATCATGAAGTACTCGGTGGGTGGATCTCATGGAGAGTAAAATCCTCTATGGGACCAGTGACGAAAATCTTTGGAGAAATCGGTATGCACCCTCTCCATTTTTGTCCCCTCGTTCCTCTTACCCCAACCAGTCCTATGTGGTCCCCCACACTCCTATATATTTATGTAGAGTAGAAGATCCCATCCACATAGACCATACTGGGACAAGGAAGATTGAGGGCTAAATAGATGGAGCTCATACACCCACCGACATGAAGAAGAGCAGCCCAGGAGGAGAAATCCGACCGCAGAACCAACAAACAGAGTACAGTACACAAGAGTAAGAGCCAAAGATAAAAAGGGAAGAAGGACTGTGTACTTTGTCAGATACTCCCTGGAGGAACCGAGATCCAGCTGGAGGCTCGGCCACGGAGAACAGGAAAGTCTGACAGAGGCTCGGCAAATACACGCTGTGTTCCCCATCATCCAGGCTGGAAAATCAGTGTCTTGGGAGAGATTGGGAGTCAGACCACATGGTCAGACCGAGAATCACACGCTGAGAGGGACAAGATCTGGGAAGGCTGTGAGGACACGCTGAGACCGCTAGACGGTATACACTAGTCCATAACAGGTGGAAGCAACTCTGCGAAGACACTCGAACAAGCCGGAAATGCCATAAAAGGTACATGGGTTACCACAAAGGATGGTAGAGATAAAGGAGAATGGAGGAGACAGTTGGGGAAGGCTGAGGACCCCGATCTCCCTCATACTAGTACTTGGAAAGAGCCAAGAAGAAACATATGAGAAACAGTGCTTGGCATGTTAGTGAACCGGGCCTGATTGCACCATACTATAAACATAAGAAAAGGGTCTAGGGCCCACATGAAGTTGGGGAAGCCCCGCAAGAGAAGCAAACAAGGTACTAGGACCGACACAAAGTCAGGGACGCCCTGCAAAAGCAGCACACAAGGGTCAGGGATCCATAGGAAATTGGGGAGCCCCAGAAGAGAAGCAGTGAAGGGTCTGGGACCCACATTAATTCAGGGAAGCACTGCAAGAGCAGTACACAAGGGTCTGGGACCCACAGAAAGTCAGGGAAGGGCCCACAAGAAGAGCATGCAAGTGGCAAGGACACATATCAGCTCAGAGAAGCACAAAACGAAGGGGCTGGGGCACAAAACAAGTTCGGGAGATCCAGAGAAACATACAGGGGTCTGGGACCCGCCTCAGAGAGAGAGAAGTGTGTTAAGTGACAATAAGGGGTTGAGGGCCCGCTACTAAAAGAATTGACATTTTCTTGACCACTGAGACCCGCATACAAGTCTGGCAGAATAGTGAACCAGTATTGGTGTTGCATTTGTGAACAAGAGAAAGAACAGTGGAAGGGAGAGATTCCCCTGATACTTGGGAACTGTGTTTTTTTTGTGAAATAAGAAAGACTGTGAAAGAAAGGGAAAGGAAATCATTCCCCTATCCATATTTGTTTTATATACGTTTGGAGGAGTATCCAACTACAAGAACTTTTGAGTTAAATAGGAAAACAACTCTTTGTGTTTCCTCATCAGAGACTGAACATTGAATTGGCATCCAGAACAAAAGAACTCTCATTCTGGGAGAAGACACCCCATTTTTCCTTAGAATAATCTAGAGTGTAAGGGATGGAAATAGGTTTGGACCCTTTTGTTGAGGGAGGGCAATCCCTCTAAGAAATAAGGCAAGATAGGTTTTCTTTTTCTGTACTAACATATATAAATAAATGTCTTTGCCAACAAACTTGCCACCACTGTGTCAGACTCATACTTCTACACCCCTACAGCCCACACAATTCAACGTGCCCAAACTGAGCCTGATCCGTTCACATCTACATTCAACACTGAGTTCAACGTCTGTCAACACATCAAGAACCAAAACCGGGTACTGTAAACCCCAAACTGCACCCTTAGTCCACTGCAACCCTAGAGACTGGTTAGGTCACCTCATCACTTCTCAACAAAAGATCCTTTTTTGTGGTTGCTAATTGGCTTATCACTCTTGTATTCACACACAGAGGGCCACTTTCTTCAGTCCGTTGCAATTTTCTGTCTTTCTACTGAGCTGGGTTGGGCAGAGTGTTTCTATCTAGCTACCTTGCAGAAAGTGTGTTTTATTAAAGGATCTAGTATTGTATAATCTTGATTGGGCATTACCTTTATTTTAAACTGTTATGCTTGACTGTTTGGGTCGCTAGTGAATTACATGCATAGCCCTCTTACTAGAACAGCCTTATCACGGCCCACTTTACTACAAAAGGCGAAGTAGGTATATCTCTTAACTGTGCCTGCTTCATCTTTATGATTGATTTGGCTCTTGGTTTGTAGAGGTGTGAGGGGTGAGTGGGCATTTTTATCCCTATTCATCCTTTGCTCCAGCTGAGCAGAATCCAATTCATACCATTGGTCGCAGCGGTTGGGATTTGAGACAGACTGCAGCTTGGTCAGCCAAAATAAATGTGTGCAACTAATATTAGATTCACTGCCAATGTATTCTTTTATTACTACGATGTGGCTTTCCATGAACATGGTGCAGGGCCAGGAAACAGGCTGTTTGCCCACGCTCTCTAAGAGGTTGGGTCTCCCACATGGCAGTAAGGTTAGAGAAACTGAATTGCTGAGAAATCTTAGAGCATTATTAGTTGCTGGGGGAATTTCATTTGAGTGGGGAACTCAGAACACTTCCAGTAGGGAAGAAAGTATCTCAGGTGGTGGCACCTAATGACAGCCTGGGCTCCACATCCCCAAGGATGTAGTCCAACCAACTGAGGTGGGGAGAAAATATTTGGAAGCTTTGACACAACTCAGGGGATATCCAATGTGGATGCATGTGAGAATATCCTTGAAAAGTAGGAGATGGAGTTACATCAGTTTTTATGGGACATGAGTGACTACAAGCCTGTGGGACATGATACGTCTGCTGGCAGGTACGTGAAAAATCAAAATCGAAAGGGAAATCCCAGACCATTGGATGGTCAACTTGCACTGGAAAGCAAAGCGTGCGCACCTCTAGCACAGAGGCAACCACACACTCAGGAACCAGGGGCTGTCTTCAGTATGGCGATTTGACACATAGGAAGGGAAATCCTGCCTGCAGGAAGGGAAATCCTGCCTGCAGGTGGAAACACAAGCAGGCCATTGTGACTGATGGTCCCCTCGAGGAGGAGGCCACAGTCAGTTTAGGCATCTTAGCAGATGAAGTTCTACTAGGCCAGGGAGTGTCAGAAAGTTCCCTCACTCTGAGTGGAATTGGTACCGGTCCTGTGAGGGATCCCCAGTTCCCACCAAGACTCAGATATTTTGGGGACGGTGTCTCTAGAAACAGAGAAATGTTTCCCACCTTGTGTGACACTGCTATCTAGCAACAGGTGAAGGTTAGGCAGTATACAACTGGACCAAACTGCTAGGTAAGAGGGTTTAACAGTCTGTGCTACTGTCCCATGGATATGGTAGGGCTTTGTCAGAGAATCACACCCTGCCTGCACAATATTGCAGTTATGGCCTCCATTTCAGTAGGGTGTCTGTTAGGTAATCACCTCCCTGATCGAGATGTAGTCATCGCAGTTATTGTAGCAGAAGGCCTGGGAGCAGCATAGGAGAAAGTAATTGGGAGAACGCGGTCATGAGGCTTCCTTAACCACGTAGCGCAATGCGCAGGTGTCCCCGGTAGCTCCTTGTCCAAGCCTGAAGTCCCCTGTGGCACCTACTTCTGTGAAAGAGGGCCCAGTGACCACTGAACTGGCTTTTGTGTTAGCACCAGATTCAGTGATCTCTGGCTTAACTACTTGCATAGAAGAGGAACCTGAGAGGGTGGACAGGGTAGGTTCTTGCTTAAAGGGTTCCCCAGGACTGAGTGAGTTGCAACCCGCTGGAGTCCCACATCAAGCTGACTGTTGCCTAGAACAGCAGGGCTGTTACACTCTTACAGGTCTGTTGAGGAAGACTGCAGAGCAGGTACAGGGTGGATGTCCTGAATTGCACCAACAAAGGGAATGAGTGGAGAGTGAAAGCTCTGGCCTGTTAGACAAACAGGATTCCTCGGTTGGGAATTTGAGAGACCAGCCTCAAAGTTGCCTTCTGAACCAAATCTGACTGATGTTTCTATTCTTGTGGGAGAGACTCAATGGACACTGAGGTGACTGTTGTGTTATCACCTGGTCAGTGCTCTCTGGGTTGCCTACCAGCATAGAAAAGGAACCTGTGATGGTGGATTGGGAAGATTCAGACCTAAACAGCTTGCTTGAACTGAGTTGTCTTTAGCTGGAGCCACAGGTCAGGCTGATTCCTTTGGAGTACTGGAATCTGTTTCACCCTAGTGAGTCTGCTGAGGAGACAGACAGAGGAGCAGACGCAGGAGGGAGGTCCTGAGCCACTCCGAGAAGTGGAAGAAGTGCAGAGCGGAAGCCCTGGTCTCTTCCAAAACCCTGAGCTGGTGCAAGGCAAAAGCCCTGACAAGTTCAATTGATATTGATATTTTATTTGTATCACACTCGTACACAAGTGTTTCAGAGCACAACAAGGCAATGGAGGGGAACAAAGGAGAACAAAAACAATGATTTTACTAGGCCCCGTGACATTGAGAATGCGCAAGTGCATGGGAGAGGAGGAAGGGGAAAAGTGCGTAGGGTTGGGGTGAAGTGTTGAGCAAGAGGAAAAAGAATAAATAAAACATAAATAGATAAATTAATAGGAGCAACAAGCAGTGGTAGTGCAGCCAGCAAGTGGCAATTGCTAGGTATAATGAAGCAGACAGGGTGTGCCAGATAAGTGCAGAAAAACAGGTGGGGGGGCTGTAGAGTAACAGATATAGGCCCCAGTGCAAGGGGTTGCCAGGAGGCAGTGCGGGTGGGTGGCAGGGTGGCAGGGTGAGCAGGTACCTGGGCCCGAGAGTCAGAGGGTGACCAAGTGCATGATGCTGAGATAGAACAGATCAGCAGGGAAGAGGAAGAGAGAAGGCAGAAGCAAAGAAGAACGTCTTGAGGTGCTTCCGGAATGGGAGATGGTTCTCAACAGGTTTAAGAGTGGGAGGGAGGCTGTACCAGAGGTAGACTCCAGCTGAAGACAGAGATCTACCCCCAGCTCATTTCTTAGAAAAATGACTGACCCTGAGGGAGTTAGAGGTGGAGGAGTGAAGAGCTCGGGAGGGAAGGTATTTACAGAGGGAGAGCTGAAGGTATTTTGGGCCCAGGCCCCAGAAAGCCTGGTGGACAATGCAAAGGGTCTTGAAGTTTATCCTTGCAACCACTGGGAGCCAATGGAGAGATTTCAGTGGTGGAGAGATACAATCCCAGGGCTTGAGGCCAAGGACAACTCTCACAGTCCTGTTCTGGATAAGTTGCAATGGGAGAAGAGTCGAAGCAGGTAGATTTAGAAAGAGGCTATTGCAATAGTCTACCCTGGAGAGAACCAGGGCGCAATAGACAGTGAGCTTCTGGGGAAAGGAGAGGAAAGGTAGAATACCTCTGAAGAGGTGCAGTAGGAAGTTAGACTTTTTTGAGACATCAGAGATGTGGGCAGAGAAGGATTGCATGGAGTCAAAGATGAGCTTCAGGTTCTTAGCCTCAGAGGTGGGGGTAGGAGGAGGGCCAAGAGAGGCTGGCCAAAGAGTGACAGGAAAGGAGGGTGAAGGTGTGCCGATGAGGAGGATCTCCGTCTTGCTGGCATTCAGGCAGAATGAGTGGACAGGATGTCCTGGGTTTTTGAGATGAAGTGAGAGGAAAGAGCTGTGCAGAGGGCCTGGGAGGCGACAGGAGAGGTAGAGACTGCAGCAGGATTGGCCAGCTCCTTGCAGATTTGAAAGAGTTTGGCCAAGTTGTTGGATGCCGCAGAGACACAGGCTTGAATGTGGGCTCTCTTCTTAGAGTAGACAGAGAGTCAGTAATGCCTTTGGAGCAGGCCGGCGACATGCCAGTTTGTCAGAGGATGACCAAGAAGTCCTCCATTTCTTCTCAGCCACCCTACACTTACTTTTAAGTGTAGCTAGGTCAGAGTCATACCAGGAATTGAACTTGGCTTTGGGCTTCAATTGAATCCTCATGACAGGGGCAAGAGCATCAAGGGTATCAGAAATGGAAGAGTATAGCAAAGAAAGGGCTCTATCAGGATGTGAGTTAGTCAGTGGTGGAGGGGGGAGGGAGAAGGTGGCTGCTAAAGCCTCAACTGACACATTCTTCATGGCTTGACATGGGCAGTTGAAAGGGGGAGATGGGAGGAGAGGAGGGAGTGATCACTTCAGGAGAGAGGACTGGTCAGAGGGATGTAGAGGGGAAGGTTAGATGAGATCAAGACATCAAGAGTATGCCCTGCAGAGTGAGTTGGGCTGGATGGGAGGGTAGAAAGGGAGAGGGAGTCACAGAGGTCATGGAAGAGTACAGAGGAGGAACAAGGAGAGTCAAGATGGATATTGAGGTTACCAAGAAGGAGGAGTTGAGTGGTGGACGCAAGAAGGGAGGAGGAGAGATCATCCCACTCAGAGAAAAATGAGGTGATCTGACCAGAGGGCCGGTAGAGAGTAGCCATGGTAAGAGAGTGGCTGGGAGAGAGAGAAAGCCTGTAGACAAGGCATTCAAAAGACGAGTAAGTCTGTGTGGGAATGATAGAGGCAGGAATCCACTCTGGAACTATCAGGGCTACACCCCCTCGGGACCTGGTGGATCTGGGTGCAGAGAGGAACTTATAACCATCAGGGAGTAGAGTGTCAAAACTCATGACAGAGTTGGCCGTGAACCATGTCTCAGTAAGACCAAGGACATCGAGGTCAAGTTCTTCCAGGAGGTGGCAGATGCCAGAGGAGTTTTTGACAGTAGAGCAAGAGTTGAGAGTGGCAAGATGAAGAAGGTTGCCAGCCTTAAAGGCCTTCTGGGGGTATAGATCAGAGGTACACCCTGCAGAAGTGAGGAAGGAGCCCCAGGTGGGGCAAGAGATGAGGGAGAAGAGGGCAAGGTGCCCAAGGGGGGGGAGGGGACAGCAGGGGATGAAAGGAAATTGATGAGGTAAGGGATGCACCTATCAAAGAAGAGTAGATTGGCCTGAGGGCCTTGGACCATGACAGTGTCATTTAAATAGACATTAATGATGACCTTAGAGGAGTCGAAGTGGGCCATAAGGGGTTCCCAGGTGGTGCCAGAAATAATGGGAGAGGAGGAGAGAGGAAAGAGAACAGAGATTATATGAAGAGTTCATAGATCTGGAAAAGGACTGACAAAGAGGATGTCAGTGAGGATCTGTCTGGAGGAAGTGCTGGAATAGGTATCAGCGATGGGGAGACCATGGTCGGCGGCCAAGATATCCTTTTTAAATGTCCTCGTACCAGACTTAGTGAGCAGGGAAGGATAGTCGATGAAGAAGCTGTTGGAGAATATAGGAGAAATAGCAAGCGCCATGGGTGTGTAGAGAAGATAGGAAGGAATAGAACAGGCACAGCAGTATGGAACAGTCACTGGGACAGCAGGTTACAGATAAGCAATTAATTCAGGCAAAAAGGGCTCAACAATTATAAACAAGAATATTGCTAGTTCAGCCCAATGCAAAAATGCACAAGCACAGCTAAGTTTGACTTTCTTACAGAATGCACAAGCATGGCTAAGTTTGACTTTCAACAGATTGCACAAGCACAGCAAAGTTTGACTTTCTTACAGATTGCACAAGCACAGCTAAGTTTGACTTTCTTACAGAATGCACAAGTACAGCTAAGTTTGACTTTCTTACAGAATGAACAAGTACAGCTAAGTTTGACTTTCTTACAGAATGCACAAGCACAGATAGGTTTGACTTTCTTACAGAATGCACAAGCACAGCTAAGTTTGACTTTCAACAGATTGCACAAGCACTGCTAAGATTGAAAAGTACAATTGGATTTGGATGCTAGTGATGTGTGCAGAGTCACAATGCCTTTGAGAGCATTAAAATGGCAAAACAAGCAGAGAAGGAAAGGGAAGGCAAAGAGGGTAGGGGTGGTCAGAAAGGAGGAAACTAACCCATAGTGCAAGAGGAGTAAATGTCAAGGCAGTCCAGGTTTAATTGAAGAGTGGGGTGGCGGCATCATGAAGGTTCAGGTTTTGGGGAGCTGGAGGTCCCCGAGTAGCATTCTGGTTGTGGACAGGGAGCAGACAGGGGACTTAGATGCAGGCCTTTAATTTGCTGGGCCAACTCCCACCTCCGGTCCCAGTGATTAGCAAATACAGCTACAAGCAGCCAATCACGGACCAAGAAAAGCTGAAGCCACGAGGATGGCTACAGCCCAAATAAGCATGCAGCCATCATGGAAAGCAAGCAGAAAAACAATGAGCCCAATGATTATCAGGCGCAGAAAAGTCGAGATGATGCGGGGGAAGGAAACACACCAATTGCATGTGCTCATTTCACCCCACTGGAATAAAGGAAAAACGTTGTTTGATGTTCTCTTTTTCTTTTTCTTTTTTTTGTGCAAATTGCAGTCACACATAAAACATCCAATGGTAATGGGGTGCGTGTTGAAATGAAAAGCCAGTGGAGGGCCTGTCAAGGAGCTCAAGAATTCTGGGGCAGGGCACAAACAGGAGCTGGTTGTTCACCCAGACCTCAGGAATTTCCTACCAGACTTGGCTCCAGACACCCTTGCTGGTCACTTAGAAGAGGCTGGGACCTCTGATCAGTCATCAGATCAATTTTGCAATCACTCTGTGGATTTAAAAACAGAACCAGTTCAATCTGTCCAGTCCAACCTAGGTATTGACAGGATCAGAGAAGCACACCATACCACTGTAAATCCACTACCTGAGGTTGGGTAGTTTTGTGAGAGGAAGGATAACTTCTCAAATGTGGGATCCTCCAAAGGGGTCATAACTGACAGGGGACCCCATACCCTATCTGTGGCTATGCAAACAGCACAGAGACCTCAGCAGGCCTTTGCTGGCCAAACAACCGTCTAGCACTGGAAGGCTGCTTTGTCCAGTACATCAGTTCTAGGAGTCCCTAGACTATGGGCAGGGTTATAACCATCAGAATGGTATGTGTTGCAACTGGAGTTGTAAACTGGAATTGCAGCAGACTCAGTGCATCAGAGCTCAGAACGTGCTGATCAGCCCATTGCCTCTCTTCACAGGTAGCTGATGGTATCAGGGGGAATCTGGGCCATGGTTGAAAAGAATCCAGCATTTGAACATTGCACTATCTCTCGACGGAGAATAAAAATGGGAATGCTGCCTAAGACTGTATCTCAACCTGTTACCGAAAATGGCATTTGGTTATTTTCTGGCCTTAAGGATGAGTCTGCCCCTCTGATGTCTCAAAAAAGTCTAACTTTTTTGGCTGGGGGCATGTGACAGATTACCATTCGGCAAGGGGTTAGGAGCCCTCCCTTTTTGATGTTAAATAAATTGATAAAATGATGCTGGTAATTCAATCTGTAAAGGGAAATCTACTGATCAGATTCACCTTTAATAAACTCCATGCCACAAGCACAGGGTTTACTTGACAGAGGCAGTGAGAACCAAGTAAGATATACATCCCTGTCTGCGTCAGCTCTGTCACTCAGTGGACTAATGCATCCACTACAGGGGTCTGTGTTTGATCTCATGGTCACAGGTTCAAATCCTGGCATTTCCACTCAGACCTCCATCATTCTCAAGTCAATAACATTAGTACCATTAATTTGGGTAACAACAAACACTGGAATCTCCTACAGCTCAGAGAGCAAACCCTGCTCAGAACCACCCTGTCCTCGAATCCCTCTGAGTGGGCCTCGAATCAGCTGGATTACAAAACACCTTGTGAATGACGGAACACTCCAGTGCTGGCTTTTGCGTTCCTCCACCAATTCAAACATGTCCTTGAGCTTCAACTAGCTAGATGCTGTATCTTGCCAAAGCTGTATGCGTTACTTGGTAGGCCCGAAGCTATTGCTCGACACTGGAACACAATCCAAATCACTGGTAAGTCACACGCCGTATTTAACCAGAGGTAACATCCATGGATCATCCAAGCTAGCGCTAGAACGGCTTCCTCACAGACCTGCACATCGACGCACCCAAGATCACCACCTTTGAAATCCATTACCTGCTGACTCAAACTGCGCAGCATCATCCATCGACCCCTCTCAGTGGCTAGAAGCCTGACTCATCCACGCCCAAATGGAAATTTGTTCTTCCTCTAGGACACTATTGAATTGTTGGCATCTTGTCATTGTCTCCCTGGGGTACCTGACACGGATGTTGGGGAATTTTGGGGAACACTGACAGTCCGAGGATTCTGTTAAGCCCTCACCATCTGTCCATTGTTCTCTATCGATTGCTTGACCTGTCACTCAAAATGAGAGATCTTTTCTCCTCTCTCAAAGCTGTAGAAAAGTCTTTGTGCATACCTCTGTTCCATGTAAGGGTAGCTATGCCTCCTACCTAAGCAACCCAGGAATTGTTGAAACTACTCTAACCTGCATTTGTGGGTCTCCACTTCCCTTGACCCTGGGCTCTATTGTCCTGGAATCTAGGAGAAGGATTGTTTTGGAAATTTTGATTTGTAGTGGGTGTAGGACTTCTTTCCCTTGAGAAATTTTTATTAGGATTTCCCGGGGCAACCGGTCCTTGATTGCGATTCCCCCCTGTTGTGGTTGAGCATGGCGTTACCCCATAATGGACCTAGAAGTCTTGTACCATCGACTTATCAATGTACTGTGGTCGGATTGATCTGTATTTTGTAATACACATTGAGGATCACTCATTGTAAATGGGAAGATGGCCTCCTCTATCGGTCAGTCTTTCTGGTAGTAGGAGGAACATTCTTCCAACCCTCTGACCCTCTGACTCCAGTTCTCTGACTCCAGTTCAACAGAAGGCAAACTCTTCATCTCTGCCACTTTCACAGTGGTAGGTGTTGTAGATAGTTTGAGAGGTTTCTGTTTTTAGAAACATACTTTAAAATGGCTGCCTTTTAGGTAGTCCCCTGTGGTGGCTTTGGTCCTCCAGCCCTGCAAAGAAGCTGGGAATCTCAGGAGAGAATGTCCATTTTGCATACCAAATGTCATTGAAATCATTCCTTATGCAATTATTTGTTTATACAATTCTAGACCTTCCCACACAGAATAATTTGCATTGCTGTGATAAGGGTCATAACATGTTTGAAGGCTTTTAGTTGTTTTATAGGGTCTTTGATGAAACTCTTTTGGGATCTGCCCTTCTTGTGTCTCTGACCCTGAACCCATTCTCCCTCAGAGTGAGAGTCAGAGGTACTGCTGGAACACCATTCCCTATCGTCATCTGGGCCCTCCCTTCTGATCTGATTTCTGGGATGTCTCCTACATGCACAGGACACAGGATCCCTCCATTTGATCTTGTCTCTGTGACTTCTCAGGATTATTTTCCAAGGATCCCTTTTTAGAAGTCAGATAATAGAGAAAAAATGTGACAGTTGGCTGGCACACAGATTAAGAAATCAAGAAAAAGACAGGGCAATTCATCTATTAAAAGGCAGATGGCACCACTATGTTTGATTCAAATTAAATAAATAAAATATTCTATAATTTCAATAAGGAGCTCTATTCTGAGGATGTTGGTGTTGTGGGAAAATTGGAGGGATTTAGTCAGAACGTAGAACTTCCTGGTCTTTGAGAGGCTGAAAAGGCAATTTTGGATAAAGATCTCTCAGGAAAGGATCTAAGGAAATCGGTATTGAGCCTCAATTCAGGTAAGTGCCCTAGGACAGATGGCATGCCCATGGAATTCTACAGGATAATGCCCAGCTCAGTTTTTGAATTATTAAGAGACTACTGGGAT